>NC_141360.1:35006265-37406265 GCF_057382095.1 Aulonocara sp. 'chitande type north' Nkhata Bay
TATTCCTGAAACCAGGAGATTGCTGTAATGGCAGTGACACTAGTTAGTGTCTTGATGCAATCTGCTGTGTTCCTTATAATGAAGACTTTTTACTAATTGGCATAATAAACTGAACTCCATTGGAGTGTTTACTTTCTGAAGTGCCTTGAGATGACTGTTGTTGTGATATACCGCTATATAAATAAACTGAATTGAAACACTGACAGAAAATGGATGAATGTTTTGTCCACATTTACTGTGTTTATAGAGGCAGTAGATACCTACATGGCAGCACCAAAAGAATGAACAATTGAATTTTTGCTGAAACCGTCCCCTTAAAAAGTGCTCTCCAGTGCAAGTTTCAACAATGACTATTAAGAATAATACATATTTCACAATTATATTGTCTCTTTTGAATATATGAGGATTTTGTGTGCGATGAACCTAACTCAAATTGAATCTAGAAAAGAAAGTGTGATAAGCGTACCAGATACTCCTTGAACAGTAGGTCTGGATCTTCATTAAAGTAGATCACCAGGCTTTTAAGAGTATGCTCCCTCTTTATGTCGATGTCATCATACTAATGCAAGGGTGGAAAAAAAAGGGTGAAAAAAATGGAATTGATTGATTGCATTTAATTGATGGGTTTATCATTAGTACCGACCAAACTACTGATCGCCATGATATCCTTGATCTTTTGGCCCTTTGCTCCCCTGAAAAATTTGCATCAGCTTGTCTGTTAAATTGTCCAGCTGAGCCAAGAACTTCGCCTGCAGGGGTTTTGTAGTGATCTGCAGGAACTCTGCATTCACCTGGAAATAAAACATACATAAATATACTAAACTAGAAGTTTAAATACAGACTGCTGAATTAACACACTGAAAGTTGCTAAACATTTGAACCATCAGTGAAGTTTGTCAAGACCTAAACTGTTTTTAGCTGAGTTTAGGAATATATCGCCACCTGTTGCTTTGGCATGTTCCTAGCAGCGTTTTCCTTCATTTTTGCGTTTACCTGTGGACGGGATTATTTTTTAAAACGAAAACGGAAAATCTCCGTTTTCAAAAATACCTGTGTAAGTGTGGACGTAGCCGAAATCTTTTATAATAATAAATAGGTTTGAACGTCATGGGAGTGCATTGTGCTGCCTGCAGTTACTCTTCCGGCCACATGGTTCGCTTTTGGTAGCACCCTCAGTAAACTATGTAGTGCTTTTAAAGACATCTCAAAACGATACTTTCTACTAGAAAATGGCATATAATAATAAACACAGAATACCATATTTTTAGATTATAAAAAGAAAACAGTAAGAAAGAAGTTAGCTATAGGACATCATCTTTCATTGAGCGCAATGGCTAGCTGCTAATAAGCTAGCACACGCTCCGACTTAAAAGTTGGCAGCTACACAATTTCTCCTCTAAAACAAGGCACTTTTGAAAAGACCTGGCTATATTGTCAAAAAAAAATAGTATTCAAGCAGAGAAGAGAATGGTAGCACCACCAAAAGTTCAAAAAACAACTGTTACAAGCTTCTATGATAAATAGCATTGCCATAGATTTAGCTGATAAAGAAATACACAATTGGATATATGAAAAAATAATATGTTACCTTACCTGAAGGTGTAGTTTTATCCAAAAAGTACAGAGAGGCGAAGAGCAGCTGCATTCATTTAGGTGATCCTGAAAGAGCGCAAAATTTTCAAAGAAGGCGGACCGTTGTGTAACTCAATAACTTTGTGTTCTTGTGACAAAGACTGCTTTGAGAGAAAATAATTTAGGTTCACCACACGAATAATAATTGCAGTAACGCTGGAGTGCTACATTTGCGTTGAATGAGATTAAAAATAATGTTTAAGCTTAAAGAGGGGCTTGAATTTATTTCTTTGACTTTACAAATACTTAAGTGCAATAATGTACTCCTCCTACCCCCAGTGCCCCAACAAACTCATTCATTTTGTGTTCAGAATCAGCCTCTGCTGGTTTTGAATAATTTTAGGTTTACACAAAGAAAATCAAATTAATTTGGTATTTTTTAATTGCATTTGTGAACAACTAACATAATTTGCATGTGTTCTTTGAAAGGAGGACCTGAATCTGTTTTTTGAGTGTACAGTTGGGTTGAGATGGGACAGGAGGAGGCTGAGCTAGGCTAGCGAAACCAAGATGTCCTCTAAACTCAGCAGGAGCTGACATCGGGAGAGACAAATTTGAACCCTGGAGGAATGTTTCAGTGAAAAAGTAAACAAACAAACAGTGACCCTGTGAGCTTCACTCACCAACCCCTACATGCAATAGTCCTGTGAAATATTCAGTACAATGTTCACACAATGCTGCCAAGTGTAATATTACATCATAGTACAAAACACTGGCATAACATGGTACAATATTCAATATTGCTCACACTCTATGACTGCTGCTACTTACCAACATTTTCCCCTTTTGACAAGTGCAATTCAGTAGAATTTAAATTAAAAGTATAATATTTTCCCCATAAACATCTGAAGTTAAGCACTACTTACACTTTAATTAGTTCTTTTATCTTGTAAAATACCTGAACTTACACACTATTTAGAATTACTTAGTGTAATTTTTGTGTTTCTTTTGTTCAAAGGTACATCTTTACATGACTTACATCACAATTATTTTATTTATTTTGATATGTAGAATTATTTTATAACTGTTATTAGGTAAATGAAATTTCAGATGAAATTCACAAATTCCATTTAATTCTAGAGGAATTACAAAGTGCAAAGTTTTTCAGTGTTCTTCAGTATTCTTTGTGGGTATTAACTTTTTGTGTTTCAACATGACATTTTATTGGGCTACTAATTGGTTTATCCTTTGAGCTGTATGAAAAATATGCAAATACATTTAAAAAGCCAGCAGCTGGTTAATTTACTTTTCTGTACATAAACAGTGTAATACTGCAAATTGATTAAAAAATTTAGACGTACTACGCTGCCAAATTTCAATGGTGCTGGCTGTGAGTAATGTATACATCTATTAATTAAAAAAAGACTCCTTTTATTTTTCTCCCCACTGTCGCCCAGTGCTTGCTTGGCGGATTGTTGTAGGGTCTTTATTTTAAAGTGCCTTGTAATGTTTTCTCACACACAGGAAAATTAATTTAAATAATCATCAAAATACTCAAGGTAAGAAAAAAGCTGTGGAATAGATTTAAATCTACAAGTACGAACATGTAAGTTATGGTCAGTATGTTATTGATTCTGGTATTTAGATTACCCAGGAAAGGTGAACATACTACAAATACATACATTTTACAGTACATGTAGTATAAAACTGAAAATAACATTGCACCCATACAGTATGTTCTTGGATAGCATCCATGTATTTTGTAGATGGGTAGATTCCGGTAGACTTAAGTGAACAAGACTTCTGTGAAATGTTTGACTGTTTTAATGAAATCCATTATTGAGCCAGGCAGAATTAATGCTAGCCCAGCTTCCCCTACTCTCTATAGACTCCCACCCTGCATTGAAATAGTCTCTCCAGCTAATGCAGTGCTGATGCATGACTCACCTAAGCCTGCTCCTCGGATCTTCACTCTGTCTGACTGCCAATAAATGGGGTATGGAGCCACACACTTGGGGTCTCTTTTCAACCATGACATAACAACGCACTAAGGCACTGACTGGAGACGTGCCTGTTTACTGCCTGTAACAAGTAGTCAGCTGGCTTTACGTGTGGCTCAGGCATTAAGAAAGGATGTGCTGAAGGGGGTTTAAGGGACGGCAGCTTCGCAAGATGATGGATTTACAAATGCTCCTTTGCTTTCCTGCATGTTTATTGTGGGTTGCTCCAGAGTACATGTGTGTGTGTATGTGTGCAGCTTTTTGCAAAGCCACTATATATCCATTCAGCATAAGACACATTCAGAATTTATACCATGACCTTTCCAAAGAGGCAAAGAAATTCCAAATGGAGATTTAAGTACAACTTCTGCTTGGAATAATAAGGGAATCCTTTTGTGATAAGAGCCAAAGCCAAATCAGAAGCAAAGTTATGCACAGTTTTGGCAAAAGTATTGTTGCTGTGCATACACTTGTCCCTGACCTGCTGGTCTTGCAGCTTTTGTGTGCATGTGCATGTGCTTGTGTGTGTGTGTGTACGTGTGCGCAAGGACGTGCACATGTTTTTTCACTCCTTCTGTGTGTCTGTGTGTAATGTCAGCAGAACCCCGGGGAGTGTAGCAGGAGCTCGTTTGATTGCCGCCTCACAGCTGGCTCACGATGTTAGCCAGCCGGGCTCCAAGTGAGGAGAAAAGATACAGAAAGAGTGTGTGTGTGAGAGAGAGAGAAATGAGGCAAAAATGTAAGAAATAGGAAGGAACGGTGACCTGATAAACAGTGAGGACGACAGCATACACTGTCCAGGCGGAAGAAAGGGAGCAATGTGAGAAAATGAGAGAGAACAGCTTAAAAGAAGAAGGGCAATGTATGGAAGAAAGATAGATAGAAGGGAATGTAGGTGGGCAGGTGTGCCCATGGCAGTGTGTCAGAGTGAAGCAGTTGGGAAAGGGAAAGGTATACCTGACACTGGGTGATCACACTTTCATATTCTCCTTCAGGAAATTTCTGTTATACTTAACACATTTTTCTGCACATATATACAGTGCATATGCTGCAAAACACACACAAACTGATCAAACACACACAAACCCACACATGTGCAATAAGACTAAATGCAATACTCTTTTTTGACAAAGTTGTATTTTTACTCAGTTGTATATAGAATTTGTATTCTATTTTTATCCTATTTAATATTTTATTCTATTTTATTCTACTGTATATAGTATTTTATTTTATTCTATTCTATTCTGTACAGTTGTGTACAGTATATTATTCGTATTGTATTCTAATTTTTACTATATAACTTTTGCACTGTCCACTTTCTGCTGTGACAAAACAAATTTCCCAAGTGTGGGACTAATAAAGGTTATCTTGTCTTATCTTATCTTATAAATGCCTCACACAGACAATGCCTGGGTTTACTGTGCAATTTAAAGGCAAGCTGAAGCCCTTGCTTAGCCTCAGACTGTTTAGCAATTGGGCAACAGCATGGAAAAGCCTTATTGAGAGGCAGATGACTGCATGGCCACAGACAGAGGTAAAATCAGAGAAAGGGAAGGAGACAATGAGCATAGGTATTCAAAAAGGGAAATAAATTGCTGATGAGAATAAAATGGGTAAGGCCAAACAAGAAAAGAAAAATGGAGGCAGATCTTAAACTTGAAAGCCAGGTCAGAGCTGTTGTGAGATCTACCTTTTTTCATTTGAGGCAGTTAGCCTAAATAAAGCCCATCTTGTCAAAACAGCCTTTGGAGACAGTAATTCATGCCTTTGTTACATCTAGGCTGGATTATTGTAACACACTTTATTGCGGGGTTAGTGATGCATCCATTAGGCGTCTGCAAAATGCTGCAGCACGTCTTTTAACTGGAACAAAAAAGTCTGAGCACAATACCCCACAATATTTTAATTTCACTCAACTGGCTACCTGTACATTTTAGGATTGTTTTTAAAGTTCTTTTATTTGTTTTTAAATCTCTCAGTGGTCTATTATATGCAACCACACAAGCTGAATGAGGTGTGCTGTTGCCTGCTATTGTGTGTAGTGCAGGGAGAATTTAGACTCATCTGTTTTGGCTGCTTAAAACAAAAAGAAAATGAGGGTAAGAATGGAGGGTTTGAAAGGGGCGGAGTAGCAATAAAGGTGAAAAGTAGGGGGAGAGCAAAGAGAGACAAATGAGAGAGGAAACAAGGTGGCAGAAAAATAGACTGTGTGTTTTTGGCTGTCGAGAGATGTTTTAGGGATGTGAAGAGGGACTTGCTGTATTAATAATCCAGCTGTTCAATGTGGATGAGATGGATTCTCTCATTTACCTGACTGTATTTATACAGTGTTTATCTAACAAAAATCACATATTTGATTTTGTGTGCAAATTCTGATTATCTGAAGTATTTCAGATGCCAATGCTAAATCAAAATAGTCCTTTATTAAAGAATGAAATAAGCGATTTCAAAAAGTAAGGCACAATTAAAATAAATTTTAAAAAAATTCAAATAAAGAGAGGCAACCTTCAGAGATGAAGCTGCCAAAAAGTGCAGCTGTTCAAAGGGCCACTTGAGGCTGGCTTTAACAGTTAGCTAATCTCAATACACAGTCATGTTAATGTCCAACTTCAGAGCAGAAATAGAAATGTTTATTTGGTAGCTAATTGTTACCTTTACAACAGCCATTTTAAATTTATTCAGGTTTAAAGTATCCTTAATTGAGGCGTGGCTATAATGATAGGTGTGTGGCTATAGCTGGTAGCTGTAATAGTACTAACAGCCCATCCAAGAAGTCTGCCCTCCAGATTTGGTGACTAAAATTTGAATATTTTATTAGTCTATTACGCATTGTTTGACTGCTGCACAGTCTATGGATGTGCTGTACTATTCAAGCTAGCATTAGCTGATAACTTAGAGTCCCACTTCTCACCTAAATATGGTTACATTTGGATTGAAAAAAAAGGGGACTTATGATAGCCATGATATTCAAATAACCTCATTGACCAAATATATAGGTGTTACTTTGACAACATTAAATTACATTGAACTGCTGTCTAATCTGCCAGTTAGATGACAGCAACCCAGTGAATTAAGACATGTAGAGACAACCTGCTCAAGTTCTTGCTCTGACACTGGGTTGGAGCATCAGAATGGGGAAAAAAGGTAATTTGAGTGGCTTTGCATTATTTTAGTGCCAGGTGTGCTTGTCTAAGTATTTCAGAAACTCCTGATCTGCTAGAATTTTCCCACATAACCATCTGTAGAATTTACAGAGAATGGTCCAACAAAGATGTGCAAGAAAGTCTTGTTGATCCCAGAGGTCAGAGAAGAATGGCCTGGCTGTTTTGGGCACCAATACCGAAAATCGGAAGAACAATACCTTGTCTGATTGCTGATGCAACATTATATTGTACCTGACCATATTCATCCCTTTATGACCATAATGTACTTATCTTCCAGTCGCTACAAATCTCAAAATCTCACCTCAAGCTGGTTTCTTAAACATGACAATGAGTTCACTATGCTTGAATGGCCTCCACAGTCATCCAATCTCAATCTAGCACCTTTGGGATGTGGGGGCACGGAAGATTCACATCATGGATGTGCAGCCGACACATGCACGAAGCTATTATGTCAGTATGGCCTATGAGCTCTCTGAGGAATCTTTCCATCACCTTGTTGAAGAATTAAGATCATTGTGAAGGCAAACTGGGGTCCAACCTGGTATTAGCAAGGGGTACCTAATAAAATGTGTAAATGTAATGTAATCTGTAATGTAACATTAAATCAATTTCTAAACCTATGTAATGCTACTTATCCATTTGAATTAAACATTAAAACTAAACATGTTAGAGAATCAGCGTTCTTATATTATACAGTTTTTAATAAAAACAAAAGACATGTCATAATGTCACATCTACAGAGAGAAATTAACACAAAGTAACCTGAGTGGTAATTGCCCCACTGATCATCATGACTGTAGCATGAGGCCAGCCGACGTGTCTGATTACCTGAAGGGCTCATTGCATTTTAATGTACGAAATGTGCTCAACGACATCATTTCTCATTCAAAACACAGCGCAAGATTAAAAACCCTCTCTGAAGCAGCTCCCAAGGCAGCGCTTTAACGATGCCTTCAAGGACACCGTCAGATCCACACTGTTATATGAACAGTTTATTTTTTATTATTTTCTTGATAGGTCACTTCTTCCCTGACCGTTAATCTGCTGCTGCTGGCCTTCCTTTCCTTTTTCACCTCGAGTTGCTAAGCTCCTCTTTCAGGTTGAGCTGTTTTAACACCCGGTTGTGGATCATATTCGGTTTAATTACCTGTGTGCGGACTGGAGGGGGTATTGGAAATCATGGCCTGATGCGTATTCAATAAATTGACTGAAACAGCAAATGGGAATGGCTACCCCATGACGGGTGTTCATCTGTGCACTGAAGATTTATGCAAGAATGACCTTCATGTATCATCTTTCTTACTTGCAGGCAATGAAAATAGAAATCGTATTGATATTAAGTTAAGAGTGAATGAAGCCTTATCCCTGCTGCAGACTGCTGGGAATGTGTTTTGCTTGTGACTGCATGATTTTAGAAATGTGTAAAAGAAAAAAAAAGTGTATTATACGCAGTAGTTTTTTTCCATATGCAGTGCCACTTTCTCATGTTTTCTGCTACAACAGGGGAATCTTGTCCCCCAGTAATGCAAAGCAGGAAGTAAAGTCTGAAATTAGACATGACAGAATCAGAAAAACCACCAGCTGATATTTTCAGATGTGTCTTGGTTTCCTGAACTAGTGAATAGAAAACACATCAAGAGGGAAATAAAAGTCTCTGAGCACTTGTTTTCTCGACGTGCTGCATTCTGTATTTCTTTTTAATGTGAAGGGGGAAAGGCTTGCCTGGATAAAAAATTACCATGTAGTATAGCTTACATGACACAAATCCCAAGTTTATGTCTCTAATATTATCACATTTTTCCTGCACTCCCCTTTGCACGTCATGATAAGGTGCACATTTATTACATTTGTTACATACATATATATATATATATATATATATATATAGAGAGAGAGAGAGAGAGAGAGAGAGAGAGAGAGAGAGAGAGGTAGGTAGGTAGGTAGGTAGGTAGGTAGGTAGGTAGGTAGGTAGGTAGGTAGGTAGGTAGGTAGGTAGATAGATAGATAATGAAAAGATAAATGAAAGTCCAGCCCTGACCTGCACAGAGAAGTAGCTGTCGGTGGCCACTGCATGTTTTCTTTATTTACTCGTCAGTGGTGTTTACCAGCGGCTGAGAGATTGAAGTTGCAACATCAGGGACTGACTTTTATTACCCGTGGGTCCTTTGTATTCTTGGCTGTCCACTGCGAAAAAGCTTTCTATTGATTGTCTCCGAGGAAGGAAGGGGATTTGGAAACATGCACAGCCACCGAAAAGACAGGGCTGCACTAGCAATCTCTGTAGAGTGCATCAGCCTCTTTAATCTGGGTGTTAACAATGGTGGAAATGACTTGAAGGATCAACATTTTCTCCCTCTTTTGTCCTTGTTGCTGTCATTTCTGCCCTTTTCATGTCTCGCTTTGTCCCCTTCAGCTCTGCTTGTGTGCTGCATGTATGCCTGCAAAAATAAAGGTGCATGCATGCCCAAATGCTCAGCAAGTATATATACATTAAATACACGTTCACTGTGAACTGTGTCCACATTTATTAGCTTGTGCTGCATTACAGAGAATTAACCGACTGAAAAACTTAAGCTAATTAAAACAGCTTGCACTCACAGTGATGGTGCAGGACTGTAATTGATTTCTGAATGGATGCTTTTTAGATGCAAGGATGTTCTGAGAACAACCAATGTCAAAACATCCTGTGTAGCTTGGCTAAGGTACTATTCTTAAAAGTGATTAATTAATGTTGAGCGAAACACAAATTAATTTCCAGCTCAGTCGATACCACTGCAGGCTTACTATTTATTGTTCTTTTGCTCAGAGAGACTATATTTGCTAAATGACTGATGTATAGACATCATAGTATTAAAGGCAAAATAACATAAAATATCTCTTACGTCCTTTAAAGGCCTGTAAAGCATATCCTCTGTAGTCTCACAGCAGTCGTTAAATAATTCCGAGGCTATATCATATTCCCGTATAATAAGGTAAGAAGGCAAGACGTTGCCAATAAGTAGTCCTTGCCAGGAGTCTTATTATCAGTCAATAATGAATTTACATGACCCATGTGGTGCCAACAAATTGACTCACTTGCTGAATACAAACTCAAAAATTTGTATGCATCCAGGCCTACCAGGGGTGTATGAGCTTGTGGTTTTTTGTATCTTCCTGCGTTGTCGTGCCACATGTGGCAGGGAATCTAAGACAACACCTGACCCAGAAAGCAGTACAAGGAATGTGAGGCATTACCCTGTCGAGCTCTCCACCCAGCTATTCATTTCCATCAAGACCTGTAATAATGCTGGCACTCTCAGCCGAAATTGCTTTTTGCCTTTCGGGTCAGTACAACTGGACTGCTGGATGGGGGAGGGTGTTGTTCCCGTGTAAGTGTTTTCTGCTCCTTTTTTTTCCGCTTTGCGGTAGTTTGGGTAGTCACCATGCTACGGTCATATTAGTGAAGTGATTTATGTGTGCATTAAGACCATTCAGTCCTCATAATAGAGGTTTACGACAGCATGACTGAGTGCCCCCCTGGCACTCTGCATTTCCACATATCTGACTCTCACCTTTTGCCACACACAAAGTGCAGAATTTATTAGTCCTGTGATGTTATGAATAATGCACTCTGTCATATTTTTTCACAGGGCGCTTTCATTCTGAGCAACAGCATGACCTAGCCAAATATTTATTTACCTTTCTATCCGAGTGGCCAGGCAGTTAAGCTATGTGTAGATATGATCGAGACACAGAAATGCTTTACTCCCTCTGATAGCGCAATGCTTTAACTAGAGCTCCTACAGTGTCTGGGACAGCAATGAATTTTCAACATATCAAACATGAAAAAGAATATCTACCCTGGCTAATCTGCATGCAGACTACATGATTGGTGGTGAGGTAATTGGACGCTTTCATTTGACGGCATGTTGATTGACCCACCTTAACACTTTCAACGTCGTCGGCTTGTCAGGGTTCTGCTTAAGAAATCATAACCAATCACAGTGAGTTATGCAAAGCCCACTTAGAAAAGCGAAAGGCTGACACTATAGGGGAAGCAGCTTGGGATCAGTTAAATTACAGTTTCAAAAACTTTCAAATATCCACTGAGTCTACACTTGAGGCGTGACTACATTGATTTTCACCCCCCAAAAAAGAGCTCATTGATGGAAGAAGTGCACTTGTAGTTCTTTGTCACTCTTTCATAGTGTGTTTTGATCTCAGCTAAAGGCAAGTGTTAAAGTGTGTGATGAATCGGGAACTGACTGTATTTTGCAATATATAAAGAAGCTAAAGTACATGCTGTATCAGCTCTTATCACAGCGTTGCCATCAGAATCTATTATATCATTACAACTAAACCGGCATTTCTCGGTACTTTTCTTGCCTTAGTCATATTGAAATTGGCAAAAGTAACCACAGGCCAAAACTAAAAGATCCTCATTGCAAAGGGCTGGTTTCACTTGTGTTGTGCAATTGCACATATTGGCTTTCTTACCACGAGGCAGTGGGATGAATGCTATCACTGCAGATATCTTAGCTTAGCATGAAGCCTGCAAAGGGTGGCTAAGATTTGAGCGCCTTATTAAATCTAAATAGACAGACAACTAATGGTAACTCTAATTAGTATAGATGTCCTAATCAATTGGCTGGTGACCAGATTCGGCTGGTTTTCAGCTGATCAGCCGTGACTGGTGACCAGTCTCACATATCTCCAATATGTGCAGCTCTAATTAACCTGACCCCAGCCTAACATGCACCTGCCATGTAAGCACATAAATCATTATCATCTAGGTCAGCAATGTTTCAAGTGCACATACCAAAAAGTTCATGGTAACTCAATTTTCTAGTGTTTTAGAGATATAATAGCAAAACACTGCATAGATGTAGACATAAAGTGAAATAACCTACAGTTCATTTTCCTCTGGATTTTCTCTACAGCTTTGTCCAGTAACTTTGAGATGTGTTTGGGTGAGACTGATCAAAGGTCCTGCAAAATCTAACATTTAGCAAATGTTCAATCTTTTATTACGAATTGTAACAAAACAGTGTGTGTACTCTAAACAACTATCCTTAGGAAGAAAGTCAGAATCAGACCAAAACTGCAATCAGAATAGCTGCATCTCCATAAATTGGCATGTTATTGTCTGTGTCCAAAAGTTTGACATTTGTCTTACCTATTATCTTCCTTTTTGCTGATGTATCAAATCCCACACCTTCAAATATTATTAAAACCCCTGGAGGGTCCTAGAAAAATGCATACACTATTGGGCTTAGAGCCACAAATCGACCACGCCCAAAAAAGTGCTATAAAAAATTTATATATTAATATTTTATTCCACTTTAAATTAGCCAATCTTTTAGACCTACTTCTCCTTGAAATATTCATGTCAAGTTTATATCCCAGTTTCGTCACATGAGCGCACTGCTTTTTTTGCCCCAAAAACCAAAAAACTTGAATATTTTCCAAAAAAAACATTTGAGGTAATATTCAATTGTTATTATAATTAGGCCTTTAGATGGACTAAAGATTGGCACCAACATTCAATTCGATAGCCTTTTTTTTTTTTTTTCAGGACCTGAAAATGGTCTCCAGGCGGCAAATGCTCCTCCTCTAGGCCGAAATAAGTGCATCGTGCCGGGGTAAGTCGCGACGATTACCGGGGCACGATCACCGGGGACCCATTTTTCCAGCACACACGCCCGATACCACGTGACAACAAATACGTCATTTCCTGTTGACTAAAAAAAAAAAAAAAGCACCCTCTCACGGTCCTAGGGACCAAAAAATGGTCCCGCCCGATCAGCGGGCGAAGCCGCTGCTGCACGCCGGAAATGAGGCTTCATTTCCCGCAGGTCTATCTAAGCAGCCCGCTGTTTTCCAGCCCGGGGTCAAATGTGGAGCAAGGGCGCCACCCGGTGGACAAATAAAGAAATTACAACTCTAAGGCCCGTCCTGCAAAATGAAAATGAAAGCTAAACATCAACGATCCCTTTGACCGTAATTAATTTGCAGTGAAAAATAGCGTTTATAATGGGTTTCAATGGGGCACAAATCGACCACTAAGCACAATAGTGTAAGTTTGTCTGTAGCTTAGCCACTGAAGCTAATTGAAGGAAGTCAGACTTGAATTTTGAAATAAAATCATATCAAACTTTTTTTTGGAGAATTTGGCTATAGTCCATTCAACACTGTGCAAATGGCATGTAATCAAAATTTGAAAATAGCCACAAATCGACCCAAGACCCTCCTTAAAATGCTACCCATTGAGTGTTCTGATGTGAATGAAATCCTGCACTAACATGATGTTTCATAATAACATACTAAAATGTTATGATAGACATATGAAGTCTCCAGTTGGTTTATGGTGTGTTTTTGGAGTACTAATTTAGCTAAAATGTACATAATTGTGCTTAATAACATACACTTTGTGCATTAAGAAAATTTAAGCTGATGCATTCAATTCAGTTCAATGCTGATTCAACGTACCTACAGTTTTCACAACCAGGCAATTTGGCTATACAGACCAAAACTGTTTTTGTTTTTCACACCAGACTGTAAAGATGTTTTTCTGCTGTGAAGATGGGAGTTTTTTTTATTCTGTAGGAATTAACTTGTTTGTTTCTGGAGCCACAAGAGACCAGTCAGGGAACTTCAGGTTTTCGCTCTTTTATGTTATTTTTATTTTTCAGCCCAGAGTTTTACATGGAATGAACAAAATCTTATGAAGTTGCAGCTCAGCTCTATTGTCAATAACTTTTCAATATAACTGTCAAATGTTTTTTAAGTAGTTTAATTGACATTATGGAAATGAGTTTGCCAGGGTTCCATATCAATGCAACTCCAAATGTCATCTCTCTCTAATGGCCTAAGAGATGCAGTCATGTGAAAAAGAAAATAAAACAAAGTATACTGCATGATTTCATAACTTGTCGAACTATAGCAAAAGCTTGAAGTAATCATTTTCCTTATGACTTCCGTCTCTCACATAGTTGTGTATCATTGCCATTCTCTGGGATCACGTACTTGGCATCATTGTGTTGTTGCATGACCCGATTTGGAAAAGCTTGAGGGGCTGCATTTTCTCTGATCATCACACGACTTGACCTGGGTGAATTTGCTGAGATTTTTAGTAAGCTTTTTCTTTATTGGTGATTATTAAATGTGCTAGCAGGGTGTTCACAGGATGCTTTAAACTCAGACATGGGCAGTCATCTATCCATTTGGCTTTCAGTAATATAAAATCTCATCCATTGGCCAGCTTATTACCTCAGCGGGGTATTGGATCACTGGCAGGGTGTAGGTGTTGATTGCCTGGATCTTGTTCTTCCCATTCAGCCGACTCCTCGGGAGTAGGTTTTCTTGCATTTCTCTCTGCAGGTATTTGGCGGTTTCGGCTTTCTTAGCAGTCTCTCGTGGTTCCCAGGTACTTGTTGCTGTCCTCAATGTCTCCAATGTTGCCTTTTGGTAGTGCAATCCCTTCAATTCAGACTACTTTCCCTCTCTTTGTTACCATCCGACTATACTTCTCCAGTCCGACTGACATTCAGATGTCATTGTTGTAGATTCTAGTGGTGTGGATCAGTGAATCAGTAGATAATTGTGGCATCACAAAGGAGGGCAAGGAAGTGGTTAAGGGCTGGGTATTCAGCAGGTGAGCCAGACACCCTGTGACCATTCATCACTCTTCATGGTTGGCGCTTTTCATGATTTGTCTCCTCAGTTGAAATTTGGTGCAGACTTTATGCAGGTCTGCAGAATGCCATGGGTCTCATGAAGAAATAAATGAATGCAGTGCAGAATCATCATAGACTGTCACACTTATATTGGAAGTTCATTCTTGGATTAGTCATCCACATAGTCTTGAATTGAGCTGAATTTCAGCGAAATAAATGAAAACACCCGTGTACAGCAGTGTGACAAAAACTAAACTAAAACGTTTGGTCATAGTTTCATCTGATTCATCCTCCTCTGTGCATTACTAACAAATTCTGAGGCTTTAGAGCATATTCCTCACCTGCCCACTGTTTTCATCTGCTGATGTGTCTCTGTGTATTCCCCAACTTAAGAAGTCCTCTGAAAACAATACTGATACTGTTTACTGAAGTCTAAGTCAGATGGGAAGCTTATGAATACATAATGCAATAGTTTTGGATGGATTTTGTTCCATTAAACAAACAGCCTGGTTTTTCTATTGAAGAAAATTGCCAGCTGCTTGCGTCCTTAAAAACACTATTCTCAGGCCAAAGAGAAAAATGTCATCTATAATTATACTGTGCCACTGTTGACAGGGGAAGTTTCTGCGAGCAGTGGAAAGGCCTTCACTGCGGAGGCTACAGACTTAGAGCTGTCCTGGGCCACAGGGAGTGGATTGCCTATTTGTTGCATCAGTGGTTTAGCAGTCGCAGAAGCGAGTAGGGGGAGTTGATGCAGGGCCCCGGAGGAAGCCACAGTCTCCAAACTTTTTTGGGAACAATTATTGGATTTTTACAAAGTGACTCAGGATACAGGAAACAGACACAGAAACAAACAGAAAACCAGATGGAAATCATGTGCACTTATCGCTCGGATATCTCAGCGGGTATGTACCTCAGGATGTAGAGAGAACCTTTTAGACGTGGTGTAATTTCACATTACCCGAGATGCTGATTAAAATTCGATGTGAATCCAGAAAAAAAAAACGATGCGCTGCTAATGCCTGAGGAGTTCTGGCTGCAGGTAGAGGCTGCTCACCTCTCTGGCAAGCAGCCAGCTTTCATCCAGGCTGCAGCAGCAGAAAATCTAATACAGATGACTTCATCATTTTTGCCTAGTGACCTTTCTGGCATCCTGTTTTACTCCACTCCCCCCCCCCTCACCCTGCTCCTCTCCTTCCCAGAGTCTCTGCAGCTCTTTAAATGCACACCCTGCCATTCTATCTCTTTCTATTTTTCTCTCACCTTGCCTCCCTTTCCACCACACCTCCTCCTGTCCTCCCACGCCACACTCCCTCCGCCTGCTCTCCCTCCTCCCAAGGGCATTATTTAGAGGCAGGCTGAACACAACTTCAAGGTCAAGTGACAGCTCGTCTGCCACCCAAAAACTCTGCTGAGTTGCGCCTCGGTATCGTTGCTGTGACTGCACTCATTTGGCAGCCACACTGTTCACATCTCATCCTAAAACCAATGGGTCCTTGGCCACGGCCACAGGTGACTGTAAGCACAGCCAATCAATAGGTATTACCGTGGCCCTGCTGGTGGCTGTGAATGAAACTGGGTTTTATTTTGCATTTATTAGATGACTGGATACTGATGGTAATATTGGCAGGCTTCTCAAGTACATGCAAGCACAGACATAAACACACAGAGGACAGAATTGGTTTAATGGTATGAGCTGTAATTCAACTGTAGGTGGAATCGTCTATTTTTAAGGAAATTACCACTGTACTGATTCTTTGGTTTTAAAGGAAGTGGTAATTGTTCTATCCCAACTGTGAACAGAAAACCCTTGATCTCTGTGAACAGAGCTCCAAAAACATGAACTTAGTTTGTGATAAAGAACAAAAATTTACAAAATGCTGTGTTACAAGAGCACATGATTTTTAACTTGAGGAGAACAGAGCTCCTGAATAAGTCAGAGTAGCATCATCTCCGTACACTCCAATTGTTTTCTAGCAATGGTGACTCATGGAGCTTTGCAACATATCATAGCATGGTTAGCCACATATGCTAACTGTGCATTACAGAGGATTTAAAAAAGGTAAGATGTTAAAAAATAAGACTGTATATTATCAGCTCACATGAATTCATTTGTGCCTGAAAACATGTCAGTGGCACAATCACCAATGGCGTGGCTTATTAACGGATGATTAGCCTAGGGTACTCACTTATACCTAATTAATTGAAAACTGTGTTCTATTTGAAACTGAAAAAAAGTAAATAATGTTTTAGTCTTTGTCCAAAAACTTTTTCAAGATTCACTACACAAAAGGCAAACTTCTGGTTAGCGCAGTTACACCTTCTTGGTTGCCAGGATATTGCGCCCACCAACACCAGAGGACTTTGGCACACAGTCTAATGTAAACTATTTCTGAAGCTGAGGGAATCCTGTTGACTTTCTGCACACCTGATAAAAATACTTCCTTGCCAGGTTAGAGTCAAGAGATTGTTCACAAATTTATTCCCATCTTTATTAATCACAGCAGGAGTAGTTTTGCTCCATGCAACTTACAATCTTTGAATAACTGACAGTAGGCTGTTAGCTAGCCGTAGCTAGCAAGAATAAAATAACCTTTTGTAGCAAAACAGCATAGATCAATCTGCCGCCTTCTTCTTGACTTCCCCTCATGAGCCCATGTGAGTCTGGGCTTGTTCGTAATTGCTCAAATTTTGCCAGTGCAGCCTAAAACACCGTTGGCCCTCTTTTACCTGTTCTCCCCTCCTCCTTCTCTCTAAATTTATCTTGTGCTTTCTTTCACATGCACTCTGCTTTGCAGCTCTGGGGATGAGGTCAGGTGTTTTTCAAGGTGTTTGGGAACAAATCATCTATGTTTACTGGCCCCACCGCGCCAGGTCTAGGGCTTTACTTACAGGTCCGGAGGCGGATGTTCACTTTGGGGAGGTAGCTGGGGAGAGATTTAGTGGAATCATTAAAGTGAGAGGAGAGGCCACTGTAGAATTGAAGAAGCCTCTGACAAAGAAAACAGCTGTGGAAATGTGTGGAAATGGACACATTACCTGGTTCAGTACCTGTATACACATACACACAGACACACACTAGTGCACATATGTACATAATGTATGGAAAATCCAGTGTGTTATGTAATAAATGCTCGGTCATGGCTCATTTCTCATTTTAATATTGCATCAATGTAGTATGGCATTACTAATGTGTTGTTGAGCCCTGGTTGCTGTGATAGTGGCTTTCGGCTCATCTGTATTCTTGGGTCAGGTGTTTCCCATCTTCCCCCTTCACAATACCCCATAGTTTCTCTACTGGATTCTGCTCAAATGACTGGCTCGTCAGTCAAGTGCAGTAATAACGTGGCCAGCAAACCATCTGGTTTAGTTTTGGCACTATGAGCTTAGCACTAGGTGCTATGCTCTGCTGGAAAATAAAATCTGCAAATCACCAAAAAGCTTGATAGAAGTGTAAAGACTGAAGCATGCAGTTTCTCCAAAATCCCAAAATGTTGGGACAATGTAAAATGTAAACAAAAAAAAAGAATGGATATAATTTGCATATCTATTAAACCCCTTTTTAAAATTCATAAGCAAACATAGAAACATATCAAGTGTGTAAACTAAAAAATGCATCATTTTAAGTAATTTTGTTTAAAAGTTTTGTGTTTGATGGCAGCAACACATCTAAAAAAGTGTAGCATCCCCTTTTCTTTAAACAACACTCGATAAACATCTGGTAATGGGTGAGACCAGCCACTGGATCTTTGGGAGAGGGATGTTGTCCTATTCTTGTCTGATCTAAAAGCTAGCTAGCTAATTATATAGCTAGTTATTTTATTTTATTTTATTTTATTCTATTTTATTTTATTTCTATTTATTTAATGTCAATAACTCACCCACTTGCTGCACATAATGTCCTCCTTGTATATACTCATTCACTGTATATAAAGTTCTGTCTATCTCTCTCTTTTTTTTCTTTGCACAGTCAAGGAGCGTATCAGGTCACATTTCACTGCGTGTTATACCTGAATAACCATGCACGTGACAAATAAAGAATCTTGAATCTTGAATGAATCTTGATAAAATAGCTGGTTGATAATCTGTTGATTACTGGTTAAAAGGGAGTTCTTTCTTACCACAGTTGCCTAGTGCTTACTCATAGGAGTTTGCCTGATTGATGGAGTTTACACTATATTTTAAAACTCCTTGAGGTGTTGTGAATTAGTGCAATATAGTTAAAAGTGAAACTGAATTGAATTGGTTTACTAAAACACAAAATATTCTATTTGTATAAGCTATAAGCCATAACAAGCCATCCAAATTAAACAAAAATTTTACTTTACAGGTAATAAATACAGAATATATGAAAGTTTACCTTTATGCCTTTGAGCAAAAATTGCTTTTTTACAATTATCTATGTTTACTGTCTCCACAGTGCCAGGTCTACAGTGTAAGGACGAACTGAGACATTCTGAAAATCATTCTTTCTTTTCACCTGAGCAAAAATGCTGCCAACTTGTTTTTTTGATGTGTAAATTTCTCAGCTTGGCAACCTCGAGAGCTTAACTGTTATCCAGCAACCATCTGTCTCTGACTGAGATATTGTGCAGATCAATATTACTGTGGTTCATACCGAGCTGTGAGGACAACCTGGAGACCAACACGCCTGGCGATGTGATGCTCTAATGAAGGCTATGTAGTCAACTGAGGACATGAACACTTGAATTATTACTTTCATATGCAGGAGGAAAAAGGAGGAGGAAGTGAAGGTGGAAATGAGTTACAGATTTGAACTCTCCTCCAGTTCCTGGTCATTTTTATCTCCAAATTAACTAGCCTGGTCTTTGCATGTACTGTAATAATTGTAAATCACAGTAGGAGAGGAAATGATTTTGCTATTTCCAAAGGGCACTGAGGTGAATAACAAGATATGGGATCAAAGAGAAGCAAAAGACTAATTAGAAAGCATTAATAATTAGTTGTAGGGTTCTTGGGTCATGGCCACCTATCCAGAGGTTAATAAATGAAGGACAGCTGGGCACAGTGACATCCCATTGACACGAATGCTCATTGGGACTTCTTATTCATAAGCTTTCTGTCTTTGACAAAAGAGCACAGATGATCTGAATTACATCTATGAGCTCAGTCTAACTACAGAATGGACAAGCTGCTTCACAATCCTCACAGTCAGTGAGCAGCCTATCACGATGCTGGGCTGTTTTTTTTATGACATCAAACCAGATTTCCCTTGTCAAGAGCTGTTGTCATAGCGACTCACTGACTGACTGGAAGAAGTGCTCGTTCTCATTGGATATGGTTAACATTTTATTACTGAGGCAGTGTGACTTACTATTTTCTTCACTGTGTTTTATTCCTGGGAACTAAAGTAGCACATCAGCTGGAATTTTGAGTTTTTCAGGGAACTTTTTTTTTTTCTTTGTGGCGGTAGCAAATCTCCTGGGTCTTCATCTGTGAGGAAGAAGCACCTCATCAGCCTAGATTTCATAATGTGATTATAATTGTTGATTAATGCATAACATACAAGATGAAAATGCAAATCAAGAGAGTTTACAACTGAGTAAACTTTGTTTCAACCCCCTTTTTTATGATACACACACAGTGTTATAAAGTTTAGTATGGGGATTGATAGCTTCAACTCCTAATGACCTCATCCTTCCAAACTTGCACTCACCCTTTTGAATGCATAAGTACCTCCACACAAGTGCTCTTTAAGTACCCTGATGGTGTGTTGGTAATGGTCAAAAAGTTGGGTGTGCAATGCTGTGCATTTCTATCTGTGAATGGTTGGCAACATAGGAGAAAGGGAGGAACCATAAAGCTATTTTCAGGCAAAGGAGGGATGGCATACTGGAGAAATAATTAAGCTTCAGTAGTGCAGTAAAACCAGTAGTGAGTCTACAGACTGTTGGTGCCCGAGGCAAAAATTCACAGGGGCCCCCTCCAACCAACATTAATCACCATTATGTTATAAATATGTGACATCAACAAAAATATAGCAAAATCCACATTTTAAAACAGTTTCACATTTATACTATTTTCATGTATACATATAGATATCAGATAGATAGACAGATGAAAAATGCAGATATGAAGAATATTAAAAACTGAATAATTGAATATGTTACTCTAGAAATGGCAGAGATCATGCTTATTTTGGTAGCAATGCCTGAGAAAAAGTTAACTGGTTGTGAAGTGATAATAATGTAACTGCTTGCTTGTACGTTCTTTCAGCCTGCTAGCTATGCTAACAAGTCTGTGTTCCAGTGTCTTGATTATGACTGCTGTCCCAACAACTCAAGCTGGACACACTGCACTGCTATCTTCTACTAATGATGCTATTACTCTACTTATTTACCTAATGTTAAACATGGATTAAACAAAAGAAATAATGTGATGCTAGACCAGCGGTCCCCAACCTTTTTTGCGCCACGGACCGGTTTATGCCCAACAATATTTTCACGGACCGGCCTTTAGGGTGTCGCGGATAAATACAACAAAATAAAACTAGTACCAGTACCGAAAAAAAGAAGATTTATTCATAACACACGTGAAAAGACCCAGGAAAACCGAGTTAACGATAAAAACGATAACAAAATAACGCTGAAAACCAATAAAAATCCTGAAAACCATACATTTCACGCCTAAGCCTCAACTCTCGCGGCCCGGTACCAAACGACTCAAGGACCAGTACCGGTCCGAGGCCCAGGGGTTGGGGACCGCTGTGCTAGACGACCTCGTAATATTTATAATACTTCCCCAACAGTTAAGGTTACTGGCAGCATGTAGTTAGTAAACTTGAGTTTTTTCTCCTGCAATTTCTTTTTTCACTCACAGGAGGTTAACTCCTCTTCATGTTTGCTAAATTATTGTCATTGCTGCTATTTGGTTTGTTTAAAAAGGATCATGCACAGGAATGAAGTCAGGTTGGTGCTTCTTAAGCCTTGATTGTACTCTTGCGGACACGAACACAGACAGCTGAAGACACGACAGCTCAGTACTCATGCCCCTTTGAAGTCTGCTGCCTGGGGCACATCCATAGTTAGTGTATTGTAAAGTAAATTCTCTACGGATGAATCCATGCAGACACAAAAAATTGGCACTCTTCCAGGCATTCACACAGACTTTTGTACGCCCCGTCTGATGATGAAATTTACATCACATGGACCAGAGCTGACCCCAGCAGACAGATGTGAAAAGTATAATCAGGGCTTCAGGGAGGTCCAGTCTTACCTATTGTTATTGTAAACTTTTTTACATTGCCACTGGTTTAAGTTTGTCAAGTCTGAGACAACATTTTCTTTATAAATATGCTACTGATTTCTTGATCCTTAGATTTTGACTCTTGTAAGGGAGTTTAATGCATCACATCATGTTTATACTTTTTAAATCTTTAATAGCTGTAAACTGAGATGACAGGAGTCCTACTTTATCTGGATCTGTGCAGCATTTTAACTTCCTGTTAGTCTCACGAATTGAGACATTTTTTTTTATCTGTAATTATCTCAAATGTTTAAAAACTCAACACTCAACACAACAGAGCTGGCTTTTATCAAACGACTGTGAAGGAGGCAAACTCAGATATTTGCATAGGATTGTTTTTTGAAACATTAAGCTTACATTAATCTGTTTAATTAGTTTTTTTGGGTGGGGGGGCCACACCTGAAATCCTTCTTGGGTATTTTCTCGCCTACAAACTGTGCATTACAGAAACTCTTTGCTTTGCGTCTTTAAGACTGACACAGTGCTGACTCTGGTACCTTTTGTTTGCTGAGTGTTTTGACATACTGTTTGTTTTTTCGCTTCCAGTTTGCCCTTGAAAAACTGAATTGTCAGAAAAGGACATATGTTATTATACTATAAATGATTATATATATTAACTAGCATACAAGTCTTGTGTATAAGTGTAGATTCAAGGAAACAGACGTAAATGGTAAATGGTAAATGGCCTGTATTTGTATAGCGCTTTACTTGGTCCCTGAGGACCCCAAAGTGCTTTACGCGTTCAGTCATCCACCCATTCACACACTGGTGCGTTTTGCCTCAGTACTCTACTGGTGAAATCATTCTGACATCTTTTTTTAAAGTCTTAAAAGTATTTTGTGAGATTTGTAGTCTTTTTCTTCCACATCTTGTCTTCTCAAGATGTGGAAAAATCGCAGAACAGTGAGAAGGAATTTGAATGTGAAAAAAAAAAGTTAGCTTCATCATTTTTCTTGATGTGTTGCATGAGGGATAGAATACCCAGTGAGCAGAGATGACATCATTTACATCAAATGGGGGATTTGGTGATACCCAAGGTATATCTGTCCAGGAAGATATTAAAGTGTGTAGATCTCAGAACAGATGAGCCGCTCAGTCGAGGCAAACAACAAAAATAGAACTCCATTAGGAATAAATTGGAAATCGGCTCAGATAATAGTGAAGTAATTTGATCTGAGAAGAGATTTATCGCTTTCAGCAGAGCTTTTTACCAATTTAATTTGACATTAATTTGACAGATTGTTTACTCAAATCTTGAGCATGATTTTGCTCATTAGAAACATACCAGTGTTTGATCCCTATCACAGTGTCAAAATTGTCTAAACAAGGAGGAATTTCAGTTTAAGATGGAGAATTGTGCTGCTGGAGCTATTCCTTGACTGAAAATGACGAAGCAGTGCTCAAAAACCCAGCGATACACATGATCATCCCTATCTGGAAGTCATTTCACAAACATTTTAATACGTCAGTACAGACAGAGACAGGCAAAGAAAAAGTAATGCCACGTATATTCTGAAATATTTTCTTTTGTTAGCAAAGTTTAAAATGGGTAAACAGTCATCGTAGTTGTTTCTGTTTTGTTTCTGTTTATAAATATAAATATGCTATACCGGGTGTAACTGATAGCATGAATAACAGTTTATTCCCATTTATAGGTTTTCAAGGTATAGGACCCTGCTGTTGTGAAAGTCTTCACAGATACAGACCAAAACCCTGCATCTGTGGTCAGTGATTGATGGGTCTGACCACATTTGCATTGTCTGTGGTAATGAAGCAAAAACTGTCTGCCCAGCCTCAAACTGCTAGTCTTTCAGGCAAGAGACTTTCTATTCATTGTATGTCTTCCTATTGCACGGTTCTTCTGGAAAAGATTCCCTTGCTTTCTGTGTGCAGATTGGACAAATGCCTCCGTCTGTCTGTCTGTTCTTCACCTTTCCTGACAATTGAACTTGATACACATTAAACTTTGCAGGACTGATACTAATTTTATCACCATGCCTGATTTTATGTCTTTTAGCTGAAACAGCCTTTTGTTTTTTGATATTTTAATATTTGTCTTCTTTTTCCTTTAATGCATCACCTTGAGAACTTTACACCAACTCATCAGTAAAGGTGCACTGGACTAACTAATGATTTTAGAAAAAAATACTCTAGATGCTTCATCTGCTATTTTTATTTTTCTTTCAGCCTGGCTGTATTTAAATGTTGTCATTAGCATTGCAAAAAATAACCCCACTGCATGTTTGGTCCAGTCATTAGACCATCATTATATGATTTATAGTTGTAGTTAGTACCCAATAGACTGAAGCTCAAGTCATACTTATTCCACTGCTTATTAGCAGTGGCATTAGTTGAAAGTGTCCTATGAATTTGCGTACTTCATTGTCTAATGGGTTGTGATAATGATTATTTTCCTCCTTTTTACGGCAAATGTGAGCTGTTGTCTATTAGCATCTTTTATTTCTCCATCCAGCTGTTTTTTAAGCACAAGTTATTGTTCACCAGACACCATTTTCTCTAGGAATTGTGCCTGCAAACAAACTGTTTCAAATTAAAACAGAAACGCGATTCCCTTCTGATAAATATCTGTATGCCTAGTGGATCAGCTGCCGAAGATGTATGGCTTGAATAAAATAACGGGATATGAAACAAATCGCCATTTCCTTTAAATAAACATTGTGCTATACATTGTTGGGGCTGAACACAGCTGAGAAGGTCTGACTTCTTTCAGCTGCATCATTTAGAGAAAAGGCAAAAAGAGAACATGCAAGGTTTATTCTTGCATTAGTGCTAGTTTACCTGCTGCCCAAACCTCCAGCTGATATTAACAGGCTGCTTTTCTTCACGTCAGATTCAGCGGAAACTTATAATTCTGGTCCTCTTTAAAGGAAATAAAGGTATAAATGAGCTCAACACCTCTCCCAAAGAAACCTGTGTTGGGGTTGTTACTTAAGGATTTAATATATAACAAATTAGTGACTACTTATTTAATCCCAATAAAAAACTAACTGCTTGTTACATACATGGTACTTTATCATATAACTGCCAAGCTATATAATGATATTGAATAAGGAGAATATTTATAGTACAGTGTGTGGTTCTGGTAGTTCTCCATGTTTCCCTTCCTTAAGAATGGCATCTTGATAGCCATCTTTCCATTAAGACTATTTCTGATTAGTAATGGATCAACTGAAAGACCAGATAAATCTCTCAGGTCTTTGCTGACCTCCCACTTCTTCCTTTTTCCTCAACTTTTACAATGGCTTCAGACTTTTTGGCTTATAGCCCTGATGAATGCTTTTTTGGTACAAAAATATTATTTTATGTATGTCAGACTTTTTAAGAAATTGTGTTTTTGCAACAGGCTTCTAATAACAAAGTGTCTGGCTGTTAAGTGGTTCAATAAACCCCAAAAAAACATTCCTCTGAAAATGGTCGGGTACAAAAAGACTACCGAATATGAGTGAATGAGTGAGCCTGGAGAAGTACTGCACGAGAGCAGTTTTGTTTAAACTACTTGATGCACTGCATCAGTATCGAAAAACAGATTGAGTAAAATATCCCATCACAAATATGAAACCCAGCACTCAGTGATACCAAAAGTATCTATCTAGGAAACACATATTAAAACAATGATGGATGAGACTGCGAAGCAACACAAACACATCAAAACTAGATGTACATTAGGAATAAATTCACTTAGATAATAGTGAAGTAATTTGATCTGAGCTGAGCCATTATGGCTTTTAGCAAAGCTTTTTTACCAATTTAACTAGACATTAATAATGGCAGATTGTTTACTCAAATCATAAACATGATTCTGCCCATATAAACATGCCAGTCTTGGAACATTATCATGGTGTGTTTAAACAAAGAGGCATTTCAGCTGAGCCAATTACCCATCACTTACTTTAAAAAAAAGAAACAAAGAGGAGTAAAGCTGAGGAGTAAATAGTTAGAACAGACAAGAAATAGACAGAAATGCATGTATTTACTGCCTCAGTCTTTTGCTGTGTCTATGGAACATATTTCCACAGTGTACAAACAAGGCTTTGTTTCCTCTGACTCTAAACAGATGACTGTGGAGCTGTAAAGTCTGATATGCTAGGTTATCTGGTCCATCTGCGGGCAGAGTGCTGTGCCTCAAGCTGTAAATCTACATGTACGTGTAAAGCAAGATAAGAAAGATCCCAAAGAGACGAAACCTTTCAGTTAGCAAGTAGCTTTTGTCGATTCTGCTGTTCTATCGCCACAGTTCCTGTTTCACTCTGAGTGGATCACTTAAAGTGCTGTCCATATCCATCACTGGCATTTTATTTAAACAAGCAAGGGCAAAATTCAAAAACGTCATAGAACAGTGTTGTGTGACAGTATTTTATACAGACTCATGCAACCATCCCCAATAAGCCAGGCATGAATCCTGCATGAGGGGCACATTCATTGGTTTATATCAAAAACACAGATTCATGTCTGTTAGGGGAAAAAATGGCACCATAGACAGCCAAAGCAAACTTGTTGTCATGAAATACAAATAGTTTTCATTTTTGTCTGTTATTCTTTGAGTGGCTAAATAGCTTTAATAGCCATGTGACTTTTGTCTGCAGCACAGTATTATTCCTGGTTACCACGTTTTGGTTTTCATGCTTTTGTGCAGCCATGCTGGAGGAGGATCGCTTGCCCTGACGTGAACTCATCACATCTTACCATAGCAAACATGACTGGAAATGAAGTGCCACATTTTGTAATTTGGACAGTTTCTGCCTTTGGCAATAAGTAGTGCCGCTGAAAGGGAAAAACAGCCAGATTTATTTTTAATACAACTTCTCTTGGGAATGCGAAGGGGACAAAAACATGAAACACAAGGCTAGGGACAAAAAAAAACTGGATGAGTCATTTTCATTGAATTGCTACCAACTTTTATCATGACAAAGATTTGAGTACACTTCGGGGTATTTTAATTGCTTTTGTTCTTCTAATGAGGAAATTATGAATTTAAGTATATACTTAAGGATGAAAACAGTGTCCTCTGATGCTCAGCCACACTAAGACAGCCAAGAGACATGCTCACTGGCTTTACCAGAAATTGAAAGTGATGGACAGCAAAACTGAGTTAACCCAGAACAATCAGTGACCTCTATGCCTCCATGAAAACCCCCTTTAACTACAAGTGTCAACATTTGTGTTTGTTCTTGGCAAGAATAGCACCTCTATCCTGAGCTGTTATACCAATCAGATTATTCTTTTTGAAGACAAACACTGAAGGACCGTGGTTTCATCAGCTAAGTAAGAAATGTCTTGTTTTTTTCAAGGCACAGCACTTCTAAACAGCTTATGAAACAATCGATTTTGCCTGTCACAGTCATCCTTAGTGCAGCATTTTTGCTCACAGCTCAGATGTGTCACAAAGCATTGATAGAAGTGATCTGTAACAACAAAAAATTGCAATTTTTTGTTTTGTTTTTTTTGCACAGAACAGTATTAAACATTTATGCTAGTATTTCCTCTCATACACAGCATTAAATGGAGAATGTACTCACTTTTTATCTGATTAGGATTGACTTACATTAGCCAGGCTAATTGGATTGATTGTCATTTTCACCTATGACACTGTGTAAGTGAGTATCCCTTACAAAAAGTTACTACTATCCTTATCCAAGAAAACTTTAGCCCTTATTCACATACATTCACTATACTATACTAAGTACACATGTTCAACTACCCATTAACACAAATATTATATTAGCCAATCACATGGCAGGAACCATGTGATTGGCTGCGGTTAGGCATGTAGACGACCCGCTCAAGTTCAAGAAAGGTGATCTAAAGGGAAGAAATGTGATTTAAGTGACTTTGAATGTAGCATGGTTGTTGGTGTCAAACCTTTGAAGCATATGGGCTCCACCAGCAGAAGACCACACTGGGTGCCTCTCCTGTCAGCTGCTGCAAGCTAAAAAAACAAAAAAAGAAGGGAAAATTAGACTGTAATTCACACAGGATCACCAGAATTGGACAGGAGAAGACTGCAAACATTCCCAAGTCTGATGAGTCACGGTTTCTTCTGGCACGTTCAGATGTTAGGGTAAGAATTTTGGTGTAAACAGCATGCAAGCATAAGATGCCAAGTCACAAAGCTCAAATCATGTCAACACCTTTCTGCATCTATGCCATGAAGAATTGAGGTCGTTCTGAAGCTAAAGGCCAGCAAACCTGGTAACAGCAAGGGCATGTTGAGCATATATTAACACCAATCCTTAGCCTGGGTAGGCAAGTTATTTTCACTACCACACCCTACTTAGCTGACCAACCACCAAATCAAATCAAATCACTTTTATTGTCACATCAAATGTGCATGTACACTGGTACAGTACATGCGAGTGAAATTCTTGTGTGCGAGCTTCACAAGCAACAGAGGTGTGTAAAAATACAATTGAAGTAGTCTGAACAGTTAATGGCTGGGGTGACTGGAGTCCTTGATGATCCTCCCCGCTTTCCTCAGGCACTGCTTCCTGTAGATGTCCTGGAGGGAGGGAAGCTCACCACCAATTATCCGTTCAGAACACCGCACTACTCTCTGGAGAGCTTTGCGGTTGTAAGCAGTGCTGTTGTCATACCAGGTGGTGATGCAGCCAGTGAGGATGCTCTCAATGCAGAAGGTCCTGAGGATGCGGGGGCTCATGCCAAATCTTTTCAGTCTCCTGAGAAAGAAGAGGCGCTACTGTTTTGTTTATGTGTACTGACCACGTAAGATCCTCAGCCAGATGTACACCAAGGAACCGGAAGCTGCTCACTCTCTCCACAGCAGCACCGTTGATGGTGATGGGGGTGTGTACTTCTCTGCACCTCCGGAAGTCCACTATCAACTCTTTACGACGTTGAGGGTAAGATGGTTGTCTTGACACCACAGGGTCAGGGCGCTGACCTCCTCCCTGTAGGCCGTCTCATCACCTTTGGTGATAAGACCCACCATTGTAGTGTCGTCCACAAACTTCACAATGATGTTGGAGTTGCTAGTGGCCGTGCAGTCGTAGGTGTAGAGTGAGTACAGAAGAGGGCTCAGTACACACCCCTGTGGAGCACCAGTGTTCAGTGTGATGGGGGATGAGGTGATGCTGCCCAGTCTGACCACTTGGCGTCTGTCAGACAGGAAGTTAAGGATCCAGCTGCAGAGGGAGCTGCTCAGTCCTAGATCCTGCAGTTTCCTGTCCAGCTTCGAGGGAACGATGGTATTGAATGTTGAGCTGTAATCTACAAACAGCATTCTCACATACGTGTCTCTCTTCTCCAGGTGCGAAAGGGCAATCTCAGCTAAAACTAGACAATCTCGTTATGAAGGAATGTGTGAGTGCAGATCTTATAAAACGTTGCTAAACCCTGATCGGTACAAATATATATGCCACATATATACACATATATGTGCCCAGCAAGCTACTGCCTCTTTAAACCTATTAACAGATAAAAATACATCAAAAAAAAAAGAAAAAAGCATTCTCCGGTGATATTACTGGGAAAGTGTGTGTTAGTGTGTTAACGGGGGACTCTACCCCCCGTAGAAAAAAAACATAATGAGTAGATAATGTACGTTATCAGATCCTTTGATATTAATGCACATAGCGAGGATGCAGCATGAGCCAAATTCACATTAGAAGTATCTTTTCCTAACAAGGCAAAAAATTCAGGTGACATGCTGCTTAGATTTCCACTTACACGGAGGAAAGGAGGCATGAAAAATGAGAAGAAACGCAGTCCTTTATTAACATGTTTAACTGAATATCTTAGCTGTCAGATGTACGTTCACTGATCCTGTGCTATATCTAACAGATGACAGGTTGCTTCTGGGGTTTTTTTTTTATGTTAGGCTATTTATTTCCATATGTGTAGGATTTATGAGGACATTATATTCATAAACCAAGCATTTTAAGTTTTATTTCCTGTGCAGCATTTTAAGATGTATAGGTGCAACATAAAGCATTTCATTGCATATTCTGGTACAGACACATGCTCCACAATACAAGCACTTAAAGTTAATAAATAAATAAATAAATAAGTGGAATGATTCCTATTATTAAACCCAGCTTCCTGTCACTGGAGAGGTGAAGAAGGAGGAGCAGCAAATACGCGAAGGGTGACAGCACTGATGGAAAGGAAAACAGCTGCCTATAAATAACATCAGCGGATTCACCGGCCCTTGTAAAAAATGATGATAGAATGCATTTGAACCCTGAATGCCAAGTAAAAGGAGTGGCAGATATATGGCGTACCGCTAACCGATAATAATTGGCTTCTTCTCACGTTGTGCTCTACAGTTCGTCTTTTACGGGAAAGAGTGATAAAGATAAGGTTGCCTGTTTGAGAGGGGCGGAGAAGGATGGTTGTTGGCGGCCACGTGCATCTCACAGCTGCACTCTGCACAGGCGGTATGCCAGTCTGTGTAGTTTTGGTGAAAAGACATCCTGCTTCAAAGTTTAATTACATTTCCTGCACGCTCATTCTCAGGAAATGTAAAATAACGCACATATGACCCAGCAGCTTTTCACCTGCTGGGGCCTCTAGAGGGGTCGCAAAATGTATTTTATTTATTTAAACTAAAACATTCATAGAGGCCTGTGTTTCATTTACATTGATGTTGAACATGTGCAGAAGTTGGGAAAAAGGTGCAGTTATTTATTGAAACAAGTGCAAACATACATGGATGTAGAGCTTACAAGGCTAAAAAAAAAAAAGCCCAAAAAACCAAAACAGTTCATATAATTCTAAGATAGCTGAAAGTCGGTATTTGGTATGACCACCATTATTCGTCAACACAGCCTGAGTTCTCTTAAACAGGTTTACTTGTAATTTCTTTAAGTAGTCTTCAGGAATAGTTCTCCAGGCTTCCTGAAGAACATTCAAAGCTCTTCTTTGGATTTTGGCTGCCTTTTGTTCTGTTCTCTGTCAAGATGAGCCCACGCTGCTTCAGCAATGTTGAGGTCCGAGCTCTGGGGAGGCCAATCCATGACTGATAGTGTGTATTTCTATCTATTTATGCTTTTACTGTATTGACGGTGCATTTGGAATCATTATCATGCTAAAGGAGAACCTGTTGCTAATCGCTTGTTTTCCAGGTGAATGCAAATCTGATGCCAGGTCCTCTATCAGGTCTTTGCTGGATTTCTTTCCCATTTCTTAAGGATTTAATTTTCAGACACTGTTGATCTCCTGTAGATAGTTCTTTAGACCTTCCACGCTTTCAGTGGCAGAGAACCAATCAGATTGTTTTTAGCTGTGATATAAGTATTATAACTTTACTTGCTGATTAGCTCACCTTGTTGACCATTTACTTTTGAACTCTGTGGGTCAGCGTTCAACTTCAGCTCAAGGTGGGAGTTATAATTGTTACTTGGAGGCATGGTTAGTATAGAATGCTGATGGTTCAATTCCTGAATCCTGTATAGCTGTGTACATGGAGCAGTAATCACCATGGTCAGTTATTGATGCAAATTGTTCCAATTTTAAAAAATAAAGTAAACTTTATTTTTATTTATGTATTTCTTATTTAGACATGTTTCATCATACTTTTTAAGTATAATTTGGTCTAAATTTTAGCTTTCATAGTTCTTCATAAAATATATATCTTACTGCCATTCACACATTCATTAATCCACTCCTGTGTTCTTGTTGACATTCCCAGGTTGAGTTTCGCTGTATGTATGTCCAGTTGTCCAATTTCCTCAATTTTATTAAGGACAAACTACATGCCATCCTAAGATGTGCCAAGTTTTCCACTAACAGCTCTTTGAGAATCACCTTGTTAGTGTGAAATTACTATTTTATACCTGACTAACTGTGTTATCTTTGACATAGCATTCAACTAAAGAAATGGGCCTGGTACAGATAAAATACAGCCAGTTATTAATACATGCTCCAGATACAAAATTGAAATTCAGCAAAGTTACCAGAGCATTTATTTTTGAAGGGTTTATTTAAAAGGGTTTCTGATGACTGGAGCATACAAACTAAAAGCTTTTCTTTTTTTTCAGTCTCAGTACAGACTTGCTGTGATAGCCAGTCATTTGACATTGGACTGACACTTGAACTGGCCTGGAGTGCTAGTCTAGTATAGAAGTGATGTAAGAATGGCAGCTTCCCACTGAGAGCCTCAGATAAACAATGATATTATGCCTGTCACATATTTTAGACACAGAAAATCACCCAAATCTTTCATTTAGGATCCAATCATGAGTACTATAAATGTCACCAGTAATAAGCCTATAAGGGCAAAATGATAAGCAGCATCCAGGGGCTTAAGACTGGATGCATTCAGGCCTTTAAATCAAAAACCCACAAAAATGGCTTCAACTATTTTTTTTATATTCGAAACTAAGATATTCTAAAAAAAGATAGCTCTCTATCTATAAATGGCAAGATATATTCAGTAACTCTCTCTCTAGTGTGACAGTGCTGCCAAAAAGTTTAATATCTTTACTGCAGAGGTGTTGGTAAGTGTAACTGTTATCTTTTTAATATTTATCCTAAACTAAGCTGATCATGTCTTTGTTGTCCTCATATTTACCACACAGACATGAGAGGTGAATTCACTCATCTAGCTCTGGGTAAGTAAGAGCGACAGACTAAAGAAAAGTTGGAAAAAATGTTAAATGATCATCTGTGTACAGAGACACTGGCCATTTTGAGGATATATGTCATTTCATCCCTTTGGTCATGTTGGAGTGGCAGGGATTTAAAGAGCTATACCGTCTCTGTACATAGGGATGGTTCCTAGCTGCATGTGTGTTCGAGGGAGCAGTCAGCCTTGCACTGAGCGACCTTGTTTAATTCAGTGCATCCAACGCAGCGCGCTCACACAGCCACACACAGCCAGAGGCACGAGGCATGCAAACACACAGTCACACACACACATGCTTGCAGTCATGCAACAGACACACATCATGGACAGGCAAACACACACACACCCAATCACGCTAACCCTGAGGCCGAGGACATATTTTGTCATTGGTGCCTATCAACAGATATAAACCACAGACGGGTAAAGTGTCTGTGTGAGCTGCACGTCTACAGAGGATTTTTTTTTTCTATCTGGTTCGTGATTATGTCCTTGTGCTGTGTATACAGTATATTACCACAGCGCACTGTGTGTGCTCTTCATCTCAGCCAGTCAAAGACTAGAGGGAATCAAGAAATTGCTCTGATCATTTCTTACTAGGCTCATGATTCATATGATAATGTGGATAAAGAAAAACAACTGCTAGCCAGCTTCCTTTATTCGCCTTGGAATACCTGCTACAAATAAAACTATTCAGATTGGGGGGGGGGGGGGGGGGGGTGGAGACACACTAGTGTGAAGCTGAGCAAATCAAACTGAGGGGCAGTGTATGGAGATAATGAGCGTAATGAAAGATCCAGCAGATGGTGAAGAAAGAGACAACTTAACATCAAGAAAAGCTTCCTTTATGGAACCAGCCAATCCAACTGGTGAATTCCTACGGTGAGGAGCAGGAGCGGCCAATCAACACGCTCATTCTGAGCCTTGGCAACAACCTCCCAGGAAAAACGAAACAGTAGTGTGAAGTATGAGAGCGTGCGCGTGCGTGCGTGCGTGTATGTGTGTGTGTGTGTGTGTGTGTGTGTGTGTGTGTGTGTGTGTGTGTGTGTGTGTAAGATTGTCTTAACATCTGTGTGAGTGAAAAGTGTGAGTGTGTGGCTCATAACGTCACCTACAAAGCCTGCCTCGCCTCTTCTATATTCAGATCTCGTGTGGGAGCTGGTGTGTCTGTTCCGATCTGCTGTGTACACTGATCATTACGGCTGGCTGTTTTCATTCCATGAGTGACAGATTAATTGATGACCTCATGAATGCATTATTACAGTCTTCTATAAACACGCTGCTCGCGCAGCACAGTACAGACGCAGGTGTGTCTGCATAAATACAATCCAGCAGAAAATTTGTCCAAGTTGGATCAGGCAGAAATTGATTGTAGAACAGCTGATGTGCAGATAGAGATCCCCCTCTGGCAACAGTGAAACCAATATAAAATCCAGCAAAGGGCTAAAGAGAACTTTGGCTTTTTCTGAGTGGAGAAAGATCAATGTGAGGTAGTTTTTTTTTGTTTATTTGTTTGTTTGTTTTTATCTAGCCAGGACAGACAATCCTCTGTCTGTGAGATGACAGCAGTAAAAAGCTGCTTTGCTGTGTGAGTAAGTTGGAAGATATACTGTAGACATGGTGGCCATGAACAAAGCAGATAGAGAAGCTGTGATACAGATGCTGCAAGCAATACCACAAAATCAGGATGGATACTCAAATCAGCTTCAAAGATGAGCCAGCAGCTGCTGCAGTTCTCACAGCAGTTAAGGCATCATGCATGTTTCAAATCCTTTTCAGTACTTCATGAGTCAGTTGGTTGACTCTTTATTGAAATTAAATGCACTTTAATCATGAGTTGTAAATCATGCTCACATGCTGGAACGTGCATATGAAATATAAACATACATGTACCTTTGGATCACAGAATTACAAGAAATAGAAGTTACACCAACTAAACTGATCTTATAGGATTTGGGTCTGCTAAGTTAGGCTGATGGATGGATGGATTTGTAGTAATGTCACATTCTCTAACCTTGCTTTGTCCAAAATAACAAAAATCAGAATTCCTTAAGCTCACTGATTGCCATGCTATTTTGCTTGATTAATGCCAAAAAAAAGTTTGTTTGTTTTTAAAAAGGGTGAAATTCAAAACTTCTTAATGCTAAGCTAACCACATCCTCATATTTACCAAGAATCTCTTTCCCCTCTGCTGAACAACATGCTGCCTGCTTCAGGTTCATTTCTGTATTACAGTTTTTCTCAGTTGCTTTGGTGCATTTCTCACAACAGAATTAAACTTTGCACAACAGTTAGTTCAACCTCCACAACATGTAGTCGTTTTGGCACAACCTTGTGGCGGTTTCATGTTCATTGCGTCCAAAGGCAAATGCCTTTGGACATGAAGCAGTTGAGTAAGTACAAATATCTAAAGAATGGTCACTTTTGACTTGCTATTCATCACTATCTCCTTTCTTTTATCATGAATGTCACAATTATTTATACTTGTACCGGCTGAATAGTCATTGTCCTCACAACTAATAGTCTTCATTTCATTGCTTGTGTCAGTGCACTCAAAATTGTTGAACATCTTGTCAAACACTTTGTACACCCATTTTGAAAACCCTATTTTTAAGGAGTTTCCATGAAACCCCTGCACACGTTTGTATATCTTGACGAAGCGGGATTCAATCTTGCAAAAGGCGTGAACGAAATCACATTGGAGAAATAGCCACCATTGATGTCCCAGGCCAACGAGGAGGAAATATTTCAATGTGTGCAGCAATCTCAGAAAATGGCGTTCACACCCATATTCCTCGTATTGGTGCATACAATACACAACACCGGTTGGCTTTTCTGGACGCTCTTTATAGGGACCTAATCCCACAAAATGAAAGGGATGATCCTGGTGACAATCGGACAATGTATGTAGTGGTTTGGGATAATGTTAGCTTCCATCACTCTGCTGTAGTCGGGCAGTGGTTTGCAGCACACGACAGGATACTTATGGAGTTTCTTCCTCCTTACACTCCATTCCTAAATCCAATTGAGGAGTTTTTCTCTTTCTGGAGGTGGAAGGTATATGACAGGCATCCACATACCCAAATGACCCTGCTAGCAGCTATGGATGCAGCTTGTGATGACATCACAGCAGAGTCCTGCAGAGAGTGGAGTTGACACTCCAGAAGATACTTTCCCCGATGCATCGATAGAGCTGACATTCGCTGTGATGTTGATGCAAATATGTGGGCAGACAGACGGGAGCGTCTAGATATCAATGATTGATATGCAGCAGTGTCTGTTTTTCAGTTTTGTTTTTTTGTTTCATAACCACTGGAGTGAGGTTTACTGTCTAAGTGAGTTTATGTTTGCTGTAAAATGTTTGATTTACTGTATTTCCCCAGTTTGCACAATGCTGTGAACAGTTTCAATTAAATATTATCAAGAGTGCATATGGAGTGTCTTGATTTTCCTTTACAATTTATGGTTTTCAACATGCCATGCATGCTGTCCAGACTTGACATGTCATTGGGAAGCACCTACAAAGAAATCCGTCACAATGAGAACATGTTCAAACCATTTGATTTTGTGACCAAAGGTGCTGGTGTAATGACTTGTAATTGTGACAGCCCTGACACTTTGATTGATATAAGTACTTGCTTTTGATGAATGTATTATCTGTTTTGATTAAGGGACTTGCTTTTGAAGCTTTGACTACTTATTTTGAACAACTGACTTTTCTTTTTGATGAAGTGACTCACTTTTGCAAGTTATCCACCATGTTTTGCAGTTTGCACTAATTGTTTTGAGAAGAGCCTTAGTAGTGGTGCAGAGATCAATTCTGTTGTGAGAAATGCACCAAAGCAACTGAGAAAAACTGTAACCTGTTTTCCTGTTGTTTTTTGGGGAGATAGATAGATAGATAGATAGATAGATAGATAGATAGATAGATAGATAGATAGATAGATAGATAGATAGATAGATAGATAGATAGATAGATAGATAGATAGATAGATAGATAGATAGATAGATAGATAGATAGATAGATAGATAGATAGATAGATAGTGTTAAGGTTCAAAATTGAGGAAGGAGAGTACAAACCACTCTTGGTCCAGAAGCTCTTGGTCAAACAATGATTTTAATGAACACACGTGTGGGAAGACACTCTGTACGCAGACAGCCAGTAGTCCTCAACTTAATCAAAGCATGAACAGATATTTTATAGCATCAGGGTTTGATTTACTGACGCCCCTTCATGCGTCACAGATACATTTTATACATAGATTTATACAAGATGATCTTCTGGCTTTTACCCCAGAAGATCATCTTCTATTTTCATGGCTGGCCCTTCCTGTCTACCTTTCAGTTCTTGTCTTGTTCCTCTTTCTTGCCGAGACAACAAGGAACGGTTCCTCTTTTACCGAGACACTTTTGCAGTTACAGCCAGACATGAGTAACCTCTTCTCTAAATAAATCTAACTAATGTGTGTGTGTGTGTGTGTGTTGACCTCACATGCTCTCTGTGTCACCTGTTGCACTTCTGACCTTTCACCAGAACGGAGGCTCACTGAGACTATGTGTATGTCTTCTACTAAATAAATGTTTTAATCAAGAACCTCTACTAAACATAATAACTGTGTGCATAAGCATCTTAAGGCCTTCTTAAAGCTATCTGTTACTTTGTTAAAGCAATGATCATTTTAAATAACCTAGTGATTCAAATGGCCTCGTCTGGCCTGCTCCTCAGAATAACTTAGACTTTGCTTTCACTTCTGCAAAACTCTCTGCAAGCCTGTTTCCTGTCCTGTTACTTTTAGCCTTTCTGAAAGACACACTGTTTAACCCCTGAATGCAATATAAACTCCAGATTATATTATTAATGCAATGGTAATGATGACAATTATTTAACAATAGCAGTAAAATAATTTCCCTGCTCCACAATAGATAGATAGATAGATAGATAGATAGATAGATAGATAGATAGATAGATAGATAGATAGATAGATAGATAGAATATCCTTTTGATTGAAGGATATGAAAGATATGGGAATGAATGATGGACTTTAGGCAGCAGCAGTGCTACTTCAGCACCATGGACAGTGCCATAGCTACAGTATTATTGCTACAGCTCACTGTTTCTTAGCCTAATAGTCCAATAGCAAAGAGTAGTGTTATGGATTTAGGATACTTTATAGCTGAAGAAAAAATGAGATCTGTATCCTTCAGTGCACATGTTTGTGTTTCATAGACAGTTAAGCAAACTGGACTCACCTAGCCTAATGTCTGTTTGTCTAAGTACCCTCAAGAAGATACTGAGCTATGAGTTCCCCCAGATGCATCAGAAAAAAGGAATTGTGTGAATGAGTAGATGAAGCTGGTAGCTTACCACCTAATCAAAAATCTGTGCACAAATCCACTAACATGTTGTTTTCCTCCCATTTGTTTTCATATAGTGGCTTCTGCATTTCTGTGCCTGTGTTCGTGGGACTGATGCTGCAGCACACAGAGGAAGTCAAGTCAAGTCAAGTCAAGTTTATTTATAGAGCACATTTAAAAACAACCAAGGCTGACCAAAGTGCTGTACAGTAAATACAGATAAAAATACAATAGAACACAATTTCGTAATAACACCTCGCTGATAAAAATAAAATAAAAATATATAAAACAAATAAATTAAACCTTTCTAAAAGCCAATGAAAAGAGGTGAGTTTTAAGAGCGGTTTTAAAAGTTTCTAGGCTTTTGGAGAGTCTGACGTGAGGAGGTAAACTGTTCCACAGTCTGGGTGCAGCCACAGCAAACGCCCTCTCTCCCTTTGTCTTTAATTTATACCTGGGAACATCTAAAAGCATCAGGTCGGCTGACCTCAAAGATCTCCTGGGGCGATAAGTTCTAAGGAGTTCTGACAGGTAAGAAGGTGCAGTGCCATTTAAAACCTTAAAATCCAGCAATAAGATTTTAAAATCAATCCTAAAGGCAACTGGGAGCCAGTGGAGAGAGCAGAGAACCGGAGTGATGTGGTCTCTTTTTTTTGAACCGGTCAACAGGCGAGCGGCAGCGTTCTGCACCAGTTGAAGGCGATGTAGACAGGAACGATCTAGGCCAGCATAGAGGGAATTGCAGTAGTCTAGCCGTGAAGTAATAAAAGCATGGACCACTCTTTCTAGATCGTTCCTGCAAAGGTAAGACTTGACTTTGGCTAAAATCCGCAAATGATAAAAAGATCCCTTAACTACAGAGCTGATTTGTTTATCAAGTTTAAAAGCATTGTCAAAAATAACACCAAGACTCTTAATGGAAGAAGTGCAATCGGAGGTTAGGGGTCCCAAAAAGTCAAGAGAGAAGTTGGGATCTTTAGGAAGCCCAAACACAATGACTTCAGTTTTGCTTTCATTAAGGTGTAAGAAGTTAAGAGTCATCCAAGTCTTAATGTCAGACAAGCAGGAGAGTAGCGGCTGCAAAGAAACATTGCAGTTCAACCTCAGAGGGAGGTAGATCTGAATATCATCGGCAAAGATGTGGAAGGACACATTATGTTTACGGAGCACATCGCCCAGAGGGAGCAAGTACAGAATAAACAACAGGGGGCCTAGTATGGACCCCTGAGGTACGCCACAGGTTAAAGGAGCTCTGGGAGATGACAGTTCACCAAGGTGAACAGAAAAACTCCTATTATTCAAATAGGACTGGAAAAACTTTAAGACAGTGCCCTTTAAACCGACACAATGTTGAAGGCGGGATAGCAGTATGTTGTGATCAACAGTGTCGAAGGCTGCTGTCAGGTCCAGGGTTACTAAGACAGCAGCACAACCAGAGTCAACAGTTAAAAGCAAATCATTAAAAACTCTCAGAAGGGCGGTTTCTGTGCTATGCCGAGCTCTAAAACCAGACTGGAACTTCTCATAGAGATTGTTATTGTCAAGAAATAGCTGGAGCTGCGTGAGGGCGGCTCGTTCCAGTACTTTAGACAGAAAAGGGAGGTTGGAAATGGGCCTATAGTTAGAGAGTAGGGATGGATCTAGATTAGGCTTTTTAAGGAGAGGTTGAACAACAGCGTGCTTGAAGGGTGTTGGAAAACAACCAGAACTGAGGCAGGCATTGATCAGGACCAGAAGGAAAGGTCCGACTGAGTCCAGAACCTGCTTCAGAAGCCGAGAGGGGATAGCATCGGTGGAACAGTTGGTAGTCTTAACCTTGCAGACTATTTCATGCAGCTGAGAGAGAGAGATTGGTTCGAACTGATTAAAGGCAGAATGGCACAAAGACAAAACACAGGGATTGGAAGGTGAAGATGGAATGACAGACTGCAGGGAGGAAATCTTGTTTACAAAGAACTTTAGAAAGTCATTACAGAGGGTGGCAGAAGGTGTGAGGCTGGTGGATGTGTAAGGATTTACAATGGAATTTAAAACACGAAACAGAGTCTGAGGTTTATGGACACTACTGCTAACCAGGTTTGATATGTAGGAGGACTTGGCCTCTTTAACGGCTTTCTGATAGGTTGAAAGAGAGTCTCTGAGGATATTAAAAGAAATGTGCAGCTTGTCCTTTTTCCATTTTCTCTCAGCACACCTACAGGTGCGCCTGAGAGCACGAACAGAGTCTGTAATCCAGGGTTCAGCGTGAGCTTTGGGACGGAGTGTTTTTAGGGGAGCGATGAGGTCCAAAATAGAAGTACATGTTGAGTTGAAAAGAGCAGGAAGGTGTCGTCCTCTTAAATATGGCCTCTTGCCTCCTCTGTGGCATCATCCAGCGAACAGTTGTCAGCCCTGACGGGGGTCTGCGCTCGCCATTGGCCTCACCAAGAGAAAGGCAGAGGGAGTTAGTGAGAGAGAGAGAGAGAGAGAGAGAAAGGGAGGGAGAGGAGTGTCCATGAGGGAGGAGGAAAGTGTAAAAGCGTTTGTCAGCGCACGTGCACTCATGCATGCGCGTGTGTGTGTACAGTAGCTATGAGTCACACAGTGTGGGGGCTACAATGCATCTGCGCCCAGCACGACAAATGTGTACCGCTTGACTCTTTTTCAAGTCTACAACCACATTCCATATGGTGTCAGCGCGGCACAGTATGATATAGAGCTTGCACTGTTTTGCTGAATGATGAATGAGACGTTAGAAATCCAGTCACTGGATATTTTACTCTTAGTGTGACCGGTGAATCCGGAAAACCATTCAGATGATTCCAGAGAGGAAACAAAACAACAACAAAAAAAATGCGGTCTGAATGACTCAGCTTACAAAAGAAGGGGGTAGGGGGTGGAGGTGGGATTGTGTGGAGGTGGGGGGTTTTTTTGGGGGGGGGGGGGGGGGGTGCGGTAAATCAGGAGGAATGCAATATTAAGAACAGGTGGGTGTAAATAGAAAAATGTAAAAGAACTAATTTGATTATCTTCCTGGGTTGAAATCCTTCACGTTTATTCCTCACAATTCATACTCGGTATCATCAGTTATGCTCAGTTGCAAGTTGCAGAGGTGATTACTGTCTACTCAAGTGTTGCTATGGCGGACAGGTTGATGGTGAACAACTGCCACCACCTGGCCAAGTTTAAAATTGCACGCCTTGGCATCTTTACTCCGACAGCGGGGACTTTTTTTTTTAATGATGTCGAGGGCCAACCGAGTGCAATGTAAGCAAAATTAACACATAGCATAATTGCATCAGTGTTGCCGTTGAGCCTATTCATAGCTCGTCTGTTCTCTTTCATGTTTCAAAGAGGTGCAATGTAAATAAACTCCACTGGCTTCAGCTGAAAACAATTTCAGTGCAGCAGCAGTGAAGGTAAAATTAACCCTTAAGTGTTTTTCTTTGGCAAAAGTTATATAATTAAATTGTTATTAATAATATTATTAACAGCATGGTAAGATTTCTAGTTAGCTATTGTTGCTCAGGCTCTGCTTTCAAGGAGATTCTAAATTAAACATAACATAAGACAATTTTAAAATCTTCATATTTTGCCTCCAAGCAGACAGACTCACTTTCTTGTAATATTTTAAAAGTGGTCTTCAGCAACACTTTTCCAGGCTTCCTGGTGGACTTTCAAGGTTTATCTTTGGACATTGGCAACTTACAGAACTTTCACGCAAGAATTTGGCCTATGTTTGCATGGTATGCAGTGTGGGCTTAAAAAATCTGAATAAACTGGACAAGTGGTGGATACCTTCTTAAAGAAGGTATACAGGGAGAAAAAACTGAGGAATACAAAATTACACAAGAGGTGGACTGAAAATCACTAGCAACCAGACTGATGTAGTGATGAATCCATATTTGAAATGTTTGGTTCAAATGAGGAGGTCAAGAAAGAGTTTCTACAGCCATCTTTAAAACATGGTGGAGGCTCTGTAATGGTTTGGGGATGCTTTTCAGCCAGTTGTGTTGGGGATCTTGTCAAAAGTGATGCAATTATAAATGCAAAGAAGTACCGTCAAATTTTGATCCATCACACAAGTAAGTAAAATTTATTTATAAAGCACTTTTCACAGTAAAAAAAAAAATACAAAGTGCTTTAAAATCCAAAGCTGATTTGTTAAAACAATTTCTTTATAAAGACCACACTAATCCAAATGAGAACGAAATAAAACAGGAATAGCCTTTGACACCAACAGTCTATTTCTGAAATATTCAGTGATTCAATGACAATGATTCCAAACACACTGCCACTGCAGTAAAATCATAACTGGATTTAAAAACTCACTCACGGTCACAGATAGGCTTCCCAAGAACCCGGATGTCAATTAGCGTGGGACAGAGAATGAAAAACAATATCTAAAGAGATCATTGAGTATCCTTCAGGAAGCCATGAGAATTATTCCTGAACACTACCTAAAAAAAATGACAATAAAACAAATTCAACGTGTCAAATTCAGGCTGTGTTGAAGAATAAAGGTGGTCGCACCAAATGTTGACTTTAAGGCTTGTTAGGAGTGTACAGACTCACTTTTTGCCTTATATACTGTATTTCTATGTATCTTTGCATGTTTTAGTAGTTCGTGGCACCCATTTCCCTAGCAGAATATAAAGAAATGAAGGGTGTCTGAAGACTTTTGCACAGTAATATACATATACTCCTTATCAGGAGAAGATTTAATATTCTCTTGCAGGAAACAGGCAAAAAGTAAAATCTTTGCGTGCTTTCCTCTGTTGCCTTTTCTCAGCCTGAATGCACAAGATGTAGGATGATCTAAATGAAAGAAGCCAGGCCCTATAGGCCACGAGTGTGACTCTTGGAGCAACCCAAGTCAGTTTGCATTTAACAGAGATGGTGATATAAGCAGTGAAAATAAGAAACGGTATATACATACACTCACTGTGTGCCCAAGGATTGATGATCAATATGGTGCACTTTGAAAAACATCTTTTTTCCTGGAAGTTTGCACATACACTATCATTCACTTTATGTTTGCGCAGACATGTAAACGAGTGACTGATACAGTAATTGCTTCTCGTGATGATTTTGCAATGCATGTGCTGTCATAAATAATATGCAGCACTAACAAACTCCAGCTGAAATAAAGCGCATTGGGAAAGTTTAAATAAAAACATACATCGTCTGTCTCCATGGTTCCTGCTAAGGCAGTGGTTGCCCTCAGAGTATGCATTTAAGTGTGCCATCTAAACCTCCACGGCTGATCTAACGCAGGATGATGTTTACCCTCGAGACCGCGCTGGCGGGCAGGAGAGCGAGAGATGCTCGATGAGTTTTCTTGAAGAGTTAGGTCACCCAACCAATGAGTTTTCACTGTCTAAATTTTAGGGCACAAATCATTTTGAGGAATTTCCATTTGCACCGCAGTCACCGTGTGGTACACCGACGCCCCAGAAGGTGACAGAGCATGGGATAAATCATCCTCCTGATGATATGTATTGCAGGATAACTGTAGTTACCAGAGGCAGCAGCCGCTTTATCAGTCCCAACAAGGCCTTTAGCATCTCGGGATGAAGAACACACAACTTCCATTCAGTAACAAAGTGCTGCTAATCTCTCTATTCATTTTTCATTGTGAAAGATACTGCGCACACGTCGCTTCAGGGAGCGTGGCCAGGGAGAATGAGATGCTGGAAAGAAAGAGGGGGAGGAGGGAGAGAGGTAAGTACAGTAGGTACATGTGGGTGGTGCACTATTGTCAACAATAAATATTTGCTAAGAAGCAGGTTGATTTATAGGAGGTGACGCAGTAACAGCTGCTTATATGACAGGGATTCACAAGCGGAATAAATACATTAACCTGGTTAACTATTGAAAAGCATCCATCTGGAGGGAGGGGTGTTTGTATGTGTAAGCAGGCCCGTATCTGCCTGCGTGAGCGAGACTGCTACACGAGATCAACAGTTTGGCTTTGAGCCCTTTTGTACTGCCAACGTGTGGCACGATGAATGGAAAACTAAGCTGAAGAAGAAGCGCTTAACCAGCCATGGCAACGACTGGCAAGCTGTGGCAGTGTGTCGCAATTGATCGAGCACAATGCCACATTAGTGCGCATTAACTTCTGCTATATCAAGGCAGTTAAGCTAATTGCACTGAAAGGTCAGCTGGCTTGAGTGGGATACACATTTCCGTATCACACTGCTGCGGCAACAGCAGGATGCAAAAGAAGAATAAAAATTTAAAAAATACATCTTCCTCTTACATGTACCTTTGAGCTCGTTGTTTTGCTCTTCCAAACACGCAACGGTCAAATCCCACTCACAGTAACATATTCTGTTTTGTTCCACACCTCCTCAGTCTCACTGCACTTTCCACAGATTTTTTTCTCAACTCGCACACAGCAAAACAACACAGACAGAAGTGCTTAATCGAGTATGAGGAACAGTCTTTTAAATTGGGGTGAGTGATATATGACACATAAATGAAACCAATTATTGATTGAACTGAAGATACCTTATCAAGTCTCTTACGCGTCTGATCCTCATTTATCCCTCCTAATTACATATTGATGTTTTTATTCCTTTCTATGCAACTCAACTGTGATGAAATCTGTATAATAACAATGGTTCATTAACACTCCCTTTCCACCTGAATGCCTGTATCATGATGAAAACGATCTAATTAAATGATTGTGTTTATCTGCAAAGAAGCTTTGATCTTAAATAATCAACTCTGAAACTAATATGGTTTTAAACAATATGTGTTTGTTAATCAGATTTTAAAAATGCTATAGTCAAAGGTAAAAGATGTATTCAATTTGATTGATTGTCACTGTGAATATGAAGAGAAACTTTATCAGGTGGCCAGAGACAGAGCGACAGAAAATCTTTCTTCTTCGCCCACAAGGCAAAGCATCTATTAATAGAATATTTCACATTATAAAAACAACACAGAATGTTGTTAAATGTGTTAAAAGGTTATATGCTTTGTTTTGTGGCTCCAGAAGGATCTAACAGAATGGAGTAACAGAGAAAAATGGACACAAATCTTAAAAGTGAGGCTAAGACAGAAGAGACTTTAACACACTTTCCAGTAACCAGCAGATGGCTAGTCTGGTTGCAAAAATGATTCTGGCTTCTGACACTGCAGCATGATGTTAATTTTACAAGTTAAGGTCTCATTTAGAGTAAAACAGCCAATAAATCACTATACTTTAGGGCCTGGCTATATCATGGTTGACAAGTTAGTACTCAATGGAGCCCTTGTTTGTTCAGTGTTCAGTGTCAGTTTTTCTTTATTAACCCTTTTTTCAACTTTTTTTATTTCGATTTTCTCATTTTGCTGATATGGGATGTATTTTAAAAATAAAATAGTCTAATTAATATCCCAATGAACAACAGATGCATCTTGCTAACCAAGATAGTTAGCTAGAAGTCAGGGCTTTTTCTTTTAGCATTATCCAAATTAACTTTGATTTCAGCAGTCACCAGGGCAACAGCTTAACTGAAAATAAGTATTTTTTTCACTGGCTGGGGCCTTCTCTATCAACTCTCTTGTCGAAATATGGTTACTATGAGTTAAAAAAAAACAGATCACAACTCAAATGATAAACTTTGTTATGTCCATCACTTATGTACAGTCTGTTGTAGATACACGGTTAAAATTAATTAGTTATTTTTAATATTTAACAAAAACTAAGCCAAACTGCACAAGTAGTGCAATAAAAACTAAATGCATCCTTACTGGTTCCATGGGAAACAATGACCCTTTGTTATATGAACATATGTTGTTGTTCATTTAAGGCTTATTGACCTTTTTAATAAATGGTAAGAACTAGATCACCTGCACTCATGTATATATCTTTCTACGTAGCACTCTTAATTCTTATTCTCATGTATATATCTCATGTATATCTCATGGACATATCTTTCTACGTAGCACTTTAATTCTTATTCCTACTTTTATTTTTTCATGTCTATTTAAGTGCTATTTATGACACTATGTTTGCACTGAAGCACCGCAGCAATTTCCTAATGTTGTAAACCTGCTCAACATTTGGCAATAAACCCCTTTCTGATTCTGATTCTGATTTTGATGTCTTTATTTGAAACCTTAAAATTGAAGGAGGGTGCACTTTTCTTTTACCGTGACTGTAGACATCACTCTCCAGCATTTTAAAACCGAAACCTCAGTAGCACGGTTTTCTAAATTAAAAACAATAATTAAATATCTTTATTTTAATGGCATAATCATGTTTACCAGTAGCAATTTATAGCATGGAGCTATGAATCAAGCTTTATCAAGGAGTAAAACATGCCATGAAAATAGAGGTTATTTAAATGATTATATTATAATTGGAGGTTTGAAGGGGAATCACAGCTTCTACTCAAAGACTTATTTTTTTTAGTCCCAAAGCATTTGACTAACATATTGTAGAGGCAAAGGGCTCGTGAGTTAATTACCTGCAACTTCAATTTTCTTTCATTTTCCTCTTGAACAGAACAAGCCCACAGGGATGCACATTTTGAGGAAATTTGTGTAACATGAGCAATTACCTCTCCCTAATTGAGCTGCTGTTGGAAAATAAGTGAAACTTTCCTTCCTGAAGTCACAACAGTACAAGAATGAGACGTAAATGTTTACTGAGGAGTCAATGCCTCAATCGTCCTGTCATGCCACATAAAGATGGGCAGCTTAATGCTAGTATGAAGTAGCCCACGACTTCTTGATTTAATACTGGCTCAGTCACCCTTAACACAGACAAATTTTCTCTGCCTCTGCTTCTCTGTTGATTTTAAGGGCCAGGATATGAATGATGCAAATTGCTACGTGTCAGAAAGTTTTCTTAAACAGAGAATGAATATGCATAAACCAATTAGATGCATGAATCAGGTTTTTAAGAAGAAAACTAAAGCAGGCAGCCTATAGATTAAAGTGATAGAAAATGCAAGTCAATACTGTGAATTTAAGATATGAACAAAAACTAATACTATGTGCAATAACTTGAACACTTTTCATTTACACATTTACTTTTTTCTTCTTACATCGGATTGTATATTTGTACATTTTTTTTCTGTTAATACTGTTCATATGTATATAGTGCTGCAGAACTGTGCAGCCCCCCTTTCATGTTTGCACTGAGTTGGAGATGCTCTGTATCTCATTGTAAACTGTATAGTGACAATAAAGTCATTCTATTCTAAAATAAGTCACGAAGTAACGAAATACTTAGATCCACATACTGTATAAAACAGATGGACAAAGAGTCTAGAAATCATGTTAAACTGCATTCTTCTGGCCAGCAGGGCCAGTTTCTCTGGTTTATCTACTGTAAACACCTTCCTGGTGAGTTCATGGTGTCAAATTACAGTTTCAAGCCTTATTACAATGAGATTTTTTTTTATTTATTTTTTAAAGATAAAAAAAACAAAACTAAAAAGGTTCTGATTAGAGTCAAGAATAAAGCAAATTAGTCTTTAGAGTGGGCCCATATGATAGCATGTTTCAAAAGAAGCATGAAGTCCCAAGTCAGTGAGAAAGAAAAAAAAAAAAAAAAAAAAAAAGGCTCCCTTCCTCTTAAACTAGATCTGACAACATTGTATCTTACTCAGTTATATAGTATTTGTATTCTTTTTATTCTATTGTATATAGTATTTTATTCAATTGTGTACATTTATGTACAGTATCCCATTCTTATCCGATTCTAGTGTTTTATTTTTTGCTATGTAACTTTCCACTGTAACAAAACAAATTTCCCACCTATGGGACTAAAGGTTATCTTATCTTAGTTTTAGCCTACAGCTACATCATCCACTCCACCCGAATTGAAGGACCGGTTTTCCCCAAGTAGACACAAAAAGAAGCAGCTCCGTTTCGGCTTTCTGTCAGTAATATTGTTCAACCTGAAATATGAGGATGCTGACTGGTGATAGGCCTGCCTTGACCATGTGACAGTCTATTTTTATGGCTCCAAAAGAAGCAGCCCGCTGAGGTTCACCTTAGGGGAGAGTTAATATGTTGTGAGCTTTGCGGCTGCTAGACCTCCATTATATCCATCTCTTGTGTTCCAACAGTTTCACCTGTGACAAACTGTGCACCGCCTTACTCGCTTTCCCTGCAACACCACTGTTACCTTGGCTGCAAGATCCTTCACTTTGATATGTGGAAGTAGTGCTGAGTAAAATTTCTATTGCCCTTTCAATCAGAATGACCTTCATATATCTGCCAACAGTTCCAGTTCTCAAAGCTACTAACTCAAGGAACTTTTCCAGCAGTTTCTTTTGCAAGCTCTGCTGACACTGTCCCAAGATACTGTATCAGATCAATGAATCCAATTATAGCCAATTCATAGCATTGTATATTGAATACAGGAGCTGGAAAAAAAATAAGAACAGTTGTTGCAGCTTTTCAGCATTTATTGCACCATCCTCAACCTTTACATTACATACACAACACTAAATACACTATTTTAGCTTACACATAAATAACGCTAAGTGTGAATTAATTAGATAAACTTATTACAAATCCAAGAGTTAGGGACGGTCACATGTCTTGATGTTACTACTTAATGGTACGAGAGACAGATCCATCAAAAATGTTAATACCTGTGTATTTCATTTAACAAGGAAAAAAAAAAAAAAAAAAAAAAAAAAGGAAATGTGCATGATACCCAACAAATGTACACCACCTTTCTGTGAACAAACTGTATTCAAGTTGTAGTCCACCTAGAATCTGTTTAATTATCAAATACTCACTTGCTGTAGGTGACAGAAAGATGTTTTTCCCCCAATAAAAAGCAACAGCTGTTATTAAAAAGATATAAGCCTACAGAAAGTGAGCATTTGATACACAAAGAGATCTTGGGACAACTGCATTAACTTAGGCTTGTGACAATTCATCTAAAAGCAGGAAAGCTTGATAAATAGTTTATTAGAGTCAAAAGAAATTATTAAAACTCTCCCACGTCCACCCTCTTGTCTCTGAACTTGCTTCTGGCCTTGGTCCGAGCCTTGAATGCAGCAGAGTTGTGAAGATGCTGGAACAGAAAGAATTTCAAGCGTTCATTAATAAAATGCCACAAAACTTTGAAAGCATTGATACTTTTAAGCTTACAAGAACACCACAATGGTTTAAATGAGCCTTCCTTGCACACCTACCCTTTCAAAGCGAGAGATTTTCATGGCCTTCATGGTGGCTGAATCAACCAGCATAGGTGGTCCCAGTTCAAACACGTCTCTGATGAATTCATTTGCCTAGTTGGAAAACGTTAACAAAAACGTCAAGTCCAGTCACTAGCGCAAAAGAAAGACACTAGTTTATCACAAACTCCTATTGTACATAAAGTGTTTCTAATAAGATACCTGTAGGTGGTAGTTCATTCCAGAGCCCACGAATTCTCTGAAGGCATCGTATGTCCTCTTTCTGACCCAGCTGTCAATGTTCATTCGCTCTGTGCCAAAGCGAATGGTCTCAGATTGGAAGGCCCCCTCCTGGAAGAGAAAGCAATATAAATAAGTCCACGGTCAGACACCATCATTCACTGTCTCTACCTCCAAGGAGCTGCTGTTAAGTTTTACCTCTGTTCAATTATGTTGGTTAAAAGCAGGAAATTAACATCCAACTGGCAAAAGGAACATGGTTCACCTGACATGTAGCGCTTACCTCAACAGCTTTGAGAACATCCCTAAACACCGAGCGCTGCTTCCTCTTGTCAGTCTTGGCTCTGTGCTTGTTGCAGTCTGTGGCCAACGCGTTCAGTTTATCACAAAGTTCATCCCAGCCATCAAATTCAAAATCCTAAATAAATGCAGTGGGGGAAAAACAAATAAATAAAATATGCAGCTAATGTGTTTTTAAAAAAAACACTTGGTCGCACCGGTGCAACCAAGTATTTTCTCGGAAAAAAAATGTTTCAGCAACCCTAAACTCTTCGTGTGTTCAACAACAGACACACATTATGCCCATGTCGTGTTCTAAACCAATCAGAGATACTCAGAGGCGGGGACCTCTGTGATTGGCCGTGGTCCAGATATTCCTGCAGACCTACTTGTGTTTACGTTTGAAAGTGCGGGCAGATAGAGAAGGGTGAGTAGCCCAGGTCAGAAGTGTATCAAGTTGGTATTGAGAAAATATGAAAAGAACAATTGATAACTTTTTCGTTAAGTTAAGGCCTGATCAGTCCAAAATTCTGAGCCAGCGCTCTGACACGGAGCCATCAACCTCTGTTTTTGTCAAACACTGGTCCGGAGACGGCATCAGAAAATGAGCCACATAGATCGACTCCCAGCCGGAGTCCACTGAAAGTAAAAGTGAGAAAATGTATAAATTTCGATTCGAGTGGCTTGACCAGTTTCCCTGGCTAAGATACAGCCAAGCTGACAATATGATGCACTGCATTTATTGTCGCGAGTGTGGAAAGATCATGGCCGGCAACACTGCATTTGTCACTGGTGCTAATACGTTTCGAATTGAAACCCTGAAAAAGCATACAGCATTGAGAAGACACATTATATGCCGCGATAAATGCTCTGCCAAAATGTCCCCGCTCCCCACTGCCTTTCAGCGGCAGGCAGGAGTAAACAGGTCATCGGAGGAGGCCGAGATGATCATTAAGTTTAACATCGCCTACAATATTGCAAAAGAAGAAGTTCCGTTTACTAAGTTCAAGTCAGAAATAACTCTTCACAAGAAAAATGGCTTGGACATAAACCCCACATTCAGCAATGATTTTGCGTGCGCCCAGTTTATAGGCGTAATCGCTGACACACTGAAAAAAAAGAAGTCAGTGGAAATTGCGAACAGTACATACATGGCCTTCCTGATCGATGGAGACGCAGACATCGCCACAAAAGAATGTGTCATTGTGTACGCTCGTATCTTGCAAAAAGGAAGACCAGCGAAAAAGTGATTGGACACATTGAGGTCCAGCATGCCCATGCCCAAGGTAAGCCATGTCATGTCACGTAGCCTATGTATATGATTAATAATATTACGTTGTGTTACTGAATTAACCATATCTAGCATATTCTTATCATTGAAAATTAAACATAGCAATAATACATGAATATAGAAACTCAAACTGAAAAAGACTGCATTGTAAACTCTTGATCTGATAAGTAAATGGTATATTTTTTAATTTGTTTAGGAATTTATGCTGCCTCAAAGAAAGCATTTGCTGCTCTTGGGGACCAGTGCAGTAACTGGTTGGATAAAATCATTGCTATGGGGGCTGATGGAGCTGCTGTTAATTTGGGCAGCAAAGGGGGTGTCAAGTTAATCATTTTGAAAGGTTGTTAGTTAATCATTTACAAATCAAAAAACGTGAACATGTAAAACTGAGGTGTTAAGTAATGCGGTTAAAAAAAAATTTGGGTACGCCTAACTTTTGTGCTTGTACGCCTAAATTTTGTGCTGGTGCGCCTAAATTTTATTTTTAGGCGCACCACTGCAACCATGGCAAAAAGTTAGTCTAGAGCCCTGGACAGAATATCCTGCTCCTCTGGGGCAGGCCAGCAATCTCAACTAAGAAATCCTGGCATAGCATTGTTATGGACTGTATTCCCAATGAATATATAACTTGTATGCTCAACTCCATCTTGGACTCTTTCAGTTTGGGGCTTTCCCCAAACTGAATTAATTTGCCTGACTATTGATCTTACTGTGATTTGTTTTGACTCCTGGTGGGGTTGCGGTTTACCTCAACTGCCTTGTATGTGCCTCATAATGTTGTATTGCCTGAGCTAAGTTCAGTTCTGGTTCTTGTGTACTTTTTTTAGTCATTGTCTGCTACTATTGGGGGAAGAAAAAAAAAAAGAAAAAAAAAAAAAGCAAAAGCACAGACAGGACGTGCCACATGTTAACATTTGAATTAACAAAAGAAATTAACTTTAGGATAATCTGGTGTTGGGGAAATTAAACAGCAATTGCAAACTTACAGAATCGATGTCCCTGGCCAGCTCAAAAAGCAGAGCAATAGTCTCCCCAGCTGCAATCCTCATGTTCACGTCATCACTCTCGAGCAACCTCTGCAGTTTAAGAAGGTGTCTGCAAAACACATAATTCTTACTCCACTTAACTTGGTTGGAGAGCAATAAACTAAAAGCAGCAGAACTTGTGATTAAAAAAAAACTTAAGGGTTGGCATAAAGGAGCTTACTTCTGCAGGATGTCTTTGAGCTGGCTGGAACTGCAGATTGTGAGCAGCAGTGCCCAGGACCGCAGAGAATTTGTGTGGAGCTGGCTCATTTGAGGACTGATCGAAGGACAAGTGCCATCCGCCTTTGCATAGGACCGGGTGAACAGGTTCTCAAAACACTCCATGGTCGCTTGCACATCCTAAAGAAGCAAACATCAGTAAGCTCTACTTATTACCACAAATAACATGTTTCCGACTTACTGAAAAAATTACTTGAGGCATGTTAGATTTCAGCAGCACATGTTTGCATGAGTGCCACTCATTGATATAGCATTATGTTAGAACTGATGAGTAATATATGACAAATTAATGTCAGACGTGCCACTGGTTTGCACTCAAGCCAAGACATGATCAGAAACTTACCAATATGTCATCCTCAGCAACTAATGTGCAGAGGCCCAGACTTGTTGCTACCTATTAAGAAACAAAATAAACAAAACCATATCAGTTGATATTTCATGGAAAAATCCAAAAATGTGGTAATCTTTTTTTATTAAGGGGGGTGCATTTATTAAAGGGGATCAGTACAATAAAAGACACTCACAGCCTGTCTGGCTTGTATGTTGGCTGATCCATCTGCCAGGATGTTTTTGAAGATCGGTTTCAGCGTCTTGAACACCTCCTCGCTCTCAATTCCTGAGCCCAGCTGGATGCACAGCAAACAGGCTAAAGAAGCTGCTGCTCGCTGCTCCTCACCTTTGCCTAACACGAGGAAGAAGAAAAAAGCCAAATGATTTATGAGCATGAAGACAAACATGCGCTTAGTTTAAAGCATTGGAACACCTGCCATCTCATTGACAGCAACACGTTTTTAGTACCTTTCTTGAGGCAGCGTTCAATACTGTCTGTGATGGTCATCCTTCTCTCTGAGATGAACTCATACAGGATGCGTGTAGCCATTGCCGTCTTAAGCCCATCTAGTGCCCCCTGTCTCGTCTTAGCACTGAGGAGAAAAAAAAAAAAAATATATATATATATATATATATATATATATATATATATATATATAATAAATCAATCACCATAAAAGTGATAACCATTATACCATGAAGCCATTTATCAGAAAATACTGGCAACCCTCAGTACTACCCCTCAGCCTCCTAGTAGACACAACTATGATATCAATTACAAATAATACAAAACCCTGTTCTTGTGTTATCAGAGTTACAAGATTATCAGAAAACTCTGACATCAACGTCGAGGGTAATAACTATAAGTTATAAGTCTATAGCAGGTTTTTTCAGGATGCATGTGGCCAGTTTCAGCAGATGTATTCAACCAGCCATCACACAGCAGTTTCTCAAAGACGTTGCCCTTTCAGGTAAACAAGTTGAGGTCAATTAGCTTGTTGATTTAATTTTTTTATTTATATATAATCTTAAGGTAATAACAAAAATATTTGTAAAAAAAACCTATACAAAAAGTTAAGAATGTGACTTCACCCATTTACTTTTATATAAAAATGTTGTTTGACAAGTGAAAAGAATATCAGCTGAATAGATATAACAGATTTAGCAGCTTCTGGCACTTCTGGGGAATCCCTTCTATAATAATCACCCCACTGAGGAAGCCAATGGTGACAGGGCCTTTTTGGGATGAAGTCTATTTTTAAATTGACAAGCCTGCAAACTCCAATAAAAACTTCCTGCACTGGACTCACTGTTGCATACAACTCAAGTTACCCCGCGTTTTTAAAACTACATTTGAAATTTCTTGATACATGCTCATCATCCAGGTAAGGAAATCCCAAGTGTCCCACATAGCTTTTCCAGTGGGAGAAATGTTTTGTCACTTCAGAGTGAAGTACTTTTTGGGGTGTATTTGAAACATCAACCCTGTACCTTTGTTAAACTGGCAAGACAACATAGCAACGCTGCATAAAAGGGGAAAGCATTTCTAAATGGTGCAAGTGTTACCTAAAACTCTTGCTCTGACAGGATTAAGTAACTACATTGTTGATCTCTTGTAAAACTGGATCCAAGACAGAGGCAATATAGATCAGATAACATTTTGGTCATTTTACCTCTTATCTACTGTGCTATCTATGAACCCCTTCAGTTTATACTGGAAATCCTCCTGGGCTGAATCCTCATTGGTCTCGCCACCTTAAAAACAAAAAAGCATTTAAGGAGGTCGTAAACAGACTTGTTTGATGTGTTTAAAGAACACACACGTTCAAACAGAGTACAGTCAGGGGTACACACAAACCTACCTTCATCTGCTACACTGGTGGCGTCACTGAAGCTGCTGCAATGACTGAGGGTCTCAATGGAGGCATCCTCATCACTAAAAGGCTGCACAGCCCCATGCTGGCCCCCTGAAAAACAAAACAAAGACACATAAGCACGGGCAATCAAATGTAATTTATTAACACAGAGCCGTAGGTCATTGTGAGTCAATTGTGTAATCCAAGCGTCAGGCAGGTAAGGCAGCATACACTGTACTTATCTAATCAGCTGCCTGTCCGTTGCTATTGGCCTTTTCATTATCTCATCCAAAAATAAATATGCACCACGTTGTCAAAGTGTGCTGCCTGTGTCAACAAAATGTTCAGGTTGGAGGGGCACAGGCACATCAAAAATGACCTGAAACAACATTGTATGGGTAACCGGTATGGCCCGGCAACCGCAGCAACTGTCCAGCAAGAGGCAAACACAGTTTGGGTACAGCCGAAAAATACAGGAGTATCACGTCTAGTATTATGTCACTGAGGCATAGGAGGAAGTAGATTGTTTTACTAAGCAAAGTCCACATCAGACAAGTTACTATCAGACAATTTATTATCCACGTAGTAGGGACAACGTGGCTGAAACGGAACAGAGCGAAACACGATGTATTGGAAAATGTTCTGGTTACTATAATAGCTCTAGAGGGTGGGATGGGCAAAACATTCACAGCTAAAAGAGGCTGCTAAAATCTTGGGTGAGATCTTTACGAAACCTTATAAACAAACAAGGGTTTAATTTAATCCCACTTAAGGTGAACTCTGCTACTGCAAAAACTGGACAAACTTCCAACCCCACTCAGACTCAACAGGCTTCTCTGCCTTGACCTGAATTTACCTCTGGTAGACAGGTTTAGGTGAGCGTACGACGGCAGGAACCCGCCGCTTTTAGAACACAATGTGAAAAATACTTCCGTTATTCATAACAATCAGACCTAAAAAAAATATTAGCTGAAAATAAAATATCCGTCTTTAAACTGATTAAAAATAGCTATTTAAGATCTGTGTGTTGACGTGGACTGTTTTCCCCACACGACAGCTGATTTCTGAAAACCGGGTGCCGCCTCCTTCCTCCCTCCGAGTCCAAAATGTCGGACTTGTGCCTCAAAAACAAATATATGCAGTATGTTTTTAAAAAAAAATGACCCTTCCTCAGTGACACAATATGATACTCAGGCTTCAAAACTGCTAATCGGGTATCAATATCATTTTCCCACATAAGGCTAAAGATTAATCGAGGTCAAAGAATTCTAGTTTCGTGTGGTTTGCGTTATATACACTTTCACAAAAATCAAACGTATTGCTTTATAACATTTATGATGGTTATAATCGAATTCAAGGAAGAAAAAGCTTGGGTGTTTTACTCCTTCAAACGTTTATTTTTACTAAGCAACCACATGTGTCTCGCGTTGAAAGGGAGTGGGCATGAAGCTAGCCCTCGTTAGCTTGTGAAGTACAACAATTATTCAGGGCTTTTGTTGAGTAGCTCATGTTATACTATAATGTTGTGCTTTAAAGGCCCTTTACAGTAGCTTTCATATGACAGTATCAATACTATGATAGTACACTTTTTCATTAGCAGTGTTGCTTTGTGTGAGTACAGCTAGCTACGTTTTGTGTTTTGACCTAGGCCAGCCTCTACCTTTTGTAGTCCGTACTGTAAACACCTTCAGCTCCATTCGATGAACAAAGAACACGGAAAGAACTACAATTACCATCAACAAATACACAAGGCCGTAGCATAGCAGCCGCTAGTTTACTTACCCCTATTCTTTTTCTTGTTCCTCGGCATTTTCGTGCAGACAACTAGAAAATTTTAACCAAAAATCAGCCAATACACGACCAGCCTTTATTGTATTGTCTGGTAAAATGCAAATATTCCCTTGGCACAGTGGATAAAAAGAAATCGAAAGCGATCTTGGAGATAGACTGTGGGCCGAGACGATACATTTTCCCTCATAAACCAGGGCTACGTGAGTACAGCGCGGTTCTCAGTATTTATACCGGCGGACATGTCACGAGGAGTTTTCCCGGCTTCGCTGGCCAATCCTGGAACAGGAAAGAGTGTCGCATGTGTTCGCGCGTGATGCAGTGACAGAAAGAGGGGAACTGTGAGTCCTGTTCTGTTATTTTGGGGAAAAACAATGTCTGTGTATACAAATTTGATACATTCTCCAAGACAAACCACGAAATCAAACGGCGTTTACGTTTACACAAAGTGTGATAACACCACATTAGACTGGTTACGTAAGTTTTAAAGTCGCAAGGTAGGAGGAGGGGGAGATGGCTTTCAGCTCTGGTTGATTGGGACCCACAATAGCCCATCGTACAAGCTAAATAATAGTGAATAAATTCCACTGCAAGAAAAAACACATATTGTCTGACATAAAACATGTTATCACACAAGACAGTGATAATGTTCCACTGTGAGACTGCAAGTGTGCGTGTCTTGCAGTTGATCACATTATTATAGAGCTGTTGATGAGATCATGTTATGTATCTGTGATGAGACAAATATTGTCATTAGAGAATTGTGATGCAAAATGTTTCACTCGGATGCATTCATGTTTTTTATATAAAGTGGATTTGAAACTGTGCCTGTCTAGAAAGTTGAACAGTTATCGTCTACTTGACAGGGATGTGAAAGAGACTATCTTGGCTTTTCCCCTTTTAGTAGACAGGGACATCTGAGATACTTCTAGAAACCGAGCACTGCTTCAAAATTGTTGCATTCGTTTCAAAAGTGCACGAAGTAACACTGCTAGAGCCAATTAATTCTAGCTAGTTTTACACTGCTTCTGCATTTAGTGGCAGTTGCAATAGTCAAGTCAAGTCAAGTCAAGTCAACTTTATTTGTCAATTCTGCCACATGTACAGGACATACACAGAATAGAAATTGCGTTACTCTCAAACCCTAGTGATTAGAAAAATGCAAATAAAATAATTAAAAAGTAAAAATGTAAATAAATTTAAATAAATACAATACAATTTTACGTATAACAAAAAAAGCTATGCAATATACATATACAATATTCAAGTAAGAAGGCATAGTGGTGCAAAATAGGCAAATAGTGCAAATGGGGATTTAGTAGTGTACGGTAAGAGATAGTGTAACAACAAAGGCTTATGAGGTCCAATGCTTAAGCAGTCCAATGCTCCACAAAGTGACTGGAGCAGGCCAGTGAGTGCGTCAGAGAGTGAGTGTGTGTGTGACAGAGTTCAGTGAGACCGTGGTGGAGAAGAGGGGAGAGGGGGGCAGAATCGGGAGGGAGTTTAGCTTCCTGACAGCCTGATGGATGAAGCTGTCCTTCAGTCTGCTGGTCCTGGCCTGGAGACTCCGCAGTCTCCTCCCTGACGGCAGCAGCTTGAAGAAGCTTTGCATTGGGTGCGTGGGATCAGCCGCTATGCAAAGGGCTTTTTTAGTGAGACGGGTGCTGTAAATGTCCTGGAGGGAGGGGAGAGAGACACCAATGATCCTCTCTGCAGCTCTCACTATGCGTTGGAGGGTTCTATGGCAGGACGCATTGCAGGCTCCAAACCACACAGTGATGCAGCTCGACAGGATGCTCTCGATGGTGCCTCTGTAGAAAGTGTACATGATGGGGGCTGGTGCTCCTGCTCTTCTTAGTTTGCGGAGAAAGAAGAGACGCTGCTGTGATTTCTTGGCCAGTGCTGTGGTGTTGTACGTCCAGGAGAGATCCTCTGTGATGTGCACACCCAAGAACTTGGTGCTGCTCACTCTCTCCACAGACGCTCCGTCAATGGTCAGAGGAGCATGTTGGGTGTGCATTCTCCTGAAGTCCACAACAATCTCCTTCGTCTTCTCCACATTCAGAGAGAGATTGTTGTCAGCACACCACGTGGCCAGGCGTCTCACCTCACTTCTGTAGTCGGTCTCATCCCTGTTGCTAATGAGACCCACCACCGTTGTGTCGTCTGCAAACTTGATGAAGAGGTTGGAGCTGTGTGATGGAGTGCAGTCATGGGTCAGCAGAGTGAAGAGGAGGGGGCTCAGCACACATCCCTGCGGGGCCCCCGTGTTTAAAATGATGGTGCTGGATGTATTACTGCCGACCCGTACTGCTTGAGGTCTTCCGGTGAGGAAATCCAACAGCCAGTTGCACAGTGAGGTGTTGAGCCCCAGCTGGACCAGTTTTTGAGTGAGCTGTTGGGGGATTATAGTGTTGAATGCTGAACTGAAGTCTATGAACAGCATTTGAACATATGAATCTTTTTTGTCCAGGTGTGTGAGTGCTGAGTGGAGTGCAGTGGAGATGGCATCATCGGTTGAGCGATTGGGCCGATACGCAAACTGGAAGGGGTCCAGGGAGGGGGGCAGGACAGTCTTGATGTGCTGCATGACTAGTCGTTCGAAGCACTTCATCAGGATGGGAGTAAGTGCAACAGGACGGTAGTCATTAAAGCAGGAGGGAGATGACTTTTTTGGAACCGGAATGATTGTGGTGGCTTTAAAACATGTGGGGACGACAGCCTGGATGAGTGATATGTTGAAGATGTCTGTGAAGACATCAGTGAGTTCCACTGCACAGTCTCTCAGTGCACGACCAGGAATGTTGTCAGGACCCGGAGCTTTACGTGCATTGATCCTGCTGAGGGATCTCCTCACGCTGTCCGGGGACAGAGTCATCACCTGGTCACCAGGAGGGGGTGGGGTCTTCTGTGCAGTGGTGCTGTTTCGGACTTCAAAGCGAGCAAAGAAAGTGTTCAGCTCGTTCAGCAGGGGGATAGTACTGTCACAAGTCTGTGGTGGGGGCTTGTAATCTGTGATGGTCTGAATGCCCCGCCACAGGCTCCGTGAGTCTCTGCTGTCTTTGAAGTGATGGGATATTTTCTTGGAGTACTGTCTCTTAGCCTCTCTGATGCCACGGGAAAGGTTGGCCCTAGCTGTCCTCAGGCTTGCCTCGTCTCCATCTCTGAAGGCAACATTCCGAGCTTTCAGCAGCCTGTAGACCTCTCCTGTCATCCATGGTTTTTGATTGGCCCGGACAGTTATGGTTTTCGTGACTGTTACATCCTCAATGCACTTGTTGATGTAGGCTGTAACAGTCTCTGCGTACTCCTGGAGGTCAGTGGTGTTGTTGTAGGTGGCAGCCTGCTTAAACATGTTCCAGTCTGTGGTGTTAAAGCAGTCCTGTAAAGCCTCTGAAGACCCTTCTGGCCACACTTGTATCTGCTTACGAACCGGTTTGGTGGCTTTAACGAGCGGTCTGTAAGCAGGCATTAGCATGACAGTGATGTGGTCTGAGGCGCCGAGGTGGGGGAGGGGAAAAGCTTTGTAAGCTCCTCTCTGGGTGGTGTAAACAAAGTCCAGTGTGTTATTTCCCCTTGTTGGAAAGTCTATGTGTTGTTGTATTTTTGGAAAAACGCACTTTAAGTCTGCATAGATGTCTAAAGAAAGACTGCACATTGTCAACTTTCTGCAGTTAAAAGTTAAAATGCTTAATCAGCCAAATATGAACCATTCCTAAATCTTGCACTCACTTGCCTCTTTGACAAATATAACTTGGGATTTTGTTTCATGTCACACTCACATGCCAAATATTAACTTTATTCATTTTACATCTTTGCCTCTAAAAGCACAAACACAATAATAATGCAGTAACTACATTCCAAATCCAGCAATCAGCATTTTACTCCTAGTCAAATCACAGTATAGGGCTATTAGTTGTTCCTGCTATTGACTCCTTCTGGAGCTCCATGTATGCAGATTTGTTAATATTTGTTGCGCAGGATTGGTTCAACATAAAATGCCTATTTTTTTTTAAGCTGTCAAATTATTCAGACAGGTGCCGCTTGTACTTTTATAGCACTGTGCAAAAGTCTTGACCACCCGTTATTTCTTTATATCGTGCTTCCAGTTTTTAGTTTGTTTATTGAACCAAATAGCAAATAGTATCTTTGAACCAACAAGGTGATATCCAAAGTGCTATTAGCTGAAAACTTTGCATATCTTGGCACAGTGTGCAGTCTGACCTTCAAAAATCTGAGAAAACTGAACAAGTGGAGGGAAAAAATAGAAGTGTGAGGATCTAAAAAACACATTCAGTCGATGAAGAGTATTTGAAAGTCGTGTTCTTAAGAAATAAATTAAAACTTCAGTTTTCAGGAGGACATGGTCCCAAACACACTGACAGTGCAGTAAAAGCATACCTGTAACACTATCAGTCATGGATTGGCCTCCCCAAATCCAGAACAGAACCAAAGGCAGTCAACAACTAAAAAGCAGCTTTGAATGTCTTTCAAGAAGACTGGAGAACTACTTAAAGAAATTAAAAGAAATCTTACCTAAGAGAGTTCAGACTGTGTTAAGTTAGAATAAAGGTGATAATACCAAATATTGACCTTTAAGCTTGTTAGAGTTCATGTTTGGGCGTTATACACTGCAGTACGCATGTATTTACATGTATGTTTGCACAGTTCAATAAATCGCTAAACCTTTTTTTCTATTTCCCCAGCAAATTATAAAGAAATGAAGGGTGACTCAAGACTTGCACTGTGTTGTATTTTTAGCTAGTCAAATTTCAAAAACCGTATACAGGGTATTGGATACAATGTAATAGCCTGCGGTTTTTAGTGTATCCAATACACTGAGAACCACAGGCAATTGCAACATGCCTAAAAGCCTAATAATATTAGGCTGTTAGGCTATTAGGCATGTTGTGTTGTAATGCCTAATATCTTAATAAATATCTTTCAAATTACATAACCGTGAGCTTAGGTTGGCAGCTTTCCTTCTTTTCATTATTGAATTCTCTAGCTTTACCTTGAAACGACAGAAATAGGTCTTTCTTACACAAGTGGAAAATCTCACAGCTGCACCCTTCTTGCTGTTCCCACCGTGCTGTTGTTATCAGCGTTTCATTTTTATGTTTGTTATGTTTGAATACAAACCTGCAGACTTTGAGTTTTCATGTGCCTGGTGTTTGACTATTGGAAGGCTTCCAGAGCTGCTTCCCTAACACGCACTCTTACACACTGGTCATAATCCTCATTTATTTCCTTTTTCAGTTCATTAATAAGCTGACTGTTCATAATGTTGCTGCCTGATGATGAATGGGGATAGGTTTGGGGTGTGTAGAATGTTGTCGTGTTTACTGTTGAATGTTGTCATTTTCTAATTTTGTAGTTGTGATAAGCATTTGTGTAAAAGTCGAAGTTAAAGTCTATTTAACATATTTTTAGTGTGCTTAAAATGGAACAACTTTAAATATGTACATGCAAGGTAGGTACATTATGTATAGAAAGACTTTTAAAAAAGAAAGAACACCTCTTGTGGTGTCTTTTAATCTTTGAATTCTCCTGTTTTCAGTCCCATAGGTGTGTAACAAATTCCTAGCCATGCAGTCTGCCTTTACAAACAGTTGCATGTGAATGGGTTGTTCTAAATGAATTCTAAAGAACTCATCGAAAAAAGGTGTTGGTCATTAACATCACAGGGACCAACGGGTGAAACCTCTGTGAGACAATGCCTCACTATCATGTGTGCTTGACTTGAAACTCCAAAGAAGGGAACACAACACTGCACTGTAGGTGGCTGATAAGCGACGATGTAAATCAGCACCTCTGTTTAACGATGGTCGTTCACAGTGGACATGGGAAGCCTCCTTTACTCCCCTCCCAAACAGTCATCACAATCCAAAAAGGTTTTCACACCTCAGTTCATGCAATGACTCACATGATCAATAGTGGGTTAACAACTTTTGAGAATACCTGCAAAGGAGACGACCCCCTCCCTGGAGGTTTACTTGGAGCTTCCCCATCAGCACAAAAACTGTGCCCCAGGAGCTTCGTGCCAAGGGTTTTTATGGCATTTACACCTTTTAATGAATAAACAATTATTTGAATTGCTTTTCTGAACATCTTCCAAAAAGACACATGAGAAAAACAACATACAAACTGTCACAGTGTGTGGAACCAGACTGTGTGGAGTGAGGAGGACCCACGTGCTGACACAAAAAAGAACAAAACTTAAGCTTAACAAAAAACAAGCTGTTTATTCAAGGCCAGTGAAACAGTACAAAACAAAAGGGCAAGGGTGAAATTAAGCTATAACCTAAACTGGGTGATCTAACGCCAACATAAAAAACCTGGAACATGAACATGGAAACCTGGCATTGAAAACCTGGAATGTGAAGCCTTGACATGAATATATGAAATCCCTGGAAACATGACATGAACATAACAACAAGCAGGCTAAACAGACGACCGGACAAGGAATGAATGAAAACACAGAGACTAAATACACACAGGAGGTGATCAGGGGAAGTGGAAACACTCATACGAATGAACATAATGACGCCACAGGGGAAGTGAAACTGAACACAATGAACATGGGACACCAGACCTCTTCAAAATAAAACAGAAAACATAACGGGATTCAGACATGGCAACGCAAGCCTGATGTGATAGGCTGTATCCCAATTCAGGGTCTGCAGCCTTAAAGTACGCCCTTGTGGACCGTTAAGGTCCACAAGGGCCGCGTACTCAAAGACCGCTAAGGCCGGAAGTGCGAGGCTTGTGAAATGGGACGGTCTAGCCTCCGTGGCGCTGCCCAGGTTGCCTAGCAACCATGCTACTAACAGCTGGAAACGTTTCATACAGCATTGTTTGACAGAAATGAAGGAGAAAATCTTTTGTTCATTTGTTTGTTTGTTTCTACATGAGCTTTGATCATTCTCTGTAAGATTAAGCTCAGCTATTGAACGGCGTATATTTTAAAGTAAAGGCTTTAAAACCAAGTTAGTACAAACGTCACTAATGTCACATAACTTTGCCGACATGTGGCCAACAGTAATGTTTTAATGTTCTTCGTTATTAAACATTTGCACATAAATAAGTGACATAATATTCAGTACTTAAAATTTACTCTTCGGCCGCCCCTCATCCGCCGTTTTTTTTCGGCAAAATTATCCACACCCACCGCTGCGCTATGCATTCTGGGATATGTTGGGCCAAGAAGTCTACACCGTCACATCCTTCAAATTCAGGGAAATGAAGGACGCATTTGAGGGCCGCATTTCGAGCAGCCTTCGAATTGGGACAGCCTTCGTCGCGTCGCTGTGACGTAATCGGCCTTAAAATGCGGCCTTTATGGCTGCAGACCCTGAATTGGAATACAGCCATAGAAGGGGTAAAGACACAAGGGGAACCTAATAAACAATGAACTATAACAGGGTGATCTAGGCAAACCAGAATGAGCTTAAGATAACTAAATGATCTTAAACATAAATCATGAACCATCAAAATATATTCAAATTCAAAGCGCTGGGTCAAATGACCCAGGACCATGACACAAACATGTATAGAATACAGCTGTGTCCACATCTCGCAGAAACACCTTTAGCAGCAACAACTTCAAGTAATCATTTTCTGCATAACCTTACAAGTCTCTAACATCATTGTGAAGGAATTTTGGCTTTCCCTTCTTTGCTTCAGTTCATTGAGGTTTGAGCATTCAGGTTTGCAGGCACAGCTCTCTTAAGGTCCTGCCACAGCATTTCAATCCAGTTGAGTCTATTGCAACAGTCAGAGTTTTGTCTTTTCTTTTTCAGGCATTCTGTTATAGGTTTGCTGCTGTGCTTATGATCATTGTCCTGCTCCATGACCCAATTTCAGCCATGCTTTAGTATCTGTCATACACATAGCTTCACATTTGACTCTAGAGTACCTTTGTATACAGAGGAGCTTGTGGATGACTCAGTGACTGCAAGATTCCCAGGTCCTGTGGATAGCAAACAAGCCCAAACCATTACCCCTTCACCAGTTGTTATGAAGTGTTTGTGCTGATATGCTGTGTTTGGTTTTCTCCAAATGTAGCACTGCACATTATGGCCAAACATCTTCACTTTGATCTGTCCAAAAGACGTTGTTCCAGAAGTTTTGTGGTTTGCCCAGATGCAGCTTTGTAAATCTCCTGGTAGCCATTCCACATTTCAAATAGGACTGTCGTGAAGTTTTACATTTGACGTGCTAACCGAATGCTGTCGAGTTATTATTTATATGCATTTGATTAGCAGCACTTGGTTGCTGCTTCCTATTCTTACTTACTATGAAAACAGTCGGGTTGTACTCTAGCATTTTTACAGGTTTTGCTGTTTACATTGCAATGCGACCCACGTAAACATGTTTTCTATTCTAACTTTATATTTTGAGTCTGAACATAATGCAGACACGGAGGAAAACATTATGTAAAATTTATATCAAAATGAGCACAATCAAAGAGGCAAGCAAGCGAGACCAGGGCAATATCATTGATGTCTGTGTCCTAATGCTCCACTTCAGAAGTCAAAAAAAGTTCACACTCTTTAAAAAAAATCATTACTAATTCAACTTAGCTTCATTTTATGTTTTTCCCCTACATATGCAATGCCTCCAGTGGGGCTTACCCCACAGTTTGAGAACCACTGCTCTGTGATCAGTTCTTCTTTGTAAGCATATGGATCAAATCCACTAAGAGTAATAAGAGAGATTAGCATCCACTGCCATAATACTATACTTTGTATACTTTCTTATACTTTTTATTCATTTAAGCTTCATATTCGCAGTCGTAAAGTGGGTTATTAATTAGCTGGACATTGTATGGCTGAATCTGACATGTCTATGTGTGTGTGAGAACCTGCATTTTAGATGGAGAACACTAAACACTCACAGATTGTCCCACATAGCTTTTCCAGTGGGAGAAATGTTTTGTCACTTCAGAGTGAAGTACTTTTTGGGGTGTATTTGAAACATCAACCCTGTACCTTTGTTAAACTGGCAAGACAACATAGCAACGCTGCATAAAAGGGGAAAGCATTTCTAAATGGTGCAAGTGTTACCTAAAACTCTTGCTCTGACAGGATTAAGTAACTACATTGTTGATCTCTTGTAAAACTGGATCCAAGACAGAGGCAATATAGATCAGATAACATTTTGGTCATTTTACCTCTTATCTACTGTGCTATCTATGAACCCCTTCAGTTTATACTGGAAATCCTCCTGGGCTGAATCCTCATTGGTCTCGCCACCTTAAAAACAAAAAAGCATTTAAGGAGGTCGTAAACAGACTTGTTTGATGTGTTTAAAGAACACACACGTTCAAACAGAGTACAGTCAGGGGTACACACAAACCTACCTTCTTTCTGATTAAGCAAAAAATAAAATAAATAAATAAAAAATGAGTGTTTTGAATCATTACAGTTGCATCGCTCAGTTAAAACAGATGCATTGAAAGTAAAGGTTCCCTGTAATGATAACAGACTTTGGCACTAGGGGGAGCCACACTGTTTGAAATTCAAAAGCTACTCACTCCAACTTAGCAACTGATATTCCCAGAGTTGTTGTTGTTGTTGTTGTTGTTGTTTTTTCAAATACATAATTTATAGACATTGAAAAAGCATTTGCTGCTGAGCTGTGTATTGCTTTAAATGCTTAACAGGCTGTAGTGTGCAACGATAAAGTTAAATATCCAGTCATAGAGGGGGGAAAAACTTGCCTCTCACATTAGTCCTCTGTTGGGAGAAATGAAAAAAACAGATGTTGTTTTGAAAGTTGGAAATGGCTTAGGAAAGCCAAAGAAGTGGATGTAGGAAAGAGATAAAAATCACCTGCCAGAAGCTAAGTGTAGCAGGAAGGGAGAGAGAGAAAAAAAATAACAGAGCAGCCCAGTCCAACCACACTCAGCATGCCTGGCATGTAGCATCAATGGGCACAAGCCCTGACCAAGCTAATGCCACAGGAATACAAATCATGACCAAAATAACAGATAGCAGGGAGCAGCAGAGGGAGACAGCTAATTCATGTAGATAATAGAAGTGAAAAAAATGTCTGAATATTAATTTCAATGGCAATCCTACTGTTTTTTTAAATAATTCATGAAAGTTATAGCCTGGAGCGTCGAGCTGAGGCCGCATGGGTTAAAGTCTGATGGGGAGAGAAGCAAGTTAGGAAATGATCTCAGCTTTCTAAGTTGATGAAAGCACACCGTCAAAAGCTGAGCAGAGGTGATGTTTCAAAGACTGCGAGCAATTTCCTTTGAAATTTAGCAGCGTGCTTTCGCTTCCTGTACTGGTCATTTATTGTAAAAAATGTGCTATAACCAGAAACAAGTGGCATTGTGTTAAATTGGCTCTTGGTGGTTATACTTCCTCAAGCTCTGACAACACGTGAGTTATTACCAAGCCAGAAAAATGTCAAACACTACTTTATTTTGAATTTCTTATTGTGTACACTATAATATATATATTTTCCTGAATTGAAGTTGCTAATTGAATTTTAGATAAATTTGTTAATTCTGCATGTGTTCCTTTGCATTTTTTTCATTATTCTGTGCAGGGATCGTGCTACATTTAATTTACCATATCCGACTTACTGCATGTTTGAGTGGTTGAAATGATAAAGCAATGTAACTTGGTGTATCCTGTGTGAAAAATGGCACTGGACGCCACTTGCCATGATTCAAATTCGTATGAGTTATCAAATATCCAGCCCCCGTTCGGGAGTGAAAACAGCTGCTTTGTTGACAGAGAGCCGGAGAATAATTACAGAATGTTAGTCATTGGCTCAAGCCTATATTATTTCCCCTCATTTTCTTATTTTAAGAGGATTTTCCACTTTATCAGACAGCTTACTATGACAGCAAGGCCACGCTTCTGTCATTGCGATTAACCCCACCAACCATGCACATGTGTGTTACTGGCTCGTATTAGGCGACTTCAATCTAAATCCATTACCTTTTTAAGAGGTCTCCAGAGATATGGAAGGAGAGATAGAGAGAGACAGACTCGCAGAGAGAAAGAGGGGGTGTGGGCAGGGTCTTTGTTCTGAAGCTGAGGTGTGCCGCACCCACAGCAGAATCCTTAACATGGATTTTTAATTGATCAAAGAGAGCAAAACAGAAGCAGTTGGGGCAAAGGTCGGCCAGAAACACCTGTATGCTAAACTTTGCTCTGCCTGTCTTTTAATAGAAATGTGTAACATGGCTCAATCATTAGCCTAGTAATGAAATCCTTATAGATAAACAAATCCACAATGTAACATCACTGTCACTGACAGGTGACATAAATAACACTGATCATCTTATTGTCACACAGAGTTCTAATGGGAAACCCTGTGCAGAAGTATATTGATACATACCACAGTCTAATTAATACTCAGAGTCATGGGCAATCAAGGATCATTCATACATGTGGGGAGTGAAGCCTGGTCCGTGTGGTCCGATTCAACAGACGAGCTGCTGTCGCTCAAATTGCCAAAGTTCATTTTGGTTCTGATAGGAAGATGTCAGAATAAACAGTGCATCAAAGTTTGTTGTGTGTGGGGCTATACAACTGCAGACCGGTCAAGACACCCATGCTGACCCATGTCCACTGCCAAAAAGCTCCAACGATGGAGACGTCAGCAACAGAACTGGAATATGGGGCAATGTAAGGAGATGACCTGGTCTGATGAGTCGTGTCACTTACCTGGGGAAGGCCTGGCGCCAGGATGCACTATGGAGGCAGTGTGATACTTTGGACAATATTGTGCTCGGAAACATTGCATCTTGCCATCCATGTGGATGTTACTTTCACATGTACGACCAACCTTAGCATTGTTGCAGAACATACAATACAATACAGTTTTATTTATATAGCACATTTAAAAACCCAAAGGCACACCAAAGTGCTTCACAGTAATATGGAGAGTCAGCATAAGTCAATAACAGAGTACAAATCGGGCACTAGCACAGACAGGATAGAGGCACTAACAGACCAGAAGAGTTAGATAAATACAAAATCTGCTAAGAAAACAAAAACAGTAGTAAAATCAATAATAAATAATACATTTAATAAAATTTTATAAAATATTTAAAAGTTTAAAATTTAAAAGATTTAAAAGGGTGTTAACTGGTCAGGAAAGCCAAGTTAAATAGATATGCTTTCAATCTTGATTTAAAGGATTGGATAGAGTCCAAGGCTCAAATAGAAGCAGGGAGGCTATTCCAAAGGTTGGGTGCAGCTGAAGCTAAGGCACAATCGACTCTGGTCTTCGGTTTAAACTTAGGTTGGGCCAGGAGTAATTGACCTGATGATCTTAATGCACGACAAGGAGTGTACAGATTGAGGAGGTCAGTGAGGTAGCTGGGCGCAATGTTATTCAAGATTTTAAAAGTGAGTAGCAAGATTTTAAACTCAATGCGATATTTGATTGGTAACCCGTGTAGATCAACAAGAGCCGGAGTAATAGGGTCAAATTTTCTAGTTCCAGTAAGAAGGCGATGTATGTACATGTACACCTTTTCATGGAAACGATATTCCCTGATGGCTGCGGTATCTTTGAGCAGTATAATGTGCTGTGCCACAGAGCAAGAATGGTTTAGGAATGGTTTAAGGTGTTGACTTGGCCTCCAAATTCCACTCCATGCTTCTGTGGGATCCATGGAGACCCTACTTCACAACTTAAAGGACTTAGGAATATGTTACAAACATCTCAGTACTACAGCACACCTTCAGGAGTCTAATGGCATCCATGCATCGATGGGTCATTATCATACCATATTAGACAGGTGCTCGTGATATCATGCCTGATCAGTGTATGTAAATGATGGGCAAGTTCTGTTGCGAAGCCTCCATCTCTGTGTTTTCTAACCAAATATGACGTGCAAGGGGCAGATCTGACTGAGAAAGTGATGACAATTGCTAACAGGTAACTTGTCAATCAAAAGGCAAAACCTGTTTTATTCTCCTTTTTGTAGGTGATCATGATTTCATTTTATTTTATTCAGTAAGACTTGAAACTCACAACTGAAACTTCAATGTTTACTGAAGTCAAAGCAAAGAAAATGTTTTTTTCATAGGCATGTCCTCTGCAAGCACTTCCACATTAGCTTTCCTTTTCAGTCCCAGACATTGTATCTGTCAGAACAAGGCAGAAAGGCCTCCAACCCACCCAGATTCAGCCTCACACCAAGGCCTCGTTCTGCAGCCCACAGAGTTCCACTACCAATGCTTAGAGGTCCTTAGCCCATGCAAAAGCCAGGATATCCATTCAAGTTCCCAGTGTACTGCAAACTAAGTGTTGAGCTTTAGGTTACTTCTTGCTGAAACTACGATATATTCAATTTGCTTTTTAATCTGAATAGAAATCTGCAGTGAAAGCATTTTGCAGTTCACATATGGCTTATCTGAGTCGTGGAAGAAATCCATTAAGGTCCCCCAGCACAAGCACTTGTTTGAGCATGCACACGTACACAAAGCTGATAAGGTAATGTCATTGTCATCTGGCCATCTGACTAAGTAGATTAAAAACACATTTAGGCTGGTTGTGACTCCCCCTCGCTCTTTGGTTTGTCCTCACTACACGCAACCTTCTGTGGCAGTAGATACCATTTCAACACTTGCAGTTGTGTCCTCGATCGTTGACATTCAGATATATTTTTACCTGTTGGAAACCCTGTTCTTTGAATAAATCCTATATTTATGCTATATTATAGGATTGCTAGAATGAAACAGAAAAGCCATAGACAACTTGTTCAATTCCATTTCCTCTGAAAAGCCCCCGTCTTGTTTTGGGAATTTCCACTCTTCTCTCTCTTCCTTAGCTGTGAGAGCGGTTATGGAAAAAGCTGGGAGGATTGGGCTTTTCTAGAGATTCCGTTCAGCATTGTGTCAGGAGAATGTTCGGTGATGAGCTGGAAGCTGCTATAACAAGCTTAAATAAAAAATCTTCCCCAGCTACCTATTCTATATGTCTCGTGTTAATTCTCACTTGAATTGTGATTGCCAGCAATTAAATGCCAAAGGGATAAAAAAAAACAACTATTAATTAAATAGATATATTATTTATTCATAAGACATATACTACAGGCAGCTAGATTCTGTATGTCTGGGCAGAGAGCAGCTTTCCAGACAGTGGAACAAGAGGACGTTATACCCAGGGGCTGTCAAAGCTGGCAAATCTGTTTGGGGATTTCTCTCTCTGTCTTGCCACAGTGGGTGAGTCCGCTGCATTGTTACATTTCCCTCCTGTATCTCTCTATCTTGTGCATCCATTCTTTTCACTCTCGCATTCATACATACACAAAAACCATGCGCATCTCTCGTCTCTCTTCACTTCCTCTCTCTCTGTATTTACACTGTCTTCATTTTGGTATTCCCAACTATGCACCTGTGGGATTGCAAAGGCCCTGCAATATCTAGACTGATATTGACCCATATTGCACTTTCTGCACCTTTAGAGCTGGAAAATATCAAAGCCCTCTTGGATCTATATTTTGTGCAACAATTTTAAAAAGGGGTAAACTGTAAGTAGGCAGAAAGAAATCCTTTCTGTTAAATCAGCACAAAGACCCAGCACATCCATTTCATCATATATATATGTAACATATATAAACATATAACTACAGTTTATGTTTGTGTGTTCATATGTTTGTATCACTGAGATATACCAATATAAGATTTTTGTCATGAAAAAACAATAAAATAACATAATGAAGATATATTGTAGCTCTTAAATACTTATCTGAGTGTCCTGTCGAAAGCTCGACCAATATATTGGCCGATATTAGCAATTTCCTAATATAGTGATCGCAGTATTTATAAACGATAGCAGATAAATGAAAATTTAAAAAGTAAAGAACAAGGAGAAACACCCTCCAAACATGTTATGAGTGTAGATGTTACATAATTTGTCTACTAAATGACACTCTGCAACTTCCCTAGAATATCACAAACACAACAAAACAAGGACTAAATGGCTGCACAAAATGAAGGTTTGGGAAGTCATATATCGGTACCAGTCCTGCCTCAGCTACACTATATGTTCTTGTTAATAACAGATTTCACAGGTCACTTTATACAGTATATCCACTTTGATGTACTTAAATATAATGTAAATAACCTAGATTCTCGGTGCTCTTAGTATTTAATTGTAAGCATGGAGCTTCGAAGATGTGGTCATCTGCAAGCCAGATAGGCTTTGCCTTGAAGAATTTAGGGTTGTTGAAGATTGGCACAAGTTAGGGATTAAAAATCACAATCTATATATACTTCTTCTACGGAACCTGAAACAGAAACATTGTATGTCAGGCCAGAAGTTAACTTTAATCAGTAACTGCATACAAAAATGTTGGCAGAGTTAAGGACACAAAGAGACAACACTTCAAAAAGGGACCAGACAGAGACCCAGCCTCAGTATGGGGCCAAGTTCCTTTGGCTGTGCTGTGTCCAGGAAGTTGGTTGGGAAACTTTGCTCTGTCATCTGGTGTCCAGTAGTAAAGTTTCTGTTCTCATTTCAGACTTCTCCTTTTGGCAGCGTTATCAACTTGGATACACACAGATAATAGTCTCGAGCATCCTCATCTACTTCTGAGGCAGAGGCCCTTACAGATAAGAAAAAAAAAACCAAAAACCTGTGCTGTGTGACTGTGTGTGTATGTGAGCCACAAAAGGTTGCAAGGATGCAGTCAGGCAGATGTTCTCGGAGTTGCCTGGCAACCCCGTAGCCACAAAGAAGAGGGAAGTGTGGTGCTGGTTATGACGCTTTATGTAACCACAGGGATGAGTGTTTGAGGATAAAGAATGAAAGAATTCATTCCCACAACTTCTCCTTATAGTACCTCGGAAAATACTGCTAAGAAACTTAGTTTGTTAAAAAATGCTGAATTGTATGCTTTGTGCCTGCATTTGCCATTTACTGAAGCAGTGCTAACCAAAAACTATAATAGATCTTGCTTTATACACTCACTGTTTCCACAAATGATATAACTTCACATCCTCTATATGGGTAAACTATCCTTTACTATTATTGATGTTTTCTATTCTGTAGGTCAGGACCAACTGTGCACTGCAGGACGACACGCAGCGAAGCCACAAGAACCTCCGGTGAACCTGTGGTCGGGAGATTCTTCTCTCCCCCACCTACCTGCATCAAGAGCCCGAAACTTAGGGTAAACACAGCCTCTGGATAATCTGAGCTACATTTCCAGGAAGCTGTGTGAAAGATTACAACTATGGGGTAGAAGAGAAAGACAAAAGTGTGGGAATATTAGCAGGATGAGCGAAAAGTGAGAGAATGGGAAGAGATGGTGGGCAGCAGCAGCATGCTCCAATTCCTTCACTCACTTTTACCTCTGCAGATGGACACCTGTGATGTACTGAAATTAGCATAGCTCCTTATATCTAAATAGTGAGTGATTGAGCAGAAATAAAAAGATATTAAGCGTGTTGCACTATGAGATATTTATGTTCTGTATGGTAGTACTTTTTTTGTTGTTGAAAAAATACAACCTAAGACAGGGGTGTCGAACTCCAGGCCTCGAGGGCCGGTGTCCCTGCAGGTTTTAGATCTCACCCTGGGTCATCACACCTGAATCAAAAGAGTTCATTACCAGGCCTCTGGAGAACTGCAAGACATGTTGAGGAGGTCATTTAGCCGTTTAAATCAGCTGTGTTGGATCAAGGACGCATCTAAAACCTGCAGGACACCGGCCCTCGAGGCCTGGAGTTCAACACCTGTGACCTAAGACAACCTGTGTATAAATATTTAATCTGTTAAAAATGTTTTTCTGACTCGCCTATTCTTAATGCGGCTGTCCACACAGACGGCTTAATTTTGCAGCCATTTATTTTTTAAAACCAATCTCGATTTCTCAGATTTTTCTGATTCGAATAAACAGAGCTCACCAATCAGATCACTGCATTTGGTAACAACTGCCCAGTAGCTCAAAACGTGCATCTGTCCTGAATAGACAAATAGCAAAATAATACCACATAAACTCCGATGGACAGCTAGATGATCCTCCAGGGTTAATTGTCTCTATTAAATTATTTCTCTGTCTCCTCAGATGTGGTCCAGAACAAGAGCTCAAACTAGCCTGCTAACTGAAATATGTGGAGTCTGGGGCAAACCATGAAATTCTCCGTGCTGCTGCCTTCTCCTAAGAATTGCATGAACCCAGAATCTCCCTTTCTTCCTCATCTTGTTTAGAAACATCAGGACCAGCTCATCTTCATTTGATGTCTGCATTTTTTTTGTTTGTTTGTTTGTTTGTTTTTTACACAACAACTTTGGATCTGAATAAGATTTTTTCACAACATGCTCAACTTCCAATGGCCTTAAACACACAAGCTCTGTGTCATGAGCGCAAATGGAATAATTACAAAAAATTATTCAAGTCAGTTAAGAAAAGCTATCTGATGAAAGTAAGTTGTAAAAAGTAATCGAGGAATAATAATAATAATAATAATAATAATAATAATAATAATAATAATAATAATAATAATAATCCATCCATCCATCGTCATCCGCTTTATCCGGGGCCGGGTCGCGGGGGCAGCAGCCTAAGCAAAGAGGCCCAGACCTCCCTCTCCCCAGCCACCTCCTCGAGCTTATCCGGGGGAATACCAAGGCGTTCCCAGGCCAGCCGAGAGATATAATCTCTCCAGCGTGTCCTGGGTCTGCCCCGGGGCCTCCTCCCGGTGGGACATGCCTGGAACACCTCACCCAGGAGGCGCCCAGGGGGCATCCTTGTCAAATGCCCGAACCACCTCAGCTGGCTCCTTTCGATGTGGAGCAGCAGCTGCTCTACTCTGAGCCCCTCCCGGATGGCCGAACTTCTCACCCTATCTCTAAGGGAGAGGCCAGCCACCCTTCGGAGGAAGCTCATTTCTGCCGCTTGTATCTGCGATCTCGTTCTTTCGGTCACTACCTACAGCTCGTTGCCATAGGTGAGGGTAGGGACGTAGATCGACTGGTAAATTGAGAGTTTCGCTTTTACACTCAGCTCCCTCTTCACCACGACGGACCGGTGCAGCGTCTGCATTACTGCAGCTGCAGCCCCAATCCGTCTGTCGATCTCCGGCTCCCTTCTCCCATCACTCGCGAACAAGACCCCGAGATACTTGAACTCCTCCACTTGGGGCAGGAACTCATCCCCGACCCGAAGTGGGCACTCCACCCTTTTCCGGCTGAGAACCATGGCCTCAGATTTGGAGGTGCTGATCCTCATTCCCGCTGCTTCACACTCGGCTGCGAACCGTTCCAGTGCGAGCTGGAGGCCCTCACCCGATGAAGCCAACAGAACCACATCATCCGCAAAAATCAGAGATGAGATTCTGAGGCCACCAAAGCGAAAGCCCTCCGCCACTTGGCTGCGCCTAGAAATCCTGTCCATAAAAATTATGAACAGAACCGGAGACAAAGGGCAGCCCTGGCGGAGCCCATCACCCACCGGGAACGAGTCCGACTTTTTGCCGGCAATGCGAACCAAGCTCTTGCAACGGTTGTATAGGGATCGAATGGCCCGTAGCAATGGGCCAGACACCCCATATTCCCGCAACACCTCCCACAGGACACCCCGAGGGACACGGTCGAATGCCTTCTCCAAGTCCACAAAACACATGTAGACTGGTTGGGCAAACTCCCATGCACCCTCAAGTATCCTGGAGAGGATAAAGAGCTGGTCCAGTGTTCCGCGACCAGGACGAAAACCGCATTGTTCCTCCTGTATCCGAGGTTTGACTAGCGGACGAACTCTATAATAATAATAATAATAAAAATTACCCCTTTTCTTAGTTTTTACTATTTTCCATGAGCTTAAATGTAGCATACCAGTCAAAAACTTACATAAAAGATGTCATGTTCTGGACTATATTATACAGTTGTGGACTATGCCTTTTTGTAGCATCGGTTTTAGCATTTTAGCTGTTGCTGTCATGTTTTGTTTTGTTTTTTTAGAACAAGACAAGACAGTGTTTGGACTAGAGGATAGAGTGCTAAGTTATCAGCTAATACTGTCATCGTTCTGCGTCGTTAGACCCAGCGTTTTATGTTTCAGGTTAATTCTTGTTTTTAGGGTTTTGTATTTAATGTTTTCTATACCTACCTGTGTCCTCACCCAGTGCTCTGTTCATGTCTCTGAGTTTGTGTTTGTGAATTTCCTGTTTTACTTTGAAGGTCTGTGTCTCTCATGTCTAGTTAGGTTCAGCTGTGCGTCCCTCCTATGTGTCTATTCCTGATTACCTTGTGTATTTATAATGTGTGTCTACCTCTGCTCGTCGTTGGTTCATCTGTGTATCTCCGTGTCTCTCTGCCCAACATCCTCAGTCTGTCTTTTTCCCCGTATACTGTGGTTTCAGGTTTGGTTTCTAGTTTTCTCAATTTTGTGTATTTCTAAGTTACGTTCTCGCCATCCCCGCTTCTGTTTCTCATCATTCACTGTAAATAAAACTCACTCGCATCACTGCCTTGGTCTGAGTCTTGGGTCCTTCTTTAGACCACACGACTGCTGCCACAGCCATGACAAAAACTGGTGAACTTGGTTTGCAAGGCATATCCAAATGAACCTAACTAACTAACATATCAATTACTTTTGGAATATTACCTTCGTTAAAACTGATGCACAGACTTCTTGGGCAGGCTGTTCCCACATAGGAAGTCATATGATTTCTCTGGTAACTGCAATGACACTAAAACCAGAATTGGTATTTCAAAAATCATGTAGGTCTATTAAATTAAAACCCTATCATCATATTTCATCATGTCACAAAGATTAAAACAATCGTCATGTTCTTCTTAATTTTTTTTTCTACAATAATTAAACTATTCAGACATTGTTTAGTAGGAAATTCTAATGAAAGCAGAAGACAAAAAGGACAAAGAGGAAGGACATTCATTTTCTCCAGGTGCAGAAGTGGATCAGTGAAGTACCACACACACTAGTGCAGCTGACTGAGAGCGCACAATAGACTCAACATTTCTATTTGTTTTACAATTTTCGAGAAGGGCCTGCTTTAAAATAGCTGCACAACCTGATGAATGACCTATATTTGGTTTCAGAGAGGTTTCATGAGGGGTACTTCCCAAAGTCTGACCTGTATATGCTCATCCACTCAGCGTCCTCCTCAGTCAAGTTGTTCACCACAGTTTCTACACAAGCACTAAACTGCCTTGAATCCAATAATTAAAGTAGTTTGTAAATCTGTTGATTCACAGGTTTCACCTCAATATTGTATGTTGTATAGCAATAAAATATGCTCTAGCTGGGTGTGGGTGGTCATCTTCAATTGTTTATACACGCAGAAGCAGATTTTTTCTTGCCAAAACATTAGGAGAATTAATGCTGAACTAAGCTGAAGGTTTAGAGCAAGTTGTTCAATAATCAGAAGGTTGTTTAATCCCTGGCTTCGCTAGACTGCATCTCCTGAATGTCCTTGAGCAATACAGAAACCCCCAAATTCTGTGTAAAGTAGTCGAGCCTAGAGCTGTGAATGTTACGGTTCTGGGTCAGTGTTGACCCAGCATTTTGAGTTTCTTATATTTTGGTTTATTTTTGCATTATGGATTGTTTTCTGATGTTCTGGTGCTTTTGTTTATTATTATTATCATTATAGATCTGTTTCTGTTATTCTTGGTGAGGGATCAGTTCTTAGGTTTTGGGTTCTCATGTGTATTGCAGTTTCTGTTCAGTGTCTAGTCTGTCTCTCAGTGTCGTGTCTGCATCTTTGTTTAGTGGTTTCCTGTCTTATTGTGAAAGTCTTTGTCTTATGTTAGTGTGTGCAGCTTAGCTCCCCCGTCTCGTTAGCCCTGATCTCCCCCAGCTGTGTCTCCCTTCTGTTACCCATTCCCTGATTACCACCCTGTGTATATTAGCCCTGTATTGTCCTCAACCCAGTGTTGAGTTGTACCCTCAGATCCTGCCTGTGTGTTCCTGCTTGGTTTCATGGTTTGGTTTGGTTTGGTTTGGTTTGGTTTGGTTTGGTGCGGTGCCGTGCCAGCAATAAAAGCTGTGGTTTTCAGTTACATTTCATCTCGGAGTCCTGCATTTGGATCCACATTTCCACCTGCCCGCACACAGAGCCCTGACAGTGAAAGAGTCAGATGGTTCTTCAGGATTGCATGTCAACTGAAAAATGACCTAAAAAAGGAATGATAGTTAGGCACAAGGCAGCACTGATACTCCTCAGTGTCTGCTAGTGATTCTATGTGATGGACATTATTTCCTAACAACTTAGCCGTAACTTCTTTAGGTGGTGATGGCTAAAAAAGGCATAAATATCCACGACTTTCATCAGCCAGGGTGAAATAAAATATGAGCAGCAGTGGATCTTTTTTAAAAAGTGTTTGTTTGTTTGTTTGTTTGTTTTTCAGGCAAAACCTTTAAAGTTGCAAGATCCACATCATGCCCAGCGAGCATGCTGAAAATAACTTGTGAATTTTAGCCACCAAAACGAATAGATTCTAATGCTATATGTGTAGAATATTTCAATATGATATTGTACGGCAGGGGTCCACCATCCCAGTCCACGAGGGCCGGTGTCCCTGCAGGTTTTAGATCTCACCCTGGGTCAACACACCTGAATCACATGATTAGTTCATTATCAGGCCTCTGGAGAACTTCAAGACATTTTGAGGAGGTCTTTTATCCATTTAAATCAACTGTGCTGGATCAAGGACACATCTAAAACCTGCAGGACACCAGCCCTCGTGGACTGGGATTGGGGACCCCTGTTGTACGGCATATACTGACGGACGGTGTGAAAACAGCAGAGCGCATTGCCGGGCTGCAAAGCATAGAAAAAGCTGCACATTTATTATACATGTCACTCTCTGTTTGTTTATGCAGTATTCGGTGAGTGTGTCGATCCAAAAATCTTGATGGCATAGCACAGATGTGTGCTGACATAGCTGGGCTCTCTATCTGAATTCTAAAGTTCAGATAGATTGTAAACACCCCTCCAAAGATAAGTAAATCAGAGCTTTCTGCCATCCTGCGCTCTGAGGACTGGGTGCCAGATAAAGAGGGTTAAAGTGTATTTATCCGAAGGTGAAGGACTAGTGCACTGAATACACAAATGAGAGACAGAGCCAAAAAAAACAGTCATGGGGGAAGGATTTGGGGGTCAAGTGAGTCAAGCTGTGGGTGGGGATTTGGATAATGATAGAAATATAGAAATATAGTAATGGTTGTGTGCAGAATTTAAATGAGTTTGTGCGGCAGTGCAATGCACGGATTGACTCTGAATTATTACCACTCTATGCTCACTGAGGCTGATAGGCCAATGGGCACTCTGTAATTGAGAGAGACAGAAACAAAGAAAGAAGGGAGAAAACACTAAAAGGTGCAGAAGTATGGCTTTAAATTATATATTATCATTTTTTTAAAGTTAATGAATTGTAACTTACTACTCCTTTGATGGACAGTGTGTAGTCACATTTAATAGCAGAGAATCATGTAGTGTCTCAATGGGCGAGACTTGTACAAAGGCTGCAAACTAAAAGAGATTATTTTAACAGTAACCGAATAAAGCTAATGAAAATATTTAAGCGTGTCATTATCCATCGCTTTTACTTTGCAGCATTTCTTACAGAACTGCCTCTCTCTTTCAGAGAGATGTTGTGTTTTTCCTGTGCATGTGTACGTGTGGTTTAGATCTCTAGCAGAGCAGATGATATTCATTCAATAAAGAATATTCAGAATATTCATTCATTCATTCATTCATGAGTAAGGCTGTGGGCAGAAGCAGGGCACAGGGCCTCCTGTGTCGTAACACCATCACTAGCGCTGCTGCCCTCAGCTACAAACACACTTTCAGAATTCAGACAGCATCCAATACTGTGTCTACTTGTTTACTGTTATCAGTGTAAAGCCTGGTGTATCTAAAAATGAGACATTGTTTAATAAATATACACTTTTTTTTTTTTTAAAGGTTAGTAGTGTAAGAGTGTCTGCAGACACTCTTACACTACTAACCAAGTGGTGGTAAAACTGTGAAAAATGCAACAGAGGCCATTCACCTTTAGCATAAAAGCTGCACCTCCTTAAATGTGTTGGTTGCAGATTGTGTTGGTTGTCTAACAATTGTTGTACAATTCCGTTGATAAAATTATCATTCAGTTAAACTTATTATTGCTCTTCTCTTGCTTCTGAGTCAGGAACATGATTCAAAGAGACACCAGCTCACGGACTCGTTCTGTGTGGCCCACAGGCTAATACTCAGGGTGCTTTTAGGCTTTAGACTTGTTTCTGTTAGGAGTAAACAGGCGGCTCTGTCTTTTCTCACCTGGATACTTTGTTGGATGCCAGGATGCTATCAGATAAAGGAAACTCCATAAAACAGCAATGGCACAGAGTCAGCATGACTCCCCTGGAACTGTGCAATCTATTTCTGCCTTTATCTGCATGCTCAAATCCAAGGTGCTGCTTTTCTGTCTTGGTCTCACACGATCTGTCTGTCTGTGTTGTGTTTTCCTTCCTGTTCTTATAGTATTGATTCTGATTTCAGCACACACTGAGTGTTGCTTCCTGGTGTGGCAGCTAGGTGTTTGTTTATCTGTCAGCAAGCCCCCCTGCGGCCCTACTTATGCAATAGAAAAAGACAAAATATCAATGCTTGTAGCTTGTTGACATTATAGTGAGGTGGCACATTGTAACTAGTCTAAATTCTAAAAAGATACAATTGAATTCCCTCTATAAACTGTTGATAAATCATTTTAGTAAAAACATTTGTCATTTAAATTACACTGAATCTAAATGTTAACATTGTAACATTTTGCACTCACTGTAAAAATGCATCTTTTGCAGAAAGCGATCAGTCCAATCCACCCTTCGCCCTGCCTCATGTATAATAAAGCCTTAACACTCTGCTGGGAATTTGCCAGGGAATTCATAATTTTCCAGCTTTCTCTTCCTCCAAGGAGCTTTTACCACAATTCCACACCAGTAATATATGCAGCCAGCGAAGAGATCAAAGTTGCATAGATCATATTTTGGTGTGTTTCATATATACGAGTGCGCGTTAGCTGCTAACAGGCATGTAACTTCAAAAGCACCTGAGGCTTGAGGGCATGGAATACAGGTCCTGATGTCAGATACCTCCACAGTGTGTGCCGCCTTCACATAATGGGTGCATAGCATGAAGGTGAATCACTGAATGTGATGCCTCAAAGCTGTCAGTTTGTGAGTTCTTACCTTAAATAAATACAATTCTGCATAGTACTGTTAGCACACTGTGAGGGGGGGTTGTTGGTTTGTCAGGGTCAAATCTTTGTCATGGGGGGGAGGGCGTGTCTGCACAATGAAAATGTTACTGTATGTTAGATTATATGAAAACTAGGTTCAATCTACTAGTACCCTGTATTTAATGAATATTGTAGGCAATCCATAAAAGATGGATGACAATCAATTGGAGTGTGGGTTTGCATTTTGAAGCACTTGCATTTTAACTTTATGGCAAATGATATCTTTTTTTGGAGCCAAAACTAATTAGGTGAGAGGGTTTGTGCCAAATTATAAGCTAACACTAGCAAGCTTGGTTAACAGTGACTATTTATTTGCAATCCAATTAATTTCACAAGTAAAATGAGCTCATTTCACTGCACAGTCTTCCTGGATGGGTTGGAAGGGCTGTTAGCACAGTTTAACTGCACAGCAAACCATAGCAGGCTCTGCAAGGCAGCAGCACCTCAACTATGGTTGAAAGGATCAGTTTTGGTGATTCAAATTAGCTAAATTGAATCCTAGCACACAGTTAGTGGCTTGAAAAACTTGAAAGGTCTGAGAAGAGAGAAGGGTTTGCTTCAAAACGTCCCCTAGGAGGGATTCAAGTGGTATCCTAGTCAGATGCTCGAACCACCTCATTTGGCTGCTTTCAGCGTGAAGGAGTAGCAGCTCTACTCTGAGCCCCTTGTAGCTGTAATTGTCAGTGTATGCACATTGTTATACAAATGCATGTATGGCTTTACTTTGATTGCCTAAATCAAACTCTTATTACTGCTGATGGTTTAATACCAAGGTCCCATTATGACTCACTGTACCATTACCTGAAACAGAGTTGCACCGCACTCTTTTTATTGATTTGGTGCTCACGTTACAGCTCTACGTGCCTTGTTTGGTTAATAATAAAGTGAGCTGACCAGTCACTGAGAAATTGTGGCAATCATTTAAGGCGTGCTGTTGAGACATGCAGCAGACTGATTCAAGAGACCGAGCCAAAGGGCTTTTAAAGGTTATGCCATCATTTGTGACAGCCGGAGAAGAAAAAGAATATCCACAGGGACTCAGCTCTGTCTGACAGGCCAGAGATGATGAAGGGAGATAGAGAGACACAAAGAAAGCGAGGTGACTGTGTTGGAGTGAAATAAGGTCTAATAAAGGCATTGATTGCGAGCATAAAAGGACTTGTTTATTGTTTTGTTTTTTATCTCTTGGAATAAAGGTTGGACTGTCAACAGTGTCTGAACAAGTGAGTTTAAGTCCAGAGGGGAAAAATGTTATGCTTTAAATAAATAATAAAAAAATAACACAAACACCCGAGATATAAATCGAAAGCTTGCTCTCCAAACAACACTGTAGTGGAGCTTGTTGGACACAATCTCTTTCCCTCTCCCTCCGAGGGATGGGCAATGGCGAGAACAGAACACGATTGCTCTGTTTGGATTAAATGTACACTACAGGAAGCGATAAATTATATCCATGGGAACACAGCCGCTGTTTCTTTCCCACTGTACACTTCTCAAACTGCCAGCTTGTCTTTCTGTCACTCACCTAATCTCTAATACATCAATGATCCACCGAGAAACTGCTATCATTCCTGGTTTTACCTTGTCTAGTAGGCACAGCAGTGAGTACGTGAAGCGTAAAACACTGCAGTGCATGCTCTGGCTGCAGAAGACATCTGACAGTCAAGGTTAAAGGGCCGCAAATCAAACCACGAGGGCACACAGGCGCAGAGTCAGAAGCCCAGGCAAACCTGATATCCAGCTGCCCTGACATTTGGAAGGCTTTTTGATGTGGGATGCGGAGCTGAGCCATGTTTGTTGTTTTTCTGCCTCTGCATTGCTGCAAATCTGTCCATTGGGCTCTTTCTCTTACTGCCTCTCACTGCTCGTCTCTCTTCACTTTGTCATCATTTTCTCTCTCTGCCTTTTTCTTGTTTTACTTACCCTTCTTATCCTTGCTTTTCATATGCCTCGCAATGCTTGAAATGCTCTGTGTTGCAGTTGCATGCATGTGCATATCTCTTAAATGCAGGGCTCTTTGCAGTGAATGGAGCAGCAGTTCACAAGCCCCCCTCCCAAACCACCACCATCACCTCACTGTCAGACTGTTATCAGAGTAAAGCCTGGTGTGTCTCCCACTGTGCCAGAAGGCGCAGACCTTTCCACCACCAGCTTTCATCTGTGCCTTAATGCAACAGCACTGAAAGCAGATATCCACACACCGAGACGCACACATGCACACACATATCATTTGCCAGGGTTCTTTGACTGTGTCACCCTAATTGCGCATCCCTACTCTCTCCTACTTATAACCTTGGTTTCCTGTTTGATGCTCAAAATGTTGTCAAGAAAACGAATGAACAGCAAATCTGAATGAATATTGACATTTAAGTAATCTTCTATTGTATTAACGAGTCCTGAGTCAGGTGATATTTGCTCAGAATGCTGGAAAATATATACAGTATGGTGCAAAAGTGTTGTGGCACGCCTCGTTTCTTTATATTTTATTAAGAAAACAAGACTGATTGTGTTCCACTATGTGTGTTTTTTCTAGGTATGCTTTTGCTACATTGGCATAGTGTTTAGGATCATTGTCATGCTGAAAAAGGAAGCTGTTGCCATTCAGATGTTTTGCAGATGGTTTTGCATGGTGGGTCAAAATCTGACGGCTTTGCTGTGTTCATAATTTTTGCCCTACCTCAGTCTTTTTTTTTCCTTTCCTTAGAAATTACTCTTGACAGTCACCCTTCCAGTGAGACCATTTCTGCTGAGGCAAACAGTAGATGGATCAACTGAAGGGCCAGATGCATGTTTCAGGTCCAGTGTCAGGTCTTTGGTGGATTTTTTTGTTAAAACCATGACTTTCAGATGCTGTTCATCTGCTGAATATGTTATTTTAGGTTCTGATGTTTCTCCTTTTGTCTTCCACTTGTCCAGTTTCCTCAACTTTTTTTAAGGGCACACTGCACTCCATGCTGCCAGTAAGTGTCTGAAGAAGACATTTTTAAGGGTTTTTTAGAATAGAATAGAATAGAATAGATCTTTATTGTCACTGTTACAAAAAAAGTGAAACACAGTTTGGCATCTCTCCGTTGGCAGCATGTAGATTTTTATATTCACATTCTTTTAGGATAAGAGAAGAAGATAAAATAGACTTAAGTTTAAGAGGTACCTACACAGTTAGTGAAGTGCCCGTTGCCCGCTCTGCCGCCCTCACCACCCATTGCTGTTTTCTCTTGTCCTCCACAGTACAGCAGTTGAACCAGAGTGTACAGCAGTAGGTTAGAAGGCTCTCGATGGTGGATCGGTAGAAGTTAATTTCTACTTCCTCTCCATCAATGTAGAGGGTGGAGTGCTCAGATTGCTTTGTTCTCCTGAATTCAATTACCATCTCCTTGGTCTTGGCTGTGTTCAGATGTAGGTTGTTGTTGTCACACCATCACTTCAGATTACTGTTGTTGTCGATCAGTCCTATGATGGTAATGTTGTCAGCAAATTTTATAATGGTGTTACTGGTGTGAATTGGAGAACAATCATGGGTAAAACGTGAGTATAAGAGTGGACTGAGGACACACCCCTGTGGAACGCCTGTGTTCAGATTGAGGGTGGAGGAGGTGTTCTCTCCCATCCTGACTTTCTGGGGTCTATCACTCAGGAAGTCTAATATCCAGGTGCACAATGAGCTGCTGAGTGCTAAGTGGCTTATGTGTTTTAACCAGTTTGTGGAGTTGAACTGTGTTAAAGATAGAGCTGAAGTCCACAAACAGCATTCTCACATAAGTGTTACTATTGTCCAGATGTGTGAGGGTTGTGTGAAGAGCTGTTATTATGACATCCTCTGCTGGCCTGTTTGCCTTGTATGCAAACAGGTATGGATCAAGGCCTGCAGGAAGGACAGCTTTGATGTGTAACATGATAAGTTTCTCAAAGCATTTGGCTATTATGGGTGTTAAAGCAGTGTTAGCTGTTTTCTGCTATATGTACAGCACTGGCTGAGTTAGGTGCCTCTTGTACGCTTGAATGATTCATGGATTCGTTTCAAGTCACTTAACACACAAAAATAATAGTTTTTTTAAAAAGACTTTCCAGTCCTTTCAAACCAATTGCTGGACTGAATATGAGTGAAAAATTAGCAAACATCCAAGGCAAAACTTTTAAAAGACCTTCAGAAAGCCTGGAGAACTATTGCTAGAGAATACTTTATAATAATGCATGAAAGTCTGAGTCTCTGAAAGCAAAACATGAAGAAATGAGGGGAATAAAGAGGAGATTCTTCATTTCACAGTGTGGATTATACAAAGAAAACTCTTTTATGATGCAGAAATAATGGTGATCATACATTGTTGATTTTGTTTTATAGTTTTAGTGGTTTCCCCCTTATTTAACATAAAATGGTACAGCAAAATGAGAACAAAGCAAAAAATCCACATGTGTGTAACATGTGCAAAATTCTGCATGAATTAAAAGCAAGATAAGAGCATGCTTTATGCTGTGTTAATTTCATTATCTCCATGGACCTGTAAATGATGACTTATGCATACAGCATGTGCCTGATAATGCTTCCCAAAGGCATTAAATCTTTGCTGTATCATGTCCTGCTGTCATTTGTAATTCTGTTGACTTATCTTTCCAGATCAGTCTTCCTGCTTCTGGTTTTGGTGATGAGTCCAAAGCCGCTCTGTAATACTGACTCATGCTCACACACTGCAGCATCAGGATGACCTAAATGTTAAGTCGCTGAGGCAATTTAAACCATGGATTCAAAACAAAACACTACAAGTGTTGTTCTTTACAAATTGTCAGTGTGTGAGGCTCTACCCTGTTATCTGTAGTGCCCTATGAAGCAGCCAGTCTCCACAGTCTGCCACATGAGCTCACGATTCTAATAAGATAATCATATAGCAATGGAAATCACAGATCTTTCTTGCCACCATAATATAATTAACCGATCCCTTGACCTCAGATTCTCTTGCCACCAAATGAAAAATCATGCGCTTTATCTATATATATAGATATATATAGATATAGATGGATAGATCAGCTCGATATTTATCACGCATAATCTTCACTCCTTTTTCTCCCACATGGACATATTCAGCCATGTTCTCACATTGCTTTGACACCCTTTGCGTTCTACATATTCACTGTGATCACATGTGATTTGATAATCTCCAAAATGTACGCAGAGTGATATGCAAATCAATTTTCAACTTCCACTTTATTTATTTATGGACCCCAGCTCGTTCTTCGTGTAGCAATGATTTGGGGTTTGTTTTGTTTTGTTTTTTAACCAGTGGTGACATGACTGCTTATTTTTAACTCCATTTAAGCACTGGCAGTTCCACTGTATAATTCCCAGCCATAGGGCTGAAAGCACTAAATGTAGGTGTCAGGGGCTACATTTAAACGTGTCAGCAGACTTTTATGTTATTAATCCTTGTAAATAAGCAGCTCTTGGTAATCACACCTCTCGTGACATTTTTATGCCCTGAGGGCCAAGTGCACGAGAAAAGCAGGAATTATCAGCTCACACGTGAGTGAATCTTATACACCGTCTCTTTATGCAGATCATAGGACGTAGGTGTTTTGCGGTTACGCTCAGTACAGCACGGACTGCTCCTCACACCAACACCCACGGACCAACCGGCTGTTAGAACAGCTTAACACCAACCACAAAAGAGCAAACAGCACTTAGCCCAGAAGATGCTCAGTCTGTCGCCAGCCTGTTGTTTTAGATATGACTAAGATTGATGACTAAGCAAAGAAACAAAAGATTAAAAAGTATTTGCCTTACGAAATAAGTACTTTTAACATGTTTTTTTTTTTTTTTTAAATATCGTGACAAATCTTTAATTTGAACAACTGTGAAAACAAGCGAATGAAAACAGTTTCGGTTTCTCACAGCGTGATTTTCTGTCAGTAGTTTAGCTGTCTGTTTTAGGGTTTTTTTTATGCTGTCATTGCTTTAATTGGGTGTTAACTATTCACTTCTGCTTTCTATATTCCTAATAATCCAATTTTAGTAGCTATAATGTCATCTGTGTAGCAGTTCACTTTTCATTGGAAAGTCCGCTGCTCTTTCCTGAATAACAAACACACACAAAAAAGAAAAAAGTTGTGGATGGTAATGCAGAATTTTAATTTTGAAGTTTTATTTTGTAATCCTTAGTTGTCATGTAGCCTAGTTTTACTTCTGCCTTTATTCTCTTCCTTCCAATTTTCTCCAAAATCTCTCTCAATCAGCTACTCCTCTACATATACCTCCTGTAAAGCACTGCCCAGTTGTCAGATTGCATTTGAACTCTATGAAGTCATCCTTTTTTTATGCACTCTGTGATATCCTTTGCATACATTTTATTTATTTTTCGTTTTGCCCTCATCTGCAATGTTTGCCTTGACACCAGTATACATCTGTTTTATTGTCCATCCATGGATTCTCTTCTGCTTATCCTTATCAGGATCGTAGAAGCCTATTCCAGCTGTCATAAGACAAGAGGCAGTGTGATAGCCAGTCTATCTCACAGCTAACAGAGAGAGAGACAATCATCTGCACTCACATCTATTGAAAATTTAGAATCATAAGTTAACCTAACTCCACTAACTACATGTCTCTGGACTGCGGGAGCAAGCCAGAGAGATACACAAATACTGGGAGAACATGCAGACTCTGCGCAGAAAGTCCTCAGCCAGATGGTGGAGTCGAGCTCTGGACCTTTGTGCTGTGAGGCAACAGTGCTAACCACTGCACTGCCCTATAATCCTGTTATTCATCTATTAAAATGTCTTTTAATTTTAATGATACAAGAGTAAAGTGTCAGTTCTAAAATGCATTTGGTGAAATTTTGCTGTTTTAGCCAGCAAATTTTGCTTTGAATTTCTACTTTCTCAAAATCAATAAAGAGCAGGACAGAGGTGCTAGCATTAGCCTAACATCTAGTTTCTATAAAATATACCCCTACAACATGGGTATACCCCTTATCATTGTATTTAGTAAGCTATGCGGCTATTTAATGCCAACATTTGCACCTTCTTTGAAGCAGACAGGTACAGTTGAAATGAACGGCTAACAAAGCTATACTGCTCTCCAGACTCTCGTGGATGCAAAGAAATCTGTAGGCTGTGTTTAGTGACTGTTGTGCCAATAATACATAATGTGGATGCTGTCCACTCTGAAATGCTGTTATCCCATCTTAGCACTGAACCATTTCTTCGTGATAAATGACTTAGAGACCACAAGTCTTCTGAGATCACTACAGTTTTGTGTAGTGATAGCACTTTAGCTGATTCTTTTCTCTTTCTCTTTTCTCTTGTGTTCTTTATCTAGTCATTTCTGGATCTGTAATGAAATACATTTTTCTCTCACTCAGTGAAGTGCATACACGTGTGCAAATATGCCATCAGCCAGTGAGATGAAATGCCTGATGTATGTGGGTCGGTGGGTGTGGGAAGGGGACACATTGCCAAGGATTGCTTTCAACTTGCTAAAAGATACAGCCATTTATGACAGCCATCTGTCCAACATGAAACTGTGTGTGTGTGTGTGTGTGTGTGTGTGTGTGTGTGTGTGTGTGTGTGTGTGTGTACTTCCAGGCACAATTATGTTTTCGCTGGTGGGTGTTTGGGGTCCAGGTGGCTGTATACTGTAATATTGTGCCCACAGTGTGCAACAGCATGGGGGATGTGGGAGCCCAGCACAGCATTAGTCATAAAAACACAGGCACTGATGCCCTGCTGCTAACTGTAACCTAAGGAAATGTGATATACAATCTTTTAGTGTTATAACCTATAAACTGTTTTAAATATAACCTTGTAAACTATATCATAATTAAAACAAATACATATCTGATTGAACTTTAGAAAATTTAGCTATCACTACAGATATTTAAAATATTTACAAGCTTTTATATAAGCCTGCTTTGTTTGTTGGCAGCTATCACATGATAAATTTTGTGGGTGGCTGAAATGATTTGTCTTTTCAGTGGGTTTCGCAGGCAGTGACTAAAAAGATCATATACTGAAGGCTAAAGAAGATAACAGATGACGTTTGGTTAAGGAGGTCTGAGTTGCTCCTTTTTAACTCCACTTGTTGCTTTCTTGAAACAAGATCAGATCCCAAAGGCATGAAAGATCTCTCTGCTTTGAGAATACGTTGAAAAGAGAAGCACTTTGGTGAGTAAGAAAGCAAAGATTTCCTTTCAAGGGTGAAATCAGGCATTAGTGGAATATAAAAAATAATTGGATCGTGCTCTTCTGTAGGGCTTCATGAGCTTTTTGATAGTAAATGTGTTGGGTGTATCAGAGAAGCAGTTAAAGTTGATAAGCGAGAACGTGGAGGGAAGCACTGCACTTCTGAGTCTTTTGATTCCCACGGTGAACACTTGCAGGTGACAGGATGCTATCCTGTATTACAGATTACGTTTCATTGCCTTTGAGTGCGGTTTTGCATATCAAACCCATGACAAATCGTCTATGGTGCTTTCCCTGTTGATGCTAAGGAGAAAGACGGAGGAGGTCTATTTTTACATCCAGCCAAAACACGGTTTGAAGTGAAGGCCCAGCGGAGAGGAGGGGTAAAAAAGCTGCACTGATGTGCTGCTGTCATCCAAAGACATGTGGGGCTGGAGATGCTGTTTTATCACTCATGTTGTTCAGATTGAGACTCAAGAATGGTGTCAGTTATATGGAAAACTCTTCTTTCAGTGAGGGTCTTGGCTCAAATGAGGCTGTTCCACCACTTGTCAGCAACTACTGGATAGTTTGTCATGGCATTTTTTTATAGACTGCCATGGTCCTGAGAGCAGGAATACCACTATCTTTAGTAATACTCGGTTTTACTGATGCTTCATCTACTATCACTATATGGCTAATGTTTATGAAATTTAATTAAATGGCCCAACTACTGATTGAAATTAGCAATTGGATTAATTTAGTTATTTAATTATTTTGCACACATGTGACCAAACCTTTCCACCAAATCCAATCATCAGGTTTTAATTTATTTAAGCTTAAGACCAAATATATCAGCTAAATGTTAGCATGTTAGCATTGTTTGCATTTGTTATATCACCAGTATCACGTTAGCATGCTAATGTTCATCACAAAATTGCTACTATGGCTTGAGTCCTGTCTTCCTCCTATCGCCCACATCTGGTCATTGCAGATAGCTGCCCCTTCCTAAGCCTGGTTCTGCTAGAGGCTTAACAGGAAAGTTAACAGGAAACAGGAAAGTTTTTTTTATTCCACTGTCGCCAAGTGCTTGCTCAAAGGGGGCAGTTTGATTGTTGGGGGTCTTCTTTGTATTACAGTAGTGCCTTTACCTTATAGCATAATGTACTTTGAGACGACTACTGTTGTGAGTTGACGCCATATATAGATAAGTCCTAAATCACAAAGTGTTCACCAGCAATGGGCTCTTCATGCCCAATTAAGGAACGTAGTGTTTTTTTACTTTATTTTCAATGATTGGTTGGTTTAGGTACCTAAACAACTTGGTAATAATCAGGAAAAAAATCATGGTTTGTGTTATAATGAATGCTATTTATTCCTGCTGTACTATTTATGTTTTATTCTGCCACAGTTGCTGTGGAGCACCCACAATTTTGTTGTACGTGTGCAATGACAATAAAGGGCTAATCTTCTTCTTCTGCTTCTACAGCATTTATCCTCACCACTGACACTTCTGGTTATTAACATTTAACGCCAAAGGTTTATGTTATATCTCAAGGGTGAAATGGGTTTCATATGTGGGGTGCGTACAGTGTTTAAGACAGTGCATATCTGTGTGTACATTCATGTACATATGCATCAGATGTTTATGTATTTAAGTGAATATTACTGAGCTGTTATGGACAAATTATAACCTAAGACATTATTGCACAGACAGTATAAGAAGAGCAAATGAGAGCTACACTAAATGTTCCCATACAGCAAATGTGCTGTGTAAGCAAATGAATTAAGGCCAATATTTCTATATATAGATCCTTCGTCAGAAGTATTGGGTTGTGAAATCCAGTCTTCATATGGTACAATGTACAAAGAGGGGGATTTTTCTAGCCTATTTTCGTTGCTATATTTAGAGGCCTGTTTCTATTGGAGATGAGGATATTGCCCGCTGTTCACAAGCTGAAGGAGGCATATGTCACCCCCCACCCCTCCCCAAAATGAACACCACCACCTGACCTACACTTCCTGGTGTGAATTAAATCAAAGCTAAGGAGTGCTGAGAAAACTTGATAGGCAGTGGTCTCTTGAGATAAGCTAGTGTCATTTTTGCTTCAGCTGTCCTGCAAAGAAAACTGGCCTTGTGTAGTGTCACTTTTTGACATAAAGCAGTTGTAGTTACCCGGTGGTCTGAAGCACAAAGGAGGTTAGAAGGGAAAAAATAAGTGGAAACTTAAATAATCCAGGGCTGTCCCCAAATGAAACATGAAAGCTCTATACTATAGTTTTAAAATGCATTGCTGAGCACGTGATCTTTTATCCCCTTTGTTTACTACAACTTGTTGTGTTCCAAAAGCAAAGAAGTCTTGGCTGATCTCTCTTCTCTTCTCTTCTCTTCTCTTCTCTTCTCTTCTCTTCTCTTCTCTTCTCTTCTCTTCTCTTCTCTTCTCTTCTCTTCTCTTCTCTTCTCTTCAAGCATTTACTTTGATTTATGTGTCACAGATGCTAAGTTTATTTGGGGTCATGGGCCAGAGATGAAAAGTGATGGTGGTTGAGTGGCGGAAATGCTGAGCAATTTTCAGAACCCATCTGGGCTTGTAGAACTGTCTGTGGCAATGGCTGACTTGGTCTTCCATCTGTCATCTCCAGCCATATGTACTCCCGTGCTCTGCCCAGAACATGTGGGTCCCAATGAGATGAAAGTCAGAGAAAACAGGAAGAAATGTCATTATCTTGGGAAGAAACATGGGGGAAGTGGATTGGGAAGAGGAGAGGAGGCAAAACGAGCACCTGAGCAGACTGCTCGGGTGACTCGACCTGTCCTCAGTACACTGAAATAATCCTTTTAGAGTTCGGTCATTGAACAGATATTCTACTTGTAATCCTTCTCTCCATGTTTTGCCATCTTCCTCCAGCTGTTACCTTTGTCTGTGGGCTCACAGTGTCATATGGGTTGACACTGCAGACATTAAATGCACAGCAAATTCATTTTCATTATAATAATACACAAAATCACGCAGGTGCATCAAAGGCCCCTGAAGGTTCTTATCCATATCATATGCTATGAAGTGATCATGTTGCCTAACTACCCAATACAAATCTAATAAAATGACCAATTTGTTTGGTTTTCACACCTATAACACCTTAGTACAACATCATATCATTTTCACTTCATGACAGTAATATTTTATCATTTATAAAACGTGAATTACATATTCATGCATGATATATTATGATATCATCATAATCACCAACAACAAGCTAAAAAACCAAACATCATTGTCCTGCTGAAAGCTGAAGCTGCTGGAAATCAAATGCTTTTCAGATGGTATTGCATGGTGGATCAAAATCTATTCTGTTCCATCCATTTTGACAAGATCTCCAACATTATTGGCTGAGATGAGCCCTAAACAATGACAGCGCCTCCACCACACACCGTGTTCCCTTACAATCTGAGCCAAAGATTTCAAATTTGGATTCATCATTCTATCACTTCTTGTTTACCTTCCTTAAGAATGACTTCTTGGCAGCCACCCTACTACAGAGGACATTCTGATGAGGTTTCACTGAACAGTTGATGTGTAAGCTGAAGGGCCAGAGCCATCTTTCAGTTCCTCTTTCAGGCCTTTGCTTGATTTTTTTTCTCTCTATTTCTTAAAGACGTGACTTTCAGATAGATAGTTTTTTTTTTTAGACCTGCCACTTCTTCTTTTGTTCTCTTTTTGTCCAGTTTTCCTCCATTTTTTCCTCAGCGCTGCACACCATGTCAAGACATACATTTCCAGCTTATAGCTCTTTGGGAATTTCCTTGTTGGTACAAAAATGCTATATCATGCCTGTATAACAGCATATAACTGTGTTGTCTTTGGCATTTTTATAGCTTCAGCTATAGAAATTAGAAAAAAAATATGTTTTTTTGTGATTTTAAAGTTACAATTTAAAATTGCCTCTTTGTTATGTTTGTTATGTAGTCCGTTATGTGTATAACAACACTGGTTAATGCCTTTCCATACACCCATAATAATCCCATAACACAATAGTGCCCTGCAGACTGTTTACAAAGCTCAGGGATCTGGGACTTAACAGCCGTCTGTGTGCATGGGTGTTGGACTTCCTCACTGGCAGAACTCAGGTGGTGAAGGTGGGTAGATGCGCCTCTAACAGCATCACCATCAACACAGGAGCACCTCAGGGATGTGTCCTCTCGCCACTGCTCTACTCCCGCTACACTTCAGACTGTGTGGCCACCCATGGCTCCAACACCATTGTGAAGTTTGCTAACGACACAGTGGTGTTGGGTGCCATCTCCAACAACGATGAGGCGGCCTACATGGATGAAGTGAAGAATCTGGTATCATGGCGCCAGAACAACCACCTCCAGCTGAACGTCGGCAAGACCAAGGAGCTGGTGGTGGACTTCAGAAGGAGTCAGCACAGAGACTACAAGCCCATTATCATCAATGGAGCTCCAGTGGAGAGGGTGCAGTCCTTTAAGTATCTTGGTGTCCACATCTCCTCAGACCTGACATGGGCTGCCCACATTCAGGTCCAGACCAAAAAGGCTAGGCAGTGCCTGTATCACCTACGACAACTGAGGAAGTTCAGGGTCTCTCCAAAGATCCTCAGGATTTTCTATACAGGCGCTGTGGAGAGCATCCTCACACAGAACATGACATCGTGGTTTGGGAACAGCTGTGTGAAGGACCAAAAAGCTCTCCAGAGAGTGATCCGTACAGCAGAACGCTGCTGCAGGATTGCGCTCCCCCTGCTTCAGGACACCTACACCAGGAGATGCCGGACTAGAGCAGCGCAGATACTGAAGGACCCGTCCCATCCCGGCAACAAACTGTTCCAACTTCTGCAATCTGGTAGAAGGTTCCGCATCATCCGGGCAAGGACAGAGAGACTCAAGAGGAGCTTCTATCCCCAAGCCATCCGTGCCCTAAACACACACACCTGCCCTCTTACATCATCTATAATTGACTGAGACAGGACTCTCTTCCAGACACTCTAAACCAAGGCACAATGTACATTCCAAATTCCTTTAATTTTAAATATGTTTATATTGTCTATTCTGTAAAATAGTCAGATGTCTATTCATATTAATGTACAGAATTCACCTGCTTGCTGCTACTACCGCACATTCACCCAATGTATATACTATATATATATATATATATATATGTTCTTCCTCTACCCCCCCCCCCATTTTTGCACATGTCGAGGAGCGTGTCAGGCTACATTTCACTGTGTGTTATACTTGTATAACTATGCATGTAACAAATAAAGAACCTTGAACCTTGAACACCCATTTTCTTCTGCTTATCCTTTTCAGGATGCCAAAAGCCCTCATTACTCTGAAAATTGTCAAGGAAGGACTGAAAATGAGTGAAAAAGCAGCCAATGTCCAAAGACATTGGTCAAAACCGCTTTAAAAATTAAAAGTCTGGCTGCTTGGAAGTAAAATATTGAGGAATGAAGGGGGGCCTCAATCCTATTAACGTCAAGTTGCAAATGGTTGGCAAAAAGAGAAAGGTATATGTTTTACAGAAACACTGACTAATAAAAGTCTATTTTTTTTTTTTAAATTTCAATCAGTTCCTATTTGGTTGCTTGTTGTCCACGTTATGTTTTCCTTTTGTCTTGTCATATTTTTAACTGTTATCACAACACTGGCAAAGGTGCACGAGTTTGAGTATTGCTTCAGTGATGTAGAATATAGTCCATTTTCCACTACATAAAAAAGCACACACTAGCTCCAGTGTCCTGTCCTCTCAGGGGGGTGAATCCATGGGGTCCTCCACGGCTTATGATTTATTCATATATGGAGTAACATTCCAACAGTCTCCCTACAAAACCTTTCTTATACCCACAGCCCCCCAACTCTCCATTCAGAAATATACTAGAGTATAGGCATAAAGCACTGCAATGTGGAAAATTAATCCAGGTTTATTGGCATTTATGTTAGATGCTGTATGTGAGAGCAAAAGGCCAAGCAAAAAAAGGGAGTGCACCGGATCATGGTAAAAACAGTAGCCGAATTTCACCTCCAAAGCCAGCACCGAGCCTCAGGTTGCTTGCTTTTCCACAGCACATCCATTCATAATTTACCATATAACCTACAAAGGTGGATGGGTACGTGGACGTGCAAAGTAGTGGTGAGACAAGGAGGGGAGAGAAGCACATTTGACACTTCAAAGCATTTTAATGCACCGTTTGCAGCATGAGAAATGAACGTGCATTAGAATGGCTTTTTAAAAAAAGTCCTTTGTACTCGAACACAACGCAAGCTGACACAACACAGGCAGGTGATTAGTCCAGAATAAAAGAAAAGGGAAAGCAGTGTGTGAGATGAGCATGGGTCTCATAAAAACAGACACTCACACTGACTGACACATACACATACACTCCTCTTTTCTCTCATGCATGTTGAACTCTTTCTTTTTGGCAGTGGAACTCCCTCCAGTTTTGCGCTTCCTCCTCAAAGACTCTCATGTATTTTTCATGCAGTAGAAGCCTTGTGTGTCCGGGAGGGCTCTCCACTGTTGCAAGGTCATGTTCTACACCAATATCCTGATATTATTGGTCTGTAATGTCTCCATGGATGACTGTAAATCAGTGCTTACATGTCTTGACGCTCTGGCGACCGTCATGGCTACCCTGAAATAAAACTAAACCTACATCTTTCCAGCTAATACTCACCAGAAAGTCCCAAAAACAGAATAATACCGTCATGTGTCGAAGATGCTGTAGATAAAGGGACCTTCACTGACGTCGCTGGGTACCTACTACAAGTCCCACAATGCGTCACTCGGCTTTTTCGCTTTGCTGGCGATGTTGTTGCGTTCAGGTACTACTCGGGGGTTTTCTCGTTAGACATTTAAATCTCAGCCCCCACATAATAACTAGTAGATGGAATGAATCCTCAACTTAGTGTGTGTGTGTGTGTGTGTGTGTGTGTGTGTGTGTGTGTGTGTGTGTGTGTGTGTGTGTGTGTGTGTGTGGTGGGGGCTCAGGGAAACATATTTAAATGATATTATGTGTAGGCTAACAGCCCTGAAGTAATATTTTAAAAAACTAACAGTTTGTATTGTCTATGAAAAATAAGCTAACATTACGCCTACTGCTTTTTATGCTAGTTGGTAACCGTAGCTCGTTGAGTCGTCATTTTTTAACTATAAAACAAACTAATGTTAAAACAAGTTAACAGTGCCACATACCTAGCAATGAATGTGTTATTGCTCTGTTAATAGGATTGACAAATAACTAGCTCCAACCCCGATTGAACCCATTGCCGTGACAGTTTTGAACAGGGCATTGGGCTACAAATACAGCCTGCTAAAGCTTAATCATTCTAAAAAGTATGAAAATGCTGGTATTTAAATACGAACAGCGTTCATTTTCTCCAAATCTTCCGACCATAACAAACAATAATTTCGCAGGGGGCTCCAAAGTGCTCTGACCTCTCCGGGTGTCACATTTCCCACAGAACCTAAAGGCAACGCGTCTCCGTACCACTACGAGCAGCAGCGGCAGCAGCAGCAGCGGCGGCTGAGGCGCTTTCTCTTGCTGTAACCTAAACAATGACTCCTACTACAGAGCGGAGGAAAGCACGCCAGTAGAATGCGTTACACGGAACCCAAACCTTGCTTTTCGCTGCTATTCCGACCACTCACTTAAACTTACCGACAGTAAACATGTGGATACCTACAGAACACGAGAAATACGGCGTCGGTAAGTTTAATTTGCCTTCATATTCCTCTAAAAAAATAAACTGCTTTCACTCGCGTTCAGCTGTAAGGGCATGTGTTAATGTGCGCACGGGAGGTGGTGAAGTGGCTGTACTTGGATGCTGATTCCCGGCGCAGTTAGAGACCGAATGACTGTGTTTTTATCACGAGGCGAGCGCTCTCTTTCAAACAACCCAGTGATGGGAGCTTGGATTTCATCTCACTGCCACATTGCAAAGCATAAGGTTGCCCGCTTCACCCCCTCCTCTTCTTCCCCCTCCTCCTTCTCCTCCTGATTTGCCAAATGCCACATTTTTGATATTTTTAAGTCTTGCTCGCGCTTTGCCCTATTTTCCCATTTTCATTATGAGGATGTGAACTGGCGAGCTATTTTGACTTCACTACTGCTGTGTGTTTGCTCAGGCTCTGTCTGTTTCAGTGGTGGTGGTGGGGGGAATCAGCTGCTTCACAGCCAGTCGCTATATGTCTGTCTGTGTGTGCTTTGCCCAGCATCTAGAAATTCTTCGAAAGAAAGCCGAACGGGGGGTTAAAATTATTGTTATTATTATTGTTGATGCTTTTTCTACCATGGAGATTGTCCCAGACCTTGAGAAGTCCTGGAAATGTGTGCAGCCTGTCGTACAGTGCGCATTGTTCAGACTGTCGGAGGGGGGGCTCTTGGATCAAACAGTGAAGTGAGACAAACAAGCGACAGCAAAGCAAACGAAGCCAAATGTGGCAAAGGAAAGAAAACCCCACACAGACTTTTCCCTGTTGGTGTGGCAGGAATTTTCGTCTTGTGCCTGGATTCAAACGCAAAAAGAAAAAAAAAAAATCCAGAGGGTGAGGGTGGTGGTGGGGCATCTTATTGAGATGCGGCCGCTGAGAGGCGGCTTAAATGTCTCATAATAATATTCCCTAGAGATATTGTACTGTCCTCTGTGTGTGTGTGTTGCTCTGGTTGAGTCTGTGTAAAAGGGAGCCAACGATCATTTGAGCTTTTTTTTTTTTTTTTTTCTTTTTTTTTTTTGCAACTAAAGCAAGCCAACCCATTCAAAGTAATAAAACTGTGATCTGTTAAGCACAGGTACTCAGTGTGTTCATATCATGCCTTCTTTCCTTGGTTCTCAATGTTGTCTGAGGTGTTCAGAAATCCCACTGTGGGTGCTATGGGTGCTTTTTGCCACCTGGACTTGAAATCAGTGAAGCACAGCGAACCAGAAACTGGCCTTTGACCTCTCCATGTCACACGTTTGTGATCTGGTCACCTGAGTGCTCTACTAGTTTCCCTTCCCTGCCCTCATAAGTGCTAAATATCTGACCTTCCTCACTCTGCAGTTATATTGTAATGTGTTTAATCACGTGCAGGGTAGAGTGTCCAGAACCATTAGCCTGCATCATTTTATTTTTTTTAAACTTTTTTATACCACATAATAGATTTATTCCATTTAGCTACTTAAACCCATTCCATGCTGTCAAAGTTCACTTGGCTGGATAAATGGAGGGCATTTATTTTGAAAGCTAAATACTCACTATTGTATTGTCCCTCCGCTGCTAGAGGGCATCCTGTTAATTGGATTAAGGTTTTTGATCCCCCCCCCCCCCACCCACCCACACACACCCTCTTCCTCAATAACTCCCAATAAGACCCCATTAATTGGCTGAGATTTATTTTCTAAGACTTGTTTTGGCAGAGGCACTCTTCTGTGTGGCCTGATCCTTTTCAAGGAAGGAACTGTGCTGATTTCCTGTTGTGAAATTCAGGTTTGAAGAGCCAGACACACACGCACACAAGAAAGGTTGACACAGATTGCTTTTAGTTATGATAATTGCAGCTTCAGCAGGTTAAGCGGTCGCAGTCAGAGATTCAGGCAGGTTGATTTGTTTTTAGTCTCTCTATTGATCCGCTCGAACCAACAGAATGAGTGATATCCCCTCCAGACACTGACAGACTTTAGAGAAACTATTGAGCAACAAAGAGGGGGTTTAAAAGAGGTTTTTCCTTGCATTGTTGGAAGGAAATATGTGTTTATATTGGTTCACAACTGTCACAGTCAAAGGTGGGATGGAAGGCTGACCTTTTATAGGGATGGTGACAGGAATAGCTGCGTAACAAAAGAGAAAGATATAGAAGAAAGAACTTTGCTTACAGGCGCATACTGGGTGTGAATGTTGGGGGTGTTAGATAGGGTTGCCACACTATGAGAATTTCACTTTCTGTAACATATAGTGACCCTTAGAGGAGTGAAAGAAGAAGGGCGGCTGTTTTCCTTTATTTCCAGCTCCGTATTTTTATTCTTGGAGTCTACTGGAGAAGCCTTTTGTGACTGACAACTCAGAGTAATTCTTATTTACTTTCCTCTGGGCCTTGCTGCAGTGAATCCATTGCCTGGGTAAAAAAGCTCCCTTCTCCCTCCTGTTAAACCAGCATTCTTCTGATTGGTTTCCTTCTGTAAAAACAAGTGTTTTAACAACAGGTGGGTGGGGCTTTTGTGCTAACAGAGCTGCGTGGGTGATGTGACCATATTAGGGAAATCCTCTCTCGTTGACCTCATATAGAGAAAAGAGTGGAAAAAAACTGTCTGAGGAGCTGAGGCATTTCTAAGGCTTTTAGACTATATATACTTCTTGTAGCTTAGTGTCTTTGCTGCATTGTTTTTACAAATAACAGAGAATATATGAAATCAGCTGGTCTTCACATCGATCACTTATTTTGCGGGGCAAAAGGATAACTTGATGCTTATCTTACGGCAAAATAGCCTCATTTGTGAAGTGGCCATTGATGCCCACCTGGAATCACTGTCCAAATTATTCATGCCAGGAGGAACATCTGGTGCTTTACACAGGTCTTCCCAAAACACTGCCTGAAGTGCCATTGCTCTAAGTCGCACCTCACTAGGATTAACGTCATGTTTTCACATCTGGTCTTTGTTTTCAACCACACTCCCCTAGCACCTTTCTTGAACACTGTTGCTGTTGGAATTGCTGTGATATCTCGATATCTAAACAGGAAGGTCCCTGCGTTAGGCATTTTTTAATGCGACCTCCTCCTCCAAGTGCTTTCAGTGAACATTTTCTCCCCGTTTGACAGGGTAGGCTGGCTAACTAAAAGGGCTCGGAATTCCTTGGATCTTTGTGGGAAGATTTGATCTCGGGCCAAATTGAGATGAGATCAGAATGTCTCGCCATCTAATTGGAAGGTTGACGCTTTTGATGTCGATTTGCCTTACAAGCTGAGCGGGGCCCGGGGAAGATGGGGGGACACTGCCGTTCATGAAATATGAATGGACTCTCGGCGAGTTGATGTTAAGGTGCCCATTAGCCCACCAGCGGGATGATTACTGGTTTTTAACCTGAAGCTAGAAGGTTGGAAGATTGATGAGACGATGTTAATGTATGATTTCTAAATGGACTTGCTGGGGCTGGGATGGGGAAACACTAAACTGAACAAAGAGGAAAAATCTCTTTATATATGGAAGTCCGAGATCTCAGCACAGAGATGGCACAGGTTCCTGGTAAACAGGATGAGATTGCCATTGAAAGAAATAAGAGGTGGTGTGACATTATGGCGTTGATTTAAGCTAAACCGAATATTTGATGACAGACTTACCCGAGGAAGTCTGTCCGACGCTCCATAAGCAGATGAAGAGTAATCTGTCACGAATGCCGCCCAGGACAAACACACTTTGACTCAGTCGCTGAATAGACAGAGCGAGGGAAAGAGAGAGCACTGGAGGCTGCATTGTGTCATGTTTAGCGAGAGCAGACGTCATGTTAATTCTCAGACAGAGTGAGGCCTTTCTCCACATTAAGGCCCTCTGATACAACCAATCAAGCGTGTCATTGCTCATCACAATTTGGATACATAATTAAACCATTTTAATGAGCTGCTTCGGATCTGTTTGTGCAAGTTGAATTCTCTACCAGAGGTTGATTGGCGAAGCTCGATTTAGCGTGCATCCTTTGTTTGAGTGCTGTGGCACAAAAACAGCCAGGAGATGCAGAGAGAAAGGCGCAGTGATCTGATTGAATGTTTCTGCTCGAGGCCCAGCTGAGATGGAGGGGCGACGCTGGGCCTGGGGGGTTTTCCTCTCCCGTGGCTGACATCGCTTGTTTCCTCCCTCGGGAGGATGTTGCTGTAGTTGATTGGGGTGGTTGGAGGAGGTGCGGTGTGAAGCGATGGGTGGTTGAGGGCGCTGGCGCGTGTCAGGGGTGGACTCATTGTCGGAGCGGCCGGGATGCCCTGTTACCCCCAGATTCAACACCCTCCCATCACCACAAGGGGATTAGCAGGTTGTTTTGGAGGGGGCCCTGAGGCCCATTCCACCATTATACCCATGATTTCTTAATGCAAGCAAGCCCCAGGGCGATGTATGGGTGACGGTGGGGGGAGGTGTAAGCCAACCAGCTTGTAATTGCTTGCTTGCCCGCTGCCTCGCCTCCATCTGCAGAGATAGCACCCCTTCCCCTGTAAACACACAAATTTGCACACGTACTCGTCCAAGACAATCATTTAGCACACGAGGAGACCATGGGAGGCTCCCTAGTGATTTGAACATATGTACAAAATAAAACAAAAAGAGTTAAAAATCCAGACACAATCTGTTCTCTGGTGTGCACGATGCAAAGGGTAAATAAATCTACATGGACATGTGGCGCATGACGGAATCAATGAGCTTTTTATTCATCACCAATCTGGGAGCCCATCGGCTATCGTCTAATGAGTTAGCCTCTGGGGACAACCGCCAGCATTTCAGGGCTTCCAGTGTAGCGAGGACATTTACGGTTAACAGATATCTAGGCCATGACTTCCACCATACTGTGGTCAGAAGTTGCTAAAATGTGACTGATCAGTACTGTTCACACTGCAGGCAGAAACCAGACAGCTTCCGGTAACAAAATCATCTCCTATACCAGCAGATTGCACATATTTGAATGCAGATTTATGCATACAGAGACGGAAAAAGAAATCCTCACCTATTTACCTAGATAATAGCCACTGTAACACAAACATAGACCAGGATGTGAGAAATGCCACCACTGATTCTTCCTGTGTATTTTTCAATTAAACCTTGCTGTATTTGTAATGGAGTCCCCATTAAACCACAAAGCAGTCTTTTTGTTTCTACTCTGCAACGCCGAACACAGGAAACAGAGACGTTTCTTTGATCTCTGTTCTGTGTTCTAGAAGTGACAAGATTTTACCTCCTTTTGGCTTTTCTTCATCATACACACAGAGTGGGGGAGATACTCTTGCGAATCCCACTGGTGTGGGTGACAAGCCAGTGTGCTGTAATTGTCCATATCCATGTACAGTGATGAGAGAGGTAGCTGAAGGAGGTGGTGGTGGTGGGGTAGCTCTCATGGATTTCCACTCCACTGACAGTCTGGGATACTTAAAGGGATGATGCTTCTAAAGAGATGATGCTTTTGCTTAGAGGTGGTCAAGCGATTTCTTTTTAACCAGAGCACACATGGTCATCATAATGGCTATTACTTATACTGGCACTTAATTCATCAACTTGTCTGTGGACTAATATTCTTTATGCTATAATATAATAATGCACTAATAATGTAAAATTGTCTACATCTTTCTCTTACAATTGATTTATGTTGACTGTTTTCTTCACCCCATTTAGATATATGGTAACAGTGCTTGTCTTTGACTACTTGTGTGATATTTGAAATGCAAAAAATCAGACATCTGTCAAGTAAAAACAACATCTGCTAATAGATTTTCTTTGTTTTAGAAGAAGCTATTATTATTATTATTATTATTATTATTATTATTGTATTAAGATAAAAGCATCACGGTTGGCTGGGAAATACTCTGCCTTTCCAGCAGGCCTGATGCGGTTCTCCTTCCTTGATATCAATTCGTGATCCCTGTGTGAGTGAGGTTAATAGGATATGTCCTATTAGAAATTCAGCAGCCTAACTGATCAGCAGCCCTCCTGCAGGAGAGGCAACATGGGGAGGGTGTGTGTGTTTGTATCATCTGTGTGGGCTGAGGCGGAAAAAAAAAAAAGACTGACATACCATTTTCATAAACGAAGGGTGTCGGCTTGTGACAATCATAGTGATTGGCAGGTGAGAAGAGCTGTTTATGCATCAAAAGACACTCGTTTTATTTTTATTTTTTTTAATGCTCATTTGCTGCAGAAAAAGCATCGCCTGGACTTGACTAGCATGAGCAATCTGTGTCCTGTGGCTGTAATCCAGGCTTGCATGTATTGACTGTAAAGGAAGTGTACATTGATTTGTGAGTGTTAGTGTGGCCGCCCCGACGCATTATAATGCCCACAAGGCTTCCGTTTTCAAATAAACCTTGGGTAACTGGTAGCTGCTTGTGCTGCCCCTCAAGTTACTAAAAACCACTCGCTTTATTATTAATGCGTTAATAAAATCGCAGTCGCGGTCTGCCCGGGTTAAATCTCATATCTTTAAATGTGTTATTGATCGCTAATAAAGTGTCATGGTATGCTTAAAGGACTTTAGAAAAACAGAGCTAATGGGTGTGGGTTGCTGTCTTTACTTATACCCTGTTAATTATCCAGTGGGTAGGTGGGTGGGTGTGTGTGTCTCGTAGGTGTACAGCCACAGGAGGGTCACACAGAGTGTTTTGGTCCAGTACTCATTTTCCCAAGTCTGCCCCTTTTTTTTCTCTATTTGCTTTACTTTGGAATGGCGTCTGGTAGAGTTGTTTTTGGACTTGCGAGTTGCTGTCATCACTTGGATAAAATAATGAAATTAAATGATTTAAAAAGAGCTATTTTGTATTACTATTGAGCTGCAGTATATTACAGATGGAATAACACAAGGACTGATGAACCGTCCAGCTTAGGTTGTCAAGGACACTATTAGGAGTTTATCAGCACAGCGTCCGTCAGGATTAGTGTCGTGGAGTGAGACAGTGACGGGGAGGTGAAAGGTCTTCAGGCTGAAAGCTGTTGAACGTCATTACATGACCTTGACTGGGCGTTCATGCGCACTTCCCAAACCTCGCTGGGTTTATCTGTCCCCTCTCTCGCTCCTCTTGCCATTTTCTTGTATTGCCTTAATTAAATGGAAGTGCTTCTGGGTGTCTGTCTGTATTGAATTGAAGTCGTTTCAATGCCTATTTTCCCTCTTTGTATCTATTTCTCTGTTGCCATCCCTGCAGTCTCCTGCTCATTCCTGCAGAGTGAGTTGTTTTCAGAGACAGCAGATTGCGCCGCGATGACCCTTATCTCATTTTCTGCTTCTTTTTTTTTTTTTTTTAACTTGCTCACTCATTCCTTTGCAGTCTGGCTTCCTTTTTTCTCTCACTTCACTCTGTCTATTTCACCTTTATCTCTCTTCCATATGAATCCGCTCTCGCCTGTCCCAGATATCGCCAGCTACTGTGTGCTCCTCTGTGCTCCTCTGTGTCTTGTACATTTGGTGTTACATACATATTTGTGGGCTTATGTGTGTAATTTTTCGTATGGAGCTTTGTGTTTGTTGGTGCATGGTTGCAGCAGCCGCCTCTGTGGACTGGAACTCTGAATATGATAAATCAGTATGAGTGTCCCTCAGGCTTTGCAGTAGAGCGGATGCTACGGCGGATGCTACACATCTTTTGTGGTGCTACATGCTTGTCTCTCCATCAAATCCTCTTAAACATGTTCCCCGTTCATCGAAGCGTAAAAAGAAAAGCATTGAAAAGGCTGCAAACTGCTCTTTTTGAAGTTGTCAAAGCAAAATGTACAAATCTTTATGGTTGCACTTGTAGAGAGATCAAAGGACATTACCCCGATTGATGGCTGCTGCTGTGCATATAAACTTATCAGGTGACTGCTCGCTAAATCCCTCACCTCATCAGCGGTTGCCCTAACATAGCAACTGTAGCTAGGCACAGCAGACCTGTCAATCTTTGGATTGCTTTAACATGTAACTTAGTAGTTCAGTGGGTGGCTTTTTTATGTCTTGTCTTTACAAAAGGACAACAGTTTAAAAAAAAAATATGTAGGCAATGGATCTCGGGGAACTTTATAGTTTAGCAGCTCCATCTAAATGTGTTACAGAATTCACAGTGCAGATTCACAGTATGAAAGTGCTAATTAAAGAGGCCCGATTCTAGCCACACAGGAAGACACATTCATGTGTAATGAAATTCTAACCCAAATTTCTTCTGTAGACCTTTTATTTTGGTAGCACAAATACACAGACATTAATAAACATCTGACATGAGCTTTTCTCAGAGGACGTAGCAAAAAAAAAAAAGTGAGCTTATTTAATACGCATGTTGCATACCCCCCAGATTCAGGATGAATCTCTGCCCGAGTTCATTCTGAGTGCAATGTATTTACAGTAGCAGGTAGACAGATGGTAAGTTCATGTTTCCCTGACTTTGGTTTCTGTCCCATTAAGCCTGTTCTCTTTATGTCCTTGGTACCTGTTCCTGTTTTTGTTTTTTTTTGTTTGTTCTTTTGGGGGGGGGGGGGGGGGCTTATATTTAGTGTACATGCTTCAGTTTCATGGTTGGCCATGAAAATGCACACCTACTCCCAAGTAAGGTCATACCAGCAGTGCATATTGGCTGTGGGGTCAAGAGCTGTGGCAGTGGCATTGATCAGTATAGAGCCCTCTGTGCCCTCTGTGAGATTGAACTGCTTTCCCCTCATCGCCGTTCCCTCCTCTGTCTTTGGAAAGATCACACTGGGAGGATCAGCTGCTGCTGTCACTGATTTCTGGCCAGTCCTCTCCGACTTCACTTTCTCTTAGATGTCTCATTAACCTGCTCAATGTATCTGTTTGTGCTGGTGTTGGGTGTGTGCGCACACCCTTCTCAGGTTGAATCAGTGCATGTACAGATTCTACGTTTGCTCTTTGTCCCCTTTGAAGGTGGTGTGTGTGTGTGTGTGCGTGCAAGCAGTCTGTTTCTTAGTTAGCGTATTGTCTGTCTTGTCTTAATGTTGGTTTAAAATGGAGCACTGTAACAAAAAATAATTTCCCCCAGGGATCAATAAAGTATTCTGATTCTGATTCTGATTCTGTTTCTTGCTCTGGGTGCGCCGTCAAGATGACGGCCCGGCTCGCCTGTGCATGTCAACCTGCTGCATGCGACGCGCTGGCTGGCCACCCGTCCGTCCTCATCACCTCTACTCTATCAGCTCACTTCCTCTCCCTCTGCTTGCACACAGAAAAGCTACTTTTAATGTCAGGTTAACTTTCTAAAGGGCTTTTCATTGCAGCCCATCGACGCTCATTTACCCACTTTTTTTTTTTTTTGTCAGTTTGAAGACTCAAGTGTTTGAGTTGATTGCAATTGATTTTTTTTCTTCATTTTCCAGCACAGTTCTCTTTAGCTGATTGAAATAACTTCATTCTATCGAAGCAGAAGGTGGATATTGTATTTCGGGAATGGTTTTTCAGCCAGAAAGATGTCAAAGAAGAAAACTCCTTACTCTCCGAGGGGTTGCGAGTTTGAAATGAGATAAACTCCAGCTCTCGGTGACAAAGCTACCAAAAAACAGGATTATTTCAGAAGTGACTAGTTCTTCTGAATTCCAAAATTAATTGTGTGGGTGTTGTAGAGTGTTATTGCCTCAGAGGGTCTGTTTAATTCATCAGGTTGACTAAACTACCAACTGCGACCCAGTTCACTTTTCTTTTCTGTCTCTTCTTTTCAGTCCTCTTCAGGGACTGTTACTATTTGGAGTGTTTATCCAGCTAAGAGGAAAGCCTTCAAACCACGCTGAAGGAGAAAATGTGTTTTCGGTTAAACACTCGTTTTGAATTAATGAACCCCTCCCCCTAAAAAAACCCAAACAACCAAAAAACCAAAAACAAACAAACCCCCAAAAACATTAGAACTACTGGATCATTTGAAGTTTTTTTTTTCAGTCTGGGGGGAGAAGACCAAGAGTCTTCATTCTTCCTGCCTCTCATCATTGATTGAATGAGGCCTTTTCAGTATTCCTCCAGCAGCACTGAAGATTGGCATTGTAGGATTGATCTGCTTTCCTTGTGTTCCTTTTCTGGAAGTTACATAGAGGATTCCTTCTCTTGATTCATTCGGCTGAGTTTTTCTTCTCCCGTTATTTAAGCAAGACCTGAAGGGGGCATTTGATGTCCTTTAAGTTAAGTTAGTAGTTTTGAAATTGGCTTGCTGGAAGCAGAGAAGATGGATACAGACTAATTCTCCCAATAGTGTATGCATTTTTGAGCCATATTAAAGAAGAAAGTGTGACGTGTTGGTAATCATTTAGTCGGTTAATAGGATTGATGCCATTCTAATTAATTGACTTAGCTTGGCATAAAGACAGGAAAGGTACCAAAATCTGCCCACCAGCAGATCTAAAGCTCTGTAAGGAAAAGCTCACATGTTGTTTCCTCTTGCTCTCAATCATTATTGTGAGATTAAGTCCAGCCAAAGACGCAATCATGTGAATTCCCTTCTTAAAGCCTTATTTTTCGTAAGTTGATAAATTCCTCTTTTGTAATTTCCTAAAGTAACACACCTCCACGTCCAGTTAGAGCCCCTCTGGTAAAAACAGCATGCAGAGATCTGTGAGCTGAAAGAATCCTGAATATCCGTGTTCCCAGCACACAGAATCCAATCTTCTGTTTTTTAATAGTCGTAACTGTGTAACACTGGGAAACTTTAGGCCTGTTGTCTTGTTCGACTTACACAATCGCATTTTTCACCTGTGTGATGTAAGCTTTTTGTGTCATGACACAATGTGTATGCTAGGTTAGGCAAAACACTCAAAAAGACACCTTTCTAAACAATTGTTTTCAACAGATTTAACTGGTAATTTATTTTATTTTTTTATTTTTTTAACATTTTGTTTTCAACATCCCAAAGGACACTGAACTTGCAGCTGTTGTGCTCTTCTAATTCATTTCAATAGGGACTTGTCTGGGTTATCACAAAATAAAATCAGGAAGTAGTTACTGCTGAGTAACAAGATTAGCTTATATGGGCTTGGGTTAGAGAAGTGTTTGTGATTCAGATTGTAAGTCGTGATTTATCCCCAAAAGATTGTTCATATGATCTTGTGACCAAATCGCCAACCCCTGCATACACTGTATGACTAGAAGTGCTGGGCGACCTACACCTCACACCTAGAGGAGCTACCCAGCCATGGAAACCCATGCCATGAAGCTCCTGGAGCACAGTTTTAGTGCTGATGTTAATGTCAGAGGCTTGGCGACTTTAATGCACTATGTCCCATTCTTTCATAAATGCTTGTAGAGGCGCTAGGTGTTTCATTTTTATTCATTGCAGCCATGGGACTGAAAACACATTAATTCAGAGATTAATAGGTGTGGCCGAGTGTTTTTGCCCATTAAGTGTATTAAGATGTATATGATTGGTTCCCAACAGGCCCAGAGTAGAATGTCCTTTGTAATGTGTTTTACCTTGATCAAGGTCACAAGCCAAACCTCTCTGCAATATAGCACTGAAACCAGGCATCATGGTCGCTCCAGGCTGTGGTATCAGCTTCTTTTCCTCCCGCAAAGCTTTACCAAAAAAAGACATCCAGCCAAGGCGGGGCTGGCTCGAAGGGCCACTGTGTGCCACAAGCCTGACCTCACTCCCAAGCATCCACCTGGCGTCTTTATTTTCCTCCTTCCACCACTTGCACCCTCAGGGGAGGGAGGGCTGAGAACTAAAAGTAGCAAGTGACCCTGCTAAAAGCGGTTGAAATGGATCCCCTATTGTGTGGGTGTGATGCGGGGGTGGGTGGGGGGCGCAAAGGAAACCTCCCCACTGTGGGAGCCTTTGTGAGTCGGACTCAGAAAGGATGACGGCGCCGGATGGACACCTCAGGCAGCTGGCTCAGTGCGGAGCAAAGGAGGTGACATGACAGAAAGAGTAATTGTTTGTATGTACACTGGCAATGTACACAACACGAGCACAAATTGTGATCCTACAGCACCTCCTTTTGTGAAGCCCCTGGGTGTTCTTGCTGGCAAGCAGTTTTTGTTAAAAGCAGGCATTGAAGCCATGGAAATGGTGCAGATAGATGTGATATTTATACAGCTATTTATTGGTAAAAATCATAATTACTATAAATTGTTTTGCTGGTGTCTTTATTGCTGGTTATGTCAGTTGTGGTGTTCTCTTACTCCTGTAGTCCTTACCCCTCTGCTCCTAATGGCTCAATAATGGAGGTGTCTTTTGGGCTATGCATCCCTACCCTATTTATCCAGACCCGAATGAGCTGTCAGTGGTCCCAATTTGAGCAGAATGGTCATCACAGGACTCAGTATCATCTTCCACTCTTTGAGAGCTTTGAGCTTTTTTTGAAGAAAGATGCTTTTATGTTGTTTCATTAGTCAAACTTGAAAGAGTAAAAAAAAAAAAGGATAATCTTGACATCAGTGAGTTATGTCTCTCGTCTTTGAAACATGAATCCTATCCTCTTTGTTTACACACCTCTCAGCACCTCAGGAGCTCGCTGATGCACGGCTACAGCAGAGGAGCGAGGTGTATTTGTTTTCCAACGCCATCAAAAAATAAACTTAATCGGAGCAAAGCACATTCTTCACAGCCACAATACATGTGCTTAGCTGAGCAGATGCCCGACTTCAAGCAGGACTGAGCATTGTCTTCCTGCCTTTCTCACTTCACTCATACCGGCCTGGGCATTCTGCTGTGCTTTTGCTGCTGACATAATGAGTATAGGAATGCTAAAAATACCGCCGCACAAATAGAGCGTGTTGCGCTGCACACAACATATGTTGTAGTATGGCTGCCGATGCTGTCTCCTGAAGCACGAAAAAGAAGGACGTCGTGGCTTGTGATCGTGATCAAATGTTCAGCTGTTTCCTTTTGAACAGGCTTTTGATCAGTGGACGGCAACCTGCGAGACACGCATAAATAAATCATAACCCATTCAAAATTCAGCTCGGGTTAAGCTCCAGTGTTTACAGGTACAGGAGTGCACCCAATTGGATATTTTGCAACACAGTGCAGCTGCATCTACTTCAGCTTGTTTTCAGTCCAGAGGTTACTCTGCTAATGGTGCTGACTGAATGGGCTGAGGCCAAGCCATTGATTTTTAGGGGAATGTTTCCAGGCATCATCAGTGGTGATGTGTCACACCCCCGCCCCGGACCCTCATCTGGACTGCAGCCATAATCCTCTTTGCACAGGCTGTCCTAATGTAGCAGCAACCTTACCATCCCTACCTCCTAGTACTAGGAGCTGGGCAGCAGTGGCTGGCTGTGACTGTGGTCGAAACGGTAGACGCACAACAGCAGGCATGGATGTAAAAATAATGTAGGCATATAACAATAAATCAATTTGTTGGATAATTTAGTTTCTCTTTGGAGATGTAATTCCCAAATTTAGGCTTTTGGCTTAAAAATATTAAATTTGTTTTGCTGGTATCTGTGATTTCATGTTTGCTTACAGTAGAGATGGAATATGGATATTAAAAAAAAACAGTCAATGTTTTAATCCCATATAAATCCTCAGGCCTCAGTCACATGGGCCACAGACCAGTTGGCAACCCCCTGGAAACCTCCGGCCACTTGGGGAAAAATGTGTTTTCCTCATATATTTGGTGAGTAGGTGCTGAAGGGTTGCTGGCTGTCACCATGTGAGATCAGTCATAAGGAAGGTGATGTACCGATTGCGTTCTTCGTAAGATTAGCAGACAATTTGCATGAAAGATGCTCATTTGTCTGAAAATACTTGCTAACTAACCACTTAGTGGTTGTGAACCATGAAAAAGCATGACACATAAATGGAAACCATTCACCTTGAAAGTAAAAGCTGGGCCTTAATGCTGAAACCTACGTGTTTCAAAAGGGACAACCTTTATTTTTGAAGGCAAGTGGTCTCTAGTGTGACTAGCTATTAGCAAGTAGTTGGCAGGTTTTTGCAGATAAGTCAGTGTCTTTCATGCAAACTGCAGTAATCTGCTAGCGAAGCAACCAAGACAAATGCAAAGGGGGAATTTGACAAACCCTAGGAGCAAGCAAGTAACGCATATGGGGATTCAGCTGTGGTAATGTGATTATACTGTAGATCGATTAGTCAGCTTTTGTCATTGATCACACTACGTATAACCACTTGAGTCTCACCCGGGCCTTACACCAGGTGCTCTTCATGCTTGAGCATGCAGCAGTGGGTGGAGTTGGAAATCATAAACCACATATTCAAATGCAACCCACAACTCTGAACCTTTCTAGATGTCACAGACAAATATGCTTGTGAGAATGTAAATGTCCAGTAGATCAGATAGTAGGCAGCTTGTAAAAAAAGTCTGTGTGCATGTACTTTTTGATATTAGAGCTCAGTTTTACAATTTATAGTAAGTTGCTTTGCATAACTCTTGGCTATGGGGAATGAACCGTGTTTTGGAAACTACTGCTCTAAACTGTTTTTTTGTTTTTTTTTAATATGTCCCATGTATGATCTGCCAGGCTTTACCAGGCACCAGGAGAATGTGAGGCGAAAGGCAGATACGGGTAAACTGTGGAGAGTCAGGCACAGAAAATAAGACGGAGAATGCGATGGTTGATGGGCTGTCAGTTTTCGGTCCGCATGGAGTTCTTCCTCAGAGTTGAGCTGCCAAGGCTGGCGGAGCACGGTCCCAGTGTGTCCCTATCTGCCCCTTTGTGTTTAAGGAACTCTCTCTGTAGCTCATTAGAATCTTTATACTTTCTCCCCCTGAGGAGTGCCAGGCGCCGAATGGGCGCACAAATGAGGCTACCTTTCTACTTTGTATAATTGTGTTCAACCACAACTGTGGGAGGAGAAAAACAAAGATGAGATTAATCACTGTAGCCTCGTCCCTCCCCGTTCTCTCATCCCTCATCTGCCTTCCATTTCAGGGCTCCTGCCGACTTTTTAACTAGTTTCATTTAATTACCGACAGCTTTGGAGGGTGCACACGACTGCTGTTGACCTAAATCAGAAAAGTGGGACATATTTTTCCCCCATTGCCCCCTCCAACTTTCTTACTCTACTCTATTGATTTTTTTGCCTGCGTGGACCGCATGCACAAGCAAATTGGCTGAGCACAGCCATCAGTTTGACACCCTCACTCTCTGTCTCTCAGCTTGTCTCTGTCTTTACCGCTGCTTCTGAATTAGCTGGCTTCCATGGTCAGACTTCCCTCTACTACCAATTTATTCTGGAGGATGTGTAGGGGAATTGGGATTCTCATCCATTTTTGGGGTCCCTGACAGGTTGAGAGAAATTGGAGAGCAGCCTCTTTTGTTCGCGCCGATGTAGTCGCAGTAATGGACAAGATTAGGGCAAAGTGTGAAGCAGCTCCTCGAGTTAAAGCGAAAAAATTCAAAGCAGGCACAAGGGATTTTCTTGTGTGACAGTTGAGTATTGGTTAATTATTTCGAACAGCGAACGGCTCGAGACTCTCTCCGCAGCCCTCCTCCTGTGCCTCTCAGTCGCCGTAGCTCTCGGCTTGTGTGATTTCCTACGTGGCTTGCTTTGACAAACAACAGCACCGATTCAGTCTTATTACCGCAAGTTGGATTCATTAAAGAAATCACTCCATACTATGGCCGTTTTGTCCCTTTTCTCTGTGTTTTTCTTTCTTTCTTTTTTTCCAAATCTAACCGAGGCCAAAGTTTCCCAACCTCCAGGAATAATCCTCCTTGATCCACCAATGGCATGCAGCGCACAGGAAAATAGTCCTGACGACAGCTGAACCTCTTAGCCCCGCAGGAATGTTTGACCACGTGCGGCCACACAGACACACACATAAGCTCACCATACACATAGGCCATACATTCAACGTTGAATTGCAGTGCAGAGCCAAACAGAGCGTCTCTCCATCTTCAATAGCAATTTTGTTTTTTCAGTTCTCAGCTCTGAATGACGGTGAAGACAAATTTGAGGAACTAGTTACTACTTTTAGAGTTTGTTTTTTTTTTTTTCGTGAGGTCTATACTTCCTGAAAGCCCCATGTGAGGCGACTAAAGCAGAGAAAAAGGGAAGGAAACCCATTTCCTATAAAAGGCCATTTGACACACATACAGATTCCCTTCTGTAGTTTTATAAACTCTCCTCACAAGAAAGTGTTATAGTAAACATATAAGAACTTTTATTTATCGCTCTGCCCCATATTTCTTTTTGCTGGCGTGTCTATTTGCTTGTGCGCGCGTTTGTGTGTGTGTTATCGATCTAAGTTGTTGCAGATGTCAGGACTGTTGTCCCAGCAAGCTGCAGAATCCAACCCTCATCTTGCAGTTTTCAGCGTGAGCCTCTCTTCGTTGGAAAAAATGACAGTCGGGGCTAATATAGAAATGGACAGAGTCAAGTCATTCATTCCCCGCATTGTGTGGCTCACGGAAAAGCAGAATGCACATCACATGAAAACACTTTATTTTTACTCTGATGCGCGGGCTGGATGACAGATGCCTCGCTCGTCATATTTCTTGGTTCAGTTGCTCCTCACCGCTGTCGCTATCTTGTCATTGTTAGTTCAGCTCCATTGTAGTCTCACCACCTCAAATGGCTGCCTCGGCTCTTTTTCTACCCCGCTGAGCTTTACGGGGTCTTGTGGCAAAGCTTCTAAACTTTCGCTCGTGTTAGGAATTGGCAGTTCCCCGTAGAGCGCACTGTACTTACAAGCGCAACTGTTGAATGCCTCTTTGTGTAGAGGCCTTTGGGGTTGTAAACTGTAACAGCTTTTTGGAGACTGTTACTCTGTCAGAGAAATAGTTCTCAACTTTTGGCAGTAACATACTTCCCATACAGCAGATTAGATGTTGTTTTATTTGATCAGCAGTTATGACTTCCCCATAATCCCTATTGTTCCTCGTGGTTCCCTTTTGAATGAAATATTTGTTGATCATTTTAAATTGCTTGTGCTGTGTTGCTGCGAGTCCATGGATGTGATATATTTTGACATTAATAGGTGTATTAGGGTTTGTGCTCCGGAGCTCCTTCAGTAATGAATATTCAAGGCTTCGGTCACTGGCATCTAGGGCTGAACGATATATCGCATTTGCAATAATATCGCGACATGATCAAGTGCAATTTTCTAACCGCAAAGGCTGCGATTATACTCTGGACATGTCCAAATTCATGGGCTGCATCCTCCTGAGGCCGCATTTGTAGACCGATTACGTCACAGCGACGCGCCGAAGGCTGTCCAAATTACTACCATATCCCAGAATTCATAGCGCGGCCCAGCCAAACTCCAGTTTCCAGCAATGGCGGCCGCTACTAAGTTTTAAAATTACTCATACTAATCTTTCTGGGTCACAAAATAAACTTTTAACATATTTTCAGGCGAGAAAGTAGTTGTGTAAACATCAAATATCTGCTCGGTTTATCAAGATATCCCATATTTGCAAAAGTGCTTCGACGTTTTCAGAGGCGTCTGCTACCCACCAGCTCGACAGCTAGCCGGGAGCTCGAGGGTTACTGATGCGGCCGAGAACGGCACAACTCCCGGCACATCATTTTCAGATCACCGCGGAGTTTCGCTGCTCGGGTTAAACGTAATATATAAGTCACTTAGACAACCTAAAAATGTTATTGTTGGGCTTTTTTCAGTGTTTTGTTTGTTCGTGAGTAAATCGGTTTGGCTGAGATTAAAGTTATTAGATTAGATAAAATAAAACTTTATTAATCCCCCGGGTGGGTTCCTCCTTGGTTTTCACACAGCTGACTAAACGTCAAACAGAAAACTTATTAAACAGAAGTATGAGACAGTCGAGAATTTACGCCAGTGTCTGGTTATATTTTAGATAGCAAGAAGCAGACGGCCGAGTTTATTAAACTCCACCGAGACAGCGGTGACGCTAATCAGAACTAGCCTTCTGATTAGCTAATCAGAAGGCTAGACCGTCCAATTTCACGCCTTTAAACTTTAAAGGCGTGTTTGTGTGTGTGTTTATACAATTGCTATTATGTTTGCACTTTATGTGTAATGTTACTGACTGCAGAGATCAGTAAGATGTGTGTATTTTTTATTTATTAGTTTTATTTATTTAATATTATTTTTTAATTGAATGACTGTCTAGTAGTTCACAGATGTCGAAAAACTGAGTGTGGTAAAGCCACTGATTTTGTTTATGTATATTTCTGCAATCTGCACATTGTACTGACTTTCATTTTAATGTTTACACCAGGGTTCCTTGTCAGCACTTTATGCTCAGATGTTTGTAAGCTAAAAATAAACTATTGTGTATGTTCAAATATACTGTTGTGATTGAAGAAGTTAAATAAAAATGTCAGTCATCAATTCATGCATCACCTCATGTCATCATAACAGAGGTCTGTCTTCCAGGAAAGAACAGTTTAAAATTAATGTAATATAGTATTGGCCATACTATATGATGTATTGCTTGTCTTTGTTTAATAATACAGAAGACAAAGACCTTAAAAAATAATCGCATATCGCATCGCAATCGCAATATTGGGGCAAAAAATCGCAATTAGATTATTTTCCATAATCGTTCAGCCCTACTGGCATCTGGCTGTCGCGATTTTTTTGGGGCCATATTTATGATTAAAATGATCAGATGGAGGAAATTAGGTCTCACACAACATATCCTGGGCGCTAACTTGGCCTATGGTACAAGTGGAAAGAGAGGGACAGATGTGAGTTCTGGTCACAAATTAGCAGCTGTAGTTGTTTCTATTTTTGTGGGAGTGGGTGTTGAAAGGCTCTAAAAGTGTCTAAATCCAGCTAAATTTTGAATAATTGTGTAAACAGTGTGATTACTGTGTGCTGTGAGTGAGAAGGATGTTAACCAAAGGAAGTAAAAGAACTACACAAATCTCACACCATTTACTGTGGCCTTGAATCTGAGACATTTTCTACTTATGACTGATCATACTCCCTTTCTAATCCACCATTAGCCATTAATAAACCTTCCTCGTCTCGTCCACGTTTTACCAGCATGACCAGTGCACACTTGATAGCCATTAGTAACGTAGGTTGCATATTCCCCTTACTGTGTAGGTAGTTGGCAAAACATCACCATACTTTGCTCTGTTAAATGGCTTGTTCTCTTACAGTCACATGAACTTTTGGATTGATCCTTTTTGTTTGATATATGAACTAATGCCACAGATGATTTGTTTTGGTTGTATAAATATTTGCATAAAAATACATAATTATTGTGTAAAATATGTTAAAAGAAAAGTTTAAGAAGCAGTGAACCCGTTTACTCATGAAAATTTTAAGTCTAGGGGAGGAGCAGCTAGTTCAAAGAGGTTTCTATAAAGAGATCTAAAGAGATTTCTAGTTTCATATTGGATTTTTTTCCCTCCCCTTTTGAAAGGTTTTTGATTTCACAATTTTTAATCCATTCATTCATCCATTTTATCATTCATCCATTCATTCATCTGAGTCCGGGTCATGGGGCCAGCAGTCTAAGCAGAGAAGTCCAAACCTTTCTAACCTTGCCCACCTTAGAAACAGAAGCAATCCCAACCTGGCCTAAAGCATATATAGGATATTTCATTTTCAGCCTTTTTATTTTCTTTCTTACTTTTTGGTAAATAATGTGCAACATCGAAGGCAGAACGAATAAATCCATCCATCATGTTTCCTGACTTCCATCTTTTCGAAGAATCTGACATTGCTGCACTGCTAAATAAAAAAAATAATTTTGTGTCTAGATGTATGCATAAAGGATATGACCAACTATGTTGAAGGCAACAGAAGTTTATTTATAAGCATCACTTCCTCATATTTTTTTTAATCCTGGGATGAGCCTGGATTAGTATGACACATCACGGGGGTGGGTTTCATCTTACTTCACCTGCAGCATCATTTTTGTTGGAAAAACACTCCGATATTAGCACATTTTTATAGCACTGGAATCACTATTTGCATAGGCATAGTTTTGGTGGGTAACATAATTCACATTACAATTTTAGTGATCGTAGTTCACGTCTTCAAAATTAAAATTCAAAGTAAGAGTCTAAAACTCAATATTTTTAATGGCATAAGGCAGAGACATGCTGTCTGTCCAGTGTCACACTAGTCTGAACACTGATTGTTCATGCTCATACCTGCTTTCTACCCCCCCTATCATTAAACTACCCATCCTTCACTCATCCCCTGCGTTTCCTTCATTTCCCTGGTCTCCATTTGATTTGGCTGCACGTCCTGCTTCACAGGATTTCCTTAAAGTTGTTAGCTTAGCTCCTCTTTTGCCCGTATTAAGGGAAGCTGACATATTCAGAGCTCTTATTGAGAAGCAGTGACTGGATAGCTGGCTGGCTGGCTTAGCTGATAATAAGGCATGCTCCAGTGGCTTGTATTTGTGTAGCACCTGCCATCTGTGTGTCCTTGAGTGGATCCTCCAAGCGCGCGCGTGTGTGTGTGTTTCAGAGTTATACCACGCTGCCATTTCCTGTGAAGTGTCTTCAAATGCCCTGGCTGTGTTCTGAGGCTATGACCGTCTGTCACTGCATGGGTGTGTTTGAGCCAGCACGCCGTATGCACGCATGCACGCATTTTGCCCGTGTGACTGTGCAGTCAGCACTTCTTCTCATGTCTTGACCGCACGCAGTGAATCTGAGCACACGTCTTTCAAAACCTGCACCCTGTGGCCCCATCACTTGAACGCATGAAGCCGACACTGTGGTCTTTTCATCCACTCCCGTGCTTTTCACACACTCCCCACTGACTCAGATCTCTCACTGATGCTTCAGTCCTCTCTCCCCCCTCTCTTATACAGTTTCTCTGTCTCTACTTGTCACTGAGCTCTTTGTTTTATGTCTCGTGAGGAGAGCTGAATGAGGACTGCTGGGCCAGGATGTGAAGTGAACGTATAGAGTAATGGCTACACAGAATTGAAATGCTAGTCTGTCTCTAAATTTTTGTTCTGTGTTTTTCTTTTTGTTTTATTTGTGTGTGTGCATTTTTAAAATCATGTTTGCAGTGAACTAGACTAAATAGAAATCTTGGCGGTTGGGTAGACATGGAAACAAGTACCATAATTGCTTGAATTGTCTCCAACTCTATGATTAGCTGCAGCCCTATCATCAACATTCTCATCTTTCCCTCCGTCTAACATCGTTTGTCTGTCTCTTTTTCTTTGCATGCCAGTTAGTGCATCTTCTAGAAGGCTTAGCATTCAGTGGTAGCAGCATGGGGTAATTTCTCCATGACTGACTGATATTCTGCTTCCAAAGGATGTGCATGGTCAGCCTGAACACTAATGGGAAACTTACGAACGGTAATGAGATAAAAAAATGGCTTCAAAAGTTAAAGCCAATATTAACCCAACTGACATTTGTCTTCAGGGTCCTCCTTCCTTTGATTCTAGTCTTCTCAATCTTTGATTTCTCTGCATGTGTGTGTGTGTGTGTGTGTGTGCGCGTGTTTGTGTGTGTGTGAGCTGAGCTTTGTTAATCAGATGAAGGAGAACCCTTCCTGTCCATAGTAATTTCTTGATTCTGTTGACCTTAAGCGTACTTTAACACCTGGCGCCATCTGTACAGATCCATATTTTAGGTGCATTTCAGATGCCACACATATACAAGGGTATATGTCTGTGAAAAGGTCAGGCTGTGGTTTTTCACAGAAATGAAACAGTGAAATCTGTTTTTAGTTCCTGGCTGCCCTTGTTGTTATAGCTCTAGTGAACTTGAGAACATTACTTGCTCATATTCTTCCCACATTTTTAGTACATTTATCAGTGATTACAGTATTGATTACAGCCTCTCTTATATATACAGTCGTAGCTACCAAGGACATAGACTTTCTGGTAATTTCAAAAGGTATATTTAGTCACTTTGCTACTAGCACAGAACATACTGTCTGTCAAACAGTTTGACAGACACTCACCATGCAACACCATCTGGAAAACACCTGATTAGCAACAGCTTCATTTTATAACATGATCACAAATCACAAATAGCGTAAAAACATACCTGGATAGGAAAACACAATGGAACACTATCAGCCATCTGGCACACATTAGTGAAGTAGTATGGGATAATCTTGACAGAGAACAGAACTAAACTCAGCCGTCAAGAAGCCTGAAGAACTACTTCTGAAGACTGCTCTGTTTTCCCCTTATATACTGTATATCTCTGTATGTTTGTATGTTTAAATATTGCTCCATGTATTTCCTATTTTCCTATCAAAATATAAAGAAAAGCTGTGGCTCAAGACTTTTGCACAATACTGTACATGTGTTAGATTTGAGTTATTTTGGTGTCTAGAATGGGTGTGGCAGGAAAAATGTTACTGTCTTGGAGTGGTTCACAAAGTGCTTTATTTATCTTCATTTTGAATATTAGAGCTGTGACTCCAAGAGTGCAGTGGTTTTTTGGGTCAGTGATTCTTTGAAAAGGTCATCAGGTCATTTGACGGGAATCTGCCACTATTTAGTGCCGGGACGTAGGGATAGAGCCATACTACCGAGAGGAATAGCAATAACAATAACTTTAATTTTAGCTCAGAGGTGGTGTTTGTGTGCGTTGTGGCAGCTGGAAGTTCATTCGTTGTCTGAGAGCTTTTGTGTCATGGCTTTCAACCTACAATTTTGTCTTGCTGGTGGCGATGTTGTGGCGGCATGCTTCCTTAACAACAAATCGCTGTTCAAAACAAGACGCATCTGCGTGCAATAAAAAGTTGTTCCCGGGCTACTGTCGTGAAACAAACCAGCAGGTTTAACTAAGAAGAAAACCTCCATATGGTTGCTCATGGCTCACTGAATATTCAAAGACTCCGGGTTATCCCCTCTCACCAAGCTAACAACATGCCTTTGCGGATGTATGCTCATATTGTTGTGCTTGTCACCAGTCCTATCTGTGCAATCTCATGCATGTGTACATGCTGAGATGTTACACGTATTAAGAACAACATGCTTTTCATCAGGGCAGGGTGGGGAAATATTTCCTAATGAGGTGACAAGCACCAGCTGTCCACTATGAAAAGGCAGTATCAAATGGTATGATACCAGCACTTTAACACTTTGATGCATGCTGAGTCTACAAATGGGAGGTATTATTCAAACCGTGCCTCACAAGTTTGTAGAAGATGTGTGATATGTACAAAAAACTGTGCACACCTGGAGACCTGACAGGTTTCCAGGTGTGCATGACTGCAGTGGAGTATAGTCAAAGCCTTAATCACTAACTTCACGAAAAAATTGATGTACATCAGTGTGCAGGGCAATTTTTTTTTTTTTGGTCAAATTAGCAACAAGGTGCTGGATGATTAATTATCTACAGTTACATTTGTTCATAAGTTCTAGTTGTGGAAGATAATAACCTTGTTATAAGTCACAACTTTATACACACCAATAATTGTATATAGGCTTTAATATACCTTGTATAATTTGTATCTCTACAGTTGCCTGTTGTTTATTTTCATATTGTTCTGTTTAATTTTACTTTATTACATTTCTTTGGTTTGTTTTTGTTTCAGTTGCACACTGTCTGTTGGGGGAACTGCGATTCTCTCTTTCCTTTACATATTGCGGAATTGACTATAAAGTTGACTTTGACTTTACAGTCTGACGATCTCCTTGCTTTCCATGTTCTTAAGCCCGTGGCTAAGTCTGCATGTTGATGTGTCCTTGAGCAAGACACTGAATCCTAAGCTGCTCTCAATACATCTGTCAGCATTTGATAAACAAAGTGTTGCATATAAAGAATCTGTGGATGAATATCTGAGTGCCAGTGGATGAATGTGGTTTGTAGAGTAAAACCCTTTAAGACTGGGAAGGTGCTAGAAATGCCCGTCTTACCTGACGGTGTATTTTAAATGACCACAAAAGCGACAGTTGCCTTTAAATTGATTTGCACAATCGGTTTATCAAGCTTGGAGAGAACATAGAGGCGTCTTATTAAGAAACTGAGATATGAGGGAACGGGTTACCAGACCATCACAGGAGTAACATATAAAGAACCTCACTCTTCTACTCTACAGTCAGTTTAGAGTCACTACCTGTATGGGTCCTTGCCATCTCCTTATTACGGCTAATATTATATATAACGTTGGAATCCATTCTTTGTTAGTGTGTTTCATTCATTTTGACAGGTTCTTTGTGCTAATTTGGTTTCCACACTCAAATGCAGAAATGTGCATAGTAGTGAGATATAATCTGAAAACATTCTTAAAAGTTCTCAAGTGCTTTTTTTTTCTTTTTCTGCCTCGCTGTGATTGATTTAACCTTGCTTTTGTCCCCCCTTCTTTCCTCCCCGGGCTCCATGGTCAGCGTGTAAGTGTTTGAGAACCGACAGGGAGGATCTCCTTTCCCCTCAAGCTGACACACGGGCAAACAATGCTAAGTGAGATCCACTATAAAGTCTGACTGGCTGCTTATCTCCTCAGCCTCCCTCTTCGATTCACTCACCCTCCCTCTTTTAGTTTCTCCTTCTCATCCAGTCTCTTCATTGTTTTGTTTCTCTTTAAGCCGTTCTGTTCGTCAGCCTCGCTGTCCTTCACCTTTTCTCCCTTTCTGTCTGCTTTTGCAGAAACTGCATCTTTATTTTTTATTTTTTTGCTTCCCAGTCAGCACAAATCCCACCAGTGTCTGCACATCATCGGGCTTGAGGGCTGTGGCTTCAGGCAACTCTCTCATTTTAAATCTCTTGACAGAGAGATAACACATACACGCACACAAAAAAAAATTTAACTAAGCCAAGCTGGTGGTTGTAGCAGCTCCACTTCTCACATCAATTTGATTTCAAATCACCTTGAGGCAGCACTTTCCTTTTTTTTTTTTTATAAAAGCCACACCTTCATTTTTGGTTTTTTTGTTGATGTTTTTTGGGGGCGGACAACTCACTCACGCGGCAGGATAACACCACAGATGCTGTTTTGGGTGGATTTTGTTTCATCACGTTTTCATCATCGTTTCATCATCCTCAGTGTGGACCTGACTGCTCTCTGGGTTGCCATGGCCCGGAGCAAACGAAAGCAGGCTGTGGGTGTGTTTTTTATATTAATTTTATTTTCTGAGTGTGGGCTGAGGGTATTTTTGCTGATGTCACGTCATCAAGATGTGATGTCAGATGCTAAACCCATAACCTGCCAAATATGTTACATTTGTACATGTGTGAAGATGTGCGTCTGTTAAGGTCAAAAACTGCCACGTGCTGTGCGGGGTCTGCCAACTCTTATGCTCACTTATGCTTCCTGTGTGTGTGTGTGTGTGTGTGGGTGTGTGTACGTGTGTTTAAACTGCATCAGGAGTGCATAATTTGCTGTAATTTGATTCAAGAGAGCCTGAAATGCAGATAGAGGTCAGCCACGCCTCCTCTTCCTTGAAAGAGAGCAATGAAGGTGGGGAGAGGCAGAAAGGAAGTGGAGAGGTTGCAGTTGAGTCAAAAAGGGAGAGGGTGGTTGACGCAGTAGGTTTCATTTGGCACTCCCACTTTTAACGGTCACACCTGAAGAAAGAAAGCGGATGCTTCTCTCTTCCTTTTTCCTACCCTGTCTGCTTGCTGAGTGCTTGCTCACGGGTAATTGTTGGGGTTCTCCCTGCATTACCTTACAATGTGAAGTGCCCCCGTCCAGACTCACTTTTAGTAATGTTGTTGTGAATTGGGGCTATATAAATAAAGCTGAATTGAATTTTGTTAGTGGTAGCTGCAGCAGAGACTTCACTCATCTATCTCTGTTCCTCGCACAATCCCTCCTCTCTGTCGTTCCCCCGCAGTGTCTTTGTCTTGCTTCATCGTTTTCATCTCTTACTTCTCCCATCAGCCTTTCCACACAAACTTAATTTCCCTGTGATCCCCGAACACATTTTAGCTCTTCTTTCCCCTTTTTCCATCCTTCTCTCTGCGGGGCGAATCGACGTGTAGGCAGTGGTGTCGGCAGGCTTCACCTGCTGCTGAAAATTCTCCTCTAAAGCTGTGGCTTCATGCATATTTACACGCGGGCTGTTTGGAGAGAGAGAGTAGATGCTTTTATTTGCATGTGTGGTTTCATGTGGGTTAAATGATAATTTAGCAATTCTATATTTGTAGAGGGTGGGGTTTTTTTTATTTCAATTTAGAGACAAAGACAGCTTGAAGACAAATGAAAAGAGAGGTTATGACAGTTTACTGCCTGTTGTAAAGAATCACATTTTACAACTTTGTCGTTAAGCTTCGAGCCCGCTGTCCTCGCCTGAGCTGCGTTGCCAGTTTTCCTTTGGGATAACTAATATTCTACTCCCCAGTGTGGTTAAAATAGTAAGGCTGAATTGTGGACTTGTTATCTTAAGTGGCACCAACTGTAGCCAGATCCGTGACCTAAGTTGCAATTAAGCGGATGTGGATATGATATAGCAGTGAACATTTTGTCCTCCTAGAAAAGCTAGAAAAGTGGGCAAGCTTACGTTTGACAAGGACTAAATTGTGATGTTAGACGACTGGGCCAGAGAATCTCCAAAGCTGCAGCTTTTGTGGGGTGTTCCTGGTCTGAAGTGGTCAGGATCTATCAAAAGTGGTCCAAGAAAGGAACAGTGGGCAGCCAAGGCTGATAGACATGGAGGAGCGAAAGCTGGCTTGTGTGTTCTGATTTAACAGATGAGCCTCTGTAGCTCAAAGGGCTGAAAAATGTAATGCTGGTTCTGATAGAAAGGTGTCAGAAAACACAGGGCATCACAGTTTGTCTGTATTTGGGGCTGCATAGCCGCAGACCAGTCACAGTGCCCATGCTGAGCATTAGAACTGGACCATGGAAGAATGGAAGAAGGGGATCATGGATGATCGGGTGTGTTGTGTTGCCAATCTGGGGAACACATGGCACCAGGAAGGAATATGGGGAGAAAGGTGAGCCAGTGGAGGCAGTGGGATGCTTTGGGCAATGCTCTGCTGGGAAACCATGGGTCCTGCCATCTATGTGCATGATACTTTAACACGTACCACATACCTAAGCATTGCAATAGACCACGGGTGGGGAACTCCAGGTCTCAAGGACTGGTGTCCTGCAGGTTTTAGATATCACCCTGGTTCAACACACTTGAATCAAATGATTAGTTCATTACCAGGCCTCTGGAGGACGTGAAGACATGTTTAAATCAGCTGTGTTGGCTCAAGGACACATCTAAAACCTGCAGGACACCAGTCCTTGAGGCCTGGAGTTCCCCCACCCCGCTGTAAACCCTGTACACCCTTTAATGGAATCTGTATCCCCTGATGGCTGTGGACCCTATTAGCAGGATGCCACACAGTAAAAATCGTATAGGATGGTTTCGGGATCACAGCGAGTTTGAGGTGTTGACTTGACCGCCAAATTCCCCAGACCTCAGTTTAGTCGAGAATCTGTGGGATGTGCTGGACAAACATGTCCAGTCTATGAAGGCTCCAACTTGCAACTTACAGGATTTGATGGATCTGTTGCTAATATCTCGGTGCAGATGCCACAGCACACCTTCACTGGTCTAATGATGTTCATGATGGGTCAGGGCTGTTTTAGCAGCAAAAAGGAGACCAACACAATATTAGGCAGGATGTGATATTCACTGGTATTCAGAAAAATCTAGCATTTCTATGTATTTTTGGATGTTTCAATAAATTGCTGTTTCTATTTCACATCTTCCAAGAAAAATTGCATTTTTTGCACAGTACTGTATACAGAGAAGTGATATTTAGGCATCAGAGTGACTAGAAACAAGACTAATTATGTCATCATCCAATGGTAAATGGTAGAAAAGTGAGGGGAAATCACACATTTGTGCAGCTGAGATAAAGCTTTCCTAAATGATTTTAATGATCATCTCATTTCCACTTTGGCATCAGTGGGCTATCTAATGCATGCTCTTAGCCAGCTTTGAAGCCTCACAATCAGATGCAGAGACACAGACACACACACAGAGTCAGATTAATGCCTGGGAATGAGGTGAGGTTTTAGCGCACTGACCCATTTCATTTTAATCTGAGTCATTTGTGATTTCTCCTGCTCAGGACAGATTAAATGTCACTTTGGTTGCTCCCTGCTTTCATGTCTGGGGCAAAAACTGGCATTACCTAAGGTGATGATCACACTGATGGGGGGGGGGGACACAAAAAAAGTGTTTTCAGCTTTTTCCTTGTTAAATATGCCTGTTTAATATGTGTAAATTGCCAAACGATGTTGTGCGTGTCTCTGTGATGGTGTGTTTACACGAGGCTGTTCTTTGCTAATCATGCTTGAAGCAATACAGAAGCAAAGCAGCAGGAGCTCTTACAAGTTTACAGACACCTTCTATTTTTAAGAAATGGCTGTATCTCTTTTCTGCTCAGCTTTATTTTTGAGTTCTTTCCTGCATGCATCAGATACTGTAAGCGCAACATTGTGCATTTATTCCACGTCATCGAGCTCCGAGCTGCACTGGCTTTTAAAGAAACCCCAACAAAAAACATAAAAAGTAATAGCATTCCTCAAACGAGTGCACTTTGAAAGCTCTGGCTCCAGCAGCGTAATCTGAGCAAAGGGTTATTGTTGCTAGTGAGTAGTATTGTGACAGCGGTTAGGTCGCTATCTCCAAATGCACAATGGCAGCGAAAGGAAACTGGTGTCCGGCAATGAGGTGAGGCTGAATGAAAGCCGTTCCTCCTGGGTGATTCTGCTGCCCTGGTTTTTGTCTGTGCTGCCTATCAGACCTCTACGTCTGCGTGCATTCGTGCGTGTGTGTGTGTTGTCCGTGGGTGCACAGCTGCCAAGTTGAATCCCATTCAAAGTCTTCTCAATGCTGATACTTTCTGTTGTTGATTCTCCCTCCTTTAAAATGCACAGTGCCACTTCTCAGAATTTGAAGACATCTTTTTTTTTTTTTTTTTTGCAGACTGTGCACATCCACAGCCTTTTCTCCCTGTCTCCCACTAAACCTGTCTGGCACCACTTTTACTGTCACACCGGTGCGAGTTGTGACTGCAACTACACTTCGTATAATCCTGTCGCCGTGTGTTGGAGTCTCCTTGAGCGTCGCTAACCATGGTTTCTCTTACGCTGCTTTTAATCCTTGATGTGTTGGACAAGCACAGCAAGAAGGGGATGCATTTGTAGCTTTTGAAAAATGTTGTTTTGTTTTTTTTAATTGACCACATAGAAAGATAAATGCATGAGGTCTATGAGTTGGAACGCAGTGTGCAAGGATTTGGCTAAGGCGAAACATAGCTGAGCTGGTTCTGGTTTGAATTGGAATGTTTTAGTCACATTGCTGGAAATAAAGATTACTTTTGGTTTGGCAAACGCACTTCTGGATGTCTTAAATTGTTGGAGTGGACATGCAAAATGGCGAGCTTGCATCATGAGGAACTACAGGCGTTTATTGATGCAGCTGGCTTTCAGTTCTGTACTTTTCTAAACGTATTTGACGTGTAAGAAACAGGATGAAAACAAGCAGCGCTTCCCCATTTGTGATATGGTTATTCTCCCCTTCTTCAGCATCAACCCATTAACCTAATTAACAAAACAAAAAAAAGAATCATAGTATTTCCTCACAAATATGCCGTTGCATGTGTGTCTGTGCGGGATTCACAACACTCACATATATTCCCACACGAAAAATTAAATATTCATGACATTACATTTGGCAGTGGTGGAGACCGATTGACTGCCACCAGTTTGTGTGTTGTCAAATTAGCATATTAATGATATAAATGCTGTATAATTAACATGTGGGAGTGGATTATGCATGTGAATCGTTGTCAGATCAGTCAGAGAGAAGAAAGGGTCAGGCTAATTAGGTTAAAAAGCACATCAACGGGTGCTTTGAGTGAAATTTGCCATGAGATTTAGTGTAAACAGCTCGTAAAAGCTGTGGGCTCCGAGACAGGAAATAACTGTTTTTCTACTTTAATGGTAAAATCTCTGTAATGGAGCATCACACTTTATTGCAGACAGAATACATTTAAATTAAAGTGTTGCTTTTTAAAAAAAATAAACAAACTTGTAACTTGTGTAACTTGAGTGCTGGAGTTTCTGCTTGAGGCCCGTGGTGGTATTTGTTCTTCTAAGGAGCTTAAACAGAGTGACAGGAGAACCAAATGTAATGTGCTTTGACAGGCCTCGACTCCAAGTGGCAGCCTGAAACACGTGTAAGCTTAATCCAAGACAGTAGGCTTTCCAGGGATCTCAACTTACTCAGCAGAATGCACTTTCAAACTAGAAATGGAAACGGATATGAAAGGGCAAGGTGACGGTCCACAAAGGTGTGACAAGAACAGCTGCAAAGTGCACTGACGCTGAATCCAGCTGGTCCCTGCAGGATTAAGCATCATATTCCAGAAGTTCCTTCATTTAGGTTTTTGATGATGTTGGAGAGCGTTGTCTTCCTGGTCCGAAAGCTCACTTCATTTTCTTACTCTTCAAATCTATTAGTGAGTCTTGTTGCCCTATGGACAGGATCACTGTCACCCTAGGATAACTTGTATTAGCGTACAATAAAAAAAAACATTACTTGGGGAGTTAAAAAGGCTCAAAGGTATTTCAATAAATCAAAGATGAGGTTTTGACTTTGGTCGGGTGGAGGTGAGTTACACCTTTTTTTTGACTAGGGCTAACCGAGAGACAAACAGCAGCTATTCATGCTCACATTCACACATTTAGAATCACCATACACATGGTTTTGGACTGTGGGAGGAAGCCAGAGTAGCCTGAGAGGACCCACGCAGCTAGAGGGAGAGCATGCAGAAGGCCACCAGTTATATAAGGTGATGGTGCTGAGCATCATGCTGCCCCTGTTTAAACTCTGCTTTTATAAAGCACTTTCTAAGTTTTGACTTTAGCAAACTTGGACTTTGACCTTATTCCAAGGTTATATCCAAATGACCTGGAAACCACCAGTCACAAAGGAAAATATTCTAACTGGTCAGAGTATTCTCTGAGTGGTTCCTCGAGGCTCATTGTCTCTGGGTGAAACTGATTACAAAGGTTTACACGGTGCTGCACCAAATATTTCCTTGTGATTGGTGCTTCGATCCTTGGCTGCTCCAGTCTGCTCCAGTCTGCATAGGAAAGTATCCTTGGGCAAAATGCTGAAAGTTGATCTCCATCGAGGTCGCCAACTGTTCTCTATGCCTGTGTGACTGGGGACGTAGGGGCGCGATATAGTTGACAGCTGCTGGCGACAGTTTTTCATGTTAGCACACCTGTCAATCAAAGTGGCCACAGGGGTCTAGTGGAGTCTACACCTCAACAGATCAGGGCTGTTTTAGCACCAAAAGGAAGGCTAACACAGTATTAGGCAGGTGGGCATACTGTTATGCCTGAGCCATGCTAGCTCTGTTAGGACCAAATAACACACTGGCTGCTCTTACTTTGGTTTCTATATCTGCTCTCTTTCCCCTTGTGTGTCTCCATCAGTACGGCTACCTGTCTGTCAGCCAGTCTTTTTCTGTCTCTGGTGTAAACTGGCAATAAACTTGTTTTTTCATGGGTAAATGGCTCTTCCAGGCTGCCATCCTATTGTAATGTCTGGTTTAAGAAAGACAGTCTTTGCAAAAATAGCAGTGTCCCCACCATGACCCGGTGGACCAGTGTCACAGAGAATCAAACAGAGTATGTGTGCGTGTGTCAGAAAGTTTAAGACTTTGCCTTTTTGTGGCTGAAAAGCTAGTCATTGCAGGCCATCTGGAAACTGGATCTAACAGGTTCAGTTGACAGAAAGTGTGTGTGTGTGTGTGTGTGTGTGTGTGTTTGTTGATGCCAAATCTGAGCATCTGCAGGTCTGTTTTTTGTTCAGTTTATGCAATAGGATATTCGTGGACCAGTGGCATCCGCTTGGACGCGTGTGTGGCGTGTGCGTACATTGGACAGTTTAAAGAGTTTTCCACTTGCTTTGAATGTTTTTGTGCTTTGTGGCAGCAGTGTGGTGGAACAGCCATTAATGGCATCTTTCCCCCATTTGTACTTACTGTTCTCTTCCTCTGGCGTAACGGAACATGTCCCACAATCCCAGCACATGGGATAAAAACAACAACAAAATCAATTCCCTCCAGAGTGAACACCTTCCCTGTCTCATCTCATCATTTGGCAGTTAGCCAGCCTGGACGGCTGACAGACAGGTAGTCGGACTGATGGCAGGCAGTTAGAGATGAACGGACAGACAAGCAGCTGGCTTGTGGATCGGCAGGTGGGAAGCTTTCATTTCACAGCAGAAAAAAAAAGAAAAAATGGTGACTTGAAACTGAATAATTTAGCTTAATGCAGCTGGGAAAGTCACTTGGATAATTCATGTATTGGGCACACTTTGTGAGTGTAAGTGTGTTTGCTGTGATTCGTCTGTGTGTGCTTGTGTGTGTGCGCGCCTGAGTGATTGGGCTTTGAATGTAGAAACTATCAGGCATCTCCTCACGTGTGTGTGTGTGTGTGTGTGTGTGTGTGTGCGTGCGTGTGTGTTCGTGTGCTTTGAACGAATAACAAAGTCAGATGTGCACTTGTGACAAATCCCATGTAAAGAGCCTTTCTTAGGCTTGGGGAATAACAAAGAGTTGGCGATGCTTCAACATAAAATACGAAGGACACGCAGAAGCACACACGTGAACAGAGTTACAGACGGCCCAGAATTTTAATTTCGACTGCAGACTTGGTCTCAGTGTCAACGTGAGAGAGTGGGTGGATGAGTAATTCTGCTGAATCCTCTCTTCAGCAGTGGGCTATTCTCCTAGAGAAAGAGGAGGAAAAAAACACTCCACCCCTAAAAAGGAAAAAAAAAATATAACACCTCTGACAGTCAGCCTCTGATTTGTAGCTTAGTTATTAGTAAAGTTCATGATGCATTTTTTCTGATCATGAAAATATCCTTACAGCTGCAAGGAATAAGGAGGCTTTAATAGATTTTTGTCTCCCACTGCAAGAGGGCTATTAGTGCATCTTTTCAAAAAGAAAAATCAGAATATCATAAACAGTTACACCACAGTCGGTTTGCTTTGCATGCTTATTAATGTACTACTTGGGGGGGGGGGAAAAGTAAAATGAAATTATTGGGCCATAACCAGCGGGAAGCCAGCTTGAATTTTACTGAACGGCAATTGAATTTATCCTTAGCTGCAGCATCCCTGTGTGGTCTGCAGTCCATGAACTGTGACCACTGCGTCTTTGTACTCCTGTACAAGTGCTTGCTTCTTTAAATTGTCTTGGATTAAATATAATCCCTCTGCAACTAAGGGAATTCTCTCTGCGCTGTTTGGATGCTGCGTTCAGGTATACCGAATAAGCCCTGCAGCCAGAAGAAATGAAATTCTCGTCCTCGCTTGAGCTCAAGGCGGAAGCCTTTCTACATGGCAAGGACTCTTGTTATGTTTCCATTGGATATCCCAGTTTTACATGTGCGTGACCTTGTATGAATGGGTGTCTCTGTGAGCCTATGTCTACATGCATACGTTGCTGTTTGAATAGGCCGCTTGTGTAAATTTGCTGGCTGTGACTTTGCAGCATTAAGCTTGCACCCTGGTGGATCTGGCAACATTTGCAAGTCTGTGTTTGCATGAATATCAGTGTGAAGCGGCTGACATATTTTTGGGTACATGCAAGTTTAAGAGTGCGGGTTAATTCATTGTGCGTGTGTGTGTGTTTGGTTTCAGTGAGCGAGTCAGCAGGACTCTGTGCTATTTTTAAGAGATGATTGCAGTATTGTCAGCTGAGACATTTTGCTGAAACACTCACAGTTACAAAGCAGCGCTTAGTTCTAATAGACCTTCAGCATCACTCTGTCCGTACCTACTTGACCTGCTATCCTTTTAGATGGCAGGCTTTCTCATGACATTTTCTCAAAACCTGTATTAAGACATCTCTCCAGTGTTTGATGTTGAAATGTCATTTTCCACACGCTACCAATTTAAGGGTAATTCCTGATTCCTACATGCAGGCACACGGGCATAGACAGATTGTGCCTTTCATGTGTAAAATTTGTCATATGGCTCTTAAATTGACTTTACTTCAACTATGATTGACTAGGGATGTCATGATACCAGAAGTTAAGTTATTGGTACCAAAAACAGCAGAATTATGCAATTGTTGATGTGTAGTTTGATACCACCGTTTACCAAAAGAAAAGGGAGGGGAAAAGCCTGAAACTTACTGCTGTTCAGTTAACAAGAGAGGGTGAAGCTATTCTGCAGCTGCACTAGTTACCACCTTCCATCTGTAGTTTTCACTGTGCTTGTGGGGATCTTTCTTTTTCAGCATGTAAGCGTAGACTAGAATAATTATAGTCAGGTCCAGAAGAATTGTAGCTTTGGCACAGACGAGGCCAAGTACTGTGGCATTTTTAGAATTTTGGTCTCGAATGGTATTGTAAGCATCAGTTCTGGTGACATGTCTGTCATAGACTGTATCTAAAAGATTGACAGAGCCATGGGGGTTTAAACCCTCAAGTTTGGCATTTTGGCAGATAATGTGTTAAATTTTTATCAAGACCATATTTAGAAAAGGCAGAGATCAGCTAATGCTCCTGCCTGCTATGTCATTAGGTTAGCAAGGTGCTGTCATCATTTACTGTCAGTTGTGATGCTAATTTGGGCTAGGAGAACACGCAAAAAATGGAATATAGTTGCTAGAGAAACATACCAAAGAAGGTGAAAAGTGCCATCTGTCACCCTGAATGTAGGTTATTTTAGCACCTGTGCTGTATGTGTGCTGGCTAGCAGTCAGTGCCGATTGAAAAGGAAGGCAAGAGCTTGGATTAATCACGACTGTTTAGGATTAAATAATAAGACGTAATCTGTAGATTGTTCTGCCTGTTCTTACGAAGCATTTCCTTGTTAACTCTCTGAGGTCGACGGATGCGCCGGCGCATCAAAATCACATGACCAATTTAAAATGACACAGCAACAAGATGCAGCGACCCAGAGTCTCCATTTCAACTTGGGTCGAAAGTGCAGACTTCAAGCTATATAGCAGTTTTTAAATTGTGTGGATAGGCCACGTAAAACCAGAGTTATGGAAAAAAATACACGCAACATTTACAACGGGAAGAAATGGTAAAAACTGCGTTTTCTACGGACGGTGCTAGCAAACATACCTGATTGTTCTGTAAATAGATTTAAATGGTTATATAAAAAACACCTGAGGCCTTGGCTGCATTTCTAGGTAGATAGTACCATATAACTTTATTGCTTGCAAAACATGTGCATAATTTTTAGAAATGTACAATTTCTATTTGCATTTCAAGTTATGAAAATGATTTGTTAAACATGTTTGTGGTTTTTACAGAAAAAAATATAACTTTTTTCTACTCAGATTTTTGTCTGAATTTAGTTCAATTGTGCTAATATAGTATGTCAAAATGAAAAAACAACTCCAATTTCAGATATGAGGTTGTGCTGAAAATAATGATACCAAACAAGGCAAGATAAACAGCTTTTAAAGGAGAAATATAGAGGTAAAATCAAAAGTAGTCAAAAACGGCCAATTATACCTTGGACCCAAGAGGGTTAAATTAGAGTAAAATACTGGCAGCTAGATCTCGTCATAAGTAAACAGTTATTTTACAGTACAGCTACAGTATTATACAACAGCAGCTTCTTATTGAAAAATTACATTGCTTCATAGAATGCCAGCTTTACAGTATAATGCCTGTTATCATTGTTAATATCCAAAAACCACTTGAAAAACACCAAAACACTTTGTCTAGTTGACATTCCATTCATCTTATGAGCTACTGGCAGAAACAGAGTAAGGCTTTTGTCCTCAAAGGCGTCGCCATTTAAAGTGTTAAAAGTGTAAATGCACTTAGAAAGAACGGTGCATTTCTGTACGAAAGTCTTTTCTGTTTTTGCTATTGTGTGTGGAAAGTTTTTTCCTTAAAATACGAGTCATTGAGTCCATTCTGTTCCTCTGTGGAACAGAATGGATTTATGTAACTCTGTTTTGAGTGTTTGTGTTATGAGTTTGTGCAGAAATGGAGAGGTATTTCATAAGCTTTGATTTTATTTCACCTACACAGATTATTGATTGTATCTTCTCTCTCTCTGTTGTTTTCATTTTTTTTATTTTTTTAGTTGTCCCATTATTTTTTGTCTGTTTGTTTCCTACACTCTCTTTCTAACTCTACTCTTCTGCCTCTTTTGCTGCAGTGCTGGCCAGTTTCAGAGGGACCATCCAGCATGGCCTCCCGCTGGAAATTGGAGACACGGTGCAAATCCTGGAGAAATGTGAAGGTATGGTGCTTGTTTTATACACTTCCTATGTGGAGGCTACATTCAAATTAGCTGCTCGCTCTGCGAAAATTTAGAAAGGAAACGGATTTCCTTTCCTGAATTTGAAACTTGAGTAGTTAGGAACACTTCTGTTTTTTCATTCAACAGATAAATAAAAGCAGCCCTTTACCAAATCAACCATAAACAGTTAGTAGAGTCACGCACAGACTGTCATCCGAATATTTATAAATGCAACCACAAAGCTGTCCGGATACATGCACATTGTTTGGCATAAAAACCTACATGCATGTGGGTGTTTCAGTATGTGCCTACACTGAAAGCTCCCATGGGGGCAACATTACACTTGTTGCATGTCCTCTTGAGGGGTGTTGTGATGTGGTATGTGCACAAAATGAGCACCAAGTTGTCTGTGAAGAGGACCTGTGGAAATTCATGTTTGCTACTGTTTCCTGCACCACAAGCTGGCTGCTCCTCCTGCCTTCCTGCCCACACTGTCTGCTTTTCTCCTCTACATGAATTTTTTGTACTCTCTCTCTCTTTCTGTGGATGCTAATATGTTTTTAGTTGTTTTTTTTCTTTCAGCACTTTCCTTTCTGTCCTATCCCCATTTCAAATCCCAGAACAATGTCGAGTCATTTCACAGCAATGCTACGCTTTCATTAACACCAATAAGCAACCGTACACAAATATGTTTCTTCCGGAGCGTGCACTTGACACAAACTGTCACACTTCCTGTTTGGTGGACACACACGCAAACACACACACATACTGAAAGACAGCAAGTCAGTCTATCTTGAAACTTGCCAGCCAGAGGGATGTGATATTGTGGTAAGAGACCCAAAGGAAGTAGACAATAGCACAGCCAGTGGAATGCTTGGCCCAGAAGGGAAGAACTAAATCAAAATCCAGCCAGCAGCACAGAGGCTGAGAGGCAGACTGCTGACAGCAGAGGAGGCAGACTAATGGCCCTGCCTCATGGTGATACTGTTGACACTTCAAAACACAGGAGCTTACACACTGGACGTGTCTTTACTGAAATGCGGCTCCTGTCTGAAAATTCTCCGCCTCAGTAATTGATTTTTGACTTTGTCCTTCGATGGCTCTTTATTTTGTAAGTTACTGACAGCAGTGAGCGCACACTATATAAACTATGATTTTAAATGATGGTTTTCCACACTGCTCTTTCAGACGTCCCCCCACAACCTTGTCAGATAAGCTGTGCACCTTCCTAGACTTTGCCACTTAGCATGTCCCTAGCTTTTCATTTCACCTCAATTTGAACATTTTTTTGTTACTCTGTTCAAATAAAAGTGAATATTGATGTGAAATATCGTTAATTTCTTTTTTGTCTATTTTACCATTTTTAATGTTACTTTTAGATAGGAAATAGAAACCGTTTAGCATAAGATTTCGGTTAGCTTTAGTTGGGCTATCATTAGCTATATTTTTCAGGGTATTACGTTAAGCTATTTCATCCTTTTTTTTTCTTGCGCTAACTGTTAATTACAAACTATTTTAAAGTGCAGTAAACATTATCCTCTATCTTCAGACATATCATTTTTCTATAGCTACTATGACAATCTATTTAAAGGGTTAACCTTTATGTTAAGCTATCATGCTGAATCTCTGCTGATTTTAGCTTTTTACTCTTTCAGCTTTTTGCTAACTTGGCAAAATAGGTGACTGGAACACTGATGTTAACAACACATGGTTGTTGTGGTTTTAACACTGTTACAGAATTAGCATTGTATAGTCTGCTTATAGTATTAATTGTTGTGATATTAGCAACAATTACTAAAATTACTGAGTGACAGCGTTTGTAATTTAAAAAAAAAATGTTAGCTTGGTTAATTCCTTGTCTTTATGTGCCCACCCTGAAATAATACTATGTTGTATGTTGGTATTACAGATTAAAAACATTAACCACTTAATACATACTAATCTGTTGCAGATGTATTTCCTGATTTGTTGATATTAAGCCTTGCAATGAACACAGCCTAACCTTTGCTAATAAACAAAGATAAAAATTACAACTCTATGAATTCCTGTAACAAATGAGGTAGAAAATACTGCCTAGGTTACAGATGCTTTGGCAAAACCAAATAATATAATATGATTATAATAAGCTAATACATTTACATTTGAACTATTTAGTTAATGCTCTTATCTGGCAGGACTTAAAATGGTTGGAATGAGCTTAAATTGTCAGTCTGGAAAAGACCATCAGCTCAAAGCCTCTGCAAATTTGAATGTATTAGATTGTTTCTATCAGTGTTGGGATTTGCAAAAGCATCAAGTATGTACTAATTTGGCTTGAGCTGAGAGTAGAGTGTGAGCAAATGCTAAACCACAGTTTTTTTTCCCCTGTCTTTGCTTTGTATTTTTTTTCTTCAACCTTTGTTATGACAAGGCAAACTGATATTTATAGTGCTTTTCAGCGGCTTTGTGTGTTGCAGGTTTCCTCCTGTATTCGGCTGTGCATTAACCTGTGGTCACTGCAAACACGGGTTGCTAAGAAATACATTCCTCTGTACCTCACTGCTTTTGAGTGGTGTGCCTTAACACATAAAATCTCAAAATCTATACCTGCAAAGTAACAAGGAAGCCGAGCAGTGTGTCAGATCATAGTCAGAAACGTCAAAACCACGAGCGTAAATGCTGATAGGAAAAACATGTTTGCTTCTTGTGTGGCGAAATATAGATGAAATCTCTTAAGAATGTGGCCACTCTTAAGTTTGACTGGCAGTGATGGTGACTGGCTTTTAAAGGGCTTATTTGGCTTTTAAGAGACATGAATATCATGCATGCCAGTTTCGATAAAGATTAGAAAAGAGGGCGTCTGGTATAAGTATTGAAAAAACGGTGTTGCAGAGCACTTTGAGCCCAGATAGAACCAAAGAATCCAGTGCCTAACAAAGTATATGGAAAATGCTAGTTCACCTTCAGCCCATTATTTGTAATGGAGTGATACAGAAAAATGGTGAAAATATTCAGGGTTCTGTCCCCAGTCGCTGTGTGAGAATTCAAAACATTTTACCTAATGGTGCTCTGGTTGCTTTAGATTCCAGTCACAGAATACGAAGAAGAGAAGTTTTGTTGCTTTGCCTATAATAACAAGTTTATGAGGAAGTCTTTTCATTGACAATAATATTGTCAAAACTATACTGATAACCCGAGTATGCATTTTCACATGAAACTTAGTAAACCACAGGCTTAATGGCTTTGTTGTGAGATATTGTAAAAGGGAAGGGGACTATACAACTTCCTTCTTGCACATACATCTCTTTACTCTGCTCTTAATAGATATACAGTAATTCATTTTCTTTTCCACTTTCACTCTGCACTCCAGGAAAGACATAAAAATATAAATGTGTAATATTCACAGTAACGGCTGTAAAGTTAAAGTAGTCTCTCTCTCTCTCTCTCTCTCTCTCTCTCTCTCTCTCTCTCTCTCTCTCTCCCTCTCCCTCCCTCCCTCCAGGATGGTACAGAGGATTCATCCTGAAGAACCCAAATGTGAAGGTGAGCAAACCTTTCCATGATATTGTTTTTCTCGCCTTGCCTACTTATGCTCTCACTAAACCTGATTCCCTCTCTGTGTATTAGCTGGTGTCATGCATTGAATTGAAAGAGTCTCTTGGAACTGTCATTGTTAGCGAAAACTAGCACTTTCACTAGCTGAGATGACAGATGTAAGCAGGAACACCTGTCTTTTCGTCGTATGACTTGTCAGGTTCCCTACTTTGAAAATTGCTCTTTGCAGCCCTGCAAATAGTTTGGTGACACTATGTGATTTTCTCTAGTGCTCCACCCAACGTCAGAGTTATAATCAGCCAGACCTACTCAGACAAGTGGAAACACCTGTTTGTGTGCACACTTAAACAACAGCGGAGGAGAGGTTTCTCTTTCACTACGAACAGACATGCTGCTGATACACAAGTACACTGATGTTAGCCAGGAAATGTCTAGAAGTGTGCAAAAGTCTTGAGCTATAAAAATAATTTTAAAGGTGAACTTAAGCAATAGTTCTCCAGGATTTCTGAAGGTGCTGTTTTTTCACTGATTTTCACCTTCCAGTCCTTGTACCTAACCATCTTCAGAGGAATCGTTTTTTTGTTGAGCCACTCGTCACTAATCTATGAATCACTGAAACATAAAAAAGGCACCTAACCCAAGGGATGAATCAGTGTTGAGTCTGCAAATAACAAACAACTTAGCAACAAAACTGTATCTGAAGCCTCATCAGAAACAATCTCAGTGGAATGCAGTATACAGTAAATGCATGTAGTAATGCAGTAAAAACACACAATGGAACATCATTAGTCATGGATTGGACTCCTGGAGATCCCAGAGTGTGGGATCATGTTGACAGAAAATTATACAAAATGAAGCCAACATCCAACAACATCCCACCAATGTCCATCAGGAAGCTTGGAGAACTATTCCTGAAGACTACGTAAAGAAATGAAAAGAAAGCTTGACTAAGAGAGTTTAGGCCGTGTTGAAGACTAAAGGTGGCCATACCAAATATTGATTTTAAATATTTTGAAACAATAAGCTTTTTGATTTTTGCGTATATGCTGTATTTCCATATATATTTGGACATTTTACAATAAATCGCTGTACCTGTTACCCATTTTCCTTGCAATATATAAAGAAATCAGGGGTGGCTCAAGACTTTTGCACAGTAATGTATGAGAGAGAAACTCTGTTACAAATCATGACAAACATGATGGTCGTAGGATAAATGTCCCAACTATCCCCCAAAAATTTCTCTGTGTAAACCTAGCCGTTGCACTGATTAGATACAATGTAAGAGACAAACGTAACAGTCAAATAATCCTGAAATGAGCAAAGTTAGCAAACTTTGTAAGCATTAAAAAAAAAAAAGAAAAGAAAAGAAAAAAGGTGGGGGGTTGATTTTTATACATCATGTTTTACTGCCCTGCTAACTGTTAAATTAAGTTAATTTAGGTAATACTTGAAAATAACTGCCCGGTTAAGTACCTGGAGGTGTTTTAGGATGAGTGCTGAATGGCAAGACTTTTTTCAGGAACTGGGCTGAAACAAACCTAGAGAAAGAGGAATATATAGTTTTTTTTTAATACATGCCAAGAGATGATATCAAGATAACCCAGAACTTTGTTTCTCTATTTTAATTTAATCTACTTTTTTAAATTATTAAGTGCAATTGAATATAAATGAATCCAAATCTGACAAGATGTTAAATAACTTTCAGCCACCACCAATCGCATGAATGATCTACCATAAAACCACCTGTGCGCAGATTGTGGAAATTAGATTCATAAGTCATAATGATTCATTTTTTTATTACCACCACTTCCCAAAAAGTCAAAACCCAACTTGAGATATACTCAAACTATATCACTGGGGGCGATGACATCCCAACTTCCCAACAAAAGAAGAGTGGTGCGTGCAGTCAGTCTGATATTTTTTACGACTTTTAAAAACTCATGTGCAGAATAATATATTATAATAAGAGCCAACTGAGGAGTCAAGTGTGTGTTTGTGTTTTGCATTTACTGCATTACTACTTTGATCTTCCCCAAGTCAGTGGGGGCATCTTGCAGTTTATTAGCGTCAAACAGCACGTGCGCACACACAAACAGCTTTTTAAAACCTTTGCTTGTCTACTAAATGTCATTGCTGCTTGCCTTTATCCTTCTGTTCCCTCCATTTTCCTCTGTTTTTTCCACAAACACTCTTAACCCTGTATTGATTATGTGCGTCGTTTTCACATCCGCCGCTGTTAAATGCTAATTACAACGGGGAGCAAATGACTCTCGGAGCATTCTCATTAACCTGTTTATCTTCTTGACTAAAGGGGATTTTTCCATCCAGCTACATCCACTTAAAGAATGCCCACGTCAAGAACAAAGGGTAATGTTACATGTCTTTCCTTTGGTTTTCTTTCCATGTTTGTTCATATTGTGGTTTTATATTTAAGGTTACGTTATTTAATTCTCGTTCATGTGCTGATGTTTGTTTGTAGGCAATTCGAGACAGTCATCCCTGATGAAGACTCTGTCATCACAGAGATGACATCAACTCTGCGAGACTGGGGTGCCATGTGGAAGCAGCTCTATGTGGTAAGAACTCTTACACATAACCACACGTGCACACTTTGCATCGATTTGTTGTCACTGCTGCTTAACTGAAACTGCAATGTTTGAGTTCATTTGGCCCTGGGTAATTCAGAAAGCCACAAACAGTCAAAGCTTCTTTTTTTTATATGCATTCATTAGTCGGATTGATTGTGTTTGTGGCCTATTAGACTATCTGGGGTGCTGATTAAATTGAGCTGATGAATACGTCTAGATCAAAGTGCATGCATTTGCAGCAAAAAGCAGCAGGACACTGAAGCTAATTTGCACAAATCCATTTTAAGCTCTTCTTGTCTTCTCTCTCTGGGTCGCTGTCTTCTTCTCAGTGTCGATTTGGTTCTCTAATGTGCGTTCCGTCACTTTTCATGTTTTCACTTATGTTTTTGGGTGGCAGCGTTGACACAACTGTATATTTTGATCTCCTTATCTGTGCCTTTCCTGCTGTCATCCTCATTCTGTCTTCAGCTGATTATGAATTTTCCTTTCATTCATTGCCTTTGACTGTTATTCTTCTCATTTCTTTTCCACCCCTCTTCTTTTCTCCCCTTTTCCAAACCTCCAGAAAAATGAGGGGGATTTGTTCCACCGGCTTTGGCACGTGATGAATGAAATCTTGGACCTGAGGAGGCAGGTGCTGGTTGGCCACCTCACTCATGACCGTTTGAGGGACGTCAAGCAGCACATCACAGCAAGATTGGATTGGGGCAACGAGTGAGTAGACTAAGGGCAGTGAGAAGGTTTACAATGTCCACATGTGGCTTATAGACATGTTTGCATTGTTCCTTTTCAAGAACCAATAATTCATTATTTAAACTGCTTCTACCACTGATGATTTTGATTTTAGGTGATTTAAAGGGGCTTGCTATGCTCATTTCCAACTTACCTTATTGTATCCTTATTCATCTTATAGTGGGCTTTTGTGAAGCTCCCTGGGTCACTCTGTGTCTGAAACAATCCAGTTTAGCTCCTTTAGCCCTTCCTGAAACCCAGCTTTCTCCTGATTGGCTGCCTCTCACAAACAGAAGGTTTGGAGAGCAAATGGATGGGGCTTCTGACATTCAAGAGTGAATTTATTTGGTTTACAGGGTTACATATACATACGATGACCTCATTATTTATAGCATAGGTCACATTTAATAGAAGCATCAGCAGAATTAAAGGAAAAAAGCTCCTCTCTAATAGTTCAAAGTACAAATTTCCACAGAGGGAACAGGGAGCTTATTTTATTAACTCAGCAGCCTTATCTGTGTTAAGGATGTGAAGCAAAAAAAATGGCAAGTGGGGTTTTTGGCCTAAATGAGGTTGTTGGGCATAGTTTCTGGTAAGGATGCCCTAATCCAATACAGATATGAATAACTCACTGGATATATTTCAATACTGATATAAATCCAGCATCAGTGGGCGTTCTTTTCCCATTTGTAAAATGACTAGATCCACAGTAGAAAATAATAATAAGTTAAGTTTAAGCCTTAAGTTTGACATTTTGGCTGTTATCTTATCTTGAAAGTGGATGTGACCATATTTAAACTTAGCTAATTCATGTTAGCGTAATTGAGGCATTAATTACCATGTGGTTGTGTCCTGATGTTTCATATGCAATGCCATCCCGTAGTAAAAAGCAAAAAAAGGACTGCAACTGTTGTCACTGGCCCGTTCAGTACTGCTACTTCTGTGCCTTTCTGGCAACTTTTTTTTTTTGCCAGTTTCTAAATAATCAATAAACAACCCCTGTTTCAATGTGATAAACATAAGGATTCCCAAATGTCAGCGATTCCTGAAGGGAGATGGCTGAAACAACCAAAATGGGCTGAGGGAATGTACGAAGAAGTGGAAAAGCCTGAGTGACATATACTTGAATATTTAAAGAAAAGAAAATAGATCCAAAACTGATGACAACAAAGAGTGGGGACCCAGGAAAGCAAAAGGAAGAAAGGTTAAATGAGAGGTTACAGCGTAGATTTCCTGTAAATCACCTATCAAGAGTGAAGATGATTTTTTTTCTCTCCCTTTTTGAGCTTGCCACTGATTCTTGTGATGCCGAAAACTGTTAGTTTTCAGACTGATAGAAAAAACACTGAATTTTAACTTTAACGAGGATTGCTCTTGCAGTGGCCAATATTCTAGTACTTAATATTGTAATGAGGCAGATCTGGCAAATCCAGTCAGTGCGTTCGTAGTTCAGTTTGCTTGATGTTCCATCAGCACAGAAATCCTTTTCAGCAGCTGACTTGAAAAGCTTGGCACTTCTTTGAATATAATTCTTTCCAACCTCTGCTCTCGGTTGCATAACTGCAGTGCAGTATGACAGTCTTCCACAAAATAAATGAATGAGATAAATCAAACTTTATGTGGACTGTGAGGGAGAACCTGCAGAGTTTAAAGTTTTAAAGAAAGTTTTTTTGTTGTTTTTTTGTTGTTGTTTTTTTACTGCAGGCAAGGTTGTGTAATCAGTCTAAAAAAAACCCTCACTATACTTTGAGAATTATGAGGAGTATTTTTAGTTACTGACACACAGTAAAATCTGTGAAGCCACCATGACAAGCTGGCTCTTCCATTATAAGCAGTGCTACTCATCTAAAACTTGAAGGAAACTGCATTTGGAAATAAAAGTTTCATCTCTCATTTCTTTCTCTGCTTCTTTCCTAGAGCTTCTTGCAGCTTTCTAACGTCCCTCCTTCTTCCTCAGCCTCTCACTCTTCTTTTCAACTTTCCTTTCTCTTCTGCCTTTTGTTGTCACCTACCCTCCCTGTAGGCATACTCTTCACTCAGTACAATCTCTTTCCCACACAGACAGCACTCTCTCCATCCTTCCTTTCACTTTGCTTTCTTCTTTCCATCCTCTCTGTGCTGTGGGGGTGCAATAGAGAGAGAGAGAGGGACAAAAAAAGAAATCCTCACAACTCGTGTCCCTCTCTCTTTCTGTCTGTCCTTTACCCTTCGCTCTCCTTCATTTCCCTGCTGTGGGCCTTCTTCAAACACACGCACATGCTTCACATCCCTCCCCAGTGATGAGCATCCCTCGCTGCTGTATGGTTGACCTGGCCTGTCTCTCTTCTTGCCGAAAAGGAGACACACTCAAGTGTGCTGTTTTGGTCCACTAATACCACCGACCAGGAGGATGGGAGCATGTAAGAGTTAGTGTTTATGGAACAACAAGAATGTAGAGGAACAGGCAAGGTTAAATGATGGAGGACAGGAAAGAGGATAAAGAGGACAGTAGGCATAGCAGGGGGCTAAAGGGAGAGGATTTTTTCTTTCATCTGCTCCACAGAGGAGCTGTCAAATGTATTTAGGCGACTGACGGGTGATGTGACAGCTGTGCTTTGAGTGTTTGTGGGTCTGTTCGCTTTGTTGTTGATGCTCAGTGCAGCTATAAAGTAGCATCTTAATTAACGCTCAATTGCAATCCATGTACTGTGTTATCTGTATGTATTTTGCAGCTTCAGTGTATTAATACTCTCTGTGACTTTGTGTTTCAGACAGCTTGGCTTGGACCTGGTCCCGAGGCGAGAGTTTAGTATGGTGGACCCCGATGAAATCAGTGTCACAGAGCTTTACAGACTGGTAAGCGTCCACACAGTTCTTCCCTGTTCTCAGATTAAGATCCCATCCAGAGTGCAGATGCGTAAAGGAGCTGGTCTCTTCTAGATTCATCTTGGAAAGAGTACAATAAAATCTCTATATTCAACACAGCTCACAAGACACACAAAGTAAAGAAAGCAATGCTCTGCTGGGAGGTTGTTGCCCTGCAGAGTGGACAGTGACACTGAATGACAGTGACATCGATGGCAGGAGTTTGGATTGGTGGCCTTAGAGTTCCTGTGTTATATGCCTTTTTAATGTCCAGTGTATTTACAATTTAGAGCCAGTTGCTTAGGCTGGATACAGGATGTAGACAATGATACAGATCTATTTAGGGTTACTGTTGTATTGTACACAATCTATCCACTTTCTAATAGGAACTGTCATTTGATGCCGAGGGTAACTTTATACAACAGATGGCAAACAACCAAAACATGTCTGACCTCTGAGTATATTGTACTTGGTTTGATCTTGCAACCTCTAAGTGGATTTAAGGAACTGTCTATCACTGACAACATCTGTCAGCTTCTTTCTCTAAGCTGACAGATGTTGTCAGATAGATAGAAGAGGCCGTGTATGAACTAGCTGCCCGCATAATACCTTGCTACCTTGGCACAGCAGACATTATGGACCTGCTATACTCACTTCCAGTTTCATATTTTTTTGACTTTACAAAATTGACACCTCAATTTTCTGTGGAACTTTTCAGTTCATTGTGTAAAAGTAGCTGCTTTCGCATCCGTCTCTTTAAGCCCCCGCTTCAAAAAAAAGGATGATGGGGTTCTGATTGGCTCGCCTAGCTTCCTCAAACAAAAATTGGTGCTCGTGGGTACTGCTTCTCACTTCACTTATGTGCAGTTTCTGAAAACACCAGGCTGAGAAGCATAATCTACCACTCCTTATTGGACATGCCAGTTTCTTAGATCCATTTGTACATGTAGATGCCAGAGTCTGGGTTTTTGGGACAGAAATAATCAGAAAATGATGAAGATGCAGGATGATCTGTTAAAAGTACCATCTTACTGTGGGACCTAACAGTGGACTAGTGTTTCAGTCTGTGTGAACCCGTATTTGTACCTGTACAAAATACATGATGGAAATGTGCTAGAAATTGATAAAAGTAGAAAACTCTTACTGCTATGAAATACCAAAGGTAGCACAGGGAGAGTCTCATCAGGGTTGGCTGCATTACCATCCGACTATGATGCAACTGCTGGAGCTGATTATGGAGTCTCAAGCTGGTACTAAGTGGCAACATCCGGAGCTGAATAATTAAGTAAACGCTTAAGTGACAAGTCTGCAATTCCCCCAGTGGCCACTCAAGGTTTGCACCATAAGCGAGTCAGTCAGCATCGACTAGAGAGTTAAAATGGGTGATGTTACAACACTGAAAAACATGTTTTTAGTCTGGTACGGAAAATAGTAATTATCTCCCTGGGTAAGTTCTTCCTTTGTAACAGCTCTACTAAAGTTTTTTTTTTTTTTTTAAACACTCTTAATAACTCGATCTGAGTACTGGAGTTAGGTTCATGTCTGCTTTGACTGAGAGGTGTCCCAACAAAGGCAGATTGATGCTAATTGGAGTCACAGAGCTGGATCTCTCCACCATGTCTATGCTGCAGGTTATAAATGTTTGGAAGTAGAGCAACATTTCTTTGACTTTAGCACAGTTAATATGAGCATACACCGCTGGGAAAGTGTATGTGTGTGAGAGAGAAGAAGGAAAGGCACAACAGGGCCATGGTCCAGTTTGAAATTGAAGAGCAGCTTATATAAAAATCTATGGCACTGATCCCTAACGGTTATAGGACTGCTGTAAAGGATGCTGAAGGATTTTGCTCATAGTATTTAATAACCTTTTTTGAGCTTTTTTCCACATGTTTCTCTGCATTTTACTGAGCTGTTAACAGATGCGCTTTCTCTGAGAACCTTGAACACGTCTCGGTGTGGGCTAAAGCTTTGGGATTGGAAGTCCATGCTTGACCCTTAGAACCAGCATTTGGCAAAACAAATTTAGAGTAAGCTCAGCGAGTTACTGATACCACTCTCATCCTCGCATGAGGTACATTTGATGGACCGATTTTTTTTTTCTTTTCCCCCTCATCCATCTGCTTCTGTATTTCTCTCCTTCCTTTCCCTACTGTTTGCTCCCTGCCTCTCCTTCCCACTTTCTCCAAGCCCCAATCGCTGCTACCATGGCAACCACTTCTCTGCCCTCGTATGGTGTGGGGGGAATTGTATCACACACACACGCACACACACTCTGTGTCGGCTCTTTCTTCGCAAGGGTAATTGAAGCTCTTAATCCATCTGTTATTTTTTTTTTTGTTGTTGTCAAAACAAAAGCAGGAAAAGCACAAAGAAAGCTTTCTCCACCTCTATTAAACGGTGTATAAAATAAACAAGCGACTACCATTTCTCCATACTGGGTCGAGATAAAGGGCCAGGCATTCACCGCCGCCATCCACTTACGAAAATACGCAAGGAACCCTCACACCAAGATGCAATATCTCAATGAGCCCAAATTACATCAATATTTCCCCGTGAGATCTTTGTTTGTGAGAACCGCGTCTTTGTTTCTGTCGGTGCTTCTGCGGCGTGGCTTAATTAAATTGACATGGGGATTATGCGGTGTCTCTGTGTGTACTTGTGTGCGTGTTTGCCTGTGTGTGTGTGCTGAAGTGCCAGTGCAGTATTACTGTAGGAAAATGTGGCTTAACTGCTGCATTGTTTCAAGGAATTGTGTGATATCTGCTGAGTGAGAATGAAAACAAGCAACGACAGTGGATTAAAAAGAGATTTTATGTATGCCTGTAAATGCCTTAATGCTATCTCATAAACCCTTCTCATTCTATATAATGAGAAACAACACTGTAAATGTAAACATGGTATATGCATGCCAATTTAAGTCTATTTAAAAAAACAAAGGAAAAATAATTACAGGGTCATAGAAGGTGGTGGTATTCCTAGCAAAAATTCCAAGCTTGTGGATTTATGAGAAAAAACCCAGCTCTGTATTTTCTGATAATAAAATAATACATCTACAAGGAAAAAAACCCAAATATAATATTCTTTTTTCCCATTTTTCCCTTGAACAAAGAAGGTACAACATCTACATATGGTAATAGTGATTATTCACAGACAGCAGTACCTCAGGTAGTAGTTTCCTGGCTCAGAATGGGCCTTTGCGGTTGGGTAGCTGTGCCTATAAGTATTATTTGATACTTCAGTCTGCGTTACTGCACATAACAGAATTACATACATTTTCTTCTTATTGCTGGCCATTTGAAAAAGTCTTCAAAAGCGTTATATCCTTCCCCAAGGATGACTAAATCATTTCCTGATGATTTTCCTCTGGGGTACATTCACAGCTACTTTAGTGTGTGCCAGGAGAAACCCTGTATTAGTGACTGTCTGGAAAAGCGTATATAGCAGCCTGAAAACATATGCTTCCCTGAAGAATTAGTGAAGAACAGCATAGTGAATCAACAATTTTCTCTTTTTGTCAGATTAGGGGAAAGAAAAACCCCTACTTTGTAAAACAATACGACAAAAATGCATCAAAACTAAATATTTGTGGAGATGGAGGACCAGATTTTTATTGGACTTAAATCCTTTAAACAGACACTTGTTGAAGCATTATATTTGGTTGTAGCTTTAAAGTGAGAAAAAAAACCCTTTATGTCTAATTAGCTCATGCGAGTCATGTGTAGAGCAAAGACTAATCAGCTTTAGGCTTTCCATTGTTTTCCTCTGGGACTGAGCTCAGAGCGTAAGCAGAGAAGACCCGAGTTTAGATCCCCCAGTGATGACTTCATTAACAGTGGAAGCTCCCTCTGTAGTAATAGATCATAGCTCAGCTCTTTGCCCTGGACATGTGGTTGTAATATTTCTTCTTATGGTTCAGCTTATCACTAAAGAGAGACAAGCCTTCATACAGATCTTTAACTTCCTGCACGACTTTAATCCTTGAGTTTAAAAGAGGGATGAAAGGAGGCTTAAACATTAATGTAGAAAGGGACAGAAAGAACAGCTACAAATTTGTGGCCTCAGTTTGACCTGTCTCCTCTAGAATTTCCTTGTCGTTTGACAGTCTGTAGGACAGTTTGGCTGGCACACACACGGTCATGTTCTCGTTCTCTGTTCAGCTACCTCTCAGCCTCTCCTTGTTGACCACACCATTGTGTGTTGCCAGTCAGGCTGCCAGCCTGTCATGTCTATGCTTTGTGTCTAGTCATGCTGAAGCTGTCACAAAACCACACACTGTTCCCGCCGGGCTGCTGGCTGAAATGACACACTGAAAATAACCTCGTAATAAAATCCCACAGTATAAATTAGGCCTTCCTCAGACCTAGTAATTTTACGTCAGAACCAGGAGTTCAGCCCTGCTGGGAGTAGTTTGTCTTGCTGTTAGATAATTCTGTTTCTCTGTTTCTTTTCGGGGATCTCGCACAAAAACAAAAGTGTTTTTATAGTTTTGACAGAAACTGCAAAGGTAAAAGGATTTGTAGCATGGTTTTTCAGCACATTTAGAGAACTTGTTTCTTAATCTCACAATTTTTCACTTTAGTATGCAAATCATCATCTCTGCAGACAGGTTTTTGTAAAGTTGAGCTAATCTGTCTGGCTGTAGGGAAAAACATTACAGGTCTTGTGACCTGTAATGCAAAGTGGTAGCGAAACTTGAGTGAATCTTGACACGTGGTGGCTGGAGTGACACATTCTCTTTTTAACTTTGGTTTGTTAGCTTTTGAACTTTTTCAGTTTCATAGCCGCTTTGCTAATAGCTGAGGAGGGTGTTTTGGCGGGTCAGTGTCTTCCATGCAAACTAAAGGCTACTTTAGCAATCTGCTAGCAACTGAAGCAATCATGAGGAGGTTTTTGGTACAGCATCCTCTTTGTGACCAACCTCACCCACTGTAGCAACTGCGAGCAACACACGTTTTACCCTAGCAACCAGAGTTGCCAGGAGGTCACTGACCTGTCTCTCGGCCAGAGAGAGCATGATTATTCGTGTGGGTGGGTGGGTGACTGAAGCCTTAAATGGAACTTCTGACTACATTTGCACATAGGGTAACTAACTGTGAATGCGACAGTATCCGTTAATACCTTGAATTAAGACATGACAAGTGTGTTTTAGTTTGTTTTAGTAAGATTATTTGTTGCCTGGTACGCAGCTTCATAATTCCTTGAGCTTGAAATGTTGCGCCAACAAGTGCATTTCAACAAAGTCACCTATGCTGTACAATGCAACACTATTTAAATTTGACAACCAAACCATCATTATAATCCTGTAAAACATATTATATCCACTATTAATATACCGTGTGTGTGTTGTTTTGTGGTGAAGCTTTACTACACTCAGTTCTTGCATTGTCTTTATCCGTTTCCCTTTCCTCTGTCCTGATCCCCATCTCTTGCTCCCTTCCTTCCAATTTTCTTATGTTTTACAACAGAAGTGGATGCGAGGCCAAATTTGGCAGTGGCTCTATTGGCCATCTGGTGCTTTGTGTATATTTGTGTGTATGTGTGTGTTGTGCGCGTGTGTATTTTTGGCTGTTGACAGCAGATTATGATGAACCTTTTATAAACAGAGCTCTAATGTGTGTACACACACCATACCATCCTGTATGAGGCCTTATTGATCTTTTTGGTACAGATTGATGTAATATGGCAAGTAATATCATCCACCACTAAAGCACTGAGCTCTGTAATTGTGCTGAACTATTTGACTTTTTTTTTTTTTTTAAACGTTTGTGTGAATCGCAATGTTTAAGATGTTGCTTTCTGCTTCTTTCTGTCAAAAAAACCCCGATTTGGCCTCCTGAAAGATAAAGTGTTGTGCGGATGTCTTGCCCATGTTGTTGCCATTTACTGAAACAGGCAGACATGCATAGAAAGTGTAAAGTGTGTAAAGTGTGCGTGTTAGTCCCCATAGGGAAATAGTTCCTCTGCATTTAACCCATTCACCCAGTGAAGCAGTGGGCAGCCACCAGTGCAGCGCCCGGGGAGCAGTGTGTAGGGACGGTACCTTGCTCAGGGGTACCTCAGGGTAGCCGTTCAGTGGAGTCGAACCCCCGACCTTCCGATCATGGGGCCACCACTCTACCTACTGAGCTATCCCTGCCCCACATACAACATATAAGGGAAAATCCAAATTTATAGACTTTAACAAGCTTGAAAGTCCGTATTTTGTATACACAGACTGAATTCTCAGTCTGCTTTTGTAATTAAAGTAGTCTTCAGGTATAGTTCTCAAGGTTTCTTACCTGGAGAGGACATTACAAAGTTCAAACACCTTCCAGATGATACAGCATGGTGGAACTAAATCTGAGAGTACTTTTTTGCAATCATAATTCCATCAATTTTGACAAAAACCTAACAGCACTGGCTGAAAATCAGCCCCAAACCTTGACATAGCTTCTACCGTGTTTTACAGATGCCTGTAGAGGCTCCCTCCTGACCTTTTCCATACATATTGCCTTCTTTAAGAATGGCTTCTTGACAGCCAGCCTTCCACTGAGAAGCCAAGAGGTCATTCCTGATGAAGCTTCGGCGAACAGTAGATGAATCAACTAAAGTACCAGATACATCACAAGAAATGAGCGTGGTTCTTTAAAAGAAAAATGTAACGTAATGAGGGGTGGCTCAAGAGTTTTGCACATCACTTTAAATGCTCGGCAAGGTGCTGAGTTGATGTATTGGCATAAAGGCAGCAACAAAGAAAGAGCCAGACAGTGCAGCTTCAACTCCCACATTTTAGCCTCTGAGCTGCCAGCCTGCAGTATTACATCCCATATTAGCCTGATGTATATCAACATCTATATCTTTCTGCTCTTCAAATATATGCAAATTCAAATCAGTCCTTCTGCCTACAGTGAGAAGCCTCAGGGGAATATTACCTGTTATTGAATTCATCACTAATACAGCAGCTTTGATTTGAGAGGTTATGAGTTTTTAACCTTCTTTGCATCCACCTCTATAACTCTGTATTTCAACTGCAGCTGTTCTTGTTTCAAGTTGTTTTCTTGTTTATTTGAATTTTTCCCAGTTTGCATAATTACAGCTAAAACGTAATATATAACGGTTTCCTTTATATAGAGAAATCTGCTTGTGCTGATTTTCTTCTCTCGCCTGCAGATGGAACACCGACATCGTAAGAAGGAGACATCCACCCCTGCTAGCACCCATCATCTGTTTGTCCACGTAAAGAGTCTAATGAGCGCTAATCTGGGGGAGGAGCTGGAAGTCTTCTTTCACATTTACGATGGACGGGAGAACCGGCCACTCAGGTAGAGACTTTACAGGCAATACGCCTTTATGATTCTAATTGGGCCTTTTCAAAAATCAAATATTTTTCCATCTAGCCTGTAGTGCTGTTTGTGTAGCTAGATTGTTTTTGTACAAGTTGCCCAGTTTTGGAAAAATGAAGTTTAGAGATGGTTGCATTATCTTTAATGGCTGAACTAAGTGTAAAGGGAAAAGTGTCATTCTTACCATGACGAGAGGCCCAGCATTACAGGATGTATGTCTTGCCATTAGCCAAACTGTTAGCTCATTAGCTAAATTTAGGTTGTTGCGTGCTTATGTTTGGTGAATATAGACCGTGTCATTTTTACCAGGTCGCTTAACCACAAGTCTACAAAGAGACATTATTTAATTTTTATTTAATTTATTTATTTAGCATTTTTTCTTCCTCTTTTTTGTTGTTTTAGCATGTTGAGAACTAGAATGCCAGTTTCATTTAACGCCATTGTATCGGTGGAAATTGGATACTTGTACATTTGAACTCAAACCAAAACTTTCTGAGTGATGTGATGAAGTGATGGTTTCCATCACTGTGACATGTTATGATTTATTTATTTTTGGTCTTTACAGTGTGTTTTTAGACCAAGCAGCTTGATTTATCAGCTTGTATGTTGTTTTCTTGGATTGTAGGCCGCAGGAAAACAGTTCCTTGCTTGTTCTTAAGGTTGTATGGTTTATGGCATTAAATCCTGTGGGAGAGCGAAATGCAAATGAGCTGCTCTGTTGATTGTGAACGCCCTGTGCCAAATGGCTCCCCTTGGACTGCTCTTAATTATATTCATGAAGATTTATTAAATGAAGCAGGTTATTAAAGTGCACTTGAACACACAAAATTGGACAAGGCCATGTTATTTTATTTCTTTATTTATTTTTAGGAAAAAAATGTCCATGTGAAAGCTGGTCCTGGTGCCCTGGGAGGTTGCATGTGTTACTTGCATACATGCTTACACACCAGCAGATACCTCACTGTTCTCCTGACAGGAAGACTGTGTTGAAACTCCCTGGTTTCAAAGTTCAAAGTGAAGAAATTTTGTTTCATGTCACAAACGAGTGAATTTGTCAGGCAAAAGAAAAGTGAGTGGGTTGAAAAATGAGCACAGCAGCACCGAAACTTCTTTTGATAAGTCGTGCTTGTGTGAGAATACTCTCCGCCCCGCAGGGTCACATCAGAGGAATTAGAATGGTGTTGATGGGACTCTTTTTTTTTTTTTTTTTAAATTATTACTCTCTATTATTATCCAGTAGCCCTACTTCAGTTTCTATTGTAATCCAATTTATGATTCATCCATATTGCTGGCAAGTTTCTTTAAACTTTACATGAAAATAGCTGCGGTTTCCACCGTTCCTGAAGAATTATAGCACAAAAGAAGGAAGGCGCTATCTTTTCTTTTTTACAAGTTTGCCATTTTGTTTGGTTGCAATGATGTTATTAATCTGAGAGAAAAATAGGGCTATAACTGTCATAGAGTTACAGCGCGTGGTACACCCTGGACAGGTCATCAGTCTGTCACAGGCTGGGATGCTGAGTAAACCATTGAAATTTTGAACTGAAAGATGTTATTGTGTTTGTATAGAGAATACACATTTTCAACTAGTTTCTAAGTTGTGGACAGGAGCAACAAAACGACAAATTAAATTCTTAAAAAAAAAAATACTGGCTGAAACTTTGATTCATAATAACTGGGTAAGGGCAAACCAAGCTTGCATCAGTTCAGTATCCAGAGAGTATCCAGAGAAATCGGTGTGCAAGGGACAAGGCCAAAACCCAGTATCAGATCGGGAAGAGCCATTGGGGTGATCGTGGCTCAAGAGTTGGGCATTTGTCTTGGGCCGGTTCGAGCCCCGACTCCGACAGTCTTGGTCGTTGTGTCCTCGTGCAAGACACTTCACCCGTTGCCTCCTGGTGGTGGTCAGAGGTCCCGGTGGCGCCAGTGTCCGGCAGCCTCGCCTCTGTCAGTGCACCCCAGGGTGGCTGTGGCTACAATGTAGCTTGCCATCACCAGTGTGTGAATGGGTGGTTGATTGTGTATAGTGTAAAGCGCTTTGGGGTCCTTAGGACCAAGTAAAGCGCTATACAAATACAGACCATTGTCAGAGAACACAGTTTGTCACTGCATCCACAAAAGCGAGTCAAAATAAAAAAATAAATAAACAAGACCCATGAAACTGACCACCTTCTGTGGGCTTGTCTCAAAGGAAAAGTGAAAACCTGTGCTGTGGTCTGACCAGTGGGCTAAACAGCTGTAATATCATGTGGTTTGTTATCAGCACACACTTTTAAAGTCAACAACTTTAGCGAGATGAGGGGGGATTTAATAAAGTAACGCGTGCATCTGTGAAGGACACATTAATGCTGAAAAACACGTACATGTTTTGGAGCAGTGTATATGCTCCAGTTGGCATGTTTTTCACGGGTGAACCTTTGCTTATTTCAGTAAGATAATGCTAAGACACGTTCTGCACTTGTGTATTACAACAGGAGGTAAATGTCTATGTGTGCTAAAGTGGGCTGCCTGCAGTCCAGACATGTTACTCACTGAAAGCATAAGGACCATTACTACCAAGAAATGTTCCTCAAATGAATATAGAAGAACACATTCTTGTTCTCCTCTTTCCAGGTTGCTGGACATCAAAATTCACTATTGCAAAATATAAGCTTTGGTACTGGTTAACATGTTAAGCTTACATGTGAAAGATCCCTGGTTCGATTCCCCCTCAGGGTTTCACAAGGTAGCGTATTCCTAGTGCTGGTCCTGGGCCTGGATAAATGTGAGGGTTGGTTCAGGAAGGGTCCAGCTTAAAATCTGTATCTAAGTAAAATATAGCTTTAAATTAATTTTACTTTACTACCGCTTGTATTTCTTAAAATTTTAGTGTCCCTGTAAAATATATGGCTTAGTAATAATTAAGGTTTTTTTCAGAGTGAAAGTGGGTACTTTTTTGTCGTGAAGTGGGTAATTAGTCTTCAGCGCCATCGTATCATGTTCCACTTGAAGCCCTTTTGTTCTTTCTTTTAAACTGTCACTCTTTTTATGTCATCATTTTTTTCCTCTTTTCTTTCAATCTTCTTGCTTCTTTGAAAGATTGAGTGCCTTAGCTGAGCATGAGTAATTACACTCACTAAGCTTAAATATATATTTGAAGTGGATTAAAAATCCATTTTCTGGAGTAGAGTAAAGTCCACTTCAGTAATGCTGAAATTATATACTTAACAGCAGCTTCGGAATTCATGATGCATCACAAATGAAATGTGAATTTATCCAAACTCAACCCAGCAAGAGAGGACACAGACAAAGCTATATTTTTCTCATAACCACTTATGTTGTTGCCTAAATCAACAATTTGGGTTTTCTTGCAATTTTGAGGGATAAAGGCAGTCAGAGGCTTCGACCACAGTGCCTTTATGCTTCTAATTTTCTACGTCTGCAAGTGCATTTGCTTGCATCAGTTGTCTTTTAGGAAAATCTCGCAGTGGCAGCTCGCCAACGTGTCTCTCACTGTCTGGTCACATGCATAAACAGAGACGCACTCATTTACACAATCTGGCTGGCAGAGAGCCATTTTGCTGCTTCCCTCTGTGCTGGTGGTTTGTGTGTGTGTGTGTGTGTGTGTGTGTGTGTGTGTGTGTGTGTGTGTGTGTGTGTGTGTGTGTGTGTGTGTGTGTGTGTGTGTGTGTGTGTGTGTGTGTGTGTGCGCACGCACGCGAGACCAGATGGGGGGGTCTGACCCGTTGTCTCAATACCACGCCAACACCATCATCCCCTGTGCACCATGGCAGCTTCTTTGTGTTCAGTACAGACTCCTTGTCAGGCTTTCCAGAAGGACACACACACGCACGCACACGCACACACTGCGTTGTACTGTACTGCGCTCACGGCCCATGCTGTGGGTTCTGATGCTGTTCGACACCAAGATCGCACATCACAAACCGTCTTATACGCTCATATTTCGCTCCTCAGAAGTTGAATTTTACTTATATAAATGGTAAATGGCCTGTATTTATATAGTGCTTTTCTAGTCCCTAAGGACCCCAAAGCGCTTTACACATCCAGTCATCCACCCATTCACACACACATTCACACACTGGTGATGGCAAGCTACATTGTAGCCACAGCCACCCTGGGGCGCACTGACAGAGGCGAGGCTGCCGAACACTGGCGCCACCGGGCCCTCTGACCACCACCAGTAGGCAACGGGTGAAGTGTCTTGCCCAAGGACACAACGACCGAGACTGTCCAAATATATATATATGGTTAATCCTTCAAGCTCGGGTCCTCTACCAGAGGCCTGGGAGCTTGAGGGTCCTGCGCAGTATCTTAGCTGTTCCTAGGACTGCGCTCTTCTGGACAGAGATCTCCGATGTTGTTCCCGGCCTGAGACAATGTTAGCAGAACAAACTTTTATTAAATCAGCTCAGCTGAAAACATCCGACACTGGACATACTTAGCTTGACAAAGCTACCCCCTAATTCAGAGCAAGCTGGTGGCTCAGTCACAGTAAAAATAGGGCCAATTGTAACTTGTGGTGATTAAATGGTTGCCCAGAGCTTGAGGATGTTGCACACTTACAACCACTTTGATTACAAAGCAGTTGCAAAGGTCAGCTGATCGGAGGCAGCCTTTCTGTAAGCAGTCATCTGGACCTGGACTGATTGCAATCACTCTCAGAGAGATTCCTCTCTAATTTAGAAATGACAGATCGCCAACATGTTGCCATCAGTCTGAATGATTCTTTGTGGATGAGCATGAGGGGACTTGACTCAGCTGGCCGGTTGTACTCTGGTTATATTCCTATAGAACAGGATGTTGTTGAGTGCAAATGTAATGTAAAAGCAACAGATATGTGATTTTTAGATTTCTCACAGTTATTTGCTGCAACAATTAATTGCCTGAAACAGACTGCATGCAACTGCCAAGTTGACCTCATTTAATCGCAGACTGATATCAGACTGACTCTGTCTTATGGCAACATTTATGGCAGGTTTTAGGGACAGTGCTGGTATGATCAAGTGAGATAGGTTTATCCTTTTGGATAAAACCTATACTGACAAAGTATAATCCGCAATAAATCACAATTTATGTCATTCCGGCACGTCGCAAAATGCTAAAAATCGCAATAATATTATTTACTCTTGAGTGTTTTCAATGTGCCCTTTCATGATTTCTCAGCGCCACTTGCTATTCAGTGTTTAGATTACTTAAGGTCTAAGCTTTCCTCTTCTCCTTTGTTGTCGGGCTTTTAAAACGTATATTTTGATGTATTTATTTATTTAGTACCAACTTACAAGGTGGTGACAGTTCATTTATTTAGCAGTTAACACCTCAGTTGGAACACCCCCCTCCCCTTCCAGCCGTCCGCTCATTGGAAGAGCGCACAGCTCCTAATGCCATCATCGATATTAGGAGGGGGAACAGCAAGAGCCCAGAAGGGAGGGAAATCAGCCATTTACGTTATGTTAATGTGAGTGGTGATAGAGGGAGATAAGGTCCCACTGGGGGATGTTGGTCCCCTTGGCTCGGGCGATCAACACGCTGCAGCTGCGAGGCTGTGAGCTGGTGGCGAGGGAAGGGTGTTGAAAAGAAGGGAGACCTTGTTTGAGTCTGTGTTTGCAGGAGTGGCTGTTAATTGGCATTTGGGGTTTCAACAATAGAGCACTAATTAGGAAAAGCGGGCGCAAAGTCTCATGTCTAATGCATAGGAATCTGTCTCCATATGGCCGGATAAATGGCCTGGAAAGTTACAGAGGGCAGCTAATGAGGAACAACTGCATTCAAATCAAATTGGGCCTCAACTGGTTCCTTCCAGTATGGCTGAGAAAAGGAAAACTTTACTGAAGGAATACATTTATAAAAAATCATAAGCATTTGTATAATTAATAATCAGAAGCCTAATTAACTCAAACAAGAGCACCCACTGCCCTACATATACAAAACACAGAATTACAGTAAGAGAAGCTGCCTCTTATTTACATCACTGCAGAGCCCAAACAATTTTGAGCTTGTAGCAGGAGCTTTTAATACCTCTGACAGTTACAAAACATCCCAATCGATCGTATTTGTATGCACTGCGGTCAAGCTATATGTGATCTTTTGTGGCGTGTTCTGCTCTCGTTTGAATGAGCCTACTGTAGCGTGCTCTGCTAGCCGTGCCAATGACTTGGCTCATTGTCAGGCGTGGGTGCATTACAAGGTTTTCTCTCTGCTTATCGGAGGACTGTGAAAGTCACCTAACTGGATTAGCCCTCAGCTCGCCTGCCAGGATGAGAGGGGCCCAGTAGGATGCCTCCGCTGCCTCTTTTACACAGTGTATACGAGATATAAAGGACAAAGTACAAAGAGAATGAAAAGGCGATCAGTGTCTGTCCTTTCTGTCTTTTTGCGTGACATTCACTTAATTTCCCGCCTGAACAGAAATGGGCGTGAGGGGCATTTGAGGCAAGACTCGGAGACGGTTCATTCCAGATTATGAGGCAATTTTTTGGTTATGCAGAGTTCGTGTTCCACTGTGAGAGATATCTCACGAATTCCTTGAGGGGATTTCTTCAGCTTTGGCCCAAGGGTTCGCTCTGATTAAAAGTTGAAATGATTAGATGTTGGGAAAGTTTGATTTAATCATCAATGGCGTATAAATGTCCATAGACAGACGTAAGGTCGCCAAGAAACATTTGACCGCGAAAAAGTTCGTTCTTGAGTTTGAGTTTGAGTTTGTGGCCAGATGTAACGGAATTCCCTGTGGGTGTTCCCAAGACTTGGCAGTGATGAGAATTCCGTGAAAGGTCGTAGTGACCTTCAAATTTCACTTTTTTTTTTTACCTCTTAGTTCTTGGCTATATGCCAGATTTTAACATCATCCATCTATCTATCAGGTTATGGGAGCAGACTAGCAGAGCTGCCCTCTCCCAAGCACACTTAGAGGTGTTGTCTCGCCAACATATCCTGGGCCATGACCTGGACTCCTCACCTATAAGGCACATAGGAGGCATTCTGCTCAGGCATCCCAACCACATCAACTGGCTCCTTTCAATAGGTCTCTACTCTGAGCCCTGTAAAAAAGACTGAGCTCCTCACCACAAATGCACATAAGAGATAAGGGCATTGCAGGAGCTTTATAACCTGAAATAGTATAAATTCTATATACAGTGTTTTTCACAAGTTTTCTTTTTCTCTCTTGGTCCTCAGCACAGCCCTGTGACAGCCAGAAGTTTTATGCCATCTAGTCTGGCAGTTATGATTGAGTTATGATTTTTTGATGAAAGCCTAGTAACTGTCTTTAAATGTGTCAGAGATAATCCATAATATGCAGCAAAGCACTTTCATTCAGCCACATGTGAATGTTCTTGTTAGATATTTTACAGGCATTCTGTTTTGGGGATTTTCTTCAGCATCTTTCTCCTAAACCTCTATCCCTCTGCCTCTGAACCCTTTCTGCCTGTTTTTCTTTTCCCTTTTCCCGCCTCATATTCTGTTTCACGCAGCTTCAGTGTGAAGTTTGAACTTTGAAGTGATTTCTCCAGTGCCCACTGTTCTGCACTTGACATTTTTTGACATAGTGTCTAATCTTTATTCTGTTTCTGTTAGCAAAAACTTGGATACTGTTGTTTACTGTGACACTCAGCCATCACTCCTGACCACATTTATCTCTGTGTGTGTTCCCTGTCTCTGTCTGTCCACTTACTTGTACAGTGAAAGGTTCTTTGTAAGGTTGAATAAGAGCGGGCTGCCCAAGTCACCAGAGAAGACAGAAAGACAATGCACGCTATTTGTGGTGAGTAGTTAACACGGAATTTTGTTAAAAAAGATTTACTGGGAGCAATTTAAGGCTATTTAAAGCTAACTTAACTCATGCACTGTTATGCTGAAAAATAAAAGCAGTGTCAGTGCTCTTCAGCTTGTTCACAGTAATTGGATCGGACGCTTAAATATGTTTTCCTGCATCGTTTGTCAGGATTTGGGAAGCAGTGATCTACGAAAAGATGTCTACATCGTTGTGCACATCATAAGAATAGGTAGGAGTAGTGATATTTCTTCTTTATTCTCCTGAGTACTACTCACGTTCTTAAAAATCTCTTTCATTTTCATACTGTTCTTACCGTGGATACCTTTGTGTGTCTGTGCAGGGAGGATGGGAGCAGGAGAGAAGAAGAACCAGTGTAACGTACAGTACAGGCGGCCGTTTGGCTGTGCTGTTGTCAGCATTGCCGATCTACTTACTGCTGACTCTAAGGATGACCACCTGCTAAAGGTTTATACGTAAGTGACTGTAAAGAACTATTATTTAGGAATTCTTCTTTCTTCTAAACACTGAACCAGTGCTAAAGTTTTGTTCAGCATGATGTGTCATTTCCTTATTCATTTTCTTTCCAAAACTTTTTTGTTTTTGGAAAGCAGAAGTGATCACATATGCAGATGAGGATGGAGTGCTAATTTCTCACTTACTGCTCACAAGACTGGTTAGCAAGCCACATGTATAGACTAAATGGATGCATTGCACAGACACCACCAAGTTTTTTTTGTATGTTAATCTACATAATACTTACCTGTGAATCATTCAGGCATAAAAAAAAACCCCAAAACAAACAAACACTTGATTCAAGTGATGAATCAGTGTATTGTCCACGCATAGAAGACAAATTTAGCAAAGAACCAATTTTAAATTAGATTGTTATTCACTGTTACTTTAAAAAGTAAAAAAAGGAACACAAAATTCCTCCCATTTCTTTAATTAAATCAAAAAATTCTAAAGATGACACAATTTGAAAAGCATAAAAAGGTATTTTTGCTCCAAAAAGTTGATTACCTAAGAGCTATTAGTTGAAGGTTTTGCATGATATGCACAGTGTCCTCAAAAAATTTATGGAAACTGGACAAGTGCAGGACAAAATAAAGAGTGGCAGGGCTGAAAATCAATCTATAGCAGATGAACAACATGGAAGTCTCAAAGTTGCCATTCAGCCTTTTAAAAATCAGCAACACTGAAGCTCCAGCTGTGGTGTTTAAGGGTAATTTATTAAGCTAATGTAAGGCATTAAAAGCTTTACTGGGAAAAAGCGAGTGGGAGTCCTTTATCAAAGCACCTTATCAACAAGGCTGAAGCCCCCAGAAGTTTTATTAAAATATTCAGATGAACTGTTAACTTAGTTTGATAGCATGTTTACATGATAGGGGTTAATGAAGGCTGACGGCAGCTGACATTTTTTACATACAGGTGAACAAGGGTGAGACTAAAGGAGGGGCATGGGGCGTACTAGACCGGATTTATTTCAAGGTTCAACTTTCAGATTGAAAGTGCACACTTAAAACACGTGAGAACAAAAACCCATAAAGCCTTCCAAGAAGACAGAGTAAAGATTCATTTTTTATGTCTGAGTTTAGATTGCATATATGTCTTATTTTATTTAACTATGACTGTGCTTGAGAGTATTCATATAATTTTGGATTTAAGAAAATATATTTTTTAAAAATATTATGTAATATGGGACATAAATGCAAAAGGGAAACGTATTCAAGTAATCTTTTAGGTAAGTAGTAGTCTGAGTACACGAACATTAATCTGGACCAACAAAATTATGCACCTTTCCTTTTACACTTTAGATGACTGCAGTCAAGTCTATGTGATTCTCTCAGGGATGAAAAGGCATCTGTTGACATAGTAGTTTGACCTAAATTATAGCAGCATCAGAGTAACTGGCCAAATGTACTTTGCTCACAAGAACATGCAGCCACTTTCTTCACACCTGAGGCAACAACAGGTTTTAGTTGGACTAGCATGAAAGTTGTGACCCAATTGTTTTGTGAGTTGAGTCCAGAAAAGACGTCATTGAAAAGCTGATTTTTTTTTTTCTGTCATGCCACCGTTAAGCGTTAAATACACTCAACAAAAAGCAGCTTTTGGTCACATGTCACATATACAGTGAATTTCAAGAAAGTGGTTGGTCAGCGTAACAGAAACTCAGCTGCTTTTCAAGGGTAAAAGCACTTGTTACTTCAAACATTGTGGCTTGGATGGGAAGAGCAGTGATGATGCTATCAATTTCCAACAGCAAGCTTTTTCTACAGAGTGGGTTCATGGAGTTTCAAAGAGAGGTGTGCCTTTTTCACAAATGAAGAATTAATGCAAAAAATGCTTCTTGTTATATGAAGTGTAGGATTCAGCAGTTTTGGTTTTGCTCGGCCTAAGCACCATCAATCCTGACTCACTTTCAAGGATATTTACCGGACTCTTTCTGGAGCATTTGTGCAAATCTGCAGTAATTTTCTTTTTGTGTGTGTCCCAGGTGTAACACTGAGAGCGAATGGTCCCAGATCCATGAGAACATCATCAAAAAGGCCAATTCTAGGTACAACTTGTCTGGATCCAACACTGGTGAGAACCCCATTTGCTTAACTCATTGCTTTTAATTTCTCACACCTACACAATCATGTAGGTGGTTTAAGCCATCAGACAACAGGGGTGGGAGGGGTTCAGCACTGCATGTGAAGTTCATCATGTTCCGATGACAAAATGAGCAGCGCAGTTGCACATCTTGCCATGTATTACTCAGTTTCCGGTCATTCTCAGTAGCTATCATGTGGGAGTTAAGTTCTTTTCTGTGGGAGTGGATTAGTCCTTACATTTCTGTGTCTGCAGGGAATCTATGTATTCAGCTAGTTTGTATTAATAGCTCAAATTTCATCATGCTGATCAGCAGAATCAGTGGTCTCCCATAGCAACAAGTTGGTGGAAAATGAGAATGTTGAGTCTTTCAAAAACATGATCGCTCTGCAATGCGATCAATACTTTGGTGGACTCTAGATTAATACTGATGCAGTCATTAAGGTGCTAGTTACATTTTGCTTGAAGAAGAAACTTGTTGATTGATTACAGTGAGGGGAGCGTGAAAAGGGGTGCAAACTGTGAAGCAAGAGGGCATAAGCACAAATTAAACAGAGCTGGCTAATTTGCAGCTGCTTGCATCAGTGTGTACAAACAGCTCTTGGCAGTCACGGACTGCTCATCAGAAGTTTCCGTTATGTAGCCGAGAAGCTCCAGGAGGCCGCTACTTTCTCAGTGAAAATAAACACTATGCGTGTTTCCATCTCCTAACGCCTGCTTATACGTTATATATGGAAATATGGAAACGAGATCCGATCTGCTGAGTCAGCACCCCATTCCACCTGCCCTCAGAGAACCAATAATTGCTCGAGGTGAGAATAATCCCGTACAGGCGAGAAGAGGATGCTGTGACACGAAATCACTTAACACCTTCTGCATGATCCGAGCCGTGTTTTTATTTAATTTTTTTTATTTTTTAACACCAACAACAAAAGTTGTCCCTCTAAAATGAGTACTGTTTAATTTCTCTTAGTACAAAAATATGAATATTGAGCAAGCATTTCATTCTTTTAGCTACTTACTTTGGTTTTCTAATCTCATATTGATCTCTATAACAGCTTTTATTTTCTACTCACTACTCCTGCTTCTCCTGACTGGTCATATTATCATAGATAACTCCCAGCCACGCACAGAGATCAGATTTAATAACAGATTATGCGCACTGATAATGTTCTGTATTGTTGCTGTTCAACTTCCACAACCTTTTGGCAGTTATCACTGCAGATGCGGCACAAGCTTCTTGATGCCTGCTGGATAAATGTGACATTTTCATCTTTACCTTTTGCTTTTTTCTGTAATCAGGGGCAATTATTCGCACTCATTGGTAAACACATTGTTACTGGCAGAAGACAGCGTGTTGCCTGACTTTGCAGGGTTCTCTCAAAACATATCCGTCATGTAAGTGTTTGCTCGAGGCTTTCTTTTGACAGCAATATGCAAAGCACACAGACGCACTCACACAAGCACGTGCAAGTGAATGATTTTAGAGTTCAGTCCCCTGTTTTGGCTGCAGTGCAAAGTTTATCACAAACGCTTGAGTATTAGCTGTTGAATTGCTGTCAGATGAAGACACTGATGGAGCTGTGCGGCTGATTAGCCTCAGTGTTTTTTCTTTCAAAGGGTATTAGAGGAGGGCTGCAGGGTTTTTTCTTTTTTTTTTAATGCTGGCATGCATAATTAAAGTCTGTTTGTTCCAAAATTACATTTCTGCCACTTAACTCACTGTGACATTGATCTTATGAAACAGAAGAGGGAAAAAACCCCTTTAATCACAACATAGAGGTAATAATTTAAGTATTAAAGATAATGAGCTCTGGATATTAAGTGTCATTTATTAATTTACTTTGCTTAGATGGTGCTCTTTTTAACTACTATCTCTGTAATTGCATGTCTTTCACTCACACACCTGCCTTTAAGACTAATGCTCTGGTGACAGGTTTTAACAGCAGTTAAAAAGATATACCTAATAAAGTAGCCAGCGAGTGTATACTTAGTATATTAATGTGTGGAGCAACAACTTTGAATGTAACACAACATATTCCAGGAAGCAGTCCAGTTGCAGTGATTTCTTTCTTTCTGGGCTCCTTCTACATTCAAAGAATTATACAGAGCATCACTCACAACAGATTTCACTGGGGCATATCCTCATCTAAAAAGTCAATTCCTCCCAGAAGGCAATTATTCTGCCGCGGAGCGACATTGCAGAATAGATAACAGAACAGAGTTGCGTGCCAGGCTGCGTCAACAAATGTGAAAACTGGAGGGAATGTTTCATCTTCTTAGTGTGTCCCTGTAAAAGCAACCATACACGAGCTATGGAATGTCACGCTGTATTTATCATGGACCCGTTGTTCTTTTCAATATTTTCTGTCAAATATATACTGCTACATTAATGAATGCCCATATCAAACATGCTTATTGTTTAAAGTAATAGTAATTAGAGGTGGGTTTTGATAATCGATTCATCGGTTAAAATCGATTCTGGCTTGGATAACGTGATATCGATTCATTAAAATCCTGAATTGATTTTTTTAATATAAATTTATTTTGCCCGAATCTCAGTTTCGACAACCACCAAACAGCTAAAACAGTAAATGAGAGCAGGTACACGGATTCTGCACAAAGACGTAAACACAAAGCGCGGACCCGCCGACTGATCAGAATCAGTGAGATGTGGCCTTTCTCACCCGACGGCACGGACACGGTCGGGGCTGAAAGCCGACAGCTCGCTGATTCTGATGTTTCGGTGGGTCCGCGCTTTGTGTTTACGTCTTTGTGCAGAATCCGTGTACCTGCTCTCATTCTAGAGCTGTTAGTTTGATCGCTCTCCAAACAATATTGACCGAAAAGAAAAAGCAAAAGCAAAAGAAGATCCAAACTAAGCTTCACATAAACATCGTCATGAATTCCCTCTTACTTTTGCTGTTTTGCTTCCACCATGATAAAATCACACTACATGCACAGCTCTCTCTCTCTCTCTCTGTATACTTCAAGAACAGTTTCCCGTCTAAAAATCTGTTTTCTTCATTATTCGCTTGCTTGTTACGCACAAGTCTACCGTTGTTTACAGCGCTGTTGGCCGCTGTTTTTTCCCCTTTTACTTACTTCCGAAAAGAAAACCTAATTTCTGCCGTTCAATAGGCTACTGAACAAATTTAAACTTTTTAAATTTATGCAAAACGCTTAGCTGTGTCTCTAATAAAATCCCAGGCCAGGAAAATCACCTTCATGTTTTTCTGTGTTTTATCTTCAGCTACTTTGACACAAAGGCATCTGCTGTGATGCTCACACCTTTGATAAAGTCTTGCGAGTGTCAGCTTCCTTTTTATAGATACAAAAATATGTTAATGTACTGATCTGAATTATAATATTTCTGACTGTCTGAGGCAAAATTTCACAGATTCAAATTGAATTGAATCGAATCGAATCGAATTGAATCGAATCGTGGATCGAATCGATTCGGGGCCTTGTGAATCGGAATCAAAGCGATTCTAGAAATCAGTGACGATACCCAGCCCTAATAGTAATACAATCTCATTATTACAAGTAGCATTTACAAGGTATCCCTTTAATACTGTAAAAATCATTTTGTTTATGTGGGGCAACCAATCAAAAGAAGGATTTATTAAAGGCAGAGGATGGAAAACAGCTTCTTTTCTGACAGTGGATGAACTGAGGATGAACCTTGTGTAAGTTAAGGTGTAAGGATCATGCGAAGCCACTGTTCTAGAAAGCACGACAGTAAAAACACGGCGTTGAAAATGAGCATAATAGATCCCCTTTAAGAACTACAGTTTATTACACTTAGTGTCAGGAGGGCAATTAAAACAAGTGTGCTGCAGAGTGAGATACACATAATGTGGATTTGTGTGCATGTTTATATATTTGTGCACGATTCCATGTGTGTGTGTGTGTGTGTGTGTGTGTGTGTGTGTGTGTGTGTGTGTGCGGATCATGATTTGTGTCTCACTGTGTTTTTCTCCTTTAAAACTGAACTGGCAGTATGCCAGAAGTCTCTTATTAGCAGCCAATTAGCAAGGGGGAAGATGAATACACTGCCCCGAAAAATAAGAGGAACACCAGGCTGTTTTCTGCAGTAAAGTGGAAGAGAGACGGGAAGACTTGGAGACTTATTTTGTTCTCCTAGAGCCTAATGAGTATTTTTTTACCTGTGTGTTTCAGGGTCGGCCGTGCTTTTTGGGTAATTGAATTCAAAAGACAAGAGAGGGTACTGATGAACAAAGATTTTGTTTGCGTGTACCCAGTAACCTGTAAGAGGGATTTCATAAGAATCTGGCTCTGTGTGAGTCAGGTCAGGTAGATAATTCAGCTCCCACCTCCACACTGCGAGCGTAGGCAGTGACAGAAGAGGCTGCGACGACTCAACTGTTTTTGTTTTTGCAGCTTTTTTATATTTATTTATTTATTTTTTTAATTTTTTGTGAAGAGGCAGGTCCGGTGGGCTGAGGGCAGCAAAGGTTGAGAGTGATTTTGTTATACTCAGCAACGTGTACCATTCAGGAATAGTAATTTGGCCCCGCAATAGCCTTTAAAGCCTGACTGTGTGTGTGTTCGTTTATATGAGCCCAAGACTGAATCAGATTTGGCAGATTAGGGTATAAAAAAGAAAAAGATAAAAAAAAGGTCTCCCCTGAACTAAAGAGGACTCTCCTTTTCATTTCTGACTAAGCCATTGTGCCCCAATGAACACACTATTGATGGACTGTATTATTTTTGAATTATTTTGACCAGAAGACCAAGTAATGTATTATGCAGTGAGATTGATGGGTCAGGGAGGTTTACAGCCTAAAGCCAGCGCATTCAAAGTCACGAAGGGCACTCTCTTTCAACCTGGCTAGATCACCATGGTAACAATATGGGAACTAAAATAGCTAGCTATATACTAGCTATAAAGAATCTTTTTCTGGGGTAGTGTGTTTATGCATACGGACCTCTCAAACCAAACTGGTTTTATTTATATAGTGCCAAATCGCAAAAACAGTTGCCTCATAGGTCCTCATAGACACTACAATAATATAGAGAAAACCCCAACAATCAGACAGCCACTGATGAGTGACCACTTGGTGACAGCGGGAAGGAAAAACTCCCTTTTAATAGGAAGAATACCGGTCCCTCAAATGACCGCAGGGGCAGCCATCTGCAGGACCATTGTGAATGAGGGGAGGGCGACAGGACAAAAGATACACTGTGGAAGAGAGCCAGAGATTAACAATAAGTAATGATATAATGGAAAGTGGTGTATAAACACAGAGTGTATCCATAACTATGTTGTAAGTAAGATCATGAATGAGGCTGTGCAGTTGCAATAACATGCTGTCAGGAATTTCCATGCATTAAGTAAAATGAACTTACTGCACAACGCTAACACTAGAGCAAGAGAGAGAGAGAGAGAGAGAGAGAGAGAGAGAGAGAGAGAGAGAGAGAGAGTTTATTACAGAGAAATGGCTCTTTCCAAAATAAAAGCTATACTATACGCTTCTTCTGGGCTATATTCTCAGCAGCATATTGTAGCGGGTCAGGGCTGTTCGGGGTTCTGTTTGTACAGTTATGTTTTGTTTATGTTGCCATAGTGACGGGTGACGCCCTCTCGCTGCGACGGTGTGTCCTTCCGGGGTCAGAGGGCGCCCTGTGTGTTGTTGTTGTTGTTGCTGTGCGGTTGCCGCGCTGAGCAGTTGCCGCGCTGAGCAGTTAGCTAGCGGCAGTGTTCTTTTGCAGATGTCAATAAACGGCTGTGCTCCCTGGCTAGCTCACGGGAAGAAAGACTAAACGACACCTCCGTCTCCTCCTTGTCTGAGCTCGCCACATTGGTGTCAGAAGTGGGATGATGGTGGCACCCCATGTTCTGACCCGAATGACTTTTCCACCGCCGGTCGTGACCGGCCGGTGCGCCAAAAGAAGGCACCTGGACATTTGCAGGACTTTGTGTGGGGTAATGGGGTCGTCGGGGACAACTGACCCCTTAGGTGGGGGCTATGTAGCGGGTCAGGGCTGTCCGGGGTTCTGTTTGTACAGTTATGTTTTGTTTATGTTGCCATAGTGACGGGTGACGCCCTCTCGCTGCGACGGTGTGTCCTTCCGGGGTCAGAGGGCGCCCTGTGTGGTGTTGTTGTTGTTGCTGTGCGGTTGCCGCGCTGAGCAGTTAGCTAGCGGCAGTGTTCTTCTGCAGATGTCAATAAACGGCGGTGCTCCCTGGCTAGCTCACGGGAAGCAAGACCAAACGACACCTCCGTCTCCTCCTTGTCTGAGCTCGCTACAATATTAAACATATCAGGTCCCCATAAGGAGAATCATGTGCTAACGGCTGTCTAAATGACTCGGGTAAAGTTTGTAGCATGCATGTGTGTTGTTTTTGTCTACTTCCACTTGTCTTTGCACTAGGATGATGTCGGTGTAAATGTGCAGTCGTATTCCTTGTGTTCCCACTAGTGCTGTCAGCGTTAATCTCGTTGAAATGACGTTAACGCCACAACACGGCAAATCTCCGTTAACGAGCTACCCCTGATCGCCCCGTGCTTAGACGGCCAATGAGTTAACGAGCTAACTGCGCTAACACACTAGTTCCCACCCATGTAATTGAGCATTGCGTGGCACATCCAACATACTGTTTTACTTTAGTCCATGACGCGCTTACCTTCAGAGTCATACCTCACATGAAAACCAAAATAATTCCAAACGCTAGATCTGAATGAGGGTGGGGGAGGTTCAATTTGCCATGTTACAAGGAGAGCTTAACTTCTGTCTCGCTAGCTTGCCCTGCACTCTTCCTTCTGACGATGCTGTCTGTGTTGAGCGCTCAGTGGATCTGCGCTCGACAGTGCAGCCTAGGCATCGTCAGAAGGAAAGTTGATAAAATAAATTACAAATTTTGTATTGTTCATACATATGCGTACCGAACCGAAAGCACTGTATCTAACGGTTCAATATCAATACGAGTATCGTTGCACCCCTAATATATATGTATATATACATATATATGTATATATACCAAACGACACCTAATATATATGTATATATACATATATATTATATATATGTTATATATGTGTATATGTGTGTGTATATATATATACACACATATGTGTGTGTGTATATATATATATATATATATATGTGTGTGTGTGTATATGTATGTGTGTATATGTATGTGTATATATATGTATATGTGTATATATCTATATATCTATATATCAGAAAATCTTTAATGAATTGGTTAATTTCACTTGGCCAAGTATTTTTGTTGTTGTTTTTTAAACTTCATTATGAAAACTGATTGGTCTTGTTTAGCATCATTTTTAAACATATCGAGTTTGAAGCTCTAATGTGCAGCTATAATGTGAGAGATTAGCAATAGATTCATATTTGAACTACATTCATCACATTTGCTCAGGACCTGTGCTGTAATTTGCCAGAACCTTCATATGTCTCCCCAACCTGTTCCCTCTGTTTGAAATGAGTAGGTTCTTTTTGTGCTGAAGAAGAGTCAAACAACCTCTTTTTTATGAACATGCCTGAATCAAAAGCCCAGGTTAACAAAGAAAGCTGACTGACCATTTGTGGTTACCTCTGACTGGGTTTTAGGATTTGTCCATTCAGCAAATGAAAAGAAGATCTGTCTACGTCAAACTTTTGTATTGTGCCCTAGGCTGTGCATTTATACATAGGTCTATGTTTTTTTGTTTTGTTTTGTTTTGTTGTTGTTGTTGTTGTTACATACAAAGCGGAAAATACAATATGCTTGGTCGAAGTGAAATTAAGACTGACTTGAGTTCAGTTTTACAATAATAAAGCAATTACAGTAATTTTCAGTTGTAATGAAAAATCTAAAGCCCCTTTCACATGTGCTCTGCAGCCCCGAGTAAGCCAGCCAACAGAGGAACATGTGGGAACACAAATAGAAGGCAGTATTTATCTATTTCACTGCTTCCTGATACAAAGTCAGTAGATTGCACTGATGGTCAAAAGCACAGCTAATATTCCGGTGCTTTGACCTGTAACGTACCCTGTATTTCCACTAGCACGAATGCATCGGAAGTAGACTCTTCGTGATGTGTGCCACAGATGAACTTCACGCAACTTTGAATAAGGTTGTGTGAAGTTCATGTGTGAAACAGCTTAGCTGCGAATTTTAAGGGAAAAAGTTGCATTACTCCTGCAATCTATATTTGTATTGATACCCGTCTGTAGTAACAGCACTGACTGGTTTTGTCTACAAATTCACCAACTCACTGTTACACTTGGTAGACAGCTAAAGCAAAAGTAAGATACAGTAATGGATGCAAGTGATGACCTGTTTAAATGTGTGTGTATGTGACTGTTTGGTTTTCATACATGCAACTGTCACTTATCTCTGGTATCATTTTAGTTATGTGGTTTACAAGTTTCGTCTACTGTAATAAAATGGGTTGTCACTTTTTGATTACGCTGTTATCTCAGCGATACAACATTGCTCACTGTTTACTGTTTGGAACAGGATTATGATGCAATGATATTATAATATGCTGAAATCCTATATTGAATGCTATCATTATCTTATTTATAGGCCTGACAGTGGCTCTGCAGCTTGTCCACAGTGACATAGAGCAAAAGTGAGATGCAAATGCTTAACTAAGGGTTTAAAAACCAAACTCAGATCTCAGATAGAACCCAAACTTCTGAGATTTGAAACACAAATTGAGAAATTTCTCCACAAATAGTGACGTAGTTGCAGCAGCGTGGCAGTTTAACATAAAAATGTCGCTTGACAAGTTTGCTTTATATCTATGAGTATAACCAGAATATAACCAGCTAAGTACAAGGTTGGAAAGAGACACATTGCAGTGAGTTGCAATTGTCAACACAGTCCGACACCTGAATTAAACTTTTGAAGAGAATCTGCATAGATCCTACGACGTAGCCTGTGCAAGTGGCAAACACCACTTGTGACTGCACTGATGGTGACATTTGGATACGTTTCTAGGAGGGTGCATGTCATGTGCATGTTACATTGGAGGGTTTCAGAATGGTTTGTGGTTATAGTGTACCTGCAGCACAGATTTAACACTAAAGCATAAATCCACTGGGACTCGGATTGATTGCAATGTGTGAACAACCTGTCTGTATGTATGATTTATAGGGCAGTTATTTCCAGTGTGTCTGAGAGTGATTGCACTCAATCTGCGTCAGACTGCAATTGTTTGGAGGCAGGTTGCTTCCCACCAGGCGACCTGTACACTTGTGATTGAAAATGGTCAACGGAGGTTAGAGGAGTTGCATGCTCAGCCTCTACAGTCAGTTTACCAATGCAAAAAAAGAGTTCAGTGCAGTTGTGGTGCAACCACTGATTGTTCTTAGTTACAAGGAAGTTATCGTCCTATTTTTACGCTAGCGTGACTGAACCATTAGGCATGCTAATCTGGTGAACACTAATTTTTAAAGTTTGTTCAGGTAAGAATGAGCTGAAAGTACTAGAAAATAGTAAGTAATTTAATTGTGTTAAAATAGAATGCACAATGAACTGACATATCGAAAGAACAGCTACACTTTTTAAGGAGGTTGAGAGGTTTTAATGTTTCATCTGAAATGATGACTCTCTTTTATAAAAGTTTTATTGAATCTGTTTTAACTTTCTGTATCATTGCTTGGTACGGTAGTATGTCCATGGATAATAAGACCAGACTTAACAATCTGGTTAAAGTGGTGGGCAAGATTTCAGGGAGGTCTCAGGTCCAGCTTGTGGACTTTTATAACAGGCAGGTGCTGAGGAAGGCAACTTCTGTCCTGTTGTGTTCAGATCATCCTCTCTTTAACGATTTTCAACTGCTTCCATCAGGTCGTCGTTATAAAATGACTGCAGTGAAGACAAAGCGACACAAATTGTCATTTGTACCTAGTGCTATTATCTTAATTAACAACACTAAATTGTAAGTGTTGTTGCCATTGCACATTGCACTTTTTTCGATGGAATATCTAGGTTGTTTTATCAGGCTTATATTATATTATAGTATTTTTTTAATGAGTGTACGTGATGTGTTGGCTGTATGTTTGTTGTTTGTTTTGACATACTGCGAATCAATTTCCCATCAGGGACAATAAAGTTACCATTGACCATTGACGCTGAAAGCTTTTGCCTTGCTGTACTGTCATATGTGGCCTTTGAAAATTACCCAGAAGACACCGTTTTAGAACCTGTTTAAATAGGCTTCACGTAGGCACTTTCTACAGGTAACATTATCACAGACGCAACATACATATTTTATGCTTTCAACGTGCTATTCATCTCTTGTACTTCTTCTTCTTTTTCTCTGCTTCTGTAAGGTAGTGTAGTCCAGTGTGTCTCTACCCAGTTTGCAAACAAGTCACGTCTCTTTGTTGACTCTCATTGACTCAAACCTCTTACAGCTAATGAACCATTTCACCACTGCCTCCCAACTTTCCCCGAAACACGCACAACAATAATAATTGTTGTCGTCGTCTCGTCTCCTGCATATTCCCTTGCTGTGAGGCTGTTTATGTAGCTGCTTCTCTGGACAGGCAGAGACATCAAGGCGATGCGTTTTGAGCTCTAAATACAAGCTGACGCTTTAATTTAGCTCTGCTGACATTTGGAGTTATTGCATAAGGATATTGAACTGAGACGACAGCCATCATGTAGGATTTCCTCTTAATAAAAAAAGAGCTGCGGGGTGACTCGCAGACTGTTTGCATTACTTGTTTATATATGTGTGGGTGTCTGCTTGCTTTCTATACATGTAAATGTCATCACTGACAGGTGTAATGGTTTGCAAATCCAGTCTGCTGGAATAAAACTTGAGATGTGCTCTTGTGAACGTGCTATTTTCGTCCAGCCTTAAAGTTGCTAACTGTATATGGTTTGGAATATGGTTGTTATATATTTTGAGCTTTGGTGAGGGGTAAGAGATGATAAATTGATGAGAACATGATATTTCATTAATGAATGTTATCACTCTCTGATTTTTAGGTCTGGCAGTGGCTTTGCAGCTCCTCCATGGGGATATAGATCAACTAAGACGGGAGTACATGGTCCTTTTCACCCGTGGTGTGTCAATCACCAGGAAACTGGGCTTCTCTGATGTCATCATGCCAGGTAGGATACCACAAACCAACATTACTTTGTAGGTCTCAAAGCAGTTGTTGTCAAAGTGGGGCCGGGGGACTAATAGTCATGGTGTTGTGGAAAAATAAGTGTGCTGTGTCATTTAAAAAGGGCACATTTACAGTTGGGGGCAATTTACCTCTATAAAGCAAGATAACTGTGTCCATTACTCACTTCACGTTGTCTTTGGGTCAGTAGAAGCGCTTATTTGATGTGACACATCACATCAGTCTCTCATATAATCGCTCATTTCCCTCAGGGTGCAATGAACCATTTGTTGTGTAGCTTTGCTTATCGGCTGAGTCAAAACTAACTAAGAATTGTGTTTTTATTCTTATTTCGTTTTATTGCTGTTTTTCTGATCACGGGTGACAGAAGGGTCGTCTGTCGTTCCATTCATACACTCTTTATTTTCACGTTGAGTGGCTGTAATCCCTCAAAGCTAGCATTGAGCAAGGGGTCGAGAGTTTATTACAGCGAGAGCAGAGCTCACACGTATGTAGACTGTCATATACACACCAATGTCCGAGTCATCAGACAGTATTAGGCTGTTTAGCAGACAGCCAGGCCATAGCTGGATGATTTGAACAGTGCCCCCACCTTATTATGACAGAGGGGTTTTTACTGAGCACCTGCGCCTCCTAATGTTTTTTTCTGTCACACATAAACTGCTGCTGCTATTGGTAAAAACATATTTATTGTCTGTAAATACGGGGTTCCAATAACTATTGCACAGCCAGCAGGTGTGGGTAGACCTAATGCGTCCTATCATACGTCAATGTTTGTTACATAAAGTTTTAGCTGACAGACTTGAGGCTGTTAACAGTATATTTTTTTTGTTTTGGTACTCTGTTTTGTATTGTATTTGTTGGCCTGTCTCAAAATTATTATAGTTATTCTTATTATAGTTGTCGTGTTTACACCCAACATCTCTGCCTACTGCATGAATCGAGAGATATTTGAATTCCACCCTCACAAAGATGAATCATGCTGTTAAAGGTAGAGAGATGACACTTGGCTGCTTCTGTAAATGCACCTCGGGCTTAGCTGAATTGGGTCTTATCGCCTGGGTACCAAATACACAGCCACATGTTTATATGTACACACGCCCGGGGAAAAGTAGGGAAGGAAACTACTGGCTGAATTAGCTCTCTGAGGCAGCTGAACATAAGGGGACTTTTTCAACAGAAAAGCTGATGTCTTAAAAAAGCTAGATATGCTGTCTGGTCACACAGATATAGAGGAACCACATACTGTGGGCCCCCCCAGCGCCTCGCTAACAAAGATTTATGTACACCATCTCCTTTGTCTTTTTCTGGCTACCGGTACAAACCCTTAACGCTGAGTGCTCTCACCCTTTCTGCTTGTGCAAGTCTGCCCATGGGCAAAGGAGCAAAGGAGACTGCCTTTCCTCCTTTTTCCTCTTATTTCTCATTCCACGTTTTGTGTGCGATCTTTCCTCTCATTTTCTTTGTCACACACAAACAGACTCTTTTCTCCGTCCAGCTGCTCCCCCCACCGTCTCCACTTCCCCTTTTCCCATTGTACATTAAAAAAAAAAGTGTTCCTGTCGACCTTCCTGTGCTCTTTGTGTGTATGTGTGTGAGTGTGTACATATACTTGTATGTATAACGTTGGGGTGAATGTATATAGTCGAAATCATCATGAAGAAGAAGAAGAGTGTAGCGGTCTGATTAAGAGTAGATAATAAGTGCTAACTCTAATGATAGACACGACCACTGAAACCTGCCGAAGTTATTTGTCAAACCACATACATTTTTTTTCTTACTTACCCAGCACACTTTGCATTTATACTCCCCCACCACAGGAAACCGTATATGAATGGCTGCAGTCATTGAACAGCTGCAGTTATAACAAAGACAAAGATTATTTCTTCCTCAGATTATTTTCCCAGATTGCAGCACATGAGAAGCACAGAAAAGGCTGCATTTGTTGCAGGGTTGTTTATAAGTCAGATTTTTTAGCTTGAAGTCATACTGAACAATGATTATGCTCCCAAACAGTATGAATATGCACAGTTACTGTAAGCTTATGTCCTGGGATAGATTGATTAATAGGAAAGAGTGAGGGTTCTGTTCCAATTTGAATACACGTACATTATTTATTCATTTGTGCGATTTGTGTTTGTGAATCGTTTCATGTGCTGTCCTTGCTTCTGAGCCCTGGGGGTTGTGGCCCCCATGAAGGATAAAAAATAAATAAATAAAACTCAGAAATCATTAAAAAGCAAACAGAATAGCAATTATTAAATATCTGAAAAAAAAAGAAAGAACAAAACCCCCCCAGAATTAATACCTTCAGGCTTCCCCCCCAAGTAAAATATTAAATACTGCTCACCTGTTCAGACACATAAGAGTAATAAGAAAATGGTATAACTGGTTGAAAGCCCAGTACATGTATTCAACCTCACGAGTCGATAATTCTTTGCTTTAACAAACAAAATCCACATCCTCCCCCTTTTACCCCCTGTTTTGACCTTTGTCAGGCTCAACCACAATGACAGTTTGACATGTTAAAATGTTATAACAATTACTATTTTCTTTTCTCAATTACTTAAAAATGCCAGTGTCCCCATCTCACACACGCACGCACGCACGCACGCACGCACACACACGCACACACACACACACACACACACACACACACACACACACACACACACACACACACACACACACACACACACACACACAAAGAGCAGTCTTTAATTGTTGAACATTCTGACAGCCAGATGTCATATTTCATGTCACCAGAAAATATATCATCAAATGCCACCTAATGTAAACGCTGTCCACCCCTGCCAGGAGGAATTACGCAGAGAATCTGCAGCGCTCTCATTAATAATGCTAGCTCATGTGCATAATCAATGCTTTGTTGCCTCTTTCCTGCAGGAGTGATGAGAAACGACCTTTACATCACACTGGAGAAAGGAGAGTTTGAGAAGGGGGGGAAGAGCGTGGCGAGGAATGTAGAGATCACCGTGTATGTGCTGGATATTGATGGACAGATCCTAAAGGTGAACACTGCTTTTGTGTCTTACTTAGCAAATATAAACAGTTTTGTTGCTAGACACAACAACTAAGGCTAATAGATTTAAATCCCTAACCAGTTGCACACTATTAAGGGAAAAAAAAAGCGTCTTTTTTGGAGCAAATCTCTTCATCTAAGCACTGCTGACCCAGATGAGGGCTAAGTGTCTCTCTAGTGTGTTGCCCATTTCTGGTGCAGCACTGTGACAGTCTGCCTCTGTGGTTTCCTGCACAGCCTAGGCCTTGGACAGAAAATAGAGTCAAATATAACCCTGCTGTCACTGCTGCTGCCACTACATGGCACGCAACCCCCATCCAAAACACATAAACACAAATGTAAACCTTGTCTTCCTCACTTTATTGCCTTTTGTTGGCTCTGGAAGGTTTACAACACATTTCGAGCTGATATATTAATTCACAATGTCCTTTTCGGTCTGCCTCGCCCTTGAGGCCATTCTCTTTTCTGACTTTTCTGTTGTTGTTTGGGAAACGTTAATATAATATAACATTCTTTATATCTTTCAGGGTCATGTGACAGCTGGCTCAGGTGAACCAAGTGTGGATGAGTACCATTCCTTGGTGTTGTATCACAACAACAGTCCCCGCTGGGGCGACCAGATCAAGCTCCCTATTCCGGTCGACATGTTTCGGGGGTCGCACGTCCGCTTTGAGTTTCGACATTGCTCCAGTAAGTGAAAATAGGTTTGTCGTTTATTTATTCAGGAAAGGTTAAGCGACCACATTTTTAGCAAGTTTTCGCACATTTTAATACACCGTCGGCTTGTGGTGTGAATGCGTGAGGAGCTGCATTCTTCACAGCTGAATACCTTGGGAAGTTGAAGATAAAGACCAGACATCCTGCACTGACTCCACTGTGCCCTGCAATTCCAGGCACATCACTGATAAACCTTTGAAAGAAGTATTCATTTTCCTTGCTTGCTTCAACCTACCAGCCCTCCAGCCTTGTGCCCACTCCACATAGACGGTGTCCAAGTGTTTAAGCTCTTTTTTTTTTACTTTGGTACTGATACTAGTTTGTCCAACTTCTCATTTCCTAATGAGACAAAACTTTAATTATAATCAAAGTATGCCTCACTCCCTCTCACATTCTTTCTGTGCTTTGGGGAGAAGGCCCGGTCTCTTCTCTCATAACAAGTCGATATTATTATGCCAAGCCGTGAGGCTGTGTGGCTGTGTGCAGCAGATATAGTAGCCTTATTACTGCTGGCAGTGCTAGTATTCCCACCTAAAGGCTGCCTATTAAGATCCCAATTTAAGCCTGTGGTGACACCAAACTGAGGAGGCCATATTACACATGTTATAAGGGCTGCCTGCAAAATTCTGATTAGCACACACTCTCATTTTCAGTTAAGGCTTAATGGAAGGTTTGGTTTTCTGACTATGCCTTTAACTGCTAATTTGTTTTTGAACTCATTATTATCCAGTGTTGCTTCTAAATGGGGCTAATAGGAACAATAAGGACCTGCCAGTATAAGCTGTGCAATGCTTTATTAACTGGTTGTTTATACAGTACAGTTCTGAACCAGTTGAATCAATTTACAAGAGAAGCTGTACCTTTTATGAATAAAACGGCATGTTACTGCGTGTGGGTCTTGCACTTATTTTTCTATTAATAATGTGAATTATTAAGCAGTTCCTTCCATTATAGAGCCTCAAAACTGCCATGTTTGGACTCTTTACAAAAAGGCAACCTGAGATAATTACAAACTGCGGCCACAAGAAGGCTGTAATTTAAAGGATGTTGCAAACAAGCAGTAACTTATAGTGGATGAATACTGTTTTATATATAACAAGAGTGACTGCTTTAACTTTGTTTTTTTAATTGATATTGCTTTTTAGATTTCACCGGGTTAGCAGTACTTGCCTTGATTGTCCCAATGAAGTGGCACTGCAGTGGCATAATGGTACCAGCAATCATTCAGGACGCAAAGTTAGGCTCAGGTCCAACATCAGCCAATGCTGATGCCCTTATACTTAGCATAGGGTACCTGGGCAGTGGTTTAGCCTGCCTCCATTACTGCTGCACGGCTACAAGCCACTTTATAACCCGTCTCCACTTTAACTTCTCATTGTCATGGCATATATGACTGGACTGATGGCCTATCTGTTAAATTTTGTTGTTGTACTCCCCTTATCCATGATCCAAGCTGCAGATAGAACTAAAAATGTTATTTTGATTGCAATGGTAATTAGTGGTCTTTGTGAGTAGAAAACCTGAATAACAAGCCAGAGAGAAATGAGACAACAGTTTCTAGTTTGATGCATTAAAAACGTATTTCTCTTGGGAAAGACAACACACACAAACATACAAACTCACAACAGACTAGTAGACACTGTTAAATAAATCACTGGTGTTGCAATAAAAGGAAATAGAAACTTTCCATGCTCCGCTTTTGCTTCCCGCTGTGCACGCATTAACATTTCACTGCTAAGGCAGCAGATAAATCAGATTACATGTGTTCATACTGCAAATTATGCCCAGAACTTTCAGATAAAGCTTCCCACATTAATGAAATCCTCAAAAGAGTAAATCAACTTAAAAACCCCCAAAAAACAACAACTTTTTGCTTAGTTACCTCACATCCTACCGTTATGCAAGTGTGATTAAAGGGGTAGTGAATTTCCGAGTACAGGTGAGGTGTCCTTTAGATTTTCCTGTTATTAAGAAAAAAAAAAAAAAAATTACATCACGTTTCAAAATTAAAATTAATTGCCTTACATATGCAAAGCTCAGGTTTTATATATTTAAACCTCTGTTGTTTACCCTATATCAACCAATGCTCTTGATGTTTGATTGTGCTAAAATGAGCAGGAGCATGCACTTCGTTTGCACATCTTTGCACTTGTATACCCACTGATTGGCACCTTCAGCAGTCAAAGGTTACTCACAGAGCCTTTGAATAAATACTTTTCTTCTCCCTGGAAACATACTAAGAATTCAACATATTAATTTGCTGCTGTTAAGTCTAAAAAAGAAAGCATTTTTGTTTTGACGCAGTCTGGGCTGTTCTATTTTTGGACTCAATATCACGTCCATGTGTTGTTGTTTGACAGCTAAAGACAAGGGAGAGAAGAAACTGTTTGGCTACTCCTTTGTTCCTCTGATGCAAGAGGACGGAAGGACTCTGCCAGATGGCACCCATGAGCTCATTATCCATAAGGTAAGACCTGCATACCCTCACCATCTACTGTAGGCTTTGACTGGGGGGGGAGTACCAAATCAATTTTAACCTCTTCTTGGCAGGATATTCGTTTTTGGCTTATATATAGTGTATATAGTTTTTACTGCAGAAACCTTCACAGTGTTGTGTAGGTTCATCTAAGATTGTGATATCTTAAAAAAAAGATATCATCTCATGTCCATCAGTAGATTGTAGCTTAGCCGTGATCTTAACTGAACCTGTTGATTGTTTTGCATCTCACAGGTGCTGTCAAGGATAATTTGGATGGGATTGTGCCCTGTATATGATTACGTGAATCATTGTCTCTAAATGGCAAATTGTGAGAGTCTTTTATGATACAGTTAAGAGCCACCGGCCACCAAACAGCTCGCATCACTCAATTACAGGGTTGCACGCCAGCGAGTAATGTCCGCTTACATAACATTGCCAAGCTGTGAGGTTGAATTTAACCAGGCGTAAGTGTTGCTGTATTTCTGTTTGTTAGTCTGCATCTCTTTATTTAGATTCACCTTTTCTCCCTACGTTTTAAGCGACTCACAGGTTTGTCGTATCAAAGGTCTGAAACAAGTAAAATGACCAGTATCCCCAGTTAAAAGCTGCTGCAATGCTGTCTTGGGTGTAATTCGGAATAATTGCAGACTAGATGCTTTTCCTCAGCTGCAGGCGAAGGGTGTGTCCAGTTCTGTGGAAGGAAAAGAAACATGAGTGCATTCATGCATTTTATTGGCAGTAAGGGGTCCAAAAATATGATGTATTTATTCTATGATTATCTATGGTTTAGTTCAACAGTGTATAAATACAAAGAAAAATGCTATTTTCTTTGTACTTTTTCATGTCAGGTTGCAAGATTTAGTCTTACCAAACCCCAGGTTTTGAGCCTGCTGGTTTTAGTGGACTGCTTTCTTTTTCCTGTGTGTCTCCACCATAGAGGGGGGTAAAGGCCCATTGTAATGCCAGATGAAAGTTGCTGAAAAGCTCAATGAAACTGCATGGCCTAGTTTCTCCTCAGGCCTAAAATAGACACACAGGAGCAGTCCAAACTCTTTGGTAGCTTTGGAGCTCAAACAGCTTCAGATGTAGGACTGCATGTTAAATCCATAACACAAGACAATCTAATTTCAGTCAAGACCTCTTCAGTAAAAAGAAGACTGTCTTTTGTTTTTTTACCTTCATAAACAGTAATTTATCTATGCCTCTGTTTAAGCAATTTCCCCACATAAGAGGGTGAGGAAGGAGAGCAGCAACAAGATTCTTGGTACCAAGCAGACCAGGCCTTAATGACAACAGATATAACAGTGGAATCAGACACAACATGAAAAGAAGGGTCTGATTCAGAGGTTGGTTGCAAAGGAGCTTGCAGAGGCAGTTGGTGAAGTCACACATATTGCTTCAACAGTTGGGGGTTTCTGATGGTTCAGAGATTTACAAGGAAAGCTAATAACACTTTTGTTCGGAAACGAGCCTATTTCTAACTTCAATATATGACAGGATGATTAGCCACCATGAGGATCAACTTCTCCTTTACTTTGATGTTGGATGACAAGTTAAAGAGCAACCACCTACCTCTCACAAAATATTTACAGACATGATTAGGCCCTGAAACGAGCACTGAAGCTTTTGAATAGACAAAAATGTAAACTATTTACTATTGCAAGTAAAGCAAAGCGATGGATCTGCTGGTCAGTTATCGGGCAATACAGGTCATTACTTAGTTCAAATGAATGCAAAGAAGGAGTATTAAAGCCTGAAAAGATGCCTGTGTGAATCCTCCTTACTCATCCTTTCAGGCTCAATATGACTGATGTAGATTCCACCCAAGATCTTTGATGTGGTATGCCCAAATATTATCTTTTTGAAAAGTAATTAGAAAAATCATCCACCTTTTCCTGTATCTCCCCTCGTTCTCTGTTTTTAATCGGACACACTGAGGGTTCAAACTGGCATTTGAACCCTCAGTGTTGCATTCTTCTGCTCTTGTCCAAAACATATGCCAGTGGCAGCTCAAAAAAGTTGTGCTTTATTTTTTTTGCTTGGTTTCCTTGCAGTGCGAGGAGAACACCAGCTTGGCTGACTGTTCACGCTACCTGAAGCAGCCGTTCTCCAAGCCCAACCTGCCGTCTAACAATCAGACGCTGAAAGGAACCAAGGAATCTTTCTGGATCACCAGCTTCCTCTGCTCCACCAAGCTCACGCAGAACGGTAAACAAGACTCAGGCATCGACATTTGGGTCGCTTGCCTGCTGAACTGTTTTTGGCCGCCACACTTTTACAGATTTTAATTGGGAGTTTAGTTGTGCAGCACTTCACTAGCTGGTTCTGTGTACTTCTATAGATCAGCGAGTGTTACAAAGAATGCAATCAGGGCTTCAAAAGAGGCTGAAGAAAATGTAGAAATGCCATATGTTAAGGGAAGTCAAAGAGATGGGTTCTGTGCAAGTGTTGAACTGATGTTCCCCTCCCTAGTGCGCGAACAAACCAGTGAATATGCAAGGTGGTAGGAACGGCTTCTGATCTGCAAAACTCACTAATGAACTAATAAGTCCTTATGCTTTTGGGTTTGGGATTTCAGCATGGCTAGAAGACTAAGTCAGTGTTTGAATAGAAACTTTAAAGTTACAAGCATAATTCAGTTGCAACGCTCTTTGTTTATTTATCTTTTGAGATGCATTTTAAGACAACCAAAATCAGTAATGTAACAACACAAACAGAATTTTGAGTCTAAAATTGCAAAAAGACATTTCAGGTTCAACAGAGACAGCTAAAAGACTTTCTTCTTGAAGCTTATGTTTTATTCATGCGTATGTCTGGGGAATCCTGCACAGGAAAATGACTTTTTATCTCCCTCATCCTGCTGCACTTGAAAATGTCATCATTTGTTTGGATACGTTGGGGGCTTTGGGGCTATAATTGAAGGGCCTGATGATGCTTTGTGATGTGAGATGCACGCAGCTCTCATAATCCTCATAATGTGTTGTTGTTGTTGGGTTTTTTTTTTTGATCTTGATCTTGATCATCTTGATCTTGTCACTGTTTGTAAGTCATGTGTCTTTTTGCATCTTACCCCTCCTTGTTGTCTTCCTTCAGGTGATATGCTGGACCTGTTGAAGTGGCGAGCCCACCCTGAGAGGATCAACGACAGCTTATCAAAGCTGAAGGAGATCGATGGCTCGGAGATTGTCAAAGTAGGCCAGCAGACAGACTCTCATCCATGATTTGGCCCTGCCTTTTCTTGCCTTGTTCAATTCAATTCAATTTTATTTATATAAAAGTGCCAAATCACAACAACAGTCACCTCAAGGCGCTTTATATTGTACAGTAAAGCTCACTGTTAAGAATGAAGTGTCACTGTTTTATTTCAATCAAAATGTATTTAAAGTTCAGGTTGAGGAAATGAAAGCCTGTTTTGTACTTCTCTAACAGTTTCTCCAGGACACCTTGGACACCCTCTTCGGGATTTTGGATGAAAGCTCCCAGAGATATGGACTTAAGGTGTTTGATTCACTGGTAAGTCAGTTGTCCAAATGGCTCAGTCGTGTCGCAGATTCTTTTTTGTGTGTGCGCATTCTCAGTTTTTCTTCACATCAGGAGCCATCTGATAGTGTTTGAGTCAACAGTAAGAGCAGATACACAAACTCCAAGAGAAAGATCTAGTGATGTAACGCTTCAGAGCTCGCTGAAGCAATCTCAACCTGGTCATGCTGCACTGAGCTGATAGTGTGAGCCCGGAGATCGATCTCTTTCTCTCTTTCTTTCTGTCTCTGTCTCCTCATGTCTCTCTCTCTCCAAATCAGTTTCACACTGACACACAAGCACACTTTCTCCTCTCACTTTGGCGTTATCAGTGATGAAAAGGTCTAGTGGGCCGCTGTAGCCATCAGGTTTTCTTTATGTTGCTCGAGATCAATCAAACAGGTTGGACGAATGGACTTGTGCTCTGTGGCTGGACAAGCTCAGATCATACAACAAGCTGCAGACATGAAGTGATGGGTTTTTAAAAATATTTCTAGAGATTTGTGTGCAGCATGTAAATACGCTTCTTTTTAATCTCGTAGCCTCATATGAAAGGCACAATTTTACATTCATGCATCTTAGATAAAACTTTATTAAAATACACAGAATTCTTTAGGGTTTTTTAAGCGATATGCCAACATGATTTTTTTTTTTAAGTTGTCTTCTCTGTTTACTCTAGGTCCATATCATCAACCTTCTCCAGGACAGCAAATTCCAGCACTTTAAACCAGTCATGGACACCTACATCGAAAGCCACTTTGCTGGAGCTTTGTCCTACAGGTATGTGATGTTTTAGCATTCACTTGTAACATATGCTGCAGATTTTCAAGGCTACATCACAGAACCACACATTGTATTCTAATAAGATATCACAAGAGGTAGGCTGGACAAGAGAGTCCAACCTACGTCAATGCTGAGAGGCAGCTTTGCTCAGTCATGTGCTTTGATAGAAGATTGGATGAAATGCTTATGGTGCCCCCTGGTGGATGAAAAGTGAATTAGAAAATTGTGCTCACTTTTGTCTCCCTGGATTTCATTTCTCCTCCATCACACACCTGCTGTTCTCACCTCACCAGTTGTTTCTTTCAGTCTGTACCCATTTCTGTCTTCTGATATTTTTGTTAAACTTTCTTTTGTAAGCACACACACCGCTGCCACATTTCTAGAAGTTCTAAACAGGAAACAAAGATACTTAAAGAGTACTCTCATAAGTACTCAATGCCATATGTGTCAGAAGCGCACCGCTGGATGAAGATGATCTCTTGAGTTGAAGAGTTTAATTTCAAAGTTCGACTGTTTAAAGCAGCAGTAAAAAAAAACTGAAACAGATTACAAGTGGGTGGGTGGCTAGGAGCTTTTATTACTCTTGTCAGCCCGCAGTTTCATGATTATTACACATGGCTGTAGTATTGTATTGATGAATTAATGTGACCAGAGTTCATTTAAATAATGGACGATAGACTGTTACATTTTAAAACATAACACTGTCTCATCTATATTTGCCAAATCCAGTGAGAGAAGCAATGCAGCTAGTGGTAACTAGTTGTACGGTGTGTGTGTGTGTGTGTGTGTGTGTGTGTGTGTGTGTGTGTGTGTGTGTGTGTCTCTCCTCCAGGGACCTGATCAAAGTGCTGAAGTGGTACGTGGACCGCATTGTTGATGCAGAGCATCAGGATCACATACAGCAGGTGCTCAAGGTGAGGCACGCACAAAGACAGCCAGGCCAGTATTTCAAACTGTAAATGCAGCTGCCTTTATCGATACACAAATACACCCATGCACACAATGACACCATCCACTGCCACTCCTGCTAATTCATACGTTCTTCTACCATTTGTTATCCCCCACCTGTGTCTATTACACTGCATGCAATTTTAATGAGCAGAAGCACAGTGCCTCTAGTGTTGGGAATCCTCATCACATTTTTCTAATGACTCATGCAGACACACTGTCAGTGGAGCACATTGCGGCACCCAAACTGTGGCTCCTCGTTTAACATTCACAGAATAGATTCTGCACCAGAAGTGAAATGGTAATCTGTAGTGCAGTAAATAATGAATAAGCGGTACAGTGCAGATGTGCTTGCAGGCTTTTCCACGTAGAAGCAGACAAGAGAATCTCTTTAGACGGGTTTAATTGCGTATCTAACATGTCGATGTGCTTATCTTTAGGCACATTCCTTTTTTAATAAAAAAGCAAAGCGGATCACTGTCAAAAAACTGCTATATTATAAATGAGCTCAATAAAAATAAAATTAAAGGTTATCATGAATAAAATTGTTTTATTTATTTAAATTCATGTATTTCAAGACTTTGCCATAGACTGTATATTAAAGGCGTTGGTAGTCACATCAATGTCAGCTATTGCTTTTGAAGCTTCAAGATGGGCATTTTACTCAGTGTTGTTGTTTGTTGTTTTGTACCCACAAATGACCTAATTTGGAAAAATAAATCATGTAACTGCTAGCATGATTTATGCTATCAGAGAGACACAGATACCTGCTGCCATGTAAGTCAACTTATAAATAAAATAAAACTTTTACTCACTTTAGAAACTGGAGCATGGGCGTCTTTGACAGTATGTTGGTACAATTAAATAAGCAGCCATGTTATTTGTCAGGTAATTGCATTAAACCTCTTCCACGGGACATACAGTCGGAGAGATCCAGTTCAGTGACTTACATTAATTGAGGGGATCTCCGAGCAGATGGCTAAAGGCACCAACTTGTTATTCAAAGCAGCCGCTCTATTAATTGTCCAGAGCTTTAAGCCCTTACAGTTACAGTTGGATACAATACAAAAGATACAATTTAAACTGCTGAGGTGTGTGGAAATTTGCTCCTACGTTCCTTGAAAGAACAAATTGGCATCCAAAGTTCTTTTTGTATTCCAGTAGCTTTAGTGATCTCCCTCCATGAATTTGTTGACATATGTGAGCCCTATATTGATGCTATCATTATTATTGCTTTTAATAAGTAGGCGATTGTTCGATGCGATGCGCAGTTAGCCACATTACTTTATTGCATCGGTTATATCTAAGGAGGTTCACGCTAGCTTACACTGTAAGTTATGGTATTTGGTTTCAGAGGGGTTTGTGGTTATGGTGTACATCTCCCACTGAAGCATAAATCTCCACCCTGACTGTAAATCTGTCTACTACTGTTTTTAAATTGGGCACCCTCACATTAACATCTGTGAGTACTGGACAGCCTCAAGTGGCCCTTGAGATCACAATGCCAGAGTGACTTATTTGTTTTGTTTCAATTTATTTCTTCATGCTTGACTCAAAAACTCAAAATGATGAATTCATTATCAGAATTGCTTGAATAGTCTGGTACTTTTGACTTTGAGATAAATAAAATAATAAGAGATTGGATGAAATTCATCAGGACAAAATGTACGAATTCTCTATTATCTGACAACTTTCCCTGGAAGGAACTTTTGTGCTTTTTTCCATCAGGCGGCAGAAGACAAATTCTTTTTTCCTCTTTCCTCTCAGGCCAGCGAGTACATTTTTAAGTACATCATCCAGTCCCGTCGGCTCTTTTCGCTCGCTACAGGAGGCCAGAATGAGGAAGAGTTCAGAGTCTGCATTCACGAGTTGTTCATGTCCATCCGCTTCTTCCTCTCGCAGGAGAACAAAGGCACCACGCCCGTCGCACAGACACAGGTGTGTATGGGCTTGTGTGAAAAATCAGTGACAGGCATGAGCGTATCTTAAGATCTTTGCAGCTTTGTCATACATGCGCCTGATTGTGTGAATCTGAATGTGAAAATGTGCGCCACTTGATGTTTTCTTTCTCAGGGGCTCCTGTTGATGCAGTTGTGAAAGGTGAGAAATTGGCTGTAATTGAATTTCATGCTGCCAGAGGGTTTGGAGGCAGAACAGGGATTTCTGTGGCAGGTTTTCCTTAATCAGTGGGAGGTCTGCACAGCAGGGCAGCTGCCTTCACTGATTTCAAAGAAGACCAAAACAAAACAAGCTAAAGACCCCAAAGATAATCCTAATTCACCTCACCCACACAAAATCTAAACATGTCTTTTCTTTTAGAAGCCATAATGAACTACACATTTTTGCAAAAACCTCACTTTTAATCTTCAAGAATCAGATTGTTGTTGCAACTTGAACTATTCCAGCTGCGCTCTGTCTGAAAACCTCTGTTTTAGTCCCCCACTGACTTCTGATCTGTATTCTCAACACAACAATAGCAGTGGGAGAATGCAGGTCGGGCTAATACTAATCCCACTTAATCTGTAACATCTAGCACACACACGCCAGCATACACAAATACATACACACTCAAAAACATAAGCAGCAAACCCATATACAGATAGGCAAACTGTTTCCTGCACATATGGAATTTATCATGTGCAGAACAACTTGAGATTGGCAATTTGGTATTTAACTGTCACTCCTGTTTTAGATTTTATACTGTTAAGTAAAAATGCAAAAAAACAAAACATGATTTGAACATATTTTTTGATATAATTATGCTTATTTAATGCAAAAATTAGATATGCTGCATTCTAAAATTAGTAAACACACTGTGATTACTCAGAAAAGCTACTTCAGTTGGGCAGTTACGGCCCCTGTTGCCTTATTTAAATGGATGAAACATCTTTTCTTCAAAGAAAACATCTTTGACAGTTGCTGGAAAACAAAACCGCATTTGTCTTCTGCCAGAATGTCCCAGAGAAGAAGAACGTTAGTGTTACAAAAAGAGAGACTCAAAGGGAGATATTTAGTCCTTTTTTTCTCAACTATTCAATGAGAAACTGACAAAACCTGACAGGAAGAAGGAGAATCTGACAGCCAGCTACAAACAAGTGATGGGCAGCAATCCTAGCTGTCCTTCAGCTTAATCCACGTAATCCGTGCCTGCCAGAGTTCTGACTAAATCCAAGTGGGGCCAGTGATTCAGGGCAGAATAGTAAATATTTACCTCTGTTTACTAAATAAAACAGCTGTCTAGAAACATAGTATGAATATTAAGAAGAGTATGCAGCAGTACAGTCGCTTCTTCTTGAGTCAGTTCTTATCGGTTGAGCTGAGCTGCAGGGCATCTTCACAGTGTCATTAGGATGTAGCTTCTTTATTATGCTACTTACATCATTAAAGTTAGTGAAAGATGTATGGTAAAATATTTACTGCATATACATCTATAGGAACACTCTCATCATGGTTTTCAGCACAGTGATTCCATGCCTGGAGAAAGCATTTAAACAAGAATGAGCTCCACCTGTTGCACCTGCACCTGTTATTGAACATTCCCTCTTTATGCGCAGGCCGTGTTCCTCCGAACATTTCCGGCAATTTACGGCGAGCTGTTGAAGATCTTCACTGTGCGCGAGGTGGCCGGTTTCGTCAGGGAGACTCTGGGCAGCCTGCCTACCACCGTCCATCCTGACTGCCCCCTGGAGGCCGTCAAACTGCAGTGCATTGCCAAGACTGTGGAAAGCCAGCTTTACATAAACCCAGGTAAATACTAGTAGGACAAAAAGCATTTATTCACAGCATTTGGAACATGATCACAACTCTTTAGCTCTGCAGTCCCATTTGAGAACACACCTTAGCTAATTGTTACCCTGCAGTGAGCCAAATTCCAAGTTATTAAACTGTTCTTAATAAAGGGTTTACACTGAAGCAAATTACTGTGTCAATTTTTTATTTGCAACACGCTCCCAAAGGCTGCATGTAGCAGGGAAAAAACATCCCTCATGCAAATCATATGAATGTCATACAAGATTTTCATTAGTTCCAGTCAATAATGTTTCAACTGAGCATGAAAGCAGAGCAAGACATTATGGCCCCGCGGAGAAATGAGTGTAGAAAATTTTCTTAGTTGTTCCCGTTCTGTTATTTCTACTTCATTAAGTCTTTGATGTGTTTGTGCTGTAGATTCACGATGCATCCTGTTGCCGGTGGTGCTTCGAGTGCTACAGGCCCACATGCAGGAGCAGAGAGACCTGGTCATGTGTGCCCAGATCCTCTCCAGCATGCTTTCTCTAATCAAGAAGGAGGAAAATGGCACTGCGGTGAGTATTACACTCATAACTGAGAGCCATTAGTCAGGCCCCCCTGCTTCCTTAAAGAAACACTGCAGTGTTTTGGGAAATACACTGGCTTTCTTACTGATGAGGAAACTGAGACAGCTGGTTAACTGAGCTTAGACTAAAAAGCTCAGGTAATGAAATCCATCTAAAGCATATTTCAAGCTCAAAACCCAAATTTGTTTAATCTCTTAAAAGCTTATAGCTGTCTTTAGAATTTCTTTCTTTTTGTTTTATTGATTAATAAAAAACAGTTTCAGGTTTTTATTAAATGTTAGTGCCAGAAAGAAATCCCTGGCCTGGCCTGACTAGAGCCTTTGCTTTTAGTTTTTTTAAATTTGGCCAGTCAACTCCTTGCACTTACATCCCTGGATGCTGGAGGTCCCACTGGCCATTTGCACCTGTCTGCATCCCACTATTTCAGTAGACTTCAGTAATGCAGAGAGCAAACGTCCAATTAAACTCAGAGATCGAACAGTGGCTTTCGGTGTAAGATCGCTCCTTCCGAGCCTAATGATGGCACCGTTTGCCACATTGGGATCCTTGTGACTTCATCCTCTTTCTCAAATTTAAATTCAAGATGAGGTTGCCTTTCTCTTAGAATGAAGGAGATCCCATGAGCTCAGGGGGAGGAACTTAAAGGTGATATCTGCCAGTTCACCTGAAAGACAAAACGCAGACTTAACAATGTGGTGTATGCTGTGCAGTGCAGCGAGGAATGCCCAGACCTCTACATTGGAGAAACCAAACAGCCACTTCACAAGCGCATGGCACAACATAGAAGAGCCACCTCCACAGGACAAGACTCAGCAGTCCATCTGCATCTTAAGGATAAAGGTCACTCTTTCGAGGATGCCAATGTTCACATTTTGGACAGAGAGGACAGATGGTTTGAAAGAGGAGTGAAAGAAGCCATCTATGTCCACTGTGAGCGACCATCTTTGAACAGAGGCGGTGGTTTACGACACCAACTGTCTGCCATCTATAATCCAGTTTTGAGATCCCTTCCCAGACGCCTTAACGCCCACTCACATCCTGGGCCATCTGATCTCAGGAATTCGCATGATAAGGTGGGGCCAGGTTTCACAATGAACTCATCCGAAACTCTGGCTGATTGGGACCCACACCCAGTTTCACACTTTGGCTCAGGCGATTAAAAGATCATCAGGGGGTCCTTTTGTCCCTCTGTGGGGGGAAACTCCCACTAGGTTTATATCTGGGACTCTCCACCATTTGACTTTAGAACTGAAGAAGCTTCTCGGATGAGAGGTGAAACGTCTTCAAGCAACTTAAAGAAGTCCAGACGCTTTTCTTTGCAAGCTCCTTTGACTATCTGCCAGTTTGTTGCTTTTGATGGATTGCATCACGACTCAAAGACGCACAACAGTATTCTTCTCACCTGACTTTGAACAAGAATTTTTTAAGTCATTGCAGTCATTCATCAAATCATTGTGCTGTTGCATAAAGATCTGGTTACGCTTTAACATGTGGTGTACAACTAAAGGCGTAATTCCTACAACTAAGTGCTGATTCAATGGAAATTAAATGGAACTTTAATTACTTGAAATTACAATGAAATTATATTTACCTACAAATAATAACAATTTCATGGTAATTTTGAAGACAAACAAGAAAAAATAAAAGACCATCAAAATTTGCAGACCTGTGCTTTTCCATGAAAATTATGAAGAAGTTACATAATAATGACGACTATTTATACAGTGCTTGAAATTACTTGCGGTATAACTTTTATTTCCTCTCGTGTAAAATACCTGAAGTTATGTGTTACTTAAAATGACTTACAGACTACCGAAATGTTCTTGCAGTATACCAAGTTCTTTGTTTCCTGTAAAAATCTGACTTGTCACCCCCTTCTTCTAGTGCATACACCGTTAAGTACTTGTAGGTAAATTTAAAGACATTGTAACTTCAATAAATAACACCATTTAATCACTCGGGAATTACAGCCTCAGTTGCATGTCTTATTATAAAGTGTTAGCAAATATCCCTGGCTCCTCCAAGTCATAGAATAATAACTTTTTGAAATCATAAATAATATGGTGTAATCGCTTCATAGAAACTTGTGCAGTTGCAATCAATTCCTGATATTTTCAAGAATCTGCATGACAGTATCCCTCCCATTATATCTCCCAAAATAATTAAAGAAAGTCAACACCACAGGAATCAGTCCTACACCAGTATCGTTGCCAGTACACTGCAATAGCAGATTGCTTTGTTGCGTGTATATGGTCAATTAGTCTTGGTAACCGGGACACTGGCAGCAGTGCAGTCCAGTAATGAGAGCCATCAATTTAGCAATGGACACTGTCAAAGCGGCAGTCACTTTGAGCTGTGTATGTGTATTTGTGTGATTTGCCTGTCTGTGTGTACCTGCTCAGGTTGCCGGGCTTTTACCGGTCCCTGCAAAGGAGGCAGCTAGTGGAAGAGGCAGCCAGAAAAACACATACACAAATGCGTGCACACATGAGCACCCACTGGCACCATATCTAAAGGGAAGTGACAGCAGTGGCAGTCAATGTGCCAGTGAGGCTCCTTCTCATTATCACTCTTTCCAAGACCTGTCTGTCTTGTCAGGGGTAGAGACTAGAGAGAAACACACACACACACACACACACACACACACACACACACACACACACACACACACACACACACACACACCAGTTTATTCACTGCTCTATTTGAGTTTCTTTTCATCTTTAACTGCCTCTACGTCTTTTGTATTCTACCTTCTCCTATTCGTTTCCATTCTCCTCTCTCTTTTTTAAGTTATAGTCTCAAAATGTTCTGCATGGCCCTGAAACTTCTTATTAGTCCACATTCTGGTGCAAGACTCATTAAAACTGATGAAAATAGAATTACAGGGTAGCGGTGGCAGGGCGGGGAGGGGTGTAGACGTTGGCTCGGAGGCAGAATGGTGTCAGTTGTTGAATCCGGTTGAGTGTTGTGCTAGCAGATTCATTCTCACATGGGTGTGTTTTCTTTTCCCTCTCAGGAGCTTGTGGTGTCTGAGGAAGTGGAGCTAATTGTGGAAAGCCTGCTGGGAGTTTTACTGAGGACTATCTTGGAAATTAGCAACCGGCCCCAGCCTGCTGGAACCTCCATGAGACTACAGTTCCAGGATGTCACTGTATGTGTGTTTTACTGTGTGTGTGTGTGTGTTTGTAAGCTAGCTTACTGCTATAAATGCCAGAACTTGACAATATGTAGAAGCGTAATTAGATTAATAAACATAGTTTCTGGAATGGCGGAAATGGTGAGGTGGATGACAATGTGATCATCATTGTCTGATGAAGGAAGGTCAAGGAAACTCTTAAAAATCCTGTTAACATAAGTACAATTCTTACTAGTTCCACTATTATTTTCAAAGCACAATAGATCTTATTTTTTGAACTCATTTCTTCTCCAAAAGGACAGAAAAATAAAAGTTTTCCCTGAATATGCAACAACATTAAAGCTCCATCTTCTCCCTCTCATTATGTGTTGTGTTGTCAGGGAGAATTTGTGGCATGTTTGTTGGCGCTTCTGCGACAGATGAGTGACAAGCACTATCAGAAGCTGCTGCAGGCGTTCAGCAGCAAAGACGACCTGAGGGTAAGACCACTCGATCTTTCTCTCTTTCCCTCCATCCATATCTGTCTGTCTGCAAGTCTAAAAGTAAAAGATTATAATTAATGCCTGTTGATGGTATTACTACAATTTCTACAAATTGTGTAGAATTGGGCAGCAGGAAAAATAAGAGACAGAAAGATATTAAGTTCATGGGTTTACTCTATTGGGAATTAATGTTAACTGAAGTAATGTGCTTTTTGTGAGTTCTATTTCTGATACATGCATCAAAAAAAGTGTAATCAAAAGAGTTTACTAAGTGAACCCTGATGCTGGGTTTGGTGGTAAAACCTAAGTGAAACATGCAGATGAAACCAGATTTACTGCTTTCACATGTGCAGCGCATCTTTCTAGAGGCTCAGACTTTGAGTGTATAATATTATTACAGTTGATAACACAGCACATCCTATCCTATGTACAGACTACATAGTTACATAGTAGATCTGCATTTGCCTTAACACTTGAGAAGTGTTAGGATCAGATATTTGTGTACAGTGTAGTGTCCTTAAATAGAGCTGATATTAACAATTCAGCACCATGGACAGATGCAGAGGAAGTTGTTCTACCTTCATACTAACTCTGAGCAGATTTAATGTGGTTCACACTGGAAAAGAGCCCCTTTTCCATTAGTACCTACTTGGATCAACTCGCCACAGCTCACCACAGGTTTCAGGGTTTTTCATTAGGTCATAGTACCTGTACGGCCAGGGTTCCAAAGCGATCCATGCAGGTTCTAAAATGTGATGTTGTCAGACTGCATGCCACCAATTGGCTGGTCAGTGGTGTCACTCGAGTCATAAGAGCATCTTGTTTGTTAATGGAAAATCGGTCGATCCAAGTCTATCTGAGGAGGTACAAATGGAAAAAGGACCTACAGTGAAGTTTTAGGTTGTTTGTTTTCCCACAGAGCGTGCAGAGATAAAGAGAAGTCAAGAAGTAGCTTATAGCTAGAAAATATTAAAATGGCCAACAGAAACATTTCTTTTATATATTTTTAATTATACCTAATATATAATAGATAGTAAATGGTTGTCAAAAATAAGCTCCATCCCGAATCTTTCTTCTGCAATAACTCTTTACTGAGTAACAAACTTAATGTGCCTTGGTGTTGTTTTGCATGTGTTTGTGTTGCAGGATTTCCTCCTTCATATCTTTACAGTCTTCAGGATCCTAATCCGACCAGAAATGTTCCCTAAAGACTGGACTGTCATGAGACTGGTCACGAACAAGTAAGAACACACACGCAAACAAATCAAGGAAAGCAGGAAGAGGACACGAATGAGGACAGACAGGAAATCAGAGGCTCATGCAGAATGTAGTGTGCTCATTTAATATGAGAGTAAATGCAGTGCTTATCCATCCATATTATTGTCTGGAGGTCACTATCAAGTGGCACAGAGATGATATCATCTAGGAAAAACAAGTAACAGTTGTTTCATAATGAAAAGGTTTTGTCAGACAGAAAAGTGTAACTTAAAAATGTTATGCCTTAGCTATTTATGGTTTTGCCTCTCTGCTCACATTTTCCTTTAGCAGTGCAGAATGGAAATGACAGATTCCCCTCCAAGGTGACACAGTAGTAATCTTCTCCACCTCTTGCTTTCTGCGTCCCTTTTTGTTCTTTTAGTGTCATCATCACAACTGTCCTCTACCTTTCTGACGCTCTGAGGAAAAACTTCCTCAATGACAAGTTTGACTACAAGGTAAGGGAAGTTGGCAGGCTTTGTGTGCGTGTGTGTGTGTGTGTGTTGTCTGAACAGTGCTGCAGTGCTTCAGAAGTCTGAATGTCAAAATAGCTTCAAAAAGTTTGCTGCATTACTTTACTACTGACACACAGGCAGACACATATATAATATGGAAGTTCATCACACATCACAAAAACTGAGACATGGATATAAAATCGACCCAATACTATTATTTAGATGCTTAAGGCAGACTGTGCAGTAGTGAGCTGAAAGCTAAAAAACAGAAGAAAGAACAATAAATATACTTTACACCAACATCAAATACATAATCTGGTTTCAGTATTTTTTCTATATGGTGCTTGACCAGGTACAGTCATGGACTATCTAACAGGCTTGATTTGATCCATTTGGAAACATATAGAAAAAACAGGGTAATTCTAGACCACCAGTGCATTTTGGCTTTTGTAGCGTTTTTAAACTGATTCGTGATGGTTTGTTGTTTTCATAAACATTTTGAGATGTTTGAGTCTAGTGTCTTAAACTAATCAATAGACTGATGGCTGATTTTAGGCCATCGTTTTAATTGTTGCAACTCTCCCCATGAGTAATATAGGTGAAGTATTGCACTCTGTGAGATAATCCCCTCTACATTAGTAGAGGAATGTGATTCAGTCTGAAAATTTTTACACCTAAACATCTGATGTTACCTGACTGTAGCGCAGTGGTGGAGATGTTCTTAAAGATTCAATTCAGAGGCGAAACTGTTGATTTACTCTAGTTGATGGAATAGTCTAATATAGACAAGTAATCTATAAGTGTGATCATCTTCAGCAGAGAGGTATGTGAGTTCTCAAGGTAAAGTAACACATCATCAGCGTATAGGCTTATCCTATGGTCTGTTTTTTCAGTTTGAATTCCTTTAATAGCGGAATTTTGTAGGATTGCTGCTGCTATTGGCTTAATGAAAATGATGTAATCTGAAGATCTGGGAGGCTGTTTGTCCTATCAGTATTGTGTCTGATAGTAAGTTACTGTGTACCCACATGCAGGTAGACACTTTTGTAGGTTAAAGTCAGGAGGTTGTGCACGTTAACAAAGTGATGTTTTTTTTATTGCAGGTGTGGGATTCGTATTTCTACCTGTCTGTAATATTTATCAACCAGCCCTGTCTTCAACTTGAATCCTTCTCTCCCTCCAAGAGAAAGAAAATACTGGAAAAGTAAGTGCTGATTATTTACAAATGCTTGGTATTCTTTGCTGGATGCGTTAGAGCAGTCTGTAATGAGCCACACACCTACTCAACAAGCCGCTCTATCTTGCTCCTCCTGTCTGTCAAGAACCTCAACACAGCTGGACACACACAGTGTACACTCACTCTAATGACTGCTTAACATGCTGTTCTACAGCTTCCATCAGTATGTGCACACATTTTTAACCGCATTTTGTTGTTGTTTTTTTTTATCATGCAGATATGGAGACATGAGGGTGATGATGGGCTGTGAGATCTTCAGCATGTGGCAGAATTTAGGTAAGGTGATAGAGGCCCATCATAGCGCACATCTTATTCCTCAACATGGGCTACACCCATGACGGAGAAAGTTGTTAAGCTCATCGTCCTTCATGTGGCATATTCACAAGAGATACTTACTGAGTACTTACTCAATGTTTCCATGCACGGGATCCGTCTCATTGTGCTTTGCAATTCACACCTTTGCTGGATTCCAGCTTGATCATTATATGGATCTGCATGATGTGTAACAACGTGGGCCATCATGCGGACCAAATTCTCATTTATAAATGGCACTACAGCCTCCATAGTGCTCATAAAGGAAAAGAGGCCCAAAAAAAGCTGGAGAGTGTGCAGAAAGAAAAAAAAAAAGTAAAAGATTTGCTGATGCAGGACCTAAATGTTTGGAAAGAAATTTGTGAAGGGATTTTAACCTAATGACGTACATGGCATATTTGCAGGTACTTATAAGTGCTAGTGTTTGATTTCATTTCAGCAATAGCTGGATCTCTTAAAGTCCTGTGGTTCTATTGAAACTATCTAAATCCTGTTTTTATTTATTCATATTTATTGCTCCTCTGGTGCAAAAGTAGAGCTCTTGGAATCTGTGTGATGCAACAAAGCAAACAACTCTCTGTACTTGAGCTGATGGGATCTAAAAAAAACAAAAAACCCTTTTTTCTTCTTTATACCATTTGTCACCATGGCAACCGACTGGATGCCTTGGTCTCCTTTATGTGGATGCTTTTGTTCTGACTCTGTGATGGATGGATGCAATTTTGTTTTATGGTAATTTCCAACGTACTGTTCAAGTGTGGTTTTTCTCATTTTCAAGTACACTTTGGAACCCCCCCCCCCCTCCTTTCTTTTTTTATTTGATAGTAATAATAACGTTACATCTTTCTGCTGAAAATGATGGAATAAACTGTGCACTCTAAGTTGTTTCGTTTTAGCACTTCAGCCAAATTGGAAGGAATTTGTGAAGTGCACTTTATTAGAATCTGTCTAAAAGGGAGGACAGAGGAGAGAAATCCACTTGACCTTTTGAATTCAGACCTGTGTTAGCCAAAGAAAACAAAACATCTGAGGCATTATTTTTTAAAGGTGTAATGTTTGTTTAAATGATTAGAATGGGGGAGTAGCAGAAAACAATCAAAACAGAAAGTTTTGGGGCTTTTGGGAACTTCATGAACTGCTAGAGCAGGATTTATTGCAAAGGTTTTGAAGGAAGACACCTTTCCAGAGTTGGGTAAATTGTCTCTGACATAAAGAATATGCTGTGTGCAGGGATAAAGTGAAAGCCTGACCTCTGTGCCGATCTGTATCTTTCCTCCAGGTGAACATAAGTTGAACTTCATCCCAGCAATGATTGGGCCGTTCCTGGAGGTGACGCTGGTGCCTCAACCTGATCTGAGAAATGTCATGATCCCCATTTTCCACGACATGATGGACTGGGAGCAAAGACGCAGTGGCAATTTTAAGCAGGTACTGCATGCTGCTGTTTCACTGAAATCAATTCACCAACTCAGAACTATTTAATCTTGGCTTTAACTGTTAGTTGCAAAGGTTAATGAAAGCTAAATTCATCCTTGTCATAATCAAAAATAAGCCACATCTATATAACTGGATAATTGGAAATATAACTTGTAATAATTGCAGTGTGTGTGATGTTTAATTTCCTTCTAAAACATTTACATTCATTTATAGCTGGTTTTGTTTATCATTGCTAAATAATAATATTATTTACATTTCTGAAACTTCAGAAACCACAATAATTAGTATAATATATGAACTGAAGCATGTGAATGTGAGAGACAGAGCATTACAGAAAACAACTACTTATGTTTTGTTGCTAAAGGTGGTTCTACAGGCTACTTGGTCATGGCATGTCTTTAGTTTTTCACATAACTGTAAATTCTAACAATTTAACTGTAAAGAAATTGACAGATGGGTGAGATCGATTGGTGTCTTGTCACTCACAAAACGTACTCCCTAAAGCATATCCTGCTTTATTATCAACAATTCTCTAAAAGTATCACGTTGTATAAACTAGTACTCAAAAATCATTAGTAAAATGTCTATTCAGGTAACAAAACAAGTGATCAATAAGCAGTCAGATTTTTCTCAGTCAGAGTCAAAGTCACCCTCTGCTGGTCATTGCAAATACTGCAAGTTTAAGAGAATTATGCATTCTCATTCAGATAATTAAGTCTACTTTTTTGATGCTGCACACTTTAAGATCAAGCTCTGCGTTCTTCTTTGTTATGTCAGTGTTGTTCAGACTGCGAGCCTCTGAGCTTTAAATGCTTTTCCTCACAGGTGGAGGCCAAGTTGATTGACAAGCTGGACAGCCTGATGTCTGAAGGCAAAGGCGATGAGACATACAGGGAGCTCTTCAACAGCATGTGAGTTGGTAAAAGAATCAAGAAATGTTACAAAATCTAATAAAGTAGAAATTTTCCAGAAAGACTTTTGAAGGAAAAGTCTCTGCAAATTTGTTAAATAATTTGGCTGCGAAAGCAATTTTTAAAAATTAATTAATTTTTTACAATAAACAGTAAAATCCCAGCAAAAACCTACTTGAAAGTGCATGAAGGCTAGTTTAGGAGACCTGGGCACTTCCAGTGAAAATAGCTGTTTATGGGGGTCTAATTACCTAAATGATGCAACCCACACAAGGCTTCATCAGGTAAATTATCTGCGTGGGCTGCAATCTGCAGGTCATTTGCCTCACTAAATGGGCGTTTTATCGGGAAGTGGATGTGTCTAAGTATTCTGCTTTTGAGAATTAGCCTTTAACCCTGAAAACCCAGAGCACAGATAGCAGCATTACAGCTCTGAAAAGGCCTCTTGTACTTCAATAAAGAAAGCCATTAAATGGGTTAGGTTGCTTTCAGAGCATGTAGCTAATGAGGGAAGCAACACAGAAAGCTGCAGGCTTACTTTCAAACTAACAAACATGTCATTATTATACAAATATACAATAGGTAGTTTTGTATTTGAAATTGCTTATGTAAAGCATATTTTTCAAGCAGTGAGAGGTAAGTGATGAGCATTTAATCGCCTTCATCTTCACTCACACCTCCTCTTTGGTCAGCTCCTTTTGTCTGTCCTTGAGTTTCCAGGTTTGTACACCTGCATGCTTAGTGTTTGTGCACACCTTTTCATATATGTGTGTGTGTGTGTTCACCTGAGTGTGTGCGTATGTTGGTCCCTGCTTCTTTTCTGTTTATATTTTTATGTCGCCCTTCTCTCTGGGCTGCTAGTATTTGAAGCTTTCAAAGCAAAAATCTTGCATTTCAACTTTAAAAGAAAAAGGAAAAGAAAACCATGTTGCATTAAATGAAGTCGTATTTCCGAATCACTCTTCTGCTGCCGCCCAGCCACAAATCAAAGTGTGATCTATTTTATGAGTATGGATCCACTTCTAATATCCCTTTGTCTTCCATAGTCGATCATTCTCTTTCCCACCATTTGTACACGTGAAACATTAATAAAATGCAGAGGCACTGCGGTTCATATTTTGTAAAGTTCAGTAGTTATAGTGTGCGCTATATTGTAATCATGCATAATAAGTTATTATTAACACTTTTTTATGTTTAATTTCAATTTTCTTTTGTTTTTCTTGATTTAAGCCTACTTTAAGTTCATAATTATTTTTTTTTCCTACTAAGTCCACTAATCCCTAAACTAACCTGTGTGAGTGTGTGCTAATATTAATATTAATTTATTCCGCCTATGCTTCCCGCCTGGAGTAGAATTCCTCTGTTTGGTCCGTACCCTAGGTAAGACACCCTCCTCTTTGTTCTCTCAGTGTCGTCTGTGTGAGGGGAAATGTGGAGCAATTACAAAAAAAAGAAGAATAAACAGCTTCAGTATTTTGGCTGTTGTGTGTTTGCCCGTAATTCTATAAAAACCTGTTTTGGTGGCATAACAGTAAATAAGGTGTTGTAAAAAATTTTTAGCCACCTTTGTGTTTTTTCTTTCTTGAGCTCCTGTAGGCAGGCCAACAAGCATAGGTGACACCAGTATGACTGCTATTAATTTTGCTTCGCCTCCTTTCCTTTCTTAGTTGTTTCTTCCATCGCCCCCCCCCATTTGCCCTCCCCGTCTCTTTTGGTCTTTACATCTTTGTCTTGTTCTGTCTCTCTTCATTTGTCCTTCAGCCTGCTGAAGAAGATCGAGAGAGAGACCTGGAGGGAGAGCGGGATCTCTCTGATCGCTACCGTCACTCGTTTAATGGAAAGACTGCTAGACTACAGGTGGGCGCGCGCACACGTTCACAAAATACTTCCAGAGACACACGTGCTTGGTCCTTTTAGTCAAATTCTCAATGTTTCTATTGCAGGGATTGTATGAAGTTGGGAGAAGTGGATGGCAAAAAGATCGGATGTACTGTCAGTTTACTGGTGAGTGTCAGGCAAATATGTCAGTGTTTATCTTCTGTTGCTATTGCACTCTGAAGTTATTACCTTTTTATTTCAAAATGATGAAAAAAGTAAAACATATGTAATATATAGATGATAATTGAGTATTCTTGTGGGTTTTTTTTTTTATTTAACTGGAGTTATGTGCAAGAGGACCTCAGTGTGTAGGCAGAGGGATCAAAAGGCCCCTGCAAATCAGCAGCAGAACTATATTGTTGCACCACTTTTAAATGCCTTCATTACTTGTTTAAATTCCCTCTCTAATGGTTATGATGGTCTCTCTGCTAATGTTTTCCGTCTTTCTCTCATGTTTTTTCATTGAATCATCTCCCGCTCCTGCCAGAACTTCTACAAAACAGAGTTGAACAAAGAAGAGATGTACATCCGCTACATTCACAAACTGTATGATCTGCATCTGAAAGCACAAAACTACACAGGTACATTGAAAGGAATATACTGCCTTGTAGTACAGTGTGACTGAGCGTGGGTGATGCATTATTGCGGTTTTACTGTTTGTCATAACCAGGGCTTTAAGTTGGGATTTGGCAGGGAATCATAAGGTCTGTTGTAAGGGGACAGAAATAAGTCATTACGTAATTCCCATTGTGAGGTCCAGTAGGTTTTAATTTTTTTTCTTTGTGCAGCTTTTCCTGATGCTGGTTCTTAAGTTTACTAAACTTTGTGGATTTAGCCACTACATTCTACGATTAATAAGAAGATATTACATGAGCCATCACTAATTTCTTAGTCGGCCAGCAGGGAAGCCCAGACCTCCCTCTGGCCACCTCCTCCAGCTTATCCGGGGAGTCTTTCCTAGGCCAGCCAATAGATCTAATCTTGTCAACATGCTGGGGTCTACACATGTTAGGACATGCTAGACCGGAACACCTTACCCAAATCTTGTATCCGTGATCTCATTCCAATAATGTTATAAAATAGATCAGGTTTAGATAAACAGATTCATGGCTTTTCTCCACAAAGATGCACCATCTGGTGGCAACATTTTGGACACAATTTACCCGCCTTGGGCACCAATTAAAATTTTAACAGTTAGATTAAACAGAACAGAACATCGAGAAATACAATGAAGGCTTGCAAGTGTCGCTTCAAATAGCACTACACACAAATACTTCAAGAGAAAGTGCAAGAAAATCAGAAAGAAGCTGAATTTCTCCAGATTCTCTACTCTCTACGACTTTGAGAGGAGAAATCTAGAACTACAGGTATATGTTAAAAAAATGAAGGATAAAACCATTGAACTAGAATGAAAAAAGATGTTCAAAGATGGAGTGTAGGTTCAATGAAATGCTGAGAAAAATACAGAGAAGTTTATACTGAAGTGCAGGTGCAAAATCAAGAACAAGAGAAAAGACATGAAGACCTGCAGTGGACGCTTCAGGAAACGCAGAGGAGAAATAAGGAGTTAGAAGGCACGTGCAACAAAGTGCAACAGAGAAATGCAGACATGCACAGGGCAAAGCTTTCTCACTTGATTCTGAAAAGTAGCCTTGTCTTCCTCTCCCTCCTACCAACTCTCCTCTCCATTCTGTTCCCTGTTGGCCAGGAGGGCAATCCTACTGAGGTGGCGGAACGCTGCCCCTCCCACTCACAAACAGTGGTTATATGACCTCATGTTGTGTGTAGAAAAGAGAAAATAAGACATTCACTCAGAACTCTACTGGGAAATTTCAAAGCATGTAGGGTCCTTTCCTTGATGCATTTCAAAATCTATAACAATTTTTCAGCAAACTCTCTTATGTCAGGTGTGGAAAAACAGTGTACAGGACTAGGGCAGTGACCTGGGTGGGAATGAATTATTTTGCAGGGATTATGTTATTTGGGGAAATATTAAACATATGTTTAATATTATGTTTAATACTTCTCTTTTTTTCTTTATTTCCCTTTTTTCTTTTCTTTTCTTTTCTCACAGCGTTAAACGAACGGGCTAATTACCCCAAATGTACAGATCATCTGTAATCCTTTTCTTCTCTTTTTGTTTATATGTATGAAAGAAAAACTCAATAAAAAGACATTGGCTAAAAATTATAAAAAGAAGAAATGGGTTATGTGTTGGAGGCCACGTTAATGTTTTACATTTTTAGCAGTGTGCTCTCCTGGTTTGACTCACCCAATAAAGAAAGGGATAGACACAAAAAAGTGTTCTCTTATGAGATAGGCCAGAATATCCGCAGATGTTTGAAATAAGAAAGACCCATGCATAATATGCATTATTTAGACTGATGAAGACCATAGATTTTACACACATTTGGATTAAAAATGTAAAAGTAAATCTCATGTGAATCAGGATATGACATGTAAGCATTAACCACAGCTGCAACAGGGGAGAGAAGGAGGGTAAAAAATGGTGCATGCAGGTGTGACCATGGGGTGATTTAATGGTTTTTGTGGCATCAGTTGGAAGCACCGCCAGACTGCAGCATATGAAAATCAACCTCACTGCCTATTAGATTTAATTGGTCATTAATCAAAGGTGTGGGATTGCGGTTCCACATAGATCCGTCCCACTTTAACCCCTGGTCTGAACACATACTGTATGATGATTATTGAAATGTGCTTTCATGTTGTCATCTGTTCATGTTCTTCTGCTTCAGTGTATTCATCAGTATTTGAGACACTGAATGCTTCACAAGTTCTTTAAACAAGAAAAAAACTTGTTTAAAGAACTTGTAAATGTAAATTAATATGCTGTTTTTCTCTGTGTATGCTCACAGAGGCATCCTACACCCTGCTGCTCTATGACGAGTTATTGGAATGGTCAGACAGGCCGCTCAGAGAGTTTCTCAACTACCCCATGCAGAGCGAGTGGCAAAGGAAAGAATATTTGCATCTCACTATCATCCAGAACTTCGACAGGGGGAAGGTTAGCTGGAAAGCGCCAGTTTTTCCTCTACAGTCATCCGTCCAATACATTTGCATTTGACTTTACAGAAACCAGAACATTTGTCATGTGATGTAATCTGTGACGTTTCTAGCATACTGGCAAGGTAGAATGAAGGAAGTAAGCTGAGCCCAAACACCAGCAGGACAACTGGTTCCCTATAACACCGCTAAATGCCAGTGAATGTACTGTGCCAGTGTAAAGCAACAGCATGTTCAGTTTTATTCAGAGGAGTTTGTGCCAAGCTAATACCCAGCAGCACGTCAGCTTCTCATGCATATTCAAGAGCCTTCTAATTTAAATGCATTTCTATTTCATACCTGGCAACGAAATAGAGGCGCAGACATATTATTGATGGCTCTCCTAGAGTAAATATATGCTGGCCATTAATACGTATATTTCAAAAATAATAAGCATCAACAGTTTCATGAAACATTAATAGTCGGCTCAGACGCATCGGGGTGAAAGATGAGAGAACTTCTTTTCCTGCTTGTTTAGTAGATACGACATCATTCACGTAAAATGAAGAGGAAGGCCAAAATCCTTGTACAGAGATATTTCTATCTGTTATGAACTGTGACGTTGACTAGAGGTCGCAGCACCTCTTCCACTTAATCAAGGGAATTGCAGGTAGCTGTAATTAGAGCGGGATCCATATTGTCCCACAGTATTCCACACTGTTCCTCTCAGATGGCGATGATGGCCACGCTGACTGTTAAAGCATGATTCGCTCTGATGGTGCCGCATTTAGCTAAAATAATCTCATCAGTGAGAAATGTGAGCGCAAACAGAGCTCAGCTAATTCAGGACGCAGCGTTTCTCACTTGATAAACGGTTCCCAGGCTGTAGTTTTGTTTTCGTCTCTCAGGAGTTGCTTTCTTTCATCATCCCAACTTCACTTCTCTTTTCCAGTTTTATCTCGTTATCCTAACTACCTTTGCTGTTTCTCTGTACTCTCAGGGGAAGGGGGGAAATGGCAAAACAAAACTACGCTCACCCTCTCAAAATAACGCATCATTACCTCTGATGTTTGGGGGGAAATCTCTTTGAATCGTTAAAAATGCCACCCCTCGTTACTCGTAGTGCAAATATCCTTTACATTCACGAATTATGCCATCTTCCAGTGCTCCCGATCACAGAGTGGAAGGCAGCAGGAAAGGAAAGCTTTTCATTTAATTAGTAAGATGGTTGGTGCTGCACGTACCTGCATCGAGAGCTTGTTTGTGTCTGCTGGCGTTGTTGACTCGCCAGTGCCATCCAGTGGAGACCGATTGTGTGAGCACTGCAGAACAAGTGTCTTAGTGTTAAGTAGGTTTCGGGTCAGTCTGTAACTGTCAGACTGGGCACGATGAAGGTGACAGGGAATAAGTGTGTGTTTTTGTGTCCTCAGTGTTGGGAGAATGGCATCATCCTTTGCAGAGAGCTTGCTGACCAGTACGAGTCGTACTACGACTACAGGAACTTGAGTAAAATGAGGGTAAGTTGTTCCAGAAGCTGTGGGGATGCTGCTTGAGGAGTCCTTTGTTTTTTTGTAACCTGATGATGCCCTGGTTAGTCAGAAAAATGCATAATAAAACTAACAGATTAGACACTCTTGGTTTATAAGCAGTTTTGTCTTTTATTGTCAGATGATGGAAGCATCTCTCTATGACAAGATCATGGATCAGCAAAGATTAGAACCTGAATTCTTCAGAGTCGGATTCTATGGGAAGAAGTTTCCTTTCTTCTTACGGGTATGTAAATCACCATATTCCCTCTTTGTCTTGAACAGCTAGTTGAAGGGAATAATACTTTCACCCTCCTCAAAAAAGAAACGGCGCTTCTGAAAGAATGAACTTTTCTTATATAAGACTCTTCCAGTGGAAGGTGACATTCAGCAAGTCTTATTCAGTGCCATTTAATGATGTAACAGGCCCTGTCCTTGGTGGAGTTTGCAGATGGTGCTGCAGTTTCAGTCTGTGCCCACTAGATGTCAAGCTAACCCCACGCTGCTTCTTTCCTAACCCCCCTCTACTGCAGAATAAGGAGTTTGTGTGCCGAGGCCATGACTACGAGAGGCTGGAGGCATTCCAGCAGCGGATGCTCAACGAGTTCCCCCACGCCATCGCCATGCAGCACGTAAACCAGCCCGACCAGACCATATACCAGGCAGACGCACAGTGTATCCTTCAGTGTACATGGAGGCATGAAATAAAGTTGTGGTCAAACATGAAACCCCAACTAAGCAGATACAGTCTTGGACGTGGGGACTAAACCGACTGCATATGCATGTGTACTGTGCTGCCAGGGAGGCTCAGCTAGCCTCGTGTATACATGTACACAATTGCCCTGCAGGCGACATGAGGCACATGCTATCACGCAAACATACAGTGCTGCAAATTGCATGCAGTATACAAAATTTAATACAAATCACAATCAGACACACTAAGGCAGAGGTCCCCAATCCCAGTCCACGAGGGCCGGTGTCCCTGCAGGTTTTAGATCTCACCCTGGGTCAACACACCTGAATCACATGATTAGTTCATTACCAGGCCTCTGGAGAACTTCAAGACATGTTGAGAAGGTCATTTATCCATTTAAATCAGCTGTGATGGATCAAGGACACATCTAAAACCTGCAGGGACACCAGCCCTCGTGGACTGGGATTGGGGACCCCTGCACTAAGGTGTTGCATTTCCTTAAACACAACAACTAAGCCATGTTCCTACCAGGGACCAGGTACAAATCAACTAACCTAAGCTCAAGCTCCCTTCATTTTTCTCATTTCCATGCAGTGTTCAGATTCACTCCTATAGTATGTGGGACTTTTTAATTATTCACACCAATGTAAGGGACAACTGTTGGCCTAGATCAGGGCTGCCCAATCCCAGTCCTCGAGAGCTACTATCCTGCAGCTTTTAGATGCATCCCTACTCCAACACAGCTGAATCAAATGGTTTGATTACCTCTTCAGCATGCCATCGTGTTTGGCAAAGGCCTGATAACAAGCCATTCATTTGATTCGGGTGTGTGGGAACAAGGATGCATCTAAAAGCTGCAGGACGGTAGCTCTCGAGGACCGGGATTGGGCACCCCTAGCCTAGATAGAAGAGGGAAGAAAACAGGCAGACTTGATGACATAGTGACACAAAGACTGAAGGAAACAACAGTAAAAGAGAGAACAGACTGAAGATAGACATGTTTACCAGCTATGAAAGTGAGGCTGGTGTCTGTCTTTCTGTGTGTGTGTGTGTGTGTGTGTGTGTGTGTCTTTGTCACTGCGGCAAATTGCAGTCTTAGTGTAGCAGGAACAATCGCAAAAAGGTTTAAAGTATTTTGGCAGGTGTTTGTATGTCTTCCTGTCTGGAGGTTGGCAGAGTTTGTCAACACAGTAGTGTTGCAGCCCTCAAAGTTGCTGTTAGGAAATATTCCAGGTGTGCGGGTGACATCAAAATGTAAACTGATTAGAAAATGGCCTCAAGTTAAGATGTACTTTTCATTTTTGAATAGTTTATGTACGATGTGCCTACCTTTTATGCAGACGCCCCACTCAAAGTGACGTCTGAATGAAGTAGCTGCTGTGTTGTTCTCACATTAGGCCAATCAATAGTCTCTCTGATTGCTCACCCATCTGTAAATCCTTGATACAAACACTCATGCATTTCATGTGCGTCAGCTCTCCTCCCTCTCTCTGATATAGTTGTTCATCAGTGCAGGGTTTCTCATAATAAAGGAGAGGCTGGGGATTTTTGAAAGACACTTAACTCACTTTTCACTCCTTGCCTTTTTACACTGCTCAAGTTGTCAAGTCTCACTGTATGTTTTCTCATACTAGTCAAAAGAAAAACTTATTTTTCCCTCCTGCTTTACAGTGTTGGGCAAAAGTTTTGAGTCACCCATCATTTCCTTTAATTCTGCCAGGAAAAGGGGAAGTAGGTGCTGCGATTTATTGAAACATGGGGAAACATACATGACAATACAACATATTAAGCAAAAAAAACAGCTTGTATAATCCTAACAAGCTTGGAAGTCAATATGTGGTATGATCACGTTATGATCACGTTATGATCACGTTTATTCTTCAACATAGCCTGAACTCCCTTAGGCACGTTTTATTGTCATTTCTTTAAGTAGTCTTCAGGAATAGTTCACCAGGCTTCTCGAAGGACATATAAAGATCTTCTTTGGATGTTTGATGCTTTTTTGTTGCATATTCTGTCAGGATGATCCCACACTGCTTTAATAATGTTGATCTGGGGAGGCCAGTCCATGACTAATAGTGCTCCACTGTGCACTTCTCCATCCAGATATGCATTTAATGCATTTGCAGGGTATTTGGGATCATTGTCATGCTGAAACATTGTTGCCAAGCAGGTGTTGTTTTGTTATTGATGATTCAAAATCTCACAGTACTTTTCTGCATTTATTGCATCAATTTTGAAACGTTTCCCAAACAATGACAGAACCTTCACCATGTTTTACACATATATTACACACATTACACACAATTTGAACAAAATTTGATATGTACTGTGCATTAGAACCTGACTAACATAGGATTTTTAAGGCCGTACCGACATTTGTAATTTCTCATACTCATATATAGACCGATATATCAGATTTTGAAACGTAAAAAGATTTTCCTCACAGTTATTTTGTGAAGATATTAGTGAGTCTGTTCTAGAAATAATTTGACAATGCAGCTTAACCCTCTCGAGGCAGGCGTTGCCGATTTGCAACAGTTAAAAACTAACATCCTGATTACCCCACATACATATTTTATGAGTTTTTTTTTTTTACTCAGAAGTACCACTGCAGGACTTGGTTGTGCATTAGCAACAAAAAGTTTAATTTGAGCCTGAGAGGTTTAAAACTAAACTTTATGGTTTCAAAAACGTGTTGTCAACATGGAAGTTGCATAGTGCCCTCTGGTGGACAAACTACGCAACATCATTACTTACAACATGGTCGAAAGGTGTTTCTTCTGTCTCATCTTTTAAAAATTTCCTTTATCAGCAGTTACAAATGTTGATACACATATCAGCAAATCGCTGATATTGTCCGATGATAATAACTAGCTGATACGTTGGTCCGGCTTGACTATGCATTAGTCCAGGGGTAGCGAACTCCAGGCCTCGAGAGCCGGGTCCTGCAGGTTTTAGATGTGTCCTTGATCCAACGCAGCTGCTTTAAATGGCTAAATTACCTCCTCAACATTTCTTGAAGTTCTCCAGAGGCCTGATAATGACCTAATCATTTGAGTCAGATGTGGTGTCCCAGGGTGAGATCTAAAACCTGCAGGACACCGGCTCTCTAGGACTAACGTTCCCTACCTCTGCATTAGTCTATGCAAGAAAATGTGTGGCCAATATCTTGATTAAAGATATGCACATGAGCTCTTGCCTATGTAGGTCTTTGTCCTGTTTGAAGTTCCGATATGCATTCGGGTCATTGAAGATTTCTTTCCATTTAAGTCTGCAGTGCTTTCCCTTGTCACTCTCTCTTGCACTTTCCTTAACTTCAGGGGCTTTCAGATCTACAGATCTATGCTGTAACCCCCATCCCCGACAGTCAGGATGTGCTACAGAGAGATGGAGTGCCTGACAACATCAAAAGCTTCTACAAGTTTAATCACATCTGGAGGTTCAGATATGACCGGCCCTTTCACAAGGGCACCAAAGACAAGGAGAATGAGTTTAAGGTAAAGAAAATTTCTCTGCATTTATCTAAGGTTATCTTCTCTTCAAACCATTGATTGTGGATTAGTGCTGAGTAGAAAAAGGGAAAAAAATGAGTCTGAATGTGGAGTCACTGCAAAATGTTATGTGCTATGAAAACAGGTCTTTTTTTAATGAATATTTCAAAAGTTAAAATCATACATTTCTGAAAATTAACATTTTTCACTGATACGAAACTGCTTCGTTTACTTCCTTCTCTGCCCGGTTCATCCATCATGGGCCATGTAGGGAGTGATAGTTTGAACCAGTGCTCAGGTATTACTTTGTGTATAGTGCATGTTTTATTCATTGTGACTCCGGTATCAGTAATTATACACAGGAACTCGGATACTAGTCAGAGCAGTGTACTGCTTGGTGCAAATGAAGCCTGTACAGCGTGATGCAGTTACACACACTCAAACAGTCAGGCAGATGCACACACTCTAAACAGATATGCACACCCGACACACAGACGCGGATATTATTGTCATAAATATTCTGCTTTAATGCACACGCTTCATGCAGCCTTCTCATCTCACTTCCATCAAGGCTATTTGGCCAAATTTAATCGTGATATCATATTTCCATCAGGACTGGATATTTCTGGTCCTTACTATTAGATGGAAATAATATCTATAATAAACTTTGACATAGTGACAAGAGTATGCCGCAGGAAGGATATGGTAATAAACTGAAGTAGGAAAGAAAGCTTTTCTTGAAGTTTCTATCTGCATGACAGAAATTGCTTTTTTATGTGAGATTCTGCTTTCAACTTCCTGCTCTTAAACTGCAGTGCATGTTTTTTTTCTATCTTTTTTTTTTTCCTCAAGACTTGTTCAGGAGGATTTCTTGGCCTTAAAAAACATAAAATCAATAAAAGGGCAGCAATGTTGTGCAGTGCGTCGGAAGACCTTTCTTCAACCTGAGGACACTGGATCAATAGTGCATGTCAGCGCTCATCTGCTCTGCTGGAGTGTCCTTGAGCAAGATACTGTCTCTAAATAAATGAAGCTATACTGTGTTAGCATCTTGATCATTAGAAGGCCTTTAGAAGGGTCAGCTGAACAAAAACGCCCCCAAAGTTGTGAAAGGATTACCGATTTTTGAACACCCTGGACAGGTCGCCAGGGCTAACACATAGACACAGACAACCATTCGCACCTGCATTCACAACTATGGGCAATTTAGAGTTACCAGTTAACCACAATTGAACTCAGGACCTTCTTGCTGTGGGCAACAGTGCTAACCACCGTGCCGCCCAAAGTAAAAATGCATGGATCACATATCCATAACTCAATTGCCCTTTAGCCCCAGTTAGTATACCAAGATGTTAAACTAACATGGTAGCATGCCCACTACACATCAGATTGTGATCAACTTAGAACACCATTACTAGCATTTGGCATGACACATCATTGTGGCATTGAGGTTACAGTTCACGAGAAAAACTAGCATGCTAGCAGTTTTTAAAAACCAGCATGGCTGTAGACACTTAAACATGCTGTTGTTCTTATTAAGTAATAGCAAGCCTGTAGATCTTGACAAGGAGGGACGTTTCTAGTGCTAAGTACAGGACAGTACACCCCCCCCCCCCAAAAAAAAGATAAAATAAAATAACTGTTTGCCGTCTATATGTAACATGTCTATAAAGTAGTGTTGTTTCACTTGTATTATAAATCTATTATATTTAGAGCCTGCTGTTAATATTAAAATTTCATAGCTTGCGTGCTGTCTTAATGACCTTTTGAGAGGCTGGAAATATAACAAGCATGCTGGCTGACAGCATAACTGTTGGAGAGGATATTAGACATATGACATATGAGTAAAAGTGTGTTTTGGGGTTGTAGGCATTTTTATATTTTCCTTTAACTGTGGATCAACAATTAAATCCTGAACAGTGCTGCCACTAAGATATGTGTACAGCAAGCCTAAGTATTTATGGATTTTTTTTATATGTTTAGCAATCAGCTAATGCTCATGGATGTATTGTGTGAATGCAGAGTCTGTGGGTGGAGAGGACAACTCTGACTCTGATCCAGAGTCTTCCAGGCATCTCCCGCTGGTTTGAAGTTGAAAAGAGAGAACTGGTGAGTGTGTCCCAGTCTGATGAAATAGCAGTGAAGGCATAAACACAACACACAGCCATTTGACACAAGGGACACAGTGATACTTTCTTTTTTTTTATTATTCTGCAGGTTGGAATTTAGAGTAATGACAGCCAATACACAAGTATTGATCCAAGTCATTAGACTGAGCAGCAATCATGACCTAAGTCATAGGTTTGGGGCTATTGGATGTTCAGTTTCCGCAATTGGTTTGATTGGATGTCACGCTAAAAGCCAAACTGCTTTACTGTGATTACCAACGTGTCCAATTTTTAGAATTGATTTTTGTATTGGGATTTCTTTCCCCTGTAATTGGCAAATTCCTGTCAAATTTGACATGGGACAATTGCTACACTGTTACATGTAAATGCTTTGTCTTCTCAATCAGATTTCTAAGGGTCAGATTTACACAGATTTTGAAATGTTGTTCTGTGCAGTCCAACACAGTGTCTGTCTGTGATGGTCTAAGCGCATATTCTTTACTTCACAGCTGCTGAGCGTGGTGTGAAATATGGATTGTAAAGCCAGTGTTACTCTATGATGGCTGTGGAGTGCAGTAGCATTTAAAATGGAGACTGGCAAAAGCTCAATTAGCAAAAGGATTAAGCTTTGTGTGAGAAGGAAAAAATACAGAAAAAGAAATCAGGATGAAGGAAAAAATATTTCACTGTGCCTTCACGAGTATGTGACAAAATGTCCATATGTTAATGTATATTTAAAAAAATAGTACTTAGTTTTAAATGAAGCTGCTACAATAATTCTTTATAATAATGGTTAATAAATTGATACATGTAGGTGTTTTTTGTTTTTTGGTAAATAGCACAAATATAATTAAAGATACTGACCCAGCTTTGCAGCTGCCTCACTCAGAGCGCAGTTTTCACTGAAAAGGCTCTTTAGAGCATTTCCAACAAATTTAACAAGAAGCTGGTATCGAGTGTTTACTTCTAAAAAGACTCATTTTGGATGTCAAGTAAACCACATAATGTGTAAATAGGCTGGTGCTAAAACTTTTACCATATCAACTTAAAAGGTCCAAATGATTTTGGCAACATTGTATTTTTTTTAAGCAGCTTTTCAAATTGCTGTATTTTAGGAGAAAAAACAGCTCTGTTCTGGGACAAAAAAGTGGTCAAAACTAAAGTATTACAAGCTGAAATATCCTGATTTGTAGAACCTAATATGTTTTAAACTGCCTCACCTTTCACTATAAAGGACCTCAGTAGCATTTATTATTTAGCAGACCCTCTAAAATTCCCACATTACTCAAATACCTTATAGATATTTTAGCTTCCAGATATTATTTGTAAAGCTCCCTTTAGAGCTTCATATAAAAAGCTACAAAATGTTTCTTCATCCTTCATGTGTACAGGTGGAGGTAAGCCCACTGGAGAATGCGATTGAGGTGATCGAGAACAAGAACTTGCAGTTGCGCACATTGATCTCCCAGTGTCAGAGCCGGCAGATGCAGAACATCAACCCTCTCACCATGTGCCTCAACGGGGTCATCGACGCCGCAGTCAACGGGGGACTGGCCCGCTACCAAGAGGTATGAATGGCTTGCTGGAGGATAAGGTTGGAGGATTTTAGAGACCTAAGCAGGAATGAGAGGCAGTGACATATGGATTACCTAATGATGCATGAAGGTGGCTTAAAATGGAGAGATGTATGGACAGAAAGTGTTTTGTGGAGGGGTGGAGCGGATGAACAGATGGATGGATGGATGCATTGATGGCTGGATGATGGCTTGACCAAATAGATGGATGAGTGGAAAACTGGAGGGGGCGGAAGTGGGAAAACAAGATGGATGGGTAGTGTAGGAATAGGTCGGTGGGGGGGATTTTTTTGGTCAGATAGAATGATAAGGTGGATGTGGGGGGAAAAGAGGCGGGAGGTCAAATAATGTTAGATAGAAGAATGGAAGGAGTTTCAGGGATTAGATGGCTAATGTAGTCCTAAAACTTGGAAAGAAGTTGCCATGTTTGCAAATTACTGAATTTTAATGCCCTAAAAATAATTTTCACAATGTTCTCTAACAAATTATATATAAATACGCCGCTCGTGTATTTTGAAGCAAGTATGTATTGCAGAGAGAACAATTGCTAAAATGTGTTTAAGTAAAACTAGATGGGAACATCGTCAATGTAACACCAAACACAGGACCAAATTGGTGGTGTACTTAGCTTAATGTTAGCATTTTTGCCGCTATGTTCATGGCTGTGCTTTAAGCTTTATCTGTGAAAAAATGAGTAACAACCACAGCTAGATTAGCTAGTATAGGCTCCGGAACAGCTTATTAGCATGCATGGAGATTACAGCACCAATACTTTATTTGGCAGAGACATAATGCCAGTTCTTTATAGTGCTACAGTCATTAGTAAAGATTCTAAGAATCTCAATCAGTGTGGGTGTACAACTCGCAACTTTACCTCATTACCTAACCCTTCTGGTGACATCCACCAAGTTTAGCTAATTATATACCAAGCCGAATTCTTAAAGAGGCAGAGCGCCAGATTAATAAAGTGCAAAAATCTTCCTAGTCATATCTTCCAATCACACAAACTTATAGTATTTATATGATGAAGTGGTAACAGATTGGTATGGAAAGTTGAAATATGGGCAATTTCATCGAGAGCTCCATTTACTGCTGCTTTTTTAAATGCTCCTTGAGTGGAGACACTTTAACCATTAGGAGCTCAATTCAAAAGAAAGAAGACTAGAAAAGAAGAAATAAAGATTTTTTTTTTGTTCTCCACAAATTGAGTGGACTCGGCTGCCTTCTCTGTGTCGCATAGCAACCGCTGTGACAATGCATGTGTGTTCTGTGGAACATATACTGTATGTGTGTGCTTGTGAGTGAAGCGCATGTCCTCAGTACAAGTACCCTATTAAGGGTTGTAGGACGCCGATAAGAGCCCAAAAATAAGCATTTTAGAAGTGCTTTTTATCTTTGCTGCCACTATTTTGCTGAAAACCAAAAAAAATCTGTATAAAATGTTGCAACTTACAAAATATTTCCTCCCGTTTTACACATTGTTTACAAGGTTAGGTAAATATTGATATGCATAGAGATGTTGTTCCTCTGGGTAAACACTGACCAGCGTCTCCTTCAAATCTTTTGTAATTTATATTTTTACATAAATAACAGAATGTGATCATACCACATGAGCCTGACACAGATTTGACCTTTTTTGTTTTGTTTTGTTTTATTTTTTAATTTTTTTTCTGCAGCAGACACATTGGCACCAATATCAGCAGCTCATTTTTCTTGGCAGAATATATCATGCGGTGCCCCACAGACTGCATCTATAAATCTATTAATTTACCCGCGTAATGCCGATTGACAGCTGTGGAGGTTTGCTCAGCTCCAAATGAAGGAGAAATTGTCGTTATTAATATTCAGATTTATTGCTGCAGTTTGAGTTGAAACCCTTGAGGGGGAATGCTGTCTGATTTATTCCCCCCCTCCCCTCAGCATTCCGTCTCTAATTGGACTTTTCTAATGATTAACTGAGCCACTCCACGGTGAGGTCTCACTCCCTGCAGCCCGACGAGAAATTTCCATCATTTGTAGAAAATTATTGATTAGTTTTTTGATGCCGTTTTTGGGGGTCTTGTATAGAATTCCTGGTGAAACTCAGTACTTCTCTCTTTGAGCGTCCCACCTCACCATAGAGTAATAATGTTTATGCAATAAGATTTTTTTTTTTTCTGTTTCACAGTTTAATAAGAGGGAATATTATATCCACCACATACTAATTTATGCCATCTTGATAAAGATCTGAGGATGCCTGTCTGGAATAATAAGGTTCCTTATTTTATTGAAGTTTCATAGTCTGCAAGCCGCATGCATCCTTTGATAGACATCTATGTGTGTGTTTGGGAGTGCATATGTCTGAAGCAGCCTTCAGCTTCTCTTCTCTTAAGTGTCTCGTTGGAGATAGACAGCTGTGTCCTTGAGAGAGGAGCCGTGCTGATCTTTTTAGTGAACTCCTCCTTACCTTTCAATTGTGAGGTGGGCCTTTTCATCGGTTCTCCCTCGCTTTGTGTACTCTGATGCAGATTGAAAGGGATTTAACATAATCTGTAGACAGACTGCAAGTGTTGATGGCATTGTAAGCAGGAAAGATCTTGCATTTAATGTATGAAAGTGACAACCCCCCCCCCCCCCCCCCCCCCCCCCAAAAAAAAAAAAAAAAAAAAGCAAAAGCAAAAAAAACCAGTTATTATCATTCAAAGCAGACCAGGGCATTTTTCATCTTATCAGTTTCTCCTTTAAGTCTTTTTTCTTTTTCTTTTTTGAAGGCAGTGTCTGGGAAAGTGAATAGAAAGCACAGTCTGCAAGCCAAAATCAAGAAGGATGATGTTTCTAAAGAGACATGATCTCTAGCAGAGCACAATGACACGAATGAAAGTGATATAAAAGGGGCTTTTAAAATCGCAGACCAAATTGGCTCTTAAATCAAAGCAAAATCAATGCTTTGATTTCACTAACATCCATTTGGCACTGTATTTTTCGCCTTCTATTTTTAGCCACTATGTACTTTAATTCTGCCCACTGAACCTGATATTAATATTGCAACACAAATTTGCCAGACAGGACTTTTCAACCCTGCATTTTAGTAGGATGTGAATTTTTTTTTAACTCAAATTTTTCTCAGTTTTTGTGAACATTTTAAATGGAAAGTACTCAACAAATAGCTGTGTGGACACTAATTCGCTGTGTCAGGCAGGCTGCAATTCAGGTAGCACTGCTGTGGAGAGGGGAAAAAAAGCCCGCTGCTTCAGCTCCCAGGGCATACATAACAGATGTTCTGCATTTTTGCCTCTGTGCAGGCCTTTTTCGTGAAGGACTACATTATGAATCACCCCGAGGACGGAGAGAAGATCGGGCGACTGAGAGAGCTCATGTTCGAGCAGGTTGGAAACATCACTTGAGCTCATGATGTCTTTTTAAATGCAAAGACAAGATGAATCATTTTTATCACCTAAATTTGACTTTCAGTTATTGTGCACTTTTTTCTGTTTGTCCTGCAGGCACATATATTGGAGTATGGCCTCGCGGTGCATGAGAAGTTTGTTCCTCAAGATATGAGACCCCTGCACAAGAAGTTAGTTGACCAGTTTCATCTCATGAAGTCCAGTCTAGGCATACAGGTAGGCATCGACTTTAAAGAAAGCTTTTTAAAATGCTGTACATGTGTAACTCAATGATAGATTCAGATTTTATGTTAAACAGAGGTTCATTTACCTAATGGATGTCATTCATGTGTAAGGATGATTAAAGCTGTCTAACATGTGTTCCTTTATTTTCCTCAAATTACTTATCAGAGTCTTCGAGCCTTAATGGAAACAAACAGTGAATGTGACAATAGAAACTGACTGCTGTGCTAAGAATTCTGAGTAAATGACCCCTTTATTCCTCTAAAGGGGAAAACCACCCCTCATTAAACAAACTGCCTTCATCTACATGTTGTGTGTTTTATTTATATACCTCACGCTGGCACAAAGAAGCATTTAATCATGTGCACTTTCTCCCCCTCCCAATTTAAAAAAAACCCCAGGAGTTTCCAGCGTATGTGCGTGCGAGCCCGGTGCACTTCACCAACGGAAGCCCGCGGACGTGCAGGAACTCCGTGCCCAGCATCATTAGCCCAGATGGCGGCAGAGGAGTTGCCAGGCGGAGGTGACGGCTCTTTTCTTAATTTCCGTAGCTTTACGCGTATGTCTCTGTCTTTCTCAGCTAATTAAATTAACAAGTGAGGAAAACGTATTGCTTTTCAATGTCAATTACTTCTCTGGTTTATTATGCCAAGTCACCCAAAAAGATCTTTAACTTCCATCTCTGGAGTGCATAAAATTTCTCCTTCGTATTCTCTCACCTTCCTTTACTCGGTCTATAAGCGCTGCCCTTCAGTGCAGACCTTTGTTCGCATCTTACTTTCTTTTTCTTTTTGTGTTTCCATCTCACCTCGAACGTCATGCTCTCTGCCTTTTCTCTCTTCCTCCTTCAGTTCTTTACTGGCTTAGCTCAGTACAATAGGTGTGGGTGGCTGGCTGGCACCCACAGGGATGTTTTCTGTGTGGCTGCTGTCGGGCCAGCAGGCAGACTGTGTGTGTGTGTGTGCGTGCATGCATCCGTGTGTGTTTTGATGTGTTCAGTGACCCTGCCACTTCGTCTACCTGCGACATTCTGCCTCCAGAGTCTGATCCCGCGGGGCACAGCCACACACAAGAAAGATGGAGACGCACACATCACCTCAATCTCCCTGTGACATTTCGTATTTTTGCTTGTTGAGTTCTGATTTCTTTTTTCCTTTTTTTTCTATTTTCCAGTTTCCAACGAAGAACCAGGTCACATCTCTTTCTTGTGCCTTTTGGCAGCATGATGGAATGCTGTGATTGATGAATCAGTTGCCTTCTAATCTGGTATTTTCTGTTTCTCTGTTTGTCTATTTTTTTTTTCTTTTTATTGGCCTTACTGCTGCTGAATCTTTGGTGAGTGAACCACTTTTAAATCTAATCATGTATAATAGTATGAAACTTCACCCTTTGTATTGTAAACCATCATAACCCTCTCTCTTTCGCCTTTAGCCTCTTCAGCTACCCTGCGGTGAACCGTTACTCCTCGTCCTCTCTGTCATCTCAAGCCTCCAATGAAGTCAGTAACATCACAGGGCAATCGGAGAGCTCGGATGAAGTCTTCAACATGCAGGTAGTCTCCCTTTGTGCCTTTGCCTACACGCCCACACAAAGGCACTTAACCTAGTAGATTGAGTCTATATCCCAGCATTTGCCCTCCTCCTCCCTTCAGATTTCACTTGCAATGCTTTTTAATCCACTCTCACTCTATTTCACTGCTATTTCTCCTCTGACCCTTTTTCTCTCTATCTTCCACTCTTGCTCGTGTGAAACGCAGTCTGTCCGTGCAAATTGTCATGATTATATCAAATAAGGACATAGTGCTTTGTGTGGGCCCGTCCGGGGAGCCCCGCTGGAGTCTAATCTAAACTAGATTTGGCCAATTCAGAAAGCTGCCGACAACTCCTGGCAGGCTGTCTCCCGCACCTGGCAGGCTTGGAATAACAGGAAGAGGGGAAAACACGGGAGGGAAAAAAAATGTTGTCAGGGATGTGACTGAAGCTGTTACAAAGAGTTAGTTTGTGCTTCTTTTTTTCTTAAGTTTACAGAGCAGGTAGAATTTAGTAAAAGTTGGACGAATCATAATTTAGAAATATATTGTTTTCGTTTTTTAATTGATTGAAAATGGCCATCACTATTTTGTTTCAGTCAGATGTTACTATATTTAGTTAGCAAGGTGTATCCACACACTGCAAAAGAGCATCACACATGTGAATGCAAATTAATGCTATGTAACAAACCAATAAATAATAAAAGAACGGGTTCTTAGAGCACGGTTTTCAAACATAAGGCCCAAGGGCCAGAGCTGACCTGCCAGAGATTCCAATCCAACCGACTGGACATCTTTGAAAAATGTGAAAGAGGGCATAAACTTTAGACTTCATAACTTTTACAGCTTTTCCTGCTGATAAATGGTAAATGGCCTGCATTTGTATAGCGCTTTTCTAGTCCTTAAGGACCCCAAAGCACTTTACACTACATTCAGTCATTCACCCATTCACACACACATTCACACACTGGCGATAACAAGCTACATTGTAGCCACAGCTGCCCTGGGGCGCACTTATAAGCAAACAACTAGCAGTAAAGCAGCCTGTGTCATCACATACTGAGTAAACAAAGTGGCCACATCTCCAGTAATGAATACTTTTAAGCCTTAATAAAATTTAAACAGATGAGTTAGCAAAACTGCCACAGCCTTTTCTGTGCTAGGCAGCAACTATACAAATTCTTCAAGTGAAGTTGGGCATTTTAACATCGCCATCTACGGGACTGAGTATCTTCTGAAAGCCACCTCAAGTGGACAGTTGAGGAAGTGCACTTTAATGATAACTTCTTTATTCCACTGTTGCTTAGTACTGTTTTTTTTTTTTCTACTTACTGAGAAAAAGGTAAATGTTACAGACAAAACTTATAATAGATGCTCAGCTTTGCACAAACTAGATTAGAAACCAAGCATGTCCAGTATAAGCCAACCAAACTGGGATTTTGTTTTGGTAGATGTATATTGTATTAATTATAAATTTTCATGATATTCTGTAGTTTGATGGTGGTATTGATGTACTCATCATTTTTGTTTTTTCCACCTGCAGCCCAGCCCATCTACCTCGAGCCTCAGCTCCAACCATTCTGCCTCGCCCAACGTCACCAGCTCGGCCCCGTCCAGTGCCAGAGGTGAGTCTGGCACTCAGCAACACCACTTATTGTACAAAAACTATACACAATAGTCTTTTAGCTGATATTTCAATCCACACAGAGGAAGCAGACAGAGGTTCAGCTGGACAGTCTGAACCTTTGACCTTTCACTGACACAATGTTCTCTCAATACACCGCAGCATCCTGTCTGGTGAGGTTCGAGAGGTTAGATGACGGCTAGGGATAAATGCGGAGGAGGTTGACAGGGGGAAGAAAAGAGAACAATGAGGAGGGAGCATTGAATGGATAGTGCGAGCCTGAAACATAGAAGGAATACAAAATGAGTCCAAAGAAAGAAAGAAAGAAAAGGAAAGGAAAAAAAAGTGCTGAGAGAAATGCTGTTGAAAGAAACATGGAGCTAGTGAAAATGCAAGAGAGAGTAAGAGATCATTTTAGCTGAGTATCCCTCTTGGACTTCAGCACAATCTCCTGTCCAGGCCGGTGTCATCCAAGCCTCCTCTGCGGTGCATTTTGAATGTCTAATGCCTTCTCTTGCTCTCATCTCAATGTGTTTTGCGTGATCCCCGTCATAAAAAGTAAGAATATATGAAGACGTTTATGGAAGCGTACACACTCCCCTTTGGCAAGGTGCTGACAGCGGCTGACGCCCTTATAAAAGTGCCCTCTGTCTACCCATAAAGCATGTTGAGAATTATTGCTGCTGTGGTGTTATCTGAATAAGAGCCAACGATGGGCATTTCATGCTCATATGATAGCCTTCCAAGTGCGGTAACATTCACTAATGGATCAGCATCCATACAATGGCTCCAGCAGCTGAGGAGAAGTGCTGTGAAAAAAACCCCAGAAACGTACCAACATGTGTGTGGGGGCGGGCTTTTGTGTTCGTCTCCGTTGGCGTGTTACATATGTTATAGTGTCGAACTCCAGCACATGTCTCTGTTGTGATTGTCCAGTGTAACAGAGGAGGTGAGGAAGTGAGGAGGGTGTGTGTGTGTGTGTGTGTTAGTGTGTGTGTGTGTGTAGGAGTGGCCAAGCCATTTATCATGTTGTGGAAGTAGTGAGGCTGAAAGAACGGTGGAGAGGCTTGGGGGGAGAAAGAGAGATTGGCCTTTCCTGATTGCCAGTGTTTGCGGGTAATAGCCTAACACCTTGCTGTCGTTTGGTCCCTTATGCGTTTGTGTATTTACTTGTGTGTGTGTGCGTCTGTGTGTCTGTTACCGCTCTAATGTCTCATGCCATCCATTCCAGGATCCCCTCAGATGGCAGAGAAACACAAGCATTCCAGAGAAAATGCCTGTCTGTCTCCACGAGAGAGACCGGTCAGTGCCATCTTCCCCAACCCCCTCGATCCTGCACAGGTCAGCACACACAAATACTTGAAATGTGCAATTCACTTGTATTTTTATTTTTATTTCTATTTATTCTATTTATCCCCTTCGTATATTTTATTTATATTTGTCTCTGTATTTATATGTGTGTGTATGTATGTATGTATGTATGTATGTATGTATGTATGTATATATATATATATATATATATATATATATATATACACACACACACACACACACACACACACAATATTCTGTAACTCTGTAACTTCTGTCGGTGCTGTGCTTTTTGGAAATCGAATTTCCCAGAGGAACCCACCCAAGGGATTAATAAAGTTCTATCTTATCTTATCTTATTTGCACTTACAAATACGGCATTCAAATACGCCTTTTATAGCTATAGTGCATATGTCATAATACCTCGTGTTCCCTGTTAGAATGCGTTTCAAGTGTTATGTTCAATTTGAAGTACACCTCAGTGACTGTTAACAAGCGAGCATAGAGACACTGGAGTTGTGAACTGTTTTCCGCTTTGTGTTGCATGAAGGTCTCTTCTTGTCAGTTCAGCCTGTTTGCACAAAATAATAAATGACTAATCCCATCCCTTTTTGCAAAGGGTCTGGCTTTCATAAGCAGTGTATTAGGTTGTTTTAGAGAAAAAGAAATGGTAACGCAAGAAGATACATTACATAACTTTGTTTTTTCAAAGTTATGTAAAAGCATTGTTTTGTATTTAGTGCCTTTTGTATCCTTTTCCATACTTCTTTGTATCAACTGATAGAGCGTAACGCTCTGATCACTGGCACGTGAAGTGAATAACACTCATCATGGCACCTGTTAGGAAAATAGGCAAGTGTAAGGGAGTTTGAGTGAGTTTAACAGAAGCCACGTTGTGATGTTAGATGAGTGGGTCAGAGCATCTCCTAAACTGTAGCTCTTGTTGGGTGTTCCTGATCTGCAGTGGTGAGTGTCTATTAAAAATGGTAAAGGAAAGAACAGTGGGTAACCCACGACAGGGTCACGGGTGCTCAAGTTTCACTGATGCACATGGGGAGTGAAGGCAAACCTGTGTGGTCTGATCTAAAAGACAAGCTGATAGAAGGGTGTCAGAATACACAACAGTGGGCACATGAACATTAGAACTGGACCACGGAACAATGGAAGAAGGTGGTCTAGTTGGATGGCTGCCTGCGTGTGTGTCGCTTATCTTGGGAACACCTGGCACCAGGATGCACTATGAGAAAAAGACAAGATGGTGGAGGCTTTGTGATGCTTTGGTCAACGTTCTGCTGGGAAACTTTGGGTCCTGCCATCCATGGGGATGTTACTTTGACATGTACCACCTCCATAAGTATTGCCACAGACCGTGTAGATCAGGGGTGGGCAACTCCAGGCCTCGAGGGCCGGTGTCCCTGCAGGTTTTAGATGTATCCTTGAACCAACACAGCTGATTTAAATGGCTAAATTAGCTCCTCAACACGTCCTGAAGTTCTCCAGAGGCCTGGTAACGAACTAATCATGTGATTCAGGTGTGTTGACCCAAGGTGAGATCTAAAACCCGCAGGACACCGGCCCTCGAGGCCTGGAATTGCCCACCCCTGCTGTAGATCATTTTATGGAAGCAGTATTCCCTGATTGGTGTGGCCTCTTTCAGTAGGATAAGGCACATTGCCACAAAGCAAAAATGGTTGAGGATTGGTTTGAGGAGCACGGGTTTGTTGTCCAATCAAGCATCTGTGTGTTGTGCTGGACAAACAATTTGGTTCCATGGAGGCTCCACCTCACAACGTACTACTTAAAAGATCTGTTTGTAACATCTCGGTGCAGATACCACAGCATAGCTTCAGGGGTCTAGTGGAGTCCATGCCTTAATAGGTAAGGGCAAAGGCAGGGACCAACATAATATTGAGCAGGTGATCACAGTGTTATCCCAGATTGTTGTATATACTATTACAGTGGTAGATACTTATATTAAACTTGGATTAGGTATCAAGTAAGGAGGTTGGCATATTTATAAAAGTAAGCGAGAGATAGCTACAGAGTTACAGGGGAGGAGATTAAGGCTTGTGTCTGAAAGTGAAGGTTCCCAACCTCACAGTGTTAACTTGAAAAACATGAACATCCAGCATGAACTATCTGAAAAAATAAGTTTAGGTTCATAAAGTCAACGGCGCCACTGTGTACTTACATGACAACTAGGCTGCAGTGCCGATGGGGGAATTTTTCGGCAAGAGGCATCCAGCCACCGAGCTTGAAATCCCGTTTCATGCGCCACTAACAGCGGGCAAAAGCTGAGGATTACAGCGGTGAGAAAACCGATAACATAATCTACTGGAGCTTATATCACTCCACTCTTGAATTCTGGGTCAGTTTTTTGGTTGAATTCAGCAGCTATGGTGCTGTTTTTCATTCCCGAACACTGTGAAGCACTGCAGGGTTGACCACTGCTACCTAACTTAATAGACGCCACGCTCAAAACTGGTGGTTTTGGCTGAAGTGAGTGTGCTATTTATTTATTTTTTCTTAGGAGGGTAATGAATGGAGGAATAGTAATTTTTCTTTCAGTTGTGGCCCTTACAGATGGTTCTTTTGCTATTAGTCCTGCTCATGGCACAACCTGTCATCCAAGTGTGTGGCTGCCTGATTTTAACAAAAAAGGCAAAGAAGAAGCAGGGTCTATATTTGTCCAGCACTGCAGCCACACGTAAGGTGCATACTGGGGCAGAAAACAAGGTCACCTTTGCAATGTACAATATATTTCAATGAGTGACTGTCAAAAAAAAAAGGCTTCCGGATGAGGGCACACGCCGTAAGGCTATTCGTAGCATAGAAGTGCAGTTTTTCAAGAGCTGCTGATGTTACTCATGTTTTATTAAAGCCAAACAGTCCAGCTCACTTTTTTCCTGTTAGCAAGAAAGATAAAATAAATAAAAATCCTTTACAGCCAACTAATGCTACAACAACAACAAGAGCCGACACGAACGCTATGATATTGCAGCTTCTTTTCTCGATGAAGGACAGACTGTAACACAATCACACACTCCATCTGCAGTGACAAAGCCACGATAAGAGAAAAATAATGTTTGCCTTTCAAGGCCATTCATCTCTTGCGGTCAGTGCCTGTCACTGTTCACCTGTTTTTCTTCCCCCTGTTTGTGTTGAGTCATTTGAAGTTTGGAGGTATTGATGTTAGGGAGGCGAACAATTATTTCCAACCTGACAGCAATGAAAGACTCGCTATTAGCTGCTAATGGAATATTGATTATTAGAGACATTGATCGCTTGTATCATTTACTGTAATTAGAGCAAGAGACTAAGAATAAGGTACCTTATTTATAGGTTTTCTTTTTTGGGGGGGTATGGAAAGGTGCGGAGAGGGTTCACCCACTTCTGCAAAATCCAAATCTCTGCTATGAAGGTCACGCACAGCAGCCTTTCTTCGTTACTCTTCTTCTTTTATCCTGTTCTGTTAAATTTGTCCCAATGCTTTTTGCTTTTCAGGTCCGTGATTCTGTTACAAATACAATTCTGTGCAGTATGTGCTAGACAATAATTTGGACAACTTCTTCCTTGTGCAGAGAGCCCCTGCTCATCAGATAGGCGATACCACTTTACCGAGGAGTGACCCCAACCTCTCAGCGCCAGATAAAGGTAAAAACACTTTGTTTAACATATTTCTTATGTCCTTCAAGTGTTCCCTCTCCTTCCAGGGAAACGATGCTATCTCACGTAGTCGCTCTTTTGCATTAAACACATTTTTTGATGCTCTGTTTCTTATTGTCGATTCAGAAATGGTTTATTTCTGATTCTATGGTGGCCCTGAGATGCAACGCAACAAAAATTTAAACAGGGCATTTTAGAAAACACAACGACAGCTGAAAAGAGCTAAATGTTCTTCACTTTATGATTCTGTCCTTTCAAACTAAGCTTTATTATAATGCAGGAGCAGGTAATGGGTAATGTACCTATTAAGTAACTAACTAGGCAGCTCATTCTTTCTCTTAACAAAACCTGCTTTAAAGAGACAGATTTTAGGGCCAACTTGAAAGAAAGACAGATATGAAATATGAAAGTGAGGTCAGAGGTCAAAGGTGACATGATATTTGGATGCAAACTATAATGTGACATTTAGAATTCTCATATATCATTTAACCTTGAAGACAAAGTCAGAGTTCCAAACTAATGTAATATTTAGAATCCCTATATATCATTCCCTATATGCTGTCAATACAAACAATGGCAGTATGAAACATAGCTTTAAATTGCTCTATATAGCATTATTATCACAGATCAATAATATGGGAGGTCATATATAATAATATATGGAGAGGGCAGAGGTCAAATGTGATGTAATTGATAAGATTTTTGTCAATTTTCAACCAATTAACCATTAAATTGACCTCAAAGACCTTAGTGGATGTAAACCAAATTTTAATGGATCGTTAATGTGACCTCACTCTCCCCCACTACAAAGTTTTATCGGGATTCATTCAGAAAGTTTTTGCGCTATTTTGTTGACAGACAGAATTGCACACAGACAAACAATAGCAAACAGAAAATCTTGGCGGAGGTAACGAAAAACTATCCCACTATTTCCGCGCCTTTGTTTTTTGGAAACATCTCTGTGCTGTCTGAAATTTAGTGATTTCTAAAATCTTGCTTGTGTTTTACAAAATAAGCACAAACCCCAATCATACACACACACAAAGCTCTCTCCATTGATGCTTATGCTACTGTACAGAGTAGCATTTTATCTGTCCAGACATGCGGTATGTGTGTGTCACAGTTTGGCCACAGATTGACTGAAGGCATTTTTATTTGTTTCCACACAACTGCTTCTGGCCTCGGGATACAAACACACACATAAACACTCACATACACACAGACTAGATTATAGCGTTTTCTAATCCATCATTCTGAAAGAGTGAAAAAAAGAGCAGGTACTATCCCTACAGTACTGATGGACACATGTGACATTCCTGTACGAGCGCATATGGATTAGTTCGGCCCACTCGTTGTGATTTAGCTCAGCACAGATAAAGGGAGATGCACATGTCTTGTATTTTCTGGGTATACCTTCCATTTGAGGCAGAATGTTAACAGCCTCAATTATAATTTCAAAATACTTAAACAGTTATTGCCGTTTCTTGCAGCAAAATAAAAAAGAACAACTCTCAGAGCAGTTCCTTTATATAATTATTGAGGATTTGCAGAAAAGACACCTTAAAAAAAAAGAGTAAAGAGCGGGGATGCGGTAGCTTCCTTGTGACTTGCACACAAACGCACACCTTTCCATGTGATTCAGCTGTGATCTGTAAATAATGCAGCGAGAGATGCACAATATGGTGTCGAGACACCTACAGGCACATAACGTAGTAAAAGGTGTTAGAATTAACACGAAACCTGCGAGTGAACAAGTGGCATTATCCGCGATGAACCTTTATTTCTGACTCTGGAAAGTGTTGTTTATAATATAAAATTAGAGGAATATTGTTTTGCTTTATTTTTTGTTAAAGGGCTGCTCAGTAGTTGAGTCCAGAGTTGAGTTGAGGCCTACCACAACTTTCGAAACTGTGACCTAAGTACTCACTCACAACGCACCGACAGCAAAAACCCAGTTTGTACTGGCAAAATGCCTTAGTAAATCTGCCCCAAGGTTACCCTTTAATGCAAAGTTAGTGAATGATCTAACTCAAATGCCTCCAGACATTAAAGAAGAACTTTGTTTGCATTCTGACCCCAGATGACAAATTCAGAGTGCACAACTCAGTAAATGTTGAGCAAGCATGCTCCTGGTTGTGTTTCTAAACATTGCCCAAGCTGCTTTCAGACTAGGGCTATGGGGACTATTTCATTGAAGATTTCTCTTTGGTTTCTGGGTTGAAGACATGATTTTTCAACATGAAGTTTGAGTCAGTTTGATACAGCAAGTATCAAGTTAGAGGTCCATGGTGAAATCACAGATGGACGTGTGCAAGTGGTCAGGAGAGGATCTAAAAATAACAGGAGCCCTGCAAGCGGTCAAGATGTGACTAAAGCAGATCTATTTCATTCTGATAAGGTTTTTGATTTTTAGGCTAAGATTTCAAACATTTTTGATGCCAACATGTGCAATCAGCACAATCACAATTGTACAGGACGCACCAGAAATTATCACTAGATTGCATTTGGTCAGTTGAAGACAGTGAAGCTTTCAAAAGGCTGGAGGTAATTCAGTGTGGCAACAAAAGAAGGCCAGACCCCAAAAAAAGTGGCAATGCCATTTTGAAGCTGGCTGGCCACAAGCTCCTTAAAACAGAACACTAGATAAACAACAATCAGAGTTCAAAACACAGCTTTTTTGGGATAATTTTAGACCAATCAAAAACTCTGAAAAAAATTGCCTAATCAGGACTTGTTATGAGCAACAACCCTTGCAAATGTCATGAGTCTCTCATGGAGGATTTGCTAAATCCTGAAGTATGTGGCATCACATTTTTCCATCCCCCGAAGAAATGATGAGGAGTGAATTCTGTCATGTGTAATAATCCAAACTGTTCTATTTTGGCAGATGGAAGTCATGTTGCATCTGATCGCTCATCACAAGCAGCTGATTGATAATTTCTTCTTTTGGGATCTTTAAATGGTTGAAATTGTCTCTGTGCTCTAAACTCAGCAAACACTTTGCAGTTTAACTTGTGGTCGTCATCAGATCGCACTCAATATGTTGTCAACAATCATACCATCCATTTAAATGTGCAACATTTCACTGTGTTCTCATGTTATCCTGTGTAACCCATACCTTGTCATGTGACATGTCATGTTTTTGTGTACTCTAAAGTGAGGCCCGCTCCCAGTAGTTGGAGCCTAGACAGTGTCAAAGAGGGTATGCCACACTCCTCTGACTCTGGTGGCAGAATGCTATGCCCTCCTGTACCTCCTAGGCCACCGTACTCAGGTAAAAGGAAAAAAAAAAAGCTGATCCAAGAAAGTGCTCCAGTGACGAATGGTACTAATTTTCCAGTCTGACTTTTGACACCCGGTGCTTACACCGCTTTTTCTTACTAAAGCATTTTCCATCTGAGGCACTGTTTCCTGTCCTTCTGCTCTTACAGTGGCAGCAGCATTTCCTTCACTAACAGTCTTCAGTTGCTGATATTTCCCTCTGTAAGATGTTTGGTTCACGTGTGAACAAGTGTGGAACTCTCTGTGGAATTTCTAGATGGCTGAAGTTAATGCCAATTAAAATTCCAGTCAATTCCAAGTTTCTTGTTTTTTTTCTGGTTTTTTTTCTTTCAATCCCCTTGACAAATGCATGTCATTACATTTCAACAACAGTTTTCCCCCCACCAACAGCTCAAACTCTCTTTTAGTTATTTACTTATTTAAAGATGCACCCGTGTTGACTTATTCCCTGGTGTTTCCTGATGTATTGCACTGCCCAGCAGCATAATAAGCAGATGGAGTGTTTTTCTTTTTCTGCCCTCTCTGCATAGTGCAGTAACAGCTGTTGGATGTAAAAACAGCTTAAGGCAGTCCAAAGGACCTGCAGCACATCAGCACTTATTTTGACTCATTGACGCTTTAAGCCACTGCCCCCTCTTTGCTCCAAGTGTGTATGTTTGCATGACTCATGCTGTGTCATCCTTGTGAATGGAAGAAAACACTTCTCTAATTTTTATTTTACCCCTCTCTCTCTCTCTCATCTGCCAGGCTCCTCGGCTAAAAACATGAGGTCACAGTCTCCTGTTCCCACATCCAGATCACCGCAAAAGGTTAGTTCCTTTTTTTTCCTTTTCTTTTTTACGTTTCTCCTTACTTTGCTGAGACAGCCTGACCCTGCTTAAGCTGGTCATAGTGTTAACAACTACTGTAGCTGAAACTCAATAGGGCAGGATAAGACACACCTAAACACCGGATTACAGTATTCGACGGTCAGAGAGGAGCAGAGGCAGTCTGCTATACAACAAACTTAACAACCCATTCAGACGAAAACACTTTACGACTGTCCAGGGTTTAAGAAAAAATGCTCTGAAAGCGAAATTTCCACAAATACCAATCTTGGTTTTTTTTGGGGTTTTTTTTTTTTAGATTTTATTTCTTCCTATTTTTTATGTTTTTTGAAATGTTTTCTTGCACAATAATACAAGAAGGTGACATAAGGTTTCAGGAAGTACAGTCACATGAATGATCAATTTTCAGTGCTTAACAAATTTATTAGACCAACCCCCAGTTTATGGTTTTTAAATCAACCACTATTCACATTTTTAATCAAAGTGATACTTTGAATACTAAAATATGACATTTTTTATCCATCTAATTTTAAATGGAGTGTTTTACCAAAAAAAAAGCAGGAAAAATAGGAAAGCGCATTAATTTTTGATTAGAATGCCAAATTGCAGTTATTTACTTAGAATCTTTAACCAAAAAAATAGTTTGATGGTTGAATGTTACGCTTGATTAATATCTGACTCCTCGGAGAACTTGAGTGGGATAGCTCAAATTTGTAAAAATAGGAATTCAGTTTATTTGCCCAATAAATAAAAATGTCATTTTTAATTTTAAACATGTTTTTGACAGATTTTGAAAATATTTGTTTTGTTTTTATCACAGGTAAGGTCTAAGAATTTTGTTAACCATTGTACTTAATAACTTTTAGTATTTGATACTCCAGAATTATTCATACCCTTTCTTAGTATACAGTTCCGATTATTCCTCCAAATACTTCTTGTAGATGATCACATTGTTCCTGTCACCACAGGGGTTTTAGCCAACTTCTCTTTAACCACCTTCTCGAGGTCTTTAATGTTTTTTTGAGTTCGTTGGCATGAACATGGTTGTTAGTTCTTGCTGCCCTAGAGCAGGTTTTTTGGAAAACTCCTTCGTATTTTTGTTGAGAAGCTTTATATACTGGTCCTGTTTCACGATTCTACTCACTTTTGCAAGGTTTCCAGGCCCATTTGTTGAAAAACCATGGGACCATGAGCTGACAATGTTTCTACCAACTCCCTTCAGTTTATAGCTCCCAGAAATGCTCTAGAAATCGACATAGCTTAGTTTTTTTGCCTGTAGAGAAATCCGGAGCACAGTCTGGGTGTGCGAAAATATCTGTGCTGTCAACGGCAATTTCCCTGATACTGAAGAAATGAGAGGCATGAATAATTTTGGACAGAAAAAAGTAAAAATGAAAGTATTGGTATTTTTATTGTTATGCTAATGATGTGAAATAAAAATGTATCTGGATTGTTCCATCTCAGCTACAATTCTTTTATCATAAGCAAAATCTCACCAACTGAGTTTTTATGTACAAGAGAATTTAAAAAGACTCGATTTTTTTTTTTTTTAGGTGGATGGATCATTTGGGGCACGAATGCAATAACATTAGCTGCAAAAATACCTGTGTCCATGCCTTTCAGTCCCAAGGCTTACACTTAGTAAATCCCAACAGTAGCTTTTTAACACCAAGAGTTTTTTTTAAAGAAAATTATTTTTTTCCCCGCTGGCACAGACTGTTTGTAAAGCTGTCCCTTAATCTGCTCACTGTAAACACCGACTGAGCCCAACTGGGAAAGACCCGGTCCGACTGAGCTTCATCTGTCGGCAAGTTGAAATCATATTCATAATCAGCCTGACAGACGTTTAGCAGCAGCCTCGAGATCTTTTTCCCGTACTGGTATCCTCTAGCTAACCAGCTGCAGGGTCTTTATTCTACTCTGTGTCAGCCATGAGACTGGGGGAGCTTTGTATTACTGTTCAGTGAAACCATTAACAGCTCCAGCACTGTTAATGGTTTTCATGTAGTTTCATGTAAGTTTTTGTAGCTTTCATGTCACACCTGTCCCAAAGTGTCCAAAAAAAATGGGACTGGCTAGAGGGCATACAGTGTATTAAGTAACTCTACACCTGGTAGAAACCAACTGTTATACTCTGAGTTAGAATTCAAGCTCTACGACGATGTCACTCTGCGTGCTTGTCAAAAATATGCAAAACCAGATGGAGTGATCTGTCAGTGAATTTAAAAGGAACCCCGACTATTATGACAGGTTACTCTAAAATTATCAAATTATCTCCACTACATAAAAAATACTACATATTTGAGAATAACTACAATTTTTTTGTTGTTCATTAAATCTTTGTTTTTTAAAACTATTTTGGAGCTGTGGAAGCGGCCATGTTTTTGCGCACACAATGCATTCTGGGACGATGACATGTATTGGTTGTCAGCAGTATTGGCGCTTTCGTTTCAGCTAACCTGTTTTGTTTTTTATAGTGTAGCAACGGTATTAATTAACTCACCTATTAATGACCTGGTTACAACTTGGTAGACCAGCACTATACTGGTCATGGAGGCTAACAAAGGACCAAAGAACATCTGGATTAAGACCTACAGCTTCAAAGTTTTGGTGCACTGTGAATCATGGAGAATGTAAAAATAACGATATTGTAATTTCACTGTATAATAAAAATTCAAATTCTATTAATGTCTTTAGCATGCGGTTATGTGATACCATGGATAGCTGCTGCTATAAAATTGAGCTCTTTACAACAAGCGCTCTCAGTCACCGTCGCAGTTGCCATTGGCAAGCAGTTGCCACATAGACACCAGTAGTTTTCCCCCCACTTTCGCGTCCTTGTGTGACTGATAGTTTAGATTAGGATAAAAACAAAGTACTGGTTGACAATTTTCAAAATGTGCTTAAAAGGAAAACATTTGGCGTATTTTAATACCACATTATTACTGAAAGCACAGTACACATTTTAGTGCAAACATGTCTTAATAGCCGGGATTCCTTTTAAATTTCAATGCCTGAACCCTATTTGTTGTGTCTGTTTTTCCTTTACTATTAAAGTGACGAGACCTCTTTGTGCTGCAGTGAATGTTCCCCTCAACATCTTGAAAGAAAGAAAGTTTTAAAAGAGGTTGTTTTTTTTGTTTTGTTTTTTGTTTTGTTTTTTTTATTGTCTCTGACCCCAAAGTTTATCTATAGATAAACCTCAATTTGTTTTTAAGCTCGGATTTATTGATGATCATCTTAATACCAGTCTGCAAATGCAGAAGAAATCTGGGAAAGTTTAACTAAGCAGTGAGGGAGCTCTTAATGAGGGTAAAAAGTTGTTTTGAAAAGCTGTCTAGTCTTCTGCTAGCTGCTATCTTATTTGTCACAAGCGGGAGTGCTGAGCTCCCAGCATCGTCACAGGTGTGATGTCTCCTCACATGTGACAACTGCCACGTATGTGGCTGTTTGTGTGCGTTTCCCACCACTTGTGTATGAAACAGAAAGAGAGAGAGCGAGACACTGGATACCAAAGTGTGAGTGACAGCTTGGCGCTCAGCATGCTCTGTCAATCAGATTTGTGTGTGGCAAAGTGTGTTGGCACGTTTGTTTGCGTGCATGCTCGATGTGGCGATAGAAGAAGCCTGTAGCGAAGTGCCGAGTGCCCATCTCGGCACAGCTTGAGATGGATCCTCTGTGGACCTCCAGTGGGCCCCATTATCTGGCACATGAGCGCACCCATGCCAAACGCACACATCAGTCATCAGCCAGAGGCCTATTACCAGACCACAAACCCCAGGACTGCAGTGAACCTGCAGAAAACACATGGTGCAAGTCTGACAGGGCTGCACTTACTCATCTCCAGAGGTGGAAAACTGGGTCAGGAGTTTAAAGTACTTGTCAGGATTGTATTAAATATACAGATTTTATCATGCTCGGACAAATGTGAAAAGGCTTGTGCAGTCGTGCATGTCAAATACATCTCTTTGTGCATGCCCCTGTGGCAGGAACAATGCAACCTTACTGATCAACTGTATACTTCACTAGATCCAATTATTTTCAGCAGATATAATGGCAGTGTGGTGTAATTGCTTAGAAAAACATTTTGATGAGTGATCTGATTTTTGTTGGAGGGAAGTGCAGCATATTGTGTTTTTTCGTCTCGGTGCACAGGCCCAGTTGATGGAGTGAAGAAAACTTGTCCTCTCATTCTGTTCACAGACTACATTTTTAAGGTTATTCATTGTTGCCACACAGCTGTGTTAGCACACGTGTTTTAGCCAGCGTAGTGGGGGGGAGGGGTCAACAGGTTAAGTGGTTATCACAAGCGACTCATGATAATTAAGACAAAACTTATATGACATATGTAATTTACAAAATATTTTTGTCATGCACTTAAGGTTTTGTTCATTTCGGAGGGAAACATAACCCCAGCATGGAGGTTATTTCATGGTGATGGTAATTGACATGGGAAAAAAAGTGTTGAGTGTGCTTATTTTTGTGTTATTTAATATTGGTTATTAGAAAGTGTTACTAGATGAATTATCAGTTATACGTGGGATGAAGATCCTCAAAAATATCACTATATATATTCTTTTGTTTTTTTTTTATTGTTATACTTTTTAATTTCCTCTTCAGTAATACTCTGCTTCCAGGCTCCGTAATTCAAATGAAATTTAAAAAAAAAGAAGAAAAAAAAATCACTGAAGTTGAAGGTGGTCAGTTTTTGTTTTTTTTTATTTATAAAAAACAAAAACCCAATCTTCTGTTTGTCTGTTATTATATTTTAATTGCCCAGTTAATTGTTTACCAAAAGAAATTTCACACAATATATATCACAAGATCTTATCAGTTTTCTTGTGACTTTTTTCTTCCAGAGGTGACTTTCTTTTCAAAAGGGTGTTTTTTGTTTGTTTGTTTGTTTGTTTGTTTTTTTAATTTAGGAACTGCTTAAAAGTTCTTTCATATCAGACAAAGAAACAGAGCGAATCTTTGTAATTAATAATCTGGCGAACAGCTAATATTTTGATATCCTTATTAAAAAAGTCTAAAAGTAAAATAATGCTTGTTTTCACTCTGATTACAAGTTTCACAACAGCTTCACCTCTTATTCTGTCTGTAGCTATTCTGACGTCAGTCATTGTGGGTTTAGTGTACGCAAACATTTAAGATCATTTTCTGTTTATTAGGAGTTATAGGAATGGGAACTTCCCATCTGCTCCCCAGATTGCCTATGGTGTACCTCAAGGATCCATTATAGGGCTTATACAGTCATGTGCAGAAGAAAGTATGCCTTATTGAAGTTGTGTTTTATGTGTCGGGTCAGAATTCAAAACTCTTCTGGGCCTTAGAAGGTCTTAAAAATAGGTACATACAAATCCCAAAAAGTTGATTCTTTTCATGTGGGTGTAGTGTTTTCAGGTGAACAGAATGAACTTTTTGGGACTTGGATGACTGAGTGTGCATCAAGACAGGCAAATACAAACTTTTGATGAATAGCAACAAATGACATATTGCATTTTTCGTAATACTATTTTCCCTATAATCTCTAAACCACTTCGATTTTTATTTTTGTACAAAAACACAGATACTAAAGATTGATTTGATTTGGTAGTAGTATCACTGTTGTTGATGATATCCATGTCCCGTACTGGTAAAGCTATTTCTTTGTGCAGTGAACTACAGTATTTTTAAATAAAGTCTCCTATTCTTCAATCTAGACCACAGTGCCACCTTTCACCCCTTCGCCCACTGAGTGCCAATCTGCCAGTCTGGTCTCCAACTCCCCAGTCCTGTCCGGCAGCTACAGCAGCGGCATATCCTCCCTCAGTCGCTGTAGTGTGTCCGAAGCTTCAGGAACCGAGCTCCCCACAGGTGACCATCCGCCCCACCAACTGCCTCCACCTACCACCTTGCCAAACTCTGTCTCCAGTAGCTCGGACGAGCCCATCCGCAGAGAGAACAAGACACCGCCACCCTACAGTGTGTACGAGAGGAACAACCCCCGCAGGCCCGTGCCGCTTCCCCACAGTCTCTCCATTCCCCCACAGACGGACCCCCCAGCCCTGCCGCCCAAACCTCACCAGCTCCGCACAGGCAGCATGAAGTTGGATGGAACCGCCGACCCTCGAGTCCCCAGACCGAGGCCTCTGCCCAGGAAGGTGTCTCAGCTATAGGTGCTGGTTACAGAGCACACGAAAGGAGATGGTGGGAAGAAAAAAAACTGGCATATTTTGCACTTTTCTACATGGCACTCACTTTTTTTTAGAGACATTCAATTTGGCATTCCTGACCTACACTCCAGTAAAAGACACAAGCCTACACATTAACAGGCAGTCTAGAAACTGAAAAGCTGGCAGATAAAGTTTCTTTTGTATTTACTAGAGGGCATTGCATTGACTTTGACTTGGTCGTTCTGCACTTTTAGCTCTAGTACATACAATAGCTCACCACAGTCAGTTGTAACACCACACGTTTACCGAACACTCTAGAAAAACACAGTTTTGATAGATGTAATAATCTCAAATATATGTATATTGGTATATATGAGAATTGTTTTGCCTTAAGTATTGGAAACAGAGTCTTTTATCTGTGAGTCTTGCACGTTTTTTTCCCCTTAACAGCTCAGTATATTTGTATACTGTACGGCTAAAAAAAAAGGTGCTAGAGGCCTCGAGTATGCATTTCATTGAAGTGTAGTACGATGTAGTACGGTGTGTTCTTATTTTCATATCCACATAAGCAATGGTACAAAAACCTCAAACTTTGAACTGATACTAACAAAAATGTATGGAATTCAAAAGATCTAATAACAGTGTTGTTGATTTTACAAATTTGACCGCAGTTGTGACCTTATATTTGTTATTAATATGCAGTAATACAGAAACTCTGGCAAATGCAACTTTGGCACAATAATGAGAGCAGTTTTACTTCATGTGGTCACATTCAATTTGAAACCTCAGCAGACTTTTAGTGTGATTTGAAATCTAAAGAAACCACTCTGCTGCCATTCTTTCTTCTGAAATTCGAACATTTTTAAATCAGCGACTTGCTAAAATTACCCATAGTGACAAGAAGAGTCTGGACCAAACACATAGGTAAAGGTAGGTGCAGTTTCTAACACAAACTGGAATTTTTACAATGCCTATTGCCGTTAACGTGAACACATCCTATTCCTCCTGCATGATGTATATGACAACAGGGAGGGGGGGAGGGGATCGAGTAATGTGCCAAAGGAAACTGAACAATGTGCTGTCGAGAACCTTTTTCTTTTTCTTTTTTTAAACTGGGACCTGGAATCAAGAAAATAGGAGAAGCTCAGCTGCAAAAGGGTCTCTTTTTCCCTGTTTTCCTAATAAATAATAAACTTTACCCGAAAATCTAAATGAATATTTAACCTACTGATAAGACGCAACTTTCGAAAAGCACAAACAATAGCTTGTCATCCGCATTATGACCTGTACTGTTATTCTAAAGTCTTTATTTGACAAAGCAGTAATTGGAGCAGATTTTCACAGTCAGCAGTGACCTTAAAACACATGAGGAATGATGTTGTGTTGGGAAAATATTTACAAGCTAATCACTGACAAATATTTGTACAGTTGACGTCTACTTTCTGTTTAATTAAAAAGAGGACGTGAGTTGACTTCTCAGCACAACCACATCGCATTGCTGCAGTGAAGTAAATGTTCTGTGGCAGGCAAATCTCACACTGTTTTGTAAAATGGAGACATTTTTTTTGGCATAATATATTAATAAATTCAATCCTGTGCAAAATGTTTTTGGCTGGGGGGCGGGAATGGGTAGCTTTGGTATTGTTTGGATATGTTTCATTTTTTGTACGGTTGATTTACTTTTTGATTTGTTGTGAATTATTTGAGATTAAATATTCACATTAATCAGCACTTGAGAACCTGTAAATTAAATGAGATTAATGTAAGTATGCCAAATATAAAATTTGTGTATTACAATTAATGTAAATACTGTGTTTTTAACAAAATGTAGCTATAACAATTTACAGCTTTGAATGTAATGTTGAAGCAGCAAATTATTATTATAAATGTTCAAACTTTTATGGTTTTGTGAGTGTAGAAAAACTGAGGTCATGCATAATGACTCCTAACTCATTTACAAGTTCAATAAACTGCCCTATGTCATATATTTGAGTGATTTCTACATTATGAAACCTTGTGGATGTACAACACTGTGCAAAAGCTACCAATCATTTCTGTATATTTTGCAAGCAAAATGGGAAATGGGTGCAGGGGTTTACTAAAACATGTACAAACATATATAGAAATGCATATATAAAAAATTTTTAAAATTCCCCACTCGCCCCTGTGGGCGGTCAATCCTTCAAGCTTGGGTCCTCTACCAGAGGCCTAGGAGCTTGAGGGTCCTGCGCAGTATCTTTGCTGTTCCTAGGACTGTGCTCTTCTGGACAGAGATCTCTGATGTTGTTCCCGGGATTTGCTGGAGCCACTCGCCTAGCTTGGGAGTCACCGCACCTAGTGCTCCAATTACCACTGGGACCACCGTCACCTTCACCCTCCACATCTTCTCGAGCTCTTCTCTGAGCCCTTGGTATTTCTCAAGCTTCTCGTGTTCCTTCTTTCTGATGTTGCTGTCATTCGGAACCGCTACATCCATCACTACGGCCGTCTTCTTTGTCTACCACCACTATGTCCGGTTGGTTAGCCACCACCATTTTGTCCGTCTGTATCTGGAAGTCCCACAGGATCTTAGCTCGGTCATTCTCCATCACCCTTGGGGGCATCTCCCATTTTGACTTCCAGGTTATACTGGGCATAGATGTTCCTGTACACTATGCCGGCCACTTGGTTATGGCGTTCCATGTATGCCTTGCCTGCTAGCATCTTGCACCCTGCTGTTATGTGCTGGATTGTCTCAGGGGCATCTTTACAGAGCCTGCACCTGGGGTCTTGCCTGGTGTGATAGACCCCAGCCTCTATGGATCTTGTACTCAGAGCTTGTTCTTGTGCTGCCATGATTATGTATGCTTTGTGTGTATGCTTTGTGTATGTATGTGTAATGTGTGTATATAGACACGTGTGTGTGTGTGTGTGATTTACATTGCTGTGTGTGTGTGTGTGATTTACATTGCTGTGCTTGAGAGCCGCCATCTACCAAAACCAAATTCCCTGTATGTGTCTGCACATATACTTGGCCAATAAACACAATTCTGATCCTGATTAGTGCTTCCGTGCTGTCTTTCAGTCCAGCTTTGTTCAGCCACTGGTAGGATTTCTGGATATCAGCCACCTTCTCTATCTGCCGGTGGTACATACCGTGCAGGGGCCTGTCCTTCCATGATGGTTCCTCGTCTCCCTCCTCTTTCTTGGGTTTCTGCTGCCTGAGGCATTCACTGAGCACTCGGTCAGTTGGGGCCATCTTCCCAATGTATTCTTGGATGTTCGTTGTTTCATCCTGGACCGTGGTGCTGACACTCACCAGTCCCCGGCCCCCTTCCTTCCGCTTAGCGTACAGCCTCAGGGTGCTGGACTTAGGGTAAAACTCTCCATGCATGGTAAGGAGCTTTCTTGTCTTTATGTCAGTGGCTTCTATCTCCTCCTTTGGCCAACTTATTATACCAGCTGGGTACCTGATCACGGGCAGGGCGTAGGTGTTGATGGCCCGGATCTTGTTCTTACCATTCAGCTGACTCCTCAGGACTTGCCTGACCCTCTACAGGTACTTGGTGGTTGCAGCTTTCCTAGCTGCCTCTTCATGGTTCCCATTCGCCTGCGGGATCCCCAGGTACTTGTAACTGTCCTCTATGTCTGCAATGTTGCCTTCTGGTAGCTCGATCCCCTCAGTTCTGACTACCTTCCCTCTCTTTGTTATCATCCGACTACACTTCTGCAGCCCGAATGACATCACGATGTCATTGCTGTATATCCAGGTAGTGTGGATGAGTGAATCGATGTCTCGTTCACTCTTGGCATACAGCTTGATGTCATCCATGTACAGGAGGTGGCTGACAACTGCTCCGTTCTGTAGTCGGTATCCGTAGCCAGTCTTGTCAATGATCTCACTGAGGGGGTTCAGGCCTATGCAGAACAGCAGTGGGAACAGAGAATCTCCTTGGTAGATCCCACACTTCATGGTGACTTGTGCTATGGGCTTGGAGTTGGCCTCTAGTGTTGTACGCCACATCCCCATTGAGTTCCTGATGAAGGCTCTTAGGGTCCCGTTGATCTTGTACAATTCTAGGCATTCCAGTATCCAGCTGTGGGGCATTGAGTCATAGGCCTTCTTGTAATCAATCCAGGCAGTGCACAGGTTGGTCAGCCTGGTCTGCAGTCTCGGCTGACTGTTCTGTCTACCAGTAGCTGGTGTTTTGCACCTCTGGTATTCTTGCCAATCCCTTTCTGTGCCCCGCTCATGTATTGACCCATGTGCCTGTTCATCTTAGCCGATATGATGCCTGACAGGAGCTTCCATGTAGTACTGAGGCAGGTTATTGGTCGGTAGTTGAAGGGGACCGGTCCCTTCTTGGGGTCCTTGGGGATCAGGACCGTCCAACCTTCGGTTAGCCATTCTGGGTATCTCTCGTCAACTAGCAGCTGGTTCATTTGTGCTGCCAGACGCTCGTGGAGTGCAGTCAGCTTCTTCAGCCAGTAGGGGTGAACCATGTCGGGGCCTGGTGCTGTCCAACTCTTCATACTAGAGACCCTTGCTTGGATGTCTGCCACCATGATGGTTACTGGACCCTGTTCGGAGAGGTTGCTATGATCCACTAGCCACTGAGCATTGCCATTATGGTTGCGTCCTTCTCCTATATGCTCTTCCAGTATTGCTCCGTCTCCAGCCTTGGTGGTGCCGTTCTCATTGTTCCCTTGCCACTGAGAGTATACATTTGCTGGTTCTGTGGAGAACAGCTGGTTTATTATCCTGCCTTCCAGGTCCAGCCAACACAACAGAACAACAGAACATTATCTAGGTATGTTTTTATTACATTGCCAGTGTGTTTGGAAACATCATTAGTCTGAAAAATGAAACCGTTGTCAATCGAATGCTTTACAGATGGTGTTTCATGGTGGATCAACCACACCACTGGCTGAAATACAAACTATGACAAAACCTCCACTGTGTTTTACAGATAGCTGTAGACATATACTGTTGTATTTCTCCCCTGACACACTTAACCAAACTATCTAAACCAGACATGTCTAATCTGGGAATCACACCGGTGATGTAGAAGTCTCAAAAGCTCATGTACCAAATATGATACACTTGGCTATAAAGGGTTAAGAATAGCTTGACAGCCACCCTTCCACTGAGACTATTTTCTGATGAAGCTTTGGCAAACTGCAAATGGATCAACTGTCAGGACACATCACTCAGGTCCTGTGGAAGGTCTTTATTAGATTACAGAGTTTCAATACTTTTCAGGTTTTTAGGCCTGCTACTTTACACTGCAAAATATTATCTTATGTCTGTCAGACTCTATTATCTTTAGTATTTTTTGTATAGTTTACTAAAGAAATGGGAACATTAAAGTGTCTAAATATACCATTTAATATCGGTTCTTTGCAAAGTTGTCTGTCATGTGTAGACACAAAATTGATTCGTCTTTTGACCTAGATGCCATCTTTTAAATGCCAGAATGATTCAAAGGTCAGTGTTAAACAGGCTGACAACATGGTCAGGTACAAGGACTAGACTGAAAAAGAAAGAAAAATCAGCCAATGTCCAAAGAGAAACTTTCAGAGACCTTCAGAAAGCCAGGAGAATTGTTACTCAAGACCACTTTAAACATTTTAAGAAAGTCTGGCTTATTGGAAGAAAAATATGAAGAAATAAGGTTTGACTTGAGTCACAGTATTATAAGCCTGTTTCATTTTGTTGGGTGCAGGACATTCACAAGGCAGAACACTTCTGCTTCTGCAAAGAACTGAGTTGATTTACCGTGAGTGATGAATCTGCCTCTTCAGTGGTTGTGGATGGGAGGCAAGCCTAGGAGCATGTTGTTGCTTCTGGTTAGGAGAGTCTATTCGCTGGACACAGCATTGCCTTTGGGCAGATAGTGTAAACAGTTCACATCAGTGCACTTTTTGTGTGAAATCGCAAACTGTAAATAGAAGAAGTGGCTGGCAACCCAAAAGTGGAATCCGTGAGGAAAGACAGCTGCCAAAAGATGTTAGAGTCAGTTCCACGTTATATAATGCTACATGAGTAAGTCTGCTGTGAAGTAATATTTTGTATCTTTGCCTCTTACTTTTAATAACCTTACTACAGCAACATGTAACATGGAATTTTGAGGTATTTAAAATGAAAGGACAAAGCAGACAAAATAAAGCAGATTAGGGTTGCTCGACGCAAAATGATGAGGCTTTATTTGAACAAGGAATTCACTAGTTGTTACAAGCAGGTTCCTGATGATTACATAACAGGCCTTTTTTTCAGCAAACCCTTTGGCTCATCATTGAACAGCACAGGTGTTGCTCAGCATGTGTAATACCATCACCCTTAAGTCAAAGCAGCTATGTGGAATTCACTATGACAGGTCCAAAAACCATATGTACCCCAAGGAGTTGTACTGCCACACTCTGGCTCACTTTTCAAGAAGAAAGCAGAAGGCAGAGGACTCTATCTGCAGTCTAGCAGACCACACAGTCAGTAAACCATTCTATGTATACAAATGGACTGACTGACAGATTTCAATGACAGCCAGGAGGTATCAGATGTACTTCTGTTACCTTCCGTTGGGTGCAAGAGATTCTTAACACTTGTCTGCTTCTTACGTGGTCTTGACATGGTTAGCATAATTGCCTCATAGCAAAAAGGTCCTGGGCACGAATCTGCTTCCTCTATGTGGAGATTGCATTTTCTCCTTCGGAGGGTTGTTTCTGAGGCAGTCTGCCCTTTTCCCACAGTCCAAACACATGTATGTTAGTTTAATTGGTAATTCTAAATTAGTTGAAGGTGTGAATCTGTGACCATGGAATGGAATGGAAAAGTTCCTGCACACTGCTGATGTCTGAATAGATACGGTGTTTCTTGCACCAGTGCCACAATAGCCAATATTACTGGATTAAGAATTGTGGTTTGATGAGATGAACAAATTCCTAGTTTTAGACCTCTAAAATGTGAGGTTCAGACTGACAGAGACCCCCCCCCACACACACACACCCCACCCCCACACGACCCCCACTGCCATGGGACACGTTCAGAGGGTGTTGAGGAATGCTCTCACCCAATAATCAGCACAGCAGTTGCTGCTTGACAGAACTGACTGAGGGACCTTGAACACTTGCAAACCCCCTCTCTCTTTTGCCTATAAAGATACTGTGCATGCAGCGTGGTGATTGGGAAATGTTCACACTTTCACCTTGTCAACACTCATCATAATTGTTGGTGGTTCGCTCTAATTTGACAATTATTATGTCAGGAGTGAATATCCAGCTAATCGCGGAGTCTCCTCGCAGCACGGGTAGTATTACAGAAACTGGGAGAGATGTGCCTTCGCCATTCAGCGAGCCTGGGACAATTGTAGTCTGTTAGAAACCTCAGCAGGCTTGTCGGTCTGCTCATTATTGAGAAAAGAGCTGCCTTTTGCTTGTAGAAGAGGCAAACAAAGCCTATAGCAGCTTAAAGGACAGGAGAGAGTTAAGTAGGCGACAAATTTCTGCTGATCCAAGACACTGACATTTTGCATGGGCATAGATATCTTCCTTACAACAAAAGGAAGCATAGCTGGAAGGCACGGGGCTGTAATAGCATGTAAATATTGAGAACCCGCAGAGCTCCTTGTAATTGTAAAGATGTTCAACACCTTTCTAAGAGATGCAGCATTCATTATATCCAGAATGAGGTTTTTGCTGCAGTTTAGCCCTATTATACAAGCACTAAACATCCTCCGTTTATAGCATTCATGGGTGATGATACATAATTATCAGGGGAAAGGCAGTGCTAGGTATTAATTTAAAATTGCCTGGAGCGAGTTTTGGAGAACACACAGCCGCAGAGAAACCCAAGGTATTTGTCTCGCTCTGCAAATCTCTCCAGGGAGAGGGGGGGAAGCTGGAGGAGCTCTGCAGGGAGCAAAGAACCTCCATCTCAGAGGCAACACTGAAGGGAGGTTTCAAAGAGAAGCTCGCAAGAAAAGATGGGGTGTTTTATCTTTCAGCTCCACTCCTATATCTGCTCTGTTGTGTTCGGCAGCTTACGGGGGATTTTCACCTGACAGATTCAAATACTCCAGGTTGTTTTTAATGGCAAGATGAGTGAAGTTAATTTTTTTTTAACTTGTGCTGTCCTCCTCGGAAGACTATTGCCTCAGTTGAAGGGGGAGTTGACTGGTAGTTTCAAATGCTTTGAATACTACAGTGTAGCGCGAGACAAAAAAAAAAGATCGGGGAAATGCAGGTGTGTGTATATGAAAGAGAGATTGTGTATTATTGTAAAAGACACACTGTATACAGTATATTCAGTAGATTTGTGCATTGGTTTTCTAAAACTACTGCAGGAAGGTTTGGTGCAGAGTTTCAAATGTGTGATAAAAGAGGGACATGGCCAAAATACACTTCAGTTATGATACTTAATAGATGACTTAGCTTGAATCCAAAGTATTCTACTCCATAAACCTTTATATGAGTAGTTCTAGTGAGTAGCAAGAATGGGAAAATGAAAAAAAAAAGAAAAGAAAAAGACCACAGACTGTATAAAGAAAATGGTCTGAAAAGAAATGTGCATTATTCCTAACGGACAGAAGGCAGAAGGGGGCATTACCTGTGGTCAGAAAAAGAAGTCTGGTTGTATCAACAAGCAACTTCCAGGATTGAAAACTTAAGCTAATGTGCAAATGCCATAAACTGCAGTTCCTCTCGCAGCCACTTGGGGCTGGCTCTAATGGGGAGTCATTACCCCATAAATCAACACTGAGAACCCTGTTTAAAGCACTAAAAATGTTTTGGTGAGCCTGTTCTCACTCCCGACGCGTAATATACCAACGATTTGTCACATTCCAAGGCGTTCCACGGGAACGCAAAAGGTGACCTTCTGCATTCCTATGCTACCTGCCGGATTGTGGACGAAATTGAACAGAATAACGCTCTCGTGCTAACAGACGTTCCAGCTGTGTATTCCAGCCCTAACCCTAACCTTACCCCTAACATTAACCACCACCTTAATCATCACCTTAATCGTGTTAGATAGTGTTTTCCAAAGCGATTTAAATAAAATAAACGTACATGTGTAGATTAATTCCAAACGGTTCTTATGTATTTTTTCAAACTCGTAATATAAGGATGTGTTGGGTGGCCGAAAGCGTAATATACTAACGATTTGGCACCCTGGTAAAATGTTACACTTTGGGAGCGAGAACGTGTTGGTTTTGGCCTGCAACTCACAGGTATAAAACACATACTGGATATATAAGGAGTGCCTTTTGGTGCATTTTATCATTATCTGGCAACTAACATGACAAACTCTGTGGTGTAGTGCCTTTGCTAAAATGGGTTTAAGCTGAAATTACTTATCACATCATAATATGTGGTCACATTACATGATTTAATTTTGTATATTCTATACATTTTTGTGTGTAATTTTGATGAAGGAATATCATATTTGAATATCATTCAAGAAGGAGAACAATTCCTGCAGACTGTTTAAAAAGATTATAAAAAGTTTTACCTGATATAATGTTTTCCATGTATGTTTGCACATGTTTCAAGAAATCTCTGCATCTTTATCTCAGTAAAACATGGAGAAACAAGGGGAGGCTCGAGACCATTGCACAGTACTGGAACTGGTATCACAGCAGCTGGTGACAACTTTCTTTGTTAACGTGGGCTTTCTGCTTCAGGGTCTGTGCATGCTCACATAAAAAGGTGCAACTGACGTGTCGCTGAAGTCTTCTTCTGCACAAAATGAATCAATTTGGCATTGCTTTCTTCATTCAGAGAACTTTTCAGAGGAACAGGTGATACAGATCTATAAAGAACATAAACGTATAACAGTGTGCTGCAAATAAGTAGGCCAGATGCTGAAGAAAATAATTAATTTGGTCAGTACAAGCACACTGAGCATTAAAATAAGTATATTTATGTTATGGTGCAAATTGATATCATACTTACAGGACACTATAAATGGAAGAATTTGTGAAAAAGTGGCACTCCCAGAACACATGCTTTATATCAGGTTGTGTGTTCAGCATAAGTTTCCATGGTGATCTAGCCCCCCACTGCCATCATCATATTTTATTTTTTAAGTGACTACCCTATCTGATGCAGCAAGCTTATTGTATCTGTGGTTTATTTAAGCCTTAAATCAGCATTTGGGTTGTTGTGTGTTGAAACAGCTCCTGTTGAATGAACACAGGAATCTTCAGGATGCTTGAAAAACGAGAGTGCAGGGCCTTCCAAGTTTTGGAGGTTAAAACCTACTTGAAAACATGAATCACTAAAAGAAAGTATTTGATCCAGCAGAAGCCTTTGCTCCTTACAAAGAAGCAGAGCTGCAATCCTCAAATTTCAAGTTTAAAGGGAGAGAGATGTGAAAGTATTTAATCCCAAAATATTTGAAATTATTCAGCTTTTTTAACTCGCCTTACCCCTATGCTTGCTAGTTCTAGAGACTCTTTTATCCAGACAACTCCACTCTTCTCATTAGCATACGGCTGAATCCTTTCCAATGAGTCATCCGACAAAGGTGAGCAAATAGCGACCCTGTTTACTGAGCTTTTGTGTCTGCCAAGGGTTCTCGATCCTTGCTTCCACTCCAGCCCACGCGGTTCAGTAGTCTGCCCGTCAGGGCCAGAGGGCAGCTGCATCAAAGCTAGCATCAGGCCAGCCATGTTTAAAAGGTAGTCTTTTGCCCTTATCCAACCTCTCACTGTCACCTGCACTCATTCTCCATGGGGCGTATATTAAATTAAATGTTAGGCTCCTTCCTTCTCCCATCTCTTGGGTGATTGCCTTAGTTCTGCCTGGCTAGCTTGGCCGTGAAGCGGCCTTTCTTGTTTCTCCGACAAACATGAATAAACATGAGGCCAGGTGAGATTTTGAAGCATCGTCTCCTGAAGGGTTTGCTGTGGAGTTGAAAACCAGCGCAGGGGTTAACATCAGGGCAGGAAGGATGGCACACAAGTGAGAAGTAAGTCTCCCTGCTCAAGTCTAGGATGCAATTTTGAAACATGACTTGAGGTTGACCTAATCATGAAAATATCTACATGATTTATTGCACAATAAATACCTGCCAGTGATTACTGGTGATGATTCTTCATATTGGTTTATTATGTCTTAATTAAGATTGCTTGTGTTAATCAAGTGAAGAGGTACTTAATTGAACAAGTTTTGTAATAGGAACAAGGCTTCAGGCCCTAACAAAGCTGAAGCCTCTAAAGAACTCACACATCGCTACTGCTGCCTGTTGTACAGCTACCTAACTACTCCTTTAATGGCAAATCATTTTGCCTATATTTATGTTAAAATCATTTTTAACAGTATTCAGTTACTTTCACTGCTTTGTTTATCACAAACTCACACTTCTTTACATAGCTATAAGGAAATAAAATCAGAGTTCACTGAGTAGGCTAGTAATACTGAAGACAGAAACATAACCTGTGAATGGCTTCTCAACATGTAGCCCCTGAGATTAATTTATTCAAGTTTGACAGAGCTCGTGGGCCTCAGAACTAAGTCTCCCATGCAAGTGCTTTGAATTTGCATTTTGTCAAATCACCCTACTTATTTACAAGCTCACTATTTTTCTAATGATTTTTTTCTTCTTCGCTGCTAGTCTGACATTTTATTTTATACAGCATGATGAGGTCCTATTTACAGTATTGTACAAAATATAGAAGAGTATGCTACCTTGCTACCCAATGTAGTGCTAGTATTAGCTGATCAACACTGAAATCTTGTCAATATATGGTCGCATTCATTTTTCAGTTAAAAAAAACAAAACAAAAAACAATTCAGCAGTGCAAAAATGCTCATTACGCCATTAAAACAGTCGTGCAAGAATCGGTTAGTGATGGCTCCATCCATCGTTACAGTTAAGGCCTTTACGCACATGACGCATAAAATCTGTGCAAATATTTCAAACTCACCTCTTGTTAATCCAGCTATTCACACCAACCATAATTTCACTGGACAAATGTGTGGCATTCATTTTTGGCAATCAAAGCTCGATTTTTTAGATCCCAATAAACCGATCTGACCAATCAGATAACAGCACTTTTAGCTCCGAACATGCACCCTTACTGAATATACAACGATATGAAAATTGTAAAATAATACTATTTTATCACAAACACACATCGGCTAACTGAAATTGTTTCCCTGTTTCCTCAGATGTGGTCCTAACTCTTCCAACAAGAGCCCAATGGCCCTGTGTAATGGCCTTTTGGCTTACACCACCAGTGAACAGGCTCAGCAACACCACAAAAGACGACAACTAAAATGCACGATGACAGAATTATTTCCATAAAAATAATTATCTAGACTTCAGGCAGTCATTGACTGCAATTGATTTTGATGCTGAAACCATTAAAATAATGTATAATTCCTATATAGTCAATGAAATATTTTGGTTAAATGCCCTGAATTAATTGCTGAAAGCCTGACTTCAGCCACATCTTCATTATTTCATGCAAAAGGAAGGAAGGGAAGGAGAGCTACAGGCAGAAGATGGAGAACCAGCTTCAACAAAACAACGTTGGTGAAGTCTGGAGAGGCCTCAGAACCATCTCGGGCCACAAACAGCAGAACTCTCTGCCTGGGAGGGATGTGAGATGGGCAAATGAACTGAATCATTTCTTCAACAGATTTGACTCAGCCATGAGGCAGTCTGCAACATCGGCTGCAGACTCACCCACCCCCACTGCTGCTGTTCCACCTCAGACACTTCACACCTCCTCTATTCACCCTGCTCACTCCCCCCCACCCCCAACAACAGCATCCAATACACACTCAACACAAGGCTCCAGCCTGTCTCTCTCAACCACCCAGGTTAGGAGGGAACTGAGGAGGATTAATGGCAAGAAGGCAGCGGGTCCAGATGGCATCAGCTCGAGGGTCGTCAGGTCCTGCGCGGACCAACTGTGTGGGGTGATGGAGCACCTCTTCAACCTGAGCCTGAGGTTGGGAAGAGTCCCACAGCTCTGGAAAACCTCCTGTGTTGTACCAGTGCCAAAGACTTCACGCCCCAAGGACCTCAACAGCTACAGGCCGGTGGCTCTGACATCCCACCTGATGAAGACCCTGGAGCGGTTGGTCCTGGCTCAGCTTCGGCGCCTAATAAGCTCATCACTGGACCCACTTCAGTTTGCCTACCAGCCTGGCATTGGAGCGGATGATGCCGTCATTCACCTCCTACATCGTTCCCTCGCTCACCTGGAGACTGCTGGAAGCACTGTGAGAATCATGTTCTTTGATTTCTCCAGTGCCTTCAACACCATTCTTCCCTCGGTTCTAAAGGACAAGCTGGTGAACTCTGGAGTGGACCATCACCTCACTACCTGGATCCTGGACTACCTCACCGACCGACCACAGTATGTGAGGACTCAGGGCTGTGTGTCGGACAGGGTCGTCTGCAGTACGGGGGCCCCACAGGGAACGGTTCTGGCTCCGTTCCTCTTCACCATCTACACTGCAGACTTCTCCCACAATTCCACCCAGTGCTTCCTGCAGAAGTTCTCTGATGACTCTGCAATAGTCGGCCTCATCACTGATGGGGACGACAAGGAGTACAGAGGTCTGACCCAAGACTTTGTGGACTGGTGCCAGCTGAACTACCTCCAGATCAACGCCAGTAAAACCAAGGAACTGGTGGTAGACTTCCGCAGGCACAAGCATTCTCCACTGCAACCACTGAACATCCAAGGTATGGACATTGAGGCTGTGGACAGCTACAGGTACCTTGGTGTTCATCTGAACAATAGACTGGACTGGACTCATAACTCAGACGCCCTCTACAGGAAAGGGCAGAGCAGGCTGTACCTGCTGCGGAGACTCAGGTCGTTTGGAGTGGAGGGCCCACTCCTGAAGACCTTCTATGACTCTGTTGTGGCTTCTGCTATCTTTTATGGCGTGGTCTGCTGGGGCGGCAGCATCTCTGCTGGGGACAGGAAGAGACTGAACAGGGTGATCCGAAGGGCCAGCTCTGTTCTAGGATGCCCTCTGGACCCAGTGGAGGTGGTGAGTGACAGGAGAACGGCGGCTAAGCTGTCATCCCTGATGGACAACATCTCCCACCCCATGCAGCAGACTGTGACAGCACTGAGCAGCTCCTTCAGTGGGAGACTGCGGCACCCACGGTGTGGGACGGAGAGATTTCGCAGGTCTTTCCTCCCCACTGCTGTCAGACTCCATAATAAAGACTTTAACTGATCAAGCACACACATCCATACATATGCAATAATACTAAGTGCAATAATCCTTTCTGTCATCGTTGTATTTTTACTCAGTTGTATATAGTATTTGTATTTGTATTCTATTTTTATCTTATTGTATATTTATTTTATTTTATTCTACTGTATATAGTATTTTATTTTATTCTATTCTGTACAGTTGTGTACTGTATTTATTCTTATTGTATTCTAATTTTTGCCTCATAACTTTTGCACTGTCCACTTCCTGCTGTGACAAAACAAATTTCCCACGTGTGGGACTAATAAAGGTTATCTTATCTTATCTTAAAAATCCACTGGGGTGGTGTACAGAGGTAAAACTCTTTAAAGTGTCTGTTATGGAGACACTTTTCTTTCAGAGAAGAGTTTTTAGTTGCTGACAAAATATTTGTTTCTAATAAGGATAAAAAACAGAAGATCTTTTACGTCCATGGCAGCTAAACCACATGTCATATTTGGAAAAGCCAACAGAACCCTTAAACATATTAGAGGAATATTTGAATGGCGTTAATATAAACTATGTCCTTAAGAGCAAAGTAGAGCTTTAAAAGAAGGGGAAGATAGCAGGGCCACAGTAATTTCAGGTGTTGTAAAGTATTAGGTGACCTAAGAGCACAAGTCACATTTTGTAGAAGCCTCTAGACCGTTAATAAACCATTAGAACAGTAGTTTAAAATACAGTCTTTTCCAGAGTAACATTCAACTTTTACATGAACTTGCATCACCAACATACACGCACTTGAATCAAAGTTTTGCGTCATCTGCTAACAATAGCTAAAGCGGCAGCAGTGGCTTCCATCGCTCTCAAATTTACAAAGTGGCTCCAACTGCTTTGCAATTTCAACAAAAAAAGCTACTTGACTGCCACAAAGAAAAGCACAGATGAATTTTTTCTGCATCTTTCTGCAAACTATTCATTCTGCTGCTTGTTTTCAACTGCCCTGAAATTATCAGAGGTGTTTCAGAAAACAACACTGTCAAAATCTGGTGCCCCTGGTGATGAACACAGGCTGGCAGCAGGGGGTAAACCATGGAAAGGATAATGCACTGCTTGAGCAGGCATGGTTTGATTCCTCTAGGAGAATGACTTTACTGGACTATTACCACGTCAGCTCAGCAGCACTGAGTCGTTCTTTTTGTTCTGTCAGTGGAGCTCTGAGGGGTTTCTCACAATGAATTCCTATTGATTTTTTCTGGTCATGTCATCAAATTGTGTGTGGCTTGAATCGTGACTACCGTTTTCTCATCTGCTCCCTGAGGTTCTTCTCCTCTATTAACTTTTTATCCTATTTGGTTGGGGAAAACTACACAAAAGACAAGCAGAGTGAACACCGGGCTGAAACTGGGAAATGGAAGTAAACACAATGAGCAGACCTGCTGTGTAAGTCACTGGCAAATGAACTTCCAGGAAATTCAGTGAATGTTGATCCTCAACCTCTTTTTTCCATTGTTGTGAACATTAGACTAGAAAATCACCGCATGGTGGCTCTTCGCTGTAGCTGTTTAAGAGATCCAGTTTTCTGCATGTACATGCAAGTTAGTGTAAGTGAGTGGATGCTAAATGAAAAGTATAATAGTGAAATTATTTTGTACTCTTTAAAGATACAGTAAGCAGAAAATATGAGCATATTCCAGAGTTAGAACAGAAATCTCCCTCTCTTGTATCTTCCCCTCTTTCTAAACTCCTCCCACCTGATGGTAGCAGGCCAATTAAAGATAAATGTTGAGTTTTGGTCACATAAAGAAATTGAAAACCTCTCCTCTATGTCAAAATCTTTTGCCTTTAACTTTCAATAGACTTTTTCTTTTGTTCTTTATATTATTTAATACCAACCTACAGATAAGGTCTGATCAGACCTGTAATTAGCTAAAGTCTGTCATTATGAGCTAGTTACTTTTAAACCCAAGGCGAAATATTCTAGATCCATTTCAGGCCTCTTAAATTACAGTATCACAGACCATAAAGGTTGATTTTGGAAGTTATCACCAGTTTACCTGGTGATGCAGTGGTTAGCACCATTGTCTCATAGCAAAATGGGCCTGGGTTCAATCCCACTGGTCATTTGGGCCTTTGTGTGGTGTTTCAATGTAGGGTCTTGGTACTTTGGCTTCCTCCCACAGTCTACAAGATGCATATTAGCTTAACTTATGATTCTAAAAATTGCTACGGGTGTCAGTGATTGTCTCTGTGCGTTAGCCAGACTGGCACCTCTCAGCTCACGGCAGCTGAGATAGGCTCCAATCCCATTGTGACTCTGAATTGGATAAACGTAAGAAAATGGATGGGTGGTAAGTTTCGGTTAACAAGGTGTAATTTTATAGGTGCATTGGCTCTGTATGTGGCTAGATCCATTTCAAAGAAAGTTTAATTAATGCTGGTTAACAGCAGCTAATGCTAAAGGTGAGCAATATAATTGCAGATGATCCGAAATCCAATCATCCATCCATCCATCCATCTTCATCCGCTTTGTCCGGGGCCGGGTCGCGGGGGCAGCAGCCTAAGCAAAGAGGCCCAGACCTCCCTCTCCCCAGCCACCTCCTCCAGCTTATCCGGGGGAATACCAAGGCGTTCCCAGGCCAGCCGAGAGATATAATCTCTCCAGCGTGTCCTGGGTCTGCCCCGGGGCCTCCTCCCGGTGGGACATGCCTGGAACACCTCACCCAGGAGGCGCCCAGGGGGCCCGAACCACCTCAGCTGGCTCCTTTCGATGTGGAGCAGCAGCTGCTCTACTCTGAGCCCCTCCCGGATGGCCGAACTTCTCACCCTATCTCTAAGGGAGAGGCCAGCCACCCTTCAGAGGAAGCTCATTTCTGCCGCTTGTATCCGCGATCTCGTTCTTTCGGTCACTACCCACAGCTCGTGGCCATAGGTGAGGGTAGGGACGTAGATCGACCGGTAAATTGAGAGCTTCGCTTTTACACTCAGCTCCCTCTTCACCACGACGGACCGGTGCAGCGTCCGCATTACTGCAGCTGCAGCCCCAATCCGTCTGTCGATCTCCGGCTCCCTTCTCCCATCACTCGCGAACAAGACCCCGAGATACTTGAACTCCTCCACTTGGGGCAGGAACTCATCCCCGACCCGGAGTGGGCACTCCACCCTTTTCCGGCTGAGAACCATGGCCTCAGATTTGGAGGTGCTGATCCTCATTCCCGCTGCTTCACACTCGGCTGCGAACCGTTCCAGTGCGAGCTGGAGGCCCTCACCCGATGAAGCCAACAGAACCACATCATCTGCTGACCCCCGGCTGCCAAGACTGGCAATAGGGCGAAATCCATGCAATGGTATACAAATCCAGATATTGCAGCACAAAACATTAAATCAGAATACTTTATTAATCCCAAAGAAATTATATATATATTTATTCAAGGAGAAAACCCTAAGAACACAATGATAAAAATACATAATACCCCTAGACCATGAAGTATCGGGCTTTAAAGATTAATTTCTGCTGTATAACCAGTGAATTTATGGAGATTTGCTTGCTTATGTAGCAAGTGTCAAGTGGCCTTTCAAGAACTGGTTATTATGGATTGTGGATTTCTTTTTTATCCATTACAAGCCTTACTGAAAGTCTGACCTGTGTTCAGAAAGTCTTCAGGTCTCTGTTCAAAACACCACACAGTTTGCTTTATTGCCTCCAAATTCAATGTAAAATAAAAACTGTTGCTCAGGGGGCTAGGTGTTTGCAGTGCAGCTGCTTCAACACTACGCCTCCACTCTAAACAATGAAAATGGCTACTCCAGACGAGAGAGCAATGTGTAGGCGGTGTATATATAAAATATGTGCACGGAGAGCCGGTCTCCTAATGTAAAAATAGACCAGTCTTCAGTTTCTATACTCTACCCTTTGTATGCACATCCATTGTACACAAATTTTATACAGTCAGCATGAATATTCATTAATGCAAGCAAATTGCAACTTTTATGCTGGAAACTAGAGATAAACTTTATTTACCATTACTGTGTTGCATTATAGCATGTCATGGATCAAGCTCTTTCTTACATTTGTATAGACAAGCCAGTATTACTTAAACACAAGGAAATATGATTTAAAATACATTTTTAGAACTATAAAGTAAAACTTTCCATAGTCATCCATATCCACACCCCTTTGAGTCAAATATCATAAATAATTATAGCACCTCCATCTTCAAAAAGTTCTGGACATTGCTTTTTCTCAAGCCACTTCAACTACCATCTGTGGGTGCCGTACATGTTGATAGAGAAGTTCAGCACACTATAATATGCACGGCATGCTTCTAGTCTCTCGCTTGCTCTGTGTGATAGTTCAGCCATCTGTTAATGTGCTGCAGTCTTAATTATGCCCTCATCACACTAAGTCAATCAGAGGTGTGCCTGAGCCAACTGTAACACACCTAACACGGCCTTTACCAATCAATAAACTATCCTCGCGGGACTGCTGTAGCTCTCACCAGCTCAGGGGGTCTCAGTCAGTCAGTCTCAGCAGATTGGTTGGGAATCTTGCCATGTTTTTGCTGGAGGTGCTTTAAAAGGCATGTTTGTACACATTGTATCTGAAAGCCAAATGTGCACTTTGTGTGTTGCTGCATGTTGACGCCTTACTTCCAAGCCTTTCATGCAGATCAGTAAAGCTGTCTGATAGTTCAGTGGTTTGTGGTCAGTGATCCACTACTCAGTATACCGCACTGCCTAAAATGCATGCAAGCAATTTTTTCTTGAATACTCTGCTTGTTCAGGAGTATCATAATGCGATGTGCTATGTAGTCTGGTCTTCTCATGCAGTTTTGTATAAGTGGTTGAGAAATTTCCGAGGCCTTTAGTTTGATAACAGCAATGTTGAACATTACTGAAAGGCAGAGGAGACAGATGTTGACAGCGAGCAGTGGTAGGAGTGAACTTAGTAGTCATAAAAAAGTAAGTAAATCCAGTGACCTACAGTGGGGCAAAAAAGTATTTAGTCAGCCACCCATTGTGCAAGTTCCCCCACCTAAAATGATGACAGAGGTCAGTAATTTGCACCAGAGGTACACTTCAACTGTGAGAGACAGAATGTGAAAAAAAAATCCATGAATCCACATGGTAGGATTTGTAAAGAATTTATTCGTAAATCAGGGTGGAAAATAAGTATTTGGTCACCTCAAACAAGGAAAATCTCTGGCTCTCACAGACCTGTAACGTCTTCTGTAAGAAGCTTTTCTGTCCCCCACTCGTTACCTGTATGAATGGCACCTGTTTGAACTCATCATCTGTATAAAAGACACCTGTCCACAGCCTCAAACAGTCAGACTCCAAACTCCGCCATGGCCAAGACCAAAGAGCTTTCGAAGGACACCAGGAAAAGTATTGTAGACCTGCACCAGACTGGGAAGAGTGAATCTACAATAGGCAAGCAGCTTGGTGTGAAAAAATCAACTGTGGGAGCAATCATCAGAAAATGGAAGACATACAAGACCACTGATAATCTCCCTCGATCTGGGGCTCCACGCAAGATCTCATCCCGTGGGGTCAAAATGATCATGAGAACGGTGAGCAAAGATCCCAGAACCACACGGGGGGACCTGGTGAATGACCTGCAGAGAGCTGGGACCAAAGTAACAAAGGTCACCATCAGTAACACACTACAACGGCAGGGAATCAAATCCCGCAGTGCCAGACGTGTTCCGCTGCTGAAGCCAGTGCATGTCCAGGCCCGTCTGAAGTTTGCCAGAGAGCACATGGATGATACAGCAGAGGATTGGGAGAATGTCATGTGGTCAGATGAAACCAAAGTAGAACTTTTTGGTATAAACTCAACTCGTCGTGTTTGGAGGAAGAAGAATACTGAGTTGCATCCCAAGAACACCATACCTACTGTGAAGCATGGGGGTGGAAACATCATGCTATGGGGCTGTTTTTCTGCCAAGGGGACAGGACAACTGATCCGTGTTAAGGACAGAATGAATGGGGCCATGTATCGTGAGATTTTGAGCCAAAACCTCCTTCCATCAGTGAGAACTTTGAAGATGAAACGAGGCTGGGTCTTCCAACATGACAATGATCCAAAACACACCGCCCGGGCAACAAAGGAGTGGCTCCGTAAGAAGCATTTGAAAGTCCTGGAGTGGCCTAGCCAGTCTCCAGACCTCAACCCCATAGAAAATCTGTGGCGGGAGTTGAAAGTCCGTGTTGCTCGGCGACAGCCCCAAAACATCACTGCTCTCGAGAAGATCTGCATGGAGGAATGGGCCAAAATACCAGCTACTGTGTGTGCAAACCTGGTAAAGACCTATAGTAAACGTTTGACCTCTGTTATTGCCAACAAAGGTTATGTTACAAAGTATTGAGTTGTATTTTTGTTATTGACCAAATACTTATTTTCCACCCTGATTTACGAATAAATTCTTTACAAATCCTACCATGTGGATTCATGGATTATTTTTTCACATTCTGTCTCTCACAGTTGAAGTGTACCTCTGGTGCAAATTACTGACCTCTGTCATCATTTTAGGTGGGGGAACTTGCACAATCGGTGGCTGACTAAATACTTTTTTGCCCCACTGTATGTGGAATGTCTATTTCAGCAAAATAAGCTACTTATATCGTGAACGTTAACAAAGATGAACCCGAGGTTATTTCAGAAAGGTGAAGGTTTAGTTCAACATTAATATCCATAAGACTGCAGGCAAAACAAATTGTAGTTTTTTGAGCATGCTGTTTCTGAGCTGCAACCCAAATGGGACAAAATCTTACGAGGAAAAACAGTTTTTTAATTGTTTTACACCTTTTTATATATGCATCTTCTTTAAGGATTTCCATTCTTATCTGCAAAGAAATAACAAGCAAATATGATGCTTTCTTTATCCCAACTGTAATCCTCTTCTCACCTTTAGGAGCATGAAGTTAGCATTTTTTGGATAGCATCCCTAAATAAGAAGAGGTGTTCAGATTAAAATGAAAATAAAATAAAGGGCAGTGCCATTTTCCTGGTTATCCAGTGATGCATTTATGGGCACGGCACCTATGGCTGTACAGCACCGGACTACCTGGCGGGTCTGTTACCATACAGGTATAAAAATAGTACAAAGCTTACCGGCCCACTCGATCAATTTAATGGAGCTCTTTTTTTAAACTTACCTTGCCACTGTTGTCATTTGTTAATGAGCTGAATGCACTTTATTCTGGTCATTTATTCGCAGTGCTTCTGAAAATTTGACCCTTTTGTAGTTCCTCAGTGCACCGTTTCACTCAAACATTAACATTCAGCCGACCTTATTCCGCATCATGCCTTGGTTCAAAAGTTCATGTGAAGAACCGCCTGTGTACCTAGCATTTCTCCTCTTCCCAGTCTGCTGTCTCTCCCTCAGTGGTCTATCAGGCCTCCATCAGAAGCTTGGCTCTAATCTGCCGACTCAGGGGTGTGTTTCCTGCATTGGGGCTGTGGCCCAATCCATCTGTCTTCATCAGTGAGCTGGGGCGGCTGTGGGCTTGGGCCAGCAGGACCCCGCTAAGCACCAGCTGCTAGCTGCCTTTTACACTGATTCCCACCAAGTGGGACATATTTACAGTACAGCTAGCTGCCTGGTAAGATTGGAGGACCTTTCAGCTCTTAGCGCCTGGATTTTTTTTTTCTTTCTCATGTGGCTTCATTCTGGTTACCTATTATTCTTTTAGATTCTCCAGGTCTCCACAGCCAGTGCTTTCTCTACCTTTTAAATTCATCTGTCATGCCCATTTACATCTATCCACATCTCTCATATCTGTGTAGATATGAAAGGATGGAAGTCAGTTTATTGTCAGTCCTAAACAAAGACACAAACCTTTAATACTGTAGTTTGGGTATTTTATTTTATCTAACATATCTAACAGATGTTCATTTCCAGTTCTCACCCCAGCCATTATCTCCGTTGCGATAGCTTTAGTGAGATATAAATTTATTTGGGTCAGTCTGCCTTGTGCAGCATCGATTATATGGTTCCATAATGCATTCCCAACAGTACATCTAAATTATTATTATAGATAAAGGTTACTACAGGAAAAGAACAAAAAATGTATGCCAGTTTTACACATGTAGGACTCCAAGGGCTACCACACTATTTTCCTGGAATAAAATAGATTTTTCTTTCCATTATTAAAAGGGTACTTGATCTTTCACATAATTTTTGATGACAAATTCTCAGCACCCACAGTCTAAAATGAAAACAGAAAACTTTCATATTCGTACCGCCTTGTCTATCCAGTCTTTTAAATCACATCTTAAAACCTGTCTTCTTACTTTGGCTTTTGATTTTAACTAGTTGGCTCTAATCTGGCTTGTTGTGTTGTCACCTATTGTTTCCTGTCCTGTTTTTATTGTTTTGTTTTAAATTTTCTCATGCTTTTACTGACTGTTAAACACTATGGTCAACTTTGTTGTTTTTAATATGTGCTATATAAATACATTTTGATTTGATTTGATGATGTGCCCTTTTAGCCCCTTTCAAAGGTTTTAATATGGTAATTCTGGCAGTGTTGCCTGAATAAGACAGAAAAACTCAAGAACCTAGCCATACAAGATCCTAATGCCTGCCAGGATTAATGAACTAAAAGTATTGCTAATAGTTTTAAGAACCACATAACTATTTGCTTATAGAAATAATGCAACGCTCAGAGGTGAGTGACCTTGTAAGGATGATTTGATTGGGCTGTTACTAAACATGGTAAGACACTAAGCAAATTATCTTGCTTATAAACACCAGGCTGGCCTTTAGCTCCTATTGAATAAGGCCATGGGCTCTGAACAAGGAGACTGCTTTAAGGAAACACTGGGCCATTGGTCCTTCCTATGGAAATCAATTTGGGTCTAAATGGCAATGAGATTAGTAGAGTACTGATCTGACTCTTTGATTTCCTTTCTACCTAAATACAAGCTCCCTTTTCCAATTTAGATACCCTCCAGTATTGCCATGTGTCATCTAGTGGTAATCTTTCTTGAAAGCATGGTAGCTTTTTTTTTTTTAATTGTTTTACACAAGCAGGGGTTTGGGGGTTAGCAGTGCTGGTCTGTTCTTCAGCATGTCTACTATTCTAATCCAAAGTGAAAAACAGCAAAACAGTTTAATGCATAGCATTGATGTTTAAAACAGACATTCATGTTTCCTTGAGGCTGGATTGAAATAATTTCAATTAATTCACCTGAGATAAATGGTAATTTGTAATTTATTAATTTAGTTTTATTTATTTATTTATTTTAAATGTAATAACATTTAAAAGAGTGAGAACTGAAGCAAACAAACACATTTAAAAATGAATTACTAACACAGAACTGGTGTGAGGTTTGTGAGGAGGATATTAATAAAGCATATGCTAAATTTTGAAAGGCATTTACAATATTAAATTCTAAGAAATGTCCTATAAGCCAATGCAGTGGAGGTCAAAAACAAACAGGTAGTCCATGGATCACTATAGGTATGAAAATGTCTGCAAAAAGAAAAAAAAAAACTCTTACAGACTATAAATAAAGAAACAACGGAAAAAAAGTTTAAAATAAACTAATATTTTCAGGACTTTAAAAAAAGGAATATTGCAATGAAATATTAGAGAATAACAAAATCAATATTAAAGGTATTAGAAATGTGTCAAACATTATTATTAATAATTGATCAAGTAATACAGCTAACCCTAAATAATTTGTTCCCCCCCACCCCTCTCAAAAAAAAAAAAAAGCTTTCAACACCACTGATCACAACATACTATTCAATAAATTGGAACGACTCATTATTAGAGGGGTTGGATTGAATTGGGTGTTGAGCTACTTAAGACACATGTATCAATTTTCTGAAATAGATGACTGCCAGATGAATACAAATCAACCTGCATGTGGAGTTCCCCAGGGGTTGGTGATAGGTCCAACCATTATTCATATTATACATAAAAGACAAATATAGTCTCAAACATACTGAAATACATACTATTTGCGGATGATACGAATATCTTTTAGTCAGGTGAGGGTTTACAGGAACCTTTAGAGGCAAACATACCAGAAAAATGAATTGAAACAGTGCTTTGATGTGAAAAAATTGTCACTGAATTTAAATAAAACTAAGTTCACGGAAAAGAAAAGCTAACTAATCAGGTTTTTTGTACTCATTATTTTTAAACACGCTGAAATTTATGGATCTGGTCAAATTTAAAATTTAATGTCCAGAGCAATAAATAATCTTGTAGAATAAAAAATATTTTAAAAAATGTTCATGAACAGAGCAGAGGGTTATGACCTGAGGGGGACCTACAATAAAAAAACAAAAGAACAACAACAAAAAACCAAAACAAACACAGTAACAATAAAAATTATAAACTTGTGTATAATGGTCAATGAAGTGAATTTACTGTATGTTAAAAATTGATAATTTTATGTAATGACATTTTATAAACAGCACTACATTTGGGTATGTATAGTTTAATAATTATAGAGGAATATATGTAGATTTGAATATTAATATAACATGAATCTGTGTATTAGGCATATTTATTTTTATACGGAAATTTTACGGAAATACCAAAATAAAAGCTTTACGAAAACCTCCGGTGCAAAAGTGTGCCAGTAGTGGTCAGATTGTGTCTGCTCTCCCCTGATGGTCACTGACCCAGAAAGAGTAATATTTCAAACTCCGCCACTCCGTGTTCCTCCGCCAATGCCTCGTTTGAGTTTTGGACTAAATGGATTCTGGGATATTGCATTTCGTCATTAAGAGCTAATTGGAGACCAAAACAGCCAATCAGATTTTTTTGCATCCAAGTCCGTGATTGGCTGGTTCCGTAGCACAAATATAACGGTGTACAGAAAGAGTTGAACGCGCACGGGCAGAAATGTTGAGAGCGCAAGCAACACATTGCGAGCAAGCGCAAATGCAAAAACTGAGCGAGAAGGGCTGCTATTGTGTGTGTGTGAATGGATAATAGCAAACACTGAAATACATTTTTTGCACGCAGCAATGAATTTTTGTTGACTCAAATTTTGCTTTTCTTCGCTCAAACTAAATTTCTCCTCAAAATGCAATACTTGCACCTGCAATTTTTTTTTTTACAAGCGCTCAGAATAGTGGCACAAAAATAACACCGTAACTTCTCAACGCCATAAGCGGCTTCACTTCTTGCTTACCAGCACATCCAGCGATTTAGCTGAAAACATCGGAAGATCCGTTTTGTAGGCCATCCAAAGGTTCAGCAGTAGTGGACTCTCAGCAGCTGCAGTCTCCACTTCACAATCGCTGCAGCATGTCCAGCTAAAAACTTTCATAGCTTAAAAACTTTCATAGCACGGAGTCAGCACTCTTAAAGGTTTTTAATGATATCCTCCTTTCCTGTGATTCTGGTAATCATGTTGTTCTTGTCCTCCTTGACCTAACAGCTGCCTTTGACACTGTAGACCACAACATTTTACTGTCTGACTTGCACCATCTTGCAGGCATTCGTGGTACTGCTTTGAAATGGTTTAGGTCTTATCTTTGTGACAGAACTTTTAGTGTTAACTTTTTAGGGTATGAGTCTTCCTCTGCCACTTTTCAGTCTGGGGTCCCGCAGGGCTCAATTTTAGGGCCTCTGCTTTTTTCATTATATCTACAGCCCCTGGGAACCATCCTCAGAAGGCATGGAATATCCTTCCACTGTTATGCTGGCGACTGTCAGATTTATCGGCCTCTGAAGCAGAAAGAGGCCTTCTCTATTAAGCCACTTCTAGCATGTCTAGAAGACATTAAATTTTGGATGTCCCTAAACTTTCTAAGATGTAATTCAAGCAAAACTGAGGTGATTCTGTTTGGTCCTAGTGGACCTTGTGAACCCTCTGCTATTGATTTGGGAACCCTAGCAGAGTATTTTAAATCTGTTGTTACAAACCTGGGTTTTAAGATGGACAGTGATTTTAAATTAGACAGTCAAATTAGGGCTACTGTCAAGTCCAGTTTTTATCATTTAAGACACTTGGCAAAGATAAACCCTATTTTATCCAGGCCGCATCTTGAAACAGTAATCCATGCTTTTATTTCATCTCGTTTAGATTACTGTAATGCACTGTATTTTGGAGTTAGTCAGCATCTTCTCTCTCGTCTGCAGCTGGTCCAAAATGCTGCTGCACGACTTTTAACCAGAACTCGTAAAAGAGAGCACATAACTCCCTTCCTGGCTTCACTCCATTGGCTGCCTGTATATCTTAGAGTTCATTTTAAAATTCTCATGTTTGTTTTTAAATGTTTAAACAGTCTTGCCCCAACTTACCTCTCTGAGCTTCTGCATCCTTACTCACCCCCCAGGTCTCTCAGGTCTGGAGGTACCCAGGTCCAGGAGAAAGCTCAGAGGGGACAGGCCCTTCTCTATTGCTGCTCCTAATCTCTGGAACAATCTTTCCCAGCACATTAGAGAGGCCCCTTCACTGTCCACTTTTAAAACACGTCTTAAAACCCATTTTTACTTCTTGGCTTATGACACAGTCTGACCCTGATTTTATTGTTTTAATCTAATGTGCTGATTTTATTGTTTTAAATGTCATTCTCATCATCATTTTTTATACTATTTTATTATTGTTTTTGCTATTTGTGCTAATTTTATTATTTTAAATGTCATTTTAATAATCATCTTATTTTTTATTTTTTAAACATGTTCTATGTATCATTTCTGGCATGTCAAGTGTACAGCACTTTGTGTTCAGCTGGGGGCTGATCTGAAAGTGCTATATAAATAAATTGCTTGCTTGCTAAAGCTTTTATTTTGGTATTTCCGTTGAGCCGTACAATAAATTTGCATGTTAGCTAATTATTTAGTTTCCTGTAACATTTAGATTTAACATTTAGATTTAACATTTGAAATTGTTTTTTTTAAATATGAAAAGTTACAAATATGTTACTAAATGTTGTAAAAATTGACTTGAAAAAACATGCGTTTGTAAGGTTTTGAGCTAAATTTGGAAAAATGTTGCCATTAATTTCAGCATGTTTCACTTTACAAACGGCGCCCTGTATGCTAACACAATAGTTAGCAATTACAAGTGCTAAAAGTCATCAAGGTTAGCAATCCCGTGGGGAATTTTATGTAAAAGCAACTGCAATGCACTCTTCTGGTGAGCTGGATACTGTCATTACTACTTCACATGTAATATTTTACTTTTTAAGTTACCTGGCAAAGATGGAGATACTTCAAGTACCTATGGATTTGGTGCTAAAGTGAAAAAATAAATAAATAAATTAAAAATTTACCTGCCAGAATTCATTCAATTTCTACTCTGTTGTTCTACTCTTGTACTCTTGTAGTTTTCAGCAGCAATGGATTAGGGTAAAGCACTCAAGGGCTGATTGTTGTGCTACAATAAACCATGATGTGTGACAACATCAGAGGTCCAATTTATACTGATAGTACAATGACATCTCCTGGCAGGCTTATAAAAGAAAATGTCCTGCCCACCATCTCAGGCACTGCTCATGCTGTAGTGAGGCAACATGATCCCAGGAGCTGGGCTGAGTGGGAGCTTATGCGGCACAGCATAATGTGATTGAAATATTCCTAGCATTCTCATGCTGATTTGTATATATTTGCTGGGACTTCTGTGACACATAGAAATTGTGTGTGTGTGTGTGTGTGTGTGTGTGCGCGCGCGCGCGTGCGTGGCATTACACTGTCCATGAGGCACTTGTGGATTTTCAAAGCTAAATCTATGTTTATGTTTTAGACACATCATCTATACTTAAATGTCAAGTCTTACAAATATACATATGTGAACAGCATATTTAAGTATGATTTGTTCTGACTGTTAGACAAGCTTGGTCTATATCGGCACATGAACATGCAAATAAAAAACAATGTTTGGGATGTAAAGAAAAACTGCGGGGGGAAACTGTGGGCTGTGCAATCATCTGTGCAGGTTCTGCAATGTGTACAGCAATGGAGAGGTGATGTCATGTGGGAATAGCTGGCTTTTTGCCTACAATGGAACAAAAGAACAGTCCTACCTCAGGTCTCTTTCTCACTCACTTCCCTTCAATTCACCTCCGTTTCCATTCCGTTTCTGTGAGCAACAGTGGCTAATTATGTTAATCTATCCAGACAAGGAATTTCCATGGTCCCCCCATTTTTCTGCCTTTAACAAAAATATTATTTTAAATGTTTGCATAGCCATTTTTATTTTTCGTTGTTTGAGGGCAATTACACACAATCGGAGCTGGATCAGGCACCGACTCGCGCAGTTTCCCCCCACCTCATTATTGGACCCACTCTAGTCATATCTTGATTGAAGTCAGCTCCTTTACCTATGTTGAAACAGAGTTGAAACACTGTCTTCCTCCACCATGTTACTCAGTTTTTCATCATTTTCTCATAATCTTACTCTCTCCCTCTCTCTCTGACGGATTATGCCTGAACCTTAAGCTTGGGTTCCATCCTAACTGTGTCAAACTCTTATGATATGCAGTAAACAACACTGGCATCAGACAGCAGTGTGGAAGAAACACTGTGCCACATGAACCGCAGCAGGAACAACATGCATTTTTCTCTGCGAAGATGCTAACCTTTAAAATGTTAATTGTTGTGCTCCATGTTTAATCATGGGAGAAAACCAGACTCCTAAGTATAGCCATGCTTCCTGTCCATGCTCACTCACGTGAAACACGGCTAATTTATGTTGCATCAAGATGACATGAAAGGCGGCTTCCCACAGGGTCCTAACACCAATATACTATGCACACTTTCAGGGCAGCGATGTTGTAAAAATTGTCCAGGAAGAGCTCGATAGTGTAGTGTGCAACAACGCAAACAAGTCTTGGTTTTGCTTGTGACCTTCCATAGGACTGCAAATGGAAGATTAGCCTTTGGCACAATGAAGGGGTGGCTCAAGCGTTTCGTTTTTGTTGTTTTCTTGTGTTGAACAAAAAAAGTTGCAGAGAGACACTAGTGGAAATGCTCACTAGTAACAAAAATAATCTGAAAAAGATGATTATTTATTTGTTTTCTCCACAGGATGTGGATGGCTTTAAATATGTTACCCATTTTTCAGTTGCTGCCCTTAGAGTTGTAGAGTGCAACATTTAGGTCTGAAATTGGGCATGAACCCTTAGAAGAAAGAATAAATGAATGTTAAAAAAAGACCTTTAGCTTCTCAATCTTTTTATTTTTACACTTCCGCCTCTCAATCCTATTTCAGGCTTGCTCTAAATGCTCACATCTGCCGTCAGCGCTCCTCCCAACACTTTGTTTCTTCATCTCTCCTCTGGCAGTTGATTTATTATGCCTGTTACTCAGCGAAGGCATCATAGCACCGCTGAAGGCGGCTTGCCGTTTGCAGGCCACCAATGGTGCCTTTGTCTTTGAGCCACACTGCTACCAGCAGGCCTTTGGGTGCTTGTTGCCATTTCCACTCTCAAATTTGATTGCAGCAGAGAAATGAAAGCCATACCACACTCCACATGGGGTTCAGAAATGAATATTTCCCTTGGTTTATTCACAGTCTTTCTCATCGTGCCTTTTAAAGACCTGCGAGCTGCAATCTAGAGGTAATATCAGATGAAATCTGTCTTTGTATCCGGGTCATGCAGCGAGCAGTTAACGTCAATGATGTTGATTTCACAGTATGCCAGACTTCACGAGGAGCAGGGTAATTTCTCGAAGCTGCAGACCTACCAGTGCGCCCTGCTTAAACACCACTCATGTGTGATGAATTGTGATACTTTGTTTTGTTATGTTCCATTTGATTTGAATGAATGACAAAATCACAGAGAAAAAATAAATTAGTGCTGGTTTTGTTGTTTAAGCCATTGCCCCAGTCACGTTATCTGGGCAGAAGAGCAGAAATCTTTAAAGAATGAAACTTAATCATTTAGCATGGTGGCTGCATCACAAGCGCCTGATTGCTTTGAATGTAGCGTCCTGTACCGCATCCCATTCATAAACCCTCTTTGTTGGCAAAGGCAGAGACAATATTCCTCACAGTAAAATCCAAGTCGGTGAATCACTCCATTCTACTCTGGTCGCTGTTCTATTCACTACACAAAATTACAGTCTTATCAAATTGATTTTGTCTATAATTGGGTCCTAAATGCCTTCCTAAAAGCTCTCAGGCAAGTACGATTGTTTCACCCATTTCATGCAGATATCTTGTTTCACTTGTTTCAAGCAAGATAGTTAAGATTTTTACAGCTTGTACAAATGACATATATGAAAGGGTTTAGACTATCAGAAGATCAGCGCTCAGAGTTCTGTGGACTTGAGTTGTACTAATCACTGTATTTCAGTATAAAGATTGATTAAATGTCTGCATGGGATGTATGCATGCTTTTTATTTATCGTCACATACTCACCAAACCAAAGCTTTGGTAAGGGTCAAGCTAAAGCAACTATCTGGTAAACAAAGTAGAGTATTAATGAGCTGTCTAGACCTCCAGACAGTCAAGTCTTTAAAGTTGCTGCTTCTTCACTGTGAATGATATTTTATTGTATTTATACATTAAGTCTAAGTATGTTATAATAAAGTATTTATATGTATATAAATATGGATTAGGTATGAATATATAAAATATGTACAAACATGTATAAATGTATAATATTGCTGCATATTTATACTTTATATGAATATGCATCTTAAATATGTTAATATTAAACCACTTTAGTTGATATACCACTGGTCTTATCAGTGTTCTCATATGGTGTATAAGTGATGGTGTTGGGTAAGGTTAACATCACTGCAGTCCAATCGCATTGGTAGGTGTGCACCAGGGGGTCTGATCAAATTTCAGAGGGAGCTAGTATTGCCCCATTCCTCCAAACATGAATTCAACAGACTGGAAGGCTATAAATATATTTATATGCAGCCTGTGGAAAGCTTTCAAACAAATTGTCCACATTCAGACAGAGAATGCAACAGCGTCAAAGAAAATTCATATTCATACAAATACACATCTCCCCTCTAGGTGTCAAATTATTTGACGCCTAGAGGAGAAACACAATTAAATAGAAACAGTGCTTGTTCTTGTTCATAACACACATCCAAAGACTTGTTTTTTTTTCTTGGCTCAGACATCAGGCTAGCAGGGCCACAGCACACTGACCCCATCAGAGAAACAGATTGTTTGTTCTAATCAGACACAACACACAGTATCTTATGCGCCGTGAGATTCATTAATACTAATACAGTTTCAGTGAACGTGTAAATAGTTAAATATGGAGAAAAAAAATGTCTGGAAAGATTTATTTGCATCTGCTAAAAACCCCTCAGACTTTGAACTGCTTTCTGGTGTTGTTTGATAAATAAATATAGGTTGTGTCTAAGGGCGAAGATGCTGCCGAAGCAGCTGTTTATTGTGGGGCTTGTCATTTGCATTGTAATAAGTTAGTTTTGCAACAATTGGTTGACCTGTAGGAAATTAATTAATCAGTGACGGCATCAAAATGAATACACTAAGTGTTAATAAGTGCCTTAGTGCATGCTTGTGGCAAACGCTGATCCAGATATGTTAAAATTAAAAATGATGTGAAAGTGATGTGCATTTTTTTTAACATAAGAAAGTTCTACATGTGCGAATTAGAAGACAGTCAGTGGTATTTGCAATGCATTGTACTGTGATTCATACTCATTATCAGTTAGCTTTCCCCAGTTTGGAATGTGTTAGGTCAAATTCACACACCCCGTCTTCCCTCTGCAGATTTTTTTCCTCCCTTTGGGAAGCTGAAAATGTGGCTGCTAATTAACTCGCTTCTGATCCCCCACTTGTAGCTCCCTGTCAACACTTCCTTTACAGGAATAATCTAAACGGTCTGGGAAGTCGCGAGTTCACACGTTTGTGTTCGTGTGTAGAGCAGATGTATACTTGTGTGTGAGTGGAACAACTGTACTTAACGCCTTTTCATCAACACACCTGCTCAGCTACATGAGCACAAGATAGAGGGGTAAGTGACTGTGGACCTGCTTTAGAATCACAAATCACGCTGGATTCTTTAGTTGATTGGCGTTTGTGTGCATCCTGTTGGCTTTGACTTCTAGTGGCTGAACAGTAAATGGACTGCTTCATATATAGGTCTTTTCTACTCTTCATGAGCGCTTATAGTGGTTTACATTAAGAATAGTACAGCATATTAGCGTTCTATTAAGAATAAAGTAAAAAATAATTTCAAGATTAAACATGAAATACTATTTTAAGTATTAAGTAAGTATTAGGATGTTTAAGAGGTGGTGCATCTGGTCAGAAGAAAAAAAACAATCACACAAACTTGGAAGAGTTGGCTGGATTTGTCCAAAGTGAAATGCCTGGCAGAGAATGCAAGAACATCCATGGTTACACTGTCGTATAGTAAAGAGACTGGATGTTGTATCACCTAATGCAACTAGACACAACAAGATAAAGTTGATCAAGTGGAAACACTAACTTTTACACACGCATTATGTAGACCAGCGGTCCCCAATCCCCGGGTCACGGACTGGTACCGGTCCGTGAGTTGTTTGATACCAGGCCGCGAGAGTTGAGGCTCGGGTGTGAAATTTATGGTTTTCACGGTTTTTATCATTAACTCTGTTTCCCTGGGTCTTTTCCCGTATTGTAGTTGTGTGTCTTATTTTGAAAGATGTTTAGATTAGATTAGATGAAACTTTATTAATTCCTCGGGTGGGTTCCCCTGGGAAATTCCGTTTCCAGTAGCACAGCACCGACAGACATTGCATGTTACAGATAAAGGGGAATGAGAGTAAGGATATAAGCATAAATATACCATATATACACATATATAAATACAGAATATATAATAGGGATAAATAGGAATACCAGTTTATGCGTTACCATAGCGACCAGAGAGCATTAAGGGGCAGAGAGGAAATGCTCCTCCTGAAATGTGCCAACTCCCAATATTGTTGGCGCATTTATTCTGCTAATAAAGTTACACAATTGCACAGTGAAGTTGCATTTATTATTATATTTACAAAATACCACAGTTTTTGTCTTGGCTGGTCCATGACAATATTGTCTGACATTAAACCGGTCCGTGCCGCAAAAAAGGTTGGGGACCGCTAATTTATAGCATGCATAGCAAATGTTTGGCTTGAAACGACAACTTTAATCTCCACATTTCAACTTTATCCTCAAAATGAGCAGTAGTTTGGGGTTTTTTTGTATTTCATATACATTTAATTTCTAAGTGCTTTCTAACATTTACACTCCAGTGAATGCATCAGGAGCAAATTGGGGCTCAGGATCTTGCTCCACGATACTTTGCCCTGCAGACTGGAGTAGCCAAGATCGCAACACAAACCAGCCGATTAGTAGATTTTTCATACAGTAGCTGACGTGGACAATCTTCTACAAGATTGCATTTCATGGCTTAGTTATCATTTTTTTTAAGATGTCGCTTTAGAATCCCACTACCAGAACGCACGGTGAGTTAGCACTTCCAGGGGATACATTAGAAATGTTGCATTTCTAAGTTTTAAAATGGCAAATGGTAAATGACCTGTATTTGTATAGCACTTTACTAGTCCCTAAGGACCCCAAAGCGCTTTACATATCCAGTCATCCACCCATTCACACACCCAATCAGTATTAGGATTTGATAGCAGAAACTGATCCCAGTGATTGCTCTTGCAGGCCACAAAATCAGGCTCAGCAGTCCTGGCAGATCAGCTGATCTCGATGCCAGCCCACATCAGCTGGCAGATCAGCTGATGCTCCTTTCTGTCCTGTGGGTGAATGTCAAATGCGGCATGCATTTTAAGCTGCTTCAGCCTGCATGCTGTTGCTTCTCACTGACCAATCCCCGCTTGAATGGGAATGTTTTAAGCACCTAAGATTTTTCTTTTGGAACAAAAAGCATTACTGTCTCATACTTACAATAATATATTGAGGATTTGAAGATTCAACTTATATATATCATTAAATGTAATATCTTTATTGTGCAATAGACAGCAAATATTATTTTTCTTTAATCTCTTTAGTTAACTATTTAGTTAAAAAAAATTTTAAAGTTGTGTTTGTGCAAAGTAAAGCATGTGTCTTCAGTTTGTGCAAGCCAGAATGCATGTTGGTTCTTTGTGGGGGAAGGTGGAATTAATAATGGCCAAAGAGCTTTTATATGTGGGAGCTGTGTGACCGTTGAAAGTCTATAAATAAATTATGCCTATATGTGGTGTCTGTACCTGTAGGGAACAGCATTTCAGATATTAAAAGGAGCTACTACTTCTGGAAAAAGCCAAGAAATGCTGCACAAGAGAAACAATGGCACATAAGAAACTGTTGTCTCTTGGTTGTAAACTGCAGTCTTTCCTCCTCCTCACAGATTTTGGACTGAACTTGTGATGGATATGTATGCACACCCGAACAAAGACACATACACCATCTGTTTTTAAAACTTTAAGAAAAAGAGCAATATGATCACCTGCCTGTCGAGTGAGTCTCTCATCCTCTGGATAAACTCCAGCTCTAACTCCTTGGACTTTGTGACGATAGTCTTTATTCTCCTCTGCAGCTTTGCTTGGTTTCGTTTAGAGTGGCCCTCCAGTTAGTTCTAACTCTCCAGAGAAAAATAGAGACTCTTTAAAAAAAAAAAAAAAGCACGGTGGAGTTACTGTCTTTCTAACCACAAAGCGAGAAACTCTCTGGGGAAGCTGCTGAATGTTACTGAAGCCCATCAAAACATAAAAAGAGAAGGGATGGGGCTAAGTTGTTAGCAGAGACTGAACATTCAAAAACAGGACTGAGAGGGTCGTCTATTTCAAACTCATGGCAGAGGCCTCATTTGTAGAGCGTGATGGTAAAACGAGTTCCCAGTCATACTTGATAGTTATGCTTGATAATGTGATAAACTCTGTCCATCCAGTTCTGGTCTCTATTAAGACGGCGTCCCCAGCGTGTTTCTCACAATAGTGTGCAAGTTCGGCTTTTCATTGTGTTATTAGACTCCAGTCAAGCATTGTTTGACATGTGTCTGTCAGGGTGGAGCTCTAAAGGGTAGGAGCTCCGAGAGATGCACTGATGTTCAGTCATCAGAACAGATAGATATGATGAGACAGCTGCAGTGTTTCAAGCACGCACACACACATACACACACTTACACAAACAATAGTCCTCGGGGATTGGAAGCACCGTGCCAGGTAGGACAACACAGTTTGCGCATGTGCACTTGCATACATATTCACAAACAGCCCCCTTAGGCTGACATACATATATGGAGCTAGGACTAGTTCAAATGGGGGACGAGTGTAGAGTGAGCTGTTCCAAGAAATGCAAGGACAGACAGATGCAGAGAGAGCAGGCTGCCAAACTAAGTTTTTAGGAAGGGGGAAAAAAAGAAACATTAAAGTTCAGGTGTGTAAATTCATTTGTATTTATGAAAGACTCACATGCAACGATGCGTAGAGTATGTTATTAAATTAAAAACTATTTTCACTCATCCATTAAATTAATACATTTCAACTGGCTTCAACTGCTTAAGAGTTTACACATTTCAATATAACAGAGGAAGTCTTTGAATTATGCATTTTCTCATTTAAGTTATGAGATACTCCATATGTCTGCTGAACATTCCATCAAGTGTACAGTACGTATTGCGTACTTGGCTTTCATCTAAACACAAAGTGACTGATTGTAATCCAACTAGATTTAAATAATGAATCAAAGCTGTTGATATTCAGTCTATCCAGGTATCTGGTGGACTTCACTATCCAGACAAGACGGAGCCAGTGGTTGTCCTTTCTTCCCTGTTCAAATGAATGGCATCCAACAGGCTTAATCTCTCCCTGGAGCATCCATCCAATGAGCCTTTTTCTTCTTGTTCCAAGCAAAAATGTCCACACAACCCGATACTTTCAGAATTCCCATATATTTATAGATGAGGTTAACCCAGGGCATGTTTATATAGGGCACATCTCTAAACTCCCAATACCTGTTCCTAACATACCATGGATGCCAGAAAGCAAGAAGGTGTTGAATTACCTTAAGCGCTCTCTGTCAAACTGTCCAAACCATATCATGCATCAGTGCACAGGCCAAGTGATTTTATTTTTTTATTTTTTTAAGGTGCTTGAAAAATTGGGTTTTCACCTTTTTTTTGCAGCACCACAGAGACCTGCTTCACCTCCAAGCTCGCTAAAACCAGCAGTCCATGGTTAATCTAACCTCACCTGGCACAACATTTCCAGATCTTGACTCTTAAACCAGTGGGAACTATTAGGTGTTGAACGGAGTGCTGGAGTCTCAAGGGGGGGAAAAAAAAGGTAAAGAAAACTTATTTCCGTATGAAACTGAGAATGTGCCTGAAGCTGAAACATTCCTGGCCTTTTCACAGTAATGAAGGGCTCGAAAACGGTCCACTGGCCCCAAGAACTGAAACATGATGGTGATAGTATTTGACAGTTTTGAAAAAAGTAAGCACATGTACATTATTATATAAAAAGTTGGGTAACTTTAGTTCATAAACTTACATATACATAAGTTTTCATAATTTTATCTCTGTACACTAGAACAGCGGATCAAAACAAAAATCTAAATGTGACTTTAATTGAACCAAACTATTGGATTAACTTCATAGCGATTAGAGTCATTTAAAAAAAAAAATTACACTTCAAAAATTACGCTCAAACAAGACTGGGCAAACTACCAATTCTAAATACAAAGATTTTTTTTTTTTTTAAATTCTTGGAGGGAAATCATTTGTGATTGGCTGAAGTCTAGAACTAATTGGCATCACCACTACTGTGTTTTCTACCCTTGAGATGCTTTCCTAGGCCTTTACAACAGGAACCTTCAGTTACTGCATGTTTGTGGGCCTTTTCAGACCTTTTGGTGTTGCTGAGAGTGCATGACTTCATTTTCAAAATGTATGAGATTCTAGATTTTGCCACTCCTCCTACCAATTAACCTAACATGCATGTGTCTGGACTGTGGGAGGAAGCCTGAGTACCCGGAGAGAATCCATACTTCCACAGAAAGCCCACACAGCTCACTGGTGGATTGCAAGAGACCGAAGAACCCGGGACTTTCTTTCGAACCACTGTGCTGCTCCGTTGTGTGAGAACAAACTCATTTGTATAATTTAGAACAGTTTGCGTTTCAACACAACAGCCAGTAGTTGTTGATGTGGCAAATAATGAAATCTTTATTAGCAGCTGGAGTTTTCTCAGCTCTCAGAACATTGCAGGTCCTATCAAACGATATACCCATAATAGAAGTTGTAGCATTTATCGTCAAACCCTATAAAAGTGCAAACAGCTTAGCTGATACACTGAATGGCCCCGAATTCTCACGTTTACAATATAGATTAAAGGGTATTGTTGGTCCATTTCTGTAATTATCTGGCAAGTTAAAGAAACTAGGAAATGTAATGACATTAGGTTATGTTAAGAAACTGGAGTACACATTTGCAGGCTTTGAGCCAGATCACAACATTTGTGAAATGCTTGTTTTTTTCTTCTTGTTTTCAGTATTCTGTTCATCTTTATTCATGACCTTTGTTCTTTGTGAAGCACTTAGTGGCAAAAAAAAAAGTTCATGTCTTAAGAACAATTTATGAATACATTTAAGTGTAGCTAATACATGCTTCTAGTCTTTATAACCTTCTGTTTTTCTGGTCTCCCTGCTTGCATATATCTGTTAGAAAGGCCATGGCAAGAATCCAAAAGTAATGCAAGGAAGATGTCTCATCAGTTACCCTCAACACTGATCCTTCAGCACGAGTCCTGTTTGTCTTTAGTCATTTGAGGAGAGCACGCAGAACCGTTGATGGTATTTGATCTTTATTAGGAAAAAATGCATGCACATGTTTTTAATTACATCATCAGTAAACATCAACAGTAATTTATAAGAACCTGTGCTGAGTAATATATAGGGATCTACTAGCTAGCAACTACTAGGTTAATACTGGTTTACAAATCCCTTAAAACCTTAAGACCAAGCTAATCAAACATCACAAATTATTAATTTCTCTTTATCTTAAGTTAAGAATAGAGTTTGGCATAGAGGCGCTGAGCTCATGAATCCCTGCACATATGAAAGCTCAATATCTGATGTAGGACAGCAGCACGGACAGGTGGGAAACTGTGAAACTTATTAAACAGACCACCAAATTCGGAGAGTGTGTTTGGCACGTAATGTGAGGAGCGTAAGAAATGTCCTGAAGCTAGACAGGTATTTGATTCTTTTGGCACATTATCCAGTTGCAGTCCTGAGTGGCTTTACACTACCAACTGTTAAAATGAATAATCTTCACCCACTGTTTTATGGACTACACGGAGGACATTTTGCCATTATAACACCCTTTGAATTATTAAAAAAGAAAAAAGAAAAAGCTTAAAAAAATGCATCTGTTGCTGAAAACAGATTTTTTTGCCCTCATAAACATAACAAAAAAATATAAAATCACATGTGTATTTATTCAAATAATTAAATCATTAAGGAAAATGTGTTTGGCGTAAATTAAATTGTACCAATCAGGTATATTTCATTTAACCAGATTTCAATAAATTTAATATAAATTTCATGGAAAATTTACTTGTCAAATTAAATGAAGTCAGCATTTTAGGGATAAATATCTTTTATTCTGATTGTGAGAAGCGCATCCAACATTTTTAACTGTTATGTTGCCTTGTTTTATTTAGCACAATTTGAAAGTAATATTAGGTTTGTTTTTTCCCCCTCATGGAGTCTAAGGTTATCTAGGGGACTTATTCTGAACTTCATTTGTATAACCTTACGATAAACTGTTAATTTAAAAAAAATGGATGTGACCACAATGATCCTTCTAAGTACTTGCCACTAACAAAAGCATAAATCCCCTAACCCCTCGGCACTGACATACCGATAATGTGAAATATTTAATATTAGTTTTATCAGTTGTAACCAGGCTGCTCAGCTTTATTCTGGTACTGAATGTTGATAAAACCCTACCGTATCCAAACTAATTTAAAATATTTAGAATCCAATTGTGTTTAACTGCCAAGCGGACTTTGCTGATGAACACCATCAAATATGATCAGATATGTAGTGAATAACTAGAAATAGTTCAATTAATGATGCAGTTATTTCTGCTAAATCGTTGAGTCTCTAAAACATTAAATCTTAAAACTGCAGAAACCCAAATTCAAGACGATTTCTTCTGTTTTATTGTTCTGTCGTTTATTCATTAACTAATCCTTACAGCAGTTAAAAGTACAACTGTCTTTTTTTACAAGTATAATTCTCATTTCTTTCATTTGCATTTTCATGCCTCAAGCATAGAAATCCATATAAAACATAATGTATGGAAGGTGCGTTCACTTCATTAAAGGACCCGAGGAGCTTTGATGCTCCCACATCTTTACAAAGTAGATAAATCACTTTGAAACATGTTGTTTGAATAGCTGAAAGTATATAATCTCCATTACCAGCCCAGAGGGGGCAGTGTGTCGCTGTGCGGGGGGGGGGGGGGGGGGGGAAGTTGAGCACCAGGTCAGGAGGGGAAACTGCAATATTTATCCCCTCTTACATCACCTCTCCTGACAAAGTGCACCGAGCGCTTCAGGGGCATACTAATTCGCCTGATGTGTATTAGCTCCCCATGTCTGCCTTTCAACACAATGACAGTAATTCGGGAGAAAGGTGAAAACAAGTCTAAGCCTGATTGCTGACACCAAGTCGGCACAGAAACTGATATTTAACTCAAGTTCTGTGCTAGGTGAGATTTGGGACCAGGACCAAACCTCTGCAGCATGAGCAGCATGTATGTAATCAGAACAAGACACCAAAACAGAGAGAAACATCGGAAAGCTTTAACACCTGGTGCCTAGTTGTAGCTTGTCTCTTTGTTTTAGGCTGCCAGATACTTGAACGTCAGCTTGCAGTTAATGAAATGAACCTGCAACTTGTTTTACAGTGAGTATCGGCACCTACAGCTTCGAGGATTTGATCGTCTCGTCTCAAAAACAGATGCAAAAATCTTGAGACAAGAGAAACTTTCTTTCTTCCCGTTTCTCTCTGCAGAAGTGTCTTATTCAGGTTTCAGTCTCAAACATGTTTGTTTCTAGTGCAGAGTCCAGTTCCCACACATCATTGATATTCACCCTTGAAAGCAAATAGTTCAAGGAAACGTTTGGGCCCTCTGAGAAATGGCTTACTTACTGAATACCCTTCATTCCAAGAGGCGGCATCATGACTCAGAAAAACACCCTGTCACTGGTTGCTCCGTGCGCCTCTTACGGGATTCACCACCTCCCCTAGACTTTTTGTCATGCCTGCAGTAGGGGCCATTATAAACCTGATTTATTCGGCATGCTGCTGTGAGCACACCCATCTGTGAGCTGACTGTAAAACTGATTCATGCAAAGGATCAATTTCCTTTTGATGGTTCTATTTGTCTGTATTCCTGCACGCTAAGAATAAGTGTTGCAAGAAATGTGAAATGAGATCTCATTTTCCGCATGGATCCATCATATGCTACATGCCTTGGCATGATATAGTATCGTTATTGTACGTCAGCCGTCTAATTTTAGCTACGTCTCGCTACCGAAATACAAATTGCATCTTCTGCTTCATTGCGTCGGTGTCTCACTTCCAACCGCAGACCTATTTTCAATACTTTTTTATTTGTTTAGTGTCATCTTTTGTAATAAAATATTCATCGTGTTGTATGAGGAGATATCTATGCATGAGCAGCGGAGAACCAAGCAAACAAGCTTTAAAGGACCAGACTAAGACAGGATTCTTCATTCAAGTCCCATTCGCTGATATCTTAGTGTATTAGCGTCCTTCAAATGCAGGCTGCATCTCGGCTTTTGTCTTCTGTCTCTCCCCATCTTTCCTCCCCCGGTGCCAGCTCACAGCCCACATGTAATACCGAGGAAGAAGGAGAAAAAAAAAACTAACACCAAGATGTCTGGTTTATTTTCACTCTCAGAAACATGACAGATGAAAAATAGAGGGAGAGAGAAAACATTCTAGGCAGTGGCGACAGCTTTGAAACCTTGGAGAGCCCGCTGCAACCAATCTCGGCTTCACAGGCGCGCGGTGGTGCACTGTGGGAAGTCGGGCGGCGCGCTGCGTTTCAGGAGGGGAGAGAGGGAGAGAATGAGGGAAAATGGCAGCAAATGAAGTTGGCGGGCTGCGGAGTATTGTTCCCCCCTGCTCACGGTAATGAACAGGCCTTCGGAACAGACTGGGGAAATTGGTCCCCGGTGGGCCCTGAGCCTTTCTCATCTGTCAGGTGTGTGTTTGCCACGCACTGAAAAACACAGGCTTACCTGTGGACAAATCAAGATTGCCTGCACACGCTGGTATACACTCGAACATAAAAAGCGTCAAACTGTGACACACTGTGCTTAGCAAAGGTATCTGTGTACTCTGCAGTGCATTACTGCATCCAGTTTTGCTCCTGTACTAGTTTTGTCATTTTTCCTACAGATGGAGGTGGATGCTGGTGCAGAAGAGCCACTATTAGGCTTTACATTCAAGCCTAATCTTCCATCATGCGCTTGGCTCTTGTGCACTACCACAGCTTCTTTCTGTTCTTGGAATAATTTGCTTAACCTTCATCCATGACTAGCATCAATGAAGTCTGCATACCTAACCTTATAAAAACAGGTATATGTTCTTATTTGAAAAGGGCTTTGATTTAAGTGGGCAAAATGAGTTTATGAATAACTAATGCTATGTTAAGTCCCCGTCGGTTTTATCTGTTTATTTGTGCTGAAGCGGAACATAAAATATTCATGACAAGCCTTCTCAAATATATATTATGCAGTCATAGTATTAAATATGTTTTATGCTTACTTGATGCTCCTAGCTTTTACCAAATTCAAGTCCCACTCTTCAAGGTTTGAGGAATCTGTTCCACACCGGGTGTCATTAAGGAGCAGTGAACAGTCGATATGCTTCAACTGGAGGCGCTTGTACGTTCCTGTGCTGCACTAGCTCAATGAAAGGTTAAAACGCTGTTTGATCCGATGACACAGCTAACCTTGAACATAGTTGAAGACACTATAAAATGGCCCATCATTACTTGGTGGCAAAAAGCTTTGAAGCTTTCCACTGTTTAGTTAGATTCATGCTTGTTAAAGTCTAAATTAAAGCAACAGTTTTTTTCCTTAGTGTAATCGTTCCTTCGCTTTACACTCATTAAAGAATTCATCCGTAATGTTCGTTCAGCTGGAAGTGATGCAGTAAAAAAAGAAAGAAAAAAAGAAAAAAAAAGAGAGAAAGAAAAAGAAAAATCACAGTACTCCTGTGTAAAACTACTTCCCAGATTTATCTGAAATTAATGAGGCTCCGGGTTTCTGAATTAATCAGATCAAGTGGATTTCCACCAACTTTATGACCACTTTAAAACAAAATTCCCCTTTTCCCCAAACAGTGTTTATGTGCTGAGCTGCAGAACAAGTGCAGGAACAAAAGGAGGAAATTTTGTCTCGAAAACACAGGAACTTAAAAAACAAACAAACAAACAAAAAGTGTTAACTTTACCACCTCAGGCAGCTGAAGCCTCATTAGCTGTAGATAAACCTACGAATGTATTCTGACAAAGACTGAGGACTGACGATTTTGTCTTGCATCATTTCCATAAAAGCAAGTTAAGAAATAGTTACAGCAAGTAAAAACAGATTATTATGTTTGTATGGATTTCATGGCCATTGCATTAAGAAAGCCATTATAAAATAAGATATTTTCATGTATTTCTTGTGAACCACTTTCATATAATGTAACTTGGAAAACCTCAAAACTTAAGAGCATAAGTTCATGAAGTCTATCAGAGGTGGAGCCGGACATTTTATACACCCGGGGCTTAGCCCTAAAGGGTAGTATATATATATATGCATGTGGGATTTGGGGGAGGGTTAACAAACCTAAAAGGATACAATAGTTACTAGATACATGTTCTGATGAGTTTTGGCAAACAACCATTTGACTAACATGTCTGTCTCACCTGGCTCTTGTTCCATCTCTGTTCTGTCCTCATTCTCCTCTCCATTGCCCTCTGTTCCTCTCTCTCCCTCTTCGTGCTACAAATCAAGCCAAACACCAACATCATCAAATATACAGTTGAAACCAGGTATTTACATACTCTTCAGATAAAAACACACACTTTTTTAATTGTAAAACATCAAATCAGATTAAATGCGTTTTTTTTAGATTTATAAATATAAAAAACATATTTGTTAAATTTAAGAGTAAAGAGAGAAATTCTATGTATTCCTTAATTGCAAATGGCACCCAAATTTTTTCAAAATTGATCCACACTTATGGAGGTCCACAATTCTTTTCCTGGTGTCTTGGTTGATATCTCTTGATTTTCCCATGTCAAAGAAACAGGCTCTGTGTTTTGGGGGTGCCTTATATCAGCTGTCCCCAATCCCCGGGCCACGGACCGGTACTGGATGCGTGAGTCGTTTGGTACTGGGCCGCAAGATTTGGGGCTCGGGTGTGAAATCTATGGTTTTCATCGTTTTTTTTTTTTCGTTCTTTTTTTTTTTTTATCGTTTTCCCTGGGTCTTTCCCCCTGTGTTATGAATAAATCTTTTTTTGGGTACCGGTATTGGTTTTATTTTGTTGTATTTACATAAGGCTTATATGCATCCAAAGGTGTGCCACCAATTTACTCAAATGGACTCTACTAACCTATCAGAAGCTTCTTAAGCTCAGAATGGAATCGCCTGGAGTTCTCTTATTAATTAAAGACAGAATGAACTTAGTGTATATATACTCCTAAATTTGATCAAAGTGATAATAAATAGACAGCTCTCGCTCTCTTTATTCTCACATTTAACTAATTCAAAAGAATTTCAATATTTATCTAAAACAAAAAAGTTTACTCTAAATTGATGTTTAACAGTAAAAAATTGTTTTGTTTTCTCCCTAAAGTGTCTGTAAATATCTGGTTTCAACTGTGAACATACTGCTGTGTAATGAAATTCCTCTTGTTTTGCATAGAAATATATTGAACAACATACAAAGCATAATATATAAAATAACATTTACCTGAGTTTTTTCTTTGAAAGAAAACCCTTATGTCCATTGTTGTGTACATCGGTACATAACTGAAACCGATTTAGAGTGCTTTATTTAGCCGTGGAGGGTAACAAGTGAAAATACAAAATAAATACACATCTAGATTCTCAAAAAAAAACAACCCAGCATTGTTGTTCTGCTTTTCATTTCGCCATTTGTTGATTCACTTGAAGTGCAAGTAACGTAATATGGGTCAAGTGATCAGTTTAATATCAATCTTTTGTGATACACCGTCATATTTACATTATTTGTACAGTACGAATGATTTGCTTTGGTACCTGGTCAAACTTAAGCTCTCCTTGGTCTGCCTGGCTGCGCTTCTCCTACAGCAAACCCGCAGGCAGCAGCTTCTTCCCCCTCGCTCACATGCGCAAGTGCTGTGCTCAGTCCCCTAGTGCCTGAGCTCTGATCATACCAAAATTAGGGTGAATTTATGACTGTGCGCTATATACTTCGAATATTGTGTGGGTTTTTTTTATACAGTTGTCAGTCAGGCATCTAACTATGAAACAAATTACACTCCAAAAGACCCCGGGCTTCTGAAACAACAACCCAGGCTTAAGCCCAGTAAGCCATTTAGCCGTAAGCCATTTAGCCATTTAGCCTTTACAATACCAACCAATTGCAAGACAATTGCACAGGCCACCTGGTTGCTGACAACCTGTCTCTAAGCAATCGCATCATCATCATCAGCAAACAATTGCCATTTAATTTAGAAATGCAGACAAATTATCAACGTATTAAAATGAGTCAGTCTGCACTAGTAAGCCCAGTTGGTCAGCATGTTTTTTTCCCCCAATAGGGGACTCAATCAGCTGGATGCCAGTTGGTTGTATTCTATGTTGTATTGTATGTATGTTGTGTTATGTTATGGAGTTAAACTGCTGTCCTGCAGTAGTTGTATGCCTATTTGTCAAGGAATTTCTGTTCCATATCTGTGAGGTTCTGGCTGGATTCTGAATGCAGGTAGTTGATGTGAAATTCTGTTTGACATTAATTTCGGTGTATGTGGACAGCAACAGGTTTGAGCCAGTTTATCGCAGTGAGTAAGGGCCAACTTTAACCGACTCACTTTGTTCTACTGCCGTTTTTTTCCCCCCCTCAATGCAATAGAGTAAGTTTACATAAGGCGGATGACTGACTACAGATAGTTGGTATGTTCTATTAGCAATCGATTTGTTGCAGACTTGGTCCCCATTTTTTAAGCAACCATTTGAAAATCAGTGTAACTGCAAGTTGGTTGTCTACTGTCTTCAGTAGTGTGACTGTAGCATTAGCTAGCATTTCCAACATCCAGGGGACTATCATTACCCAACTAAATTATTTTGAGGGGCTACCTGTTATGGCAGCGACATTTAACATCTGCCCTATCAGTGCAAAGATTCTAGTAGAGAGTTTAGAGTAACATGTTAGTTGCATGCTCTTTATTTGGTTTTGGGAAACTACTTTAGCAATTTAAACTAACTAACATTAGGTTTCATAAAATCATTACTTGTTGCCTGTTATCTGATGTTGCCTGACTAAGTATCTTGACAATCAAGAGGTTATCTTATTAAAAAAAAAAAAAAACTGGACTAAAACACAGGAACTAACCAGTACCACTCTGCCAAACATTGTAAGCACTGATACATGTTAGCTAGCTACACATGGCAGTGACTGACTGATTTAACAATTGCTATAACCTTCAACAGTTATTGCTTTCAATTTCATATGCACATGAACAGAAACCTTAATGTAGCAGAAAAGGCTGCACTTTAAAACGGGTGTAATGATGAAGGTTTCAAAATAGGCCTGCACAAATACGGTGGCCAAATCCATCATTCATTTGTCTGTCTTTGTGTACCAGTAACTTCAGGGCATAGCAAATTTGTACAAACTCTAGCCAGTTATTTTCTCGCACCATTTGTTGTGCTTCTCTCTGACATATAGTAAATATTAATCTGTCATGCTAGGTGGAGTTTTTTTTTTTTTTTTTTTTTTTTAATACCAGTTTTTGTTTCTTCCCCGAGGCTGTTTTCTACGAGGTTATTCCAGAAATAACTCATTTAAACTTTAATTGGAGCCAATCTTAAGAGGACAACTCTGAGCCACGGATGAATGTGAAGGTTCTGCTAATAAGCTGTGCCTCTTGTGTTATTATTCTTGTTGGTCCTTGCGTTTTTTTCATGACTCCTACTGTACTGCTGAGTGAGAGGGGGTTGAGAATGATGACAGGAAAGGGATAAAACCCACATCTCTGAGCCATTTAGTCTCAGAGGAGTTGTGATCTCTTGGCATTTTTGGAGCAAATGAAGACGAAGACACAAAAATATATATATATAAAAAAGCTTTAAGGTGATAACTGGGGAAGGAGAATCCTTGAAGCTTTGCAGAGTCATGTTTCTTAATGTGTGGAGAGGTGTTCTGGAGCAACTGAAGTCGTTTTCAGTAATTCTTGATCTGATTGTGCAAATTAAATTGCCCTATGGAGGAGTGAGAGCGCCGGCTTTACTTTCAGCACAGTCATGTCCGCCCCCTCTTTAGCACTACAAGCGCTATGAATTATAGACCCTCATTACAAACAAGGCCAGATCCTAATGTGTAAAATTAAAGAAGTGTTCTTACTTCAAGCATGCGTTGACCTCTTATCCTCTATTATTGTAGCAACATGAGGACAATCCAGCTCCTTGACTTGAGCTGCTCTTTGTTTGCAGTACATGTCTTTCTATTCCTTGACCTCTCCCCTTTAATTTTATTCACCCCCCCCCCCCACACACCTTTTTCAGCTGACCCAGCTTCACATCACTCACAGCATTGTTTATTATCAATTAAATATTTAGTACACGAGGGCCTGTGTGCACAGATTGCAGATTTCCTCTTACCCTGAAACAATGCATGATATGTGTGCCCCTGTTGTGTCTGTGTGCCAATGCGGATTTAGATGACAGATGCTGAAAACCAAGACATTGCCATGATTTGGTTAACATCTTACATCTCAAGGTTTATCTGTGGTTCGCTTTTCCTCCCTGTCTGCATGTAAATAACACACCCGCAGGTGTCTGATGATACTTTTCTCTGTTTATAATTCCATCAATTTTGACAAAATCCCGAACACCACTGGCTGAAATCTTAGGTCTTTGCTGTATCTCTTTCGTAGTTCTTAAGGGCAGGAATTGATGGCCTCTTATTGAGGTGCAACTTGGTAAGCAATATTTGACCAGATAATGGGGGTGAATGTATATATTTCAGCTTGTATGTATACTTTTGACCCTGCATGAATCAGAAACGCCAAAAGAAATTCAAACATGTTCACCAAGTTCAGTTTTTTTTTTTTAAATCAGTAAAAATATATCCTGCACAATCAGTTAAACCCAGAATTTAATTTTGCTGAAAATCACGTCAAGGTCAAGGCCATACCATACCATCTGAAAATCAGTAAAGACTTATTACTCGCAAATGTTAAAGGTTCTTCAAACTTCACAACAGCATAAAACTTGGGGGACATGAGAACCTACTTTGGCTAAGCGTCTGACCTTTAGTGATGTGCGATACCACTGATTTTCTTTCCGATCCGATACCAAGTAATATTCAGGGTGGTATCGGCGATACTGATCCGATACCGATACTTTGTACAAAAACTTATTTTATTTATTGTATCTCAAATTATAGCATCATAATGATTCCAGGACAACAGATTATTTGTTCTTATCACTTAATAATGCAGGGTTCATCATATAGAAATAAAAAAAATGAAGTTGTGCTATTTGAACAGCTTGCCTGCCTGCAACACTAAAGGACTCCGTGAGAGACGTCTGTCTCGCCCTAGCAGCACCTGTCTCTCTCCTCCTCTTCAGTTCGTCTCAACATACGCTCGTCATATTCTGTGATATGATTTACTCTGAGGTGTTTGACAAGGTTAGTGATGTTGCCACAACCATACATGCCAACCCTCCCGATTTTTCCGAGAGAATACCGAATTTCAGTGCCCTCCCGAAAATCTCCCGGAGCCACCATTCTCCCGAATTTCGCCCGATTTTCTAAGACAACAAAATTGAAAAATCATATTGCAGAATTCATAGCGTGGCCCAGCCAATTCCAGTTTCCAACAATGGCAGCAGCAACTTAGTTTTAATATTACTCTTATTTCTCTTTTTGGGTCGCAAAAAAACTTTTAACATATTTTCAGGTGAGAATGTAGCTGTGTAAACTTCAAATATCTGAGCCGACCGACACATCGTCTTCAAACCCCCCCGGTCTTTCGCTACTCGGGTTAAACATGATATATAAGTCACTTTGATAACTTAAAAATGTTATTGTTGGGCTTTTTCAGTGTTTTATTTGTTCGTGAGTAAATCGGTTTGGCTGAGATTAAAGTTATTAGATTTGATTAAATTAAATTTGACTTTATTAATCCTTCGGAAGGGTTCCTCCGGGGTTTTCACACAGCTGAATAAACGTCAAACAGAAAATGGTTAAACAGAAGTGTGAGACGGTCGAGAGTTTACGTCAGTGCCCGGTTATATTTTAGAGAGCAAGGAGCAGACAGCAGTTTCACTCCACCGAGGGAGCCTGTGACGTACTACCCGGCTTTCTTTAGACCGCGAAGGCCGGGTCCTCAGGTGGAAGCAGCCTCTGAATTTGGACACCCCTGCTGTTTCCGGGCCGGCCAATAATAACGGTGACATTTAACGTATTTTATCCGATAAATAAACCCTGTAAAATGTATTTCCCCCCCCCCAAACGCCCTTTTGAATGTCTCCCTAGTATGGCCACAACACCTCACTCTAGGAGCACTTTTTTTGCCACATGTATTGCAAACCACGTCTCAGCTGTGTGTGGAGGTAAAATACGTCCGCACATGACTTCAATTACGCTCAGCCATTGTTGTGAGTGCGCACGCCAAGGGGCTGCGAGACATTTATACAGCCGTATTTCGCACATGACTATGAAAGGCGGAAGAGGAAGTAGTTCCTTTGAATGTAGACAATCCGAATGTTATAGTTTCTTTCCACTGCGTTCCTGTTAATGATAAACTACAAATTTACTCTAAATTACTAAAATATCGATATTTTAATGTGAGAATCGATTCTAGAACATAAATGATTGGTATCGGAGGAATCGATATTTCAGGATCGATCCGCACATCACTACTGACCTTCACTTTCACTGTTAGCACCCAAGGTCAAAGTTGACCTTGGAAAAAAATGCAATAACATATAGAGTAATATGTCTAATTAAAGGGCATGGAGAGAGCTGTACAACACGTTTTTTTTTTGTATGGCACAGTAAAGTTAGAAATGTTCATTCGTGTATAGACTGATGGCAGATTGTATTTTTTTTTGTTTGTCTGTGCACCCCTTCATATATATATCCACCTATCCATTGTGGATTATGTGAACTATAGCAAACTTAGAAAAAATATGAGCATTCAATTGAGGAGTCAGCATCTGATACTTTGGGAGTAACCAAGGCCTCATATTAAAAATTGGAGAGCATTCAAGAGGTAACGAGAACGCACGGCTAGGGAGACAGAAAGCAATTTAGTAGCCAAGTTTAATTAAAGTGCTGTTGCACTGCAGTCTGAGTGGTTACAAAGGCAAGAGTTTTAAACTTAAAATAAAAGGTTAATTGTGGATACAAACTTATGTGTGTGTGCCTGAGCTAAAAATAGAGAGTAGATTGCATGATTTTTATACAAAGTGACTACAATTCTTTTTTCAAAGTGACAGATAAGCCTAAAATGCAGAAAACGGAATGATAACTGCACAGATCTGTCTGAATAGTAGACGATAGGAAAGATGAAAAATGGATAATAAGGGGTAGTAAAATCGGAAGCAATCAAAATAACCTCAGTAAACACCCTCAAATATGCAAAATTATAGTCATTTAGTATTTTATCATAGTGTACTGTAAATCTGGAATACTGCACCTTTTACATTTTTAGTACTATAATTTACTGCTCACCACAGTTGTTTCTGGTGGATAGAGGTGTGTAAAAAGCCAATTATCCCGATTGTTGTAGTGGTGTTGTCTAAGGAACCTGAAGAGGTTCTTCAACCTATCTTTGAGGTTATGGACTGATGTTAGGATATATTATTATTTCTGCACCTTAGATGCTCTTAAACTCTGGATGAAAAAAAAAAGAGTATTTAATGCTTCCTCAACAGAAAATAGGGCAACTCAGGCATTTTAGGAAGCCAAGTCTGTCCATAAAGAAGCTGAAGAAAATGATAATGGACAGAAAGACCACCTACTAAGCTGGAATGGAAAATAAACTGCAGGGGACAGTGTGATATGGAGAGATTTGGAGTGGGAGGAGAAAGATCACTTACAAGCCAGCGAAATGGTGGAGGGGACAGGGTGAATAAGCCAAACTGTTTTTTTAAACAGGTTTGCCACAAAACTCAGTTCTGGCAGGTTGTTGCAGACAAAAGGCATTTACTCTATCAGCGGTGGAAGTACAAGTTTGGACCATGTCCCCAGACTCGCAAGAAAATAATAAAATTGAACTTTTCCCTGTTCTTTGTCTTGCTTTACAACTCCAGGATGCTGCAGCACAAAACTAATAACACAGTGTTATAGTTGTAGCTCCAAAATATTAAAGGCTGAGCAAGGTTGGTGGTGTGATTCTGGCTGGATATTTGAACACAATACTGCATGCTGTGTTGGATCCATACTTTGAATTGATATTAGATTATTATTTATAGCCTATAAAGGCAGACTATGTAGAGGAGATCAGTGTGTCATCTTTTATGAGATGAATAATCATCATTTTGCAAATTCTAAACAAAAGTTCATCACCATTTCTAGAAAAATAGACATTTTTCTTAGTGTGTATTTAAAAAAATGTTTTAATAAAAACACAAATGAGTGAAATCGTTTATTTAATGTAATTCAGTGGGCTACATACAGAACTTAGAGGATAGAAGCAACATGTCAGTCTGATCTCTCTAGTGTTTTTCAAATGTTGAATATTGATAGTATTAATACCAAAGCCAGTATTGGTATCGATACTATGGATATTTGGATCGATACCTCCACTTCTAATGCCAAACGCTATTAAGCAAAAACAGTTCACCTTTAGCAAGCAGAACTGCTGTGGGAGTATCTAATCTAGCAACAAAAGCTAGTATACAGAGAATCTGCCAAAAATGGTGCAGTTTTAGTGAAGGTTTTTCATATGCGCAGCAATTCAGACCAAATAGAGGCAGGAAAAACTGTCAGTGTGACTGGGACACGGGTACTGCAAATGGACTGGGAGGTGGTGGGAGCCGTGAGTGAGAGCTCAGGATTTATTCAGAGTAGGGCCGCTTAATTAAAAACAAATCCTGAGATCTGATGGGTGTTTAGGAGACCATGGAACATTTATCGGATCCACAGAGATGTCTTGTTAATAAAGTTACTGTTGCAGTGCCAAATGTGCACAAAAATTGGACTTCTCTATTAGTTTTCTTCCCATATTGTTTGTTGTTGCAGGTATTATTAGAATCAGAAGAATCTGACACAGCAGAAAGCGAGAACAAACAGAAAAATTCAAAATGTCTTTTAATAACACAAGAATAGCATAATAGTTAGATTTAATTGGACATTTTAAACATTAATACAGCAAACTCAGTCAGAGTCACATTAACAGCTATTCTTGAGATGGAAAAAAAAAAAAAAAGAATTTCAAACTTGATGCAGATGTTTAGAAAAATTACGGCTTGATATTTAACAAGGTGAATGACATCAAGAGGGAAAATCATGACAGAAAATTCATTAATTTCAATGCTTTAGAATAAAACAAACAACAACAACAAACATCAACCTATTATTATGTCATGTTGCTAAAATAATGTTGTTCATTGTCATGAGCATGAAATGCTGTTCATGTTTTCAGCTGGTAATGAGGCAGTAGGCAAAGACAGCACCTCTGCTATTGGTACTGTTGCAAATGAATATCTAATCCAATAGCAATTTTAGTATCGATTAGTACCTCAATATCAGTTTGTTTGAAACTCTTACCCTAGCAGAAACTGTGATGACAATGTTAAGTGGAAATTAGGTTTTTGGACGTTTATTGCCTCCCACAAATGTTTAGAAAATTAATTATATAAACCATTTACAGTAATTGCTCCTATGCGACAGGGCCAGCTGCAAAAGATAACTTTTCATCACTAAAATTGTCACTGTGCTGCTTTAGTAAACAAATTAGCCAAAGAAAGAAGAAGGTTGGTGGTGTAAACCAATAATACATTTGCCTCTGTTACGTCCCCTGGCTAGTCTAGGGGGTTGAAGGGATGAACATAAATGTGGATAGAGAAGGAGGAGCCAAGATGGTAATTTTAAAAGGTTTATTTAATACTGGTGATGGGGTTCAGACCGAGGTGTAGCGTCAGGGAGAGCCAAGGCCAACATAACAAACAAAACATCCCTGACGTAGAAATAAAAGAAACTTACCTAACTCCAAAGAAACAAAATATACAACCTATAACCATAACCTACCTAACAACACATAAACAGGAGAAAACAGGGTGTCAAAACAAAAGGCAGCTCTCCCCTACAGGCAGTCTGAACATGAAACAACAATGCTCACACAAAATACAAAGGCATGCAAGCCTGCACAAGTATGGCAACCAAAATGGCCAGAGGGCACCGAAGCACAGCTCCACAGGCCTTAAGTAGTGCTCTGCTGATTACCAATTAGCCGGACTCTGCGCAACATCCAATCAGGACAGAGGAGGTGGAGCCTGGACAAAACAAAGGGTTAATAGGGAGAAGAGACATCCTCCTGGGGGATGTAACACCCCCACCCAGAAAAACAAACGTATAAGTTTGTTAACCTTACACCATCACATTCTTGAGAGGGCATCGGCCACAATATTTTCACATCCTCTCTTATGCTTTATTTCAATGTTGTAGTTTTGTGAAATTAAAGCCCACCTCATCAATCGTTGATTGTTGTTATACATACGAGAGAGGAACACGAGAGGATTGTGATCAGTGAAGACCTCCACAGGTTGGGAAGTAGATCCCACATACACATCAAAATGTTGAAGAGCCAGAAGCATGGCCAGAGTCTCCTTTTCAATGGTCGAGTACCGCCTTTGATGAGTATCAAACTTCTTGCCAAAGAAGCAGACAGGATGACTCACTCCTTGTCCATCATCCTGAAGAAGAACAGCTCCAGCCCCCACCTCACTGGCATCCACTTCAAGCTTGAAAGGTTTAGACAAGTCTGGAGCAACAAGAACAGGTGAACTCGACAGAAGACCTTTTGCACATTCAAAAGCATGTTGACACTCAGGACTCCAAATGAATGGTACCTTCGGGCTGCACAGGTTTGTCAGTGGTGTTACGACTTCAGAAAAATTCCTACAGAAACACCTGTAGTAACCAACCATCCCCAGAAATCTGCGCAGCTCACGGCATGTTGTTGGCACAGGAAAGTTAAGAATGGCATTAACCTTTGCACTGATAGGGCGAACCTTGCCCTGCCCAACTTCCTTTCCAAGGTAGGTCACTGTAGCCTTACCAAACTCGCATTTAGCCAAGTTGAGGGTCAAGGAAGCATCAGCTAAACGCTTGAACACAGTGGTTAAAGTGTCGACATGCTCTGACCAGTTGGAAGAATAGATGACCACATCATCAAGATAAACATTACAGTTCGCCACACCAGATAATACAGTTGACATTAACCTCTGAAAGGTAGCAGGAGCATTTCTCATTCCAAATGCCATGACTGTATATTGTAAAAAGTGATCAGGTGTTACGAAAGCTGAGATTTCTGATGCTCTTTCTGTCAGAGGTACTTGCCAATAACCTTTAAGAAGGTCAAGCTTACTCACATAAGCAGCAGATCCGACGCTGTCAATACAGTCCTCAATACGGGGCAGTGGGAAGGAATCAGGTACTGTTACTGCATTTACCTTGCGGAAATCTGTGCAAAAGCGAGGTGTTCCATCTGATTTTGGCGTAACCAGGCACGGAGAACTCCATGGACTATAGCTTGGGATAGCCAATCCATGCTTCAGAAGGTAGTCTACTTCTGTGTTCATCATTTCCCTTTTTGCCATATTCACACGGTAAGCATGCTGCTTAATAGGCACTGTATTCCCAACATCAATGTCGTGTTCTATTACAGTAGTACGGGAAGGCATGTCCCCAAAGAGTGTTAAATGAATGTTGACGAGCCTTTCAATGTCCAACTGTTGCTCACGGGTCAAGTGGGACAGATATATAGACAACTGGGACAGTACCTCAGAATTAAGCATTCTGGCAGCTGGCATCACAAAGTTTGAGCCCGTCTTCTTCTAAACTTGACCTCAATCCTGAGGAAGAGTTCAACAAGAGAGTTTCTGGAGATGAGACTTGCTCTGACGGAGATGCCACAGGCTTATCTGCGGTGCCACAGAAAGAGTCAGCTCTAGAATGAAAGGATTTGAGCATATTGAGATGGCACAAGCGTGTTTTACGCTTCCTATCTGGTGTTTTAATCACATAGTCAGTGTCATTTACTTTCTTATCCACCTGATATGGTCCACAGAAGCAGGCAGACAATGCAGATCTAGCAGTTGGTAGAAGAACCAAAACCTTGTCACCTGGATTGAAAGATCGAGGAACGGATTTCTTATCATACCAACTCTTCATCTTCCCCTGAGCAGAGGAGAGGGCTTCTGCAGCTGCCAACCTGGCCTTATGGAGGCGCTCTCTGAACTGTGAAACATAATCCAAAACATTAGTTTTCACAACATGATCTGTTGACAAGAACTGTTCTTTCAACAACTTCAAAGGTCCCCGAACAGAATGACCAAACACTAGTTCATTTGGGCTAAACCCAAGGGACTCTTGCTTAGCTTCACGCATGGCAAACACCATCAGGGGTACTCCCTCATCCCACTCTTTTCCAGTATCCAAGCAGTATTTCTGCAAAGTTGCCTTGAGTGTCTGATGCCAGCGCTCTAATGCTCCTTGAGACTCAGGATGGTATGCACTTGACACAACATGCTTAATCCCCAGAGTCTGCATGACCTGCTTGAAAAGTTTAGACAGAAAGTTAGTTCCTTGGTCTGTCTGGACTACTTTTGGTAAACCAAAAGTAGTGAAGAACTTTGGTGACTAAAGTTTTGACAAAGGTGCAGTTATTCTCCTGAGTGGGACAGCTTCTGGAAAACGAGTCGAAGTACACATTGCAGTCAGTAAAAACTGATTACCATTCTTTGTCTTGGGCAATGGACCAACACAGTCCACAATGACACGTTCAAAAGATTCACCAAGTACTGGTATAGGATGAAGAGGAGCTATAGGAACTGTCTGGTTTGGCTTTCCTGCAATCTGACATGTTTTACAAGTGCGGCAAAACTCAACTACATCAGCCTTCAATCCTGGCCAAAAGAAATGGTTGAGTATCTTGTTGTACGTTTTTGTAACTCCCAAATGACCAGACAGGGGGTGCTCATGTGCAAGGGAGACTACGTAGTGACGATACTCAAGAGGCACAACAAGCTCCAGTCACAGTCATCAGAACAGCTTCCCTCTACGTCCGCTGTTAAACTTGGGTGGGCAGTCCACTTGCGCATCAAGACCCCATCTTCCAAGAAATAAGAAGCCTTTTTATTTCCTGTTTCAGAAAGAGAAGTAAAGCATTTAGTCAATGAGGGATCAGACTTCTGAGCAGCAACAAGGCTTTCACGTGTGACTGGCAAGTCTAACTGTGGGAGATGGAGATCCTTCCACTTCTCAGTAGTATCCTTTGAACCACTTTTAAGATCAATCAGGGTTTGCAAATCATCTGTAGCCAGAGCCTGAGCCAACGAAGAGTCTGACAAATCAATTTCTGCAGCTTTACGTCTTGCTTGAGCCCTGGTGAGAACACAAGCAGGAAAAACAGATGGAAAACATGTTGCTAGGTCGTTGCTCTTCAAGTTTGATTCTAGATCATTTGTTACTTCGGGAACAGGTTGCACTTTTCCACCAGCAATATCATTTCCCAAAATAAACTGCACCCCTTTTATGGGCAATGAGGGGCGTACTGCCACAGAGAAGATGCCATTAACCAACTTTGATTTGATGTGTACATAATGCAAAGGAGCTTCAACATAGCCCATTTCAACTCCTTGAATCAGAATGCTACCATGACAAGAGGAATGGTCACTCAGGGGTAATACATCAGATAAAATCACAGATCGTGACCCTCCCGTATCTCTGAGTATTCGAATGGGTTTTTCATCCTCAGGCTTCCCAGTCAATGACACAGTGCCATCTAAGAGAAAGGGTTTGAAGCAGGAATCAACTCCTTCACTTTGGTCCCCTCTCTCAGCACGAATGGTTTTAATTAAACCTACTCCTTTTGGTGACTGGTTCTTGCGCTTCAAAGCGGGACATTCAACAACAACATGACCAAGTTTATGACAATAGAAACATTCCCTTTCAGTCCTTGAAGCAAAAGTCCGTCGTGGGCTTGAAGGATCCTTTCGTGGGGGAGGTTCTCTGGTGGTAACTTCACGTTTCTGCACAAAAACAGTTTTATGAGTCAGCACAAATTCATCAGCTATCACAGCTGCTTCTTTCAAAGTGGAAACCTTCTGTTCATTAAGGTGTACAACAATGCGTTCTGGCAGGCCATTTTTGAACTCTTCCAGCAGTATCAGTTCACGTAAGGAGTTGTAGTCAGGAACTTTACTTGCTGTTATCCATCTATCAAAAAGAGTAGCTTTTTCACGAGCAAACTCTACAAAAGTCTGATTTGCTGTTCTTTTGTGATTGCGAAAGCGTTGCCTATACGCTTCGGGAACAAGTTCATAAGCAGCAAGGATAGCAGACTTCACTACATCATATTTCAAACTTTCTTCCAAAGACAAAGCAGAACAGACTTCTTGTGCTTTGCCTACCAATTTGCACTGAAGAAGCAATGGCCAAACTTCTCTCGGCCAGTGCAATGACGCCGCAACACGTTCAAACACATTGAAATATGTATCAACTTCTGATTCACGAAATGGAGGTACCAACACAATGTTTTTACTCACATTGAAACCACCTGGGTTTACATGGGAGGAGGTTGTTTCATCAACAGATGAATTTGCAGAACTAGGTTGAGTAGTAGTACTTCTTGAAGTCTGTGCCTGTAACTCCAACTGACGCAGTCTGACCTCCCTTTCAATCTGCAACTCCAGCTCCAACCTTTTCAGCTTTAACACCTTTTCTGTCTCTGTTTCCAACTCTGCCTGACGAGCTTGGGCTTTATCCTGAGCCTCCAATTGTAATTTAGCCAAACGTACCTTGAGTAATACTTCTTGTCTTGAACGAGGAGAAGATGGAGTAGCAAAAGAAGGTGAGCCATTAGTGCTTAACTTTTCCACCGTTTGTTGCTCCCCAGCAGCAGGGTTTTGCCCTTCTTCCTTTAACACAGCAGGCTTCAGTCCTTCGTTAGGGGACCTGTCAAGAGGAACTGGCAAACGAGGTGATTTAGAAACAGGAAGCAGGCCTTCTTCTACAAGTTTGTTTGAAACAGCAGTTTTCAAGTCCTCCTTCACCATTTGCCTTGATACATTTAACTCAAAGTGTGCTGCTATAGCAAACAAATCATGTTTTCTACACACATTTAGCTCCTCCCAAGAAGGATTACTCAAAAATGCACTCAAAGTGAAAACACCAGTTGCCATACTAACTACCTCTGCCAAATACACCAGCAGAAACAAACAACTCCAAACCTTCACCATCCACAAATGGATTAACCAGGACTTTTATCCCGGACGAGCCCCCAATTTATGTTACGTCCCCTGGCTAGTCTAGGGGGTTGAAGGGACGAACATAAATGTGGATAGAGAAGGAGGAGCCAAGATGGTAATTTTAAAAGGTTTATTTAATACTGGTGATGGGGTTCAGAACGAGGTGTAACGTCAGGGAGAGCCAAGGCCAACATAACAAACAAAACATCCCTGACGTAGAAATAAAAGAAACTTACCTAACTCCAAAGAAACAAAATATACAACCTATAACCATAACCTACCTAACAACACATAAACAGGAGAAAACAGGGTGTCAAAACAAAAGGCAGCTCTCCCCTACAGGCAGTCTGAACATGAAACAACAATGCTCACACAAAATACAAAGGCATGCAAGCCTGCACAAGTATGGCAACCAAAATGGCCAGAGGGCACAGAAGCACAGCTCCACGGGCCTTAAGTAGTGCTCTGCTGATTACCAATTAGCCGGACTCTGCGCAACATCCAATCAGGACAGAGGAGGTGGAGCCTGGACAAAACAAAGGGTTAATAGGGAGAAGAGACATCCTCCTGGGGGATGTAACACCTCTTTTACGGTATGCATTCTAATCTTCTGCTTATGTAACACTTCTGGAGTCGTTACAGTATACTAGGACCAGTTAGGTTCGACTACTAGAGCAGTAATGAGCGTAGCATGTAATAAAGACCACAGACCAGTAAATACGTTTAAATTGCCGGCTTATTATTTTGTGAAGACAGAGAATAGACAGTTATAGACACATTACATAAAACATTCAACATCACACATTTAAGGAAAACAAGATGTTTTCTTTCCCCTTCTTAGTTCAGTATGTTCTGTTAGTTCATTCTATTTATCTCAAAACCTTTTATTTGGCTTTAGAAGGATGTTATTCTCAACCTAGGTTATTGTTTTATTTATTTCAAGTTCTAAGTTCAAGTTTATCCTTTGATCTATTTGCATTAACACTGTGTTATTTTAAATCAAGTTCAGTTCTTTAGGCCCAAGATTTAATTTAATCTTGGTCTAGGTTCACCTTTAAATTCTCAACCAGTTCTTATTTTGTTTTAACCCAACAAAATTATTTACACTTCCATTAACACCATTACAGCATTAAAATGTAAGGTTGACCAAAATAAATTACAAAAATAAATAAATAAATGTAAAACTGAAAACAATTCAGCAAAAGGCTGAATAAATCCCTTAAACAAACAAAAGAAAGTTTTCTTTGTGTCCTTTAACTATTAATCCTGGAATTGCTCCGAATGATTATCCAGGGCCCTGTTTCAGGAAGCCGGTTTAGAAAACTCAGAGTGAAAAACGATACGCAGGGTTGAGTAATCCCGAACTGTCCAACTCGGAATATTCCGTTTCAGAAAGGCTGATAACAATTAGTTCAATCAACGCGGAGTTGCTTTAACCCCAAGTGAAGCGCGCGGACGAGGATACATAAAGCCCTGATAAGCGGAGCACAGATTAAGCGAGTCACCATGGAGACGGAGGGAAAGAAGGCGTGATCAATGTATTTTACAGCGCTTGAGGCCGAAATTCTGATGGCAGCATATGCCGATAACACGCAAATTCCGCGGAAAAAAGTAACACAGCCACAGCTGCGAAAGACAGGGAGCATGCATGGCAAAACATAGCCGACAGAGTCAATGCGTGAGTGTTAATTTAAACATTGATCTAGGGATTTCCACCCATTTAACACGTTATTTTATCATATGTTATTTTATTTGTTATTTTATACATTTTATTTTGTGATGTGATGTGAGCGCAGGTGCAACCCAACAGGCCCCAAACGTTCCTGGCAGCAAGTAAAAATGAAATATAAAAATATAGTCCAAACAGGTAAGGTGTAATTGTATTATGAGCCATAGTGCTCGGTCTGTTTGTCCGATGTAAATCAATTGCAGTTAGAGGCTACATTAATTTTCTTTCTGTAAGCACTTATTGAAATTATCTGAGCACATTACAAGTACATATTTGCTTACTCTGTATGCTCAAATGTGGCCCGTTATAGCCAACAGAAAAAAAGCGGAGGCCCGAAAAACAGGTGGGGGTCCTCCACCACCACCACTCACAGAGGCTGAGCAGTTGGCCCTCAGCCAAAACAGTGGGCGCCCTGTGGCTGAAGGCATCTCTGCAGGGACATCCTCTGAGTCAATAACCCCGCAAGACACAAGTGCCTACATAAGGGGTAAATTCAAAATAATACATGATGTGCATACATCCTTTCTTCACAGTCACCTTTGCAGTGCTACTCATTCATTTGATAAACTCTTTACCATAATGAATTATTTTGTAGTGAAGTTATTTTCCTACTGATTTTGCCTTCCCTCAGTCTTGGTTGTCTTTGAGAGCATAATGACAATGAAGTGTAAGGTGATTGGTATGTTTGTTAATTGCCATTTGGTCCCTTGTAAGTTATAAGTGACCTGTATAAACCTCATATTCTATCAGTTGATGGTGGTGGTGTACTGCATCTGGTGCAGCCTCCTGTTGAGCCAGACCAACATGCAGTTGTGAGTAATACTCCACAGATTATATGAGTTTACAGTAGAACAGCAATGTTGTTTATTTCTTTACTACAGGAAAATAATGAAGAAACATTGACAGCTGTTACAGAGGAGGAAGCAACAGAGACACTCTATGAGGTGTACATCTTTTAATACTTTGTGTACAGGAAACACAGGCGACCAATAAAGCCAGTTGAACAAAAATCTGTTTATTCTTCTTTCAACATGTTGAGGTGATGGGTCAAAAGAAATGATTGTGACATATGGTGTCTCTGACTGCTCTTCCATCTTGTATGTCCGTGGGAGGGTCAGGATGTTCATGGTTTGGATCACTGCTGATGTTTGGTTCAGAAGGACAGTGTTCTCCTCTAATTGTGGCAATGTTGTGAAGAATCACACATGCCACAATAATGTCACATGCCCTTTCTGGGGTGACCCTGAGTCTTTGCAGGCACTGGAACCGGGCCTTAAGCATTCCGATAGTCATTTCAATTCTGGCTCTTGTCCTGCAATTAGCCAGATTATATCGCTGCTGTGGGCCCGGTTCAGGGTCAGGGTAAGGGGTAAGCAAATAGGGTAAACATGGATACCCCCTATCACCAAGCAAGTAGCCAGTGAACTCTCCTAAGACAGAAGGATACACTTCAGTTCAAATGTCCCTGAAGCAATTGGTCTTTATATATTTTAAAGTATTCTCAACTCACCATGTCCAAATTTTGTGCTCAGTGTACATTCACGGAATATTTGTGAGTCATGGACAGAGCCTGGCCACTTGGCTTCCACATTTGTGATAATGTTGGCAGCATCACATATGATCTTCACAGTGCAGAGAACACAAATTAGCATCCATTACTATAATGAAATAATTTGTTAGTTTGAAATGCTACAGGGAACTATGTACCTGTACATTAATGCTGTGGAAAGACTTCCTGTTCACATAGTCTCCTTCATTTACTGAAGGAGCAATGACTGGAATGTGAGTGCCATCTATACAGCCAATCACGCCTGGGAACCCTGAAAATAAATGTAAAATTTAAGTAGTAGTCCAAGTATCACCACACCATAAATTAAGTTTTGGTCATCCTGATACCTGCAATTTTGTGGAATCCCTCTTTGATGAATCTTGTGGGTCTATGACCGGGGAACACCACAAACGTGTACAGGAGACGTTTCAGTGCAACTGTAACATTCCTGACTGCCCGACAGACGGTAGCCTTGGAAACGTGCTCAGCATCACCAATATTATACAGAAAGCTCCCGTTTGCAAAAAAACGAAGTGCAATACAAATAATATGTACAGAACTGAGAGCATGTCCGCGATGTGTCACATGCGTAATATATGGCCTGAGGATGTTATCCAAATAACTTATAGATTGTGCTGAGAAACGGTAACGTTCGCACAGGAAATCATCAGGTAATGATAAGATGTCCAGACGCGCTCGAATCACTCTCTCCCGGCGGAGTGCTCTGCGGAGAATTTGGGCTTCGATATCTACCGGCTCTTCAAGGAAGGGACACGCCATGTCTGAGACTTCCTACTGTCAGGTTTCCGACAAAGGGGCGGAGACAGTCAGGGTTAGTTGTAGTAAACCTGCTAGGGGGCAGGTTAGCTTCACGGCGTGTGTCGTCATAGTGACTCACTCAGGCTGCAGCTGAACTCGCTTTGTGAAACCGAAAACCCAGAGTTTTCGTTAACTCAGGGTATACTTACTCAGTTTTTCCACTAAACCGGCTTCCTGAAACAGGGCCCAGTGCTTTGAAAAGTCCGCTGTTCTTTTGCAGAGGTGTATGGATTAATCCTACCAGTTTTATCAGCGAAAGAGCTCAACGTGCAGCAGGGGGTGTTTTCCTTTTTCCTGCTCGGTACAGTTCAATGGGTCCATGGGTGGCTCGCCATCTTGTTTCTCGCTCAGCGGATCAAACTCCGATTCTAGCTCGGCATTTCCCGATCCAAACCTTAATGGCCTACCATAACAACAAAATAAAGTGCATAAACATTCGAAAATAACACACGGGTAGCCCTTAAATAACAGTAAAAGTCCGTTTTTTCCAGCTTATTTAGCCGTAAATGAGGTGATGCCAATATGGCGCGCTGAAACACCGTCAAAGGCCTTTGAACTGCAGCCTGTGTGTCGTTTAAGCACGAATCCACCGTTTTTAACATAAAACAACATAAATCTGCTACCTTGGCTCTCCATTTGCATGAAATGAGCAATATAATACAACAAAAATTTCTTGCATGAAATAAAAGACAATTTCTGAACTCACCAAGTCCCGTTCGGTTATGTTCACAACGTCACCAAGGCAAGGACAGGTCGGAAAAACAAAAATACATTCTCCAGAGTACAAAAATGGCTTTAAGTAGATTTTTGGCTTATTTTTACTATTTTTTCACTCATTTAAGCAGCAGCTCTGCAAGGACTGTCTGCATTTCTCCCTCTCGAGCATCAAAAAGAAGGAACAACCCGATTGGGTGTGGCTAATCACAGGAGTCACGCTGCAGCGTGCCCTTTCACAATAAGAGTCTCAACACATATTTTAGCCATTTTACCTGAATTAACATAAAACACCATGAATTAGCAAGTTCTGTACCCTTTTAACATGTTTTTAAACACAAATGAAATCCTATACCATGAATTATATCATTGCTGATGTTTTTAATGAATTTTCTAACCATTATGATCTATTTATTGACTATTTATCACCTGTAATATATTTCTTATGACTGTTTTTACTAACAGGCTTTTATTTGTTGTTAGCTATGTTAACCAGGGTTACACTTACAAAACAACTCTTCTTTCCTCCAGGTACGTAACCTGAAGCTTGACCTTTCTGTATTCCACATTTCAAAGCTAATTGCATGAAAAGATAATTTGTTGAGGCAGCCTGGTAAGACCTTTTCTTTATTTTCCTTTCCATTTTTTAAACTTTTTTCCCCCAGCAGAAGTATAGAGGTCAGCTCGGGGACACAGGAACAAACATGTACACAACAGTACAAGCGGAGAAGGCATGGCGACTTGAATTTAAAGAGCTTTTAGCAGAAATATTACAAAGAGGGAGGCAGACGCACCATAAACCTGTGGAAATGTGTGGAGACAAAACAGAGGTGCATGTTAATGATGCATTCTGTGCCATCATTAACCTCTGTAAATTCTGGCCAGGTTTAGTCGTCTATTGTGTTTTATTGCCAATATTTAAAAACAAACAATGATCCCCATAAATTTCATAGCACTTTTCGCTTGCTTTCAAAGCATTCATCTGACCACTAAACCAGTCAATCCCCAGTGTATCTGCCAATTATGTTGATCGCTCTCTGCATAGCTGGAGCCTGAGAGCAGCTCAATCATATCCTGAATATTAGGGAGGAAAAATTTGTCCAGGGGCTGACAAGAAAAGAAAAAAAGAAAAGAAAACTTTCAAGGCTTATTTTTACACCCTTACCCTCCTCCAACCTCCTCATACTTACACGCTTAAATTCTAAAGGACAACTTCCATCACGTTGACATTGACAACGACACTGATGAGACCACCAGGCCCCTGCTCTGACACATTGAGAGCAAGAACAAGGAGGGGGTGGGGTGTAATTATTTCTCTTAATTTGTGCCACATCATTAGTTATCATCATTAGTTTAGGTGGTTGATAAATTCGCATTTGTATCATTAGAAAAGACTATGGTGACTTTGACTGTTCTGACCCAAACTTGTATTTAGAAATAAACGAATAAATGAGGACGTGCTGGGTTTTTTTTTGTATGTTTTATTTTTCTAAATGTGCCGTGTAGAGAATGAAAAACTCATTTAAAAGCTGCCTTGTGAAGAGGAAAGGAGGGAGGGGGGGAATTTGTTTTTGTACCAAGGGCAGTTATGAAGATTGATCAGTCAGTTTGCAATGACTGAACCTTATCTCCTCTGAAAAATTGGCTCAAAGCATGTGGTCTTAAAATAAAAATAGCCCCCCGAGCACAGTGTCTGTCTCTCTCTGGCTTTGAGCACAGGTGCTTTTGTGTGCTTTTTAAACTTCTTTTGCTGTTTTTTGGGGGGCTTTTGTGCGTGTGTGAGCACAGGTGTATTCATTCTTTGCTGAGCTCAGATGCGTGTTCTGTCATACATAGCCACAGTCTACATCCAGTAGCTGTCCCTCCTTGTCACGTTTCAGGTATTTATAAATTTCAGCAGTGGAAGACGGATCGGGCCTCCAGATGCCACATATCCATCCTTCCAAGGGCTTCCAAAGACAGCCTTCAACATGCATTACTCATTCCCATGCTGCTACAAACCAAATTGTCAGCTGCCTTCCACTGGTTATTTTCTTGTGTGCTCGTGGGTGTGCGTCGGCAAGAATCATGGGTGCGGTGATGTCTGTGGAGTAGCTTGAATCTTCAGAGGTGCAGCTTTGTTCGCTTTGAATTTGTGTTTCCTTTGTGCCATTTTGAATGACACTGTCCCCTGCGTACGGTGCTTGCGTTTCCTGTGGTGCGGTGCATGCATGCCACCTCAAGTTGGTTTTCGCCTGTGTTTGTTTGCATATTTGTGCGCTCCTCTCAGTGTGCGATGATGTCTGAGAGTCTTTGTTTGTGTGGTTTTACTGGAATATATACTTTAAGAGAAAGGTTGGATTTACTGCACATAAGAGGCGAACAGGAAAAAAAATGCATTTTAATGTGTGAAACATGCTTTTCTTCGTTCATTAAAAATGAGTGTCATAAATGGGCCATTCAGCCTTTCCCTTTTTTTTGTGCTTAGACATCAAATAATCCCAGCAGAATTATTCTCTCGCAATATGTCTAAACAAGAAGCTACAGCTAAGGTTGTGGCTGTGTGAGGCTGCAGCTTTTGTTGAGGCCTAATAGTCACACAGACCTAGACACCTGTCGGTGACCATCTGGCAACCGCCGATAGCGAGGAAAAATGTGTGCTCCCTGAACGGTTGCCAGTGGCTTTCTTCAAATGAAAAGTTGCAGAGCCAGTTCGGCCTTGATGCCTGCTTAAGGATCAAGCCACTCTTTGGTACATTTGTGTAGTATTACTATCAGATAACACAGCATAATAGAACCTCCCACAGCCACTGCTGTCAGTGGTTCTAACTTTGGACCTTGCAGTTTTGTGGACTTTTAAAACTTTAAACTGTACTGGTTGAACAGGGGTATGGTTACGTGCTGGGTTACAGTTTTACATGCGTGGAAACAAAATTTCAATTTCTAATATTTTAATTTATCTTACCATCTGATTTACTTAAGTGATGTTAAGCTTCCCAAACGGTTATGACTGGTTGCTGGAGGTTGCTGTTAGTCTCTAGCGTAAAACTGGTCGCAAACGAGTGTAAGGTTTTTTTCAAGTTTCACTACAGCTCAGTGAGTCAGTGGTGAGTGTTTGCAGACATGTCGCCATCTTTCATGCTTGCATGATTATAGGTGATGGAGTGATCAGAGGTATGACAGTTCAGCAAGATATCCTTAATGAACTGCTGATCTTGCAGTTCAGCACCTGTCTTTGCAACCGATTTTCAAGTGACTGCTAGGAATCCCTGCAGCAATCTCTCACCAATCATTTTTCCCTAGTGACTGGAGGTTGGCAGGGGTTTGGCAACCGGTATCTTGGCCTATGTAACTGAGGTTTAAATAAAATAAACAGTAAGATAAATTAAAGGAGAATTTTATATTTTGACATGATGATAGCAACCTGTAATTAAAGTTTCATACCTCTTTTCTGTTAGTACAGTGGTTCTGATCAACGATAGTTTAATAGATTTCTGCTAAAAACTAGCACTGTCATGGCTCCATGAAATGGACAGGTTCAAAAATGTACCCAAACTCCTACTAATAGCACCATGTAAATGTATCGTGATTTTCAAAGAGGCGCCAAGGCTGAATCAGACTCATCCTTTGAGCACCTTGTATCAAATGTCATTACAGTCTGTTTGAGTGCTGTCAAAATATTTCACTGTAGTCTAAATCAACACCAAAGAGCCACCAGAGGAAGGATCAGGGAATTACCAAAGTCCATGTATTTTAGTCCACCTGAGACTCCGTTCAGTCCAACAGTCGAATGACTCCTGTTGTTTTGGCTCCAATTAGTTGATGAATTCATCTGGCTAAACATGAAACAGCAGTTTCACGTTTAAAAATCCACTGAGCACATTAGGGGCACTAACAATTAGAAAATCATCTCGGCAGACCACATCAAAATGTGTATTACTAGTGTGATATTTTTTTAAAACGGCCGGCGCTGGCTTGTTTTTAGCACTCCCGAGGGATGGCTACTGAACTGCAAATGGAGGAACATCAGCTTTACACACACACACACACACACACACACACACACACACACACACAAAAATGTAAAGACATCTAAAATGACACATTAAGGCACACTGGTTAGAGGACAATCAAATCCGAGTTACAGTGGAAGCAATTTCAGGTTGGAGATGGAAATGAATTGTAACGACCTGACAATTCTGCCTCATGTCAGGTTAGTCAAATAGTGACTTAAGTGTTGGGACAGTCTCACTGATCAACTGACAGACCGACAGTGCTGGTCCAACATCTGTTACCCAAAGCGTGGCTAAAATTGAGTTTTCACACCCTACACTACAGCTCTCTTGTCCAGTGTGTGTGCTGTTCAGTGGCAACAGCCTAGAGGAATTAGCAGGAGACTGGAAGGTTGCCAGTTCAAATTCTCAGACCAGTCAGTAAAGTAAATGACTAATGCGCTCCCTGCTCACTGAGTAATAACCAAAGAAATCATATGTCGAAATGGCCTTAAGCAAGGTGCTTAATCCCTGACTGCTACAGAAAAGCTGCTTAGTTGCAGAAGACAGGAGATGACTCTGGTTTCTCTAAGCAGCCTTGAGGTGCGATGTGTGCAACTGTTTAAATATTTGCAGCTGAGCAGAGTTGAAAAGAGCCTGGGGTATTTAGCAGAAGTCCTAAATAAAAATCTTAAAAATGAAATGATGATGAATCATATGTAAGGTGATTGTTGGTTGTGTTAAATGAAAAAAAAATGGTGGTATGTCATGACAAATATTTATTCATAAATTTGATGCTTAAGAGACTTTTTATGAAGAGACTGATTAGTTAGCGAACATTTTCAGACTCCTTATGTCTCCCTTGTACTCTCAGTCTGTGCTGTATATTTTTCTGTATTGTTACAATAGCATTTTATATCTGCAAAGTCTTTACAATCTCTGGAACTAATGTGACTTAGTCAAGCAGCAGAGTATTACTTCATGAAAAGAACAAACCATAAAATTTTGATTTTATTTAATTCCCTTGCTTACGCAGTCTAAAACAATAAAATGCAACAAAACACAGGAAAATAACCCAAGTAGCAATATTGTGTAAAACCTGAGGCCACCCTATGTTCAAAATTGAAACAGTTCTTTAGTGAACAACACTAACACGCTGCTAGCAAACATCAGTAGGCAACAATAATAAATTATTGGATGTCATAAGAAACTGTTGGTACATCGAAAAATGCATGTAAAAACTGTAACACAAGAAATACAAAATAAACAACAATAAAAACATACATAACCCATTTTCTAACACAGCTTCTCTCTCTAGGCATAAGTTCATTTAAGATGGAAAGTGGTGTGTAGTCTCACTGATCGAAACTTGATCGAGTACTTGAAAATGATGTCTCAGTGAGAAAAAGCTCGTTATAAACTGAGTTGGTTATGCCAACACTGGGTGGTTGGCCTGCAGTAAATAATTCTTAGTGTAAATCCCAAAAACCCAATTCTGTTCATCTGGACGTAGCGTTTTCTTCTTACTGTAAAGGGTTACTTACCGTGTTACAGTACGTGATGCATGTCAGTAATACAATAACAAGTTTTTAAAATCATATTTACATGTACAATTATGTTGCTACTTGCATTATAAAAGTACTCCAGTTATCTGCACGATCAGAGAATAGAAATTAAAAAACAACAACAACAAAAAAACAAAACCCATCTAACCTGTCTTCTTTCTGTGCACTAAAATCAGCTGATTTTGGTTGGTGTTCAGGGAGGAGGGAAATGGTCGAAAGGAGGGGTCTACAACTTCTGAGGAGTGGTAATGTGAATATTCATTTTATTTTTATTGGATTAAAAGGGCAAGAGTGCAATAGTAAAGTGCAAACCTCACCAGCGCCAGAAACAACTGACAAAATGTAGACTCTTTGTAACAAAGGATTCACAGGAAGTGCATGCAAACCTCAACCTCAGCCCAGCAGCCAGAGCCTGATGTTTAGCAGCTCACTGAAGCAGTGATGAGCACTCAGGCTTGTAGCATTGTAGCCTTCATTTCTACCCAAACCCATTCTTACAGTAGAATCACAGTAGAGAAGTCACTTCAAACTGATTTTAAAAATTGTCAGAAAACAAATTTACATAAACAACATTTGAATATAAATCTAGCAGATATGTAGCATATCTATAACAATTTATACTAAAAGTACCCCATTAAAAAAAAAACAGACAAAAAAAAAAAAAAAAAAAAAACCCACCACAACAACTTTAAAGCAGTTGTTTTTTTGTTAAATTTGGTTGTTTTCTGTTGAGTGCAAAACTTGTTGAAGCTTTGAATATAACTCAATCCAGGAATAGATTATGTTTACACAAAGATAGAAAGGGTGATGGACGTAACTCTGACCTGTCTTTAGGTTTAAAGTTGACTTGTGAACATTCTGCTAAACGTGCTTACTACAACTAATATTAATAAAACAGGCAATGTCCAGTATCCATTCATTCTTTTAAACTCTGCCGGATGCTCTGCCTCTAAGAATAATAGCTAGTGCTAAATTCATAAAGCTTCTTGGTATAAAGAGTTGTTCCTAGTGATGAAATTCTAAGAAAATTCCTAGAAATATGACTGACGAAATACTTGTAAAATAAAAGATATTGACAAAGCACTGTGGATCTTAGGAGAATTCCCCAAAACTGTTTGGAATAGGGAGGATAACTTTAAGGATAAGGGTTTCTGAGGTGTGAGATCTGCATGTTCTTACCCTGAGATTTCCCCATGTACTCCGGCTGTTTTTAGCATGATTTACTGGTGGTCCTGAACTGTCACTAGGCGTGTTCAGGGTGTATCCTATGACAGGAGCAACTGGATAAGTGGAAGAAAATGGATGGGAAGATCTTTAAGCCCACTAGCAAAGACAAAGACGTAATAGAAATATTCTCCAAAGGCTGAATGACACTACAGTAAGTTAATGAAATGCTTCAGATTAGATCACAAAGCAATATTGTTGGTGGTCGCTCTCAGTGGAGACGCTCTCACTTCTCCCACCAAAAAGAATAATGCCAGAAATTAAAGTGATCACAGCGCGAAGATATTTTCCAAATGCAAGAGTGGAGCAGATGACACGGTCTGTCACAACCTCGCTTTTGCAAAGTGATCACACAAACAATTAGCGTTTTCACTGACTTGCATTGTAAGGCAGTTTCGAGACTGAACTGAGCCATTTGCCTGCTATCAGTATCAAACTAAGTACTAAAATCACCAGCATAGCAACATAAAAGCCAACAGAAATATGACAACTATGTAAAAATAACAGCATGTGAATAGACTTTGCGAGACAAGATTAATTATTATGGTTCCCGTTATCATCATATTCCCATTATCACCGTGCATTTCTCGATTAAGCAACAACCAGCAATAGGTTTAACCTTACCTCCTTATTAAGGTTAAAGTTTCCATTCTTTGTTCATAGTTGCTCTGAGAATTTTTCCTACACCACTCCTTAGACAGAAGCCTGTTACAAATTCTTAGACTGAATTCAGAGCTCCATGTATTCTCACTTTGTGAATATAGCCCCTGGCTCTTTAGTTGCTAAATGCTCCATTATGTTCAGAGGACTGTTAATTTTGTCTCTTTGATGCTGACCATTTAGCATACAGTGGGCCTGTCAGAACTTTTAGCTAGAACAGCTGCTTCATGAGGCTGGAAACAAGGATGATGAGAAGGATGGATGTCAGATTTTGGAGCTAATCCTCTGTGAGATACTACTTTTCACATATTTTTACACTGTGGTAAAATGAGATCCGAATCGTGTACCCTCAATTATGGTTTAGCAGGAAAATATAAACTAAATCAGATTTATATGTATGATATTGTGCTTAATATAACTAGTTTAAGTCAGCTAGTAACAATGAAATGATACTATGTAATGGTTATATTTCTCCAAATGAGGCAGAGACATAGATATAAGAATAGATACAAAAAAATAAATAAATAAGAAATCAAGGACATATTCTTTAGCCAGCAAGATTCCCCACTAGCAATCTTGCCCGGAGGGAGGACTTTTCAGTGAAGGTTCATCTGAACCCAGGACATTTTTCCATGTCAGAAGAAAGGAAGCCTATTTTTATCTTTCCTTCTTGCTCAATGAACCCAAGGGGAGTTTAACAGTTCTTCCCTGATCCAGGCAGGATGGTGGGTTTAAAGGGATTCCTGTACTTTTCCAGAGGAGCCTAATGCCAACTCCATGTGTTCTCTAAATACTCATCTCTCACATTTTTCCCTATTTATCCAATTATTTCTTCAAGCTCCGTCTCTTTTACTTTCTTTTTTGTTGTTGTTCTCCAGCTCTTGTGTCTCCCTTTATGGTTTCCTTGCACAAGGGTGCAATTTAGTCTTCTTTTTGAAGAATACTTAACTTTGGTGAATTAAACAATATTTTCAAACCCCGAAATGCCAGGCTGTGATCCTTATTGATAGGGACCTTATAGCCTCCAGATATGCTGGAAGAAAAAGGACTGATGCAACTGATCATCAAGAATATAAAAAGGGTTTTATACAAGTACTGCAATAGTCAAATACTTCTTCTGGGCAGGCCCCATCCACTGAACCCTAATATCCCATCTGTTAACAGTGTATTCTGCACTCACAGAGGATTTAGTTCACTTTCTCAACTCCCTTCAGTAGTTCTCTATTCCCATTTCTCGTATCCCCATCCTACTATATCTCTCTTGGTTTTCCCTAAGCTCCAGGGTGTATTGTTCTTCAAGACTGGAATCATACTGGAGATTTAGAACTTGGTGGATTAGAGAAGGCAGTTTTGTCCCTGGTGGCTATTCCCTTTTGTAGAGCAGATCCAAAAATAAAGGTCCAAAACCACTCGAGGATAAAGGAAACAATCCATCATACAAGTTGAAAAGAAAAAAACCCCCAAAACTCCATTTGCGGTCAGTTAAAATGGTGTTTCTGAGTACTGTGGGGCAAGTGTGGAAGTGTGCAGACATGCATTCACGCCCTCAACGAAACATTCCAGCTACTGAAATTTTAAGCAGCATTATATACATATATGCACCTCAGAGGATTTATTGTTATACACCCTGAATCTCATGAGAAACTGAGCAAAATTCTGTCTTATAAATCAATATGATCCGAGCTACTGGGATTACACTAATAAAAACTCTTTTTCTTGCTATGATCTCCATTCGGCTACTCTGCAGCATACAGTAGTAATTTTTCCAAGTAAAACTAAGGAAACCTCACGAGAGTGTCCCATTTACTTTGAACGCAATGCCTGAAACATTAAAAATAAAACTGAACCAATAATGCTTATCACCATTTTCCATCACCTCTTCTTTTAATAGTACTGCATGACAAATGAGGACAGTTGATAAATTAAATCATATAGGATTTGTGCTGCTCAATAGTTCAGGGCTTCATTTATTGAGCTTTTGATTTCATAAAGGATCAAATATTGCTTGTAGGTGGCAACTGCGGACTGCAGGGAAGCCAAATTAACAGACGTTTTTACTGCAGAATTATGTTGTTGGAATAGATGCAGACTGTGGTTTGTGGCCTGGTTATTCCAGCGAGATAATGTTAGAATAAACAAGCCCTTCTCTGAAAATGAGAAACTATGTAGATGGGAGCATTTAGTCCTTTAAAACTTGTTTCTATACTAGCGTGCATTAATATGGCCTAAGCCTGTGTCTAGGTCACACAATGCCATGTGCACGAATGTACACCCCAAACCACTATAGGTTACAGCCGGATCAGTACTAGATTTTGTCGAGTGTGACAGTGAGATGTCACTCTCACTGTTATGTATATAGACTGTGCTTGATAAATGTGGATGTAAATGTAAGAGGTTTGGAGGGGGGGGGGATAAGGCTTATCACTGTACAGGTGTTTATGCTGCTACTACAACAAACTTTTGTGTTACATAAAATGTGACTGCTCGAAATTCTATTAATTCTGGTGTTTGTGGAATCAACAGTTTGCTGTTCATTAAAATTTTTTGTAAAGGATTCAAAATATGGGGGACATCTACTGTCGTAATTGAAAACGATTTTTAAAGAAAACAGACAACTCAATAAATATTTTTAAAACTCACTGAATGCGCCAAATGTCACATTAAAAACAAATTAAGACATGAATGTAAGGAAGCACACCGCATGATAGAGGACACAAGAACAGACGCAAACTGAGGGTTTAAATACACCAGAGGTGATTAGGGCAGAGTGGAGACACCTGGGGAGAAACATACAGCTGAACTGAATCTGATAACGAGATATGGCAGAAGTAAACTTAAACACTAAATACAGTGTTATGGGTTAACAAAATAAAACACAAAGTAACTGAACGCTGGACACAGAAGTGCAGACTCAAAACGGAGAACACAGGAAATGTAAAATAAAATAAAACAAGAAATAGAATGGAAATAACCTGTGACCGTGAATCGAACCCAAATAACTCTAACCACTTTAAACTTTACACATGGTCTGAGAAAATAAAAGAAACCAACAAGAAAATATATAAAAAAAACCTATAATGTCAGAGAACTTCTGAACACCAGAAACTAAGAGCCAAACATTAAATAACAAAAATGAAAATTCAAAACTAGAAAATGTTGTGTCATAGCTCCAGGGCCGTGACAGAACATAATACAAAAATCAATGCATAGGCTTTTAAAAATTCACAAATCAAATGGAACATGAAATAGTAAAGTAAATGCATGCATTTCTTTTTCATACAATATTCTTCACTGAGTGTTATAATGCTGGAATCTTTCATATATATTTAGATTATCTCTTTACTTATTTGTGATTATGGCATTGCTGGTCTACCATACCAGGCTGCAAATTATTTATATAGTGGACCAATTAAAAGGTCTACAATGGCTCAGATATGGAGCAGGGCAACTCTAATCTGCAATATTCACAACACAAAATCACATTAAATACGCTGCATGTTTTCAACTATAATGTAGCTTGCATATCATCAGGTTATTTAGTAATGAACTCAGCGAACTGTGGCTACCCTCAGACCGCCTCATTACTCACAGTAGATCATGACTTTATTATTGCAGATCATCGTGTCAGAATAAATGCGTGATATATGCGGTTCCAATATAACATAGTGAACTGTAAAGGAGCATTAATTTGGTTCATTTTGTGTCACATATTGCAGCCAGTGAGTGGAACAGTAAAGCCAGATAGAGAGACTGTGTTGCAGCGGGTTGTATATGAGCTTGTTGTAAAGAGCTGTTGAGGCATTTGTATAAATTATTCAGTCTTGATCCTCATTTTGAAATACAACAAACCTTACATGTTGGCAACAGGCCTTGAGAGTGATGCAGTTTGTGAGCAAGAATGCGGCACTGATGCCATTATAATATTCTCACAGGAGCACTTTCAAAACCTGCAACAGCATCAAATGATGAAAATGCCGTTACCAAATAGATGCATTCATTCCTTAAACAGCAGGGAAATGTGTGGCGGTAGTAGAATACCTAACGGTAATTTAAATGTGCCCTTGAATAAAGGTAGCCGTAAAAAACAGACTTGCACTTCGGTCTTATTTTGTCCTGTTCGCGTGTGGATGTGCATGTAAATTTCCACATTTGTGCAGAGTATGATAGCAGTGGGTTCACCGTATGAGTGTGTGTGTGTGTGGGTTTTTTTTTGCTCCTAGACATTGTTTAAGGCTTTGTGGCTCTTCATGAATGCACCTCTACTTTGAAAGTGAATAGTGGCAGTTCTTTACTTAACCATGCCCCCTTTTGGCCCCTGAAATGTGCGAGCCTATTTCCTCATAATGGCTCTACCATGTAGCGAGCTCCCATGGGAGCCTCGTTGCGCTCGGCTTGCTCTGCTTTACTAACCACCTCGTGCGAAAGGAGCGAATGTGCTATACAGCGCTGTGATGAGTGAACGTTGATGAGGGACAGTTATTATGCAGAACTTATTATTCTCTTCCTGCACTGAGGGGATTGTCAGTAGCGGTCGCGACTATTCATTAATGCCATAAAATACGACCTGGCCCATGGCATGTGTCTAAGCTTGCATTTCTGTGTGTGTGTTTTGCCCACAGGGCCAACCCAGCAGATCTGCATTGGAGCTTTTGAAGTAATGAGAACTCATAATCAATTTTGAGACTTGCCGGACATGTTTATGCGCATTTCTTCCTGCTTGTCTGTGCCGCTTGTTTTCTAAAATCCACATGAAAAGAAAGCGCTCAAAAAACTGTTAAATTTCCATGCCATTACTTTTTAATGGTCATAATGGAATAACAGAAACTGAAGGCTTCTATTCCCAAACATATCATCTTGGGAAAGCATTAAATAAAGTTATATGGAAAAAAAAAAATATATACCTTCAGGATATGTTTCCTTCTGACTGCCTATAGCTTTGATTTGGGTTTTGCTCATCATGTTTCTCCCTGTAGATTCTCCCTCATCTTCCTATGCTCTACGCACTATGATGCTGTATTAGATATGCATTATCCCACATGGTGCTGTTATAAATTAAGCCTGATGGCACCAAGACTTTCAAACAACAGATAAAAGTTACCATCTGTGTAATTGTTTTATCTATAAATAATAGAGGCAGCAGAAGCATAGCTGTGATCACAGCATTACTGTGTTATCACCATATAAAGTGGATCAAGGTGGACTCGGCAAACATTTGAATTTCTTTTTTGCAGCATGTAGACATACAGCAAAATTATTACTGACTTGTACACATAGCACATGGAAGTGTGGTATTCTCTCTCTTTTTAATTCTGTTTTCAGTGTATTCTAAGCATGGGTGGTGCCAATTCCAGGAGATGAGCAGTTTCTGAAACAGACCAACGCATTTAGCACCAACAACCATGCCACGGTCAAAGCCACTCAAATCATCATTCTTCTCTATTCTGATGCTCACCTTTTGAACTTCAACAGGTCATCTCAACCATGTCAACACGTCTAAATGCATGGACTTGCTATGACACAATTGGCTCATTTGATACTGCGCAAATCAGCAGTTGAACAGATGTACTGAATGCCAGTGCATGTATTTCCCCCACTGAGCCACTATTTATTTATTTATACACAAAATTCACGGTTCGGTTCGGTTCGATACTTTGGTGTCACGGTTTGATATTTTTTCGATACAAAATAAAATGTTCATGCCTTTTTAATTTGTCATTTATTAAAATTATAAATATATATTTTAACTCAAAAGTACAGTTTTTAAATTTAACCCTAACCCTTGTGCGTGTTTTTTATTTTGACAGCGAATGCGCACCTGCGGACCACTTATGTGCAGCCCTGGTTATTTAGCTCGTCATATTGCAGCCACAGAAATTATTTTGTCCATGAAACCATAAAGCTGCACTTTCTTTTTGCCTTATAGTCTGATTTGTCATAACTTTTCCGTTTTGTGGTAAGCTTTTCTTTGGCTGTCACTTCTTCACCCTGACCTGTCTTATTTGGCTCAGCAGAACTAAAATATATATCCTGCTGCTTTTACACACGCACTCACATAAGCTCAGCGATTCTCTGCGCGATCAACCTCTCACATGTTTAAGCTGCGGGAGATTTCACTTGTCATGTTTGCATAGTAAGCTAACGATTAATAAGACGATGTCAGAGGAATTGGTGCGCAAATTATCATCACTCACAGATCAGTGCTGTCGCTCTCTATACACAGTTCGCGCGATTGCAAAGTGAAAGCAAAAAAACAAGCGCAAATTCAAACGCGATTTCAATATGTCACATATTGACAGTGGCTCACCGATGCCAATGACATAATAACCCAGCTACATTTCCGAAAGAATGCAAAAGCATTGACATATATTTTTCCTTCCTACAAAAGCCCGACGGGCAGGGCAGAGATAGATTTTGGTACCCCGACTGAAAAAATCGCTAGCCCCGGGACGTTGGGCTAGCGATATTGCGAGCCCTGTATCTGATTGAGGAATCACTCATCTTTGGAAAAGAGAGTTTATTACAGAGAAATGGCTCTTTCCAAAATAAAAGCTATACTATCCGCTTCTTCTGGGCTATATTCTCAGCAGCATATTAAACAGCTGTCTAAATGACTCGGCTAAAGTTAGCAGCATGCTTGCTTGTTTTTTTTCTGCTTCCACTTGTCTTTGCACTAGGATGATGTCGGCGTAAATGTGCAGTCATATTCGTTGTGTTCCCACTAGTGCTTTCAGGTTAATCTCGCTGAAATGACCTTAACGCCACAACACGGCAAATCTCCGTTAACGAGCTACCGCCGATCGCCCCGTGCATGGGGCTAGACGGCCAACACGTTAACGAGCTAACTGCGCTAACACACTAGTTCCCACCCATGTAATTGAGCATTGCATGGCACATCCAACATACTGTTTTACTTTAGTCCATGACTCGCTTACCTTCAGGGTCATACGTCACATGAAAACCAAAATAATTCTAAACGCCAGATCTGAATGAGAGTGGGGGAGGTCCATGTTGTAAGGAGAGCTTAACTTCTGTCTCGCTAGCTTGCCCTGCGCTCTTCCTTCTGACGATGCTGTCTGTGTTGAGCGCTCAGTGAATCTGCGTTCGACTACTCCGCCTAGGCTGCACTGTCGACCCTAGGCAGAGTAGTCGAACGCAGATTCACTGAGCGCTCAACACAGACAGCATCGTCAGAAGGAAAGTTGATAAAATAAATTACAAATTTTGTATTGTTCGATACATATGCGTACCGAACCGAAAGCACTGTATCGAACGGTTCAATATCGATACGAATATCGTTGCACCCCTAATATATATATATATATATATATATATATCTCAATGATGATCAATGATGAATGCAGATGCTTCACTGGCTGATAAGCTGAACACGTTTTATGCTCGCTTCGACGCCGCAGCAATTAAAACAACAAACGGCTGCGCGCGCTCGGAGTGCACCAGTGAAGAAAATGCATTCGTCATCACAGAGCATGCCGTGAGGAACACCTTCAGGAGGGTGAACACCAGGAAGGCAGCAGGACCAGATGCAATCCCTGGCCGGGTCCTTAGAGCCTGCGCTGATCAACTAGCACCGGTGTTCACAGAGATCTTCAACCTCTCCCTGGCCCAAGCTGTGGTTCCCACGTGCTTCAAACAGTCCATTATTGTCCCTGTTCCAAAGAAACAACAGCCCGCTTGCCACAATGACTACCGTCCAGTAGCACTGACTTCAATTGTGATGAAGTGTTTTGAAAGACTGATGAGAGATCACATCACTTCTTCACTTCCTGCCACCATCGACTCACTTCAGTTTGCTTATCGGACTAATCGTTCCACAGACGATGCCATATCTCACCTGCTCCACACATCCCTGAGTCACCTGGACACTGGCAGAGGGAATTATGTTAGGATGCTGTTCGTGGACTACAGTTCAGCATTCAACACAATAATTCCCTCTAAGCTTTTCACCAAGTTGACGGATCTAGGACTCAGCTCATCACTGTGTCAGTGGATCCTCAACTTCCTCACAGACAGACCCCAATCAGTGAGGGTGGGAAAACAAGTCTCCCCCTCCATCTCACTCAGCACTGGAGTGCCTCAGGGCTGTGTTTTAAGCCCCCTGCTGTACTCACTGTACACTTATGACTGTGTAGCCACATCCGACACCACCTCCATTGTCAAGTTTGCTGACGACACTGCTGTTGTGGGCCTGATCTCCGACAACATCGAGATGGCCTACCTGGAGGAGATTAGGAACCTGGAGACCTGGTGCCAGGAGAATAACCTCCTCCTAAACATCAGCAAGACTAAGGAGCTGATCGTGGACTTCACTACAAAGCAGGTGAGGAATTACAAACCCCTCATCATCAGTGGCACGCCAGTGGAGAGAGTGGACAGTTTCCGATACCTGGGTGTCCACATCACTCAGGACCTGTCATGGTCCTGTCACATCAACACCTTGGTTAAGAAAGCCCGTCAGCGTCTCTTCTTCCTCAGAAGACTTAGAGACTTCCATCTGCCACTGAAGGTGCTCAAGAACTTCTACTCCTGCACCATCGAGAGCGTCCTGACGGCAAACATCTGCACATGGTTTGGGAACAGCACCAAGCAGGACAGACGAGATCTGCAAAGGGTGGTGCGCTCGGCAGAACGCATCATTCAATCAGAGCTCCCTGACCTGCTGTCCATCTACACCAAGCGGTGCAAGTCCAAAGCTAGGAAGATTATGATGGACCTCTCCCATCCCAACAATGGACTCTTCTCACTGTTGAGGTCTGGGAAGCGCTTCCGCTCCCTTAAGGCCAAAACAGAGAGAATGAGGAGGAGCTTCTTCCCCCAGGGTATTCGGGGCCTGAACCAGGTGTAGGACTGGACTCTCCCAAACACGTCACTATAAGACTGGACTCTCACACACGTCACCACACGCACCACCACACATTTCCTATAATCCTATAATTCCTATAATTTATAATCCTTATCTTTATAATCTCTTCTGCTATTTGCACACTCTTTACTGTAAATTCCTAAGTTAATTTGTAAATTTTTGTAGTAAACTGTAAATTGTAAATATTGTAAAACTTTTCTTCTGTCATTTAATGGTCGGGCATTGTACAGCTACAAGCATTTCACCCCCATGTCATACTGAAGGAAATTGCCTTCCCGGGTTTCCTCCGTGGCGTGAGCGATAAGCAGAGTTTTGTCCTTTCGTTCTAAGATTCCTAATTATTTAAAGTAACACTCAGGTATGCCGTTCAGCTGGGTTAGTTACAGCGCCGGGAGCAGCTTGGGAGAACAAGGAAACACAGACTGCTTCAGGTTGCCTTCCCAAATCAACTCAAAGGTTTATTTGATACACAGCAGTTTATATAGATGAAAAAAAGGTTCGTGTGTCAGCTTTCCCAGTTCAAACCGGTACAGACCAAATAAGGAAACGTCTTCCTGCCTTCTGAGCAAAGTATCCCTTGTGTAGTTTATCAGTTCAGCTATAATTTATGATCATCCCAGCAAAATACACTCCTAGACATAAAATACAGAGTTCTTTCATTAGTGAATTCTGAAACAAACCACCTAGCCTTTAACGAGCCTTTTCCAGGAGATAAGGAAAAAGGGAGGATGGGAGTAAGGAAGTGGTCTCATCTCTGTGGTGTTTTCGACCTTGGGGTACCAGCTTGTGAGTCCTACACATTAATTCTTGGGTCACAGAGAAAGAGAAAAACAACTAGTAGATTGGCCTTATTGAGTAACAGTTTTCCTGTATAAAACAATATCCTGTAAATGCTTACCGTGGTATCAAAATACCTAACACATACTGTGTATGGTTGTGTGTGTGTGTGACAAATAAAATTTGAATTTGAATTTGATATATATATATATATATATATATTTTTTTTTTTTTTACAAACTTTACGTTTTTACACAGTAATGACCATTAAAAACTTGCATTTAACATTCTAACATTTCAGTGTGTCGGTCACAGAGAAAGTATTTCAAGAAAAATCCACATTTCATTCCCTTTTTCTTGTAACCATGCCCAAAAACTACTCTGAGTAACACATCAAACCCTTTAAAAAAATCCTGCCGTTTCCCATTATTTATCAGCAGGTACTTCTGGGACTAAATTCTACCTTCTTTGCCATCATCTTGGCCTTCAGCCCTCACCTTCAGCCCCCAATCCCCAATCTCAACCTGTGGTCTCCTGTCTGAGACGATCCTTCCAGTGATTAATGCAGGAGGGAGGAGGAGACCCTGCTGCCAGCCCATATTGAGAGCCATTTTAAATCTCTAGCCTGCTGTGGGGCTCAACTTGAGGGAAGGATCTCCAATTTCGGTGTCTTTTTATTGTTATTTTTTGCATCTGGGTTGCAGTAATCTACGGCTGCAAGCATGCCATGATACCTTGACAGGAAAACTTCACTGAAATACCACCTTGCAAAGCGCTCATTTATGATGTGCTTTCAGTGGTAATAAAAGCATGATGAGATATGTGAATAATTTGCTGGGTGTAAATTCTCTTACTGCTTTGTTCAGTGCTCCATTTACCTAATTTTGTCACTTGGATCATTTGGCATGTATATTATATTAATATATTTTAACATGCCTGAGGAAAGATAGTCTGTGTTTTTGAAATACGTGAATGGAGGCCAAATATGAACTTTTATTTTATTTTCACACAGCATTTTGTCTCTGGGATTCTTCTGTAGATCTGAGCGACTGCTTGTCACCACAGTCTTTCAGTCATAACACCTTTCACTGGGCTTTGTAAATGACAGGACTTGGTGGCCATTTTTCATGTGGTTGCTAGGGTAACTGGTTGAATCAAAGACGTGCTCGGTCTGTGTGTGTGCATGTGTGTGAGTGCTGTCCACTGCCTGTCTTCACGACTGTAACTGCATGATTATTTGAGGGTTTCCCTATGGCCCAAAACCTCTTGAAAGGGTACGAGCAGTATAATTTGTTCAAACAGTAAACCCACTGAATAAGAAGGTCGATCACTGTGTGTGTTTGGATTATAAGGATAATGATCATGCTGATAGATAAGAGCTTCCTGAAAGAAGCGAAGATGCCCGTCTGCCTCACAATTACCTGCAGAGGACAATCGTGCTTGATTTTTTTTTTCTTTATGCATGCTACTCAGGTATGTTATCTCTTGAAACCAACGTGATCTTATGATTAACACACTGACATACAAAAAAAAGGTCATTATATGCCTAACAAAAAGACAAAACCTATCATTTCCCCTATTGTGCAGGACTTGTCACCCTTCTCAGTGCAGTCCATGGCATCCTTTCAAAACTGCCTGTGGGCCATGGTAGGCTTTAATTGGTGAGCCAGTGATTCTCTGCTGTTGGACCATTGATTTTTATTTGCATAGTTATTTGATGATGGATACAAAGCCGGTGGCAGTCTATTGATCAAGCTTACAGAGGCAGCATAGCGAAGAGATGGGCAAAAGGAAAGTTGGGGATTAATCTCTAAAATTAAAGTTGCAGACCAATATTAATGCAGTCTTAAGCCTATTGGCTTTGCGTTGTATACATAATACATTTATTGTATACAAAATGAAGACTGCAACAAATCCACATTAGTAATACATAAGGTGTTAAGGATGGGATGAAAGGAAGTCGGTCATTTATATACATTTTGTTTATTTTCTTATCTGAAAGTGAGTGAATAATAATCATATTTGTAGCTCTGGGTTATGTTAACATTCACCATTATCTTGTCGAGAGCGGTGAAATGGGATTGTGTTTTGCAGAATCTCATTTTAGGTCAGTTCAAAAGCACGTTTGTTTGTTTTTTTGTTTTTTTTTTTTACTGAAAGCACGCTGTGAGCGCAGAGATTTTTTACAATGGGCACATTTGATGGTTATGTTTTTTTGTTTGGTTTTTAAAAAAAAGAGACTGGCTACATAAAAGAATAGCTTCACATAGTGCTGAGAAGATCCAGTGCAATCTGTGTATTATATCTGTAAATAGAGCAAGTAGCCAGATTGCCTAACAGAGCATAAAGACTCGAAACAGGAAAATAGTTAACCTGGTTCTGTCCAAAAATAGAAATGACAGCTCTGCCTCTGCTTCCTTGTTTAAAAATAAATTTAATAAGTAAAACTTTGAAATTAAGTTGGTTTAGGGGATGTTTTACCTGTTTTAGGTGGGACCTTTAATCATCAAGTGGCAGTGATTGCCAAGCCAAGTCACCTTTATTTATAAAGTGCTTTAAAACAAGAAGTGACCAACGTGCTTGACATTGGAGATAAAAATAGAATACAATACAACAAAATAAGAAAAAAATAAAACATTTCAAAACAAAGAAAGTTATTGGTTGCCTAGTGACAAGCATTTCAGTAAGGAGAGATCATTAGAAGGAACATGATTTACTGATATACATTCACTTATGCTATTTGGAAGTTTGACTCTGATGACCCATCACAGCAGAATCAAATCCCAGCAGTGATTGGAATTGGGGAAGGACCCTCTGAAGTCTAGCTGGTGGTGGTGGTGGTGAAGATAAGATGGAGGCTTGGATGTAGTGACTTGTATGATATAGAGCTGGGGAGGAGGTGGGTTGCATGAAGGTGAATTGGAAGTGATGTAATGACTAGACTAGCAGCTAAACACATGGGAAAGCAAACAGATGAACCCACACAGAAGCTTTATTTGTGAACGATTGATCATCTTAATTATTGAGTTAAAACAACCAGGTCTCCAAAAAGTTGCTTCTGTTCATCTGGACATAGCGTTTTGTGGGAGAAACGTTTCGTCACTCATCCAAGTGACTTCTTCAGCCTCAGCTGACTAAGATAAGATAAGATAAAACTTTATTAATCCCTCGGGTGGGTTCCTCTGGGAAATTCAGTCTGACTGCAGGTTTCCCCAATCTTATAAACAGTACATTTGCATAATGACTGAAACCAGTTCCTTAATCTTAATTATGCAAATTCTCATGACCATTGATCATCAACCACTGACCAAAACCCACTGATCAAAGACCACTGATCAATGGCCATGAGTACCATTCACAGAGAGTTGGGGAATGGCTGCAATCACAGCATTGTAAGATGGTGAAAGATGTACCCTTTGGCCCCCTCCTTGATTCAGAGATAGCCTTTCCCTTTTCACGTAAATGGCCTCCTTGACTCCGCGCTCAAACCAGCGTTCCTCCCTGTCCAAGATGTGTACATCCTCATCCTTGAAAGAGTGTCCACTGGCCTGTAGGTGTGAATAGACTCCAGAGTCCTGGCCTGACGAGGTAGCTCTTCTGTGTTGTGCCATCCACTTCGCCAGAGGTTGTTTGGTTTCCCCGATGTATAAGTCCTGGCAATCCTCTTGGCACTTAACAGCGTACACTATGTTACTCTGTTTGTGTCGGGGGACCCGATCCTTGGGGTGGACCAGTTTTTGGCGCAGCGTGTTTTGGGGTTTAAAAGCCACAGAGACCCGGTGTTTAGAAAAATGCGTCTCAACTGCTCCGATACTCCTGACACACATGGGATCACTACAGGTTTTCGCTTGGGATTCTCTTCTGGATCGGCTGGAGCTTTCTTTAGGTGTCTTTCCAGCTTTGACAAAAGTCCAGCTGGGATAACCACATTTACTGAGGGCCTTCTTGATGTGCTGTTCTTCTTCCTCCCTGGCCGCTGTGTCAGTGGGGATGGTGTTCGCTCTATGTTGTAGCGTCCTAATGACACCCAGTTTGTGCTCCAGTGGATGATGAGAGTCAAAGCTTAGATACTGATCCGTATGCGTAGGTTTACGGTACACATCAGCTTTTAGATCTCCCCCATTCCTGATGGAAATCTCACAGTCTAAGAAGGCTAACCTGCCACTTTTCATATCCTCCCTGGTGAATTTGATGTGTCGGTCCACCAGTTAATGTGATCCGTGAATTGTGCTACGTTCAGATGAACAGAATCAACTTTTTGGAGATTTACTTTCCTGGATGATTGAGAATGCATCAAGACGTTTTAACCAACCTTTACAGGTGTTGACAGACATATCTGGTTACCTGTATATATTATATATTATATTGTACCTGTAGTATTTGAGTCTTGTGCTGGAACTAAAATGGTAAGTGGTAAATGGCCTGTATTTGTATAGTGCTTTACTTAGTCCCTAAGGACCCCAAAGTGCTTTACACATCCAGTCATCCACCCATTCACGCACACATTCACACACAGGTGATGGCAAGCTACATCGTAGCCACAGCCACCCTGGGGCGTGCTGACAGAGGCGAAGCTGACCACCACCAGTAGGCAACTTGTGAAGTGTCTTGCACAAGGACACAACGACCTAGACTGTCCAAGCCGGGGCTCGAACAGGCAACCTTCTGATTAGAAGGCGAACTCCCAACTCTTGAGCCACGATCGCCCTAGTTATGTATTTACCGGGACCTGAATTTGGTTTGGAGCTCTTCACCTAAAATTTGACAAAAAAACAACAAAGCATATTTACCGAAATACTAGACTATTCCTGTAAGAATCACTCTTGTATTAAGGCCCTGACTGATTCCAGTGTCAAGCATAAATAAAACACATAGATAAGAAACATGAATGTGCAGTTTTTCCCTCCTCAAAATTCAATCCAACCTTAAAGAAAGTAATTGCAAAAACAAGTGAATTGTGACTATGCCTGATTAACAGTTGCATGGCGAAACAGTCAAGTTTAATGGATCTTTCCATGATCACTGCAACGGACTTTTTGGGCTCTGATTGCTGAAGTTTCAGTAGTTTGTGAGATGTGAAAAAGCTCCAGCTTGATGAAGCCTTTGTGAAACACAATGACTCATCTTTTGTTTGGTACTGTTTTGGCTCTGCTAGGTCCTCAAGGTCACCATACAGCATGTCTTATCGTTAGTATTACAGAGACATAGTGATTTACTAATGACACTTTAATATCTGCTTCATGTTATTCACAGGTATCTCCTGAACAGTTGTTTCTGCACAAGGTCGACTGTGGTCTCATCAAATTTTGCATAATAACCACATTCATATTATGTTCTTGCAGACTGTTGCAATTTACTATATATTTACCTGGGAGCTTGCAGTATTGTTCAAATCAGCCTGAACAGTTAAGCTAAGCAACTGCTATTTTATTTTCTGAAAAACTGAAGGTCATACTTGACATCCAGCTGGTTTGGCAGTAAATCGTCAGGCCATGCTACTGTTTTAGAGGGTGTTTGTGTTTATATCTTGGTTTGTGTTCCTTTGCTTCAGATCAATCCGTAGCCAGATTATCTTTGTTTAACAAGGTTTCTGAGGCTGACTCTAACACATCTCGCCTGCTCTGCAGAGAATTTATCACATTGAGGAGAGCCAGCGCAATCCCACTCAATCCCCCTTCCATGCTAGCACCAATGACAAAGGCTCTAAATGGATTAGTGTAGGTGATTATTGTCATTGTCACCAGTCAATAGCTTTTGGGTGCGTGTTGTGTGGTGTCACCCAAGAGTTTACGGCGCGTGTGAGTGAATGTGTGTGGACGAGTGACTGTGTTTAGAGTTCTGTGTTAACACCTAATGGAAACAACATCATTGTAAGAGATTTGAAGGCATTGTCCCTGTCTCACAGAATGCAGAGGCAAAAAACAAGACAAGAGGCACAGTGAAAGAACGCTTGGTCATACTGGGACATGGGTAACAAGGAGAGGGAGGGGGGAAGGCAGTGTGAGGTGAGAACAATTCACACTACAAACAGCATTAGGAGACATTCCCAGCAGAGGGTTTGCCCAGAATGAAGATGGAGCAGAAGGTTAAGGTGGTGACAGTGGTCTTAAGGGAAAGGAATGGGGAAGGGACTACACTCTGCACAATACCTTGGCCCCAGAACAGTCAGTCAGGAGGACAGAGGTTGGACAGGACACAAGAGGTAGCACAGGGAGATGGGTAAAAGATGCAGGCAGGGAGATAGACAGGGAGAAGCAAAGGGACAGATGGATGGAGTATGAAGGAGGCAGCAGGATAGCGACAGGGGAGGAATTGTGTTTCAGGAGCTCACTGCCAGAAATATGTTTCCATCATGCAGATAGAGGGAGAGGAACGATAGAGGAAGAGAGAGGAGAGTAGTGGGCCAAACATGGAGCAATGCTTTCCAAAAATGGCAGGGGGGTTAGTGAAGGGTTAGAGAATCAACTATAAATGGTAAGACCCCTAAGGTCATGATTTTCCATGGGGTTTAGCGCATGGCATTGTGTGCAAAACAGGGAAGGTGTGTGTATGTGTTTGTGAGGTCAGCTACTGTGTGATATATTAGGTAGTAAGTCACTTTTTTAGAACTCGCTGTAGAGGAGAAAACAGGACAAGCCTAATCTACCTATCGGGTTTCATTATTTTTTTTTAATTATGTCATTCAGACAAGGGCTCTTTTTTTTTTACATTAAATGTTCCTATAACATAGACAGGATGAGCCACATTCCAACATTGTACTGTATCAGATTTAACAGTATATTGAGTGATAATATGTAGAGTCATAGTTTAAATCTGTACATACAGCTTGATGCAATGAGTGCAACTGATCAGTAAAAGTATAAATTCTATAATTTTACATTGATTTGTTTGTTTTTAAAAAGATATGTTGTTTAATTATAAAAGTTTTTATCACAAAATGGTTAAACATGGTGTAATATTTTTTAAAGTATGTAAAATCTAAATCAAAGCAAATAAGAAAAATATTCGAAATATAGTTTTTCAACATTGACAGCTACAAATATGAAAGGATCACATATGGTCTATATCACAGTATTTCTGTATCTTAGATTAGTAATAATAGAATAATGGATAACAGAAATGCATATTCTATGAATATATATTTGTAATGTACTCATAAATGTAATAATTTCAACAATAAATGTTATATGTCAATATAACTCCAGGTTTGCATATTTAAAAATACAGTCAGTGTTATTTAGTATGATTTTACAGAGGACCATTTTTCTAATAGCTATATATAATAATAAATAATAATACATTTTAGTTAAAAAGCGCCTTCAACACACTCAAGGACACTGAACAATAGAAGAAAACACATAATAGAGATGACAAAATGGATAATAAAAACAAAAGCACAAGATAAAATTAACAAACAGTGGGATCACAGTGAATATGCAGATTTGAACAAATGGGTTTTGAGTTCAAATTTAAACTGGGGGAGAGAACCAATGTTTCTTACAGCTGGGGGTAGAGAGTTCCACAGCCTGGGAGCACAGCAGCTGAAAGCTCTGCTTCCCATGGTAGTGAGGCGGAAAAAAGGCACAGCAAGTTGGATAGAAGAAGAAGATCGATGGAATTGTACTGAATAATAATTGCAATCGGTAAGAAAGAAACTTGACACAAATGGGAGGAAAACATACATGAGAGGAGTTTGATTTTGGCATGGTTTGAATATTTGCTTTTGGCATCTGAGGGCACATGAACTGTGTATTTTGTGCCTTCTCTGAAGTTTGTCCAGAAGTGTTGGAAAAGCTCCAATGTTCAGGTCTTATCGTAGCCATCTATCTATCCTAAAAAAAATCTCCTGTCTGGAGAAAGTGTGAAGTGCTTTTTATAGGAACATGACCACGGAACAATCCAACTATTTATCCATGTTCTTCCACTTATCCAACTTAGGATGTCTATCCTAGTGTCATAGGACAAGAGATGAGTGTACATACCCTGGATAGGCTGCCAGTCTTTCACAACCCTAAAACAAAAAGAGATAAATATTCATGATCACATAAAAATTTTAGAATCACAGATTAACCTAAAAAGCATATCTTCATAATGTAGGAGGAAGTTGGAGTAGTTGGAGAGAACCACAAGGGAACAGGGAGCACATGTAAACTCGATAGCACAAAAAGACCCCAGTCAGACTTTGGATTCAAACACAGGAACGTCTTGCTTTGGGAAGTCCATTGCACCACTGTGCTGCCTGATAAAATTGACCCATCAGATTAACCAACTGTTGGGGCATTGATTTAGCTCACCAGGAAGAGTAGCAACCCTGTTGCTGAAAGGCTAATAAAGAGACCCGAGTTTGAATCCACCCTGAGGGCCTTTATTGCATATTCTCCCACTTTCTCCCAGCGTTTTTATCTTTTCTCCCTAAAGTACTAAAGGCTAAAAAGGCCCCAAAATACAAAAAACATTTAAAAATATATTAAAAAGTGATGTTTTTTAAAGAGGGGTTTTAACAAAACTATTATTCGTTTCAGTAAATTTTTGAATCTACTCTCCAGATGTCTCAGCTAAAATATGACTGACTTTTGTGGGACGTATATGCAGCGCCTGGTATATGTACCAAAAGTGGTCCAAGATACAGCAATCGCTTGCCACGGTCATTCCCACTGCATGGTATTTCCTCATGATCGTAGCAAGACAGTGTGCTCTGCCACTCTACAACAGAAACAGAAGGATGATGGAGACTTATGTTGATGTATTAGAAAACAAAAAATACCCAGAAGGATCTGCTTCTAACATCTTAGTGCTTGATGCCATGACACCTTTAGAAGTCTTGTCAAGTCCACACCTCAGTGTTTCAGAGCTGTTTGTTTGGCTCAAATAAAAGTAAGACAAGCATTGCATGTTGTGTCTGGAATTATTTTTGCTGTTATGTGCTGTAAATCATGTAATGCTGAATCTGTTTCCCAAGCGTGTTGGTATACTATGAATTCTTTTTAAAATATCATTCAGCAGCAGCATGCACACAGGAGTCATATCCTAAAGATTAAGGGGGCATACTATAGTATAAGCCATATCTTAATGTCAAAGACAACCACTTCTGACTCCAAATGTTGTTTACTTAACTGTTATGAGTTTCTCACGCAACTCCCAGAAGACGCACTGAAACGAGCATCAGGGGCACTCCTGTGCCGAGGGCTCCTTTTCAGCATCAGTTTTCAAGCCAGTGTTTGTGCTTATCTATTTAATTAGTGAACATCATGCCAAGTGTAGAAGTTTACAGAGGACTACAAGTGAAAGCCAAGTCTGTTGGGGGTACCATGCATCACAGTGGGCAAGATCAAAAAGAACAACAAAAACAAAGTCTCGGCCTGCTCCTCCTTTAAATGCACAACTCCCCAGAGTGGGTGAGCTGTGAGCACACAGCATTACAATATGTTCTTCCCACCCATGCTGACTTTTCGCCAAGTACTCAATATTATGCTTCAAGAACACAGGACTATGGCAAATAAGATTTAAAAGAATTTTCCCACTCTAAGTTCTCACATGACAAAGAAGATTATTCAGGGTTTAGTCCACCACACAAGGTGGTGTAAAGTGGTAGTGTCCTAGTCCTTTAAAATAAAACCTCTAGTTTACATCAACCCCCATTTAAAACATGTCAACTTACATTTCAGAGACTAGCAATGTGGTTAAATCTCTGAATAGTGTGAATAATGTGTTAAACAGTAAGACTGAGGTCAACTAGAGGTCCATTTGCCTTGCTTCACTAATGTTGTTAAATCAGCAGCAGTGACAGCAGGGAGAAGGAAATAAATGTAATGTAATTATGTTATGGAAAATAAGTTTGGATTTTTTTGGTTTTTTAACTTCAGTGTCTTAGGCTACGTTCACACTGCAGGTCTTAATGCTCAATTCCGATTTTTGATCAAATCCGATTTTTTGTCTGCTTGTTCACACTACAAATAAAATGCGACAGCAAACGCGCTCTAGTGTGAACGCTCAAAGTGGCCCGCATGCGCAAAAGAAGACGTCACACACAACGCACTCTGTTTAGACCCAGAGCAAACAGTATTGTTTGACTGATGGCCCTTAATATAAAGACTTCGGACTTTACTTGTCCCAATTTTTGCTTTAAGTTATTTTGTTATTTACATAATAATGTAAATAACCTAATAATTATCCTTATTGCTGTTTTAGAGAGGAGCGGTGCTTCAAAGAATAGTTGCAGATTTCTGTCAAAATCTGCAGATTATACAGAACAAATAAAATGTTCACGTTGTCTTCCCAATAGTTTCACTAACATCTATACTGGATGGCCAGGAAGCGTTCACGATGTCTTCTCGGGCGCTTCTCCGGAGCTGATAATTGGCGTCTGTCTTGTGTCAGTGACGTAAAAGACGGAATTAATGCGACATGACCGTTCAAACAGCAGTCGCTTTCTAAAACATCGGATATGTATCGGATTCAGTACCACATACGAAAGTGACCCAGATTGGATTTGAAAATATCGGATTTGTGCCGTTCACACTGTCATACAATGATCGGATATAGGTCGCATAGGGTCAAAAAAATCGGATTTGATGCGCTTTCGCCTGCAGTGTGAACATAGCCTAAGACCTCAGTCACACATGCCTAGAGATTAGACAGGAAAAATGTACGTTCCCCAATTGGTTGGCAAGTAGATGCTGACGTTGCTAGGTGAAATCCATTATAAACAGGGTGCTGCATCAAAAACCTTCTTGTGATTTCAGTAATACTTTATAATACAGCCTGTGTCTATGAGTGTAATTCCCCTGTAATTAAATGGAATTTCAGCCTATTGTTTAGTGTATTAAAGTCTTTGTTTATTCATATCAAGCTAAGTTTTTCAAGTACACTCCTTTTGAAATTTATATTTGAACAGTTATTATAAAAGAAAAAAAAAAGTTAGACTTAACTCCAAACAGGATTATATTGTCATGGTACTGGGTCATGGACCGAGTGACTTGGGTTTATCATTAAATTGATAGTTCTAAGTATTATTATGATTTGTGATTTTTTGCTTATGTTACATTCTTAGTAGTTGGATTATGGTTTCTGTGTCATACCATTTCTATGCTTCATGTTCCCATGTTCCACATTTTAGTGCTGTCATGGTGTTAGTCTCTGTTTCCTGTTTTACTTTGGTAATCCTTGCGTGATGATTGCATAGGTATTCATACCCGTTGTTCATCAGTTACATAAATTATATGCCTCCAGAGGCAAGATGAGCCGTCAAGCAGTGAGGAAAAAATTTAGAAGATTGAACTCTTTTCATTATTTCAGTGGATGTCCGGGTCCACCTTCCACCCTCCACCCACTCAGACTATTTATCCCCAAATAAGTGATAATTTAGATCTCCAGTTATTCACTATTGTGTTATTTTATTTGCTACTGAAAACAAATGGTAAGTGGCCTGTATTTGTATAGCGCTTTTCTAGTCCCTAAGGACCCCAAAGCGCTTTACACAACCTGTCATCCACCCATTCACACACACATTCACACACAGGTGATGGCAAGCTACATTGTAGCCACAGCCACCCTGGGGCGCACTGACAGAGGGAAACAAGGTGGAAATAGTGAAAAGTAACTGAAATGTTTGAGCTGATGGAAACAACCCAGCAGTTTCCTTTGCTGGTACTGTAGCACACTCATACCTGAGTATAACACTCATAACATTAGATGTATAGCTAAAAAAACAAAAGCAGGACAAAAACAACAAAAAGCAACCTAAACCAACACCCACAGATAATAAGTGTTTCTTTCAATTGGTAATTTTGCACATCATGAGAATCATGTGTTACTGCTGGCCAAGGCCATCTCATTTCTTCTTCTGAATAAATAAAGTTGGCTGGGAAATTTTAGCAAGCGGTAACATAACACCACTGGTGTGTATCATTGAAATATTACATCTAAAAATCAGCTGCCGAAGAAGGTCTCTGTCAAGGTCAGTTATCCCGTGTTTTGTATTTTGCCTCCAGAGGTTACAGAGAATGATCCCATAAATTGCTTGAGTGCTTTATTGGCTGCTGTAGGACACGAGCTCCTTCAACTTCACTCATATAAAATGGAACTGCACAAAATATTTGGAGCATTTCCTACTTTAATGAAGTGCAAAGGTGAGGTCAGTGTTACTAATGATAATAATAATGGATTGGATTTATATAGCGCTTTTCAAGGCACCCAAAGCGCTTTACAATGCCACTATTCATTCACTCTCACATTCACACACTACTACTAAAGCCATTATTTGACATGTCAAGCCCTAGGTTTTAAGTTATTTTCTATTATTTAGCAATATAATTTAATTTTGGTGTGCTATTGATATTGAGTTAAGTTATCTCAATATGATCCAAAGAATTTCAAACATGAACTCAAAACAGCAGAGAAATTGTTAAAAAATGTGGTTGCTTAAGCCCTGAGAATGTCATTCTCAAAGGCAGTATGAGTTGTGAGGTTTGAGAAACCATGTGCAATTTAGCATGAAGACAATTTCTTACTACCAGCTACATTTATCCCTGCCAGCCTGGAGAGGTTGGCTGAAAAGCCTTTGGCACATTCTGTTTCTAGTGCATTCACAGGCACAAATGGTTAGTGGGAAAACAATCCTGGCAAAGTTATGTGTCAGAATGTTTATCAGAATCTGTTTTGCTGTTTCTCACTTCATCTTTGCATCTTTCTGCAAGTCCCTCTGCCTTTCCCATTTCTCCCCTTATTTTACATTTTCCAGCCTGAGAGCTGTCAGGTGCACAGGCACTTTTAAAATGGCAGGAATATTTGTTAGTCTGCTTGAGTTCAACCCTTTAGCAGCAACCTACTGTGATGTTTTTGAGGGCATCACAAACAGAGTCACTTTTTCTTTAGGCTTGAGGTTCCACTTCATGGACATCTGTACCACCATAGCACAGCCAAACTGTTATTTTGAAAAGGCAACATGCAAAAAAGAATAGCCCAGTTACTCTTAATGGGTTTTAATTTTCACTGACATTTACAGTAATTGCATCAAACCATTGACCATCTTTCCCTTCAAGATATAAGAAATGTGAATTTACGCTGGTGGGTTATTTACTTGGATGGCATGGTAGTGTAGTGGTAAGGACTATCGCCTCACAGCAAGAAGGTTCCAGATGTGATAGTCACAGTCAGCTTAGTCTAGCAGTGTTATATATACAGCAGTGTGCAAAAGTCTTGAGCCGCCCCATATTTTTCACTTCCAAGGAGTCAGATTTTCTTGTCATTTTTTAAAGCGGTGTTGAGGAATAGTTTGCCACACCCTAACCCTAACCTCAAGGGATAAATCAGTTTTATTCCCCTTCTGCCATCCTGCCCCATTACTAATATGACCTATAGATTTTTCATTAATGTAGGTCACCGGTAGTATGCACATTAACCTTTGTTGATCAGAGGGTGCGTACTGGTTTCTGTACCTCCAATCAATAGCTAAGTACATTAAACTAATTTCAGGTAGTTATCTATCCTGTATACTGTCACTGGAAATATTTTGTCTGTAGGGGGTTGAGTTTGCTTAGTCATGGCCTCCTTTTGCACACGCAGAAATCAATGCAAAACAAATAAACTGACAAGAGTCTGTTTCCTGAAATTATCTTCAAAAACATTCTGGAACCAGCATGAACTCTAATGTAACTGTCTCAAAACAGCTGTTGGGCATTACATTCAAAAGCCTAGGGCACCTGGCACCAGATGAACAAGGTCAAACAAAATGCATTAGAAGATGCAGACTGTAGAAGCCTTCCAATGCATTGCAAGGGCTGCAAACAAATATTCAAAATTCAATTATATCATCAAATGTAAGCAAAATAAAATAGACAATTTATTGTGAAATAAATAGTAGCATTTTTATCATAGTGTAGAGCAGCGGTCCCCAATCTTTTTTGCGCCACGAACCGGTTTATGCCCGACAATATTTTCATGGACCGGCCTTTAAGGTGTTGCGGATAAATACAACAAAATAAAACTAGTACTGGTACCGATATAATAATAAACAAAACCAACTAAGTCCCACCAGAGAAAACTAAGAAAGAAACAGAACAAACAAATGACAATACTAACCCTCGCTCCCTAACCCGGAAAACAGGAGAAAACTGTTCCAAAGAAAAAGGCGGCTCACCCCTTAGTGCATTAACTTAGTGCCTAAGCACTAAGTTAATGCACCAAGAGCGGCTCTCACAGATCACGCTCACACAAATACACAGTAAAAGTATAGGCTGGAAAACCAGGGTCAGGACTAGGGATGGGTACCGGTGTCCGGTGCCATGATAGCACCGGTTCTGACATAAACGGTAGTAACCAGACCGAAAAGCAGCGCACATTTCGGTGCTTTATTTCGGTGCTTTTTTTCCCTGAGCTGTGATACACTTTAGATTCTAGCCAATCATTTTACGTTTCCGAGGATAGTAGGCGGGGCCAGGTACGTACGTTCTGTTAGAGCAGAGCTACAGATTAAAAATGTCCAAGGCGAAGCGGTCAAAAGTCTGGCTTTACTTCATAGCAAAATATGCAAACTCAGCAGCCTGCAACAAGTGCTTTAAGCTGATACTGTGATACTGTCAAAGGAGGTAACACCTCAAATCCGATGAAACACCTGGCGACGCATAGCGTTTTTTTTAAAAGCCCAGAAATGTGCCGTATTTGATAGCTTGCTGCGAGACCTCACACCGAGCACATCTACTGCGGGTGGGTTGCCTGTTATGCAACATCCCCCAAAAACACGAAGAGGAGAGTCCTGGCCCCTAGCCCTGCCAGTGTAGCAGAAATGATGACGGATGATGGTGGCAGCAGCCGTTCTTCTCTGCGTGAGTAGCTAATTTACGTTGAGTAGGCTAACCACGTTATTACATTAATGCATGTAAGGTGAACTAGCAAACATCATCATAGCTACATGCGGCTGTCCTCTTGTTTGATGGCAGATACTCCCTTCACCCTGGCTAAAAAGGCTAAAATGACCAAAGAAAAAGTGGAAAACAGTTAAACATGAGAGGTTTAGGACAAAGTTTGTGTTTTTTCCATTGTTTAAGCACTGCTTCCAGCCAAGAGTGATACCATATATGCCCCATAGCTGCAGAAAAGGCTAACATTGTTATATTTTTACAAAAAACAGCTGAACATGACAGGTTTTTGGACCAATTTTGTGTTCTCCATTCTTTAAGCACCGGTTTGAGCACCGTTTGAGCACCGGCACCGTTTCAAAAGTACCGATTTGGCACCGGTATCGGATAAAACCTAAACGATACCCATCCCTAGTCAGGACCGTGTCGGCTGTCGAGCTACTCGCTCGCTTCGCTCTCTCTCTCTCTCTCTCCGGCGGGAGCTGTCAGAGCGGCTTTTTGAACGTGGTCCCATGTTCCATGGTCCAATCAGCTGCTCACTACTCTTCATTAGGGGAGGGGCCTGCAAAGAGTCTTAAACACAGTAAAGAGACACAGAACAAAACAGCCCACACAGTGTTCTTATGGCCATAGCCGTAACACTGCCCTCTCATTCCGGCACTCCTGCTGGAAAAGCCAGAGAGGCAACCGTTAGTTCACACCTAAATCGCGACAGACTAACATTCACTGATAAACTGAAAACACTGATGGGTAGTCACGCAACGATCCAGCGTCGATGAGCGCTCAGCCACACTGCTATGTAGCTCCCCCCACTGTCCTGATCAGCTGCAGGTGTGTGTGATCCTTCTCCTCGGGTGTGGCCAGCCTCACACACCCACCAGGCTTGGTGTCCCAGCAAAACCAGGACACCACACACACTGTCTAAAGGAAACCCAGGGACACAAGCACAACACATAATCACAGTACACACCAGAAAGATACAAACAAGTCCAAAACTGCTCATGTACCCTGGGTCATAAGACCCAGGTGCCTGACAATGTTATAACATGAAGGCAAGACATTTCCTCTGAATAGGATTTTTATTTCATAACTTAATAATTCTCAGGAGAGATACCTTGCCATAAGTGTTCCATCGTTTTGTCTGTCATCGAAGAAAAAGGGTATGATGCTTCATAATTCAGAGGATACTCCATCACAACTTCTGTTCATGTCAGCAGTTTTTATATTTACCTTGTTTTCAGATGTTGCACATAAACATGATAAATAGTTAATGTGATTCTTAAAATGCTGGTCCATTGTACCCACAGCACAACAAGAAGACATTATTTGAGGATCTGAAATGAAGCCTGACAACCAGAGCGTTGGACTGTCTGGCCAGAGGGCCCTCACACCCTGCTGAGCTCACTGAATGGACAATTGAACACAACGCTTGCTTGTCCACACATTCTGTACTCTCACACACACATAGACACACAGGCATGAATAACAGAACACACACACTCAAGGGGAAGGGGAAAGAAAGATCATAATACAAACCCACAGGGACGTGTGTAGATGAAGGTAATGTTGTTGTTTTTTTAACATTCCCTTTCCTGATCTGAGTATTCTTCAATCTTAAAAGCACAGTTGCTTTAAATAGATTCATAATTTTAAATAGCCTAATATAAACTCGGCAATATACACACAAAATGACACCTGACAGCCTGTGAAAACTACCAGAGCTGCTCCTCTCTCCACCTACTCATGAGATGAGTCAACCTTAGATTTCCCTCATTGTCAAGGAGTCTAGAAATACCTCATTGGTGAAGGGATTTTATACTCTATATGACTGTATTATGCAAGGAAAATCCACACATAAACGGGAATATTTGTCTAACGTTTTGCCAGTTTTATGTAGAGCACGAGTATATTTAAATATGAAATTTACCTTAAAAAAAAGTTTGACCTGACACGATCTGACAAGTGTATCTGCTGCATGAAAAGTTGGGGACTGTCCTGTCTTCTTCCCACCCACGGAATCTCTGAGCTGTCAGAAGGATAATAACGCAGGGAAGGTCACGCTTTATAATGTTACCTGTCAGCCAGCCAATATAGCATCGCCCCGGACGAAATTCAATTAGCTTGAAACGGCAGCAGGGAGAGAGGCGACATTAAAGGAATTGAACGATAACCAGCTTTTAATCCCGTCCTGGCGAGAGAATAGAAGAAAAGGGGAAAAAATCGTTTTCTATTGAACAGTCGTGACTTTGATGGAGGTGGAATTCTTTTAAGGTGATGTGCGGGGTAATTAGTAATGCGCATGTGTTTACAAGATAAATAAACCACCCTCACTTGCTTTGATGTGTAATGGAACCTTCCTTAGAGATCAGAGGCTGGCGATGACTGTGCTCGCTGAGACAGCTATTTACACCACGTCCTATAGGAGCTGAGCAGGAAAAGCTAGTGCTTCAGTAAAGTGGAATGGGTAACACTTTATACTAAGCATCACCATCAAAAATTTGTAGTTAGCTAAAGCTTTTTTAATAATTATTTTACTGGCAACAAACAATGGGATGATAATTAACTAATTGAAAAATGATTGGTTTGTAAGTGCTTTGCAGTGGAATATTAACATGTCACAGTCTGGCGGCAAAGCTGACTGTGTGGACTGAGAAGGTGGACCCAAGAGCACGGGAAGAGACAAAACAAAACTTAAGTGACAAAAATGGGCGATTGTGGTTCAGGGGGTTGGGAAGCTCATCTTGTAACCGGAAGGTCGCCAATCCCCAGCTCTGTAAGTCTTGGTCGTTGTGGGCAAGACACTTCACCTACCGCCTACTGGTGATGACCAGAGGGGCCGATGGCACGATATGGCAGCCTTGCTTCTGTCAGTCTGCCCCAGGGCAGCTGTGGCTACGAGTGTAGCTTTCCTCCACCAGTGTGTGAATGTGTATGAATAGTGAATGAATAGTGTAAAGCGCTTTGAGGGTCTCGAAAAGCGCTATATAAATACAATCCATTATTATTATTAAAAAATATAAAATATGTGAAAGCTGCAGCAATCGCATGATAGTACCAAAAAAAAGTACAAAAAAAAGTACAAAACAAAAGGCAGAGACGAAACTAAACAATAACTTAAACTGGGTGAACTAAGATTAAAACATGAAAAAACTTGAGCGTGCGACCTGGCATGGATACATGGGAAAAACCTGGAAAAACGATGTGAATTTAGCAGACGACCTGACGACGAATGACTGGAAACTCACAGGCTAAATGCACACATGAGGTGATCAGGGAAAGTGGAAACACATGGGGACAGCTGATATGAATGAACATAACAACGTCGTAGGGGGAGAGTAAAACTAAACACGTTGAACATGGGAACTTAAGAGCTCTTCAAAATAAAACAGGAAACATAATGAGACACAGACATGACAACACAAGACACGCAGACATGAAACACATGAAGGGCTTTTTGTGATTTAAACCCACTGATCATGTCCTGTTTCATTCACTTTTAAGTTTTACTGGGTGAAATGCAACACCAAGCCATGACAGAGCTTCTACTATGTTTATAGGTAATTGCAGAAACTCACTGTTATACCTCTAGAATATCCTCCTCTCTACACATTGACACTGATTTGAACCATAAATGTAAATTTGGATTCTTCACTCTATAAACCTTTTCTCCCTAAATCCTTTGCTTAAGAATGATTTCTTGAAATTCACTTTTTCTATTAAGACCATTTCTGATGAGGCTTCAGCAAACAACAAACTAAAGATACAGATATGCTCACATCCTATGTCTAAAGAAAAATCCTATTTTATGTCTTTAAAACTGTGTAATCATTTTTCATACGTGGATTCAACTAAAGAAATTGGAAGACATTTTTCGGGGGGCATTTTTGCATTAAATGTTCTAGCACAAGTACTGCACTGAAAATAAGTGAAAAAGCAGCCAGTGTACAGGGAAAAACTTTAAAAGACCTCCAGAAATCCTGGACAACTACTGCTCAACATCACTTTAAAAATTACAATCAAGGTTTGTTAACGCTCTTTTACTGGCATGATAGTTGTATGATTTCAGAAAAACTTCTGAAAACTGAGCTCTTTCCAAATTTCATCACAAACACTGATCCATTAGTGACCAGGAAGAGTATACACGATGCATGTTCATGCTAACAAAGAGGTACCTCTTAGAGGCTGAGAAGCTTAAATTATGTTTCAAGGTGTTTGCTGGAGTCTTACCTCGGAGTTTATTAAATAAAATGAAATCATGGTTAAACTAATAAAACACCACTGTCTCCAACACAGACAGCAGATTTGGACTGGCAGTTATTAATGAATATATTAGGCAATTGTATTTTGGAACTAAAGGCCAATGTGAGTTATTTTTTCTTCAATTACACTGTAGCACTTTACCTTCTACTCCATCCTAATATTGCCTAGGCCACCTAAATGACTAAATCTGCCTTTCTTGAAGTATTCAGGGAGAGTTTGTTGAAGCTTGGCTCGACTACAGTGTGCCATTGATGCAGTTATTGGAACTGCAGTCTCACTGAAAAGCCAGGGTTTAAAAATTATTGACTGCATGCTTTCTGAGCAACTTTCTTGCTCCTTGAGTGAAAAGCCGAAGTCCTTCGAGGCTCAAATCTTGTTCTTCGGGGGTCCCTGATCCTTCACTTCAAAGGCAGTTTGCATTAAAATCCACATTTCTTGTTCAAAGGGCACATTTCATTAACTTTGGCAAAAACTACTCTTGTTAAGTGTATAGTAAGTTGCCTGAATATCCTTCTATGATTTATTAAATTCTTTTACTTTCCGTTAAGTCCTTTCACAATAGTCGTCCCTGAGAGATGCAGTCTTTTCACTCAAACTGAAGGTTTTTTTTATAAGATGTTCTGCTCTGTAACTGCTGATTATTTTTTTTCCATTCACCTTATAGTATAGTGAGAAATGGATGCATCCTCCAGGGTTGGCTAAAAAATAATTCAAAAATCTAAATGAATAGCATGAGCATAAAGCATAAAATCCTCTAAACAGTTGTAGAAATTTAGCATAATTGTGGCTTTTTGCATGCACATTAAATAAAGTCAGTGCAGACAATGAGCTCAGTATTATGAAACAGTTACAAAAACCCTGACAAAATTAATATTGTTTTTGTGTGGTCAAGACTTGGCTCACATTAAAGCCCCCAGTAGAATACACATTTGTACAAATTCATCAAAGCATCTGCTCAAGCGCAAAATACAAAAGAGCCATACAAAACATTTTCAGTTCCTGTAGTCCAGACTTTCTGGTATAGTTGTATTAGGCAAAATGCACAGATAGATACAAAGTGTGCTACAAAGGATGCTGCTGCAAATTACAAACGAGCACTCAGAAAGTGCAACCGGGAAGTGCAAGGGCAAGGGCTACACTAAAACTTTGATGTTTTATGATGTTTAGGTTACAAAATGCTGACGTCAGCCTGTTTTTGCTACAATGTAATAATGTTAGACTGTCTATTGAAAAAACAAAGTGTGTTGTACATTTGTCTCTATGCCCTTTCACATGACTCAATGTAGGTTCTTGAAATTTTTTTTAAAGGTCAAATGGCCTGTATTTGTATAGTGCTTTTCTAGTCCCTAAGGACCCCAAAGTGCTTTACACAACCAGTCATCCACCCATTTACACACACTTTCACACACTGGTGATGGCAAGCTACATTGTAGCCACAGCCAGCCTGGGGCACACTGACAGAGGCGAGGCTGCCGGACACTGGCGCCACCCAGCCCTCTGACCACCACCAGTAGGCAACGGGTGAAGTGTCTTGCCCAAGGACACAACGACCGAGACTGTCCAAGCTGGGGCTCGAACCGGCAACCTTCCAATTGCAAGGTGAACAAGGCGAACTCCCAACTCTTGAGCCACAATCACCCGATGTGTAGCTAGGCCCTGAGGCCTAGTATATTAAAATGTTGTTTAGAAAGGATCCATAAAATATTTTGGGTTATAAAAGGTTTTTACTGATTTTCACATTTGGTGTGACCTTGACCCAATTTTCACCATATTTTTAAATGAGCTTGAGCTGTAAATTGGTATCTACTATCACACTATTCAAAATTTGAACATGACATCTTGAAAAGTGTGCACGCTAGGCTTCTAGACACAGACAGATAAACAGAACCGATTACATACTCTTCCCTCTGTGTGAAGAAAGAAAACAAAATGAATGTAAAAATACAATACTATTCCCTTGAAAGTATATACTGCCCAGAGAGTAAGCTGCCTTAACATTGTTTTTTATCTGATGGTGATAATTCAACTTCCCTCATGTAATGGTCTGTAATCCAAGTGACATAATTTTATCAAAAAGAAAGAGGAATACACCTTAAAATGAGTTGAAACTTTAACTTGTTATTTAAAACAGATTATTAAGGATTTCAAAATCTTATTTGTTTTTCATATGTACCCATTTTCACTGATATCAGCTTGAATAGCAGGAAAGTAACTAGGCATGTAATTCTTTTCTTTCTCTCTTTTTTGCCAGATTTTTCAAGTAATCTATATTTGACAACATCATAAAAACACTGGAAATTCTGAATTTGGTGCGCCACCCCAATAATTTTAGTGGCCCCCCAATATGGCAACCCGTAAAACTTCTGGGCGCGTCCCTGTTTCAGCTTTTGTTCTTGTCTGGAGTCGTTCAGGGCTCCGTCTTCTAAAATATTCCCTCTGAAGCACTTAGCCTAATTAGAGATCATTTATTCCCAGAACTAATCAGTCCAAGTGTTTTTGTGTCTTCTAAAATAATAACATAAAAGAAGACTGTAGCGCTGAGGGTTCAGCGGCCTACGCTGCTTACTTAATTTGACTTGCATGTTTTAATTTGTGTGTGTGCATGTTTGTAGGGCTGCTGGTATGCAAACTGCTGCCTAATTTGATTAGTTGCTAGAATTTAATTAGGAAAATAAGACATATTGTAGGATTCCTCTGACGATCCATCTTCACAAATGTTAGTCAAAGTTAAAGAAGTGATACTCCAGGTCACAGATTTATGTTTGACTAGACCTAAAGTAAGAAAACAATCAAAATCGCATGTTTCCTTGATGTAGTTAAACATGGTATTAACCACATAACTATGTTGCACATCTATTTAATTAAGATCAGTGGGAAGCCTTTGTGTCAAGAAGCCATTTTTAAATGGTGTCTAAATGTGTGGTTTCTTGTACCACTACAGACATATGTTATGTTTGTATACGTCATATGTATACATATATATGTATACATTATGTTTTGCTGATGTGACTAACATGTGACTGACATGTGTCTAACCAGCGGCCTGTCTTTCCTTGCAGGTCACTCAACGTAGTTACATATGGCTCAAACTGTGTGCAGAATGCAATGATTTTCATTGGTAAATCTCATGAACCCATATTTTGATCACATACAAAAAGTTGAGATGTGGAAGCAAAAGGACTAAGTGGTACTAAAAAGAAAGCACGGGGGTGGGTGGGGGTGTATAGTGATCTACCTGCAAAAAACTCTATAAGTCTTTTTTTAAAAGTATAAATTTCAGAGTATTGTTCCTCAATATAAAATTCTTAAGACTTTGAATATCTCATCATTTACAGTAACTAGTATTGTCAAAAGTTTCAATAAATCTGGAGAAATCTCTGTGCGCAAGAAATAAGACTAAAAATCAGTATTGGATGGTGGTGTTGCATTAGTAACTGGCAGAATGGGCTCAGGAAGACTTGCAACCTTCAGTGGGGTGATCTAAAAAATGTAGCTATTTAAAGGCTTTATTAAAGGCTTAATTTAAAAATGAAAAGCATCATGTTCTGTTTTTGAGGTGAGAAACTCAAACTGCATCTAGCACACACTTTACCTTAGAGTCAAATATCATGCTGACATCCTCTTTGGCATCTGTCCTTTTGTCATGTTTGTTTTTTGCTTCTGACTTTCATTTCAACTGCTTTTGTTCCCATAGTAGGAAATCCACAACACACGCCCATGCACATGCTCTCTTTCTGCTTCACACACACACACACACACACACACACACACACACACACACACACACACACACACACACACACGCACACAATTGTCTGGCAGCAAACAGTGTGCAAATGAATTTCTCATTACTGTAGGTCACTGAATTCATTTCTGAAATGGCAATTGGTATAATCTCTCAAGGGACTTGTTGTGAGTAGTGGGCCACATTTACCCAGTTACCCTTATACCACAGTGCAGATTAAGAAATACATTTACCCCCTATCAACCCACCAACTCCAGCCCATTTGTTCGCCTCTGACAATATGTATTGAACTGCTTTTGTCTGTAGTTAATTTTAACTAGGATGCGGCCGACTGTGAAAAGTGCATCAGAAGACAGGCCAAAAGCTTTTCCTGGAGAACAAGCATCCTCTCTCTTATCTCTTCCTTTTGTTTTTGTTTTTTTTAATAAAATACCTTCCTCTGGGTTCATTAGGAGAAAAGCTGGCTTTTTCCAGCTTTATTTGCTGTGATCCAAACTGGAGTGCTCCGTTATACTATTCAGAGTTCGCCCTTCATCTGTAGTTAATAGCTCTGCATGAAACACCTCTCAGAAATCTAAAAGTGGTCTGCCACACCCTGAAAATCAAACTTCCATCATTAACGAGAGGAAAGATGAGTACACTCCATTACTGATTGCAGAGATTAGGCAAAAAAAAGAGAAAAGAAGTGCTGATTTAACACGTGTGTTACAAAAGAGTTATTACTATAAGTTCACAGAGCATCTATCGTTGCTCCTCACTGCTAAATTGACTCCTGTTGTCTTACTCTCTTAGAACGACCTTGTGGAGACGACTCTCCTCTTTAACCCCGAGTGTTGTAGCTAGCTCAGCGCTGTCTCTCCCACACCTTGTCCCTGCTGTTGCTGATCTTATCGTTCAGCCTATCAGAGGACTAATGACCCCAGCAATCGTTGCTGACCTGTCAGGGGAAGTGCAGCTGCCAAAGAGAAGGGAGGAGAGTCCATTAAAAGATTAATGTAAGGAAGTGGACACTGTCCTCCTGGACCTGTGGAGCTCTACAGCAGGAGTGGGGAATTTGATTTATCGTCCCCCCCCTCCTCACTTGCTGAATAGGCAGAGAAGGATGATCAGGGTGAAGTGGCTTGCTTTGTCAAGAACCACTGGAGGTATGTCAGTGTGTTTGTTTTAAATTTCAATCATAAAAGAAGCATCCTATGATGTTGGCATAGTTTATCTGTTAAAGCAGTTTTATAGGTTAAAGATTTAGTTGGGCTTGAATGAAATGTTTCCAATTTAGGCTGGCATTAGTCAGCAGAAACTTTGCTTTGGAGTCAATGTCAACGCCAGAGCCTGGCAGGCCAATTAACCTGTGTTTTTAAGAGAACACGCTGCCCTATTTATCATTCAATATGCTGCAATTAAGCATTCTGCTACTTTGGCAAGTGGTTTTAATATTTATTTGATCAAAGCGTAGAGTGGCATGAGCCGTGCAACCTGCCTCCATTACTCATGCATACAGCGTAATGTTGGCATCTGTGCAGGGGAAAAAAAAAAGTTTCCTATTATATGCTTTTAGTAAAGATTTGCTGTCAAGCTAGAGGAGCCCTGTTTCCCTGACTCCTTTAGTGACGGCCTGAACTTTTATAATGGGCTCAAACAACGACGTCTTCACTGCATGGGTACTGACAGAGCCGGCTTACTGCTGAGATAGATGCAGGGGAAGATAAATTATCCTCACTTTTGACTGTCAGGTTGGTGCCTCTCTGTTGTTTACATCCAATCTTGCGTCTAGCAATGCATGCAGCTGGAATTTCCATGTTGTCTGTTTAAAATACAGACTCTGGTACTTCACTCACAAGCTATAAAGCAGTGTTGGCCATCAGCAGTTTCACACAAAAAGCAGACATCCCTGATAGACGATCGCAGCCAAAATGAGGGTAATCTGCTTCACATTCCTCCAGTTAATAATATCAATTAATCAATCAATCTTTATTTATAAAGCACTTTTCATACAAAAATGTAGCACAAAGTGCTTTACATGGTTAAAAAAAATATAAAGGTGAAATGTTAATTGGGCAAAATCCCAGGTCTCCCTTCTTCTTAATGTGTCATATTCTCATTCACTGCCGCAATCACAACACACGATTTTAAGAGAGATGTGATGTATGTGACGGCTTCACAAACAAACTCTGCAAAGATTCGCTGTCTGCATTCTTCAGGCATAATGGGCTTGCTTACCATTTGCAGTGTTTGCACCATTACCCAGAGATGACTTTGCATCTAAGCCTGACTGAGATGAACAAGGGCGTCAGATGTCAAATGACAACAAATGGGCTTCTGAAGCTAAGTGCTCCTGGACAGCATAGAACGACCACAATCAGCAATCAGCAATGACACACACAAAGTGCTTGAACTAGAGCAATTTCCCTTGCCAGGTGCAGCATTGCTGAGTTGGTTTCTTTTTATGTTGTTCATTTAAAAGCAGACTTAAAGTGTTTTAAATGATTTTTAGCCACCTAAGAGAAGCTGGAAGCTTTGATAATTCTGGCATATTTTCAAATTATATATTGATACAGGGGACTGTTCCCATTTATTGTTGGGTAAGTAAAACCCTTGCCTATCAGAATTTACAGAGCAATATTTTTTTTAAATTCATTTTAGATCTGAAGTTGGTTTCAAGGCTCTTTTTCAGTGTCAGGGGAGGTTTGGTCTGGTCTCTACTAAACAAATATAAAATGGAAATACCGTATCCGGTTAAATACTTAACTTTTCTTTTTTATAAACTGCTAACTGTAAATATTTAGGCTTCTCTTTGAGTTATTTACTTCAGGTAAGTCATGTGAAGATGTTCATTATACAATGTTGCTACAATATTGTTTTTTTGTTATTTTAAATGTGATATATAATGTGATTGCTTATAGAGTATTTTTAGTTATAAGCTTAATTTGTCCTTTAATCATGCTGCCCTAGGCTGGGATTATTCAAAAGTGACTCATCAGCATCAGGACATTTAATTTCATCTGAAAATATATCTGAGGATCATTTTAGTCAGTGTTATTTGATCTATTTCCTTTTTTAAATCTATAATGTTATTACAGATTAAAAACACTCACAGCTTTATAGTGAAAATAACTACAATATTGAGAAGGTGTTGAGTGAATCCTCATTTCTTTATAAATTATTTTGGTAGTAAAATGGGAAATAAGTGCACTGATTTATTGAGATATGTGCAAAGATAAATGGTAGTACGTGGTAGTTCTAATGAGGAAAGTCAATATTTGGTATGACCACCTTTATTCTTCAACACAGCCTGAAGTTCTCCAGGGTTCAGGAAGGGCATTCAGTGTTCTGAGGCAGCCTTCTTCTTTTGGCTGCCTCTTGTTTAATTTTCTGTCAAATGATTCCACACTGTGGCAGCAATGTTGAGGTCCAGGATTTGCGGAGGCCAATCCATGACGGAAGGAAAACCACACAATTGAACACTATCTAGAAATGTTTTTACAGCACTGATATCATTGTCATACTGCAAAATGAAGCTGTTAAAAATCAGTTGCTTTCCAAATTTCCACATGATGGATAAATAACTGATGGCAGTTTTGACAAGATCCTAAACACCATTCAGTCCCACACCATAACAGAGCCTTCACTATGTTATACAGACACTAGACCCTCACTGTTGTACTTCTCTCCTCTGTACATTATTGATTTTGTTTCTAAAGAAAAAATTGACATTTGGATTCATCATTCCATAAGATGGGGCAGCACATGTGCTCGATAGCACTGTTATCCCTGAAACTAGGTTCTATTACAGCCTGGGGAAGTTTGCATGTTCCCCTTGCATTTTTGGGGGATCTCTGTGGGTACTTCTGCCCACAGTCCAAAGATATGGATGGAGTTAAGTTAATTGGTGATTTTAAATTAAGTGCAGGTCTGAATGTAATTGTGAAATCTAACCCATTAGCCCTGTGACAGACTTGCAGCCTGTCTAGGGTGTAGCCTGTCTGACCCTGAATTGTATAAGCAGAAGAAAATGGACGAATTGACACGCCACAAGACCTGTTGCCACTGCCAAGACCCAGAAACATGGTTGCCACTCTGTGCCTGAGCGTAAGCATGAGGGCCTACAGTATATAATCTCTGATTTTGTAGCAGCAGCGCACATGGCATGGGTAACTCGTGAAAATTTTGAAGCAACATGTCCTGCCACCAACACAATGATGAGACAACGCCAAACCACATGGTTCACATAATGAAGAGCAAAGATTCCAGATGATAAACTAAACTGCCATGAGTCCACAGCTGTTACCTATTTGGGCATTATGAAAAGGCAGATATGACAAAGAAGGCCCCAAACCACCACTACTGAAGTGCTATTTCAAGGAGGAATGACAGGTTAAAACAGGTTTTGGGAGGGTAATTTTATGCCTTAGTTTGACAGTGACGGTGAAGATGGGACATTTGGGCAGAGAGAGTGGTGAGGAAATGGAACAGAGCAAATGTTCCAGTACGGTAGGAAAGAAATTGGGGACTTGCAACTCAGTGCATTTGTGCCCGTGTGGTATGTGTACTAATAATTCAGCTACTGGGTTGCCAGATGAAATAATTTAAATGCAGGTTGCTAACTTTCACTTTCTATTGCCCTGGAGGGACAGCCTTCACATAAAATTCTAATGGAAGCGGGGTGGGGTGGGGGGGTTCAACTCATTACACAAAAATGAAAATCACCAGCACAAATGTCGCTTTCCTTTGTCTTTCATCTAAAACATACTGACAGATTGCAGAGACACCACCTCGGGGATGGAGCCAGTGTCAGAAAAATGAATGGGAATAAATCCAATAGGCCATTCAGGTAATGTTTGTCATATTTGCTCAAAAAACTATTCCTTCACCTTCTTTGCACCAACTGCTGTGGGTCAGAGAGTCACGTCAGACTTGGCTTTCCTTTTCTTGCATAATTCCCCCATGCTGTCTGTATTCTTGGCCTGTAAAGCTTATTTTTAACCACCAGCAGAGAATGATGCTAGGCAAGAATTTGTATTTATATATATGTGTGTGTGTGTATAACTCTGTAACTTCTGTCGGTGCTGTGCTTTTTTGGAAATCGAATTTCCCAGAGGAACCCACCCGAGGGATTAATAAAGTTCTATCTTATCTTATCTTATCTTATCTTAAGAATGTCTCCAAATCAGACGTTATTAAATATGACTGCTTAAATACATAATAAAAATCAGGTGAAAAATCTGAGATATGCTCACTTAGCCATAGATAAAATGTCTTCCTGCTGCAGGGTACATCTAGAACACTGGATTATGTGACCATTTTAAACTTACTGTGTGGCATTATTTGTAGTGATGTGATCGTCATGACTACAGAGTTAACTCGAGCATGGTTGCGCTTTACACAGGGTGTATCAATCATTTGATTTAAAAAGGCTACATATTTTTTAAGTAATGGATATAGAATCTTGCATTAAATTCGAAAATAAAGGGCTGAATATAGTTTTACATATACATTACTAACAGTAGGATATACAACGTTACAGTGAACGACTGCAGAATCACCTGGACATCAGATTATTCTTTTTTGATTTTGATACTGATTTTATTACCGTGTCCTATCCCTGTTAAATACATAATAAATTTAAAAAAAAAAGAAAAACTAAAACCATATCATTACTGGGACACAGCTGTTAAATAGCCATGTTTCAATTCAATATGGGCACAGATTTTTGTTGTGGAGTACCACTTTTACCCCTCACTGCATTTTAATGCTGGGTTTAAAGTGTCTCTCTTTTATAATTAAGCAGGGGGTACTTCAAAGAGGACAAATTAAAAAAGGAATCCCTACAATCCAAAACAAATCCTGAAATACTGACTTTTAGATCCAAAACCAAAGAAATACTTTAAAACAACAGCTGCCATTACTGCAGTGGTGCGTCACATATACAATTTGTGAAAGAAAGAAGTTTGTTTTTCTACTTTTACTTTCCCTTCTATGTTTTTTCTTATTTTGAAGACAATGTGTTCAGATATCTAGGACGGGCTGTGCATCGCTCAGGTGCTCCAATAGCAGTGAATAAAAACTGAATTTGCAATGCGCAGCTCAAAAATAAAAATGAAGGGAACACTTAAATCATACATCAGATCTTGAATGAAATTTTCAAGTTGAAAATCTTGACTGATACTATTTAATTCATTAACAACAAATAAATAAATAACACGAAAGTTCAGTTCAGTGGAAACCATAATCCTTTATCAGAGCTAAAAATCAAAATAGCAGGCTGATTTGACTCGGGTCATAATACTGTGCATGGCTCTGTATCTGTTTGCACTCCTGGCAACATCTGGGCATTCTACTGATCAGATGGTGTCCTGGTGGATCTTCTGCCAGACCTGGATGAGGGTCTACTGAGCTCCTGGAGATGTCGAAGATAAATTTAATTTGTGCCTGCTCCTTTAGATTCAAGATATGAAGTATCATAGCTATGTTTTATCACCTGAGGAGCGGCCCTCTTCACTAAGAAGCTCACCGGCATCTGAATAAAATATCATCCTCTTCTTCCCCATCTCAAGACTCATCTCCTGAACTGAACCCAGGGCTCTAACACACAAAAATATGCACTAACACCCCTTTTTATTCCCAATATTGTGGTAATTACCTATTCTCAGATTAGACATGCAGCCCTACCTTCTGCAGACAGCTGACAATGCTGGTTATAAGCTAATGTCATCTAAAAAAAAAATCACACTTCCCTTCTGATAAACAGTTTGATTACATTATCACATTGTATGTGTGCATTGACGAAGTCTCCCAGTCTAACAATGTTAGATCCAAAAGTTCAGGATATCCTCTGCAACTCATCTGAGTACCGCTGTCTTCAGACAGCAGTGAGCTTCAATGACTCAATGACTTGTACTGGACTCCTTTCACAAAATGTTACAGCCTCCTACCGAGTAAATAAAGGTGGGCACATGTTGACAGCTGAGATAAACAGCAGAGTGACAGCCTACCCTCAATACAGATGAACAGTAGCCAGATTTGTTTGTCCTACAATGGCCACCAATGCCAGGAATATGCACTTAAATTGGGAAGCATAAGAAAACAGAATTCAGTTCATCATCCTGCTACTGACATTGAGTTGCACGATTTTACACACTAATTTTTTTTCTATTTATTAATTTTTTAGCAGTGTAAGATCACACTCTTTACTGGTTCTGTGAGCTCGGAGAGGACCACAATATTTGTCATAAGTGGATTTAAATTAAATGATTTTGTTATTAATAGTGGTCAATATTACAGTGAGTAAACGGACTAATATGCTCCCTGTGAACTGTAGTAGTTGTAATATTATCCTCCTAAGACCCGAACTCTTTCATGGCATGCATTTTTAATTTCTCTTTGCTATTTGGGCTGATTGGGACCTGATGAATGTAAAAACAAAGAATTATCTTTTTACCTGATTTTGCTCTACAAGGGCCAGATATCCACATATGAGGACATTCATTTTAAATTTCGATAGAACAGTGGCAGTATAATGTCCTCATAAGAGATATCAGGCCCTTATAGAGTAAAATTCAGTATTGTGGTCTAGAGAACCCAAAATGTGATGTCCACATATGTGGATGCAGGTCCTAGGAGGTTAAAATTGTTATAATATTAGTTACTCAAGGCAAAGTAACCTAATAAACAAAGCATTAGGATAAAAAAAACCCCACATACATTCAAATGCATATAAGTTACCTTGAGTAAGTTAGCTGCCTATCTAGTTACCCATGTATGTTTATCCCGATGAATTCACCAGGGTTATTATCACGACAAATATACCGGTACCTATTCACACGCACCTCTAACCAGCATAGTGTCTCCCTTTTTTCTTTCATGTTGCAGGAAAATACAAATACCAACTCAACAAATGAAACCAAAAATTGTCCATGAGAGAGAGAGAGCTAGAAAAAAAAAACATTGGGTAGGAGGGCAGGAAATGGAGGAGTGTTAGCAAACAGAAAAAAAAAAAGCGATGGGTCAAAGATTCAGTCGTTTTGGATTGTGGTCAAAAGCGCTAAAAGCTTTATGCTTTAACAGGACTGTTAGGCAAGATACCTCAAGCCTCAGTGGCTCATGTTGCTGAGAGCATAATGATTGGTTGGCGCGGTATTTTATATGCAGCATGGGTAATTAAATTGGTGGATACTGTTCTGGAATCGATATGAGCCCACTGACATAACGTATTACCGCCAAACCACTGCGTCCACGCAAGTGTGTAGAGGTACAAAGTGAGAGTCGGGGAGAGAGAAGGTGAGGAAAGAGAACATAAGAGGCGGAGAGTGGGGGGGGGGCAGAGTGGGCAGCACAAATTGCAAGCTAAATTTTTATTATGACAGATGAGATGGGTTATTGGAATCCAGGCAAAGCTCTTTGACTGTCGATGCCATTACAGGACACGGCTGCTTTAAATCTGGGTCACCTATCGACTTAACCTCGCATTGGGCATCAGCGGGGCCTCATTGCTGTGTAATTATGCCTGGAATAAATAGGGCATTTGGCTTGTGGCACTACACCACATTGCAGCTGGTATAATGGACAGAGTGGAATCCATTTGTTCTCCTCTGTTCTTTTCTAATCCCTCCTCTCAACTTCTATTAACTCTGTACATTTTTCATTTCTTCCTCTGAGCCTCTCACTCTACCCTTTGGTTTTCTTGCCATCATTGTTTTTTGGGGGGTTTTGTGGCGCGATTTATCTTATTCCCCGCTGTCCTTGAGCACAAGAACAAGGGGAGGGGGGTGTCATATAAGCCTCAGAAGGAATGTACCATTAAGAAAGAGTTGTTAGCAAAGCGCTGTACGAAGTGTAATGTGGGGGGAAATTACAGGCTCAGTCCACACACTTTGTGAATTCATCCACTGCAGCCCAATTAGGGAGCATAAATATTCTCTCTGCAGTCTTATCATCTTTCCTACTGTTGTTGGTAGTTTTGAAGATATTCCGGGTGGCCATTTGGCTCCATAATGCCCTTTCAAACCAGATCTAAGTGCAGCACATTACCGTCTGCAAAAACTGTGCTTCTGGTGCTTTGGGCGCACAGCAGCACAAAGAAACCTAAGCCCCCCCTTAAGCTACTAGCAGGGTGTGCTCATACTCATATGTGTGACTATCTTTGTGTGTGTGTGTCTTGCTGCGAGGTGACCGGCTCAGTAATTGTTCCTGGAGGCTTTTACCTGGCGGCGTTGCCTGGCCATGTCAGTGGCTTTTCTTTCTTTTTTTCCCTCTTCTCTCGCTTCAACTCCAAATGGCCTCGCTGGCCATTTAGAGCTCATTACCAGTACTTCTGTTAACTGTTTCAACTGTCATGAAAGGGCGGTAAAAAGGGAGTACATTTTTTCTTTGTCATTAATTATATGCCAGACTTTTGTTAGTAGAAGTACGCAAGCTATTTTCATGCACATCACAAAGAGAACAGACGCTCGTTCTTTTGCCTTCATTAGAGTGAATTCTGTACAACTTGGCTTTTATTAAAAACAACAGGGGGTTCCAGTCTCCGCTTCTGTCTTTATTGTTTTATATCTTTGTTAATTAATTTGAAAAGGTCCTGATTAAAATAATGGAATTGTCGGGGAAGACTTTGACTTAAGCGTATATGAATTCAGCAAAGCTGTTTGAAAAGTATTTTTCTGAAATGTTCAATAATTAAAGAGTTTCGTGAGTCACTGTTGGAACATCTTGTTCCAAAGCATGAGGACGTTTCTAAAAATGTTTTTAAATGTAGTTTAATCCCCTTTAGGCATTCTGAGTAGTGCTCTTCTTCTTTGTTTACTGCATGAGTAATCTTAAAGTGGGTTCGTTTTGGAATCAACAGAATAGATTGGTTTCATGCTTTTCATGATGCCGAATATTGTTTTCAGCTTTATGGGTATCAGACTAGTGATTCAAGATAAATATCAGAAAAGCCCAGAATTAATTACACATAATGGCTATGATACACTTACTGACCACTTTATTTACAAACCTCTTGAACTGCTTGTTGAGGGAAATATCTAATCTGCCAATCATACAGCAACCACCCGGTCCATTTAGGCATGTAAACGTAGTCCAGGTGACCTCTTGAAGTTCAAACCGAGCATCAAAATGGGGAAGAAAGATGATCTGGAGTGATTTTGAATGTGGCATTGTTGTTAGTGCTAGACGGGCTGCTGATACTGGGATTTTCCTGTACAACCATCTCTAGGGTTGGAGGAACTATGTGGGGGGATACCTTCTTGATAAACTTTGGATCAATGTTGCTGACCATTGTAAGTGATCATGCTCATTTCTTTATTACAGTTCAGTTTCAATTAAATTTATTTATATAGCACCAAATCACAACAACAGTCACTTCAAGGTACTTTATATAGTAAGGTAAAGACCCTACCATAATGTAGAGAAAACCCCCAAAATGAGATGACCTTCTACGAGCAAGCGCTTGTCGACAGTGGGACTGAAAACCCCCCTCTTAACAGGAAGAAACCTCCAGCAGAACCAGGTTCACGGATGAGCAGTCATCTGTTGTGATGAAATGGGGATGAGGGGAGGAAGACAGCACAAAAAACATACCGTGGAAGAGCGCTAGAGATTAATAGCAATTGTAACAATCTTCTGATTGTACCATGTTAGGAAGCTTCAATCATTTTAAACTGGTTTCTTGAACTTGACAATGTTCTATACTCAAATGACCTTCACCGTCACCAGATCTCAATGCAATAGAGCACCTTTGTGATGTGGTGGGATAGGAGATTCACATTCTGGACTTGCAGGTGACTTGTCTGCAAAAACTATGTGATGGCACCATGTCAGTACGGACCAAATCCCTGAGGAATGTTTCCACTATCTTGTTTGATCTGTGCTATGAAGAATTAAAGCAGTTCTGAAGGCAAAAAGTGGTCCACCTCAGTACTAGCCAGGTGTACCTATTAAATGACTGGTGAGTGTTTGTTACAGACCAGACCTTTTTATAGTTCTGGTATGGTATATCTTTACCATCTTGCTTTAGGGGATGTATTACAAATGAGCCATTGTATTGTTTCCTGCAATGGAGTTTACGCAACCTCTTGCGTAAATGTGCATTCTCTGTTGTTTTTCTATCTTCCACTGAACACAAGCACCTTACTGAAGAGTGGACTAATGATGCTAAATATAAACTCTAGTATTAATTCTCTACATACTTTTTACAGGAAGTTTCCCTCTGGAGTTATGGTATGGTCATGGTGACAGTAGTGCTTTTCAAGCTTATCTTCACTGTGATAACGTTACACAGAACCTTTGCTGACAAGCCGGATATTGTGGGGAAAAAAGCAAAAGAAAAAAAAAAGCAGCAAAGAAACCAGGAGATCAATGTCCTTTAGGGTAAAAAAAACTTCAGATTCAGTTATTTGCAATTGTCAGTGGAAAAGATTAAAACACGTTTCCTCACACTGAATTCTTGTGGTCTATTTGAAAATGACTGCTGTCTTCCAGAGGCAATTGGTAGTATAGTATCAGCAATTTTTGATAGGTGGTTGGGCACAGAAAGAATCTAAAGGCCATGGTTATCATCTATTATTCAACCATCATTTTTTAGCTGCACTTTCTCCTGACTCACAGTGGACCTTTTGAGGGTTTGCCATGGAAGACTGTTACCTTATTTGAAAGAACCCTATAGATTTTCTTTACATTTCTGAACATTTTATATAAAAAAGAAAAAAATACTGCATTATGCTTGAGTAAATGAAACGCAGACTACTTAAACACAACACCAGCAATCACTGGGTCTGGTTAAAACATCCAAAAAAAAAAGAGAAAAAGACTCTATGCAGGGAAAAGTCTGTGAAGCATGCTGGCCATTTTGACTGGTCCGTTGGACCAAAATATCTGAACAGATGGTCTTCCAAGGTTTAATCTGACACACTTTGGTGATGCCCAGCTTTATTTTTTTTGACCTATCATTAAACCAACACCTTAAAAACACAAGTTATATCCAACACCTGTTGTATCAGTTCTGAATGTCAGTATCAGACTTTTGCTTTAGTGTCACAGTGAGTCTATAGTTCATGGTTTTAAGAGACATATGTTGAGTACAGAAAAAAGAAAAATTATAATACAAATCCAGGCTCCGGAAGTGTAACAACTCTGGCAAAATGAAAAAAATAAAAATTGTCTATTACTTTAACTTCTGACCTCGTGTTTAATAGTGTGGTTGTTAACACAGAAACGCTTACATATATCGGATATCAGCATCCTGCTGTAAGTCTGACCCTGTTAGGATGCTGACTTTATTATTTAGTTCAAAGCGAGCAAAGCTTTAGACTTTAACTGTAACAATCCTTACTCGACAGGTTATTTGACAAGTTCTGCCTTTGATCACGGGCATCAGAGAGATCATCAAGGCAGATTGGTTGAAGCCCATATAAATCACTGTTACAGTTATGTAGGACATTTAGGAAGCTGCTGGACAAACATGGATAAAAAGGGACATTTCTTTTATATTTTGCAGTTTAAAAAAGTTTTTCATGTCTTCAAGAAATCCCTGGTTTACCTTTTGATGGATTCATCTGTATCAGGGTCATTACTGTCCAGTTTTCTATTCTAGCACTCCCCTGTCCTGCTTGAAGGCCTGTTTCTGTCAGTTCTTAACAGGGTGTTCTGCTGTTCTTTTGTGCCCGACAGGCAGGCAGCTAAAAGCTCATTTTGGGTACAGAGAGAACACATGGAACCTGTGGTAGAAACTCTCTGAGTGCTCATCTCAAGCTGACAGCAGGCAGTCCCTCAAGCATTACCGTAGTTGGCTGTGACTGATTTCTCCGAGGCAGACAGAGCCACGGGAGGCTAAATGTTCTGCTTTGGCTTGTCCGTTTTGATTTGCTCTAGATGTACGGCTGTTTGGCATTTTGTCTTTTGAAATGTGTTGTATTCATGCAGTTAGCTGAAGTTGTTTACAATCAGGAAACGTCACTCAAAAAGACAGGAAGCCAGGACTGTTACCTGTTAGGCAAGACTGAAAATATAGATGTGATTTCCCCCCGTCTTTCTCTTTTAAAAGTCAAGGTCTCAGATGCCTGCTGCCTTCTAAAAGCACATGAAATGCTTATTGGCGTGCACACTGAATATCACCTGGTTGGCAGATGGTGGACAGAGAGATGGGTTGATTCATGCAGCTCATGTTTATCCACTCGATTCCCGAGATATTAATTTTGCATTTCTATTTGCAAATGAACTCTTACTTTAACAGTAGCAGCAGCGGTGATATACTGTGTATGACTTTTATCATGCAATGTGTTTACTCTATTGTCAGCGTGACCTATAGAGGGGTGTTTACAGCGACAGTCTACCAATAAAGGAATAGACAGCCAGGCTTAAAGTAAGCATAGGGTGTATTGGAGACACTTATACCCTGTGTACACTGCAGAATAGTTGCCAAGGCGACGTTATCATCCATTATCCATCATTGGAAGCAACAAATCCAGGCTCTGCTATTTATTCTGCTGTTTTCTCAGAAATGGAGGTGACAGATGGTGTGATGGTGGAGAAGAGTACATTATTGATCTACACAAGACCTGACTCGTACCCTTGCTCGTTCTCCGATGGCAATCCCACAGGCCTTCCACTGAGCAAAGCAGTGGACCTATCTTGTTCGGTGGTGGTTTATGGGGCCTGTCACTAAGATGTGGAGGAGCATGTAGCATAGAAAAACTCCCCAACACTGAAAAAAAGGGACTGGCCATCTCTTGGATTTATGTAAGCATCTTGCATGCATTTAACACAATTGCCTCATGTTTTAAAGTTAAATGTAACTATATAGTGTAAAAACTACATGATATGCAGAAAGGGTGTATTAAATTGTTCATATCATGTTCAGGTGAAGTAAGTCAATAAGATAGCAACGTTAAATCTCGTGAAACCACGCGTGATTTCATCTCGCGGGCTTTGGATCGTGGTTTAAAAAAGGCATCCATCTCAGTCAAGTCGAGCAGCCAACTCTACGTTTTTGGTATGTCTTGATTTTTTGAATTCATTTTTACCATATTTCAGCCAAATGTAGTTAAACGTCTAGAGTGTCGCCATGTAACATGCTAAAAAAGAGCCGTTAGCTTATTTGCTGTTTTATCTGTTTTCAAAGAATTGGCGCTTTTTCATTTGAATTTGTCTTTGGCACAAGAGCCGTAATATCACATTAAACCTAATTACGAGGCACTCGTAACATAATTTGGTTTTCTGTGTGAATAGATTTGTCAACTGACTCTTCAGTTACATTGTGTATTTACTGCACCGTGGTGTTAGTGAGATTTTGGACATTGAACAGCTTTAGCTAATATCATCAGCGGCATTATGCTAGCTTACATCCCTACCCCTCCTGCCCTCACCTGCTGTCCTTTTGTTTTTGTTTTTGTTTTTTTTGCTGCACATTGAGAGATGACCTCTATTCTGCATTTCACCAGGAGTCAGCTGATGGATTGTGGGTTCAAGGTGTTATGGTAAGAAAGTATATTCTATTTTCGTTTCTGTAACTTAATTATAATAGGTTTTTTATAATTATTAGGTGCATGCATACTCACCCTATTAATACAACTGAGAGATCCAAAATAGAATAGAATAGAATAGAATTCAACTTTATTGTCATTGCACATGCACAGGTACAGGGCAACGAAATGCAGTTTGCATCCATCCAGAAGTGCTTTAGTGATATAGATATATTACAATATATATTAGCAATAATATAGATATGTGAGTATATTACAGAAATGGGTCTATTATGGTATGTTATAATGTACACGGTATGAAGTATGTTGTGAATATTCTATAACTATAAGTATGTACAGGCTGTAGTGAGTACAAGCTATGTACAGGATATGAACAGGATATAAATATGAAAAACTATACAGAATATGAAATAAATAACTTTACAGAATCTGGGATATACAGCTATACAGAAATGGGAACTATGCAAGTTGTAAACAGTTGTAGGATTAAAGATTATCGAATGTACAGAATGATTATTTACACAAAATCTGCCATAGGTTTAACTTATACCTGTATGTATTGCCAGAAAGGTGATTACTGGACTCGCATTAATGCACACTTGAACTGAAATGAGGTTGTAACTTGTGGGTTGTTGGGTTGCAAATCAGAAACAAACATCTTTGGATTTTTTTTTAATCCCATAAGATCTGGAAACACAGTTTTTATTCAACAAAACATTACTGATTAACCAAGCACAGTGCCTGCTGTTATTTCAAAATAATTTTATGTCATTTCAGATAAAATGCAGCATTCCAGTGCATCCCAACCATGCCTTTACAGTCAAGGTTTCTGACGGAGCTGAGTTTTTCTCTGACAGTCTGCTGAAAGTGTTTGCAAAGTGATCGGGGAACAGGGCACAAAGCTAAAGGATGTAGCTGCCATAATGACAGTAAGAACTTTAAAATTATTTAACTACAAAGTGTATATGTATTGCATTAGGTCAGTAAAAGATTTTTATGCTACATCCATTGAAACAGTCAACTATTACCTGTGAGTAATGATTCCACTAAAAGGATGCCATAATTTTCGTCATGCATTTACTGGCCCACTGAGAAAAAATTATCTTTTTTTAAAAATAAATGTTCTGGAAACTATATATCCATAAAGTTGATGTCAAACAGGAACTTTTGATATTGCTTTGTAGATGCTGGTGTTGCATGTTGACTGGTTTAAAAAGTCAAGAGTTTTTGTCTGGGATCATTTTCTTCTGTGCTACTGAAAAGTTCACAAATCTCTGTTTTCTTTGTTATAATAGTCAAGGATGACATTAATGCTCGGAGTCCCTCATCAAAGTGCTCCGCATCTGTGTGAAAGACAATTGCAACATCTTGGTGCAGGAGTTCATGGTGAGTGTTTTATGAGTAGATTGTGGCTTTGCAACATTTAAAAATGCATTTAGTTATCCACTTGATCCTCATTGGACTGGTTAGGACCAGTAGTCCTCTTTAATAATTTGAAGTTCACATGAGGCCTGGTAGTGAACTCGGCCGCCGGCCCTTGAGGCCCCACCCCCACCCCTTAGTAGGGGTCACATCAGTGTGAAAAAACTTTAAATTTGTCATTCTAATGAACAAAGGAAAATCCCACCAATATTTATATTAGCTTTTGTTTGAAAAAATGACCAACAGCTAACCAAATTGTGGGGCTGAAAGTCTAAATTCTAACATCTTCTGAGTGACATAACCTGGATTTCTGATGGGCCGGTGTCTTTCTAACAAAAACTAATGTAAAGCATTTGAAATTATTATGTTTTTCACCCTCTCTTAGAAACTCTGTTAGACCATGAATGGCAGCATGGCAGGCCACTCTTTGGCTATAGCTATTTACTATGTTGCTTGCATTGGTTTAAATTACTCTAACATTAGAACTGGTAGATTCAAAAGAGATGAGTTTAAAAAGGAATCTTAAAGAAATGTTTTGTGTTTAACCAGGACTTGACTGAGGCCACTGCACAGATTGAGAAAACCACAATGAACATCTGTCTCCAGAGATGCGCCAGGCAATGACTTTTCTGATGTTGTTCTTCAAGATCTGGATAACGTGACCTTTGCAGTAGCCATGCTGTTTGGACCTTTTTTATTCCTTCAACATGAGTTACCCATCACAACTCTGCTACACTTTTGAGGTGATTCAATGGGTGGTAATGGAGTTGGATGCAACTCAGCTCTCAAGAAAAGCTCACAACTAAGACAAAACTGCTCCTGCAACGAAGCTCACTGTTATGCATGTGAGGTGACCAGCTCTAGGTGAGAGGACATTTAAATCTCACACTTGTTCTGCTGCATTTTTGAAGCTCAATTCCAGGAACGGATCGCAGGGTTCATTTTTATATACTCTGCAACTGCCATGAGGACGAGCCGTTTTTTGTTGTTGTTTGTTTTTCCTTTTGCTCTGTACAAGTTCTGTTTGTCTGTTTGGCAGCATTTTTAAATTTCTCTTTGTATTTTTTCTTTCTTTTACTAGTGAAGAGATGTAGCGTGAACAGTTATACAGTCTAAATATCCGATTTGGGTCGTGTGAAATGGTATTTTCAGTTTCATTCAGTTGAAGTAAAGAACGTTGAATATTTCTAAGTGTGCTGTTTTGAACCAAGATGTCACAGTATGATCAGTGCTGTAATTTTTGACAGTCACTGTATCAATGTTATTTTTGCGTCTCTTGAATAAAGGTTTTGACCTGCAAGTGCTAATTTCTTTAGTTATTGGGGTAAAATGGGTAGTGTTAATAGGAAGGTGTTTGCCAATTCAGTAACCTAATTTAATGTTAATGGAAACTAACATTACCTCAAATTGTTTAGTCATAATTGTTGTTTAACTGAATCTTGACGTTAGAGGCCTTAAATAGAATGTTTTGATTTGTTCTTTCCCAACATTTTTCAAAAGAAACAGTCCAATTTCTTTGCTGTGATTGATTCCAGAGAACACGGAAGAACTGACATTATTTAACTGTTGATTTATATAGATTCAGTAGAGGAGTAATGTCAGTTTAATTCTTTACCTACTGCAGTGAAATTAGACATTTTGTTTTGAAAGGTTACTGGTGGATGCCAGCAACCATCTTGGAAGAGAACAATACAATCTGTTATAAGGCCTCCATTTGAAAATTGTGTATTTGATACTAGAATATAATAGCAAAATGTAATTTGAAGATAACATGTAGTATTTAAGTGACCAAGTAGTATTGGGTAAAAGTTATTGAATCGTGTTGGGATAACGTGAGAAAATTGTGAAGGATTAAAATATTCCAAGAGCTCAAATTACTTCATCAAAACATGTTTAAGTCACATTTTATCAACACAAATTGCACAAGTTTATTGAACATGAATAAATTGTGTTAATTTAACTCAATTGTTTAAGTTGCTGCCAAAGCAAAACATCTGTGTGCAACAAATGTCCACCATTGAATTAAGTAAATCCAACAACATATTTTTTTCAGTGAAGGATTAAGGGAGTGTAGCGGGGGTTAGGTGGGTATGGGGGGGTCACAGGTTACAGGCTGTGAGTGTGAACGATTTAGGGTTGTGATGCTTGGTTTGGTAGACTGCTGACGTTTATGTGAGTATATTGTGGCAGGCAAAATTGTTGCTATAACACTTAGACATACTGGCGCTTTGAGCAGAGAATGAAAAGTAATAGAAAACAGCCTTTGACTGTGCTCTACACAGTCAATCTTGAAATCCTTTAAGAGACACCTGATAGCAGAAAAACTGTAGAAACGGGTTAGAAAAATTTGAAAGCATAGTTCGTGACTCTGATTAATTACTTGTACACTGATATTTGCTAATTGCATTATTTGAAAGAAAGAAGATGCATTAAGAAAATAGACAAGAGCAAAACTGTTTAACATTAGCAATCATTTTAATGTGCATAGTGTTTTCAGTGCTCATGTTTGAGTAGCTTGTGCTAAAACTACAATGACCAACTGAAATGATTGTGAGTTTATAAAAGTTCAACCATACATTATACTTGTGGTCTATTTTTAAAGATGTATGTCTTTAGTGAAAACTATTGGGTCTGGCGTTTAGTACCAAGTAGCAATTGTTAAATTGTTGCTTTTGATCTGGAAAGACACAGTGGTGCATAGATTCACCCTGTCCCCCCACCGCAAGAACATTTTTGTTTTGAAGTGCTTTGTCAGCTAGGGCCTCAGTCTTTGAGGACTTTGCAGGTTCTCCTGGTGACTGCATGGGTTTCCACATTGGTCCTTCTCCCCATAGTCCAAAAACTGCTATTCTAAATTAAACTTTGGCATTGGTTTGCTTAATACTCTATGTCTTTCTGCATTGACTCAGGATATACAGCTGACCCCATCAGCCCAATAACATCTTTGATACACAGGCAAAAAAAGAAAAAAAAATCAGGAGGCATTTAATAATAATAATAATAATAATAATAATATAAATAATAATAATAATAATAATAATATATATTAATAATAATAATAATAATAATAATAATAATATAAGCAAAAACATTAATAACAATGGTATTTTTAGGTTGTCTGACCATAGCTGTAGTATACACAGTGTTGGGTAAGTTACTTTAAAATAGTAACTTAGTTACATTACTAGTTACTTCTCTCAAAAGTAACTCAGTTACTTCAAGTTACTCGTTACTTTCAAAGTAACTAGTTACTAGGGAAAGTAACTTTGGTTTTACTCAGAATTCTCTTGTTAATGTGTTGCTTCCATAACTTTGCCAGTCTTCTAGCTTGCTTACTTGCCACAAGTGCACTGTGCCACCTACCAATAGAAAGGAAAAGATAATGTGCATATTTCCACGAGAGAAATCCCACGCCTGGACCGTCATTGACTGCTGCCATGATTCTAGCCTACGTCACAGCGTCATGTGCACCTTTTACATCCAACACAAAAACTGCAGTCGTGGTGCTTTCGATTGTACTCAGAACTCGGAAATTCTGCCTTCTGAATAGGAAGATGTAGGTAACACCAGACTGCAGATGAGCTGCATACAGAGCTGGACTGGGACAGAAAATTGGCCCAGGCATTTTGACTAGAGACCGGCCCACCATTATAGGAAAAATCATAAAGCCTTTGAATGAAAACAAACACTGTTGTGACAGTGATGTTCACTGTTTTGATGGTATATATGGATCAATCTATCAATCGTTTGTTGTAAGATTCAGATAATTATTTTTTAAAAGCTAGACATTTTAAATGAGAATAAGAAAGAAAAGTATTTCTTTGTGCCCCCCTTTCCCTGTTAATGCCCTACATGCCCCCCTGGCAACACTTTGCTAGATCCACACCTGCACAGTTACCAGCTGTCAGCTACCTAAAAAAGGATCCTGGGGTTATTTGTCTCTCAGAAACAGTTCATAACTTCCCTTCAACTCATTCATGTCACCTAAAAGGTAAACCTGTTTCTCCATCACCTGTTCAGCTCTGATGATCCAGTAAGGACATCTCCTGGTTTCATATACATGTTTCCCTCTCACCAGATAACCAAACCATATCATGACCAGCAGCTTTTTTGAAGCTGTGGCTCCAGCAAACATCAGCTGATACTAGAAATTAATATTAAATAAATTCTAACAACAGCTGATCAAGCTTAAACATGCTGCTGTTGTTTATCGCGACATCCGCTGGTTTCCTCTTTCGGCGCAAAGTGAGCGATAAACAAACAAGAGAGCCGATTAGCTGATCATTGATCAGTTTTCATGATTGAAGTAGAAACGGGAGAGGGAGGGGGGGAGAATGAGAGAAGAAGAGGCAGCTGTGCAGCGTAAACACAGAATAACTCCAGCTTTGTGCCTTTTTCATTGTAGCTGAATTACGGGACAAACTGTTCCTTTTCACCTCAATAAGAAACGCGTAATATTTTTTCTGAATACCAGACGGGACAGTTGGCAACTCTAATAACTTATGAACAAAATAAAGTTCAACATCATTAACTTCATAGCACCCACCCAGCTGTATAGAAACTCCGTCATGCTAGCTAGCACGCAGTACGGAAAAAGTCAGAATAACGAAAATAAACTCCACCTAAGCTTGGTTTATATCTGACCCAGAGAGACTGCAGGTCATAACTTCTTACCTGAAGTTCAGTTCACACTTGGACCGGCGGCCGCCTCGGGTCTCTTTTCCTTCTGCGTCCCTTTTCCTTCATCCACATGCTGGCCTCCACCACTTGCTAATGTTACTGAATCTGTGGAAGCTCCGCGATAGCCACCACACGAAGTAACGAGTAACGACCCTATCTAAATCCCAGTAACGACTAACACGTTCCTGATTTTGGCATAATAACTAGTTACCGTGCTCGTTACCACAATAATAACGTAGTTACTGTAACACGTTACTTAATAACGCGTTAGTCCCAACACTGAGTATACAGATATGACAAGTTATTTCAAAATTCACTTAGGTGGTGCAAGGTTGTCTGAGGTATTGCTGTACTTCTGTTGACGTGGCACCATATTTTCATTGCTTATCAAATATAGCGAGTACGTTTTTACTGCTTCAGTTTCTGGATTTAAGAAAAACACTTTTTAGACAACAATAATTGTGTTACATAAATTATCAGTCTATTAACATAATTCAATTCAATTTTATTTATATAGCGCCAAATCACAACATAAGTCGCCTCAAGGCGCTTCATAGATACAGAGAAAAACCCAACAATCATATGACCCCCTATGAGCAAGCACTTTGGCAACAGTGGGAAGGAAAAACTCCCTTTTAACAGGAAGAAACCTCCGGCAGAACCAGGCTCAGGGAGGGGTGGCCATCTGCTGCGACCAGTTGGGGTGAGAGAAGGAAGACAGGATAAAAGACATGCTGTGGAAGAGAGACAGAAGTTAATAACAGATATGATTCAATGCAGAGAGGTCTGTTAATACATAGTGAGTGAGAAAGGTGACTGGAAAGGAAAAACTCAATGCATCATGGGAATCCCCCGGCAGCCTATGTCTATTGCAGCATAACTAAGGGAGGTCCAGCCCTAACTATATGCTTTAGCAAAAAGGAAAGTTTTAAGCCTAATCTTGAAAGTAGAGATAGTGTCTGTCTCCCGAATCCAAACTGGAAGCTGGTTCCACAGAAGAGGGGCCTGAAAACTGAAGGCTCTCCCTCCCATTCTACTTTTAAATACTCTAGGAACAACAAGTAGGGCTGCAGACTGAGAGCGAAGTGCTCTAATAGGGTGATATGGTACTACAAGGTCATTAAGATAAGATGGGGCCTGATTATTTAAGACCTTGTATGTGAGGAGCAGGATTTTGAATTCAATTCTGGATTTAACAGGAAGCCAATGAAGGGAAGCCAAAACAGGAGAAATATGCTCTCTCTTTCTAGTCCCTGTCAGTACTCTTGCTGCAGCATTTTGGATTAGCTGAAGGCTTTTCAGTGAGTTTTTTGGACATCCTGATAATAATGAATTACAGTAGTCCAGCCTGGAAGTAATAAATGCATGAACTAGTTTTTCAGCGCCACTCTGAGACAGGATATTTCTAATTTTAGAGATGTTGCGCAAATGGAAGAATGCAGTCTTACATATTTGTTTAATATGTGCATTGAAGGACATGTCCTGGTCAGAAATGACTCCAAGGTTCCTCACAGCGTTACTGGAGGCCAAGGTAATGCCATCCAGAGTAAGAATCTGGTTAGATACCATATTTCTAGGCTTTTCAGGGCCGAGTACAATAACCTCAGTTTGATCTGAATTAAGAAGCAGAAAGTTAGCGGCCATCCAGGTCTTTATGTCTTTAAGACATTCCTGCAGTTTAACTAATTGGTGTGTGTTATCTGGCTTCATGGATAGATAGAGCTGGGTGTCATCTGCATAGCAGTGAAAATGTATGCTATGTCTTCTAATGATACTGCCTAAGGGAAGCATGTATAATGTAAACAGAATTGGTCCTAGCACTGAACCCTGTGGAACTCTATAATTAACCTCAGTGTGTGAAGAGGACTCTCTATTTACATGAACAAATTGGAGTCTATTAGATAGATATGATACAAACCACTGCAGTGCAGTACCTGTAATACCTACAGCATGTTCTAATCACTCTAATAGGATATTATGGTCGACAGTATCGAATGCTGCACTAAGGTCTAGCAGGACAAGCACAGAGATGAGTCCACTGTCAGAGGCCATAAGAAGATCATTTGTAACCTTCACTAAAGCTGTTTCTGTGCTGTGATGAGCTCTGAAACCTGACTGAAACTCTTCAAATAAGCCATTCCTCTGCAGATGATCTGTTAGCTGTTTGACAACTACTCTTTCAAGGATTTTTGATATGAAAGGAAGGTTGGAGATTGGCCTATAATTAGCTAAGACTGCTGGGTCTAGAGATGGCTTTTTGAGTAAAGGTTTAACTACAGCTAGCTTGAAGGCCTGTGGTACATAGCCAATCATTAGAGATAGGTTGATCATATTTCATCATAAGAGTTTGCTGTTTAGCTTGCAAATCAATGGCTATTAGCCATTGCTCCTAGCCGCTACCTCAAACATGACCTAACGCTCAAGAGGGTATTTGCTAATAGTTAAACGGCTAACGTTAGCACGTTGCTAGGTTTGCATGAAACACTAATACTTACATGTTGTAAAAGCTGGAGCTGTAACTATTTGCTATAACTATCACTAGCCCTTTTGACTAGCACTGTTACCCTTTACATGACAACACTACAGTGCACTTCACAAAGAGCTCAGCTTTAGCCAAACTGGCCAGGTAGCTTCAGTCTGCTATGTGGTCCTCACTAACAACGTTTTAGTGAAAAAAAAAGTGTAAAACATATATGGACATGTTTAGGATATGTGCTGTAGGTCAGCAAGCTGACAGCATGTCTCTCAAATGCCACTTTGCCACTGCCATGGCAACCATCCACGTCAAGGTTGCACGCTTTTTTGGAAAGGATACGACCTTGAGGCGTACGTTAGCATGTGCTGTGTCATATACTTCACTACTTCACATTTCAGTCTGAATATAAGAAAATGTCTTTTTACTTTATTTATCTTTGATTTTTTCCTTCACCTTTAAAACCACAGCTCCACTCCCACCCCCCTAATCCACCCTCCACTCTCAAAATAAGAGCAGTGTGGCTCTCCCATTCTGCGACTGGTACAAAGATGGCCTTCCTCTGTTAGGAGAGATATATGAGATGGAAGATACGAAGCCAAGGCTCTTAATAAAAATCATCCATTTTTGTCAGAGCTGGCCAGGGGGACAGTTTCCAGCAGTATCAATAAACAGCTTTTTTTTTCTCTCTCTTCCTACCTCAATCTCCTATTCTTTCTATCTTTCTCTCTTTTCTGAGCAACAGCATGCATCATGCACAGAGAGAAAGAGCATCACCTTTGCAGTCACTGTTATCTCCTAAATCATTGTGTCTCTTCCCGAAGGCTGACCTCTCCGCTGTACATTTTGGGACTATCACGTGGCAAGGCAAGTCACACTTATCATGAGGTAAAGGGATGACTACCACACTGCCATTTATTTCTTGATTTCACCGCAAAGGGAGAGTGTAGGTGTAATTGAATTCTCGTCTCTCCCCCCGCCTCCTCTTGGGCATATAGACCCACTGTAGAAGTAAGTCGACTGTCCAGAACTGTACCACACATTCGTCAAACTAGATTATTGTTATTTCCTCACACTCTGTGTGAAGCTTTATAGTTATTATGCTGCTGTATGAAGAAAAATGTTGCAGCAGCAGAGCTGCCCCCACACTTCAAATAAGGCTGTTCTTGATGGTTTGTGAATCATTTCCTGTAAATGTTGAGTAGACTGCATGGAGGATACCAAGGGGTAAATATGATAAGAGAATGCATAAACACATCAGTCATACTGGTGTTGCGGAGGTTGCTGATATACTCCTGTAGGTGGGATTGTCATGCCTGGGGATGATGGTGCGAATCCTCTCCAGGAGAGCATGAAACAGGATTACAAACACATCGGCAAACCACAACCTTTATTTCAGGACAACTCCTTGTCAAAAATATATGGTTGCTAACTTTAACCTTTTTATGTCTGATTTATTTGTCTTGACAAAGCGCTCACTCTAATGTAGAGCCGTCTAAAAATACAAACGAAGTTTAGGTAGCGACCGGGATCCGCTTTCAGCTTTGGTCTCTTTAGTCACACTTACGCCTCAGGTGTAGCTTTTCACACTGAGTAATTTGTGTGATGTCACCTATTTTCTGGAGGTACCAGTAAATAAATAAAAAAAATTATATATTTTTTTTTCTTTTTTTTTTTTTATCCAAGCATACCATATGTCTTTTTTATCACCACAGAAGAACGTCTAAAGCAATTCAAAGAGAGCTTGTCACATGTGTGAAAGTGGCTCTTCAGCTTGACTGACAGCTCAGCCATTTAGATCTCCGCTGTAGCAACAACTTCACCGACAGTTTTTCAGTGACGGGTGCTGTGAAAGGTGAAAATAAAAAGTTACTCCCCTGCTTGAAGGCATCCGATTGGACCACGGCCTCTGACTGCACGCTGATACGAGTGGCTGCTGCAAATTCTCGGTTACCCACCGTTTGTCAGCCAGCTCCCATCATGCCTCGTGCCCCTGCAGCTGTAGCTGTGAGCAGCAAACACCTTGTCACAAACAGGAGCCATGATGATATGCCCGTGAGTTAAGTGCACACGCTGTCGCATCCTGAACTCGTGCGCACAACCCCGCGTGACACGCAGAAACACAAATGCACTTCTTTCTTTTACGGCTGTCAGATCACATATCCAAAAAGCACCGGCGACGCCGTTACAGGCTTCCCCACTGTTTCGCTGTCTGACCACTTCCTGACTCCAAACTACACAAAAATCCAATCGCTGCACAGGTTCTAGTGTGAAATGAGAGGCAGCAGACACTCACTAATACGATCTGTCACAGTCTGTTGGATGGGAGAAATGTGGACCAGGGGTAGCTCATCTTGATAAGCGCAGGAGCCTTTGCTGTTTTTACACCATTTTAATATGGTTACACACCACAGAGATGTATCTCCTCCCACCGGCCGCATGTTTTTCAAAGGACCCCGGCTCCTTTCTTCTCCTCGCCTCTCCACGTCCACTCCAGCTCATGTTCCCTCCATGAGTGTCACCAATTTCTTTTTTGTTCCCGGGCTGCTTTTAAATTAGTCTGTCTCTCCCATCTTCAGCTCTGATGTTATTTTCATAGAAGCCAATTCAAAGTGAATTGCATGTTAATTCAAATATGGGATCGCTGTCCCTCACAAGAGATAGTGGACGCAAAGCAATTGGAGCCCAGGAGCTGGGTTAGACATGTCTGGCAGACAAGCCCCAAATGTGTCTCCTGCCGGGCTGAGTGACAGAAAATGCAAATAATTTGAGCCTCACTCAGCCCGTGTCTAGACACTGCACTCTTAGTGACTTTGAAGCTACACACTGCACTTTTTTTTAGTAACATATTTTGTACAGAGACATTTGAAAAGCCTGTGTTTTTCTCTCCCCCCCCACTGGCCCATGGGTCACTAACTTTATTATAATGTGTATCATTTATTATGCATCAGAGATAAAAAAAAAAAAAATCCGATTGAAGACGTTATGAATTTTTAAAGGGCTCACGGTCACATATTTCTAAGTAGCTGTACACACACATATTAAATAATTAAAAAAGAAAAATCCTGGCCACCATCCACTTGGCTGTGACGTGAATCCATAAGCAGCAAGCCTGTTCCTCGGTTACTGCTGTATTGATGAACATTTACATCCAATATGTTGCTCCATTGATTCTTCATTATTCCAATTCCCGAGACTATTTCAGTGTGGCATGGCAGCAAGATGTACACAATTAATTTGTGCTTTCTATTAAAACCAAGTCATTAAAAGCATGCTGCACAACAATTTATAATTAAAATACCAGCACAAGTGAGAGGTGAAAGTCTCATTAGTATTGGTGCCACGTGCTGTTTATTTCCTTGACTAATTTCAAGAGCCAGTTCTCGCAGTTACCGCGATGATTTATGTGCTTCACATACATGTATGTATACAAGGGTGAGTGTTTGGAGACAGCAACAATGTTAGGAAAAATAGGCTTCCTTAATTGGAAATAATAGCAGGTAACATCAAGGTCATTAATGTGCCGACAGATGATTATTCTGTGCACAAGCGTAAGCTCATTCATCTAGCATCACAGTGATGGTAGATGAACAACATGGAGCTGTGATGCTATAAAACGGAGAACAGAAATCCTGGCGCGCAAAAGTGATTTTGACCTATTAATGGTTTGTTAATGGATGTACAAATATGGGAAAAAGTAAGAGGAAAAAGAGGGTGAGAATTTGGTGTAAACAACATGAAAGGATAGCTCCATCCTGTATTGTATCAATGGTTCAGGCTCATGATGGTGTAGTGGTGTGCAGGATATTTTCTTGGCACACTTCAGGCCCCTTAATGCCAAATGGGCATTGTTTAGACATCACAGCCTACTTGAATATTGTTGTTTATCATATCCATCCCTTTATTACTACAGTGTACCCATCTTCTGATGGCTGCCATTACACCATATCGTAAAAATCTCCACAGTCACCTGATCTTAATCCAATAGAGCACCTTTGGGATGTGGCAGAATGGGAGATTTGCATCATGAATGTACAACCAGCTAATATGCAGCAACTTGCCGGTTGCTTTCACGTTAGCGTGAACCAAAATCTCTGTGGAATGCTTCAATCAAATTATTGGATCTATGCCATGAAAAATAAAGGCAGTTCTTAAAGCAAGGGGGTCTAAAATGGTAGTAGCAAGGTATAAGTAATAAAATGGACATGAGCATATATTTAGACCTGAGGGCGGGATGTTAAGTTTTCAACTGATGCTAGAAAGTTTGTTTAGCAAATGGCATAACTCTATGAAATGCACGAATGGAACATACAGGTACAAATACCTGTTAATTAGTAGCAGACTAAGTTCTGCAGTTTCATTTAACAAGACTTTAGCACAAACCTCTGCCATAGTGGACTGCTATTCAAAGTAGCTGTCAGATAATTCTGTTCAAATGCCCTTAAAATTCAAAAACACCATAAATACAGTCAAAAACTCTAGTTTAGAGAATCAGTTCCCAATAAATTATCTGAATTTCATGAGGTGGACCACAGTCCAAGCACTCCCCTTCTGGTCATGTGTCTCTCAGTGCCAAATGGTTGTGTCTATTAGCACCACACAATTATTTGTTTTCATTTCCATCCTCCACCCTCCCTGCCTCTTTTTCTCTGGTCGTCAGCCTCTCTCTCGAAGCTATGAGGGAGATCTGCCAGGCCCAGGAGCTGTCCTCAGTGAGGCCTTTACTAAACTTTAGCCTCTGCCCTAGCTTGCTGCATCACTATCAATAAACATCTGTCCTTCGTATTTGGGGTGGGGTCCTTGCTAGTAAAATTAGTGTAAGTGAAATTACCAGCTACAGCTGCCTTATCTGAGCACCTCTTAAAGTTCCTAAATTTAAGCCTTAAAACAAAACAGGACAGAACTGTTTTTTGTGTTTGTTTGTATATAAACATTTAATTTTATGTTTTTTATGGGAACTGAACTCACTTTTTAAGGAGCCATTTGAGGAACTTTAATTTTTTGCCCTCCTATATTGGCTTCTTTTTTCCAGACCCTTATGGCTTGTCTGTTACGAGTCTTTAGCTTTGAAGCTCTTATATTTGACTTATGTTGTGGTTTATGTCCAAATCCCATTAAAATGAATGGCATTCACATCAGCTCAAGCTGTACCTTGTGTTTAATATCAGGTATTACCGTGCCATTTTCTTAACCACTTATCCAAATCGAGCTGTGGGGCATCTGGTTGGAAGCTGAGTACATCCAGGACTGTCTGACAGTACATCACAAAGCTTTCCTCACACAAAGACTTCTGCCGTTTTCAAATGCACAATCTTCACACCATGATGTGACAGTGCTCATTGCACCATGCTAAACATTGTTTACTAAGCATGAACATGTTACTAATTGAATCAATATTAAGGTTTAAAAAACAAAAAACAAAAAAACATTATCAGTGGCAGTGACATTAGTCAAATTAGCACAGTGACATTCCAGACTGTTGATGTTCTCCCGGCGCACTGAATTGTTAAAGTATCAGTCTTTTGTCAATATATGTTGAGTGTACAGTGTCACAGACATAGATCTATGCCACAATAATGAGACACAATTGATTAGCTTTGCTTCTCAAATGAGCCCTTCACAAGGAAATTGAAATAACACTGAGTCACACCATACGGACATGATTAATGGTGTTTTGAGATTGGGATCTAGTGGTATTTACATAATCAGCAAGGGAGAATTAGCTATTTCCATCGTTGCGTTGTCTGTGAACAGTGGCTCTCCTGTTACGTCAGCCTTTTACTTTGATTGTGCAGCATTGTCTTCAACACTTGATTTCTCAAAGGTTTTAATAAAATGATTGCACAGATAATGAAGAGCGTTCTGGATTTGCATCAAAGTTAAGATGAAATGGCGGCTGGGTGGGTGCATGGTAGAACTATAGTGGGGCAAAAAAGTATTTAGTCAGCCACCGATTGTGCAAGTTCCCCCACCTAAAATGATGACAGAGGTCAGTAATTTGCACCAGAGGTACACTTCAACTGTGAGAGACAGAATGTGAAAAAAAAATCCATGAATCCACATGGTAGGATTTGTAAAGAATTTATTCGTAAATCAGGGTGGAAAATAAGTATTTGGTCAATAACAAAAATACAACTCAATACTTTGTAACATAACCTTTGTTGGCAATAACAGAGGTCAAACGTTTACTATAGGTCTTTACCAGGTTTGCACACACAGTAGCTGGTATTTTGGCCCATTCCTCCATGCAGATCTTCTCGAGAGCAGTGATGTTTTGGGGCTGTCGCCGAGCAACACGGACTTTCAACTCCCGCCACAGATTTTCTATGGGGTTGAGGTCTGGAGACTGGCTAGGCCACTCCAGGACTTTCAAATGCTTCTTACGGAGCCACTCCTTTGTTGCCCGGGCGGTGTGTTTTGGATCATTGTCATGTTGGAAGACCCAGCCTCGTTTCATCTTCAAAGTTCTCACTGATGGAAGGAGGTTTTGGCTCAAAATCTGACGATACATGGCCCCATTCATTCTGTCCTTAACACGGATCAGTCGTCCTGTCCCCTTGGCAGAAAAACAGCCCCATAGCATGATGTTTCCACCCCCATGCATCACAGTAGGTATGGTGTTCTTGGGATGCAACTCAGTATTCTTCTTCCTCCAAACACGACGAGTTGAGTTTATACCAAAAAGTTCTACTTTGGTTTCATCTGACCACATGACATTCTCCCAATCCTCTGCTGTATCATCCATGTGCTCTCTGGCAAACTTCAGACGGGCCTGGACATGCACTGGCTTCAGCAGCGGAACACGTCTGGCACTGAGGGATTTGATTCCCTGCCGTTGTAGTGTGTTACTGATGGTGACCTTTGTTACTTTGGTCCCAGCTCTCTGCAGGTCATTCACCAGGTCCCCCCGTGTGGTTCTGGGATCTTTGCTCACCGTTCTCATGATCATTTTGACCCCACGGGATGAGATCTTGCGTGGAGCCCCAGATCGAGGGAGATTATCAGTGGTCTTGTATGTCTTCCATTTTCTGATGATTGCTCCCACAGTTGATTTTTTCACACCAAGCTGCTTGCCTATTGTAGATTCACTCCTCCCAGTCTGGTGCAGGTCTACAATACTTTTCCTGGTGTCCTTCGAAAGCTCTTTGGTCTTGGCCATGGCGGAGTTTGGAGTCTGACTGTTTGAGGCTGTGGACAGGTGTCTTTTATACAGATGATGAGTTCAAACAGGTGCCATTCATACAGGTAACGAGTGGGGGACAGAAAAGCTTCTTACAGAAGACGTTACAGGTCTGTGAGAGCCAGAGATTTTCCTTGTTTGAGGTGACCAAATACTTATTTTCCACCCTGATTTACGAATAAATTCTTTACAAATCCTACCATGTGAATTCATGGATTTTTTTTTCACATTCTGTCTCTCACAGTTGAAGTGTACCTCTGGTGCAAATTACTGACCTCTGTCATCATTTTAAGTGGGGGAACTTGCACAATCGGTCGCTGACTAAATACTTTTTTGCCCCACTGTATATGTTGCATACAACTTCAACAATAGTAAAAGCAGTGTAAAAGTAGCGCAGTAAAGGTGAACATTCCACATATGCACGTGTTTAAAGTTTCTCACTAAAACACATGTTCACAACCAAGTGTAAAGACTAGTAAGGGACGATATAGCTTTAACTACTGTTTGATAACGTTTGATTGCTGTCACCTGCAAAAGGTTTTGCATAATTCAGTTTAGTGCACATAACTGCAAACATCACATCTGTCCAAATCCCATCCCAGTGTTGTATATTCATGTGTTTAAATCTGGTTTAGGAAAAATGATTTTTATTTATTTTAATTGATGTAATGGTAAAGGTGAGTTTCGTAGTTGTAGTAGCTGAGTAGTAATTTTCAGCATGTGATCATAGGCAGATTTTAGACGAGACTGCAAGTTTAAATAGTAAAAAGCCAGGAGGATAAAAGGGTAAAGAATGCATGGGGAGAAAGTAACCTTACTGCTTAGTGTGAGGCTATTTCTAAATTATGTAAAAGAAAATTCACAATATGAAAGATACACATAAAAAGAGTATATTGAAATAAAATGCACCTTAAAAGCAGCCCTGCTATGGCACAAATAGCAATTCTGGTTTGATTGTTAACTGTAAAACCTAGCATAAAAGTAGCTAAAGGAAAATAAGTCACAGTATTCATAACGCAATTTATTTTATTAGTGAATATTTAATCTGTGAACCCATCAGATTCAGCTTTTGGGGATAGCAGAAAATGACTATCCCTTTCAAGACTTCCTCTTTCTTGATCGTTTTTCACAAATGCAGATACAGTTTTAAAAGCTAATATAAAATGAAATGAATAGTCAGCTGATGGTTTTGATAATACATTTTCTCATTTGCTCTCCATACTGACTGACTGTATTCACCAAAGTACAAACACACCTATAGAAACAAGTATATGGACAACAAGTATATACCTAAAGTTTTTCTTCATTTATCTGTTTACAAAGATTAGTGTTAGCTGACTTCTGTGAAGTCAAAACTGACACTAGCTCCAAGCTATTTATCATATCAGATCTGAATCTGTTGTAGCACAGAAACTTGTACTTTCTTTCTTTTACAAACGTCTACTCCTGTTTTGAAAGCTAAATCAAATCATCGTGGATTATTACTACCCTTTTGATTCTGAGGCACTGTGCCTATCACCGCTCTTTGGCATTTTGGGAGCTTAGCAGTTTTTAAATAGAAAATTAAAGTTCAAACAGGGACTTCTAAGTGAAATAAAAAAAGATAGATGAAACCTTATGCAAAGACCTGAAAGTAATGTCTGAGGTTTGTTTAACACACACACACACACACACACACACACACACACACACACACACACACACACACACACACACACACACACACACACACACACACAGTGAGAAGTTATGCCCTGGGACAACTAAAGCTACTGCATGTCCTCTGCTTGTTCCAACACAGAAAGGTCACTGCATGATTTATGCACTTGTTTTGTGAGTTAGATGGGAAAGTGTTTGTGCTTTGGGGAACCTGACCAATTGAAACATGAACTATGAAAATAAAATTCAGTTCATGGATTGATTTGCAGCTTAAGCTGCCCAACTGAATGTCACTGGATAAATACACAGAGTGTGCTTGTGTCCATCTGTGCATTTATGTTTATATTTCCAGTTTAATGTGTATGTTGGTGCCTCACGGCATGTGCAAGGCATTAGGGTGTTTCTATGAATTGTGTTATATGTAACCAAACAGATGCTCCCTGTAAACATTACTAGGTCATGATGCAGCTTTTTCTTCTGTGGGTTTTTCTTTTCTTTTTTTATGTGTTTGCAGTTATTAGATAAAGACAGTAAGTGTGTATGCCCTTATTTATATGGCGGTGTGCTCAAATGTAGCTTGATTTCTCCATCTAATGCTAGCATCTGTCTTGACATGACAGTTCACGGTTGGAGACATGTATTCTTTAGCATGGCAGCTCACAAGGGAGAGACACAGATGGGTTTTGACTTCGTAATGGTAATGGGTGACTGAGGATGAAGTTATTCTAGTTGACAAGCAGCTCCATGTCTGCTGTAATCGAATATCTCCTGTGAGCTCTTTTTTTTCATACAGTTTTAGAATTTTCTGGCTGTGATTAATTGAATAATTTAGGCATAGCCTACATTTAGAAAAGGGGGGAACTGCCTTTAAAATAGAGAACATGCTTAAAAGAAAACAGTGGATGAGTATATTTTGATAAGTTTAATATAATATGAGAAGTGTTTTATTTATCACAGAGTCCCTGGTGATATGTGTGTTATCAAGGCTTGTTTAGTGTTTTGTTAGATAAATCATGTGCACTCTTATCTTCTGAATCAAATAACAAACCTATAGACTTTTAGGAGTTTGCACAGGTTTTCTTGGATGTGCTTTACTAGATGTTTCAAATAAACAGTATTTCAGTTTAACAGTTCATGAAAATTCAGAAAATTCCAGTTTTTGGTTTAATGCTGATCGAATCCTCCCTCCGTTACAGTAGGGGTTACACAGAAGAACCTTCCTTAATTTAATAATAATTTATCAATCTGATTATCATTTGCTAAACATATTAAACACTAGCACCAAAGTAGTTTAATTAAAGTTTCCCCAGATTCAGAGGCCTAGAAACCAGTTAGGAACTATTTGACAGCCACTGGTTGCTGGTTGGCGAGTGGTGCTTGGAGGTGGCTGACTGTCTCTTACAAATAAATTGTTAAAGCCCCAATCACACAGGCCCAGACACTGATCCGTGACTGTATTGGAAAGCACTGGTTGCTAGGGAAAAGCTTGTATTCTTCAACCAGTTGTTGGCTTTCGCTAGTGTGAAGATTGATTTCAAAGAGGTGGTGCGCTGAAATATCTTTCTTGCAGCTCTTTTGGTGACTAGCAGACAGCCACGGCCGTCAGTGGTTTGAATTAAAGACACTGAAAGTTTTCGTGGAAAAACGCAACAAAAACTTTTGAGGCTTTGAAAATCCAGGTCGATTGTTCAACAGTGTGAACAGTGTCAACCATACCTTGCACCTGCACTGATACCCTGGTGTTTATTTTTCCTTTTAAGTAGGAGAGACAAAAAATGTTGTTGTAGCGTTTTTATAAGTGGATTATAAGTGGAAAGTTGACTAGTGAAACATCCATGACGCACACCAATATAACGAACAATACATGCACAACATGCCCTAAAACTGCAGCCTATTTACAGAGTAAGATGTGGACTTTCTCCCCACTTTTCCACTAATATATGTACCTGAAAATGTCATCCTACTTAAAATCATGAATAGTATGGTTTTTGGTCTTCTTTCCTGTAAAATATAGGCACTGTAAAATTTAATTGGTTCCCAGAACTTAAAACAATTATGGAAACTCGTTGCCACAAAAAAGTAAGTAAAGCTTACTTAAGATAAGGATAGTAAGGAAGGATAAGTAAGGGCAACTTACTCACTTGGTTACATGCTGTTTAAAATGACTTACAGTATAATTATTTATTCTTTCAAATAAAAATCTTGATTGATTATCCCCTTATTGTAATGTATGTATCGCTAACCCTTTCTAGGAAAAAGTACTTATATCTAAATATCAGATAAAATATATAGAAATTCCATTGTAGGGGAATTGCACCTTTAATCCGAGGACATATAATAAAGTGCCACCTTATTAAGTAGCTGTACACACTAAATCTTCATCTATGAATTTATTAGAAGTTAATAATGTGGAATTAAATAAAATGAACAACTCTGGCACTTCAAAGATTTTAATTGAATAGAGAGGCAGCGCATATTAGATAACACATTCATGCCAGAGGTAAATAGATGGCACTTGTAAGCACAAGCTTGTTTAGCACGACAGCTGTGTTGGATACATTACTGCATTAAATCAAACCCAATTACTGCTAGCTCATTGCCCCCGTGCCCCGAGAGGTATCTGATTCAAACGCAGAAGTATGCAGTTCTTCAGTGTTACTGTTAAGAGGAACAATCTTCTAATGTTCATCATAAAGACCAAAACAAAAATTGAGGTGACAGTCTGTTTTCAAAAGGCATGTTCTGGGTATGATCTATAAAATGCGCACTGAAGTCCCAATCGTTTAAGATATCAGCAGCTACTTAGTTTTTAGTGCTTTTGGGATTTGTGGGGTGTGCTGGAGGCTTGCTCTGCTGTGGCTCAGAGTGCTGATGTTTTTATGTGTTGCTGCTGTGGTTTTTGTCACTTTAGAGGGTCAACACATTGATATCCACTCCAACGCTTACATGCACTATGTTACGCTGATGGAGGAGGCTTTTTAGGGACAGCACTACAGGGAGTGGGTCTGAGTGGTAACCTCTGAAATGGAACAATGCGCGATCGCTAGTGTGTATGTGTGTGTACTCACAGCTGAGAGTATGCTCACAAAACCGAGGCTACACTGAATGACAGATGGATGGATGAGTAAACGATAGAAAGGGAGAAATGATATTTAGAGAGTGTGAATGTACAAAACAAAGAGAACAATAAGAGCAAATGGAAGGGAACTTCAGACTGTCAGAAAGCAAAGAGTGGCACACTCACTTTGCCTGAGCAAAGTGCCAAGCCACCAGTTTTTTCCAGCAAGACACACTGGAGGTGTCTGTCAGGTCAATTAGCACTACTGTGCTTACATTTTCCACCTGACTTCCTTCATTAGTGTTTTTGTCTGCAGCTTTGAGGCTGCTCAGTGTGTCTGCATGTTTAGTCATACTTCAACCCTTTCCCCCACCTCTCTCGGTGAAAACACAGTTTATAAATCTGCTGTGAATGTGTCAAACATTCAACTTAGAGGAGATCATAGTATTATTTTCCCCCCTCCAGGTAATTCCTTCTACTGACTTTGCGACCCCCTGACTAGTATTCAGAATTTGTACTTGCAAGGATCTGCAGTTAGTGTCTACATCAAGATTTAAACAAATGTGATACCTAAGTAGTATCTGCACATATAGGAAAGAAATTGAACAAAGCAAATGACTATGCTATGGTATCTATGTTTTATGGTGTTTGCACTATCATTCATAAAAAGCACAAACCCTAATCTAACCAAACAAACAGTACAGTTTCTCAAATAGACCCATGAGGCTCCTCGAAAAGTAACTCAGACGTAGCACAGAGTAGAAAGAAAAAGCAACAAAATCCAGGAAGCACAGGGAAGGAAAACAATACACAATACAACATGACAAATGAAAAATGTGATTGTTCATACAAGGACATGCTCAGGGTTAACAAAGAGAGTGGAAACAGCTGGGAGATAAGAAACAGGTGACGATAATCAAGACAAAGCGGGGGAAGGACATGAAATTAAACAACACACAAGAGACAACTCGCTATAAAATTAAAACAAGAAAAACATAACAAACACAGAAATGAGAACTTCACAGCAGGAAAATTCTTACAATTTAAATATGAAACAACTGAAAAAGGAATGAACAAAACTAATGACTGGAGAAACACAATGTAATGATTTTACAAAACAAGAAGTAACAGAATAAAGAGATACATACAAATTATCAATCCAAATGATTACCTAGAAAGAAAGACAAAGAAAGAAAGATCAAATTACAAAATATTATATATAGAGGAAACAGGCAAGGAATAAAGAAATAAAACACATGAAACTAAATAGCAATTCGAACTCATAACTAACCAAGAGCAAACTTAAACATGAATCATACAAAAAGACAACAGTAATTCTTGTCTCAATTGTCTTAAAACTCGACACCTACAGATCAAGACCCAGGGATCTCAACAACAGGAGCATATCCTAATCCCCGAATTGGCTGTTGGTGTTGTTTTTTTTTATCCAGACGTTTTACAGTCTACTGAAGCGTTAAGAAGAGGATGTGGCACTAATACCGCAGTAGGCAAACAGACATGTGTTATCCTACCAATACATAAAGATATTAAACCAATTTATAATATCTGCTCACAATGGGCGATGTTCCTCAAAATGAAATTGTTATATTTCAAGGAAATTTGCAAAGATGATATTTCTGACAATGTAGACAAGCTGCTATCATTGATTGCTGACTACCTAATTTGAAGTCTGAATCTATTGCCACACACTGCCTCAGAGTAGTAGCAGTGACACAATGTACTTCAAATGTAAGCACAAACATTTCCTGGGTATTTTTTTCCCTGGAAAATGTAAGTGAAAGTATACAACTGCTTACCAGTAACAGTAACTTAACTTAGTTTGTAACTCTTCAGGAACCTCCACAATATTGTCACATAATAAAATTGAAACTGAAAAATATACATGTTGTATGTTGAGTTAAGACTTTTTTTGCTTGAAGCCCAGGAACTTTACTTCTGATTGCTCTTTCCATAGAATATACTAGCGAGTGCACACACTATTGAATCGATAGTATCTCCCCTTCATATGCAATCATAGCCTGTAATCATTGGTCTGTTTTTGCTTCAAGTGATGAAACAAGTTTGCCTGATGTTCCACCTTTTTGAGCAGACCTGCCCTACTTTCTGATCCAGCCTGCACACCTGCTTCCCATTTACTCGTCACTCCTCTGGATAAAAGGCCTGCTGAAACCTCAACTCTTTGCCAGATTGTTGTCATCCTTGTGGTGGTACTCAGGCTCTCTAACTAACTTGGTTGTTAGAGAGCATTTGTTTTGCAAGTACTTACTGTTACTTGACCTTGTTCTCTTATTTTCGCTTCTAGTTTTTCCTGGCTTTGGCTGGATCAAAGTTTTCCTGCAAACTAGTGAAATTCCTGAAGTTGGATTACCTGCAGACCAAAATCTGGCAATCACCCATCAATGCCCACCCTTGAAAACTTACCTACCTACTCTCAACCGCTTCAGTCATCCATAAAAATGTACCTACTTTATACTTACCCATATCCAAACAATATTGCTTGCTTTTGTTAATAAGAATAAAACTTGCATTAGTCTTCTGGGTCTTGCTGTTTAGTCTACTTTTTTTGGTGTGTGATTTTGACAGTTTGTTGTTTCCGCCTTTAACAGGTACAGCTTCCTGACATATTTTGCAAATTGTTGTTCTTTGTTGGGAGTCTGACCTCTTGTACCTCCCTTTTTACACAGTAAGTCCTCATCAGAGGCCGTCACACTGCTCTCCCTCTCAGACATGTCTGTGCTTGTCTCATTGACGTGTGTACTACGGGATATAATGATGTCCCTGAATGACACTGTTTTATTATGGGGAAAAAAAAATTGTAAAGTTCAGGTAGCATTGTGGATGTATGACACAGCCCTGATGTCCACCTGTTTATATTAGACTTTTTTTTTGGACTTTTTCTTCTCCCACCCCCATTCTCTGCGGCCTGCTGGAGCGGGAGGGCTAGGTGGAGTTGGCCGTCCGACTGCGGTCTGGAGTGTGGGGCCTCCCTGCTGCTACGGAGTCGGGGTGGTCTGCCTCTCCCCACCGCAGGGAAAAGGGTAACACCACCTGGGTCTGGGTGCAGTTCCCCCCTCCAGGAGCAAGGGTACCTAGACCCGGTTTGTAGAGTACGCTTGGGGAGTGTGATCGTGTGTACAGCGTCTCTTTATGTCTGTCTCCACGTTGGTTGAGTGTGGAGTGAGTGCATATGAGAGCATGAGGGGGGGAATGGATGTTTGTGTCTGTGTGTGCCTGTATGTCTGTGTCTATATGTCAGGTTGGGTATCAGACGCCACCTCTCTGGGGACACCTCAGGCCCTCCAAGGTTTGGAGGCCTATCTCCACCTACCACCACTTCCCCTGCCGGTGGCGGACTCCCTCAGGTGTCGGTGCGTTGGTGGTTCTTTGTGTCTGGGGGTGGGCGTCCAGGTACACACCGGCTCACTCCTTGGCGGCCGCTTATCGGGGCCTGGAGCCTGGGGCTCGCTCGGGCCCCTTCGGGGGTGGGGTGCCCCCGGCCTCTCGGCCTGGGGCTCGGTCACTCAGGCACAGCTGGTGGCCGGCGGAGCTCACGGGCGCGTCACTGCAACTCCCCCTGGCTTCTGCTCCGCGGCTGCTGAGTGAGCCCTCATCTGGGACTCTCCTCAGCTCTTACTGGGACAGTGGCGCGGCTGCCCCTCTGTTGGTCTTCCATGGTTTCTTGTGTTCTGGGTGCCTCTGGATGTCTGGAGTTTTGATCTCCTCCATACCTGCTTCACACCCTGGAGGACGGGGCTGTGGCCCCCCCACACTCCCTAGCAGATCGTTACATGGAGAAACCTTTGGAATACAAGCGCGCTGATCCACACAGGTATGCACACGGGTGTTCACTGCTCGTAGACCCAAATTACACCTTTCTTGGCTGCTACTTCGAAGCACATCTGTCCTGCGTGCTGCACAACAACATTGAATATTTAGTATTTACTGCTGTTTACACTTAGCTAGATTAATGCGATGGTGTTGTGTTTAGTATGTTGCTTTGTTTTTTGTTTTTTTTGTCTTTTTTTGCTTGTTTTCTATTCTTCTCTCAACAGGTGATCCAGGAGATTTTTATTTTTTTTTCTCCCCCCTTTTCTCACTGTCCCTCTCCCCTTCTGTTTTTCCTTTCCTTCCTCTTTCTTTCTCCCTTTCCTATCCCTCACTCATGTCTGTCCCGTCTGTAACATCTGAAAATAAAATATAATAAATAATAAAAACAAAGATCGACCAAATGGACCAATACGGCAATGCCACGATGATCCATTTGGCAAAGTAAATCCATTGGGTATCCTTGTTGGTCTTCAGACAACAATTCTGATGGCTAAAGAACCAAATGGGACAGGCGGAAAAAAAAAAAAAAAAAAGACTCTTTTTTTGGTCCCGTGTGCACTTTGCAGTTGCACTTTGCTCTTGGCATTCTATCCAAATAGCAAGTATACATTAAAACACTTTAGCAACATCATAATGAATAGAAAGACTTAAGGATTGGGATAGAACTATAGTGCTATCTTTGTAATCAATAATCAAGTGCATATGAGGAAATTGCTATATAATGGGGATATTGTCTGAGTGGGGAAAATCAGAAAAAATCTGTAAAACCAACAGCATATTTAGTTATGGTCTATAGTTTTATTGATCCTCTCTGTGTGAGTTGCTGAATGATCCTGGATCATCCCCAAAGGTCCACTTATGCATAATTTAAATTCATACAGCGTCCATGACATGCCCTGTCATGCGAGATGGGGGGGGGGGCGCAATATGCTCTGAGAGTTAATATTCCCTATTGGTATCCCCAATGTCCAGTCCCACAGTCTATACTGACTCAATATCCGAGAGGCACAATTACAGCATAAAATGCTTAGTCATTTGAGATCTTCAAGGATTCCTGAAAATAACAGTGTGTTTTGATGTGTCGGACTTTGAACACACATGGGCGGCTGTTTTATGAGGGCCAGGAGATGAAAGACAACGAGGTCTGAATGTGTGACAGGAAGGCAGGGCAGTGATTCCCTTTCAGGTTTGTTTCAGGCCACCTGCTGGGTCCTCCAAACAAAGCCCCACATGGCAGATCAAAGCACGTCACCATCGCTTTGTTTTGTTGAGGTTTCACACAATTAGCAGTTTATTTATGGGCGAGGAATCCATGTGGCAATATTAGCAGCTAACTGACTTGAGCCAGTGTCAGAAGTCTTTTTGTATGAGACAGCTGCGTATTCATTAAAGACTGATTACTGGGTAAGTAAACCAAATCGCAACGTGAAAAAGCTTTTAGGTTTTATTCTCATATGGCGTTGGTCATCTTTAGAAATATGTAACTAGGTATCTAAGGGACAATATGTTTAAACCTTACAATAAATATGGTATCAGGATAAAAATTGGACAAAGCAATAGTTTTCCAAGAGCTCTATCCATTTGTCTTCTGGTTCTCTTGGATTGCTTTAAGGCTTTACAACCTTAACTGAGCGAATAAATAGCCGTCACACTCCCCAAATAGTGTGATCGCCTGTCACAGCCCTTCACATCCATTTGCTTTATTGGACGTGGCTCACGCCTCCAGATATTTATATCTTTTTACAGTCATGTACTGTAGTGGCTAACAAAAACAAAAAAAAAACAAAAAAAGGAAAGAAAGCAGTGAAGGAGAAAGAGGAGACAGGAAGGCTAGGCAGGCAGCTAGACAAGTAATGGTGTGAAATAAAGAGGAGAGATGTGTGGAGCTTTGGCTGGGGACTGCCTCCAGATCCATCTTGCCCTGCTTAAAACCCTAGCGCCTGGGTAATGGCTGCGCGGCAGGTGCTTTCAGAGGTTACGGCACAGGAGATGAGGGATCTAGGAGTAGAGAGGCCAAACTGAGAGGTGATTTCCCCAGCAGAGGCCTCTTCATTTTGGGGGGGAGAGGAGATGTCGGCATTGCTACTGCTGTTGGAGCCTGGAGGAAAACAAGCAAATTGCTCCCCACAGGAACAGGGCACCGGCAACAAACTGCATCTGAGATGATATAGGGTGTTACCTGCTCCATGGCCCTCTGTTGTTTTCATGTATCTCTGCACACATGAAACATTAATTTGATATATAAATGGTTCTATCTACTCTTTTCTTAACCATCCATTTATCCATACATGCATGCGCTATGAAGGAAAAAATAGATCTCCAACTGGCGTATATAATACACACAACAAAAGATATATAGTTGTATAAAAAAGCAACTGCATCCCACAGCGCCAACTTATTTAATGAGGTCACCGTGTTGACTAGAATAGATGGAGTCCCAGGCACATGGTAAATGATACAGCCAAATGCATGAGTGTGTGTGTGTGTGTCTATGTGTGTGCGTGGTTGTAATTCCTCTTCTGGTGTTTGTGTGGAAAAAATTACTGATTCCTTTGCTTTAGGTCAAAAGGCAGTTGTTTCGAGCATAAAAGCCAACCTTTACAGAATGTCTGAGGTGTGGCATGACAAAGGCATTGGTTCTACATTTAATTCAGAGGTTGTACACTGGAAGAAGACGAGGTCCGCCATTAAAGCTGTCATCTTGCATTGTGAACAAAGCAGGTAAACCTCTGTGAGCAGAACAAATGCAACACTGGATTCGCCCCTGCTTCACTGATAGGAGGACGTACCGCTGCTGCAAAGCTGCAAAGCTGTTAAGTCCACTCAAGGTTTATCCCTTTCAGTGGTAAATAATATCTTCAGCTTCTCAACAGCAAGAACCCCTTGCTGAATCTCGCTCAGTGCATTTACCTGAATCAGCTCTAGCCATCTTGCATTTGTTAAAGGCTCTTTGGCACCCCTCGAGTATGGTTGAAGGTAATTGAATTGAGCTCATTCTTTGTGCTGATTTCTTATGTTACCGAAAGGGACTTGGGGAGGAAAGGCATTCTCAGAATGAGGCTTTTTTTTTTAAATTAATGCAAAGGCTATTCATGAAAGGGATTATGAAAGTCATATGCAAAGCTGAAAGGGGAGAGAAAAGGCAGCAGGAGGCACTAGGATCATATTTTCTGTAGAGATCTGTAGCCTGTCCATGAGTTTCATGCTCCCTCACTACACATTTATCTGGTTTTAGACTTAAGCTTGCTACTGTTATAATAACCTCTTTTAAATCTGCTCTAAATTGTTTCTCAATGAAACAGGCAGTACCAAATCCATAACAATCATGTCTTCTTTTCACGTTAATGAAAAATGTCATTAATGAGTAGAAGAAGAAACAAGAAAGGACATGAAGAAATTTTTTGCTGTTTTGAATTCTGTTGTTTATTAACATGCAGATGCAACAGCTGTGTGAGAGTACTACTGTTTACAGTTACTGCACCATAGTGTCCTTTTGAATCTAGTTACTTTACTCCTCAGTGACCTGCAGAGCCGAGTAAAGCAGAGGAGCTGGAAAAGGGAGTTGGCATGTTGATGATTTTCGCTGTCCATTTCCTCACTACATTAGATGTCAAAGGGGCAGAAAAGATCTTCCTATCAGTCCTCACCGCCTGTTCTTTTGCCCAAGGCGTCAAACGCTGCCCGTCACTGACATCTCACAGTAGACACAAGGTGTCTAGTGGTGGTTGTGGCTCACTGCAATATGGAAGAAGTAACAGAGGTCTGTCAATCCTACAGATATACATATAAAATCCAAATTAGGAATTAAGAAATATGTAAAGTTAAGAATTTTGGGGGGGCAGACAAGCACCACCTAGTTCAGCTGACTGCCTCCCATCCGATTAGCCGCTAGTGGGAATTTTAAACTGAAATCTGTGTAGCTTACACAGAGCCCAGCTCAAAGTTCTGAACCTTCAGCCATCTTTAATTGATGTCGATGTACCAGAGGGGCATTTGTGGATTAAATGAATCCACTGAAAATGAGAATTAGAATTTTAAACTGTGAAACCCAGTGTAAGAATCAGCAAAACACTCGTGAGCCTTGGGCCTCTCTTAAATGTGTGAAATGAATATTATATAAAGGCATAAAATATCCCTATTAGAGCAATATGAAATTGAATTGCTAATAGAGACAGTAATAGATTTAAAGAGTCACCAGGGAGATCCATGTTTTCTGTGACATGTGTGGAAATGCACCAGAACACAGAGCAGAAGTCTTTAATAGCAATACTGACGGCTTCTACTAATTCAGTAGAATTTTAGTAAAAAAAAAAAAAAAAGCTCCCCAAAAGAGGCCAGCTCAGTGCTCATTTCCAAACAGCCACAGCATTTTGACACGCTCCTCAGAAACTGTTGACATTTTCTAAATTAAAATCATCTCCCTCTTTTCCTTCGTGTGAAGTAATACTTCATTAGTGATGATTGTTCATCCATGCCATGAATACAAAGGCTTATTTCTTGAGAAATGACAAAGGACCTCTTTTGCCTCAGAACCACCCAAGATAAAAGTGTAAACCCTTTGACGAGTTAATGAATTGAGTACGGATAAAATCGACTTTGGGTGTGTACTCACACAGCTAATGAAATTCAATTTAAAAAAAGCCCCCGTAAGAGGTGAAAACTTGCAGTGTGATTGAGATTTTTTAAAGGTTTTAATCAACAAAAAACAAAACAAAAAAACAGACCATTAAGTCATTAATCTGTGTTTAATAATCTTGGGATTTTCTTCATACGTCTGTAAATTTTTAATAGATTGCACCCCAACAAGTCTATTTTTAACAAGAGACCTCATCACGGTGTCACACGATGAGCTTGAAGGCTTAACGTAAAGGCCGATGTTGTTGTTGTTGAACGGAGTTGACACCTATCTGGATCGGTCATGGCTATGTTGTTTGTCTTCTGCCAGGAGACTTTTAATGCTTGTACTGAAACAGTAAAAAGGACATATTGACTGCAACTGCTGACACTGTGCACACAGCAATTGCCAATATTTCACCCGCCTGAGACATTATAGTCGTTGTGCAGTGGAGGTGGTTGCTGCAGCCTTGCTTTGACAGTCTTGAGTGACATTGGCAATGTGTGCACACAGGCTCAAGGCAGATGGACACAGACTGACAGAGAGATGGAGGCTGAGGGAACGACAGAAAGAGAGAGAAAAGTAGCCAAGGGTAAATTCAGCACCATGGGCAGCTACCATCAGACAGCTCTCCAGGCAGCATTTCTTTGCTTTTATCTCCAAGATGAATCACTTATAGCTGACAAAGCCAGCGTTGGATAAGCACACTGGTTTGAAATGTCACTGTAATAGGAAAGCCCACAAAAGTACACCTTTCCAAGTCAGCTCCTTTCTTTGGTTTTATTTCTAAGTCTTTGCCAACTTTCTGAGCTAATGTGTCTCACCACTGTATACTTGCAGAAATGAGCTCTGCGCTGCATGAAACGTAGCAGTTCTCTGGTGGTATTGCAGGTGTTAACATCAAGCAGCATTAAGGTTTTATACATGCATTGTGGACCACACAAGCCGAACTTTACACTGTTTGCATGTCTAGCATTTCCATTGATGCCCTAGAGTGAGATTCCGTATCAGACCTGACATGTTGTTGTTATTATTAACAAAGCATTGCTTTGTTCTTTTTAAATGTTCTTTAATTAGTTTGTAGTGCAGGAAAAAGCAGATGATAAAAATGTTAGCATGACAGATGTTTAGATTGATTACATAAACATCATGTAGGAGTAGATAATGGATAATAGATATTGGTTTAGATGTAATTGGACATGAATAACTTGAAATTACTATATAATATACTACAGTATATTTCTAACTAGGAAGCTAATTTTCTTCCTCTGCACAATACATTGCTTAAACATAGAAATGTAAAAGTGAGGTCAGAGGTCAAATGTGACCTGATTTTTGGATGCAAAACACAAAGGCAGTAGAATTTTAAGCATAGTTTTAAAGATAAAAGACATTTTACGAAAGTTTGACCTTGAAGAAGAGGTCAGAGGTCCAAACTAATGTGATATGTAGAATTCCCATATATCATTTCCTATATAACTATATTGTCAATACAAACAATGGGAATAAGAAACATAGCTTTAAATAGTTACATAGAGCATAATTATTACTTTAACTTTCAGATCAATTTACTAATTCTGAAGGGAAGGTCAGAGGTCAAAAGCTTTATCTTTTTTTTTTTTTTTGACAAATTAATAAATAAGTTGATCTTGAAGACCTTGGTGGATGTAAGCCAAATTTTAATGGATTGTTAACATGACACTTCTACAGCTCTACAGTTTTACTGTTGAGCTTTTATACTTTTCATGTTGCAGGGAAATAAGCACAGGTGTTACTAACAACATTAATGAGAGTTTTGTCATATTAACATGCAGAGAGCTTGAATGACTGTCATAAGTAACACCTGTTTACTTACTATTTCAAGTCAAAATGACTGCTGCAAAAGAGCTTTATTGGCAAAGAGCTCAGCAGACATTCCTATATGAATGCCACTTTCTGAAAATATATCCATCACATGCGTGGCTGTTTCCATACTTTTAAACTTCTTTAATAACTACAATAATTCCGTTCCATACAACCTACTTTACAAAAAATTGAGGCCAGTGTGTAAAATGTAAATGGGGGTAAAAAAAAAGAGTGTGACAGTTGTGGACTGCAGACAGGCCAGTTTAGCACTGACACTGTTTTTCTTAGGAGCGATGCTGTTGTAATACATGCAGCATGTGGTCAGTGAGCCAAGAAAAGAATTTCATATTATAATTGGCCAGACAACAGGACTGTTTTCCCACTTTGCCTCAGTCCATTTTAAATCAGCTCTGGTATTTCTGGATGATGTTTATAGATGTTTTTTTTCTTTCTTTGCATGGTAGAGTTTAAAATTGCATTTGCACATGGAGACTTTGCTCAGTTATACTAATTTTCACAAGTATTTTTGAGCCTATCATCTAGTACCTGTTCATTTGACTATTAAGCTCACAGTACTGGTGAAAGGCTTTGTCCCATGCATACAGAGATTTCTCTGGGACTTAGAACACATCATACTTTATTAAACTCTTATATGTGACATAGTGAACTGCTAACCCCTTGCAATGCTACTGCCACAGAAGAAGAGGTGTGATTTTCTTCCCTCTGCCTTTTGCTCTCCTAGCATTTGATCCATAAGACCACTCAGTCTGTAATCAGAGCTTTCAAATTTGACCTTGACTTAAATCCATCACATGGGCAGTTGTTGGTGAAAACGGGGGCCAAAAGCAGCCTCTAAAATCAAATGATCAGCTCGTCCATGTGTTCACGGAGGAGGGGGATAATTCTCTGCACTCGGGGCAATTAGAATTACAAGCTAGTTCCATTTGCACCATCCCCGCACCTATAAAAGCATGTATGGCACCAGCAAAGCTAACGAGGGGTAATTATCATAAGTGTGTGGAACCCAAGCCCCATTCAGAGGAGATTATAACCTTCTCCATCCATCCCTTTCCCTCCACCCTTTCGCAATCTCTCTCTCTCCCTCTTTTTGTGAATCACTTTTAACCTGCAATCCAAACAGCTTTAACAGGGATTATGGAGTTTTGATGAGAGACAGAGAAAGGCTGGGAGAAAGTGAGTTTGGGGTAATGAAGCAGCAATGTCAAGGAATGATTTATGAGCGGTTCTCTTTCCTCCACTGTGATGTAGTCAGTTCAAATATCACATTTCAGAAAAATTCAATTCTGACCACGCACAAAGTGATCAGTGTACCATTTCAAGAAATTGAATCGCATTGTTTGTTTAATATACTATTCCAAGCCTCTCGGTGATATGTCAGCAATATTTCCACATAACAGCAGAACATTGCACATAGAGGAGAATATTTGAAGAAGACTGTAAAGCTTGAAGATGAAGCATTTAGTCGATTTACAAGTTTTTCTTTCTATAATATTCTGGGAGAAGTGTGGCGTGCCAGTTAGATTTTAGACAGCTGAGTCACAGGCAAAAAGCCCAGGGTTGCTGAGCTAATGAGCAGTTTACAGACACTATGAGCAGCTGCACAGGGTGCAGACTATATCTTGTTTAAAGCAAATCAGTGTGTAATATTCTAGACTCAAAAATAACAAAGCACTACATAGTAAATAAAAGCTAAAATAGCATCTTATAAATGTTTTTTCATTTTGCATTAGAATGAAAAGTGGTCGGTAGGTCATTCTTACCACCTTTATGAGATGATTGCAGCATTTTCCCTCCCACTGCATATTTACATCTTAGACGCTAAGCTGACATTTTTAGCCTTTGGTACTTTGTAATGAGTGAGCAGGTAGGAGGTCCTTTGATAAGTCAATAAAGGATGGCTTGTGGACATAGACACAGAATGAAAATCTATTGTGTAACTTTGTAGTTATTGGACAGTTAATGGTAAATACAATAAAATAAAATAAAGATAAGTATCACAGAATTTCTTTCACCAGCCCAGTGTTCAAGAAAAGACAACATAAAAAATGTCGAATTAAAAAAAACAAAAGTCCAAATTTATTGTCCAAAAATCTATTGTTGTTGTTGAGATAACGCAATTAACGTAACTTTTACTTAAACACATTTTTAAAAAGTGTTTTAAGCAAAAAGATTATCCAAGATCTCCTTATCCATGAAGTACAGAACTAGGGGATCACCTAGCTAAATACACCTACCAACAACTCAAAATCTCACTTGTTAACCGCGTTATATAGTTTGTTTAATGTGTACTCTATGTAAAATAAAAAGAAATATGATTTTAGGGTGAAATAACACAAGGTACAGATTAAACTAATCTAATACAACACGCTAAATAGCAAGCTATTTTTTTTTTTTGCCTTTTAATGTTTATGCTAAGCTAATACACCTGTCTCCAGACATTGGCTAGGTACTTAACACACGAGTATTTATTATGAAAGTAGCATTGATCTCATCTTAGATTTTGATAGTAAATAATTTAAAATTTCAAAAATGTGTTACTTAAACTTGATAGCAATGCATGCTAACTGGCATGTTTTTTCCCCCCCTTAGACTTTGTTTAGAATAGTCTGGCGTTATGCAGTGCTTATAAATATAGGTTGATAGCAGCAAATTTTATTATCCTTAAAACATTCAACTGGCCGAATTATTAAATCTGTGTATGGGGGTGGCACAGAGGGACAAAGAAAAAGCTAGGGAGAGCTCACAGGATGCCAGAATATTTAAACAGAAATAAAATCAGTGCAGAAAATTGGACAATGACTGTATTTACAGGCTGCACTCACATGTCCTATTAAACATTTGTTTCATGAAATGTGGTGCTGCGAAAGAGTTTAAATATAATTTTGTATAAATAATTCACAAAGTGAAAAATGTAAGTAAAAGTTGTAATCGTTCTTTAATAGAAATATCAGATAATTAAAATGTATTTAAAATGCCTCAAGTAAGTATACCCATCCATCCATCCATTCGCTTCCGCTTATCCTTTTCAGGGTCGCGGGGGGCGCTGGAGCCTATCCCAGCTGTCATAGGGCGAGAGGCAGGGTACACCCTGGACAGGTCGCCAGTCTGTCGCAGGGCCAACACACAGGGACAGACAACCATTCGCACTCACATTCATTCGCACATTCACACCTAGTGACAATTTGGATTTTCCAATTAACCTATCCCCACAAGCTGCATGTCTTTGGACGGTGGGAGGAAGCCGGAGTACCCGGAGGGAACCCACGCAAACACGGGGAGAACATGCAAACTCCACACAGAAAGGCCCCGGCCTGGTGTTGGAATTGAACTCAGGACCTTCTTGCTGTGCGGCAACAGTGCTAACCACCGTGCCACCGTGCTGTAAGTATACCCATTATGTAGAATTGCACTTTTCAGCATTCAGTACTTTAGATCATAATTATTGATCCACTGATGTATACAGCTCTTTAATGTTCCAGATGTTGAGGACTTTTATTTTATTAAATAAACATTGCTGGTAACTTGATCCTGATTATTTATTATTATTCATTGATTTTAGTGACAAGAAATGTTTTAATCGTACTATTATGAAAACATGCTTCACATGTCTGTGAAAGATCTCAGTCAGACGTAAAGATGCTTCAGTCTTTGCATCAGATTAAAATTGCTCGTCCCTATTTACCTGAATTCAGCACATCCCTCAGAAAAAAATTAAGAATATAAATAAAAAATTGTATCATAACCAAAATTAAATCAACAACTTTTATGTCTACATTTTGCTACATTCCTGGTAATTAAAACATCTTAACAAAGAAATATGGTGTGCATTCAACAGACCTAAGTGGATCTCCTCAAAGCAAAATCTAAATGCTTTCACTCTATTCATTCCACCTGAATGTGATGAATGTGACTGAAACTCAAAGCAAAGTACTTGACTGCCGTGAGCAGTGTTGCCAACTCCTCAGTAAGGAAAATCGCTATTGGTTGTCCTAAAAGTCACTAGAAGTCGCTAAATGACGTCATCGCCTAATTTACATAATTGGTCATGCTAATCTAATTGTAACCTATTTTGTTGGAGAGAGAAATAACATGGAAGAGACAAAGTGAGTAAAAAACGTCATAAATGCTACAAATTAAATTTCTTTTAGCAATTATTGTTTTTTAACACTAGCATCCCCCAGGCTTCTACCTTTCTACCTATAAAACCCGAGAGCAGCCAAATGGCTGGTAGGCTTTTAGCTAGGCTTTAGCTTCAGCCAAGTGGAAGCTAAATTGGCTAGTCATTCATATGTAAATTGGGTCGTTATCTGGGAATTCTGGAGGGAGGGGAGTGGGGGTGTGTGATTGAGGGCGTGGGGGAGCTGCTAAAAGCTGTGCACTTCCTTTTGTGTTTCATCTTGATGCATTCTCAATCATCCAGGGAAATAAATCTCCAAAAGTCACCAACTTGGAGTGTTTCAGTTTGCCATCTTAGGGAGAAATCAACACACATGGGTGTATGTCCTTTATTGCTGAGATTTATTGATAAAAACAGTACAAAAAACCAACCATTTGTACACATATTTACAAATAATAATAAAAAGTGAGTGAGTACAATTCAACATTTTCAGCAATCACTCACAATCCTGGCACTGCCATGGTATCTGTAGTCTGCATTTACCACATGTGTATCTTTTGCAGTGAACACATCGCACAGTGGCATGATTGTTCTTGCAGTTGTGTTTGACCTGACACGTGGCTCTTTTTCCAGGGCTAGGTGTGGAGGGTTGTGTCCGAAGCAACTGTTCTTTTCTTGCCTTCTTCCCAGCTACATGAGAGCGAGCCAACTCTGTTGCAAGCGCCACCAGGAAGTCCACCCGTCTTTCCTTCGTCCCGGTGCATGCTTGATACAGCACATGTGCATTCAGTGCTGCCATGTCAATCATGTTATAAAACACGGCGACTGGCCAGCGCCGTGTTCCTTTGCGGACAGTGTACTCCCGAACCATCTGGTCCATCACATCCACGCCACACTTTGTTTTGTTGTAAAGGGTGACAGTGTTTGGCTTCCTTTTGGTGGTGTTATCAGTCTGAACCACGCTGTGCATGCTGCTAAGAATATAGACTGTCTTCTTCCGTTTGGCCGCATACGCCGTCAGCGTGGCAGCAGAGGTTGAAAACACCTAAGAAATAAGATAAATTGTTATTTCCATAGCCCTTTTACACACAATGAAACACATAAACATAGAACCACAAAAGACCTGTAACATACCTGAGTGGTGAATTCATTGCGATCTGTCTGTCTAGTGGATTGAGGAATTTCCCTGCGAATCCTGTTGACTGTGCCGAGGATGGTGGTTTTCCGTCTAAGAAGTTTTTGTGCAAGTGAAAGCGATGTGAAAAAATTGTCCGTGGTAACATTTCTGCCCTTGTCTAGGAATGGTTCCATCAGCCTCATTACTACATTTTCAGAAAGTCTCTCCCCAGTGGGACGATTGGGGTCCTTGCCAAGATATGGGAAGACATTGCAAATGTACTTGGATTTTAGGTCGCAAGCCACCCAAAACTTGATCCCAAACTTGTCAGGTTTACTTGCAATATACTGCAGGAAACAGCACCGAGTCTTTGATGGGAAAAGCTGTTCATCAACGGTGATATGTAGACCAGGGTTGTAGCACGTGATGCAGTTGGTGACAAATGATCCCCACACACTGGAAATTGCAGCGAACTTATCAGTCTTTGCTCGATCACTGCGGGTGGACTTGTCATCAAAGCGTAGGTGTTGCATGATGTCTTGGAAGCGGTTTCGTGCCATAGTTCCAATTATCTGTGGGTTTCCCAGGTTTGCCCACCAGCAGTCATTTAGAGATGGAACCCTGTTAATCCCCCGCAAGATGACAATTGCAATAAATGCCATTAGTTCAGGGAGGTCCATGAACCAATGAACATGCTCCATGCACCACTCAGCAGGCCATTTGTAAATATGTGTACAAATGGTTGGTTTTTTGTACTGTTTTTATCAATAAATCTCAGCAACAAAGGACATACACCCATGTGTGTTGATTTCTCCCTAAGATGGCAAACTGAAACACTCCAAGTTGGTGACTTTTGGAGATTTATTTCCCTGGATGATTGAGAATGCATCAAGATGAAACACAAAAGGAAGTTCACAGCTTTTAGCAGCTCCCCCACGCCCTCAATCACACACCCCCACTCCCCTCCCTCCAGAATTCCCAGATAACGACCCAATTTACATATGAATGACTAGCCAATTTAGCTTCCACTTGGCTGAAGCTAAAGCCTAGCTAAAAGCCATTTGGCTGCTCTCCGGGTTTTAAAGGTAGAAAATGCCAAATGGCGATCTGTGGGGGTTTAAGTTTAATGTCACAATTCCAACCCTGCTCCTTTAACCCGGGCTTGGACCGGCAAAAGTGACCCGAAATAGGCACTCTGGTGGAGTTACTTTGTGTGTGTGTGCTTATAAGTAGTTTTAAACCTTGTGATCCACAAAACAGCATAAGAGTAAAAGAGTAAAAGAAGAACTGACTGCGTTACAGCACCCGCTGCTTGTTGAGAGTAAAAGCGATACGCGCTTTCACGTTGTTTTTTTTCTTTTTCTTTTTCAGACCCCTGGGTCTGAAAACTCGCTAAATATAGTGACAAAGTCGCTAAGTTGGCAACACTGGCCGTGAGTTCCCTCTCTATTTCCCTGCACGGTTTTGCATGCAGGCAAGTATTGCCATATTAGGGACATCATGTCTTTTGTCCAGTAAGTTGACCATTTTCACAAAACCTTGTTTATTGGACACATATTTAGCCAAATGCAATGTGACTCTGTTGATGATTTCATTGTATCTTTGTGACCTGGATGGATGCACAGACGCACTGTGCAGTCTCATTTTTATGGACGTCTGAGCAGATGTTGGACAATTCACATTAGCAACAGTTGGATTGCTCTTCTTGGCCTTCATGTATTATTATGCTGCCGTCTGTGGTGTGTTTTCAGGTGGTTGATTTGATCTTGGTTAACATCATTTGCCCTAAAATAAAAGTAGTTCCAAACAGCAGATGATAATCCACTTCAGGACAAGTTCTGTCTGTGTGTGTCTGTCTGTCTATAAAGCTGTACTTCGGTATTCAAGTAAATGTACTCAGTCACATTCTATAACTATGATTTTATCCAATAGTATTGGGCATCCAGAATGCTTTCTATCTCATAGCCATTTAAACTGTTGCTCCATACTAAGCACAGCATATTGAGCATATTGTGTTTTCCATTTGCCTTTATTACCATCAACTTTCCAGGCAATCACAGTGCCCTATCTTGCCTAGAACCATGAAGGATAACTATGAGTAGTGCATGGCTTTCTATTTGCCTTGATGTACAGATGATTTGTTAAATCCTTGATAGGCATCTGATTTTCCTTGTGTTTCCCAATCAAAATGTATCACCTCATTTGACTATATACTGTTATGACAGAGCAATAGACAGCTACAAACACACGGCTCTCCAAGTCCCAGACTGACTAGACTATTACCATCTGTCTTTGTAAAGTGACTGGCCTTATTCATAAAGGCCTTGGATGAGAGTGCATTGTGTAGTGGGAGGGACAGAGGCACATCAAATGCACATCAACAGACATTTGTTGTGGAGGAGCTGCTTTGTATGCAGGGACCAACTTCAGTGGTAATCAGGAAGAACAAACTTAACCAAGCTTTTAATTGTTGTTTGTGTAACTGTCTGATCCCATTTAAATCACACTGCGGGATCTGCACAACATAAAGGCTTATAAGTGGCATAATAAGGGATTTTGCAGAATATCCTCTCAAAATGGAATTGGAGGTTTCCGTAAGAACAAAATGAACAAAGCAATTAAGACATAATCATTATAAACACTGGGAAGCGTTTGCTATTGAGCTAGCAAAAAGTTTACAGAGCAAATACAGAGTACACCTAAAGTGGTTCTGCCTTCCCTCTACAGCTACCAATGAAATTCCTCTAACCCCCTGTGGCTGTTCCACACTGTAATGGAGTGCAGTTTTTTGCACCTTGTAATGGGGGTAATAATGAGTAGAACAGCAGAACTCAGCCAGTTCAATTCCATTTTTAAGAAATGCCGGTTACTTACGTCAGGCTTATAGTATATTATCAATCTGCTACACTGCACCCATTATGAACTAAATGATTGGATACAGCGAAAATATTTGCAAAAAATTTAAACATTTAAAAAAAGTATCCTCTTAATGCAAAAGTTATGTATTGAGAGTTCGTGGTTCAGTGTTTTTGTATTGCACGAATTTCACTGAAATCTTCTACATACTGAGAGCTAAGCAAAGTAGACAGTACTCATCTGGTGTCACACTTCCCTCCACCTGAGGAATGTATATTCAACATTCCCACTGATCTCTAAAGGATTTTTTTTCACCTCTTTAGCTTCTAAATGCTGCACTTTGTTTGCCAGGTTGCTAGTCACCTTGTCTGTGTGCTTTTTATTAATGAGCTTATGATGTGTGATCGTCTTGTCAGAGCTTATTACCCTTATTGCAGGAAACAAGTTTATAATCATTGTGCCAATGAAATAAGCTGAAATATAAAGTTAGTTTTGTAGTCTTGTCTCTTAACAACATCACAGTAGATTTTAAATCAATCAAGATGTGACTGAAGTACATACTTTCATCTTTAATTCAAGGGATTTAACAAAACTATTTAGGAATTAAAGCCATTGTTAGAATCCCTACCCATTTACCAAGAAGTTTTGGATAGGCTGCAAACATAAATCAATGAACTGAGTGCAATAAAAATAATATAATTAAGTTGTGCATCTGACTGAGGACTCTGCACTCTCATATGATTGCCAGCCGTTAGACGGAAACAAGCTAAAAACAGAGCAAGTCAAATTTAAGGAGGTCAAGTTTGAGAAAATTTCCTCAGGGATCCAACCTTCTGCATTTCATATATATATATATATATATATATATATATATATATATATATATATATACCGTTACTGGATACAGAAGCCCCATGCAGGAATCAAACTTGCGATCCTCTGTTCCAAAGGCGTGAAGTCTAACCACTATGCTATTGGAGGCCAGTATGGGGATAAATGGGAGATGCCCCCAAGGGTGGTGGAGAATGACCGAGCTAAGATCCTGTGGGACTTCCAGATACAGACGGACAAAATGGTGGTGGCTAACCAACCGGACATAGTGGTGGTAGACAAACAGAAGAAGATCGTAGTGATCGATGTAGCGGTTCCGAATGACAGCAATATCAGGAAGAAGGAACACGAGAAGCTGGAGAAATACCAAGGGCTCAGAGAAGAGCTCGAGAGGATGTGGAGGATGAAGGTAACGGTGGTCCCCGTGGTAATCGGCGCACTAGGTGCGGTGACTCCCAAGCTAGGCGAGTGGCTCCAGCAGATCCCGGGAACAACATCGGAGATCTCTGTCCAGAAGAGCACAGTCCTGGGAACAGCTAAGATACTGCGCAGGACCCTCAAGCTCCCAGGCCTCTGGTAGAGGACCCGAGCTTGCCAATATGAGAGAAGCTTTAAAGAGTAAACTAAGAATGGTAAGTCAAATGTAAGTCAAAATCAAATAGGACTAATAGGACTGGGTCTGTTTAAAAAAAAAAAAGTGCTTCTGACTATTGGTGACATAAATCCATTTTCTCACAGACTTCACAACAGAGCAGACCATTGACAACTAGTGATATTTAGGAAAAAAATGCAGGGTTAAGGCACTTACATGTGGGCTTCATTTTTATGACCCAAAGGTTATAGCCATCTTTTATATACAGTCTGTAAGCTGACTACTGTTACTCAAACGATAAAGATCTAGCAACAACTGATTAATGTGATACCCAATCCTCTGAGGCTCACTGTTAAATAAAGGAATCTCTGTATGTGTGTCTGTTCTTTGTCCATCTGAAAAACTGTTTATCTGATCTGTTCTGAACTTGGCAGGTGAATTGTGGGGGATCCGAGTGATTGGCAGGGCGTTGAGGATGTTAGGTTGAGGGGTGCTTTCTCTCTCTCTCTGTTGCTGGGCAATCAATCAACAAAGCACATTTCTGTTGTTGCTAGGCATTGTCGTCATCATCAAAGACACACGTTTGTCTTTGATGATGACATTACGGTGTATGTGAGCTGTAAAAACTGTGTGAACCGTGACATCATCACCTCACTCCCTCAATCAAAGCAACTTAAAATCAAACAACACCTTTTTGTAGTGTGTAGTGTGTGCATCTGCCAATTTCTAAGTTGGACAGATGAATGAAGAATAGACAGACACAAACAGAGGGATTAATTAGATACATCGTACTTTTCTTTTCACAATAAAAACTTACATTTAAAGGTAAGTTTGAAGACATAATAACAAAAGCAAGCTAAGACAATGATAAGTCTGCTTTCGCTTTCCTCTTTTTAGAGATTTTCCTCTTTTAATAGGCTATCCATAGCCTCCATAGACAATCCATGGATCAAAAAACAAACTTCTATCATCAACAAGCAATTTATAGCTATTGCTTTATCAGTTTTTAAAAAGGGAAATGAGGCTTAGAATGTTCCCTTACTTTAGAGATGTTCAAAACTAAAATTCCATTTTAACGCCATCACTTTTTACATCATCCAGTGTGCTGTTTCATTCCAGCGCACTACAATTAACATCAAGATCTTGCCTTACTGCTCCTCTGACACCCAAATGAAAAATACATGTGACCCCTGTTTCATTACTGAATTTTGTCTGCTGCAAAGCCGGGCCTCTACTTAAAACCCTCTGACACTCTTGGAGGAAACCCGTACAGGACATGAATAACAGCCTAAGTTGAAACAATTATGGTGCAGAATTCCTCGCAGGCATGTGAGTGGCATATCGATGACTCACTTTATTTCTGTTAACGGATACTTTGTCCATTACATGAGAGAGAGAGAGACGGAGAGAGGAAAAAAGGCATTCTGTACTTTTCCCCCTCAAGTGGTGCAGTTGAATTACCATTTGCTGACTAAATTGAACAGAATGTACTATAATTCAAATGTAAAGAGGCTTTTGGGAATTCATATTTTAAAAATATTATTAGAGAAAGAAATATTGTGATTTTAACAACAGCTTTATTTTTATGTGACAGCGCAAATTTGTCACGGTTTGGCAGTAAAATCTTTTCAAGGGCGTACTAAAAATCGGCGATTGACAGTGGGTTCATGTATATTACCTCGTCTCGGTGGATTAATCCAGTATTCCACTTCATGTTCATCTTTTTTCGGCTGTTGCGGCTCCTTTGAGATGTCATGAAAAATACATTTGAGAGCTGCTTAGTGTTTCTTTTATTTACTAGCGTATTCCAGTTTGGGGGTTTTGCAGCCGTATCCTGATTAATACGCGACCATTAAGCAAGCATCATTGGATGGAAATCCATAAAGCTCATATGGCGAAACAAACACAAACAAGTACTCCTGAAATAGGACCTCACTGAGAGACCTCCTGAGGTGAAGCACCACACTGAGCCAGCAGTCTGGCAAAGAGGCCCTCCACCCACCCCACCCCACTCCCCTGTAGACTCCAAAACCGCTCTCTTGCTCCTGTACATGAAATATGGAACAAAGATGAATTATACACAACACCTGTTCATCTGACATGCCAAATATACGCGCCGTATGCGGCGGCACAGGAGCTTCGGCGGTGGTGCACCTGTTCCCCAGTGTGACAAGGCAGTGACGCCTCATTTAGGTGCCCCCACTGAATCATTCTGACCGAATGCATTATTGATACATTTAATCTTTCATGTCGCTCGGTGTTCGACCTCTCACTGCAGGCTTCGCAGGCAGGGTGTATCATAGAATGTAGGCTTTGATTTGTCAGTGTTTAATTGCTTTTTACGGAGACGGATGTGTTTCCAGGGAGAAGGCGATCGACTCAAGGTTGAGCGAGCGGTAATTCTGTGTTATAATTATGCTCGGAAGAGTGTCAGTCACATGTGCTGGAAGGTGCACTCTAATGATCATAAGAGTAACGAATGGGGTTGACATTCAAGGTATAGCACGACAGTTCACATATATACACTCAACAAAAATATAAACGCAACACCTTTGTTACTGCTCCCATTCCCCATGGGATGGACGTAGAGACCTAAAATTCATTCCAGATACACAATATAACCATCCCTCCCAAACAGTGGTCACAAATCAGTCCAAATGTGTGGTAGTGGGCACATCTGCCATATTGAGATAATCCATCCCACCTCACAGGTGTGCCACATCAGGATGCTGATCTGACATCATGAGTAGTGCACAGGTGTACCTCAGACTGCCCACAACAAAAGGCCACCCTGGAATGTGCAGTTTTGTCTCACAGCAAAATGCCACAGATGCCACAAGCAATGAGGGAGCGTGCAGTTGGCATGCTGACAGCAGGAATGTCAACCAGATCTGTCGCCCGTGCATTGAATGTTCATTTCTCAACCATAAGCCGTCTCCACAGGCGTTTCAGAGAATATGGCAGCACATCCAACCGGCCTCACAACCGCAGACCTCGTGTAACCACACCAGCCCAGGACCTCCACATCCAGCAGATTCACCTCCAAGATCCTCTGAGACCAGCCACCCAGACAGCTGCTGGAACAATTGGTTTGCACAACCAAACAATTTCTGCACAAACTGTCAGAAACCGTCTCAGGGACGCTCAACTGCATGCCCGTCGTCCTCATCGGGGTCTTGACCTGACTCCAGCTCGTCGCCGTAACAGACTTGTGTGGGCAAATGCTCACATTCGATGGCGTCTGGCACGTTGGAGAGGTGTGCGCTTCACGGATGAATCATGGTTCACATTGTTCAGGGCAGATGGCAGCTGAGAATGTCCCAGTTCTTGCATGGCCAGCATACTCACCGGACATGTCACCCATTGAGCATGTTCGGGATGTGCTTGACCGGCGTATACGACAGCGTGTACCAGTTCCCACGAATATCCAACAACCTCGCACAGCCATTGAAGTGGAGTGGACCAACATTCCACAGGCCACAATTGACAATCTGATAGACTCCATGCGACGATGTGTTGCACTGCATGAGGCAAATGGTGGTCACACCAGATACTGACCGGTTCTGGGTCCCCAGACCCCCAATAGCGCACAAAACTGCACATTCCAGGGTGGCCTTTTGTTGTGGGCAGTCTGAGGTACACCTGTGCACTACTCATGATGTCAGATCAGCATCCTGATGTGGCACACCTGTAAGGTGGGATGGATTATCTCAATATGGCAGATGTGCCCACTACCACACATTTGGACTGATTTGTGACCACTGTTTGGGAGGGATGGTTATATTGTGTATCTGGAATGAATTTTAGGTCTCTACGTCCATCCCATGGGGAATGGGAGCAGTAACAAAGGTGTTGCGTTTATATTTTTGTTGAGTGTAGTATGCTGAATCGAATAACAGCCTGTTTGGGAATAGTTTCTATCCTAACATTGCAAGCTAATTTAAAGCTTTGTTGTCACACACACATACACTTGTGATGGGTAAAGAGAGAAAGTTTACATCATTTCCCCAAAGTATTCATGCTCTTTTTGATATTTCTTTAAGCTACTGCATGTTGGCTCTGTCGGTCAATAAATGGTGAAGCAGTGCCAGGGGCTGGGCAGCTTTTAAAATACCTCATGTTGGCAGTTATATTTAGCTCAGTTTACTTGCATTTGTGCTATTAAGGCATGCTGCTCCTCTCATGTCCCGCCCCTTCCTTTATTCCCATCACTCCATAATAAATGCCCACTGTCTCCTCACATTCATGGTAAAAGGTCATTATCACCCTCGCAAGGAAGCATGCCACCCGAACCACCCCCACCTTTTAAGATGGAGACTGCCAAGCCACACGCTGTTGAAAGGTCATGCAGGAGGGGAGTTAGAGAAAGGCAGACGGGATGAGGAAGTGTGACGCTGAATCACAGCGCTGGAGGACAAAAGCCGGCTCGGGAGGCAAAACAGGTGAGGTGATTGTAGGTCAAAATGCACAATTGCGGTGAGGAATGAGACTGCAGCCAGACCAGGAAATTAATGTGGAGCTCTACGGGAGGCAGGTGGTCATCAAAACATCTGTGCACTGTATCTCCTGAGGGTAATGGCTCATAAGAAGCAGTTGGGGAAGCAGGTGATGAGCTGAGTCGGGAAACTCAATAGTTACAGCTGCTGGCCAGGTGAGGGATGACAGGTCTGGAATGACAGGAGAGATACGCTTGCAGCACATCTTCGAGCACAGTTTGGCACATTTTATCAAAGCGAATGGGCAAACACACAGAGGTTTTCTAGTTTTAGGCGAAATATTCAAATTGCAGGGTCCTTTGTCAGTAATTCTTACAGTTTTAACCATTTTTTTTGTAATGCAGAGCTGTTGCTGCAGTGATGTTTATTTACTTCTACCACAGCACATCTGAGAAGAAATTGTTGCACTTTTTATTTCACTTCTTTTATCTACAAACTTTCTGCAAAATATGTAAATATCTTTTTTATATTAAAAACTCAAAGTTATTTGAGTTTATAATTTTCTAAACTATTCTCCAGCTTACAGATACACGGGAGAATTAATTAACTAGTGGATTAGCAGAAAATTTGCGTCTTTGTTCAGAATAATTTGGAGAATTTGTGACAGCATTTTTCCCTGTTTATTATTTAATCCATAATGAATATATGGATTATGTTATTATAAATTATAGGACTAATTAACATCAACCTTCAGTCTGAGTTGTCCTCTGACACTCAAATGAAAGCAGCCATTAATTCCACACAAATTCTAAAAAAACAACAGCTAAAATTAGCTTTGAATGCATGATAATAAATAAAGATGTGGTATTTAAATACTCTTTTACTTAACAACATCTTCCACGGCATGATTTTTAAATCAATGCGGTACTGTCACACTGTGTTCGGAGTACTTTTACTGAACTTTTTACTGACTGAAAAGTAGTCGGCCAGTAAAAAGCCAGTCGGCCAGCCAAATGTGCATGTATCATTATTTATGAATAAAACATACACTGACTACTTTCTGAGGTACATTTTGCTAAGACCTGACTTTCCCTTCAGAGCTGTCTTAATTCTTTATGGCATGGATTCAACACGGTGCTGAAAACATTCCTCAGAGATTTTAGGCTATTTTTCCCTGATAGTATTGTGCAGTTGTTGCACATCCATGATGCAAATTTCCCATTCCACAATATCCCAATGGTGCTGTACTGGATTGAGATCTGGTGACTGTGGAGATCATTTGAATACAGTGAACCTGAGCTCATGTTCAAGCTTTGTGATGTGGTAACATGGATTTCATCCCGCTGGAAGCAGGCTTCAGAAGATGGGACACTGTGATCATAAAGGGATGGACATGGTCAGCAACAATACTCAGGTAAATTCTGGGATTTAAACATTGCTCACTTAGTACTAAGGGACCCAAACATGCCAAGAAACTAGTCCACCACACAATTACATTACATTACCACCAGTCTCAAAAACTGAAACAAGGGGTGATGGATCCATGGTTTCATGTTGTTTATGTCAAATTTTAACCCTACCGTTTGATTGTAGGATTGTTTGACTGTGTTTGATTGTGGCTCATCGGACCAGACAATGTTTTTTACAGTCTTGTACACTTTATTGTCTGCTTTTTTTTTTTTTTTTTTTTGAGTGAACTGTAACTTCGATTTTCTGTTCTGAGCTGACAGGAGTGGCCTTCTGCTACTTGTCTGCCCATCTGCTTCAAGCTTTAACATGTTCTGTGTTCAGAGATGCTCTTTTGCATACCTTGGTAGCAACAAGTGCTTAATTGAGTCCCTGCCACCTTTCTATCTGCCTGAAACAGTCCGGCCATTCTCCTCTCACCTTTCACAATATCAAGGCAGTTTACCACCAGAGAACTCACGCTCACTGGATAGTTTCTCTTTTTCAGAGAAACCCCAGAGATGGCTGTGTGAGGAAAATCTCAGTAGATTAGTATGCCTGCCACCAACAAACCATACCACATTTAGAGTCAGTTAAACCATCTTTCTTTCCCTTTCTGAAGCTCAGTTTTTGGGCAGGTCATTTTGGATATGTCTACGTGCCTAAATGCATCAAGTTTCTGACATATGATTGGCTGATTGGATATATTTGCATTAATGAGAACTGTAACAGTTACAAACAGTATCAAAGTGTCAACTGATGTATATATCGGGTATATGAACAAAGATATAATTCTTTTGGAGAAGTAAGCGATACAGATTGCACATTTGTGCTCTTCAGGTACACTACAAATTAATCAGACACCAGCTGGAGGCAGTAAACGGAAGCAAGGAGGACAGAACAGGTGTTGCCATGTCAGGGATAGTGGCGCAGGGAAACACAGAGTACAATGGACCCATACTCGCTTTTAACAAACTGTAAGCGATTGATAAATAAATTGAGCTACCCGGGACCACTGCCACAAGCCATACATCTGACATTGAGCTAAGAGCTTGATTAGATTTCAGAAGCAATAGAGATGAAATTATGAGCTCATCGAATATGGTTAATAACCATCCACTGCATTGTTTTCCATTATGAAAAGCACTAAACAAGACTCTCATGAGTGGGTGACTGCTGCTCTGCATACAATCAGTCTGCAGCTGTGAAAGTAAAGACGCGAGTATAGCGAATTACCTCTTGTTGTGAAATCAGCAAAGGTCCAACTCATTATATAGGAAATGAGAAAATGTTGTTTCTAGCTAACCTGAATCAACGGCTTCTGAGAGTAAAAATGTTCTCTAAACAGCCTCTAAAGATTTAGATTTTCCAGTGTTAGCAATAGCTAGTTGATGTGACACATGTTTAACTAGCCTAAATAGAAGGAAATGTTGAAAGCACACAAAGTGACAGAGTTTTACAAAGTGACAGAGGTGCATTATGGGAACGATTGAATAAAGCGAGAAATCCAATCCATTTACGCTTGTGCAGATCTGCTTTCACTTTGTTAAATGCAATTAGGGCCCTTCCACTTTGTCCGAGTGACACTCTGAATGGCTTTTAAGAAGTCAGCACAAATAGATCTCTGGGCTAAAAGACAAGTGGAGGAGGGAGGGGGTACATGCTCTCCCTCAGAGGAGTCAGCATTGTTCACCCCCCCCCCCCCCCCCCCCCTCCCCAACCATCACCAACAGGGATGCAGGAAGGGAGCCTGAGAAGTGTTCATAAATCATACTTCATTGTTTGTTCGCCTCCCCCTTCTCCCTTGTTTGTATCGGCGTTTCTCGCTCTCAGCTGAGGGGATGCATGGAGGTTATGGAGAAGCGGAGAGCCCCACTGAGAAGTGTTGTGGAGTTATCTCTCCCATGTGATGTTCCCTGTGAGATCAAACACAACGGGTGTCCCTCGGAGCAGTCATGGTAAACCAGCCAAGCATTTCTTACATTCGACGCCTCCTTTTCTGCTGTTTCTTTCTGCATGCCTTGCCATTTTTTTTCTTTCCTCTCTCTCTGCTACAGCTTGTGGAAGCTACAGCACTCCCCCTCCCTCCCTCTCCAACGTGCACTGTACTCTCACTTTGTCACAAAGGCTTTCGCTGTCTCCCCAGTGCCGTGGCTTCCATGACCAGACTGTATCAAACTCTCACTCTTGATAGTTTTTTTTTTTTTTAAGGCTTCATAGCAGTGGTGTTAACTCCCACCAACACCACCTCTAGCACTACATCATACACATGAAACCATTGATGGTGTGTGTGTGTGTGTGTGTGTGTGTGTGTGTGTGTGTGTGTGTGTGTGTGTGTGTGTGTGTGTGTGTGTGGATGGTTGGAAGTCTCCTGTGTAAAAACCACAGAGCAAGTTTTGAAGAAAAAAAAACCACCCAGCTACACTCACTTTTGAAAAAATACTACTCTTCGTCCATGTCAACAATTTCTGTTGGATTCTGTTTGAAGCACAGCTTCGCGTCATTGCGGCGAGGATAAAAACTGAAACCCTGGAGAGGAAGTTAGTCTTGCATAGTGTCTGGAATTTTCTTTCTGGTTTTTTTGGCACATTTGTTCAAAGTTTTAAATAAACATCCATGCGAAGGTGTTGTTCTTTTATAACTGGATGTAAAATGGGATGCTTTGGCAGAGCGCAGAGGGAGAGCTGGCTACAGCTACATAATTCTCAAATGCACATTATGTAATAACTGTATGTATTTCTTAATCCATTTGGAATAATCAGGGCTGGGGTGCAAATGCCTGCCTTGTTGTCATGGGGAGGCTATTTTACTGGTTTATATAATGTTGCAACAATGTGATCACATCATTTTAGTCTTTTGCATATGTGAGACAAACTACAGAACAAGTTAAACAGGTAAAATTACAGCAGAATTTGAGGTACAGAAAGTTGAGCACTTAAAGCACTTTCTACTATGAGTGTCATTCAGCCAGCCACATTCGTACAGTGCTTCTATCTATAGATGAGCACACTGTCTGACATTCACATCCACATTTCAGTGGAAGCATCTCTGATATTCACATACTCTCCGATGGATGCATTGGAGCCAGCTCAGCATTCAATATTTTGCCCAAGGATATTTCGACATGCACACTTGAGGAGACTGAGATCGATCTGCCGACCTTCCGATTGGTAGCTGACCTGCTCTTCCTCCTGAGCCACCGCCATCCTATTAAGAATTTTCTAATATGCAAGTCTGATTGCTGGTGTATGTTTTTGGTCACCTTCAATATCATACACAGGTACTGGAGCACTGAGGAGTGTTTTTAGCCATGGATTTAGGAAGGCAATGGGCAGTGTGATTGGTCAAAATTTTAAATTGTTCAGTCTTTTGTGAAACTAGCTTCCACATCACAGAAAGCATAAATTTCAGGATGTGAAAAGTAAAACCAACACAGAAACCTCAAATGGTCATTCCCTCTAATGTTCAGCTGGAGGTGATTCCTCTGGTTGCAAAAACACTTCTTTTTGAAAAATACAATTTTTTGCATTTTATTTTTAAGCATATTTTTACCCAAATGTTAACAACACATTAGACTGCAACAATTTATTGAGATTATTTTGTTTATGTATTTATTTATTTATCTTGTTCATAGTTCCTTTCCTATTACTCCCAAGGAGGCTAAGACAGCTTACCAGTAGTGTTACAGGGAGGTGAAACTTGAGACTTGCTAACATGAGATCAGCCTCCCAGGCAGCACTTCCTGCTAGCCTCCCACTAAGACTGGCAGACCCCAAAGCCCCAACAATGGCCATAATCCTAACCTGTGAGTAAGCGCTGCCTGAGAGACTCAAATCCCTTTACTGAGCAAGTCCCTTAACTGGGCTCCGTTCCTGCTTGGATTTTACTGCCAGCGCTCTTTTGGTGCGAGACCCGACCCGTTTCCACCCCTACTCAAAGAGACAATAGAGAAAAGGATTTAAAAAATGGAAGGACACCAGGACGAAGCAAAACATGTTATTCTCTCATATTATTCGCTGGCTTTGTCTTCATCCGTTAATTTTAGCACAGGGGGCTTTTTGAATGATATGACTGGAAGGAATGGAACAGTTTCATTATTATAGATGTATATATTCCACACTCTTCACATATTTAATTTAATGTAATTAGTGTCCTCTTAAGTAAAATTAGTTAAGTGTGTGGATCCATGTGCATCCATGATTGCACAGGAAAAAACATCTAAACAGATGTGCTAGCTGTGGGTATCTTTAAAAAAAAATCACTACTATTAACTAATCTCATAAACCAAGTTGTGTGTTAATGTTAGCATGTGTAACAAAGCTCATGCATTACTTTTTCTTCAGATGTCTGTGTGTGCACACATATCCAAACATCTGAGTGAATCGCATGTATTCAGCCATCTGCCAGATGCAAGCCGTCCTGCCTCACATACCTAACGTCGGGTGGTGGCCTGCGCTTGCTGCCAGCCTAATAAACTTAATGGACTCGCAGCTAACCTGGAATGAGTTCATCAGGTGGCTTCATTTCACACTGCCATTTTAAACTCCTCATATTTATGCAAATTGAGAAAGCAGGCAAGGGCCAAGGCCAAGTAGTACCAATAAGAAGCAGCGCCACCGGTTGGTTATATGTATTATTTTTGCTGAAATGTCGCTTGCAACTTTAGAAGACATAAGCTTCTTACTCTTAGTGGAATATGTGAAAGTTAGTTAATAGCGTAGGGGCCTGACAAGCTCTTGTGACCTTGTCAAGAGCCATTTTAATAACGAGAGAGCAATATGCAGTCTGACAGTGCTAAACGCTTTTCTCTTCTTCAGGTTATACACTTATGAGAGAGTCATTTATGTTCAAGGTTGTACTTCCCCTTTTTAATTTCGATTATTTTCAATTAATTAATTTGTTTATCTATTATTTTCTATTGCATTGACTGCCCATCTCTCCTGATGCTTCATTGTATTTCTACATCTTTGCATATCCTCAACTAATAAAGTTTATCTACAGTGATGTGCAAAAGTCTTGAGCCACCACTCATTTTTTTATGTTCTATAATGCATATTACATAATGCAGCAATTTATTGAAAAATGCAATCACATGGAAAAATACAGTATATAAGGCAAATACAGAGTGTGTAGAATTCTAACTAACCTGAAAGTCAGTATTTGGTATCATCACCTTTATTCTTAAAAACAACCTGAACTCTGTAGGGCAGCATTCTTATAATTTCTCCAGGCTTCCTGAAGGACATTCAAGTCAAAACACTATTTAACCGCATATACAAGCAATGCACGGATAGTATTAAGTTGATGATATGGTAAGACTTGGACACACACACACACAAAGCTCTTCTTTGGATGTTGGCTGCCTTTTGTTCCGTTCTCTGTGAAGATGATCCCATGCTGTTTTGATAATGTTGAAGGGGAGGCCAATCCACGACTGATGGTGTGCCAGTTGTGTGCTTGTTCCATCCAGGTATGTTTTTCCTGAGTTAGCAGTGTGTTTGGGATCTCTGATCCAGCATGCACTACCATCTGGAACACTGCTGATTGGCAACAGCTTCAGTTTTCTGCATGACAAAGTCCAGTGGCACTTGTCTGTGTTCATAATTCCATTACGTTCAACAAGACCTCCAACACCACTGGCTGGGATGTAGCCCCAAACCATATTTCACCATGTTTGACAGGTTTTGTGGTAATAGTCTTTTGGGAATCTTCTGTCAGTCAAACTGTTTTACCTGCAGTATTTTTGTATATTTAACTAAATAAATGCAACCAAATGGTGTGTTTATGCAACAGGCTGCTACAGTAGCAACAAAGTGCCTGAAGCCACAATTTAAAATTGGTTCTTTGATAAGTTGTCTGTTATGTGTAGACTCTCGTTCAACTCTTGAGTTAAGTGCCTTTTTTATGTTTGAATGAGTCATAGGTCAGTGTTAAGTGGCTTAACAAGAAGAAACATTTTTCTCAGCACTGTACTTGTACATGCTTTGCTTGGTTCCACAAAAATAAACATAATATTGTGCTTTCTCGATTAATTTCCATTTAGCCTTTTAAAACCCTCACTGATGAGTTTTCTGAAAAACACATCACTCTTTTTTAAATTGCTCAAGTCTGAGCCTATCAGAGGGGCACTTGTGGTGTAGGGTTTGCAAATCTTCCGCTGTATAAAGGGCACAGCAGCAGAGACAGATGTTTGCGGCCACCGCTGCTGATGCTGCTGCTTCTGCTCACAGAAGCTACAGCTGTCGAGACTGCTCTGCCAAAAAGATCACGCCCACCGCCTCCATTCATCACAAACACACACTCACACACAGTCTTACGTAGCCTATACTGATCTCTTGTACCATCCATTCTTCTCAGCTTGTTACTCCACTCTTTATTACCCCTCAGTGTCGCACAGTTTTATTCTGTCTTGAGTTCCCATTATCTAGTTGATGCTCCTGCTTCCCACTACATATTTTTAACCCTTCTCCCTTCATCAATTGAAATTAGAATTAACTGCCCCAGTTGCGTTAAATGGAAAATAAAATCTATCTACACTGTTTCTGTTCCATCTCTCTCCTCCCCTACCCCTTGGTTGCCTGTCTTATCTTAAATTTCTTTCATCTAGCAGCTTAATTTCTCTGCAGGATGGGTCCTTTCTGCCTGCTGCTGTGTGGAAAATAAATTGCTCCACAAAAGCCCAAGCAGCACATGAAAAACCCACCTCTGCCCAACTTAATCAATAGCAAGGACTCTAATTAAACGCTCCTTCAGTTTCATATGCTCATACACTTCAACCTGTAATTTTCTGTATATTCAATGCGCTTTGGTTAATCTTTGCCTGCTTTTCTCAGCAGGTCAGAATTAGATTTCATTTTTCCCTCCACTTGTCCACACTTTTGAACCTCCGCAAATGTCAAAGGCACTGTGGGTTTTACGCTTGCTTGAGTCGATCATAGATTTAGAGCTCCCAATTATTTAAGTGCCTAAAAAAATATAATCAAATGCCATGTCACGAGGGACCCTAAGCATTACTTTTTCCCCATCATTTATTCGTATTAATTTCATTCAGTATATTTTTATGAACTTGTCCACATTGACCTACTCACATTTCATCAATCTTTTTTCTTGTGAAACAACAAAGCAGTGAGCTGATGATGTTTATTCTGGGGCTTGTGGCAAAATGGTCATGAAAATGCAATCCTTTGGTATGGATGTTTAACCTTGTTTTACACTACTCCCACGGAGACTTTTATTTATATATCATATTACCTTTCAAGGTAAATATTACCAGTGCTTAACAACAAACATAATAAAACATACGAACAAAAAGTTAGCCAAACGCAAGTTCAAACATAGGAGATTCTGACTTCCTTTTAAGAGAAGCCACTGAACCCGGCGATCTTGGGCTCAACTCATTTCAATTCAATTCAGTTTTGTTTATATACCACCAAAACACAACAACAGTCAGGTCAAGGTGCTTTCTATTCTAAGGTAAAGACCCTATAATAATACAGAGAAAACCCCAATGGCCCTCTATGAACAAACATTTGCCAACAGTGGATGGAAAAACTCCCTTTTCACAGGAAGAAACCAGGGCAGCTATCTGCCGTAACCAGTTGGGGGTGAAGGGAATGGAGAAAGGACAAAAGACGACTGGGAAAGAGTTCCAGAATCTGGGGGCCACTGTGGCAAAAGCTCTGTCTCCTTTAGTTTTCAGCCTACAGGAGACAAACTAAACTAAATTAGCAAGAGTGCGACATGGGAATATGGTTGCATTCTGAACAATTATCTGATGTTCTGCGACAGTTTTGTTGAGACAAGTGAACAATGAATTACAGCAATCCAGACGTGATACAGCAGATCTCAACCTGGCAATGTCTCTTAAGGGGAAAAAACACGGGGGAACGAGAGATTTACCATCAACATCCCAAGTCCATGCTAAGTCAAAAAACTACTCCACAATTCCTGATAGAAGATTTAGTAAATATGGTCTCTGACCTATGATTTTCCTTTACACTAGGCAGAAATGTATTAGGGAAACAAACAAGGAGCAGGAAGAAAATTATCAACCATCCAGTTTTTAATAGTCCAAGCAACTATGCATGACCTAGAAAAATCTTAGGGCTTAAAAGAGATATATTCCTGAATGTTGCCTAAGTGATAGAAGCAATAAGAGATGTCCTTACATGTGTTCAAAATGTTCTGAAGAGGGAACGAATATAACAGAAACAATAGAGGCGCCCAAATGGAATCTTCTGGCACAACCGAGCCATGAGAAGCAGAAGAGGACCTTAACATAGGAACAGCCACAGAAAAACATTGTTCAGACAACTCTAAAATAAATGGTATTCATTTTGAAGTATGCTTTATCCTCAGACCACATATGCTCATACATCCAAGAATACAGACATTTGATGAAGCCATAACTGTCTTTAAAACTTAGAATCTAAAATAACAGTAATGATATCAATATTTTATAAAACTTTTCACCTTTGCAAGCGTAGTAGCCACACGTTAAAGTATACATATTTGTAGGTACAGACACATAAACAGACACATAAGCAACCATACAGTCAGAGATTCATCCCAACATGCACATTTCCATTCACATTAGTTGCAAGCTTCGCTCCAAAAATAAAGGAGCAAAGTTAGGAGACACTGGTTAGAAGATCGCAGAGGTTGACTGTGATAATAATGTCTCGCAAACTCTGGCTGTAGAGATTTTTCACTGAAAGGCAGTGAAAAAGATATGATATGTGAGTGTGGCCAAGTTTTTGTTAGCGGGCGCCTACTCCATTCTGCACTAATTGGAAACAGGCTATCGAGAACTGAGAGATATGAATGAAAACTGAATTACAATAATCAAAGTGGGAGAAGATTAAAATGTGTACTAAATGTCTCAAATAACTGAATGACAGCAAAGGTTTGATTTTTGCAATATTTCTGCGATGAAGGAAACAAGACTGGATGAGCTTATTCAAAATTCAGATGTTAGTCAAAGATGATACCAAGGCTATTTGCAGATGATTTGGTGTTATTGGCGAGGGGGCTGAGGCACTGATTGATTTCCTTAAGACAAACTTTCAGGGCCAAACATGTAAAACCTCAGTTTTACTACATGAGCTGGAGGAAATTTGAATGCATCCAATTAATAATGGCAGAGACGCCTGTTGAGGTTGTTAGGCTTTACAGAAAATGCCTTCATTAAATCCAAACAAGTGATTTTTGTACCTGGTAAAGTTGTTATTAAACCAGCAATTATTTGTGGAGATCAAAAAGAATTTTGAACCAAGCTGCAATTACATTAATTCCATCTCTTAAATTGGGCATTTTAACATGGGAGTCCATATTGGCTGAGCGCCTGCTGGAGCAATCAACAAGTCTGAGGAGGATCCCCCTGGATTTGAGTCCTAACCAAGTAATGGTGATGCATAACTGAGTATTTCTGTTGCCCAAGCTTAACCACGGAATGGCAAGTGAAAATTAAAATAAACTGGGAATGAAAAAAGCGCTTACGTGTAAATTTAACCCAAATAATAACATTAAAATGACCGATGATATGTGTGAACTGAAGTTTCTCGGGAAAGTGGAAAGTGACTGATGCCTCTCACAGGTCGCCAAATGTGGACTTGCACTTTCAAATTTATGACCACAAATCAAGAGATAAGATTTTGCAACTATGAGCGGGAATTTATATCCAGGAGCATGAATGAATAGATTACGTTTAATGTGTTTCACGATCTGCCGCAAGACTCTGTTTTTATTCCCATATCTCATGTCATGTTTAGTGAGATCACTAAAAACCCCACAGTTTGCATGGTGCATACTGCCTCTGACTGCTTTCAGGTAATAGCTCTGTAAAAATTGTCTTGTTGCCACAAATCTCTTGAGGTTTTTTTTTTGCACGCACCAGAGAGGTACTTGGCAGGTTTCTACAAAGGAATTGGTAGGAAAAGAAATGTGAGGAATATCACAAAGGTCAGGACACAAGGTAGGTTTCAAACTGACAGCTTTTCCTGGTGCAGAGGCAGAAGATGATCAGTCACTACAGAGAACATGGCGAGTGTCATGATAAATTGTGCTACTGAATAGTTTGGCATTTCTATAATCAGGACTTTAAGGTGGCAGACATGAAGCAGGACAGCTAAGGGATGATGGAGTAGGCGATGATTGGATGGCATCCGAGGAAGACGTTGGCCCAGAAAATCGCACTCAACTGGCACATCTGATATGCCGCCTGCGTGTAACATTCCCACCCAGGAAAAATGTTGCTTTAAGTGATATAGGTGAGAGTTCATTGACTCTCTCCCTTCAAGATCTCTGACATCAGTGTTTGTGTCCACCTTTTCCAATCCAAGTGTATTAGTGGTTGCATTAATCTTTGGCTTTTCCAGAGCAGATAAAACCTGATAAATGTCGTAGTGACTCTTTTGGCCTCTGCGGATTAATTACTGTTTAATCAGGGCTTAGTCGTTAACAGCTGTGGACATCTGCTCCTCATTTTTCAACATAGACATGACAGTCACTTTCCCCTCGCTTTTCACCCTTATCTTTATGGTCCTGTTCTCTTTTTTTTCGTATCTATTTCCAAAACATCTTTTTCCTTTTCTGAACAACAACAGCAACTTCCTGCCACACTTTTGAATGTACATTTTGTTTCCAAAATGTTTAGCAAAGTGTTCAACGGAAATATCAATATTTGCTTTCACCACCCCACACAATAGCACTCATTACTTTATATTTATGATTTACACTCATTTATTTACAGTGTGTCCATTCAAATCTGTGTGTAAATTGTACGTACAAATGTTTATTCATCAGTATTTGCCTTTTACAGCCAAGTGGGATCAGATGTTATAAAGACTTGTGACATATGGATGCTGGTAAGAGTGAAATAGGCCAGCACGCATGTTTCAATTAAATTTTGCATATGCATTTGTATTTCACATATGGTAAAAATGTTTCCACCATCATGTTAGTAAATGAGGTCCATTGTGAATATTGATGTCACTTTGAAATCTGGGTGTTAAGTACACAACTAGAGCTAGGAAGTTAGCCCTGCTTGACTAAAGTAAAGAAAAGGTTGTTAGCTTTCTCCAGAGTCTTTAAAAACAATGAGATGCCATTAGCAATGCCTTTTAGGTGCATGCTAGGCTATTTAATTAACAAATGCTACAAGAAAGTATTGGTGTAGCACTATTTTGTTAAGAAATGCTTAAAGCAATTTAATTTGTTTAAAAGTACAACTTTTTTACTTTTTAAAAATAGATAAAGCATTTAATTAGGTATCAAACTCAATACTTTTTAGGGCACAGAGTGGTACTGTTGGAACTGCAGAATACCGATTCATGCTAAATTAACTCGTGCCAATTCTCAGTACCAGAGCACATTGTCACCCGCTGTTATTGTCCACATAAACAGTGGCAGGGGAAGTACCTGTTGATTTCATGTGCACCACGGCTGTGACTGTTGGGGACACAAATGTATTACTGTGTTGGTTTCTACCGCCATTTCCATTATACATCAGTGCAGGCGCTCAGAGACTCAAAAGATAAGACTTTGAAAAGAAAACTGTTATGGCAGTAGAAGTTTTTTTTGTGTCTGAGTGGTCACACTTGTCAACCGGGAATCTTTGAGTACCAATACCAGTTTGTACTAAAGGATTCCAGTTACATTTCCAGTTAAATTTCCCAAGTTTCATTAGCTGTGTTGGGGTTGTTACTAAAAAAAAAAAAGTAATGTATCACACATTACTTTTTATTTTTTTACAAGGACTGCAGTACATTACTTTCATTACATTACTTTCTTGTTATTCTGTAAAATGATCTGAAACGCATTGTGTTATAACCACCAGTAAAATAGAATTCCTTAAACTACAGTCCCAGACATCAACACAAATCTCGAAAACTCGCTCAAAGAAACAGGTAGAAATGGAGGTTTCAAGCCTGACTTCTCATCGCTGCTTTTGTTACCTGTTGAAATTCAGGGTCTGGCTGCTGAGCTGATGTCAGCAGTCAAAGCTTTAACATTACTCTGGGTTCATGGCTAGCTTAGCATTAGCATGCTGTCTGTGCAGGTGCTTGCAAAGAGTTGAAGTTGTGTTAGCAGCACATTTCTGAGGTGGGGTGCCCCCGGCCTCTCGGCCTGGGACTCGGTCACTCAGGCACGGCTGGCTGCCGGCGGAGCTCACGGGCACGTCACTGCAACCCCCCCTGGCTTCTGCTCCGCGGCTGCTGAGTGAGCCCTCATCTGGGACTCTCCTCAGCTCTTTCTGGGACAGTGGCGCGGCTGCCCCTCTGTTGGTCTTCCTTGGTCTCTTGTGTTCTGGGGGCCTCTGGATGTCTGGAGTTTTGATCTCCTCCATACCTGCTTCATGCCCTGGAGGACGGGGCTGTGGCCCCCCCACACCCTCTAGCAGATTATTACATGAAGGAACCTTTTAAAAAAAACAAAAAAAAACAAGCGCATCCATGCTCACAGGTGTACACACGGGTGATCACACCCACAAACTACACCCTTTTTGGCTCCTACCTCAAAGCACACTGTGTTCTGTTGATCTTATGTGCTGCACAATAATGTTTAACATTTAGTATTTACTGTCATATTCCCATATATCATTGTGATGCTGTTTATTCTATTACTCTTGTTCTCTTCTGCTTGTTTTCTTTTTTCTTTCTCAGCAGGTGATCCAGGTGATTGATATATGCATTTTTTATTTCTCTGCCCGTTCTGTTGGTTTATGTTTTTTGCCCTTCTCCCCCGTCCCTCTTCTCAGCTGTTTCTCTTTCCCTCTTTCTTTCTCCCCTTCTTTCCCCCAGTCAAGTCTGTCCCGTATTCAGTAAGTGAAAATAAAATAAACAATAAAAGGTGAATCAAATGGACCATTACGGCAAGGCTGGGATGGTCAATTTGGTAAAGTAAATCCGTTGGGCATCTTTGTTTGCCTTTAGACAACAATTCTGATGGCAAAAGAGCCAAACGGGACAGGAAAAAAAAAAAAAAAAGCAGCACATTTCTGTCCTGTAGTATCCACTTTGCTATCGCACTGTCATCCTTTTTTGTAATAAAAATTCAAAAGAACTTTAGCTAAGTTTACTTTTTTGCACCTGTTGCTGTTTGGTGATAAAATCACTGAGAAATAGCGTTTTCCTTGGTTCCCCTGAGTGGCTTTACAGGCAATATTTTGGGTGGATTTCAGCAACATAGATAAGGCTTCATCAACAGCAATAATAATTCATAAGTCAGGTGTTCTCTAAAGCTACAAGTACATCAAACTTTTTCTCTGAGAAAACTGTATCAGAACATTCCTTTAGGTGTTTGGTAACTGGTTTTCCCATCACACTTCAGAAATACATTTAGGTTTTAGATTCCTTACCTTAAAAATGCTATTGTATAAATAATAAACCAGAAATATTATAGTTGGCTGTTTGAAGCAAATTAAAATCAGGATCAGCCAAGTTCCTGTTTGTTACTGTTTTTCTCTGTGCATGCCTTTTTCACCCCCTTCGGCAATCTAAGCTCTGCAGGGACACAAGTAGAGCTAACTCTGAAAGGTTTTGCCCGAAGATAAATTGGGTAACCTTCTTCTGTCATTAGTAATACCTTTTCCACTGGTGAACAGCAAGACAGAGCAGAGCACAGGGGTGATGGAGGAAAGAGAAAGCAAGAGGTGTGTGGGGGAAGGGATGAGAGTCAGGAGTCAGCGGTAATTAGCCATGAAACAAAAGCCCACACGGCTCAGTTATGGCTTGAGTTTCACACCTTGAGCCATCTCTCTCTGCCTCTGAGGCTCGGAGCTCAGCTGGGGCCATGACTGCTGCGAGTTGTCTGGCTGAAACTGAGAGCAGACCTGCAGCAGCCCTGTCCTGGCTCTGTCTTCAATCCATTATGCCGCCTACATACCTCAGTCTCGGTCTGGCCGATTGGCAGGATACTTTGTCTGGCTGGCTTGTCATTTCTGTCTGGGGCACATGATTAGGGATCCCACCAGACTGTGCACATAAGCAACTTCACATCAGAAATGATTTAATGCACAAACATTTGCTGTGTGTTGAAGAAATAGTTCTTCATGAAGCATGTACCCGGTTGTTTTATCATGTTGCTTTTCTCCTTGCTTACATCCATGCAAAGACAAGCTAATTATCTGCTGAGTCTTGCTTAATATTCATACCTCTGCGGCTGGCGGATGAATAGTGTAGCTCTTGAAGTCTTCAAATGAATTTCTCCAAATTTTGGCCGCAAACATTCGCCTGGACTGAAGGATAAATGGATTTTGGTCAAGGTCATTGTGACATCATGTGGGCTTCATTCTTCTGCAAGTAATACCCTGAAGCCAGGAGAGAGAAATTCATTACATAAACTTGGCATAAACGTTCTCTTTGGCTCAGGGAGGAGCTGATTAGATTTTGATGTTCATAAGTCAAGACTGCGATCACATCATTTCTCTTGTTTTGGCTGTAACTGAAGAATAAACACAGTAATTACTGCAACATTTAAAGGAGGTATTTAGGAGGATAGAACGATGAAGTGCTAATATTATAGAGTGGCATAGTGATGTGGTGGTTAGGTCCTGGGGCCTTTCTCTGTGGATTTTCACAACTCTCATGCCTGCATGGGTACTTCGACTTTTTCCCGCAGTCCAAAGACATACATGTTAGGTTAACTGGTGGTTCTGAATTGGCCGTGTTTGAATGTAAGTATGAATGATTGTCTGTCTATAGAGGGGAGGGGAAGGTTATGACCACATTCTACACATGAATTGATGACACAAATCTTTAAATTCCTTCAAAGTCTTTACTCTCTTGTATCGAGTGAGTTTGGACAGAGATGGATGCAAACTGCAAGTGGATTATCTGGTGGAGGCGTACAACCACAAAGCTGTACTTCTGCTTACAGACATGAAGTCATATCAATCTTCTCATTTAACTCTATTTTGTGTCTGCTTTTTGCAAGTTTGAATGCATATTACAAAACACTGTAATATTGGTGTAACAGTTGTTTGCTGGGATATGAAGCTTTAACCCTTTAGAGCCGATCGGAGCGGGAACGCTCTGTTATGCGTAACTATTTTTAAATCCCGGTAGCACTGCAACCACGTAAGCTAGCGCAAAAAATTTTTTTGCATATGAAACCGGAGGAGTTGTACTTACATCTGATGCCATCAGCTTGTCCTAGGTCACGGTTTCCTTCCACATAAAGCTTTGCAAAAACTGCATAAAAAGCGCTTGCAGGAACAAAAACATAATATTCCAGAAACACGCTTTACCGATCTGATCAGCTGTTCAAAACACTTCCTACGTTGGAATAGACGTCAGCGCGAACTTTTGCATTTCCGCCATTACCTGCCCGAAACCGGAAGTGACGTCATTTTCGCGGAAATGTAGTCTTTTTTGCGATCAGGGCCTCAGGGCCTATACTGCTCTTTTTAAAAGTTATCTTTGACTTTATGACTTTCTGTGTCGTTTCTGGGATGCTTAGGACTCATATTGCACTGCTGGAAATAGTTTATTTTGATGCATATGCTGCTTTTTTGCAAATTTGCAGTATAATATTTATTTTCGTTTTTCCTGCAGTGTATAAAAATTGGTGTATTTCAAAAATAAAACTATGAAGACACTCAAAATAATTTTCCTGTGGTGGGAAACTATTTTGTGCAACTTTTTTGTATTTACAGTTGAGGGATAAGACTCTTAAATTTCTCTAACTACAAATATATGTCAAAAAAATCAAAAACGATTTTCAATTTTTTTGTAGTTTATTGCACTTTTTTGCAATTTATGTAATTACTATGCACTTAATGAATACATATTATTAAAATCTGGGCTATAATGGTTGTATTGATGTATAGCAACTTGAAATGCTCCCAAAAATGGCTCCACAGCATGTAAAAATATAATATAAGCTCTGGCGGACTTGGTTCTATGGTAGGTCTTAAAGGGTTAACAAGGTGAAAATATTAGCAGACAACAGGCAAAAAAAATCAAAAAACCAAAAAAGAAGTGAGAAGTAATAATGTTCAAAAGAGAGGTAAACAAGAACGGTGTTGAGGTGGATTCTGCGGTTGAGAGCATCATTTAAATGTTATTAAAGCACACAGCTGATAATTATCCCTTCTTCAGCAGCTTTTGAAAAATTGTAATTGTGCCATTTGAACAAACAGTGGCGTGCGCGTGTAATTTCCTTAATTTGGAGTCAGAATCTGAATGGAAAATATCTTCTTGGTCTAGAATGGGTATATTATCATCCTAGACAGATACCATGAAAAGAATTACATTGCACATAGATGAGTTTGCTGCGTCTTTTACATGCAAACATCTTCTAAGTCCTATAGAAATATCATATATCAGCAATTGTTTTTCAGTGAGCAGCTTTTAAATGTGACCTGCTCCTATTATAGCTTCTGTGTTGACTGAAAATGAAGACAGATTAATGTTTAATCCCTTAAAAAAACCCTGCTGTGACAAATTATGAAGAACTAGTGGAAAAAATAGAATAAAATACTCCCTCTTTGCTCATGAACATGAATCAAGGCTACTAGCATTGCTACCAAATTAGCATTACACCAGAGACACTGGTGCATCTATTAGTTTGCACTTCCAGGTATGCAGTGGAGCAAGCATTAGAACAATGCAGGTGCTGAAAGTGCAGTTGAATGGCTTTTGCTTTCCTCCTCAAGATAAGATCCAACCGAGAGACCTGGGGGGTTGCTTGGCACAAGCGTCCCTCCCACCTCTGTGACTGCACTGGTTTAGGGAAAGGCCTATGTTGACAGGCCCTTCATTAGAGTCTTTGTCCTGGAAGAGCTTAGTACATAATTAATGTCTCCATGATGGATTACATGGGTGGGTTGCAAAACTGCAAAGAGGTCGGCAGAAAACATAGAGGAATTGATGCGAGGCTATTTTCCCCCCATCGAACACGCCTACTGTGTGCCCCTTATGCACTGGCACCAAAATTGCTGATTAGAAAGTCACAATATTTACACCGCCGGTGTCTTAAGTACAGGTGCGAGTAAAAAAATTTACCCCCCGCGCTTTCGCTTTCCCGTTTAATCTCTCGGTCCACATGTGGGAATCGAAGAGCTGCCGCAGCCCGACAAAACGATCATCTTTATTGCGATTCTCACAGGTGGGGCTTTGGGTGGGATGTTAACCATTAATCAAAGCCATTGTTAATGATGCAGAAAGCACTGTGGAAATTAAACCCCTTCTGTTCCTGTTTCTATATTATTGAGGTAATTCCTGTTTGAGCTGGGATGATGAAGACAGCACCTGTTCTCAGGGTGAGATATCTAGTATCATCTCCTTTTCTCCCATTTATCACAAAGAAACTGCACTAGTGCTGCGCAATACGCAAATTTTGGTATCGATCAGATGCCGAGTAAATACATGGCCAGTATTGCCGATACCGATGTTTTTAACCTCTAAAGCCAGTGCATGTAATATTTTGAGTTTTTTGGAGAACTGTCTCTTTGGGTCATTTTCTGTTAAATGTGCTATAGGCTACAAATAAAATAGACGTGACAGTCATCACAAAGACATTTTTGATAGTGGATGTTTGAGGTATATTTATTCATTTCCACTTCAGGGGGCAACATACTGAACTTAGACGACAGAAATAGTATCAATAGTAGTATCGATCATATTGCACTAGGATCGTTTACATACCAATAGCATTGGGATCGATGCTTAGTTCTGCAAATATCAGGTCTGCAAATATTAGCTTCGTACTGTATTACACCTAGTAATCCTTCATGTCAAATAGCAACTCAGAAGTTCAGTGTAATCATTTTAACATTTGACTTCCAGATAGATTGCCAGGATTAACATCAATATGCCGACTTTCTTCACAACCTCCAGGCCGTTTTAATAAAACAAACTCAATCAGAACTAATTGCAACACATGCCTTTTTACATAAGAGATCAAGTGGAATGGCATCTAATTGAAAGTGTAGCGTATGTTTGATCTCAGTGTTTTCGTTTAATACCATCCCCAGGGAAGCAAAGTGCAATATTTTTCACAGTTTCCAGGGTTTATTCGGAAATACAGTTTAAATCTGACACAAAATACTTTGCACCATTCCCCACAATATAAAAAAGGGAACTAAACAAAAAAAACCCCAAAAAAACAAGCTAGTGTTTAGGGGACAGCGGGAGTAGGAATCCAGTATCGTGAGCTCTCCTGATGCACGCCAGTCAGCTCCCATTTGGCAAGATTTCATTGGAAATAAATTCGCCTGTGTGTTGCCAGTGTTCAGTGCACAGGCTTGTGCAGCAGTGGATGAAGTGACTCGCTCAATTATACATTTACTTAGACAAGTAATAAAGTGCTGCCACTCTCTGCCAAAGCTGTGGCTGATTATAGCGGCTGTACAAGCTGTTTTCCCAGCCTCCCGTTCCTCCCATCTCACTGATCAAGACATGCATCCCAAAGAGAGGCACACTTTTTGGTGCCACTGCGTCTCCCAACACTACGCTGTCAAAAGCCCCGCCTTCCTGCATGTCTTTTTTCCCCCTCTAATAAACAAGTGCATGTTTTTCCCTATTACATGGGATTCTGATCATCAGATATAGCATATATCTCATTCACAGACATCCTCACATCATGACATTACCAGTTCAACCTGTCTACAGGTGCGATGATATTTTTTATGAACAAAATGCTTTTCCCTCTCCTTTTTTTTGGCTTTCCAGCCCTCCAAGTATAAGGAAAAACTAAATAAATAAATAAAGAAAACATCCATCCATAAGTCTCTCAAACGGATATGCCCACATTTTTGTTATTTATCTATCTTGCCGTCATCTACATCGAAATAACTTCAAAAGAAATGATGCAATCGCATTTTCGTGAAGGGATTTAAAAAAAAAACATTTGCTAGTTGTTTATGTCTGCTCTTTGATGAAAGCATGTTAAAGCTAACGTGAGAAACCTGCTGTTTAGAAAGTGATAGAATGTCCCATTTATTTGCGAAGGGTAGCCACATAAGAGAGAATCGGTTATGAGCTACAGTGTTGAGGAGGCAACGGGGAAATCCTGAACGCAATACGTGCAAGCGTCTTTTAACACGAGATCTCAGCTACACGCAGCATATGTGATTTTAATTCATGTTGCTGTTTGTGGCTCAAAGTTTTCTGTTCTTTTTTTTTCTTCCTTTGTCTAAAAATGATTCAAAACCTCTGGGGGTACAGCTGCCTCCAAGTATTCACGCTGACTGCACATGAACATACAACTGATATGCCTTCATTCTACCTTTACTAAGCCTTCTTCCTTTCCCAAGCTCTCCTTTAACGACCATAAGCTCTAAGATCCCCAGGGAGGCCGTGTCTTCTGCCTTGCTGCGACAGTGAGCCAGACTGACAGAATCTATGATTTGACGGCTCACGACTTATCCTCGGCTGGAGCATTCGGAAAAACAGTGACAGGAAGAGATTATATCCTGAAGTCAACGCTATGCTAATTGGACAAGAACGCAAAAGAGAGAGAGAGGGCTTCATTTAAAACCAATTAGACAACTTGATAGTTTTAAATTAAGCAGGGCTAGATCCAAGCTATGCTTATTTTCATTCCCTGTAACCTCACCCTCGCACACAAGTGCACACTTGCTTTCTCGCTCACTTTGACACATGGTTTGCCTGGTGGCTAATAATTTAGCAGCTATCACATGATCGTGCACAGTTCCTGAATGATAGCAGTATTGGCACGGTTTTGTTTTTTGTTTTTTTCCCCTAGCTGCAGAGTTGTGACTGGAGGATGGCGATGGCTCTGCCAATTAACACCGTGGAACTTCTGGGTACAAATGATTACTCATCATGTAATCATAATGTGTCTTTATGAATATGAATACCTGAAAACTCTGCACATGCGGTAAAAGTCATCTGCTTAGGCCCATTGTGGCAAGATAACATCTGTGGAAGCTTCTTTATCACAGACTTGGTAATCCACTAAAGAGGCTATGCAAGCTGTTAGAAATGAACAGGGTTTTAAAGGACGTTTTCACAATGCTTTCACACTGTATGGGGATATTTGTTTCGCATTTGCAGATAAATGACAAGAGTTTAGATAAAAAGGTTCAGTTGTGCAAAAGAACAGAGATGTGTGGTTAAATGGACATGCTCACTAAAAACACTCGGTGCAAGTCCTTTCTTTGCTTCTGGTTTCCAGGGAAACCTCTCAGGTGTGCGTGTTTAAATGTAGGAGGTTAATAACACACATGCAGCGGGCAGCATCTGCAAGTTCTTTTTCTTTTCTTATGTTTGTGTACATTTAGTTGTGATGCCTGCATTTAAACATCAGTTAGCTACTTTTTAGAGCTATGTGATTGGTGTGACCAGAATGTGAATATAGTAGCATATAGTAGACTGGATTTGACTAACTCCCCTGTATAGTCTAATGGCAGGGTATAAAGGGTATAAACAGAAAGATTTGAGGATTTTTCGTATGTCCTTTCTTACTGAATATTAAAATGACTTGTGTATATAATTCAATAAATTCAATGTAGCTGTTTCAATTTTAAGTCGGTTACAGCCTTATTTATTATGTTACACATTTTTCTTCTGATGACAAATCTATCAGATAAAGAGCCCAGCAGTAGCCATAGTTACAGCTGATCACAGAACTTTGGTCTCCATGTGCAAGTCAGCTGTAAAACAAGCACACAGGGATGCTCTACTGTAAAAGGTTAAACCCCAACATACTACAAAAACACAAAGTAACATACAACATTGGTTCTTCTGGTTAAAGCACAGCACTTCACCTATTGCTCTACATCATCTGCTTCAAGGTGTCATGTGTTGCGCACTCAGAGATGTTTTTCCGCATATCTTCATTGTAACAGCTGGTTATTTGGACTACTGATGGCTTCCTATCACCCATTCTCCTCTGACCTCTGGCAGTTTCAGAAAAACTCAGACCAGCCTATGTGGTATGTTGACAAAAGTCCCGTAAATCACCTTTCCTCCCCAAACTGATGCTCAGTTTGACGAGTACCTTTAATGATTTTGCTGCTTCTGTGTTTTCTCCAGGTAAGTCTTCCTCCAGCCTGTTACAGTGATTTTGAGGGAGCAAAACACAAGGAACTACAAGGATGAGACAAATGAGTCTGACACCATGGAAAGATTAGGAGATGAAACAATAAGTTGACACCCAGAGGAAATGTACTTTATATTAACGTGGTGACTGTGAAGGCTCAGCACTTGGCCAGACATCAAAGGGTGAACCTTTATGCTTTATCTCCTCTGTTCACACGAGGTGATGCTGACGTGCGTGGCCAATCGGATCAAGCGTAAGCACTGATTCTGACTTGAGGGAAGAGCTGGAGTTACTCATGCGGATGGACTGATGCCATACTGTGAGAGCCGACTGGTGGAGGTAGGATATGAGTCTCTCCCTGTCAGCAGCAGAGGGGAGGAAGGGGAAGTCAGGTCTAATGAGGGGAGACGTTCCTGCGTCACATATCAAAAGGTCTGAAAGCGACGATGGATCCACAACTTATGTACTGTACACACACACTTCTTCATGTGTGCCTTGCACAGTCATTTCTCTTTACGATGGAACATATTCACAATCCTGATTTATGCCCTGAAAATTCACTCATTATATATGTAGCTTCTATAAGTAGGTGTCATGTCAGTCAGATTAAAGTTTTAATACCTAAAGTTTCAGTCCTTTTTGATTTAGTGACTCTCCATGTTACCGTGGCAACAGCAACTGATCAGGAAGGCTAGCTCTGTGGTCGGCATGAAGCTGGACACTCTGGTGACAGTGGCAGAGAAAAGGACATTAAAGAAACTGATGGACATTATGAACAATGCTGGGCATCCTCTGCACACGGCCATTAACAACCAGAAGAGTCTGTTCAGTGACAGGTTGCTTCTCCCCAAGACAAGAACTAACAGACTTAAAAACTCCTTTGTCCCACACGCCATCAAACTGTTTAACTCCTCTCTGGAGGGGAGAGGGAGGGGAAACAGGAGGACAAAGGAGGGGGGAACAACTAAGCTGTAGTGCCTCTTCACCTCACTGTACAATACCTTGTGCAATACTTTTTGTAAATAGTCAACAGTGCAATAGACTCAATACTTGAAATGTGCAATTCACTTGTATTTTTATTTTTTATTCCTATTTATTCTATTTATCCCCTTTGTATATTTTATTTATATTTGTCTCTGTATTTATATATGTGTGTGTGTATATATATATATATATATATATATATATATATATATATATATATATATAACAATTCTGTAACTGTAACTTCGGTCGTTGCTGTGCTTTTTGGAAGTCGAATTTCCCAGAGGAACCCACCCGAGGGATTAATAAAGTTCTATCTTATCTTATCTTATCTTAGCAAGTGCAGTCTAATACAGAGGAGCACACGCTCCTTTACCTGCTACCTGCGAATATTTAATTCGGATCTGCTCATTTAAATGTGCAAAAATGCACAGCTGTTTGTTTGTTTGGTTTTTTTTATGCATTTGTAGTTCCAGGTGTTAGAAGCATTTGGCTGCTTCACAATAGATTCTCTCCTGTGTTTGGATAGTTATGAATATATATTTTATCAATTTACATGTTTCATTTCATATTCTTTGAAGTAAATTATGCAAATTAATTACAGAAAAGTCATGTGTAGGTTGTATGCGAACTGTTGGGGCAGAGACTGTAACGATGTCGTTTCTCTTCTGATTTCTGAGTAGTACAGTATTTATACAGGTCATTCCTGAAAATTGAAGCAATTGTGTCTTTATCTTGTCCCTATAACAACATGACCATCAGAGGACAGACTCGAGGCACACAATGGAGTACAAAGTTCTTGGAAGTAGTGCAAAGGACTTGGTCTGAATATAGATTCCGTATGTGAGTGATGAGGATACACAGACCATGACACAGACCCCAGAGCGCTTTACATATCCAGTCATCCACCCATTCACACACTGGTGATGGCAGCTACATTGTAGCCACAGCCACCCTGGGGCGCACTGACAGAGGCGAGGCTGCCGGACACTGGCGCCACTGGGCCCTCTGACCACCACCAGTAGGCAACGGGTGAAGTGTCTTGCCCAAGGACACAACGACCGAGACTGTCCAAGCCGGGGCTCGAACCGGCAACCTTCTGATTACAAGGCGAACTCCCAACTCTTGAGCCACGATCGCTCAAGTTAGACCCGACTTCCCCACGATCGCTCCTTCAAGAAAAACACGAGCTGTGCGACCTGATTGACCTGAGGCGCCGACACTGGGGAGGTTTGCGACTGAGTGTGAAGTTCCTAGGATGATAATTAGTATCTTTAAGTATAAGATCGTGGTTCTCAGTCAGGAAAGGGTGGAGTGCCCTCTCTGGGTCACAAACGAGCTCTTTCCACAGGTAGAGGAGTTCACACTGTACCTCAGGGTCATGTTCACAAGTGACAGCAGAACAGGGTTTTAACATATGGATTGGTTTAGCATCAGCACTGATGCGGATGATGTACTGGTCTGTAGTAGTGGAGAGAGAACTTAAGGGGTCCCAGAATAGAGCCGCTGCTCCTCCATATCGAAATGAGTTGGGGTGGTTCAGCGGGGGGGGGGGTGTTTAGGACACGGTGGAGAGAATTTCTCTTGGCTTTCTTGGTAGCACCTTGGTGTTCTCCTGGAGGAGCTGTAGTAGGTTTACATGGAGACCAACTATTACATTCAGTGTTGGAGAGGTTACTTTTAAAATGTATTCCACTACAGATTACAGAATACATGCCCCCAAATGTATTTTGTAACGTATTCCATTACGTTACTCTCATTGAGTAACGTATTCTGAATACTTTAGATTACATAATATATTGTCAAGCTTTTTCCAGCTACACGAATGTACTATTGCTTTGTGATTTATTACTTTTACTGAAGCTTATTCGCCATAGCAATACCAACTAGATTTTTATATCTTAATATAAAATGAGTAACTGTAGGGTGGACATTAGGTAAGGCTGCACTTTTTGCAGCAATCTCATATGGAAAACTATTCCGTGCATATATAAAACAGGTCTGCGGCTCCGAACCGTAGTAAAGGGACCTCTGGCTAATAAGTCGGGTTCCGTGTCGGGCTCGTAGCTGAAAACTAGATTTACTTTTACTTTCTGGGTCAACTTTGCTAGCGAGAGACAGAGAGAGGCGTTGGAAGGCTGCAAATATAGAAATAACTAATACGTGTTATTTGAGAGTTTTTGTTTGTCCTTTCTTCTAGGAAAACTTCTAATTTTGCCTTCAGTTTTCTTTGTCACCTTTACATCACAGAGTGGCTGAACTCTCCAGGACTTTACCATAAAAAGGGACAGTTAATCTTAAACTGTCTCAATTTTTTTCTGGGAATTGGTAAACAGCATTTGTAAAGTGCATGGTTGAAATGATTGGAACGCTGGCATCCCGAGATGCTTCACTGTTGGACAAAAGAATTACATTTTACACTTGACACGTTTATTGCAGTTGGTTCAACCCAAATTGTCCCCTTTCTTCAAGAGGGCAAAAGAGCACACAGCAACTGGTGAGGGCCGATGATGAGTTTTCAACTTTGTGAGCCTGTTGCCAAGAAAAATGGCAGGTTTAGTCAAAAACCTGTTACTTATGTGGCCAGTATCACGTGGAATTTACTTCAAATGCCATCTGAAGAAGAAAAACAAGACCAGAAAAACAAGACCTAAATGTTTGATGTATGCAGTATAATAGCTCTCTCATTTAATAATTTTTCTGCTTCTGAGCAGGAAATAACACAACACCCTGCTGAGAGTGATGATGGCAAAGGAATTATCAATGGTGAGAGGACACGTAGAACACCAGAATTTAAAAAATAATTAAAGTCATTGCAATAAAAATCCACACACAGAGCATAAGTAAAATGGATTTCCACCCACAAACAGACGGAGATATGGAGCATGTCAATACCAAATTCTACAGCATTCTACAGCATAGAGCTATCATATCTTTATGTAACTGGCTTCATCCCCCATTAAAAAAGTGGGTTGATCTCAAGCAAAAACTGAAAACAATCCAAAATCCCCTTAAAATTTGAGTCCATTATGATACAATAGACAGATAATCATTCCTTTTGAGAAGCAGGACCTGGATGTACATTTCTTTTGTGTTTGCCGGAGAGATCTGGAGCACTTTAAGGTTGTTGTTTTGTCAAAACCCCTCCCCTCTTCCTTTGTGGCGTTCTGTCAGAGCCAGCCCAGTGACTTTTCAGGCTGCTGAACTTGGGGACCTTTCAGTGTCACCCTCTGTTGTCATTTCTGACTGCTACAGCCCAGACAATGATGCACTCGCACTGTAGGGGGGGGGAAAATGATGTACAGCCAACCTCAAGGTCTGCCTGACTCAAAGTTGTTTTTTCGGCTGCTCCATCAAACATTGTTTTTCTGCCACAGAATATCTCTGCCTTTGCTTTGATGAAAAGGGAAAATGGGATTTCGCAAATGTCCTCAAAAACAGAGAAGTTAGACAAAACTGCAGCATATGACATTTGCAATTCATGGAGCTGGGGTGAGCGTGTGGACTGAATGAAATAATTGCATTTGTTTGCAAAAATAATCCCAAATTGGACTTTTTATGCCAACTCGAGAATGACCAGGCCTAAATAAATGAAAAATCATTGCCATAGTTCATCATATTCCACTTTGCAAGGCCCAGCCTGGACTGTTAAAAGCCCCAGACAGAATCAAATAGGCTTGGTCCCCGAGGGAGTGTATAACTGCACGCATCTTATCCATAAATCAACTATGTACGACCGATGCGAGGTGGCAGAGGCAGTTATATAGGGGCCTCAGCTGGATCACATGCCTGCTGCAAGGAAATGGATCTGTCGGAGGAGCTGTGAAATAGTGTGGCGGCTGCGTCACTCACAGCTCTGCTCCTTTATTTCATTATCATAAAGGAACAAAATGTGTGTCCGTGTGTAATGCCGCATATAGGCAACAGGTGCAGCTGAAACAATTTCCAATTTATGTCTCTTTGAGATTCAAAACGCGTCTTTAAGACTCAGTCCCGCACACCTGTTTGCCTCAAACTACCACTTCAATGAGAAATATCTAATTGGCTGTGAGAGTTTAAACGCTTTTTCAGGCGACAACTCAGAACTATTCAACCTAGCTAAAGTCTGCATCTGCAAGAAATGGAAAACTCTCTGTCACAGTACTTCCGTAAGTGTCAGGCGAAGCATACAGTAGCTGTCTATAGCCATGTTCTCCTTATTGATTTTAGTCCGGCTGTAACCTCATATCAGGGCTTTGCAAAGTTCTCTGCTGCATTAAGTCTCAGTCCTAATTGAAGCCTCCCAGAGGCTAACTGGCTCGATTGCTCCGCCATGTCAAAAAGCATCAGTCAGTTAAATGAGGCTGGGAGATGGAGCGCCGTTATTGCTGCTACTGCTGCTGCCTGCAGGCTATGACCTTGTGGTGAGACTGAGCTTGAAATGTCTCCTCTAAACTTGCAGCTTCCCTGAAACATCGAAGTCTGATTGTTGACTGGATATCAAACGTTTGTGTGTCTGTGCTCAGTCACATGATTTAGGCATGTGCACGCATGATCTTGTACTCAACTGTCAGAACCTCAAGGCTGTAGGGGAAAATGAATGATAGTTGTATTCCGTGGCTGGTGATCCTGGATAATATCCTCTCCAAGAGTCATCCTGGACTGCTGGCAGGCGTGTTTTTAGGATTGTTTTAAAAGGGTGACAGAGGCAGGGTGGGTGGGGGGCATCAGAAGTAACTACCACTTTAAAAATGATCTTAAAGCAAATAATTCTTTTTCTTTCTAGTGACTTAATGTCTGTCACCACTCGTTGAGTCGCGTTATGGTGTTCCAGTTCAATTCAGTTCAATTTTATTTGTACATTGCCAAATGTCAACAACAGTTGCCTCAAGGCATATTGTAAGGTAAAGACCCTACAATAATATAGAGTAAACCTCAACAATTAGATGTCTCCCTATAAGAGCACTTCCCGACAGTGGGAAGGAAAAACTCCCTTTCAACAGGAAGAAACCTCTGACAGAACCAGCTAAGTGAGATGCAGCTATCTGCTAGAAACAACTGCGTGTGAGGGGAGGAACACAGGATTAATACATGATGTGGATGAGCGCTATAGATGAGTAATAACTAATGATTAAATGCAAAGAAGTGTATAAACAAATAGTGAGGGGGAAAAGTGCAAAAAACCCCAAGCAGCCTAGGCCTATTGCAGGATAACTAAAGGAGTATTCAGGTTCACTTGATCTAGCCCTAACTATATGCCCTGACTATATGGTCAAGCTAATCAGCATCATCCTGCATCTTGAAGCCTAATCATAACTGATCAGATCACTAAGATAACATTCTAAAGCCTCACAATTGTATTTTTACCACTTTATTTGTGTTGTATGGGGTCTCTCTTTGGATCTTAGGTTTTGTTATTTTTCTGAATTGCAAAGTAAAATGCGTTAAGACAACTATCATACCTGAGTTCATAAGTTTGGAAATTTATAACTGACCTTGTACCAACCATGAAGAAATATGTGATTTGCACCCTACTCATGTCTCTGGCAAAAGGCCGGACGTAGCACTCAGAACCATTGACTAGCATTGTCTTAGTGATGGCATCCGTAGTCACAGATGTTAAGGGGGGCGGGCGCCACCCCATACCACCCTTCTAGACCTACCCCTGCTGCTTGCAATGGACTATTACCAGTGGTAGTGGTGTTATTGGGCTGTTTGTGATTATACATATTGTCCAGCTTGTGTCTATAAAATAACATCTAAAACAACAAAATCCTGCAATTCTTATGCCCAGCTGGATGCTGTTTAGTCCTCAAAAAATTCAACAATAACAACTGTATGGTAATGATGGGTGAGAGTTCACAACCCAGCTCTGCTACTGAGAGGGGGCTTACACTGAGAGGTTCATTTGGCAATGCTTTGCATCGTAGTCATTAGATGGCAAAATTGTGCTTTAACCGCACTGAATGAATAATGACTTGGCTGGTGGGAAGACTGCAAGATGAGGAAATGGAAACTACTGGCCAGTGTTTTTATGTCCATTTGATAAAACATTTGCAATTTTTAGGTCTGTTGTGTAGATCTTTCAAAAGACATGGTTGTAATTTGTGTACCTGGATGAGAATGTATGTCTTATCTTTAATGAATGAGCTGAGAAAAATAATCTACTATGCCTTGTGATTTTTGACCAGTTTTGGCAGGGCTAACAAATGCTCCTACTGAGTATACAGTATATCTGCACAATGCTTTTTAAAAGTAACATGATTTTTGCTCTCAAATTGATCCCTGGTGCACCTTTCATGTTGGTGTCTGCAGTTAGTGTAAGCAAGGTGAAGGTGAACTAGTGAATAGCTTCAAACCGACTTCACTGCCTCTTCACCTCGGTGCAGAGTCACCTCTCAGTATTGAGGTGAAGAGGTAGAAATGGTGCAGTTTCTCGAGTACCCATTCATAAATAGTAGCAATAGGTATAAAAACGTATGTGCTGCTATTGAATCAGCATTAGCCAGTGGCTGTTCTTTGCTGTGGTGTGCAGAATAGGCAGTGCTGTGATACAGAAGGCGAGCAGAATAAACAAACTGGTTTAAAAAAAAGAGGCTGGCTGCTACAGCCTGAAGGCAGTAGCAAGGGGGCTCAAACTAAACTGAATTCTGTCCTACAAAAAGCCATTCACCCCTTCTATGGTGAGCTGATGTGGTTGACAGAGCATCTCCAGCCTCTGGCTTTTACCCCTAAGGTGCAACATGAAGTGCTTTAGGGATTTTTCTGTGCCAACAGACATTAAACTACACAATACCTGTGTGAATATCCCCAACCCACAGTGACTGGGGACCGGTGCTGAGCCAGGACAGCTTTACTTAATGCATAAAAACATACGCTTTGATTTTTTTTGTGTACGTTGGAGACCTTATATGTAACTGGTTATATAAAACAGAGCTCAGCCTGTAGTTCTGTTACTATACTGTTTAGCACTGTATGTTACTATCTCTAATACGCTTAGAGCATCCATAACTTTGGAATACTCTCAAGAAATAGTTTTTTCCCCCCTATGAACAGACTAACTGTACTCCTAAACACTCAAGCCCTTTAAACACTACACGATTGTGTAACACAGCTTCAATTTTTTCCTTGCTACTTCATTTTTGTAGCTTGGTCACAGTGATATAATGTGGAAATGTCACTAGAAACAGTTTGATCACATTCTCACATCTGATGAGAGTTTATTTGCTAAATGTTTAAATCTAACAATGTTAGATCCACTTCAAAGATAGTTTCACTAATGCTGGCTAACAGTAGCTAACAGATGATAATAGCATCTAACAGTGTTAAAATCTAGAGTAAATAGACAACTTCAGCTGAGGTAAACAGCAGGCAGACAGACCACACACTACCGATGAACAGAAGCCAGAGTTGTCTGTCCTACAGCAGCCACCATGACTAGGATTATGAACTTGAATTGGGAATGATATATGCAATCTACTGACATCCAGTAATTTATTTTACACAGCGTAACTACCACATGTGCTGCATTGGATATTATTGTGATAAATCCATATGGTATCCTGACGCTGAGTATGAAGCACCCAGATTTACACATTTCTGAATCAGGGACAAACGTACTAGATGCACAGGTGATTGTGGATGGATGTCCTTATTAGTGAACTTATGCTGAATTGTAAAAGTTTACCTATTGAAACCAGGTAGTGTTAAGGTAGTGTAGTAATTATGCTATCCTGTGGTGGTACAGCACCCCTATAATCTTAACCCTAAATATCAGGTAAATACTTTTATTTATATTACAGAAAGCATGTATGATTTTATCAGTCTCTCTATAATGTTTTTGCCAACTCTCCTTTACAATGTTGTTTCACTTCATTGATGTTTGCAGGCGTTCATTTATGCATAACTCTCCCTTGGTTCTGTCACAGTCGGGTTAAGGTCTGGACTTTGACTCGGCAATTGCAACACTGTCATTATTTTCTTTTTCAGCCATTCTGTTGTAGATTTGCTGCTGTGCTTGAGATAAGCCTGTGAAAGCCTTCTTTTTCATGATTTTGTAAACCACAGTCCCCTCTCGCAGTTAAGTTCATAGGCACATAGACACAGTCCATTACTTTATATCTATTCATATACTGCAAAGCAGTTTGACGGCATAATATTTAATGCTCTTATGTAGCTGTTGAGTGATGGACAGCCATGCCTTCCATTACTTACTGAAACACAGTACAACCTGACTAATGTGTAGGTTGCTGCTATTTTTAATTCTCTTCAAATGAGGAGCTTTCTAAATTATACCCCTAATGAAAAATAGAGGGGTTTCTGTTTGCAAACTAAACCTCCTTTTCTTGTTGGCTGATTATTGTCAGTGCAGCAAACAGTGAGCTTAAACCAAATAAACTGTAAATAAAAGGTGAAAAATAAACTGAAACTTGGTTGTGTTCTTTCGGCAGTCATTAATTTTCCATTCTCGGCAGAAAAAAAGACTTTAGACTCAAGAAAAAATATATATCATTGCTTTACTGCAGTGTTCAGTGAAAAGGAAAGGCAAGAACTGTTCTTATCAAGTATTTTGAGAATTTGTAGAGCCCCGAACAGCACATCATTTATATACAGTCTTTTTTTTGTCTCAGCTTTTACTATATTTTAGTCAGTTTTGGGTTAGGATATATGATCGCTTTCAGATTGCAGTGACAGTTTTAAAGATATATTTTCTCTTTGATTGATGCTTAAAGATTACGGCTTTATTGTCTTTCCCTGTCACCCATTGTTCCGGAGTGGTCGATAGAGATGCCGGAAGGGCCTTTGCTTACACAACACTGTTTGCCTGAAACTGGCTGTCGACATGGTCCATAAATCACTCTCTAATATTTTTATGCATCCAGTCAATCCAACTGCTCGCTAATGTTTCCTCTCCTTGCTTTCTTTGTAACTCATTTGAGCTGAGCGGCGACGCATGACAATGTGTGCGTAATGGGGATTGCTAGAATCCGCTTGGCAGAGGGACGGCTCTGTTTGGATTGGCTTAAAAGTGCAACTCCCTTGACCTTGCAGCAGTGTGTGACATCAAGATTCTGTGAAAAGGCCAATTGAAGACAAGTTAAATGCAGCCTTGAATTATAAGAACTTGCTGTCCAATCCTACATAAATCCTTTGTCAGTTTTTAAGTGGTTTCTACAATTCTTAAATCCTAAAAGATGCCATGTTCCATCAGAAAACCTGTCTGTCAAATGCACAGTTACTTTCCTTTTCCTTGCACATGTGTAAAATTAAATCAGACACAAGCAATTTGCCTCAAATGCAGTAAATCTCCTACTGCAGCTACTTTTTGCCCCCTATTTTATTTTTTTGAGTTGATCATTTCATCTTCACTCCTGACCCCCAACTATTTTCCTCGCCAGCACTGTGACTGGGGTTGTTGTCGCCCTCACTGCCATGATGTCTTGACCTTCGCTGCCTTAGCTTGTCAAACGCTATCTGATGGGACTGCAGGGCCCGAAGCAAGCAAACAATCTGATATGATCTGTCTGGCTGGTAAAGAAGCTGCCCCAGCCCCTCCACCCCACCTCTCGCAAACCCCGTCTTATTCTATGTGTTGGCAGGACCATGTAAATTTCTGCACAAATGGGAACAGTCAAAACATAAAGGAAGTGCTAAAAACTTGGAAGTATGCAAACTGTCTTTCTTGTGCAGACTTAAATTAGAAAAGTAATACCAGCTTTTCATCTGTCTTATCTTTAAAGTAAGATATGAAGCAAAGGAAATTGTTTGGTCAAAAAACTCCACCTTAAACCATTTAACATATTATATCTAAACTGTTTGTCAACCCTTTATGGGCTTGGCTGGCCAAATTTGAATCGAATACACATGTTTAAGCTTATACATTTTTGAATTTGAAATAAAAATTGTTTTTGTTCTTTTGTTCTTTTTTCCAAAATCCAATAAGGTCTAAGAAAAGGCTGAAATTGTGTTAGCATATACATCTTTTAGCTTTAATCCCTAATGTAGCATAGCTACTGATCCCATAATGCTAGCAGGAAAACAAATACATTTTTTTTTTACTGTTTTCTTTTTTAACGCAACAATATAAAAAGTGTAAAAGCAAATATTATTTTTTTTACTGTATTTAAGTGGACTTCAGGAACTTCATCGTAACATGGTCCGAGCTAATATTTTCATTCATGAAGACTTTAATTCTGCGTCAGGCTGGCGACCTGTCCAGGGTGTACCCTACCTTTCCCCTTATGGTAGCTGGGATAGACTCCAGCCACCCTGATAAAAATAAGCAGAAGAGAATAGATGGATGGAAGACTTTAATTAGTCCTCACCTTGAACGCTTTTTGATTGTAATTTGATATTTAGATATTGATTTAGATTTAGATATTCTTTTTCCACTTGATGGAGTGTAAGTAAGTGCAATAACTCAAATGCCACTCCACACATGTGAATACAAATTTATAGTACGAGCTGCCTGTGCTTGAGTTTTATTCATTTTATGTCTTTTCAGTTCTGTTTAATAACATTTAGACTTAATTTTCCATCTTGACTAAATAGAGTAAACCCATATAGACAAATTCATGCATTTATTTTATTTTTTATTTACTATTCAGTAACCACTTCATTTGCTACGCCTTGCTGAGACTGGGTTGGATGCTATTTTGCCTTCTGAGTGGTCTTAATTCTTTGTGGCATAGATTCAATAAGGAGCCTGAAACATTCCTGCGTGACATTCATCCATATTGACAAGAAAGCATGACATAATTGCAGATTTGTTGGCTGCACATTCATGATGTGAATGTCCTGCTCCATCACATCCCCACGGGGCTCTTTTGGATTGAGATCTGGTGTTAAGGGGCCTAAAGTATGTCAAGAAAGTATCCTCTGCACATTACACCCCTAGCAGTCTGAATTCTCATTTAATTTATATTGAATTCTGACCATATAATGGGAATACGAAAAAACAAACTCAAACCAGGCAAATTTATTCAAGTCAGTTGGCCTATTTATTATACATGTTTGGATGTTTGACATCACTTTATTGCAATTTTTCTTTTCATCTGTAGGAACATGAGTGATATATCACAGTCTAACCTTGTAACTAGATGTTTGTGTATGGATTAAGCAAAAGGATCAGGCTGCTAATATGTCATCCCACGCACGTACTGTGGTTCGACATATAAAAGCACACAGTTACAATGGAAACACACATACAGAGTTGCAAACGACTCCGTATTCACATCCCCTTTGTCCCAGATGCACCATAATCAGGCTGCATTATTTCACTGCTTTGAATGTGACAACATTCAACAAGCATTCAGCAGCCAAAGCAATCACTGCTTTCTCCTGTAAATGCCTCTGAATAGACTGCTTACTTTTCACTCTGGTATAATGTGATATTAAGTAAAATGAGGAACTGCAAAGTAATTTATTTAACATCAAACTCCAATTTAAAACGTACAAATTTGTCCAATAAAACAAGATTTCTTCATGGTTGCCAAGAAAAAGTGACAATCACTGAGATAATTTAGAGTTTAACAAATTTTATGCTGTTAACTGAATGTAACATGAAACAAATCCCTGAAACTGAACTATGATGCAGAAACAAACAGTTCTGACAATATTTTGTTATCTAACAAGTAAATATTTTCTCTAAAGTAATGTAAGTGATGGTTTTTGTTCAGCTGCTGTTGAAGTTAGAAGAATGCATAAATAAAGCAACCCGTCCCTCTATTTACCCTACTCAACTGAAGTGGCAATCCAGTTTGCAGTGGTCATCAGGATGTGAGTCACTTGTGCAAGGTGATGGTCATTGAAGCACTCATTATAACAGCAGACCATGAGAGCAGAATGGAGTGGCAAACTGAAGAGATTTGTATTGCAGGCTTGTGATTTTCTGCATGTCAAGTGTTGAGCTTCTCAGCGCTCTGAAACAGTCATTTTCAGTGCTGTGCAAAAGTCTCAAGCCACCCTTCCTTTCTTTATATTTTGCTTCCATGGTGTGAGACGTTCTTGTATCTGAAAGTCAAATCCTCAAGAAATGGGGAAAAAAATCCAGCAAAGACCTAAAACAGGACCTGAGAGATGAATCTGATCCATCCACTGTTCACTGAAGCCTCAAGAAATGGCCTCAGTGGAAAGATGACTATCCAGTTCTTAAGGAAGGGAAACAAGAAAAAACCTGAGGTATGCCATGTCACACAGGAACTAAACTGAAAAATCAGTAGCAACAGATCTTATGAATCGAAATTGAACAGTTTTGGTTCACATCGTTGTCAGTATGTACAGAGGTGATTAGGAGAGAGGCACAAGGGTAAGTGTCTACAGCAAAATAAGGTGGAGGGTCCTGGTTTGGGGCTGTGTTTCAGCCAGTCGTGTTGGGCAGCATTTCAAAACTGATGAAATCATGAACACAAAAACGTACCGTCACATTTTGAATCACCATGTAATATCATCTGAAAAGTTGCTGATTGGCAGCAGTTTCATTTTTCACCATGACAATGGAGTAAAACCATACCTATATAGAAAAAAAGCACACAATGGAACGCCATCAGTCATGGATTGGCCTTCCCCAGAGCCTGGACCTCAACAATATTGAAGTAGTGTGGGATCTTTCTGACAGAAAACAGAACAAAAGGCAGCCAACATCCAAAGAAGAGCTTTGAATGTCCTTCAAGAATCCTGGAGAACTATTCTTGAGGACTACTTAAAGAAATCAAAAGAAAGCCTGCATGACAGAGTTCAGGCTTTGTTGTAGAATAAAGATGGTCCAAATATTGCCTTTGAAGCTATCCTTATCCTGTAATTCCATGTATGTTTGCACGTTTTAATAAATTGTTATACCCATATCCCATTTACCTAGCAAAATATACTAAAAAGCAAGGTGGCTGTTTTGCACAGTACTGTAGAAAACTCTCTAATGCGTTTTTCTGTAAATACCATCCTTTTTTCATTATTGACTATAGAGGAAGGTAGTGTGTATGTGGATTTGCAAACAAGCAAACAAACCTAGAAGCACTTAATTGATTGCGATGGCCCACTTGGCCCCGCTTTCAACGCGACTGGTTGCTTTTTAAGACACAAAGCCGAGGCGATAGGACACAACAAGACAATTCAATAAGACTTGTGTCTGTGTTTTGATTTGCCAGACGACCTCCGATGCCATGGCATGCTGATTGGGTCTCTTTTAAATTTTTTTTTTTCTTTGTACAGTGAGCTCATTTGACAGCAGCATATAAATAACAGGCTGTGAAAGTCCACAGTGCTCATCCTGATTCGCACATACATACATTGTTTTCTGGCACCAGCACACTTTCCACGCACACAAACACACACTCACAGGGCGTATTATTCTCTATCACCACATTTTGGCAGGAGGCACAGTGCCTTCCATTAGAAAAAAAGAAAAGGAGAGAGAGAGAAAAAAAATCTATAAAGGCAAATAAACAAGAGTGGGAGCTACTGCCAGCTTGCTTGCATTCTCCACCGGATAATAGAATTGGAAGTGCGATAAGGTTCTTGTATAGCCTCCCACATAGAAGTGTAACTCAGTTCACTTTCTCTTCCCTGCCTTTAGATTCTGGCTTTTTGACTCATTTATGCTACAGGATTTGGTCAAAATAAATCAAACACCTGCATTCACTCAGATTGTGATCCAAAATAAGTCTTAAATGTCCTTTCTTTTTATGGTGTTTTTTTTTTTTTTTAATTTCAGCAGTGCACTCAGAACAACTGCATAAGTGGTTGGCACAGTTTTAAAGGGAAGCAGGTGCAGTTGCAGCCATGCAGGTGTATCAGTCTAATTTGATCAACGAAGCGGTACTTGTTGTCATGAGGTAATTACACATGCCGCATAACTGACTTTGTTATGCATGCGTCAGACTAAGCATGACTTGATATCAATTAAACATCTGTAATGTGCATGGGAAGGTGCCTGTAAGTGGTGTGGAAGAGTATTTGACCAGAACCGTCAGCAAGCTTTGTCTCCAACTTTTCACTTCCCATCCAAGTCAGGACAGAACAGTAATCATGCCAGACTGCTCTCTTCCAGCTGATAACGGGCCGACAAATTCTAGTAATTTACGCACCTTTTTGTACCTTGCCGAGGACTGTATAGTCAAAAGGCCTTGGGATTTATGCACATTACAGAGGTGTTTCTTTTATGTTCTGTTGAATGGGATGTAACAGTGCAGGGTTTTAGTTGGCTGGATGACCTTCTTTTTCCCCATACAGGGAAACTGTTACTGTGCACTGAAAGCCGGTGCAGCTCAGAAGCTGCATCTTTACTATCAGAAGTACTCACAGGTTCACAGGTGAGAAGGATAGCACTGATATTGTTGGAGCTCTCATTACAAAATGTGTTGACCATTGCAAGAGCCTGTCAAGGTCTGCATATGAAGCAGAGCCTTAAATATACAAATTAAAAGACGTGTTGTGATAGCCAATGTTGGCCTTTGCATTTGCAGTCTCTGCAGTGCGGACCTGATCTGCTGAAAAGGGTTTTTTAGCGAAGAAGAACCCTAGGGTAAAACTGCCCGTGACATTCAAAGAGCTCAAAAAGCATCCTCATGGACAGAAAGCCTAAAAGCATCCCCTTTGTGTCCCTGCCATATATTATTTAGCCTAATTAGGACAACTGGGGTTTGTGAATGCTTGAACCATTCTTGGATCAGAGAGTCCTGCAGGTGAAGACAGACATGAAAGAGCTCAGACAAAGAAAGACGGAAGATCGGCTCCTCTGGTGGCACATGCACTGTGCAGCAGAGGGTTAATGTATCATGGCAGAGCGAGGGAGGCAGAAAGAGACACAAACAAAGGAGAAAGAGGTTGACTTGAAGGGGATGAAGGGAGGCAGTGTGGTAAAATGGACTAAGCCTTTAAAGCTCTGAGAGAGTCAAGATGAAGCCAATCAGTTGAAGGGGAATGGAAATGGACTTCTTTCACTATTTGTCCTCTGGCTGTAGAACCTGAGGAAAAAGATGCACTAATGAGCAAGAAGAACACTTCCTTCTTATCACAGTTGCAAGCACGTGTGTGTGAATTCAGCACATCTCATGAGCTGCGGGGATCTAAGTTCCTTCATTAATCTCATATGGTGTCATATGTGCCACATGCATTCACAGCAGCACTCTGGCGACGTAGTTTCGCTTCAGTAAGGATATACTGTTGTGCGACAGTTCACCATCTACACTGATCATCTGTATTTGAAGCCCGTCGTGCACAAAAGAATGACAATTTCAAGTTGTAGCATTATAATGTAAAACCAAACAAGACAGATTTTCCAACACTTGAAAAAAGTATAAGAACAGCGGGGAAAAAATGTGTTCCTTGCAGCGGAGCCAAGAATGGGGCAAAAGGAGGCTTATATCAGAGCTCCGTGAGTGTCCTTGTGTTTTTGTTTTTCTCCGTGTTACTCTGAGCACAGAAAAAAATCTTGCATAGAGAGGAAGTTGCATATAAATCCCTCATTATCCCTGTTCTTTGAGGTGAGGTGTGTGTGTGTGTGTGTGTGTGTGTGTGTGTGTGTGTGTGTGTGTGTGTGTGTGTGTGTGTGTGTGTGTGTGAGTGAGAGAGAGAGATAGAGATATGAGGGAGCATGTGAAAGGGGTTTTGTGCTTCTTGTCAAGAGCACATGTCCCCAGAGAACCTCCATGATACACCTCCAGCCAGCACTGATGAGCACTGATTGGGTGAATGAAATTATCAGATGCTGCTGACGGCTCCCCCAGCGACAATCTGCATATGTATTTGTCTGTTTGCTCCTGCACAGGGATCCTTCCTTTATGCCAGGGGTGGGCAACTCCAGGCCTCGAGGGCCGGTGTCCTGCATGTTTTAGATGTGTCCTTGATCCAACACAGCTGATTCAAATGGCTAAATGATCTCCTCAACATGTCCTGAAGTTCTCCAGAGGCTTGGTAACGAACGAATCACTTGATTCAGGTGTGTTGACCCAGGGTGATATGTGTAAAACCTGCAGGACACCGGCCCTCGAGGCCTGGAGTTGCCCACCCCTGCTTTATGCCATTTCTATCCAGACTTTATGAAAGTGTCTGTATGGCTGAACCTACAGTAGGTCTATTGTTGTCAGATGCTCCTGAAGGCCACCCAGCATCTGTGTGCGCTGTGTCTCACGTATGCTGGCGATGATGCCCTTGCAGATTACATCCAGAGTGCAATCTGTGTTTAGCACACTTGCCCTTAGAGGGCGGATTATGCGATAAACATAGTGGCGGGCTCCTGTCACCTTAGTCACGCACACACACAGAGACACTGTATTTACTCCTTCAGGCTACTATAGGACAGATGCAGTTTAAAAGCGAATACATTTGTGCTCATTTATCAGCATTTGCACATGTGCTGACTGCCTGATTAGTCAGTTGCTTACAGTCTTTAAACTTGCATAACACTGAGTTGTGTAAACTGTAAGAGCAGTCAGAAGGAAGTGTTTTAATATTTGCTCTTTGGTCACATTTGAATTTTATCTTTTCCATGCAAAGACTAATTATTTACGTTAGTTGCTGTCCTTACAGTGAGATAGTGGACTGAAACAGTGTGTTCATTCACAGGGTTAATTGCAAATGTTGAACTTGCGTAGTCATGATTGATGAATGAAATCAGAGACATTTAAAGACAATACAAGTGAGGTGGCCGCATTCGTAACTAGGCCACTCGTATACTGATCCTTTGATTTATGACTACCACTGTCTTTGCCCACATATGCCACTTTGACCTGTCATTTTCCCCCCACCTCCATGTCACGTGCACGCCCACCAAGCTTCACACATCCATCCACGTAATGATCCTTGCGTATACTCGAATGCACACGGGCGCATGTTGTCATATAAGTACGCCCACGTGAGCACACACAGAGGCGCACTCCTCTGTCTTCCGCCGTGATCTCAAGGACACTCAGTCAACATTTACTGGAGCTTTGATGGCTTTACAGCCACTGTTATTACTGCCTCCCTCCCTTCCTGCTTCCCTCCCTTCCACCTCCTCCTCTTCCTTCTGCTCCTTGAGTCATCAGCAGGTCTCAGTCTTTTGTATCATGGTGTAATTAACCACGCAATAGGGAGTGGCACAGCATCCAACTTTCAGCACTGATTAAAAAGAGCGGGTCTCCAGCTCCAAGCCAAAACCATCTGGTCCTTGTTTTTAATTTAGGAGAAACTACATGCAATTTTGAAAAAAAATGTAACTGCTTGCTTTTTGTAACAGCTCCAAATGTTCCTGAGTTTGTACTGGCTGGAACAAAAATGGATGCACAATGCCATTTTTACTTGATTTGGGTTATTATCAGTGAAAAATACTTGACCCATGCTGCCGTTTTTAAAGAAGGCTAAATGAAGCCACGATAGCGGAATGGTTTTGTAAATGAAATTGTCAGTCGCTTGGTTGATCATTTCACCACTTTTCACCACCAAACACAAAATACCCACATTAATTCCATTTGTTGTTGTAACCAACTCCAACCAGAACAGACTCACCAAGATTATGCAAAATCATCAGCCTCCCCATTGTGAAGCTGTGGGATATGAATAACACAGCCGCTAGATGTCTTCCAAGAGTAAAAACAAATGACACTGACTACCCCCTTAATCCACTAATCGCACTGCCACCATCCACCTGACTCTGTCATTGCAGACCACTGAACCGTGTAAAGTGTGGAAACACTTATATAAGTCCCTTCACCCTTTCATACACACATTTATTACCAGTGTCTTTCCAATTAATGGAAGACTCATTCTACCTCCTGTGGCACAGCCATTTCCTGATGCGCCTGTCTTTCCTCAGGGTGAATTGTAATGACTTTTATCTGCTGCTATCATTGTAATTTAAAGTGAAACAACACAAAACACTGCAAACCACAACACAATTAAATATAAATTAAAATATGAAAACTAAAAGAAGAAGCACATTCTCTGTCATATGGGTCTGCATGAATAAACTTTCTGAATCCTTTATCATCTGCAACCGAAAATAGTTGTGGAGGATTACTATACCTGTCTAATGTGACGTTGTTGTCCCTGGCTCTCTTTCTCTCTCTTTCCCTCCTGCTCTGTTCCTGTGCTACTGCGAGTGTAACTACCGCCACTCCTCCCTCTTCCCAGCGCAAAAATCTCAAGCTTGTGAAAACCCCACGGCTCGCGATAAGGAGCCGGCTCGCGTCGTTCATGTCAAAGACCCGGCTCTAAGAGCCGTTTCGTTCGCGACCGACACATCACTAGTCTATAGTAAAAGTATTTAAGTGATATCAAATTTTGTGCCCACCTGCAGGGCAAAACAAAGCATTTTCCTGCTTCGTGTCACTTATTTGTTTTCAGTTTTTATTTGCTCAGAAGTTAGATCATAGTATAGCAATGCAAATATACTTACCAAAGCTTACCTTGTTAGGCTACACAAATTGTCAGTACAGAGTCATTTACCCTGCCAGCTGAAAAGGGCTTTGATTACATTTATGTCATATAGCTGTTTTCAAAATATATGTCTTTTCAATACTACCTTGGGACATTGACTGCTCTGACCCTGAAACTAACGACCCATGGATCAATATTAGATAGCTTGCTAACGTTGGCTAATTAGCTCTCACCACAGCTTTGACGATGAGTAATTGCTCATCTTTCATCTCCCAAATGAATGCATATTGACCGATCTAGGTTGGAAATAGATGCACACTCACTGAGTGTTTGTTAGCTATACCTTACTAGTACCACTTTGTATCCCTCTTTCCCCTCAGAACTGATTTAATTCTTTCTAGCATAAATTCAGCAAGGCACTGGAAACATTCATGACAGAGTTTTGTCCATACTCGCATGAAAGCATCATACAGTTGCTGCAGATTTGTTGGATCCTGTTCCAACACATCCTAAAGGTCCTTAATTGGATTGACATCTGGTGATCCTGGAGTATCGTGGATTGTTGAGTACAAAGAGTACTCATTGTAATGTTCAATAAACCAGTTTGAGATGATTTGTGCTTAGTGACAGAATAGATACTGTGCTGAAAGCAGTATAGGCTCTAGAATTTAAACAATGCTCAACTGGTACTAAAGGGCCCAACATGTACCAAATATATATTCCTTTACCATCAGATGACCACACCAATGCTCGCAATGTTGTAGGAGAAATTAAAGTGCCACTCCTATCGCGGTGCCCCTGGTGTGGTCTTCAAGGTTTAGCATGTTGAGCATTTAGAGAGGCTCTTTTATATACCTTTCTTGTAGCAAGTGGTTATTTGAATTACTTTTACCTTCCTATATACTCGAAGCAGTCTCGCCATTCTCTTCTGACCTCTGACATCAACAAGGCATTATTCTGGAAAATCACAGAAGATCATGAATTTTTCTGAGATACTCAGTCCAGTCTGTCACCAACAACCATGCCACCTTAAAAGTCACTGAAATCACCTTTCTTGCCTATTATGATGCTTAGTTTGTACTTTAGCCGATCATCTTGATCAAGTCTGCATGTCTAAATGAACTGAGTTGCTGTCATGTGATTGGCCGAAAAGATGTTTAGAAGTTTATGTTAATGAGCAGTTAAACAGGTCTTCTGTAATCACTTCTATAATGACCTGTGCTATTGATGGTGTGATGGGAAAGATGTTTACACATCTTTCCCATCACACCATCATCATTTTAGGACTTGAAATGCTGCAGCAGGTGGTGTATGTGAGATCCTGGGTGCTGAGCTTTGTGTTTCAAACTTTTGAGTGCACAGCCATATTTGTGGCTTGAAACAGAGGGGAAATTTGAGAAGCATGCGCTGCAGTTATATGAAATGTCCAGTGTTTGCCAGCATGTATAACACTGTTTTCACCCTTAAGCGCTCTACACCTCATGTTGTGAGCATGTACCTAGAAGCACAGTTGTGATCAAATTCATTTAAGCTGCTAGGGTTGCTACAGCCTTCTTCTATACACTATGAAATTCAACATGAATCTCTTATATTGACTGCAGCATGTAGGTGTCACATTAGGTCTAAACACAGCAACAAAAGTGCCTTTATCTGCCAATACAATGAAAATAAGAAGTGACTTAACCATACGGGTTATTTTGTGCAGAGATGAGTGTGCTTTGTATTTTGTATTACCCTTTGCTGTGACTTAGAAGGAAAAAAGGTGATGAATGATAATGATTTATCTTAATAATGTGCAAAACTTGGAGATGACTTTAAAAGGAAAGTAGAGATTCATTTTGGACATAAATTATAAACTTAACAGTAACATTGTTAAAATGTTCTATCTTCTTTATCCTGACTAAATTATATGCTCAAAGCATTATAGTATATTGTAGTTCGTTTTGTGCATCCTGTCTAGAATCCAGATTCAGCTAAACCGGCATTGCCATTCATGAAACCAAGTCACGCACTCCTGATCACATGATCCCTTCCAAACCTTCGCCCCAGCCTGTACGCCACATTGCACTCAGAGAGCCCCTGTGAGCCCCTTCTTATTGGTGGTAAAGATGGAGAGCAAGAAGGGTTGCAATTCATTTGATCCCTTCATGAATGCTCTTCTTCTCTCTCGGGGGTGATATTGAAAAGATGCTCCAGGCTTTCCCCCAGCAAAGCGCCAAGCAGAGAAACCCCTGGGAAATATTTTATTCAGGCGACGCCAAATTTTTGTACTCCGCTCACACACAGGCACACAAATACAAACTGCAGTTTCTTAACAGGCGTCTTTGTCCTACATTTCTGTCTTGTAGCTGCTGCACACTTTTTCATATTCAGCAGGATATTATTCTAAACGACTATAACTTTGAAAATGAAAGCTGAAGGTTACTTTAACCACTTGAGCCCTAATGTTCCCATTGTTCCCCTTAAAGATCTTTTTAAGTAGCTCTGAAGAAAGATAAAACACTTGACAAAAATCACTTGTACGTTTACTATCTTCCTGTTTGAGCCATTCACTGAAGCTCCACGCATACACTGAGCGAAAAGGACGCCTACCACCTTAAACACACATTCAAAGGCCACCCTCCCTCATGTGCGGCTGCTTTCTCTTCATCATTCCCTCTCTTTCTCTCACTTCTGCAGAGGGTACAGTGATTATGCTGCAAATAAACACACGCACACAAACACACAGTCTTCACACATTCACTATCTTGCTGTCTCACCTCATTAGATGCACACACATGTTGAAGCACCTCACCCTCCTATGAGCCACCCAAACAGAGGGCCTTTACTAGAGTTAATGAAGCAGAAGTCCCCCGGTAATATGTGGTCCTAGAGCAAGTTCATACATACTGTATGTATATGTGAATGTCCGTGTGCCACTGTTTTGTATTGCTTGTTTTGCTCCTGGTAATTACAAGAGATGCAAATCTGATATTTCATATTATTTAGCCGTGGATGCCAGGACAATATTTATTGTACTTAGTGCAGTGTTTTTAAATTGGATTGTCACTATTTCACAGAAAAACAAAAATTTAAAATACATTATATATATATATATATATATTAGGTGTGGGGTGCCAGCTGCTGTGAATTTCTAGGTAATTAGTGAGGGAATTTTTCTCCTAAATGACTTAAGATACTGCCTGCCTGTCAGCAATGCAGCTACAGTCCTGGTGCGTTGCTTTCATCAGCAATCCCCCCTTTCTTTCATATTGGAGCCCTCATCAATGCAACATTTTGCAGCGACAACTGGTTTGTGCTTGGGAAGAAAAAACATGTTTTTTTTCAAGAGGACAATGAGCCAGAACACACCACCATCTTATGTAAGGACTCTGCCCAAGAAGGATATTGATGGAGTGCCCCAGTACATAAGCTGGCCTCCACAATCATGCCACTTAAACCCAGCTGCAGTAGTTTGAGTGTTGACCGCAGAGTGAAGAGAAAGCTGCTAACAAGTGAGCAACATACACTCATCTGCCACTTCATTAGTTACCCCTTGCTAGTACCATGCTGCAACCATTTTGCCTCCGCAACTGCCTTACCTCCCCAGATTCAACAAGGTACTGGAGTTCCTCTGAGATTTTGAGCCATATTGACATGAATGTGTAGCCAGCAAATCACCAGTCAGACATAAATTAATTCAGTGATAATCTTATTTTGTCAAATAGTAACTGATATGATTTAAAAACACAGAATTGCATCTATTGTACTTGCACAATAATTCATACTCAGAGAAGGAAACTGCAGATTTCTTCGCAGTCAGGGGGGAAACTGCAAAGGTTATTAAGGTTCCAGATGAATCAGGGCTTCCTGCACCTATTCAAAAGCAAGGTTCTGTTTCAAATGTGGCTGCATTGCAGCTAAATGAGCAAAAAGAACTGTGAGTTTAGAGATGGTCTTAGTAGCCTTTGTTGTGCTGGAAGGGTTTCCGTTGAAGGTTGGAACTGGGTTGAAAGGCACAACCATTAGTTGTCCTTACTCGTCCAACCTATCCATTCCTAGAAATTAAATGTGCTGTAGGGTACACTGTACCTTACTTAGTTTATGAGGAATCTATTTTGTCTTTTTCCTACAATATCACTGGTACAGAGGAGGAATTGACAATTTTAAACTGAATCCAGTGCACTACATCGTAAGCTTGTGGCTCACAGTGATAGGAGTGAAAGCAAAGTCAAACTATTTGCCATTACTAATCTCATTACTATTCCTCCTTAAAATAGTTGTAGTTATGAGAGATATTAGGGTGGATAAGACAAATCGACAAATCAAGTCACCTGAGTTTCCCCCTGCCTCCTGGTTTAATGTTGGTTTAAACCAGTTTAAACCTGGTTTAATTCTTGTAAAGCAGGCAGAAGGCTTCAAGTTGTCATTCACAACATGACAGATCACAGTGTCACTTTGCAGCCAAAGCATGTCATTGGGGAGATTTCTGCAGCAGATACCGTCATGCCCTTCAGCTCTAAACAGTCTCCCTCATTTCAACTGGAGCTTAGAGACGAGATGTGCAAGGAGAAACGTAGTTTTGACCTTGACAATCTTTTCTCATAGAAGAATGGAAAACTCAAATCACAGACAAACTAAGCTCTGTTCAAGAAGTCTTTGCTACCAATGGCACACAATTGCTGTTAAAGATCACATCAGGCCAAGAAATGAAGAGACCTGAACCCATAAACGGTTGTGGCAGAGTAGTTGTGAAACAAGAATGATTAAAGGTACTGGGATAATTGGGCAATGAGAAAGTCTTTTGTGTCTCAGTGGTTTTGGTCAGGAAAAAAATAGAAAGTTGACTAAATCAAATCTAATCATTAGCAGGTAGATGGTAGAAGACGCGTGCAAAAATGTGTCTCTATGCCGCTATGTTCTAAGCCTGAGTTTATCCTAGGATAAGGCATATAAAAGACTGTCCAAACAGCTCTGTGAACTCTGTGAATCCCTTATGATGATGAATGAAACATTTGAGTGCCACCTTACCTTCGATACTCTTATTGACAGATTCCCATCTGCACCAGTTCAGTCACCAGTAGTGGTGAGGGTCTTGATGCTGTACTTTGGGGCGATCGTGGCTCAAGAGTTGGCCGTTTGTCTTGTAATCGGAAGGTTGCTGGTTTGAGCCCCCTTGGGCAAGACACTTCACCCGTTGCCTACTGGTGGTGGTCAGAGGGCCCGGTGGCGCCAGAGTCCAGCTGCCTCGCCTCTGTCAGTGCGCCCCAGGGCAGCTGTGGCTACAGTGTAGCTTGCCATCACCAGTGTGTGAATGTGTGTGTGAATGGGTGGATGACTGAATGTAGTGTAAAGCGCTTTAGGGTCCATAGGGACTAAGTAAAGCGCTATACAAATACAGACCATTTACCATGTCAGAAACAGGGTCAAGGTTTATGCCAGTCAAGCACTAAGAGTGAGAAAAATTACTCACAAGCTTGAGATTTTGTCGCGAAAAGTGACTCTATCGCTAGGGTTCAGAATTTATTTATTTATTTGTTACCACTTGGACCTTGTTAACAAAGATGTAGATGGACTGTCCAGGCAACCACCACAGTCCACCATAAGAGGACAATGCTTTTCTGAGAGTGAGGATAAGGACTGAAGTCTTTAAAAGTCATATCTTGGGTGATCAGCCTTAGATGATTTCCAAAGAGGTGATCTCTGCCATCTGTCAGTGTCCGATTATGGTTTCTGAATTGATGTTTCAGAGCATTCTGCACTTATGCCCCTAGACACCCAAGATTAGGGTGACCAACCGTCCTCTTTTTCCCGGACATGTCCACTTTTCATGTTCTGCCCGGGCATCCGGGGGGATTTTCGAGACAGATGAAAATGTCCAGGTTTTCCTATAGGCCCACGGAGGACCCATATGTGTGGCGTCATCCCCGAGCTGCGGTTTTGTGAGTTGTTGTTCTGCGCTCACAGACGGGACAGACAGCAACGCACCTGGGGATGTTTAAAAGATGCCAAAGTGCAACTGCAGCTTTTCAGACGAACTGCAAAAGAAATTTCCCTCGTACTATCCGGGTACTGGTAATTTTTCTCATACAGACGAGGCCTTATTTCTGTACCTTATTTAATTCCAGAGGTTTTTAAGTTGTTGGGGTTTTTTGCCCTTGTTGACTTGTAAAAGCCTATATGACATTTTTTATATCACTATTCACTAACCGCACAGAGAAGGCATCGTTTAAATATGTTAAAATTTTCTTTAAGCAAACAGTATTATTGAAGTTCTTCACGACAGGGCCAAGTGTCCTCTTTTTTGGAAATCAAAATATGGTCACCCTACCCAAGATGCCTCAGCTATAGCAGGCATGGTGTCTTGCCCAGATACCAAAAAAGACAAGTGGCATAGATTTCAAAGGGAAGACCCGGTTGAGTTGTGGAAGAAACCTTAAATGCAGGCATGGTAGTTGTGTATTTTGCAGCATACAGCTTAAAGTAATTGTGAGTTCAGACCTGGTCCAGGGCAGGATGTGGTATCTATGCTCTCTGTTAGACAAAATGTAGAGGTGATGAATTTAAGTGACACGTGTTGATGCTTGCCAAATTTCACCTTCACACTTTGGCTAGGTGTTGAAAAGCAGGCATGATAGCATGGTGGCTCATGTAACATCAGCAGCCACAGCGGCAACAGCAGCAGCACAGATAATCTGATCAAACAGCATGTCCACAAAGAAAACATACACACTCGAGCTCACAGCGCAAACAGTTTCAGAGTTATTTTGATGCGAGTCCTTTTTCCCAGTGCTCCACAGGATTTTAGGGTTCTCCCAACTGTCAAAACCCATTTTAGCCCCTGCTTGTGTGGTAGCAGCTTCTTTTTTTTGTATCAAGAGATGTCGCCTCATGCTGGGCATTACATAAAAAGAAATGTATATTTAAAGAGGACCTGTTATGCAAATTCTCAATCCCACATTTTTATTTTGGGACTCTTCTAGTGTTGCTTTGCAAGATTTGCAATTTCAAAACAACCATTATTTATCATAAACTGGGCCTCAAATCATCCCCATCTGAAAAAAGCTTCCTTTCCCCTCCCTTTGAGCCTGCTTCTTCTGATTGGCTACATTTTAATAACCAGGGTTAACCAGTTGAACAGGGCAGGGTTGCTGTTCTCACAACCAGAGCAGTGTGTTTAAGGTGACATACTAGGAATATCTACTCTTTTGACATCATATAGACCCAAAAGTAGAAAAATACCTTGAAAGTTTAGAGCAGTCTAAAGCCTGAGCTTTAAGTTCACAGCAATTAATTGTACACTTACCTAATCATTTTAAACAAGTTCCAGCTCCTTGGCTGATGCAGATTCATAATTTATTACTGAACATCACTTTCATCGAATCATCCACAGTCCATAATTGCTTCTCTTTGACCCCCTGTAACCTCATTTTCTTCATTTTAGGTGTTAGTGGTGGTTTTCCTTTGGCTTTTCTGGATGGAAATCACACTTAATTCAGCCAATTTTCTGCAGTCCTGTCACAAACACTGATGTCTGTTTTGGCCCATTTGGTTCCCATTTGTTTTGTTTTGCATTTACCATTTTCAGTATTGTTTGAAGTTTTCTGACTTGACACTTTCACATCCACCCAAGCATTTTCTGTTCATAATCTTAGTATTTTGTTTGTACTTGCTCCAAAATTTAGACATCTAGTGCCACACTTAGTGCTGAACCTTTTGTTGACCCTCATTATTTCGACTAATAGCTCTCCTTTCAATCAGGTAGGTGCAATAGCTTGCTAAGGACTGGAAAACCTTTCTTACACTCTCATTTAACTGCAGATTATTTTTTATATTTAGATCTGTACAGGTCTTTATGTTCCTCTATTCTGTTTGTATCATAAGTTTTCCCTGAACTGCAAAATGTCTGCTGTCCATTTTGCCTTCTACCAATCGCTGTAAGTCTAGATGGAAAGCTGTGTGTACAGACAGAAATGGCAGTAGATGTAGTATGGCATGTATGATGCATGAGCTGTAAGTTAGAGACAGAAATTGGCTTCCAAAAGCTCCATAGTATTCCATTTAAGTGCTGTTGTTTTATGTGACATGTAGCAATCTGACCTGTTGATTGGCGTGAAAGCTGAGAGAACTGATTTCCTGGAGGGCTGAACTGTCCTATCTACTAATAATTGTAAAATCACAGAGCAATCAGCGGCGAGAGCCTTTCTATCGAGAAACTCATCTCTCCTGGTGCAAGCGATGAGGGACAGACAAGATGAAGAGGAGAGGGAAGGGGTGGGCAAGTGGAAGTAAAGGAAGGACAGAATGCCGTTGGGCAAGAAAGCTGTTTTTCTTTCTGCCCAGACATTTTTACTCAAAAACATCCCTCAGGTGTAGAACTTATTATGGAGTGCAAAATTGCCTAATGTGCTTATTTCTATTGCTAATGCAGCAGACATGAAGGAAGACAGGGTATAGCTCTCCAAGGGAAAGTGTACAGTACAATAAGACCTGTAAGCACAATTTAAGTAATTAGATGGTGAGTCTGGAATTAAAGCCCCACGTGTGCACACAAAAGCACTCCCCCACACATACAAGCCTTGCAAATACACACTGCAGCTGAAAAGATAAAATAAGAACACACACACGCACAATCTGTGGTCATTTTTCCTGAACAATTCAAGTGACTATGATGAAAAACGGTAAAAGCACATTTTAGTTATTCATTCTCTTCCCGCCTTCTCTCGCCCTTTTCTCTCCACTCTCTCTCACCCTTTGAACTCTTTGCCTCAAAGTCTTATTAACAGTGAATAATAATTTCAGTATAATTCTAACACTCGTGCTGCACTCGGCAGGTGGCTACTCATCCACTCGCAGTTTGAGACCAAAGATGGTGGGGGTGTAAATTTGGAAGAGGAGGCGGGAGACCAAGCGTGAGCAAGCGAGAGAGAGACAGTCAAACAAAGGAAGGAAGAGATGAGACAACAGTGGAAACAAAGTAGGAGAAGGAAATAGAGAAAAAGAGTGAAATGTGGGAGAAAGGAGGCTCAGTGACTAATAACAGGGGAGTGGTGGCAGTCTGATGAAAGCAGGAATAGAGAAGAAGGGCCAGAAAGGCAAAGTCAGGGATGCAGAGAGAGGAAAACAGGTGGTATGGAGTAAAAAGGATAAAGAAGGAGGTGGCTGTGTGATTTATGCCTGGGGAAGTCCGAGTCTGCCGGTGTGGCTGCCTGCTGACACCTTAACCTGAGAGGCAGAGGGGAGGGCGGGCTGGGGTTTTATCTTCCAGTACTGTGTGGTACCTGTGGGCTTTAGAGACAGGGGCAATTCAAGGTTCAAACTTATAGGCGGGCTCAGCTCCCAATCATAATGCAATGCGTGCAATGCCTAGTAAATAATATTAAGGGAATATGCTTTTCACATTTGCAAACCTCAATTCAATTGGATAAACATTACACTGATACCTTCAAAAGCAACTGCATTAGATCTTAAACACCTACCTATTGCAGTGTCTAAGAATAAGCCAGAGTGAGTAATCGGAGATTTCAATCTAAGCCACTCGTTTTAGGGTGAAGTCTTTAGTTATCAAACCCGAGGCAAAGGCTCAGGCGTTAAACAAGTTAAAGAACTATTTGTGGAAAAGCAGAGAAGATGAGAAACATGCACAACATTATTTCTTAATCACATAGAGGCAGTCTAACAAATCATCAAGCACTTAAAGTAGCATTATTCAGTGCAGACACTGGAAAATCACCCTGCCACTCCATAGACCTGTAAACGAAGCAAACTGGTAATAGAGTTGTTTAATATTAAAGTTTTTGAAGTCATACAGTACATCCCTGTCTTTATTATGCAGGCTTAGCACAGAGCATCATGTACCTCAATTTCACGAGTGTGGAACAGATTTGTAGTCCGTCACATCAATGCAGTGGCAGCCATCCTGTTCGAGCCATGTTTAAAGTGTTATAAATCCTAAATTGTTGTCATTCATATCAATTTGCTCTGTTTAGAATGTCCACTGGCAATTTTTAAGTGTGCTACTGGAAAACGTGCAAAGCATCCATGAAACACAATTACTTTGTGGAAAATTAACTTTTGTTTTTCCAATTAACTTACTAGCTTCCCTTTGCTGCTCCCTCCCTCCCTTCCTGTTCTTGGACAATCTCTCTGCCCACTCTTCATCCTCTTCACTGAACTAGAAACTAGAAAGTAACAAAAATGATAATCCTATATTAATTATTATTAAGAGCAGGTTGGGGATCCAACAGTTACAGCATTACTGCTGTACTGCTTACATATGTGAAATCATTATCAATGAATGTGCGCAAAACAGAAACTAGAGCTTTATAAGTTTTGGTGAATTTGACCACATGTCCACTCTTACCTGTCTTTTGTGTTTGCTCTCTCTCTTTGCTGTCTTCATCCTGCTCCCTCCCTTTCTCTCCCTCTCTATCCTCCCCTCTGTCTTTGTCCCATCACCCAAAAGTTCAATGTTACAGTGAATAAAAGGCATGCACTGATCCATATCAGTTTATAGCAATATTATTAGTCCGTTATTTATCCAGGTAAAAAATCTCACTGAGATTAAAAATCTAATTTCCAAGAGAGACCTGGGAGCATGGCAGCAAAAGTCAAAAATAATATTCAAACTGAATACAGACTGCTGCTGGACATAGACAGGTAACATCATTTTGATGTGTAGTTGTTTTAAGGGGTGCTGTAAACATGTGTAAATGTGCTAAAGAAGTAGAAACTGGTCCCCTATTTTTGAGTGAAAATCAACACATTGGACCACACGTGCCAATAAAAAACGTCAAAAGTGAATACCAGTGAATCTGACAGGAGCTTTTGGCAATCAAAATTTAAGCATTTTCTGATTTCAGATGGATTTTTTCACTTGTCATACAGGAAATTGCAGACTTTAAACGAAGCATTTGACACATCGTCTATCAAGAAGGACTTTTTGCAGTGAAGGGATCCTATCATCAAATCAAACACAACTCACACAGTGTCAGGTGTGCTGATTTGTGTCTAAGAAGTCTAAATGATGTAGGCTTGGGAACCAACATGGTCTCGCAGTTTCTTTATCTTTTTACATTTTTCTTGTTTCTTGTTTTTCTAATAGATGTTTTCAAATTATTTTTCATTTACTCTTGGATTTTAATATCCACACAAACACATCAATCTACATGTTACGGTGACTTATCGTGAATACAGAAAGCAGGGAAACCGTTATTCTGGCTCTTGTTAAAGTTAAGCAGACATTCTAATGTGGCATGAGAGAGAGGAGGGAAAACAATGATAATGCACACATACACACAGTGGTGGAACTCTATGGTGACTGAGAACTTGAAAGCTTTGATGTTAATAGGGAGCATTCTTAATAAACTTAACCTGAATTCTAAGGCTGCTCCAGGGCGCCAGATTTCGAAATGGCAGGTAAAATTAGATTAGATTACATTAGATTAGATTAGATAAAACTTTATTAATCCCTCAGGTGGGTTCCTCTGGGAAAATAAAGTCTAAAAACTAAAATAAACCAACCCAAAAACAATTTCTCAGTTATTATGAAAGTATCATCTGAAATTTTGTTCTACTGAGATTAGAGTATCAACTAATATTTTTTTCTCATACCACCTGTAATATTTGCTCATTCCAGCATGAAAGTTGAACAAAAATAAAGTTTTCTTCATTTTTGTGACTAGTTGTTTTTTACAATGTAAAGTTTGTTTTGTTTTGTTTTTGTTTTGTTTTTTTATTAGTGTGTGCTGAAATATGGGACTTTGCAGGAGTGCTGGACTTGTTTTTCATGTGTTAACTAGCCTTTAATGAGCTATATATATATTTTTAAAATCTTTCTGTCTCAAATTACCTGATTCATTTTGACTGTAAGGAAGGGCAGTGAAAATTTTAACCCAAAAACCTTTTGATATATCCATTATCAACCATGGGCTCAGATTTCAACGTGTGAAAAAAATTGCCTAAAAGTGGGTTTACGGATCATTTTCCAAGAAAATATATCTTGAAAAGTATTTGATATAAGAAGCTAAAGTATCACAGCAGTTATTGTATGTGTTAAAACTTTGAACCATAAAATCAGAATCAGAATAGTTTATTAATTGCAGAGGAAATTATGCAAATCTTTATGCAAATTGAAGATGGGCCCAGATCTGAGATGGTATGACCTATATATTCTTAAACATCTACTCAGATCTGGGGCTTACCAGCTGACGAATGAAGAAAGGTCCAAAGGTCTTCCGCTTTAGATCCTCAGCTTCTGAATAAAAGAAAACGCAAGTTATTAGTATATCCAAAACATAAGACAAAACCAATCACATACACCCTTTCTGTAGTTAACCTCACTGCAGAAACACACTGGTGATCTGCAGCTATGAAAAGGACTTCATTCATCCACTGGTGTAACAAAACTGAAAAAGTCACTCAAATAAAATGTATAAAACCAAAGTTAAGCAAAATAAATCAGCTATTAATGATGGAAAGTGGTTGACCACAAACACCAACTGCTCTAAAATAAGCTACAGTGTAAAATATCAAAAACAGCCTTTTCCATAGAGCACATACATATGCCTCATACACTGTTTTCAAAGGAAGCTCAAAGACTCGACAGATTGCACAAAGTATAACAAAACATTCTGGGTCACCACAGAAACTCCAAGTTGGTTGTGCCTGAGACAGAAAGCTGATTACAATGCTAACTAGTGCCCAACCAGTTATTGAAATGGACACAGTTGTTTAAAGACATAATCCAGAAAGTAACATTAGCAGTAATGACAAGCAAAGCCAGCAACATCTAAAACAACATCAAAAAGGATTCAAAGCAGAAAGTGAAAGCAAAAAGACAAAGCAGCAGCACTTCTGTACCGTAGCCCAGAGTAGCAGTAGCAGCTCAGCCGCCGTATGGCTATTAGCCACCCACCCACTCCCAAAATCCCTGTGATCTACAGTAAAAAAAAACATTAAACTCAAAGATGGTGACGAAAGAAATAAAATCAAGAATGCAACATGCTAAAGTTGCATCATCATTCAAATGTTCTCATCTGATTCTTTTAAAAAACAGTCAATATGAGGCTTCTGCAGCTACAACATATAATCAAAACACCTGGTTACTACTGAGTGAAATTTTACTTTCAGCACAAAAGAATAAATAACATATCAGCACTCTGCGGATGGAAGGCTTCAAAGAAAGTAATGATCCACAGGCAATTTCTACAAAGCAATGAGGAGCATCAATAAGCAATAACGTAACCAATTCAGACCAAAGCAGTAACAGGATAAGCGAGACTCCTGTGACAGCTGTGGAAGTCAGGTGACCAGAGACTGGATGGGTACTGCAACCAGAGTGCATAAGAGACATACTCAGAGATACTCCCTGCTCCTGAAATGCACCAACAACGCTGAGAGTAACATCTTCCTCTCTGCCCCTTAATGCTCTCTGGTCGCTATGGTAACGTGTAAATATTTCTTTCAAAATAAGACACACAACTACAACACGGGAAGAGACCCAGGAAAACCAAGTTGACGATAAAAAGCACTGAAAACCATAAATTTCACACCCGAGCCTCTCCTGGCCCAGTACCAAACGACTGGGGGTTGGGGACCGCTGTGCTAAAGTACTAAATAGGTGTGGCTTTACCTTTGTTTTAATGTAATCTTCAGCAGGAAATTTTAGTATTCATGGGTCACATCATGTGGATATTCTTTTGGCAACAGCCATCTAGTCGTTACACAAAACTAAGCTAAGAGGGAACAAGACTTTCAGACAAGAGAGAGCATGCACTACCTGTGCTGCTGGATTAAGTGTAAGTTTTTTAGCGGGACTGAGATAACACATCACTAGAATATAAGACATTGCATTTGAGTGTGTATTTCTTGATTGCTTAGCAATTGTTCGGTTTCTGGCAGCTGCTAGGTGAAATAAGTGAAATTAATCACTAAGAGAGTACTACAGCATAAATCTCCTTGTAGATTGCTATGGTCGCCAGCAGATTGCTGCCATTGGCTGTAGCCATTGTAGCATAGAAGTTCCTAATTTGTCTGCAAACACTAACATGCTAACAAGTTCTAACACATGCTAACATGTCTCCATCCAAACCACAGTTGACCACAGCAATCTGCTAGCATGAAAAGCAAATGCAAGGTTTTCTACAACTGGTTGGAGAATATTTTTTCCCATATTTTCCCCTAGCAACTGAGAAGCTGCCAGATGGTGTGGTTAGGGCTTTATTAACTTGACCCTTCAGTGCCACACATTCAAAATGGCAGACAAGATAAAGTCAGGTGGTTAGGAGTCATGTGACTGCAAAATCGCAACAATAAACTGTACCTATTGCTCATTAACATTATTAAGAGACAATGATAGAGCGCTACATAAACACGAAGAACACAATCTCCATATACATACATTGACTGTTAAATTACAGACATTACTGACATGTTAGAAGCCTTGTTTCCTCTTGGTCTTTTATAAATCCGAACTTGCGTCATATAAATCATGCAGTTCAGACAACTTTTCCTTACTTTGTTTTCTGTGCCTGGTGCCGGCTGGCATTCGTCATGGTGTGCAGCAGTGCACATGTGAGCTCTCAAGCTGCTGCTGTGCTTGAGCTTTGCTCGGTGCATCTTTGCGTGGTGCAAGCCTTTGGAAATAATGGGTTTCCGAGCACAGCGGTGCCATTGTTGCATCTTGTTTATCAGATTTTGTGATTTATTGGGGGGGGGTAGAAATAATATGAGATGACATGTTGTGCATATCACATACCCAAATAACTCCTTTTATACTGGCGAACATCCCAGATTAGTGGTGCTGCAATATTGCCTTAATGGATGGATAGAGGTCTGTTTATGTTGTTAAAATAAAAACTACAAAACAAAACAAACCAAAAAAAACAAGCCCTGATGATTCATTGTTAACAGATGAGAGAAGATATCCATTATTGTTCCAAAAACTGTGCTTGCTGTTTGTTTGCTATTGAATGAATGCTATGCATCAAACTAAATTGTCTTGCTTTGCTGGATGGAAATGCAAACACATGGTCACACTGAGATGGCAGTGATACTCCATGCAGAGAGGTGACACATAAACACACGCAAACAGCGATACAGTATGCACACAAAGACGTACAGGGGTGAATAGACATGCTGTGCAGTATCTAATTTCACAGTTCCCTGCAAGTTTTTATTGACTAACTCAGTCTAATGGCCTCACACTGATAACAGCTGATTTGATTTTATGCTATAGAAACATGCTCGACAAGCACAATGTGTGTTTACTAAGGGACGGCTGTGAGCTGCTGTTTTACACACTTCTCTTACCTGCTAAGCATTTATGTTGTGTGTATGTTTTGGTCAGCATACTAGTCATTTTTTTGTTTATGTGATTGTGCTCTTCTGTCATCCTACATTACCCATAATTACTCACAAGAAGTAGGCAGCCCATATCCTCTGGGAAAGACGTGCACACAGGCAAAATAACAAAGAGTTTATGAACATGCAGACAGTGTATCCTCTTAATGAGCCTCTTCAGCTGCTTCCTGTGCACCATACGAAAACACAAGTTGCTATAGCTGAAGGCCTTCCTGCTGCAAGCGTTACTGATCGGGATGCATATCTCACGTTGGTCGTCAACAAAATTACATATGAAGCGGCATGCTGACGTTTAAGGATGTTAGCATGCTCAGCAGATGCTTTGCGAGTGAAGAATTTTAGATCACGTTTTGCATTAATTAGATCCCAACCCCATTTCTAAGCTGTCTACACAGTAGCATACACAATTAATGAGCTGTAGTTCAGAGACAGAAAGACAAAAGGAAACACAAGTGATCTGTGTTGGACTCAAGTGATGGATTGTTGCCTTTCATGCACACAATGGGTCTCGGTTATGAGGCTCTGAGGTTCCATGCTGACTTGGGCAGAATTATTGGGCACAGAGTTGCAAAATCTTTTTTATTTATTATTTGGTATGTTAGGCATGCTCCACTATAGGCAGAATATATTGTGATATATAAACTTTAGCTACCACATACACATCCCCTTGTTGCTTTAATTTTTTCTTGTTTCAAGGATAAATCCTTCGCATTTTCTATCCGCAAAGTGAAAAAGAAAATAACCCACATGTGGTTGTCTCTCACTCAAATAATCACATTCTGCTCTCATGTTCTTGAAAGTGGACAGAATGACCTTCTCTGCCTGCTGGCATTTTCTGTGTGTTTTTAAGCTCCTGACATGCTGTGACTTTGTTAATTCCTGGCTACCGGATAAAGTCACCAGCCTACTTTTGCCAGAAGGATGTTGGTTGATCCTTTAAACTTTTTTTTCACATGTGAGGATTTTATTTTTCTACTCTGTTAAAGCTTTTTAAGAGCCAAAATGTACCTCTTTCTGTGATCGAAAACATTTAATTTCCTTCTTACTTGACAGCTCCAACCACAGTTGGTCTCTTAAAACTATACTTTTTAGCACGTAGGTTAAAATTGCAAGATGACACATCATAGCTCAGTTTCAGGTGATTCTGGTTTTTTTTAAAAAGATAATTTTATGCTTAATGAATAATGTTATAATATATATAGTCACCGGCATCTTGTTAGATACTAACCTGTTCAACTGCTTGCTAATGCAAATATTTAATCAATCAATCATATGGCAGCAACTTAATGTCTCTGTACTTGTAGACATAGTGAAGATGACATGCTAAAGTTCAAACTGAGCATCAGGATGGGTAAGAAGGATGATTTAAATTACTTTAAAGGGGTCTGTGCATTTCAGAAACTCGTGATTTATTGGAATTTTGGGGTTTACAGAGAATGGTCCAAAAAGGAGAAAATATCCAATGAGTGTCAGCTCTCTGGATGAAAATGCCTTTTTAATGGCAGAGGTCCCGAAAGGTTGATGCTAGAGGAGATACCTGTTCAACTGTTCATTAATATTTAAGCTATAGACATGGGCAAGACAATCTTCAAATTGAGCATGTTTAGAGCTGACAGGAAGGCAAAAGTAAAATTAATAACTGGGTGTTGCTGCCAAGGTATTAAGAAGAGTATTCGCGAATGCCTAACACATCAAACTTTGAAGCAGATGGGCTATATCAGCAGAAGACCACATCAGGTGCCACTCTTAGGAAGCTAAGAAGAGGAAACAGAGGTAACCTCAAAAAGATAAAAGAAAACTAGAAAAAATGGTGTTCGGCCTGATGAGTCTCGATCAGAATTTGACATAAACAACATAAACAGCATCCTCTCTTGTATTAACAGTTTGGGCTTGTGGTTGTGGTGTAATGGTGTAATGTGGTGTTGTGGTGTGGGAGATATTTTCTTTCCTTGGTACCATCTGAACATCATTTAAACGCCACAGCTTAACCGAGTAATTGCCAGACCTCAAGTGACATGATGTTTTATTGTATGTCACAAATTTCAAATCATCTGAAACTGCTTTCTTGAAGATGACAATGAGTTCACTGCACTCATGTGTCCTTCACAGTCACCAGATGTCAGTCCAATAGAGCACCTTTTGCATATGGTAGAATGAGGGAATCTCATCATGGATGTGCAACAACCGCAAAAAGCTATGCTGTCAATGTGGACTAAAATCACCATTTGGTTGAATCAGTGCCACAAAGAATAAAACAGTTCTTCAGGCAAAAGAGAGTTCTGTAAGTTACCAGCAGGATGTACATAATAAAGTATACGGTGAGTGTGATTTGCAGGCTTTTTGAGTCCTTTATGGGATTTTTTAAAAGCCTTCCAACACTGCTTTGGAAAAATATTACTATAGCAACAGTCTTAAGGCTTAAAAGCAATCACATCAGTCCGACTTTCTTTGTAAATTATGTGTAAACCAAATTTAAAACTAGCAGTGCATTTACTGCAGCCCACGTCCAGGTGAGGTTCTCTGGCTTCGCTGTTGTTGTCGAGCACTTTCATGTGACAACTACTGCTATTTCCCATCATCCTCAAATCTGTTATTTCTCTTGGAGTCTGTTGGAAACAACCCCCCACCCACCCTTACTATCCTCTGTAAATGTTCGAAAAAGATTGCTGTGCAACTAGCAAAATGCCACAAAGTCATATCTCTGGCACCTGTTCATTTAGCCTGCAGTATTTAGGCACACAATTTCACAGTGGCATCCAAAAGGATTTTTATCGCATGTGTGCGGTAAGTTAAAAACCATTAAAGTTAAGATCCATTAGTCCATGCAGCAGCTGATAAGTGGGACAGCTTGGCATCATGCAAATGTGGCATGGAGTTTGTGCCAGTTTAGAAAACTTTAAATCAGGACAGGTCACTGACCGTAAACAAATATTCAGTTCCTGAGTGCTGCATCACAGAAGAGCTTATTTTGAAATCATTTAATATTCAGTAAAAGTGGGTAAACAGGCTTTTCACAAACTTTTTTTCTTTTTAAATTTCAGATAAACGATAGTCCACGTCTGATGGCTGCAGCTCTTTTCGACCGATCAAATTTCCACAGAGGGTGCCCACCATTTTGTCATCCTTTGATGTGAGGTTCAAAGGGTTGCAAAGCTGACAGCAGTTGTCTTCAGATACATCACCCGCAATAAAGTATGAGCTGAAAGCGAGGCAGACCTCTTGACACTCTCTTTCTCTATTACACAACACCAAATAGGCATTTCTGAGCGAGAGGTGCTGCAGCCAGCCGGCAGAGGAGTTTTCAGGGCCAGTTGGAGAGGAAGTGTGGATTGTTTCAGGCTGGAAAATACAATGCTGTTTGGCAGCTCAAGGTCCCAAAACACACACGGACCAACAAATATACACATAATGTTGAAGGGAGATGGCGGAAGATGGATGGTCAGGTCAGGGTGATATGACTGCAGAGGGGTGAAGGAAGATAAGCGAGAGACAGACGAGCCTCCCCTCTACCAGCAAATTGATGAGAAAGGGTCTTGGGGAGGGGAAAGGCTAAAACAGGTGGAGCAAGAAAAAGAAAGGACACCGCAGAGATAAATCAGTCATTAATGGTTCGCTTGGAAGCCTGAATAGTAGGAAAGGTGGGACGCTTGGAAAGAATCTCGTTGAGAGAAACAGAGGTTGCTTCATTAGCTAATTTTTTTGCTAGCTTGAGTGTAGCTTTGATTAGTGCTCCAAATTAGAACTTGTAAGAATGCTTGCGATACTAATTAAAGCTCTTCTGCTTTTAATTCCCTCACTGAAACTGAGTTCTAATCATTCCAACTGCTTTTGCTTTTCTGCACTCTGCAGTATCACATCATGTTCATTTGCAGCTTCGGAACTTGTCCTTATCGTATCATGTGCAACACGGTATAACTAATTAGAAAAAAAAAACACAATCTAAACAAATCTCATTCATTTGTTGGTTTTGTCAGCTTGATACACACTACAGATCTTTTCATCAATGGTAGTTATTTCTAGTCAGCTATGACTCTGGGTTTACCCCTACATAACAGACGAAGGCAGAAATGTCCATTTTGAAGACAGTCATCTGAAAAACGAAGTGCATCCCATTAACATCAATCACTCAAAGAACTTGTTTTTCGTATGACTTCATCAGTCAGACATTACTGTTGTGGATGAATTGTGACCCACTCTTCTTTACAGCATTGCTTCAATTCACTAAGGATTGCGACCAATTGTTTATGCACAGCTCTCTTAATGTCCTCCCACAGCATTTTTGTCAGGTTAAGGTCTGGACTTTTGCAATTTTGGCAATTGCAACACCTTCAAACTTCATTTTTAGCCATTCTATTGCAGCCATAGTTGTATAGCAGATGTTGTAGATGTGCTGCTGTGTTTGTTTTGTTGCAGGTGCCACTTTTGACCAAGCTTTAGCTGGTAGACAGGCAATCTCACATACAGAGGAGTTTATGTTTGACTCAGCTACTGTGGCTGTAAAATCAGCCCAAATCATTACCCCTCCAACACTGTACTTGGCAGTTCATATAAAGTGTTTAGGCTGATATACTATATTTGGTTTTTACCAAATGTGGCAGTATTCATACTGTCTGACATCTTCTCTCCAAAGGACAAAGATTTTGTGGTTTATTCAGATGTAACTTTACAAACCTAGGTCATGGTGCCATGTTCAAGCTTTCCCCTGGTAACTCTCCCAAATAAGCCATGCTTTAGATATTTTGTGACTGCACTGCCATAAAATGTAACAGTTAATATGCTAGCTGGGACTACTGGAGAGTCTGAAATGGGTTTACTGCACAGGGAATTTGCTGGGATATCCTCTCCTAGAAAGATTGTATCATTGTGTTAACGGACACCTCAATGCTCTAGATCATCAAACTATCAAAATTTCAGTTTTTATATATTATGCTCACACTTGCTGACAGTCAGTTAAACAAAGCCATTTGATTAGCAATACTACCTACCCTCCTAATTATTATGGAAGCCTAAGAACTCAGTTTTTCACATGACAGCTCTGAGTCCAGTGAAAACTTTCTTTTTCAAATTACTGTATACGCCTAGTAATGGATACAAGTTCTTTGTGGTAGTTGTGCAGTGTTGAATGGCTTTTACAGCCCCCCCCCCCAGCCCGCTCCTGCAGACTGCTGAAAACATTTGCAGAGACAGCAGCTTTTTCCCCAACATGTTGCTTATTGCACCACAGCAGTCACTACAACAACTGAAGGGTTTTGTACTGTATATATTTCGCCAGCACTCATCATTTCAGGGGCATGTTTTTATCTGATTGTCAAATCATCAGAATTCCATTTCTAATAGTTTCCTGTTGGTAAAGACGGACACAGGTGCTGACATTAGTTAGGCTGTTGTCACTGTGCAGGGAAGCTAACACAGCATTTTTCTTTCAAGCAAGTTGCTTATGGAAGTTAAATTTCAAAGTCAGCAGAAGAGTAAATCTGTAGAAAATAGTCTGTTGGTTGTAAACACCCAATACAGATCAAAAATGGGGTCTATGTTGAAAGCAAAGAAAATAGATTTCAAGGGTTTAACTTTAAATTACAGAGTTTTCAAACTCTTTAAATTTTCAATGGTGTTTTAAATATATGCAAACAAAACTATTAACTATTCCTATGCCTTAATTCTCTATGCCACAGATTTAACAAAGTACTGGAAACATTCCTCAGAGATTTAGTCCATCCTGACATGATAGCATCACAAACCAAATTGCTGCAGATATGTCAGTTGAAGATTCATGATGCGAATCTTCTGTTATCCCACTTCCCAATGGGGGTTCTATTGGATTTAGATCTGGTGAGTGTGGAGGCCTTTTGAGTGCAGTGAACTAATTTTAATGACAAAGAAACCAGTCTGATGATTTGAGCTTTGTGGCATGGCGTTTTATCCTCCTAGAAGCTGCAATCGGATGATGAGTACACGATATCATAAAGGGATGGACGTGGTCAGCAACAGTAAACAAGATAGGATGTAGCATTTAAAAATGCTCACTTGGTACGTATTTGCCAACAAAATATCCCTATATTATTGTTTGTGGCAAATTCTGTCTTAGGAAAAATCAGGACTCATTGGATGATGGATTTTACAATTTTATTGTCACATTTTGGTGAACTGGACAGAAGTGGCACCCAGATTGGTCGTCTGCTCCTGTAGCACATCTGCTTCAAGGTTCAAGGTTGTGGATTTAGAGATACTTTTCTGTGTAACTTGATTGTAAAAAGTGGTTTTTGAATTAAGGCTGTGTTACAGGATCGTTTCTCTGCACCTGACCATTCTCTGTTAAGTCGAGGGGTAGCTGTGTAGGTGCAGGTGCTGAAATAGACCAGCCTGTATGCCACGAACATGCTTAATGATGCTCTCATCGACTGTTAAAACCACTGAGTTGCTACCATGTGATTGGCTGATCAGACAGTTGCATTAATGAGATGGACAGATCAACAATCAGTTGCTCAGGTGCAAAGAAAAGAAACAAAAATTTCACATAAATAAATCTTCTGAATACAAAGCGAAACATTACCAACTGTGAAGAATCAGATGATAATGAGAGTACCCTCCTTTTTTCACATCTTTGGCATGTGTAAATGAACTAAGAGGTTTGTTAACTAGATAACATGTAATGTATTTCTTTTTTCTTTAAATGATGCATTTTCCAAGTTTAACCATTTGATATGTTTTCTATCTCCTACTGTTAATAAAATGTGTTTGCAAAGCTTTGCATTCTCCACACTGCCAGAACCTCTTTGGATTTGCAGTAACATGTGTATTACCCATGTCAACACAATGTTTGTGAATGTAAAATACTTTAGGAAAGGTTTTAATATTTCGCTTGCAGCCAGTAGCTGAAATTTTGAAATATGCAAAGCAGTAGGTAGCAAACTAATTCACGGATATCATTTTGAGTTTTCACCATTTAACTGTGAAGTTATTACATTATTGATTACCAAAGTATGTAACTACTGGCAGTCTCCTAGCACCCAGATGTTATTAAATTTTCAAGCTAAATTATGCCAGAAGTTATTATTTGTTTTGAACATGGATTTTTTTCAGCTTTTAACCTTTTGGTAATATTTGTTCCTGTTTGACTGCTGCCACCTTACTGCCTGCTGAGGTGCGTGCCTCGACTCAGAAACTATCCATGATGAGATTGTACTGCTTCACCCTGCTTCTCTTAAAAACTCTGCCTGCTTTTTATTGCTTTCATCTGACTTAACTTTTTTTTCTTTGTTACAGGAAAGTTAATTTCGAGCTACTTTGGTTTGTGAAACCTCTTTACACCACAGAGAAAAGAAAATAACAATTTTCTTTTAACTCGGGGGTGGGCTCCTCTCTAAGTTTCCTCTTCATAGGGCCTCAGATGGCACACTAAATGGAGCCCCAAAGAGTGGACGCCAACACAGGACAGGAAATAATAATAGCAAAACAAACCACAATGCTTAAGGCATGGCTCGCGAATCAAACTAATTAGCAGCCAAGCGCCTGGGATCTTTAGTTAGTCATCTGAGAAGCCCATTAAAGACCTCCTTCTCTGCCTCTCTTCTCTTGAGTTCTCGCTCACACAGTAAATTCAGAGCACACTGCTTTCAGCATTATAGTCTCCAGCCTTAACGCCTTTAACCTAATTTCTAGTTTCCCTGTTCTTCCAGGGAAACTAGAAATTAGTCACTGTGTTTGAGTCTCTGGGTTCAGTTTATGTCACTGTGATATTGGATCACCACTGTTCTGTGTAACCCTGGCTATTAAAAGCAATGTGTTCTTTAGTACCATCACTGATCTAGAAATCTAGCACTATAATCACATAACAGTGCAGCAGAGTAAGGGCCTTCATTGACTTAATCTCCACTGCAATGTTTCTTGGACTCTGAGGCACATTGGCCTTCCTTAAACTGTCATTATGGCATGTCTTTGTATGTGTGTATATGCATACATGCACACAGATTGGTGCAGAATTGATTTTAAATTTGTATTTAATTCCTTTTAAAGGCTCACATGGCCTCACTTCTACCCACATTATAGATTTTGTCAGACCTTTTGAACTGAGCGACTTTCCTAATGGTTCCCATAGCCCACCTCATTGCACCTCATTATAAAAAGGTATCTTCTGTTAGAGCCTTAAAGGTTTACCAGAAGAATTTTAGGTTTTCTCAACGTTTTTATTTTGTTCTGTAAAATACTGTGTACCTGCTTTGAAAACTGGTTTACAAATAAAGATTTATTTTTATTATTATTATCACTATTGTATGTCTTATTATTCTTCTAATATGTTTTATTCCCTTGCACTTTCAATAGTTTCCTGTTTGGTTGATATTTTTCTGTCTTGGTTTTGCTTCCTATCTTGTTCTTATTTCCGGCTTTGTGATTCAGTTTTGTGACTAGTTCTCGCTATTATTTCTGTTTACTCATTGTCTTAGAATTTATATAGTCTGTATGAAATAACATGGTAAGAATGCATAGAGTGGATTATCTGAGATGCTCTTGTAATGGTCACCCTTTGCTCACAGCAGACCCAAGTGAACAGATCCACATATTTCCACATTCTGCATAATAAGTCCAGCTGCATAATATTTTTTATTTTTTTATTTGTTTTTTTCTCCCTGCCACAACCTTTTAGGAAAACAAAAATTGAACCACAAATGCCAAAATCTGAATGTCCACTTGAGGCTAGCTCCAAAAGTGACTGAATTCCTGTAGACTCCTATGTTAATATACCTAACTTCTTTTTCAAACTTTTTTTAGAGGGTGAATTATAATGCTTTAATGTTATGCATGTGATCAGTTTAAGAGGTTGCTTGTATTGTTTTTATTTTATTATATCTTTTATTTCATTTTTTATTATGTCCTTGGTAAAAAAATAAATAAATAACAAAGGAAAGAAAAATTTGTCACACACTTTATATGAATGGTGAGAATGCCTGGGGCACAGAGCTATCTAAACAAGAAGAAAAACAGTCTTTTTTCCTATTCATCTGTTAAGGTGTGGCCATTTTAATAAATGTGGCAACAGCTGTTTGTTAGGCATGCCATCCATTTTTATGAATCACTGAGCTGGAGTCATGACAAAGTTTGTGCTTTTGGACCCTTTTTAAAAAAATGGATTATCTAACACAATGTATGCTCTTCTGTTACTTGCTACTTGCTAGCATTTTCTTATTCTGTTACATAGCACTAATTAGCAGTTATGGAGAAAGTTTACTAACCAAGGTTGGTAGAATTAGTTAACTCCACCCACTTTAAAATATGACCACTTCTGGCTCCAAAAACCCCAACTATACGAATGTTGGTGTCTCATAATGTGGAGTCCAGAATAAAAAGGTGACATCATAATAATTGCATCCATCTTTTTCTACATAGTCTGTGGTTTAAGATGAAATCAAAAGGGTGTGGATTTCACCAGCCTAACCCTGCAGTGCCTTCTGTTATTCATCGCTTTATTCAACTTACCTTTTGTTTGCTTTTCTTGTCTCTTTCAATTGTTGTGTCTCCATTTGGGTCATGGTTTTAAATTATATATTAAGAGATATTTATAGGGCTATCCACTGGATAAAGAAATGATTTGGTTAGATTGAAAGATGGATAGATGGATGGATGTTAATATCAATGATAGACAAAGGGCAAAGTTAGAAAAAGGCACTTCTCATAGAAGCACCTGTGTCTTTTTAAGAAGTGGCGTCTAAGGCACAACACATAGTTTACATATTCAGTAGGTACATCGTGTCCTCGGGTTTACTACTATCTGTACTATCTTGGAACATGAGTGGAAGCCTGAGCAGCTCTTGTTGTCAGTCGGTGAGGACCCTAATTGGGACATAATGAAGGAATGTTTGTATTCCAAGAAAATGCCAAGCTACAAATTTCACTGTTACTCAGAGACGCATACAAAGCCTTTGCTTGTCCTAGAGCAACACTAGCCAAAATCAATACAACAAAGGTCATTGCTATTCCAATCATAGCCAAGCCTATTCTCTCTTTTTACTGTACGTGCTCTGTACCGACAAAATACACACAACATAAACTTCTCCCTCTGTGGAATCATATCACTGAAAAGAGGGCGCAGATGGGTTGCCGCTAATGTCATGCACATGTTTACTTATCTTATTTTGATCCATTAAAAGATACAGTAAAAAGTGAGAGGAGTATAATGGTTTGGTGTTTATTAGGTGGCTTCCTGCCAGCCTGAAAGATCCCTTCTGAGAGTGAGTGCTACTAAATTGAGACCCAGAATTCAAAGGAGCTCCATCTAGATAAAGATTCACACAGTCACAGACAAGCTGCAGTCATTGTGCTGCTGTCACTCAAGTCCAAACTTAAGCCAACCTTTCTCTGCAGTCAGTGTTGGCCATCTTTCCAGTGATGGAGGAGGTGAGAACATCTGCTCTGTTAATGCGAGGGGCCCAGGCTTTCTCCCTTTCACTCTGAACTTGTGATTGCTGAGGACACAGCATGAATGTCAGGCTTCAGTTCCAAATCTAACACGCTGCAGTGAGCCAGTGAGATCGCTAGGTGTCCACCATCTGTGTGTGTGACCTGCCAAGTGTCATGTCATCATCATCACCATCACTCAAACTTGCATCAGCCTCTGTGTGAATCTGTTTGTGTATGTGTGTGTTCCTGATAACAGGCATAAGTTTCCTGTGCCTTGTTTATGTTGTTGCAGGATTTGAGGTCGATTTAGGAGCAGTGGCAAAGCTGAATAGACTCTTTTGTGAGCTCAAGGGTGCTAGCAGGATTCACTTATACCTAAATTCACAGTCCCACCAGGGAAAAAGTGGTTTGAGACAGCATCATGACCAAAGTTATTGTGACTGTGGTCAATTAGCTTCCAATCTCTCACCACTGACATAGATCTTTTGGAGACAGAAGCCAGGTCTGCAACCTCTCGCTGTCAGTTGCCATTTTCAAATTGACTTTTTTGCATCTTGACAGCCAGAGATGGGCAGTGACGCGTTACTGTAATCCAATTACTTTTTTCAAGTAACGAGTAAAGTAAGGGATTACTATTGCAAAAAGGGTAATTAGATTATCCTTACTTTCCCGTAGGAACACTGCGTTACTGAGTTACTAAAACCATGATTTTTTTGCGAGAATGTCTCATGACTGTGACGTAAGTGAGTGCGACATTCGTGGCAACAGCTGTGTGCAGATCAACAATGGATAATATATCGAGTGCGGGAGAGAGTATGAGCGTGCAGTGTTTAAAGCGTGGAAGTACTGACCTTACTTTAAGTTTGATTCCATAAAAAGTGACAAAAACATTAGCGTCCACTGTTCACTGCGTGGGAAGAAAACTTCTTTTTACCGTGAAAAAAAACCCCTAAACTTCCAAGCAAGCACCGAGTGCGCTATGACATAGGAGGAATTTCACAGAGAAACTCACAGATTCTTCAACTGACCGCTGCGGCTCACCTGCACCAGGGCAAACCTCCGCCTACCCAACTCCTGCTTTACAGGTGAAAATAGAGCAACAGGACCGCTGAGTCTTTGATTTGATTTATTTTCTGCTGTGTTTTACTTGCATCTATTTGAAAGAGTGAGTGTAAACACAAAAAAATATTTTATTTTATGTGCTGGAATGTGCAGAAAATAGGTTTAAATATTAAACAAATTTCTTCCAGTCAGAGAATGTTACATATAATTAAATTTTTGCTTGATGCATAAAGTTAAAAGATTAAAACGAATAAAACAAGTTTTAAAAAGAGACTTTTCCATTTGATTACATTTTGTATGATGGATTATGCAGAAAAAGTAGAATTGGGCTGAAAGATCTATCACTTTATTACCTATTCAGGTTGTAAATTGGGTTTTTAAAAAGTAACTAAGTAATTAATTACTTTTGAAAATAAGTAATCAGTAAAGTAACGGGATTACTTTTTTGGGGAAATAATCAGTAATTAGTTACTGATTACTTTTTTCAAGTAACTTGACCAACACTGGTGACAGCATTGCAAATCTGTTGCTGTGAACATTCATATAAATTCATATTAAGGCAGAAACTGATAGATTTAAAACAGAATTTTCAGAAATTCTTTCATAAATGGTGACATTGTTGCAACAGGATGGTAACTCTAACCTCAAATTGACACAGGTGCTCTGCAACCTTGCTTTAATATAGGATTGCAACAACAATCCAACCAGTTTGCAACCAGTTGAGTCAAGTGTTGTGAAGACAGACATTGGTGCAGTCTGACTCATATTGAAGGCGACATGTTAGCAGTCTGTCTGTGTTTTAAAATTAGATGCCAATTATTAGCAAACTTTTGTAAGTTTGTCTGACGGTGATTGCAGTCAGCCCAAAATGGACTGCAACTGATTGGAGACAGGTTGCCTCCCACCAGGCAACCTGAGCAATCACCTTGTGATTGAAGGTGATCATTGCAGCTACTTGCAATCTGTCACAATAAAAAATATTCAATTCAATCACTGGGCAACCACTGATTTTTACCAATCGCAACAAGGTTGCCATTTATTTTTACTCTATTGCCACTGAGCAATAATGAGCGCTGCAATTTCTGTCCTTTGACCCCATTGTCTTTTTTTCTTTTGCTATTCTGGGAACCAATCAGATAGGATTTCTGAATGGGTTTAGTTGTAGATAGCAGATATTTCTACATAAGACTTCCTGTTCTTTCCATCAGTTTCGTGTGAATTATGAAACGTTAATAAGAAGGTAAGTCATAATTTTTTGGCATCATTTTGGTGAATCCAGTCCCTCTCCACATGCACTCCTCACCTGTGTGGATATGATTTGTAAATGGAACTCAGACTACATGTATATATAATACAAAATGCAATCAGAACTGCTTAAAAAAATAAGTCCTTACATGCATACTTGCACGATGCATGCTTTGTGAGCGAAGGCATATCACCTGCTTGTCTGTGAGTGTGTGAGGAGGCCTGTGTTTGTGTGTGCATGACACCTGACCACCATTCATCGCTCCATCTGTTGTGGAAGCTTTCACAGGCTCGGTCTTCTCTCAGATGGCAGATCTGATGCAGGGCTCATATCCTGCAGTCTCACAGCTCCAGCATGCTCATGAGTGGAGCCAGCGAGAAGTTGTGGAAACTTTTCCTCTTCTGTAGCAACTTTTTTTTTTCAAAAGAACAGTTGAGGTACGAAGGGCAAAGGGCATATCTGTTCCATAATGATTTTTCTATTTTTGGAATAAAATCAAATATCACTTTGCAACACATCCTTTAAAGTTGCACATGCACAATCGAAATCTTTCAAATCTTGCATGGCATTGCTTATTTCTCTTCCTGGCTGGAGGCACACTGACTTGTTTCTGCTGGTTTAAAACAGCAAATGTCAAAGCTTTAATGAACTGTGTGTAGGTGGAATCAATACTGTGTTATATCAATAGCCAATTAGTGCTGCAAACAGTTCTTTATATGAAAATATCACCAACATGAAATTATGAAGTGAGACTCAATTCAAAATGCATCATCCTTGGTTCTATAGAGAGACAAGTAAAAATATCAGCATCAGTTTTCAGAGAGTGGAAAGTCATCACCATAGCCAAGTTGATATTTTGATTTTCAATAGAAGTAATTGTTATATTACAAGCAATTTTTAAATTATCTTGACATTTCTAGCTACACAGATGTCAGACAGAGTGTGTTTTTATGTGTGCAATGATGGTTTCGACCGATTTTGCAAGGCACTGATAAATAATGATGTCCCCCAAGGATGGCTAAGAGGTGAGGTTGATAGAAGAGAGTCGCTGAGTTGCCAGTAGAAAGCAGGCAGACATTTGTCGTGCTGTGGCAAGAAGCTGGCAGGTTGGAAGAGGCTGGCTGGCACACAGAGTTTCTAGAGCACTGGGAAAGAGCTGAGTTACAGCTAGGAAGAGCTGACACAAGAGTGAAAACATTAGATGTTGGTAGTATGTTGCCTTCATAAGGTAGGTGTAATACGCTGGGTATCCCTGCAGTGTAAATGTTGTCCAGGTTTGGCCAGTAGTTCAAAAGGTGCCCCTCAATGTCAAAAATAAACACAAGCAAGCAAAGAAATGCCATGGTAACTTGTTGAAGACAGTGAAAGTTGACCTTTTATGATATTTTTTTTTGTTTTGAAGGCTTATATTTTAACCTAAACGTGGTCACCTAGTCTTAGTTACTAATCCTAATAACGTTGTTTTGTTGTCTAAACAGTTCTACGTAGTTTTAGTGTCTTACGTTTTAGTCACACAGGCCTAGAGACTGGTTGGTAATCCCCTGGCAACTTCTAATTGCTACAGAAAAATGTGTATTTCCCCCCCACCAGTTGGCAAGTAGTGCTGTCGCTAGCATCTTTGTAGTTTGCATGGAAGATACCGATTTGTCTGCCGTGCCCTATACCTTTTTGTAACCAATTTCAAGGTAGTGCCTGTCAGCAATCTCTCACAAACCCGTCACCAAATACACTTTTCTCTAGCAATGACCGGATTCAGTGGGGTCACTGACTGGGCACGAGGCCTGCGTGACTAGGGCCCAAACATTTGTCTTTAGACTTGAGGTCATTTGAGTTTGTTGCTGGCCACTAAGTCTACCTTCTTGGCTTTTGTAGGCTGCTCTTTTGCAAGAGAACTTAAGAGGGTTTCCTTTGTGTTTTCGAAAACTGTGCTGAGATGACTGCCCTTGCAGTAAAATTTAACATGCTTCCAAGATGTTATTGTTAGTGTGACTGTTTTGTGGATGCTCTTCAGCAGTACAAGACCTTGTGTTTCCTTTCACAATTGCTATTGACATTTTTACATGCTATTACTGAATTTCAAGTTACAGTGGCGCACAGCCTGCCAGCCGGCATAGGCAGTATTCAAAATTCATCCTCGAACAACTCGATCACCTTAATCTATGGAGTCCCCAGTGATGAGGGACGGGGCCTTCTGGCTGTGTTATTCTATTATAGTGCAGCTCATGAAAAAAACAGCTTCCTCTCTGCTCATCCCCAAAATAAGATTTCAATTGATTAAATGCCACTGGTGGAAGAGAGCATCATCAGATTTGACCAAAGTCTCTCAGCATGTTGCCACTGCTCCAAATGGGTGGAGTTCTTAAGAAAGTCTCAGAGTGGGAAGATAAATGTATAGTGGAGGGGAGGGAGTGAGGAGAAGGATGGATGCATAGTGGAATGGAGAAAGATGGAAAGGAGGAGGCAGGGGAGAATGGAGGGGAAAGAGGAAAGCATCAGCGTGATGGATGGGGTAGAGGTGGTTTAGGAGGAGGGGGTTTAGAAAGGAAAAGACTGAGAGATTTCTGCTCCATCTGCGGCATAATCATCCGATGTGTCTCCGTCTGGGTTGGCAAAGACATAATTAAGAAAACCCGAGGTCGCCTGGGTTCACGGCGCTGTCGAGGCTCAGCCACGCTCCCTTCCCTCCTGCCACTCAATTTGTGTAATTTACCTCTGTTCTGAGTCTGTTTTGAAAAGAGGCCGTTTGACCCCTCATATGGTGGATTCAAAAAGTTGCGTCTAAATGAAATAGATGGCTGAGGGACTCTCTGTGTCCGCTGCCAGTCGATAGCCTGGCAGGGAGACGCTGATGGTGATTCCAGGAGAAGGCTGCACTTCGGAGGAGTTGTTTAGGTATGCAGGCAGAGCAAGGGAGGCGCACAGAGGGAGCGAGAAACAAGAGGTGGTGATGGGAGGAAAATGAAAAGCTGAAATGTGCCCTTCCCCGAGGTGATTTGCGCAAGTGACCTCAGATTGCTCAGTGGCATGCCTCTTCCTTAAACTCAAGCCAAAAAAAAGGGCATGCGTTGTGTTTATGTTTTATATGCTGTCATGACGAGGCTGCGCTGGAGAGATGGCAGAAGAGAGGGGGGTTTGGGGGGGTTGAATGTATGGTGCGGCTGAGGAGTGATTACCGGGCGCAGAGCTGAGGGATGAGAGCCAAACGGGTATTTTATTTTGTCAATTGGAGTGTGCAAATGGAAATGTCAGAGCGGCCGGAAAACTAATGAATCTGATAGGAGAGATGCCTCCTCTCTCGCCGAATGCCTGATCAATTGCCATTGTCTTCTGTGGGTGCTGATCTTTTTTTTTTGGTTGTTGTTGTTTTTTTGTGGTGTTATTTTTTGATTGTTTTCTCTTCCTGGCATGGCTCTCTGTGGTTAAGAGTTTGATGGTGAACTTTGAGTCAAGGAAATAAAGGAATCGATCCAAGGCAGGAATCAATGTTTTCATCTGTTACTTACAAGTCTGGGTGTGTGTGAAAAGTGATTTTTGAATTAAAGTTCCCTAACTCAGTTAGCAAAGTAAACGTAAACAAAAGAGGGCGTGTTCCTCCTCAATAGTCATCTTTAAAGCACCTACTCAGTCTTACTTATTCCCACATTTGCATTTAATGACAGATTCACGCTGATATTGAAATTCCCTAATGGCAACAACAGAAAACAACTTGTCTCACTTCAATTAAGCAAGTAACTTCCATAACCTTGGAGCATTTTCGTGCTTTATTGAGACAAAGTGACAGATGTGCGTTAGTTTAAATTTAGACTGACAATGATCCAGCGTGTCAGGGCTTTGTGCTTGTTCAGTCACATTTTCTGGTTACGTGATGAGAGGCTGCGAGCGCCGCACTGGATGAAAAGCAGAAAAAATAACTGCATTTGCACTATTCTGTTTTGACAAGCAGGCTAATTTCTGCCCAGGGTCATCAATATTTCTGACACTTCAGTGGTGGCATAAATATAGAATGAATGTACCTTTGTTGTGCTCAGGGAGGTGTGTGTCTCCGAGCGTCAACAAAAAAATCACTTGGATCTGTTTGCTAGCTTGTTCAGTCAGTTGACGAGACTGTCGCCGGTCCCTCCGGAGTCTGTCTCTTTTCAATATCATGCATCATAAACAATATCCAATGTGGACTACTGAACTATGAAAATACACTGCACAAGCAAGAGGAGGAGGATGACAAGAAATGCAACCAGCTGTATGAGTGATGAGCATAAGCACTGGTTTGGGGTGAAACAATTTATGTTGGGGTGTGATTTTTCTTCTCATGAGAGGGAAAAAACATGGATGTTTCAATCTGAAGAAAACAAATAAGTAGCCGGGGCAGACCAAACAGTAATTCAGGCCAGGACTCCATCTCTGTTCAAGAACACCAGACTGCTGATTTTGTAGCTTAAACTATTTGTTTATTATGGCTAACAATATATCCCATTTTTATTATATAGTTAATAATTAACTTCAAAAGAAGACATGAAATGTTTTATCCATCACAAATATTAACAAACTAGTGAATTACAACAAACAAAAATATAAAACAATACAGTCATGTAAAAACGAGAGTTTTTACCATGTGCTGATAATCAGATTCACTTGGTTAGCTACTCATCAATAAGTGTAAGCATCTCTGTAGAAAAGCAGAATTATTGGTGGTTCACTGGTCCACAGCATACAGGGAGTGCAGAATTATTAGGCAAATGAGTATTTTGTCCACATCATCCTCTTCATGCATGTTGTCTTACTCCAAGCTGTATAGGCTCGAAAGCCTACTACCAATTAAGCATATTAGGTCATGTGCATCTCTGTAATGAGAAGGGGTGTGGTCTAATGACATCAACACCCTATATCAGGTGTGCATAATTATTAGGCAACGTCCTTTCCTTTGGCAAAATGGGTCAAAAGAAGGACTTGACAGGCTCAGAAAAGTCAAAAATAGTGAGATATCTTGCAGAGGGATGCAGCAGTCTCAAAATTGCAAAGCTTCTGAAGCGTGATCATCGAACAATCAAGCGTTTCATTCAAAATAGTCAACAGGGTCGCAAGAAGCATGTGGAAAAACCAAGGCGCAAAATAACTGCCCATGAGCTGCCAAGATGCCACTTGCCACCAGTTTGGCCATATTTCAGAGCTGCAACATCACTGGAGTGCCCAAAAGCACAAGGTGTGCAATACTCAGAGACATGGCCAAGGTAAGAAAGGCTGAAAGACGACCACCACTGAACAAGGCACACAAGCTGAAACGTCAAGACTGGGCCAAGAAATATCTCAAGACTGATTTTTCTAAGGTTTTATGGACTGATGAAATGAGAGTGAGTCTTGATGGGCCAGATGGATGGGCCCGTGGCTGGATTGGTAAAGGGCAGAGAGCTCCAGTCTGACTCAGACGCCAGCAAGGTGGAGGTGGAGTACTGGTTTGGGCTGGTATCATCAAAGATGAGCTTGTGGGGCCTTTTCGGGTTGAGGATGGAGTCAAGCTCAACTCCCAGTCCTACTGCCAGTTTCTGGAGGACACCTTCTTCAAGCAGTGGTACAGGAAGAAGTCTGCATCCTTCAAGAAAAACATGATTTTCATTCAGGACAATGCTCCATCACACGCGTCCAAGTACTCCACAGCGTGGCTGGCAAGAAAGGGTATAAAAGAAGAAAAACTAATGACATGGCCTCCTTGTTCACCTGATCTGAACCCCATTGAGAACCTGTGGTCCATCATCAAATGTGAGATTTACAAGGAGGGAAAACAGTACACCTCTCTGAACAGTGTCTGGGAGGCTGTGGTTGCTGCTGCACGCAATGTTGATGGTGAACAGATCAAAACACTGACAGAATCCATGGATGGCAGGCTTTTGAGTGTCCTTGCAAAGAAAGGTGGCTATATTGGTCGCTGATTTGTTTTTGTTTTGTTTTTGAATGTCAGAAATGTATATTTGTGAATGTGGAGATGTTATATTGGTTTCACTGGTAAAAAATAAATAATTGAAATGGGTATATATTTGTTTTTTGTTGAGTTGCCTAATAATTATGCACAGTAATAGTCACCTGCACACACAGATATCCCCCTAAAATAGCTAAAACTAAAAACAAACTACAAACTACTTCCAAAAACATTCAGCTTTGATATTAATGTGTTTTTTGGGTTCATTGAGAACATGGTTGTTGTATTTTTGAGGAATAATTTTATTATTGAACAACTTGCCTAATAATTCTGCACTCCCTGTACAGGGGTGTGTGAACACAATGACAAAGTGTTACCAGGGGGGACATCCCAACCAAATTCCCAATTCTCCCCAAGATCAGAGCAGGCTAAGCTCAGATAAATTTTGAAAAATTCCAAGACCATCTCAGACTCTGGCCTCAACATGTTAAACGTTAAATTTCCCGACAGAACAGAAAAAGACCAGCCTTACCAACTGTGTAGTGGAGAAGCGCTGATGATTTGAGCTTGTTTCGTAGCCACGTAGCCTCCTCTCTATACCAAAGTATTCTCGAGTCAAATGTGAAGCCATCTGTCTGAGAGTTGAAAAATGACAGAATGAAGGTATTGCAATGCATTCTGTTGCATAACCCTGCAAACCTCAATGAACTGAAGCAATGTTGTAAAGAAGAGTGAGCCAAAATTCCTCCACAATATAAGAAAATAGTGTAGATTTTTATATGATACAATAAGGGGGTAAAGATATTGTGTATGTGTCCACAGAAAAAAGAAAATCAATTGCATGTTCACTAAGTGTCACACAAAGTTGTCAGGATCCATGAATTATCTATAGACATTCACCACGGTGACGATCATTTGAATGACCTTTGCATTAGCTGCTTCAGAGTAATCTAAGCAGTGTGTTGATTCAAAGGGGATTCAGACAGCAATGATGATTTCCCTCTGCAAGTAATACGGGTACATTCCAACAGCCAACACCTTTAATATTCAGAAACATGCAAAAAAAAAAAAAAAAAACAGTTAAATTGCAGTAATGTGACCAGGATTACACAACTTTTCAATCACAACTAGTGCAATCCGTCCACCTTTCGTCTCAAATTAAAGTCACTGTCTACCTGAAAAGTCCTCAAGCCAGGTACGGTCAGAATCATCCAGGAAGTGTGCGTGTGTGTCAACATGTCACTCTAACGCTCCTCAAAGCACATCAAACTCAGCTCATGATGCTCCCTCTGAGTCTTAATCAACTCACCAAGCTCCTCTATATTATTGTCCAAACACCTCTCGTTCTCTATGATAATCACTGGAAGAGCACCGGCACTGCAGCCCCTCCAGGATCACAGGCCTCACTCTCAATAATCAGAACAATCACCTGGCAAAGATTCTCCACTGCTAAGCGTGTAATGTGAAGAAAAAAACTGGCCTCTCAAAATTGTTTCTACAAGACTCACAAAACAAAAACACATCAATTTCACCATCAGAGAAATCACAATGAGAAAGAAAAATCTGCTTTATATGAACATAATAAAAAAAGGATGGAAAACAAGAAGCACTCTCAGTGCATAAAAATGTCCGCCAAGGCTGCTCACTCTCTGAGCAGTATGTATGTACTCTTAAGGGAACAGTATTCTATAGTTTTCTTTAACTTTTTTTAAACATAATGTTTGTAGTGCAGAAGAAATAAGTGGAGAGTGCAGGTTTTTGTTACTTGCCTGTAACCCATTTTAACATGCTTGACATAATTTTTAGTGTAATTATTCTTGTATTTTTTAATTTATGAAGATTTTGTTTATTTGTATTAAATATCCAGTGAAAAAGTTTTCGATCACAATCTCATTTTGGTTAAACAATAATATTAATTCAGGAACATTGTACATGTATTCAAGTTATTGTGCATTTAAACAGTATTCATTCAAATCATTTCAGTCTATAGTGTTTAGATACAGAATGGCAAATAGACGAACGTTAACAAAAATATAACCTTCTTGTTACAGGTAATAATAGACAACAGAACTGCAATATCTATAAAAATGTGTTTTCATGTGTTATTTTATGTTTTCATTTTTTTGGCAAAATCATGTGTGCTTAAAAATTGTATTGTAAAAATGTATAAAGAGCCTGTAACCATACGTGAAGTAACATTTGTGTTATGTGTCAAATTAACATATTAGTACTATTTAATCCTTTTTCGAGGTGTTCATTTGGTTCATTCGTCAGAATGTCCTTTCCTTGGAACTTAAATGCTATTGGAAGAAAAGCAGGTAGATGTTGCATGGCTTGCCAAGAGAGACTGCGTGACTCTTTAGTGTGCACAGCTGCACGCTGTGTGACCCTCCCTCCCACAAGTCTATGACAAAAGCAAGAAAGTCCGTCTTGTGGCATGGATTCTCAGAGGTCTGTCGGTTCATTCAGTGCTTGTTATTGTATTACCGCTGTTTAAGTTGACTGTTCATGACAGGCCAAAATGACCCTCGGGCCACCAGGGAACATCCCCATCAGTGTTTCACAATAAAATGGTATCCATTGATTTGGCAGCCTACCTGAATCCCACGCTAATGTGGCTTTGGTTGAGTTATATATAGAGTATCTGTCTCCTCACTGCTGTGGGCTTAAAACCTCTGTGTTCTAAGAGCGGTCCCATTTCTTTGATTGAATCCCCCTCATTACCTTGGCTTCCCTTTGATTCTGATGAGGCTCAATAACCCTTCTCACATTTTCTCACCTTGCTAATCCTGTGCCAGGTTTGCAATTGATGGCACTTGCTCAATCTTTACACCCTTGTTTGATGCCAGCGGGGAGGACTCAGCAATAAGGCCCTACCGACGTAAAAGAAAAGCCAGCAGAGACAGAAATAGTTGTTTCTTAGAATCGAGATCGAGAAAAAAAGGCCTTTCCCACTAATGGCTTGCTGGACGAAGAGAGAGAGAAGCCAGGCCCTCGTTATCACCCTTGTTCTTTTGGATGCACTTCAGAGGACCGAGGAAAGCTTTCTCTTTTGACAGAACTGACACAGAGTTTACAAATGGCAGAAATCTCTACAGCTCGTCGCACAGAGAGCACATAAATAAAGGGCTTTTAGTCACGTTCATTCATTTTTTAGAGCTTTTCTTGACACATTTTTTTTTCTTTAGCGATGGCAAAAAATTCAGCAGCGAGCCCCCTCGCCAAACTATGCAAGTGCTCTTCATTCCCTAGTGAGAGGCAAATGTTTTAACATGCCCTCCAGAGAGAACAATTTGTTATTGGGACAATAATAAATGTGATGGTTTTCCACAGTCTGCTGCTAATTCCGCCATTAACATAATGCAATTTAATAGGTCACTCGGTTTCTTTTATTTCATAGATGAACAGCTTTCAGTCAGTAGAGACATCATTCGGGTTGCGTACATTATGGAGGAGAGCAGATTGCCAGACTGTTAACTACCTCCGTTCCCTTCATTTCAATTGCAAATAATCTGGACGGGAAATTTATGTGCAACACAATTATCATCAATATGAAACGGTCACTCGGTTTTGCCATGACACAGTCTAAAGTAGTGGATTTGTCTTATCTGTAGATGAGGGGGAACACATTGGAGAGAAGAGAACAGTATAAATATCAACAGCAAGCAAGGACAGAGCGAGTAAAGGAGAATTTATCAAAAAGATAATGAAGATCAAAGACACGGCCTTGGTTATTGTTGTTCTAGTTTCCAGGGAAGCGTGTAATGAACTGAAGGAATATGGTTATTTTGTATAACCTTACTGCGAGCCACATGCAGCCGCACAGTGTACGGAATCACACTGAGCTGCCATCCACACACCCCGGTGGGCCGGGAGAGTGATTGATGGCGGACTGCAGCCACTTCTGTGTTCATTTTGGGAGTTAGTTTAAAAAAAAAAATGGTGTAAACACTCCTGACAGACAGCAGGGAGCAGGGATGCTTGATTAGTATTAAAACTCGAGCAAGGAACAAAACAGATGAGTATCTTGTGTAGAAATATGCTTGTTGTGCAGTCAGGTATAATTTGAGGCGCACGTGGTTGAGAAGCACCGCAGAGTGCTTCAGCTGCAGGTGTTCTTCGGCTCAATGGTTCTCATGAGCCTCGACCCCCATCTAATAAAATCCACCCAACACTGCCGTCATTACATCAAAGAATAAGGCCACCAGTTATGATGGAAGACACACACACAAAGAGAATCACTTTATTTAGGCCATAGGCCCAAACAACATAACATTTATTTGGAGCTTATCAAAGCCCTGTGGTGCAATAGTTTAATCAATTTTCGATTACAGACAGCAAGATTAAAGACATATAAGGGATATAAGTAATACTAGTATGATTACATGGTGAGAATAAGATGTTTCCCCCTTATGGGAGGTTTGTAATATAGTAATTAATCTAACTTTTTTTAAAACCCATTTGGGATATTTTATTTGCAGTTTTTGGAGATTAAGAAAATACACCCATTCTTACTAGCTCGATTAGATTACAACACCTGGTATGTTCACATTTATGATCAAGTTAGCTGGATCAGAAGCTCTACAACCACTTTCTGTATGAATTTGATAATATATGGGAAAGAGGCTGGAAGCTTAATGTTTTCTGTTTGTGGTCCACTTGTAGTCTGAGTGCTGTCGACCAATCAGGCAGGTGTTTCCATGCAGGTAAACTGTCTGTTTGGAAAGCAAAAAAGAGGTTTGGCATGTGCAGAAAAGCTGATAACCCTTGGCTATTGTCTGATAATGATTTTGTTTTTACTAGCTTCACCGAAATGTATTTGCACGTTTTACTGATCAGCAAATACAAATATGAATTTTTAGTTTTGCTTTTATTTAACTTTTATTTAACCCAAAAAATAAGACTCTTGAGATTAAAAATCTATTTTACAAGAGTGTTCTGGCCAAGAAAGACAGCAGTATAATCATGAGTTGCATAAATTAGTAGCTCATACACACACAGAGACACACACACACACACCAAAATCAATACACCAGTTAAGTACAGGCAATAATAATAAAATAAAACACAGAAACAACCACAATTTCTCAAGTTCCGTGTCAATAAAGAATGAATACCTCAAAAGGAGTAATTAATGGTAGAAATACAGGTGATAATATTGAAGAAAAACATCTGTAAATGCATCCAGGTCTTTTAAAACTGCCTTAAATTCATTACATGAAAGCAATTATTAGGTTTAAATTAATGGCCTTATTAGAATATAGCAGTGTTTTGGGTCTACGGCATGACAAAGCAGACCGCCCAATCCAAGCATACAATCTACAGTGCTTCATAATACACAAACTGTATGTCTGTGTTTTTGTTGTTTCTCCTCCTACACTATCAGGAGTTGAACAACCAACCTTGTCACAAGGGGACATCTTTTGCTCCTGAAGGTTCTTATCTATATCTGATGTTATGATGTCATCTTGATGCCTAGCAGCCACCAATTAATCTTTTTTGACTTCACAACAATAACATCTAATTTATACCCACAATACTTCAGTTTTGCATGACATATTAGGACACTATCAGGTTGCCTGGTAACCACCTAGCAACAGGCTAAAATTACCAGTTTTTTTGCCCTTGTGCACCTAACACACTTTATGCAGGGATCCTATCATTTTAATTTCACAAAATAGCATCTCCCATATGCACAAAATCTGATTTATACAAGATATATTATAACATCATCATGTTGCCTAGTTGCATGGAGGCATGTTGCCTAAGTCAACATGTCATCAAGCGTTGCATCATTTTAATTAGTCAGCCATCAGCAAAAAAACGTCTAATAATACTATCGCATGGGCATCTTCCAGTGACCAATTATCTACCTTAACTTCATTTCAAAATAAGAGCTGTTGTAGAACCCATGTAACATTAAACCTTGGGCTGTGCCAAGAAGAACTAAATTACATGTCTGAGTCATTACAGCCCAGCACAGTAGATTCTAAATGTTTTTTAATCTCAACTTGCTTCTTATTTTTGCAGTTGTTGCTGTCAGCCAGTGTTGACACTTCACACAAGTCAGCACAAGCACAACATCACAAAGCCAGCAATCTAAAAACAAAACTGTACTTTTATCCTGTTATTGTGTCTAAGCATCACCGATGCTTGCTTCCCCAACCCCCGCCCCCCCTCCCCCCGTTAAGCATTTTGTCACTATTGTATTGCTTTCCCCAGCTTTTCAGTAGGTTTTATGGTGCTGTGGATCCAAGGAAATGATACTGTTTGCCATTAAAATGAATGTTTTCAATGTTTTGGGCCATTATCCTTACTGTATTCATGAAAGAAAGCGCACCACATGTATTGTAAGTCTATATGTTTTCATTTTAAGAAATAGTCTGATCTCCTCTTGACCTCCTTGGTCCTCCTATCTGACCTCTGACCACACTCACAATTCATAATAATGCATAAAAATAATGGTATTTACTGATGAGATGAGCAGGTTGGGTAGTATCAGTAATTATTAGTAGTCCAGTCCTTTTAATATTATAATAGTGCAGGATTCAAGGATTACTTCTTTCCTTCACATTCTTGTACAATATAATACAGTGGGCAACAAAATCTTTATTTCCCTTATTATACTATACATTCTATCTCCGTATAAACAGCTGAGGTTGTGTCGGTCCAGTCCAATTACACACCGCTTGTTAAGGGAAAAACCCTGCAGACACTGCCGAAAGGAGGTGTGAAACTTTATGATGCATTTAGCACTTATTACTCATTTTAACAGGCTGAATTGTGACAGGGTTTGGTTACTAGATGTGAGCGCAGCTGCTGCTGCTCCGCCTGGCCGTGATGGCTGAGGCTGTGGCTGAATATATGGTTATTGTTCCAAATTTGCACTTTGCGCTGCACTTCAATTTCTGCTGAGTCCTGTATATTTCTGTTTGAACCTGCACAGTCCTTCACTGGCAGACCTGTCGCCAGCAGACCACGGGAGCTCAGAAAAACACCAACGCTGACACAGAAAAGGATGCTTTATCCAAAGCACAGCTGTGACTTTATTCACAGAAAAATTGTTGTGTTTTTTAATTTATTTATTTTATTCTTATTATTATTTTTTAAAAATTAACGGATATATGACACACACAAAAGCTGAACCAATGAGATTTTATAACTCCCCATTATTTCCACCTCTTGGATGCTTCCCATGGTTAAGTGAAAAATGGTGACACTTATCCCACATGCTTTATCTGTTTCGTGGATGCATATTATCAGAGAGTGAACTGGTATTTATCCTGAAAAAATAAAAAAGCTTTTTGGGGTATTCATTATTATTAAGCCACAAAAGTAATAGAAATTGGTCTACTCAACCTCAACTGTAACCAGTCATTATCCAACTTGTCTTCAAACCTACCAGTGGGAAACAAAATCTGCAGCAGACCTGTCTGCAGATGGAAGCCTTACATTAATAGGCTTGCGGAACAAACATTTCTTTTTTACGAGGTCTTTAACTGTAGCTGGCTTTCCCACCATTTCACAACTTCACCCTGATGTTCAGTAATGATTAATGTGGTCTAACTGGAATATCGATGCGTCTGCAGCACTAATCTAATGGGAGCGGTGGTGCATCTGTGCCACGAGGCTGACCGTGCTTGTTTAAAACCAGAAGAAAAGTGCCCCTGCATCTCCTGACATGTTTGCTTGTTAGGTACTTTGGGCCTCCCATTTTTTTCCTTCCTCCCCTAATTTGCAATACATTATTAATGTGAGCAAATGCATGCGAGTAACATATTAGCCCCTGTATCGATCTGACAGGCACAGGTTCTGTGTCCACGTCATGGAGGTGAACAGTGAGACAAAGAGAGGCAGTGATCAATCAGGAGCCCAGGAAACTAATCAACTGTTTGAAAATGGGTCATCCAATTAGTTAGAAAGCTCTCTGTGGAGTCGTGTCATTCCTACATTCAGCTCAGGCTGATTCTTAACAGTAGCCCCAGGAAGACTTATGGTTGTGTATTTATCAATATGACACTTCACTTATGTTAAGAAACCTCCAATTTGCATGGCCTTGTGAATTCTTTCCTGTGAGCCAGGAAACATCTAAAATTGAAGTACTTAATAATTACTGTGTTGTTGGGTCTGCGTTTCTTAGTATTCATGCAAGTGTAAATGTGTGCAAACAACCAGAGGATTAAAAAAAGCACAACATTTGTTCGGTGGGACACGCTGTGAGTGATGGACAGTTATGGAAACGTCGACAGGAAGAGGCCAGGCAGAGCCGAAATGCACTCACACAAATAGCTTTTGACTGCTCACCCGTCGACGAGTCGTACCAAATCTGCTTTGACACTGTGCATCTACTCTTCAGGAAATATACAGCAGTGCATGATCAGAAGGACGATGCATTGGACAAATCTAGGCTCACTGAAGATACACATGTAAAACCCATCAAAAAGCCTGTGAAGAGTTAAACAATTCACGCTGCTTAAAAGAAAATAATAATAATAATTTAAAAAATCCATTAACAAAGACCTCCCTCCGCTCATGATATAGAAGCACTTTACCTGCCTCCAAAGGCAAATCCCTTTTTATTCAGACTTACAAGCAATCAGTGCGTTGTTATTGCAGTCCATAGGTCATCTGGTTGTTTCTCCAATGGCTGCCTATAAAGGCCTCTTAAAAGCAAGCAGTGGCATTAAATATAGTGTTAGCAGCAGGATTGTAAATGCATGTTGACATTTCACTTTTCATTGGAACGTGGTTGCCCGTAGCTACACTGACTGACCTATGTGGAAGTTTGTAACTTTAATAAGCTGATAATTCAAACGTATAAAAATGCCTGTAGCGCTGTGAACATTGTTTGCTTTCTGCAGCCTTTTGCTGTGTTATAGTTTTTTCTTTAATTTTATCTCGGACAGCGAGGGAATTCAATATTTAATTGTAGCTTTCAGTATAGAAAAAAAGCATTTATTCAGGCTGTTGTATGGATAAAACTGTTATGAATACAACCTATTTGGAGAATTATGGACTAAAAAGTGTTTAAATAGCACCTTCCTACATTCTCATTTTGGTGATGCTTCTATACGTACACTGTTGTAGTAGTAAGTGAGGATCAACAGACTAACACTATAAAATGTAATCTGATAACATATAAGGAAAATTACCTTCTAGCCACTGACTTAAAAGTAGAATAAATAAATACACTATTGAACTTGTACCTCCCATTGGTGGTTTGCTGCATCAAATCTCAGACAGGCTGACAATGATCCTTACAAAATTAAAATGAATATGTAACCAGTAGGAACACCCATCCATAAGCCTTCACAGAGAATGCTTTAATATCTGCCATGATGCAGATGGCTTTCTTTGAATAGAACAAGGTGGGTTTTAATATTTGAAATATTTGAAGATTCAGCGAGAAACATAATTTTTTCGTCCTCACTGCGGATTAAATGGTGACAGCTCACTAGTTCTTTTCATGTGGGATTTAAGTTAAAGCCACAGTTTTTTTTCTAATATGGCTTCCTTTGAATGTACAAATTCATACAAAAGGAAAGAGGAAGGGGGGGGGAAGCTATCTCCCAAACTGTCAGCGGCTAGCGGAGGGAGATAAAACAAAGAGATCGTGGAAATGCATGAAATTGGGAGCGACAGCAGGAGAGATGAGTTTCCTGGTTACATTCAGTGTATTCACTCAACTACAACATATGTAATCACATCAGAAGGTGTAAAAACTATAATGAAATATTTTTAAAGGCAATAAGGCTAATGTCTCTGGGCTACTTTAATCTCAAAGAACATGTTTGGTCAGTGAACTCATTTAGTATTGCCTCTGACTGTCAGGACTGAACTGCAGCACTTCAGGTATGAGTGACTGGATGATTCAGAGCTTAACTGTTTGTGCCTATAAGTGTTTTTGTTTTCTTCTGGAGTCCCTCTGTGTCAGCGAGTGACCTTGAATTGCTTTTCTTTATCTATGTAAGAACATAAGCATGTGGCATTGAGCTCTGCCAAGCTTCATTTGTGCATCTGTGCTTTCAAAGAGGCAGGCCTAGTCTGACCTGAGCGATACCTGAGGAGCACGGCATGTCATATTTTAACTCCCTTTGTCTTTGACAGATGGCTCAGCTCTAAAAGCTTCTGTCCGTGGTGCTGAAGGCTGGCCTGATGTATGAGTGTTAGGCCCTGTTTGATAAATCCACCATGTCACTCTGCCTCTGACAGCCATTCATCATGCTTGGCTTTCTCATGTGAAATGTTCTATGTGCTGGATAATTCAGTAAGACAAATAAAATGTGAAGTTTCGACTCGGCTCCGTGCCACTCCACATGACTTTTTGGTATACTGTACTTTATCTCGGTGTCGTAGGGACGTTGTGTTCCCGTCTGAGCACGAGCAGCAGCAGCTGTAGCTGCAACACAGTGACTATATTCAGACCAGCTGAAGGACGAACATGTTCTTAATGAGGCGACTAATGAGTTCTGCTCTTTGTTGCTGTTTTTTTTCTTCTTCTTTTTCTTCCCAGGGTCAGGACGACCACTCAGCCATTCAGCTGAAGTCCCTTGACTCATCCCCTGTGGTCTGATTCAAAAGACTTTTTTTCTTCTGTACCATTTGCTCATTATCAATACTCTGTTTTACATTCTTGCAGTTGAAATGTCATATAAAAGTCAAGGCACATTTCACTGTACACCATTACAAGATGATGACATGAGTATATTTACTAAAGGGGATTTACTATGCTTTTTGTTATTGTTTGTCATCTTTCTACTGTTGTACAATCATGGGTGTGCCTTTTAAACAAGACCAAAGTTTAGAACAAAGAGGTTAATGTATGTCCAGGTAATTAGATCCCGATTTAGGAATTTTTAAAACTGATAGAGTAAAGATTCCGATATTCTGATGCATATAAACAAAGGCAAATTAACTAAGACTTAAAACAACAGTAAGGTTAAAAAGCAAAAATGTAAATGTGAGAATGTCATTATGCATGACAAATAACAATACAATATAAGCAAAATGGCTTCCAATATCAATACTGATATTTGGGGGGAAATCTGATATATCAGCCAATATTTAGTATCTTTCAGACAAACATAAAAAGATTTCCCTAACATTTGTTATGTGTAGTTATGTGTGAGTCAGCACTAAGATATTATGATAATGAGTTTTAAATATAAACTTGTTTTATTGTCAAACATGCAGTAGATTAGTCCGACTCTGCTTGGATCAGCTGCTTGTTGAGTTTGTGGTGTTCAAAGCACATTCAAAAACAGTTGCCAAGGGTAAAGTTGTGGTGGACCACACTGTGCAACATCAATAGCTGTAACATGGTTGAAGGGTGTTTCTCCCAGACTTTATCTATTGCTGTTTAATGTTTGTTTATGGTCAAATTACAAATGTCGATACCAATAAATCGGAAATAGTTAATATGGGCCGATAACATCGTCCTGGCAATAAATCACAGCCAAAAGTTCAGCCATCAGACTGCTTTTATACTCGGACAATATTTTCTGCCTTTGCCTGTGTATGATCTCACTGACAGAGGATATTCTGAATATGGTTTATTAGGGGCAGCCAATAAGAGGAAAGTTGGCTTCAAGGGGGGGGAAGGGCTCTATAAGGGCTTGTTTCAGGCAGCAGAGGTTGCACCAAGGCCCAATGTATAAATTAGGGGTTATTTATACACAAATAATCGTTATTTAGGACCGTAACTCGTGCAAAGTTATTCAAGTAGAGCCCAAAAAAAGAGATGAAAATGAAAATAACAGGTCCCTTTTGCTGTTGTTATAAATATGAGAATAAAATGAGAGAAAGTAGGCAATTGTTTGTAAAAGAAACAATGACATTTATTTTTTTTTCTTAGCGCTTTTCTTAATTAGTCTGTTGTGCCCATTGATCACATATAATACAGGTAATATAAAAATGGCTTTTTAACTTGACACCCAAAGCAACAACAAAATGTTTTCTTAAAATATGTATGCTAAAAATACTGAGAAAGTATTTCCACTAAAAGTACTGGAGAATAGCTTGTGACTGCAATGATGACATGACTGTGTTTTGCTGTGGCTGATGAATTTCTTCAGTTTCCTCTCCGTTTACCTCACGTAGCTCTTGTTGTAGGCACTTACCAGGGCATTAACAAACCACCTCTTGAGGAGATAAAACATCACTCGTTTTAGTTTTAAACAACTCGATATATTTGTTTGAGTCCAGTGTTTTTGCCAGTCACCATTGCAATGAGAACTACAAAGCATAAACAGCCATTTGGCAAATATCCTCTCTAGATACCCATTTTGTTGCTGAATTTCATTAAGCTTAATGTGATGTTGTAATCAAAAGTAGTCTGCTCCTTGCCTTCATTTAAAACCCATTTAAATTGTTCACATACAGAGGATTTGTCATTACATCAACATAATAGAATATATAACAATATTTCCATGAAAAATCAAGAATCCGTTTTTAAATAGAAAAGGGGGGGTATATTTCATCAAAAGGCTTACACCATAGTCACTGTTTTTTGTCTACTCTAATAAATCTCCCTTCCCATAATAGACAGGTGTTATTACTGTATCTCTAACTCGTCTATGGATGTTTGACAAAGCACAGACGGTATTGCTTGGGACCACACGGACAGTTCCACAACTCTGAACACATTTAACAGTCAATTACAAGAGAGCTGACCTTCAACACGTCCACTTTCTTTTCTCTGCCTGCATTTCTGTATGAATGGTACTGTAATCGAATTTTTTTTGCAGTAAATACCCCTTCCTGTTGATGTTAGCTTGGTTTGATGGTTACAAAGCCACCACTTCAACTAGGGTTGAAACTGGGATAGCATGTAGTCAATTTAAACCGTTCCATCCCCTTCCATTAATAGTTCTCCCAGTGTATCTGAGCTGGGAACGGGCAATGGGTATGCCTTTGAAAACAGTATATCATCGTCCACCCCTGCCCAGTGGCCTTGTCCATTTGCTGTAGGTGTGTGGTGCTCTACAAAGCTGTGGTTCTTAAAAGGCATTGTCAGATACATTTATGACTGTGGCTTTCACTTCCACTCCACTTGGCAGTCCCTTACCCGTAACCCACAGCTTTGTAAAGAAAGATGAGTGCATACCGGGAGCTTCCACTGGTATCAGTGAAGCTTTAGAGTCCCATTTCCTTATATCCCCATAAAGGTGGTGGTTCCTCAGAGACACATAAATAAACAGGCAGGCCACTGAAATCACAGCCAGGAGCACACCAAAGACAGTGATTACTGCTGCATCCCATTTTTCTGTGTCCTTGGCTGCCAACTCTAATCCCTTAGTGGTGACAGTGACACATTTGGTGTCATGGTTGTAGTGGATGTTGCGGATATCCACACAGACTTTGTAGTGAGTGGCGGGGCTGAGATGGGTAAGGTTGTGCACCTGGACATCTGAGGGAACCCTGGTGGTAAAAGTCATGGTGGGATGGTTGGCATCTGAAACAGTGTACCATTTAATGTTGGGAGCCAAAGTGCCAGGGCCAGCCTTCCATGAGACCAGAATGGAGTGTGTCTCCACTGATTTGACTTCAACATTCAGAGAACCATTGACAGGTTGAGGAAAATATCCGTTTACCTCTACAGAGACGGATTTAAGATCAGCACCGACCAAATTATGGGCAACACAGGTGTAAACACCGGCTTCATTTTCTGTTATATCGTAGATGTCAAAGGTTCCCTCTGGGTGCATGTAGAACTTGTCAGATACAGTGTTAGGCAGGACCCTTGTGCCAGATGGGGTGATCCAGTAGATGTCCGGCTCTGGTTCGGCAAAAGCCCGACAATGAAGTGACACTGAGCACCCGCTCTGTGCTTTAATGTGCCCTGGCATGCTTTCGGGTGATATCAGTGGCAGGCAAATCTCCATCATCTCCCTGAAGTGCACCTGCCGGACATGCTGGCCCTCATACTCCGGAGGCTCTACGCAGTATAATGAGTCAGGCTCCATGAAACGGATGTTGGTCTTGTTCATGTTCATCCAGCGGACTACGCAGTCACAGCGGATTGGGTTACTGTGCATGCTTACCTCCCTCAGATTTGGAAGAGATTCGACAGTAATCCTGTGGAGGGCACTGAGAGCATTGCCGTTTAACATAAGGGTTTCCAGCCGTGGGAGTTTGTAGAAAGCATTAGGATGGATATAAGAGAGTTTAGGATTGTTGGTTGCTTCGATTTTGGTCAGCTCAGGGAGGTTATTGAGGGCAAAGCTGTCAATGGAAACTAGCTCTGGCATGCTGTTAATCCCTAGTTCTTTCAAATGAAGCATATCCACAAAGTCCCCTCTTTGTATTCTAGTAATGGGGTTTTTATTTAGATCCAAAAACTTAAGATTCTTGACATTTCTCAGGGCAGAGTGAGGAACCTCGGGAAAAATATTATCATAGAAAGAGATGCTCTCCAAGTTATCAAGACCAGCCAGTGAATCATCAGGAAGCTGGGACAGGTTCATTCTGGTAAGAACAAGACTGCGGAGGTTACTTAGAGGTTTGAAGTTCATGTTATCAATAGAAAGAACTGGATTTTCACCAATCATTAGGATCTCCAGATTTGGCAAAGGTTCAAACCACTCTCTTTTAATGACACTCAGCTTGTTAGAATTGAGATGGAGTCGCACAAGGTTGCTTAGACCCTGGAAAGCCAGCGGAGCGATAGAAGAGATGAGATTGTGATTCATGTAGAGCTCCTGAAGGTTCGCCACTTCTGACAGGCATTGCTCAGGAAGCTCTCGTATCCAGTTCTCTTCTAAGTGAAGGGAGAGCAGCTGAGTAAGATTCCCAAGGTGGACGTTGCTGATTGAGGATAAGTTGTTTTGCGATAAATCAATCTCTGTAATATTGGGCATGTAATCCAAAGGTCTGTCAATCCTCTCGACGTTGTTTGTTTGCAATAACAGTACTTGCGTGCCCACTGGTAATTTTTCTGGCAGGCTAAAGAGTCCCAAATCATTGCAGTCAACTGTCTGCGCCTCCATGTAGACAGAAGTAGGGGAAAACCAGGGTCTAATCTCACACACACAAAGCTTTGGGCAATCAGGCCTCAGCTCAGTGGCCACAACAAAAGAGGCCATGGCCAAGCCAACAAAGAGATGATCCACAAATGACAAGTCCTTCATATTGGACCGATTTCCTCCAGTCAGAAATTGGTCCTTGTAGATTGATTGGTCTCAGCTATTAACTTTACAAATAATTACTCATTTGTTGCAGCCGCTGTGGCAACTGACTCATCAGCCCTGCCGCAACTGCCACAGGGCTTCCTAGTGTTTTATTGTCTTCCTATGTAGATGCCCTTGATTCACTCAATGCTGGTGTCAGGGTTTGAGGCCAAGGGTGCAATCAGGCGAGCCAAAAATAGGTGGGAGGCGGAAAAAAGAAAAAAGCCTGGACCAATATTACACCTCAAAAGACTTATATTAAGAACCTTTATAGGTATCCATAAAACAACTTCTTTCTTTAAAGATAACCGTCCTCACTGATTGTCTTTACTAGCTTCCAGAATCCACAGCCCAGTCCATTCCTACCTGCGTAAAACAAACAAGACAGAGAGAAACATGTGAGTATTACCAGATAATGGGCATGGTCAGAGAATGTCATAAGAAAAGGATTTGGACATATTGACATTTGTTATAGGCACACTGATGCATGTTGACATTTATACACGCTCCCTTCAAGACGTAGAACAATGGATTTATATCTGCTTGACCTTCTAGACTTCACTCTGAGGATGTACCATATGTACCACTACTATATAGCACTAAATCTTGATGCTAGCAGTATGAGTCTATTATTGGTTAAAGAGAAGGCTTCATTAAGATTCTTAAATGGCAGACATCCTAGGGCTTAAGCGTTACGCTTTAGGGCAAGCTACTCAAAGACGCTAGAATATGTCAGTCACTATAGCAACAAGTAAATGGGCAGCCAGTAATACACAATGGAGTGAGACGGTTAGGCTGTAAATGCAAACTAAACAGTTGACCTAGATGCAGTTTGCACCTGTTTGTTAGGAGACGAAACAACCGACTGCCATGAAAATTAAAATGCATTAACGTGTTGACGTAATTAATCTTTTTAGCAATCAGCACATCTGTATGCTAATAGGATTTAGCATTTCTGGAAAAACAGGTCATGCAGTTTACCAATGGACACAGATTACTAAAAGGTGCCTGAAGTGAAGAAAATAAGTGATTATTATGGTATTGTCTTGAACATGGATATTTGAATAATAGATAAAATAGTCACAGATCGAAGATCATCAGCTAAATCTATGTTCTTTTTCATTTAAAATTTGAGAATGATCACAGTCATTTAGGTCGGTGATTAGTGTCACGATTGTTTAGTAGTTTTATGTAATATCTGTGGTCTTACTGAACTGAAAAAATGCATTTCATTGACGTTTCATTGTCATTCGGCTGCATCTATAAGTACATAAATGAACAGGGTTGTAATAAAGGAAATGGGTGCATTGAAAAGTAAAACAAAAACATCATTACCAAACACGGCATGGCACAATAAGTGTTTTCATTTTGATGATCCTGTCTGAATAATAAATTGAAGCAAATACTATAAATTAAAATTCAATTATCTACCCAGTGCAGTTAGTATTTGTCTGAATTGTCTGCCTTTGTTCACCCTTTCATTACACTTCATACAAGACAGTTTAAGGTCATGTACTCTCATGGGCTCAACAGGAACTATAAAATGCAGTACAGTGCTGTTAGCAGAAAGTGTTGCACACTTCTCTGACATTTCCATTTTATTCTGGGATTTTTTTAGGCTAGTAAATTATCCATTAATTTCTCTGAGACATTTTAATTAAAGGCAATGGGTAAAATCCATTGCACTGATTTTAGACAGTCTGATTTGAGTGAAAGCTCAAGGCTATTGTGCATATTTTACTTCATTTGTAGGTCAACATATTTGCTCTCAGGGTCTTTTTTAACTGTTAAAAACGCATATGTTTGTGCCGCTGACTATTTCTAAAGAGTGATACGGTATTTACAGATGTTCCTAAAATGGAATTCTGGGAAATGTAGGCAGATTTCGGTCGTTTCAAAGTAAAAGGCAAACAATTTCACCTGTAACAATATTTGGCCTTTGTAAGTTTGTTCAATATTCTTATGTAACAAAGACTATTGTATGATTATTTCCATTTATAAGCATTGTAGATATATAACTACCCATATGGAAAAAATATATATAAATCTTATAAAGTTTGTATCTGTCTTGTGTGAAACTTGTATGAAAAGCATACAAGAGTGAAAACAGATATAAGATCCCTTGAAAAATTATATAAATGAAACTTGTATGTTTTTGATACTCCGTAAAACAATATATGAAAGTAATGAGAAAGTGGCCACTGTGAATCATATAAGCCTTATATGATTCACTATATGAAGCAAGCTAAAGCTGATGCAAGTCTTTTATAAGTTTTTTCTATTTCTTTTCCATATGGGTATAGCTTAGATGCTTCCTCCTTCATGTGACTCACACATCTTTTCTATCTACTGTCTCTCGCACCGTTGTATGATTAGTGTCTCCATCACATCCTGACGTGGCAGAAGCTCCACAGTTGAAGTGTATGTAATTTGTCATATGTGACTGCCTCTTACTGAACAGATGGGTTTGATGGTGCTTGTGATATTTTGGGGCCTATGAGATCAGGCGCCACATGAGAAAAGTCAGAAGAGACAGCGGATGAAATAGAAAGAATCAAGAGGAGAACTGTGACGGTGGCTGGAAAGTGAAAACAAGGGAAGAGAAATGATTTCATTTCATCACCTTCGCTGTTTCCACCACGGGGGAGATGTGGTGGTGGTGGTGGTGGGTGAAATAAATAAATAACTAAATGAATAAGAACTTCTGAAGGAAGCAGAAATGCTGGAGTTTGCCCGCTGGTGGAGCCAAGCCGAGGGTTCATTCCTCAACCTGTGTGCCATCACTGGCTAGAGCGTGGTTTGGTTCGGGACGGCAGACAGTAAGGTTGTGAAAGAGGGAGAAGGTGGGGATGGTGGTGTGTGTGGGGGGAAAGGGGGGGTATTATTTTTCAAAAGCACCTGGCACTTTAATAAGCTTCTACACCCAGAGAATTCTGATAAACAGGACTTAGCCTCTCTCCCTCAGCACCGGCTCTCCATCGTGGGCTATGCAGTTGATCCATATCCTGGAAGCACAGGACAGACTTTGTAATACAGCCTACCGCATTTAGTTCTCACCTCTGCTCGCCCTGGCTTTTTCTCCTTAGTAATCACAATTACCAGCAGCATAATGTGGTCAGGTTAACTGTTATGGCTTAGCTTTACTGTGAATTCGCTGCAGGTGGTTCCAATACGGGCTGCTGTTATTTGTTTTACCAGCTAGTTACGTCAGAGGGAACACTCTCGGACTAATTAATGTTTCAATCAATATTTCCTGCTAAGGGAATTGGTGTGCTGTAAGACACAGCACTGCCCTATTTTCACAGCACACTGCTTCTCCATTAGATTCTGGCGAGGATGGATGTGAGGATGACATCGTGGACACTAAAGAGGTTTTGGAAATAGGGACAGATTGAGAGAGGGATTTCTTTTGGTTTGGCGGACGCTAATGCTTGCTTTTCCATCAAAAATCAAGGACTGGATTAGGAAGGCTTTACAGGACAATGTGCATGATGATGAGGCCAGCAAGAAGAACATATTTCCCTGCTGATTAATGAGGATGAAATTCTATTAATGATAATCCAACATGTGGTTCATAAAAATGCAGATCTTAGATATGGTTGTGGCCAACAGTGTGTGTCTTGCAGAAAATGGACAAACGGAAGATGTTACAACAGTAAAGCTTTCAACGACAGAGCCTCAATTGAAATGCTCTTTGAGGGATATCCAAATACCTCCCAGTGAATACAAGCAGTACTTTTGCTTGAAATGCCCATCCCTAATAGAGTTTCAATACGCTTAAGGTTGGAATATTGTCCCATACTTGCATTATTTTAAGTGCACTATCCTAATCATCTACAGGCAGTTGATCACATAAATTGGTATCGTGCGACTGAATAATGCGGAGCCCACTGAACAGGCAGTCTATATTCTGAAGGCCTTGCACCATGACTACCACTTGTACAAACCTATTAGTAAAAATCCAGTCAAGTTACCGAACCACATCCCCCCCACACACACACAGACACACACACACAGCTACTATACAGAGCTAATTCCCACAGTCCACTGCTCAGTTGCTGGTAATTGAGGCAGAGCGTGAGTGGAGGGAGAAGGGAAAGAAGAGATCTGGAGGACAAAGTGACTTGCCAGAGGAGAAACGTCTTCGTTTCTGTTGTGGCATTGAGCTATTAACCTCTACTGACCCTTGTAATGCTGTCGTTGCAAGAAATATTAATCTTAGTTTGATCCAGTCAAATTCTAGTCAAAGTCGAAAAAAGAAAGAAACAAGAAAAAACATTACGTAACTGCTGGACATAGAGAAATGTGCTTAATATGGCTGGGGTAAATTGAATTCAAAGATGGATGCTGGTAATCTGTGTGTGGAAAAGCTTTACTAAATCCTGAGTACTGAGGTACAAAATCAACACCTTAGAACAGAACACGGAAAGCTTGTAATGGGATCTCCAGCAACCTAATGTCTACCTGCGCTAACGCATTAAGCCAAAGCTTTGACATTTGTTCAGGGGACCTTTTATAGGTCAGGCTAAGGTGTTCACTCATGGAGCACAAGTTCCAAGGTGTCAGAGGAGAAAGAGAGTGGTGGGCAAGCAGCTCCATTACAGTGGGAGGCTGGCAGTGTAGCCCATGGGCTTTCCACTTTCAGCAGTGTTAATCCTGGCTGGGAGTATCGCAGCAAAACAAGCTGCTTGTATCTGCCTCGTTTCAAGACTGCCTTAGCTGGGTGAAATACGGGTTTGTTTACCACCACTGGGTTTCATTACCAACACTGCTCTCCATCTCCTAGGTGAAAGCCTGAAGAGACACTGACACATTATAATCTTATAACAGTTAAATGAAAGATCTGATACCTATTAACAGGCTGAGCTTGTGTGGTTAAACATTATCGCCCAATTTGGGGTTTTACTTCAATCCGTCTGAGGTACGCAAGTCCAAAATTCAGTCTCTGTTTAGCTCTTTTGCGTTCAAGCACAAAAATCAAGAGAAACAAAATCCTACGATATATTCACCAGGCAGAACTTTGACTGTCTGCTGTTTGATGCTGGGCTGATAGCGTGCTGCAGGAAACAGCTGCCTGCTGCAGCTGAAATATACGCTATGACCTGAAAGATGCTATACAGCTCTGCTGCGCTAAAGACAGCTGCAGAGTCAGGTGGTTTGTTATTTGTGGGTTTGTCACTACACGAGATCGTCTTGAAATTTAACACAGCCATTCAGTTGATGCTTCTTAGTAGCCAAAGGTTTCGATATATCTGCAAATTAATGAATGCAGTACTTTTAGAAACTGTGTACCACATAAATTTGTAGTTAATAGTTAATAATAATAATATGAACAGATATAAGACTGGTAAGCCAAACTGTGAGGTTACACAAAAACAAATTTGATTAACGTTGTGTAATTTAGTAAGAATTAAGTAAAAGAAAAAATTAGACTTATATAGGATTTATAAGACTGATCCATATACTGATAGTTGGTGATTTTAAAGATCCAATGTATCGGGTGATATTTTTTCTTTCAGACACTTGAAACATAAACAGATTTCCCTAACATTTATTATGTGTACTGAATCCTTACAAGTACCAGCAATATCTGCAAATAATGTGTCCGTGTATCCATCACAGGGAACTATTATCAGTCAATACATCAGACCCGCTGATATATTGGTCAGCCTCTAATAAAAACTTAACATAATGACATAATAAGTACAGAATATGATAAAAACAAGCAAGACACACAAACAGTGATTTAAAAAAGACTTCACACAAACATACATACAGCTCTAAAAAAATGTGTTTTTAGAATCCTTTCAAAGGACGTCAATGAATCAGCCTTATCTCCTCAGGCAGGTTGCTCCCAAACATGCTTCATGCTTCAGGTACATCATGGTTTATTTATATATATATATATATTTTATCACTGGTTTCCACATCACCTCAGTGTAAATGTTTTTTGCAATGTGCACTTTTTCACCTCTGCGTCTCATTTGCACATGTTTGACAAGAACACAAATTCTGTGTAGGCGCCTAAGATGCTTTTATTTAGCAGAGTTATTGCATCATCACTTAGAGTAAGGAGCTTCTGTAGTTATTGACATATTCCAATAAAGATGCTGTTCAGAAATGACAGCGTGATTGCGTCACCTTTATGAACCGCTATGGCTTTAGACCTTGTTAGCCGCACATTTCACTCTTAATTAGAATGACCTTTGACACAACTGAAAGCTTTCGAATCTCTCCTCATTAAAATGCTGCATATTTACGCTGACATGTTGCTGCCCTGTTTTTTTTTTTTGCTTTTTGTTTTTTAAATATGAATCTGATTCTGTAATTTATAGATTATTTTATATGTTTCATAGTGTTTAGAGATTTCCTGTAATCTGCAAATGGCACCGGGCGAATTAGGACAAGGCTTCGGTTAAGAGGTTCACGCGCTGTCAAGGTGAAAAGCTTTTTCATTCACATCTTGGCAACACCTCGCTTACTTTCCCACCAGACCATCTACATTATCTTAACACTGTGGCTGCACAGGATAGTAATGGCACAAATACAGTTTGATTAGAGACCAGTGAGATATGACCACTTGAAATTAATGAGTATGCACAGGAGGGCCAGAAAGCGGTGGTCCAAGTGGCTCTGCGGCGCTAATTCAGGAAACCCTGACTCAAGTCGTCGGGCGGCCAAACAGCCGGGCAGAACTGTTTGTTTTATTCTGTTTATTGAAATGAGTTATTATAAATCCTCCCGCTCGCTTCACAGGGCTTGGATGGGATTTAGCGAAGCGGGGAAAGAGAGGTGATTGCTTTGTCACAGGTTGGGTGCTCATCAGTGCCCTGTGTGGAGACAAGTTGACCTAAGAAAGAAAATGCAATCATTTATTATACAAAACACAAGTTCTGCATGCAACGGCAGGAATGGCGGAGAAAAATTTGCGAGATCAAGACGTAAGTTTTTTTCTTTTTGTGGGAAGCATATTGGCCCTCAGGGAGATGATTATGAGGCCTGCATGGTTTAAGTGGTAACAAGGCAGTATTGCATCTGCTGAGAGGTAGACATTAAACTTACTGTGGTAAAACTGGGTGGAAGACATAAAGGTCAGACGTAAGTGGAAAGTAGGGCGCAGTCGAATTGCCTCCTCTTTCAGGAGAATAGCCTGTGTATTGTAGAAACGGTTCACTGGGAATTTTGATCCACTGGTAATAAGCCTTGCAAGGCTTTCTTCACCCATCACCCTCTCCCTAGCTCGGGCTCTTTTCTTTCTCTATTCACTCTGTCATTCCCTTTTTCTCATGATAATACAAGCCAAATATCTCTTTTTATAAACCTGCTCTTCTCACATTTTTCTCTGCTCGTCCTTATTGAGAAATTTTTCTCCTTATGTTGTCTGTTTGCATCATCATCTGCCCAGCCATTGGGCTGTGGAGAATGACAGCATGTCATCGTGTCTCACTATATATTTCTATGCCTATCCTGCATAGTGTCTGCTTTTGGCCTAATTGCCTTCCCAAGACTCTTCACCCCTGCCATGCTATGTCTTGTGCATACATGTCTTACCATATGGCTCCTATTTTCTAATTACCAACTGTAATGTGAGGGGTAACACTTGATTGAAATTTTGTAAAATGTTGTACATTTTGTAAATTTGGTTTGTAAAATATCTATGAAAATTTAGTGGATGCTTTCGTGGAAAGCTGCGACTGATCTTTTTAAAACAGCTCTGAGATGATCACAAATGCTATGCAGTGTTCCTACAAACCGTATTTAGATGATTGTTATAAAAAATTTAAGTGCTTGTTTTAAGTAATCAAGTGTTACTTGTGTTTCAAATAACAGAGACACGGTTCGTGTCCTGCTGTGTCCACTGTTGTTCTTACTAGCCATCAGCTAAATCCAATCAAACGACTGGATTAGGTTTACGAAATGATCATGATTTGAGTTAAAATATGACAAGATGTATGTGAGAGCACTCTCAAAGTGCATTTTGGAGCCACCAATAAAAGACCTTGTACACATTTCTGGTATGCCAGCAACTGAATGGCAGCATTTGACTCCAGGGGAATGAGATACTACCGAATTCCTAAATATCTTTTATCACAGAACTTAATGGCATAAATAATAAGTTAGAAAATTACCAATGATGATTAAATAGCTTGACTTTGTGTAAGATGACTACTAAAGTTTCATTAACTGTAATTTTATTATTTACTGACGGCAGTATTTCTCAAGTGTCACCCACACGAGTAATAAATATATTAGCGATGTGTTAAGACTAAGATTGTGGTTTTATGTACTTAATACATGCAGCCACTTTGCATTATTGGAAAGCTATAGTTTATCTGCTGCTGCTCTACTGTATAAACACAACTTTTCAAGATGTGTTTCTTTTCAGAGATGCAGCACTTGGACCTGTGGTGAACATGCAGCACGGTCATGTTGCAATCACAACGAGTCCTTTATACATTCTGGTTAAGCCTCATATTGGGTGGAGGCCTTCAGAAGGCTTAACTGTCCCTCCTTCTGCCCTTCACCTCATTGATTTACTATTATACTTTCTCCAAGGCAAGAGAGAGTCCATTAAAGAGAACCTTCTATGTGTGTATGCATAATGAAGCTTCCTGTACTTATATGTATGTGTACGTGTGTGCATCCATGGGGGAGCAGATGGAAACCTTTCCCCTTACATCTGCACTTGAATAGCCATGAATCAGTGGCAAGTCGACTCTTAATGTAGAATCAATGTTCCAAATTAACCACAGGACCCCCTATCTCTGGTTTTTCAGCTCTTTTCTGGACAAGACATGCCCTTGGGCTGAGTGAGGGAGAACACACACACACAAGGTGGACTATTGAACACTATATAACGCACCCACCTGCCTCGCGCATGCACACAGCAGACAGGAACACATGCAAATACATGAGAAAAAGAGATCTGTGCATTTGCCGGCATGTAACGTAGCAGACTGCGTCCTCGCAGAAAAAAAAAATAGAACCCAAACACGCAGGGGCTCATTCGCATAATGCATGCAGAATGCGCCACACGGTGAAAAAGCACAGCTAGGTCCCCTTGTCTAATTCGCATAGTGCTGCATCTATTAAAATTAAGCCAAGGTATCCAGCTTAAGGCTGCCGCTGATAAGGTCAAAGGCGTAGCGAACATTCCAACACTCATTTCTCCCCAAACATAATCGCACTCACTCTTGACAAAAATCTGCATAATGTTCCATGTATAGCTGCTAGCTAGAATGAAAGAGGAAGGTGTGGGGTGGGGTGGAGGGGGAAGGCAGGGGAAATGGAGCCAGCGGCATATCCCTCAAAGTCAGAGCCAAATTGAATCTGCAGGTGCAAATGTGGCATGCGAGCTCCCTCTAAGATGCGCACCTATCTATATTTATATGAATAATATATGGCTGGTCAAGGGGCCACAAGCCTGCAGAGAATAGGTTCCCACAGAAGATGGAATCAATCATTATATGCCACTGAAATGCATTTATCGCTGGCTTGGGCCTCTTTATTATGATTTCATGGGGTTTGATATGGGCTTTCTCTTTTCTGTTTTCATTCCCAGCTACTCTTTCTTCGCCCAAAAAGACCAAAGACGGGGTTCTTTCAAAATGCTCTGTGTCTGCGGGCAGATATTCTCTGTATACATGCTCATTTTGGCACATACGTTCAACTGAGCATGTGTGCTTGTGCATCGGTCAGGGCAGCTCAACAACAGTTCAGCTGGGTTTGTTCTAGGGATGCAGCATCACTACCATTTCCGTCAGCACACTAAGGGCCTATACGTATCAGTCAGAATGCAGAGCAGATGGACCGCACAGCAGTGGCCCTTCAGATGTCCTCCTTCGTCTCTGCTCGCGTTTTAAACTGCAATATGGGCATATGTCGCTAACGTGTACCGCTCTGATGTGAGTCTGCCGAAGAGCAGCTTAATTAGCGGTTAGCAGCTTTGATTTTTATTGTGAGCATCAGTCCTAGATTCTCACAGGCCTGGCATTTTGCTGTTAACACACGGTCTGGTTTTGAGTGCACCTTTTTTTTTGGTAAAGCCGTGCTCTGGCACTCCTAAATCCTTAAATCCACTCCCACCAGAAATGTGCCCAAGTTAAGTACCAAAAAGTCCAAATCCAAGAAGTAAATGTCAGTGGATACAAAGGAAGTGTCACATCCTGTTTTGACCTTTGATACGGACTGAAAAATTGTAAAATGCCATGGATGTTTCCATCGTGGCATGTTTTGATCCACAGCTCTTTTTTCTTTGTTTCTTTCAAGTCCACCCACTAGCTCCGAAACAAACATGCACACCATTCTCTTCCCCACTGTTCCTTTTTTCCCTCTGCCTCTGCTTATTCCATTTTAACGGGTGCCTGTGTTTGTTTGGGAATGGAGATGCTACCAGAGAGCCTATGCTTGGCTGCACGGGCTGATCCCCCGCAGCCGTCTTGTGAATATGTTTACATGGATTTCACTGAGGAGTCCCCTGATGGATACTTCTGCATCTTGTTATCGCCATCAAAGAAAAAACAAAAAAAAGGAAGAACTTGATTGTGATGGCACTTACACTTGGAGCTTTCTGAACTCCATTTCAAACCAATAGTAGCATTTGGCACCCACACATAATTCTCACCTCGCTGCAACCTGCTGCCCTCTGACTATAGAGAAAAATTAATATGGAACACCCACACCGTGCTGCCGATCATGCTCTCAAAGCCTCCACAAGGCCACTGCAGGCGCAGTACCTTTCCCACCCCACCTCTGCTTCTCACGCAGATCAATAGGCAATTCACAAAGCCACACAATTTAAGCGTATGACTTGTTGGTGGACATGTAATATTGATTTGTTTTGAACAAGTGTGCCTGAATTAATGAAGAAAACCAATACGGGTTTGTTTTACTGCTTTTGTTACTACTTGGGGGAGAAACTGCAAAGTGGCTGCCATGTTAGGAGTCTATACTTGATTTTGAGCTTCACAAAGTTTGCGGCTCTATCTTGCATCACATTAAATCTCAGCTGCCACTGCTCGCTCACTTGATAAATATGTTGCGGGGATTGCTTGTCAAACACTGGTGGTCGAATGCTATAATACATTGCTTTGCGGGTAGCCAGCCACATACTTCACATGTGAAGGGCTAAGGTTTTCTCAGTGTGGCATGGTGTCGGATGTGAGGGCACGATGGCTCTCGTGTGGCATTTCATTGTGTGGTTCACATGGAGCAACTGTTTTGGGTGAGTCATTCGCACTGTGGAGGCCAAAACCTATTGTATCCATCACTTGGAACAAGCAAGCGGACACACAAACACACACGTGTGTGCGCACACAGAACACATTTGAACAGAAGATTACAGCAATCAGAATTGGATAGCCTGCTTTGGTGAAAATCCACATTCGTCATTATTGGCCATTATCTGTTTATCCAAATTATTCAGGAATAATAAATCTGCTGAGTGGAATACATTTTGGACAGAGGGGAGAGGCTGTGAGGGGCAGAATTTTGAGGGGGGGGGGGGGTTAGAGAAAGACGCCCCAATGCAGTTAAGGGATTACTGAATGCCACCCTCTCTTTCTCCAGCCGGATCCCTGGATGTGTGGGTGTACAGGCACGAGCAGGTGAAGGGATGATGATGGTGATGGTGAATGCGCAAGAAGGTGCTTTCCGGTAGATGCGTTAATCACAAAGTAAAAGCCCTGGATCCGGTGTATGGCACAGCCGCGGAGGAAGCAATTTGAGGAGCGTGGGGTTTGAAAAATAAAGCCAGTGGACGTGTACTCTCGTGGCATGTGTGGGTATCGACTTCTGTGCTTGCAACAGGAAGGTTTAACAAAGAGGGGGAGAGTGAGGGGAGGAGGAGGGGGGGGGGGGACATTCTGTGGGTTTCTTAGAGACGTGTCTGGTGTGTGCTCACTAAGCAGCACCCGAGGACATGAAGCTGCCAGCCAATCACTCCATCCACCAACACACAAACATAGAAGCGTACCCGCACGCACACACACACAACCACGGGGGCTTGTCTTTTTCTTGTCTTTAACTGATTTTCCTTCTTAATCCAAACACAGCCAAAATCCGGTCCGGTTAAAAGGCGCATCCTGCATAGTTGCGCAAAAGCGCGTCCCTACATCCAAACAGGGAGATTCGAGGCCAGTCACAAGATTCGTTATCCAGTAGTATTTGTCCCTAATTTCTGCAATCGGCACATGAGTGACTGACATTTAGGAAGCAACCTGATGTGTATTTTTTCCTCTGTGTGTGCGACAAAAAACACAGGAATCGCTCAATTTCGTTCGGGTTTTTTTTTGTGAACTTGTGAGCCGTTGCGCAGACGCAATCGCGCGACACGGACGAAAACGACAAATATAAATTAGAGCAGCAAACAGAGTAAACTTACCGGGTTTCATCACCCTCGGATACAAAGCAGTTTTGTGTCTGTATTCCCATCAAGTGCGCCCCTCCGATGACGGGAGAGAGCCCCAGCGCGCAACATAAAGCCAGTCAACAATGTGTGGTCTTCTTGTTCTCACGCAGCTGATGAGGAATCAGTTGTGGTCTCTATTCCCCGGGAAAACGCACGGGTTTCTGCATGAGGCGAAACGGCAAAGTCCAAAAGCAGTGTGGCGAAGGAACGGAGAAAGATTCGTGTGATCCTCGTGCCCTTCCCTTCCTTCCCTTCCCTTCGTCTTAACAGCGGCTGTTACGAACGCATCTCTCCCTCTCGATCAAGTGTCAGGCGGACCACATAGATGCGCCGCCGTCTCCTCGGCAGTCATTAATATTAGAACAAACCCCCGACTCTCCAGAGAGGAGCCAATAGCGTCAGAGAAGCAGGCGAGGTGTGCGCAGCATCCCTGCTCTGGTTGGCCGAGAGCAGCCGTCAGTCATCTCCCAGAAGCCTGTTCTCGTCTCTGTCTTTTTCTGTTAGAGGTGAAGCGCGCTGCAAAAAATATCCAAATTAACGAGTCACGCAGGCCAGCGATGAGAGCTGAAGTGCTGTCTAAAACAGCAAAGGCTCATTATTTCAAAATAAGGCCACCTACCGGCATCCGTTTAAGATAGTTTGTAGTCCTTGCAAAGATCCCTCAAAACAGAGGAAAATCTCATGATTGTGCTGTGACTGATCAAGTACATGAGGTCCCCTACACTCATAACTATCCTCCAATGACAACTCAAATTTAATGGCAATAATTTTTGAAGTTATAGCTACTTTATTTTTGTGTCTGGTAGTAAACACCACTTAAGGTCTGGGCAAGGTGCTGCTCTGGGAGCTCACAGGTGCCACAGAGAACTCAAGAGATCTGTGTCTATATGTTGTAGCTATGTGGGGGGAAATATGTGCAAGAGCTGGTCTTGTGTTGTTGTGAGGTTCATTTTTGTGCTGTTGTTGGTCCTTTTGCTCAGCTCCTGATGCTCAGAGAAGACAGACGTCATGCAGGATCAGAAGCTGCTGTTTGTGCTTCTCATCAATTCTTTATTTAATCTTTGACCCCTTTTCCCACCATTTTTGTCCTTCTTTCTTTTACAAGCCAACTGACTGGGATTGTGTCTCTGTAGCCACCACAGGGCGATCGTGGCTCAAGAGTTAGGAGTTCGCCTTGTAATCGGAATGCCTGTCAAACCTTCCGTTGTTGTGTCTGTCCGAGCCAGGACAGTCTCGGTCGTTGTGTCCTTGGGCAAGACACTTCACCTACCGCCTACTGGTGTTGGCCAGAAGGGCCGATGGCGCGAAATGGCAGCCTCGCTTCTGTCAGTCTGCCCCAGGGCAGCTGTGGCTACAACTGTAGCTTGCCTCCACCAGTGTTTGAATGTGTGTGTGAATGGGTGGATGACTGGGTGTGTAAAGCGCTTTGGGGTCCCTAGGGGGGACTAGTAAAAGCGCTATACAAATACAGGCCATTTACCATTTACCACACTGGTTGATTCCCTCTATCCGCAATAGAGCACAAATGCAGAACCACGTTTCCATTTTAAATCTGAGAGAATATTTGAATGAATTGGTAATGTTTAGAAACCTAAATGTGCAATCATATCAAAAAGCATTCACTGATGTATAACAAAGGTAACTGCAGTAAGAAACTTCTCACTGTATTGTAGTGTGCGCCATTTATAGAGTACCAAGAGCAGAAATTTCATCAGTCTTTGTACCTCAACCACTAAATTTATATACTTTGCAACATTCCTCCTCAGACTTGCTAAACTCAAAAGAGTAGCTTTCATAAAGATTCATTAATTTGTAACTGCTAACAGGCATTTTTGGTTCCTTTTATGTCAAAGATTTGTACATGTGTGTTATTTCCTGTGGTAACATAAAAAGTAACGGACAGTAATTTACAATAATCAGCCAAAAAACACCATCTTTGACACACAAACTAATTCTGTCACTCTATGAGCACTTTTAGTTTATATTTTCAATTACATAGAAGAAAATTTAAACTATGGCAAAATACACACACACATATATACAAATACGCATATATAATACTAAAACAAAATGCACACGCTGTCTCTCCTTTGCTGAAGACTTAGAATCCATGAATATGGATTCATTTAAAGTTTTTGCTCAGCCACAACTGGCTTCCAATCATTTGGTGAACTGTTCTCAAAATTAGCTCATCACCATCATTGTGGATATCTTAAAATTACATTCAAGTCAGGAGTTTTCTTAGCTCTTACTGGTAGTCTTGTTAATGGCTCACCTCAAAATTGACGAGCTTTGACCTGCTTTGCATGTGTCATCACTATAGCTTGCTGAATTTCCTTGGCATTCCGTAAGTCACTGCCACATGCTAGTCTGTTTTTGTGTGTGTATTCATAAAGTCATATATTACAGCAACTCCCCATATACCAATGTCAGACCAGGGAAAAATGGTTGGAGACTGTGTTACAACCAAAATTGACCGTGCAACTGTGTGCAGTGGACTTGTGATCTCACTGCATTTGAAAAAGCCTCCTCAAAGACAGGCACCAGATGTGCAACGACTCACAGTTGCTGCTGTCTTCCAAGCAACTTGATAAACTGGGGCAAAGTTAGCAATTATATGCAATCTGTCTGTAATAGTATGCCAATAAAACTGCAATAAGTCTGTAAAAAAATCACAAATCCTTTGCCGTCTGTTGAAAATCTGTTGCTGTCTACAGACACAGAAAGTCACATTAAACAGAACTTAACTACTTAACTACAGAATTAACTACCTTCATCCAGAGTCCAGCCAGAAATCCACAGACTTAAAACAGAATTTCCTCCAAAAATAATGAAGCTGTGGCACAGCGAGTTAACTGCAAAATGAAATAGGCACTTGGCAATGTTACTTTTGTATAGGAATATAACACGTATACAATCACTGGCAACCAAAGGATTGAAGACCCATATTGCAAAGAGATATGTTGCAGATGAGATGCAGCTTGATTCAACACGTTGATTGCAACATGTTGGAAACCTGGTCGCATTTATAAATTAGGTGGCCGTTATTTGCCAACCTTTGCCAGTCTGTCTGAGAGTGACTGCAGTCAGTCAGTTGTTTTGGAGACATGTAGCATTTCACCAGGTGACATGTGCAGTTAGAATAGAATAGAATAATCCTTTAATTGTCCCACAAGGGGAAATTTGGGTGTAACAGCAGCAAGAAAGACACATATACAAACAAACAGTACACAAGACACAGAACAGAAACATACACAATTTTTACATATACACAAGTTTTAAATTTTAAAAAAATTGTGTTGCCATATGATCCAAAGTGGTCATGCGGAGGTTGAAGATGCTGAACACTTAAACACAGGGTGACCAGTTAGTCACTAAAACTGCTTGCAATCTGTGTCCCACAGCAAAAAAATTAAATTAAATTAAAATAATCACCGGGCAAATACTCATTTTTTTGTAGTTGCAAGGAAGTTGCCGTCCTGTTGTTACTGCAGTGTGAGTGAGCCATTAATTTATTTTGGCTGCAGTACAGTGCCATTCATTTCAAACCATTTCAGCCCTGGCCAGCAGCTGCCACTTTATTTGTGCAAGTACGTTTGAGATGGACATTTTTTGCAGTGCAGCCGAATGAAGAAGAAAGTGCAGGCAGGGAAGAAAATGGATATCTGTACCTATTAGCTCCAGAGCTCCCCGACTCACATCCCAGGAGGATTTTCTAACACAATGTTCTACAAACTGATGTTCCTGGAGGTCGGACAGGGTTATCCACAGACTCTGAGAAAGAGACACACTTCATCTGTCAGCCGAAAGGGTTCTGATCCAAGAAACCGTACTACTGGAGGATGTTTTCACAACAGCTGTGCCTGGTTTCACTGGGTCTACATCCTTATATATACAACTGTGCTGCACATTATGGTGTTCTTATATCCGTTGGCGTGTCAATTACATTTCTGTAAAGCCTCAGGGACTTTTGCTTGGAGGAGGTTTTGCTGGGTCAATATCCCCAATATTCTCTTTTAAATTTTAAGTAAAAATATTCAAATTTAATGCAAATTGCACAAAATAATTTATTACGAAAGTTTACTTACAAATGCATAACCTTTATGAATAAATATTATGCCATGGGACTATTTAGATGGTTTTTAATTTAACAGAATGCAGAAGATCCCATTGTGCCAAAGGTGCGGCTTACTCAAACTCGAGTAATTGTGCATTTTTATCCCCCATTTCTCCGTTTACTGTTAATTCAGCATTTGTAATGATAGTAGTTGAGAAATCTGCACCTTTTGAATTTGGAAACCACCCACCACCTGCGATAATGGTACAAATCCCCTTTTCAAGAAACATTAGCATGTATAATGATAGGAGGAAAACAACACCAGACTCATTTTAATTTACAACAAGTAACAATGGTGAACCTTGAGAGAAGCTAGTTTCTTATGTTCTTATTTGTTTGTATTTTTCTCATGTTCATTGATGGGATAAGACATTGTTTTGTTAACATATTCATCTCTACAATTATGAAGCATAAAAGTGTTGTCACTGGATGGTAAACTGTTTGGAATTTCTACATTTCTTCTTCACAATGTTCTCTCATCTTCATCGAAGTCAAAATGATCGGCAAACACTACCTAAGTACATAAATAACACTCATGCAGTCGTACTTGCTAATTATTTACTCACAGTGCAGGCTGGAAAAAGTCACCTCTGACTTCTCCAAAAGGTGTCTGGAGTCAGGCGTGGGAAGTGTGGTTTGTAGAAGGCCCCTCCCTACAAATAAATGCATACAAAGTCTGGTAACTGACGACTAACGGCTCTTGCCTTGATCACAAGTTTGACAGGACCTTAGAGGAAGTGTTGCAGAGATTCACAAAGCTGGCAATGGTTACAAAGTATTTCTTAAGATCTGGATGTTCATCAGTCCACAATAAAGCAATACTGTTTACAAACTGAAAGGAGTTCGAACTGTTGCTGCTCTCACCAGGAGTGGATGTCCTGCAAAGATAACAACACCAAGAGCTAAATATGCAATCCTGAAAATATGTTTAAAAAAAAATAACCCAAGGTAACAGCAAAGAAGTTGCAGATTTTTAAGAAGTTGTGAAATCTTTTTTCATACATCCACTTTAAAGAAAAAAAAATGGAATAAGATTAAGGAAAAGGAAAACAAAAAAAGAAAGAAAAGTATTGCAGCACCACTCCAGTTTGCAAAGAACAGTTGGATGTTCTTTGAAGAGACCAGAAAATAGTCAGGGGAGAAAAAAAAATTCTCAGAAAAATGCTCAACACTATTTTTGAGGGGGAAAAAAGATACTGCCTCAAAACCCCAGTCTGAAGCACAGTGGAGGAAGCATCATGCTTCATCAACACATAGCATAACATAGCAAGACAATAATTTAAAGCACACAAGTGAATCAGTAAAAGAAGGATTGGGGGGGGTGTATGCATGTTTTGGACTCCTGATAGATATTGTGACTCTAAGAGGGCTGTTATACCGACAACCCAAATCCCAAATCTCCCCTCATGCTCACTGAAAGAAGGTTTACACGTTACTGACTCAAGAGTTCACTTTTTTCCAGCCTGCACTTTTAGGAATTATTCAGTATTTAGTCAAGATGTAAAACCACAACTGCACAAGTGTTATTAGCTAATCAGACTGTGCTTGTCTGTAATTATGTTTTAGAGACAGAACAGATCACTTTTCATGGCTAATCATAAGTGTCCACACTTAATAACGACCCTCTCTCTGAAGATCTGTTTTTGACTTTATTAATTTATGTTATAGATGGGGGGAAAAAAAAAACCACACACACACACACACACACACACACACACACACACACACACACACACACACACACACACACACACACACACACACACACACTCTAAATTGGAAAATTATACCTTTTGTTCTTCGAGCCTTCTTCTGGCTTTCAGCACATTTAATTGGAAGCAAGCTAAAACTACATTAAAATGCAAGGTCTCGGCTTTAATTTAAGCAGGCTTATGCCAATATTTAAAGAACTTTGCATGAGATGGAGCCCTCTTAACACAAAGTACCCAGATTACAAGTGTTCAAAAGTAATTGAACACTAGCTACCAAGTGTTACCTGGGCAGCTGTGTGGCATTTCCACTTTAAAAACGAGAAAACAAAAATGTGCACACCCTGCTGTTCAGCGGGATGAGTGATGAATCAAAAAAATCTAGCAGATAAGAGAACACTCATCTATACACCATACAACTCCTATACGGATTTAATTCGGGGGCGTAGTGTTGTGAAGCCTCAAAGCCTCTGACGAATAGTAAACAACCATTAATATATAATGCAAAGTTTACGCCCAAGGGCAAACCAAATTTTCAAGGCTCAGGTGTATTCATATCTATGTGAAACAGCCTCTTTGTCGTCTGACATGTCATCGGTTCTTCTTTTGATTGATTTTTTTTCTAGATGAAGGCCCATTTGATTTTACTTTGCATGACACCTACAGTTCCTTCCTTCCAATAAGCTCCACTAGTAAATACTTCACTTCCATAACCTTATCAGACACTTTTACACAGTCCAACAAAAAGCCCTGCTCCCTTCAGTTCAGTTGCAGTCCTCTTTTGAAGTAGGCCTAGTTTCTCTCGGAAGGGATGTTTGATTTTCTAGTGCTTTCTTAGCTTGCTTGCCATCATGTTAGCATTAGCCAACATCTCCTGACAGATGGCGCATTCATGCTGAGGCCTGTGGACATCCTCAGTCCAGCTGAAGCCATAAGACATGGAGCTTTCCCAATAGTTTCTACCAACATTTTTCCCTGTTTTCCTCGGGTGGTGACTCATATTGCTGATTAGTTGTTTACTCCACACAAAAAAGTGATCCACCCCTTTACAAATTTTGTTATCCTCCTTGCTATCAATCCAGGGCCTTTGATGTGTCACTCTGTAATAATTTCCACCATCTGGTAACTATGAAAACAGACTCGGGTTTTCTTTGACAGAAGGTTTTATGTTTTTTTGTAATGTAGCGTATGTTGCGACTGTGTTGGTAAATGAGGGCCTTCAACATACTAATATAGTACATTAAAAATTCAGTCATTACCTTTTGTTTGATTTTGTATCACAATCATAATATATGATTGACAGAAAATCCCAAGGGATGCTTCGACTTGCCTCACAGCACAGAGTGATATAAGCTTATATGATCAATATCTATGATACTGTGCAAATGAGCGACCCCTGATTTCTTTATTTTTGCTCCCAAGGAGCTAGGCCTTCTTGTCATTTTTGGTCTTCAACAGTGGTTTTCAAGGTTTCTGAAGGCCTTTCAAAGTGTATTTTGGGCACTGGCTGCTTTTTCACTCATTCTTGATTCATTCCGCATGCCATACTCAGAGGAATGAGAGGAACCTGTGTTGTGTCTACGCACAAGTGAAGACTAAGCAAAGAACCAGTTTTTTAGACTCCTATGTAAGAAGCAGTCTGTCCAAAAACACATTTGTTCCAATTTCTTTAGCTGTATCTACAAAATGCCAAAGATAAAACAGTCTGACAGGCAGAAAATAGTATTTTTGCTATAACAAGGTAATTTCCTAAGAGCTATTAGCTGAAAAACTTGGCATATTTCGGCATGGTGTGCACCGTGTCCTTCAAAAATTTGATGAAAACTGGACAAGTGGAGCACAAAAGAGGAAGTGGGAGACCCACAAAGCTATCTACACCCAGTGAATAGCATCTGAAAGTCTGAAATGTCGCTAGGAAATAGGAAATCCAGTTAAGACCTGACACATGCATCTGGCCCTTCAGTTGATCCATCCACTGTTCGTTGAAGTCTCATCAGAAATAGTTTCAGTGGAGGAAGGCTGTCAAGAAGCCATTCTTCAGTAAAGGAAACTCGGAGAAAAGGCTGAGATATATCAAAGTACACAAGAACTGGAATGAAAATCAGTGACAAGTTGTAGCATTGTAGTGATGAATCCAGATTTGACATTTGGCATTGAGGTCAGGAGAGAGATACAACAGTGAGTGTCTACAGCAATCTGTAATAAATGGTGGAGGCTCTGTCATGGTTTAGGGCTGCAATTCACCCAGTGGGTTGGGGATCTTTTCAAAAATGATGAACACTGAAAATTACCATCAGATTTTGATCCACCATGCAATCATCTCATTACCAAAGGCTTCATTTTACAGCATGGTAGTGATGCCAAACATATTGCCAGTCTAGTAAAAGTATACCTGGATAGAAAAGCACATAATGTAACATTATTGGATTGGCCTCCCCAGAGCCCGGACCTCAATGTTATTGAAGCAATGTGGGATTATGACAGAAAACAAAACAAAAGGCAGCCAACATCCAAAGAAGAGCCTTGAATGTCCTTCAAGAAACCTGGAGAAGTATTCCTGATGACTACTTAAAGGAATTACAAGAAAGACAATTCAGACTGTGTTGAGTTAGAATAAAGGTGGTCATCCCACAAGCTTGTTCTTTGCCTTATATATTGTGTTTCCATTTTAGGTTATTTAAGCTGACAAGTATATTTTCACAACTGAGTTTTGCTCAAAAAATTGCACAGCTAATAAAATTTTATATGCTGGACAGCACAAAACTGAACAGAAGTGATTGTTATTAGTTTTGATGCATCTAGCACACTCAGTGCAACACACCTGAGCTCCTCATCTATAAAGTTGGGCCAATATTGTAAAAGCCTCTGTGTCACTTTTAACAACCACCTCAGTTTAAATAAGCATGTGAGTTCAGCTGTTCAGTCTTGTTTTATGTAGCTACGGAGATTCAGTAAACTCAGCTCAATTATATTAAAAATAGAAAAAAAATCTGGAGATTGTTATACATGGTTTTTTTCCTCACAAAGGAGCATATCGCTCCCTCTTTAGCCTCCCTTCCTTTGTTATCTATTCATATTATATTTGATTTTAAGACGGGGCTCCAAAGTGTATTTTAGATTATCTGTTAATGTATGCTTATGGTCATAACTTGAGGTCCTAAGCCAAGGCTCTTTTGGCCATCCCAAAATCTCAGCTGAGAATCAATGGCAATCTGACTTTTTCTTTCAGGCCACATAGTCTTTGGAATCGAGTAGACAAGACAGACTAGCTCATTATCATCTTTTAAATGTCTCTTAAAGACATGTTTTTATAAGCAGGCTTTTTCTTCTTCTCCACTTTGAATTATTTCAGTGTTGCCCTTCATTACTGTTTTATCATCTTCCACTAGAAATTATTTTTAATTTATTTCCTTCTTTTTATTATTTGATTTTAATTTTGTCTGTTTTTCATTTGTAATTGCCCCCTCCCTTTTTGTCTCCTTCTGCTTCCAGTACACCTTATCCTTTATATGTTTTCACTTTTGTCTTCTTGAATGTTTTATTTGTTGTTTACTTCCTACGTTGTCCTCTAAAGCACTTTGAAACTTTAATTTGAAAAGTGAATAAATAAATGTATTACTAAGTTATTCTTTTTATATATTTGGTGTGAAGATCAATGTGTTCTCAGATCATTTGCGAATATAAAAAAAAAAACACAAAAAAAAACTAAGCATAGACCTGGAGGTTCCAATTAGTTGAAGTTGGTGGTCGTTATCTTCATCAATTACACGTCTGACTCTTTATTCCTTATATTAATCTAATGAAGAATTAAACAGATCTATCAGTGGGAGCTGGTATCAAATGTTGACTTTATTCTAAAAGAAACTGAAAAGGGGAAAATGACAAGCCCTGTTCAGGAGTCAGTGGCGGTCCTAGCCTATTTGGCACCCTGGGCGAACACTCCCTCTGGCCCTTGTCTGCCCCCCCCACACACACACAAAAAAAAACATATTAAGGATTGTACATTAACATAAAACTGTTGTCGGAACCACACTGAATTTAACGTTTTATGCTTTGTTTTATTGCTTTAGTGGAGGTGCGGCCACCTGTTGAGGGGCTAGGCACGTGAGGTGGAATCCCCTCCCCGATGCAAGCGAGTGTACACACCGGCCATAGGTAGGTTGCACCATTTAGAGTTCAGTGTGAGTGACAGTGAGGTCTGCAGTGGAATTACACGGGTGAGTAATTGGTGGCACCCTTGGGCACTCCTCCCTGTAGGTTGCCTCCTCAAGTGGCCGGTCTCCACTATTTTGTTTAGTTAGTTTTTTTTCTTTTAATCAAGCTGTGATTGTTTTATTTATTTATTTATTTAGGACAGTGCACGTTAATGAACATAAATGTAAAAAAAAAAAAAAATTACATGAATGTAAACATGCCAGATTATAGCCAAAGGCAAATTTCCATCTGTTGTCCTTAAACATAAAAAAAATTGACATAATAATTCATAAAAATTCATCATTTTAGGGTACCATCGTGGTAGGGAGTCTGGTCATTTTAATCATTGGTTGTTAATAAAGTGTTTTAATTAACTATCTTGCCGTCTCAACCCTGCTACCTTAGGTACCTTTCTGATTTTACAATTCTATGCTTTTAGTAGTTCTTCTTAATCAATTTTGATTTGTAAAATTTATCTGTCTCACCTCTGCTGTTAATAACGAGTCTGTGGGCTTTGGTAGCCAGTGTAACACTTACATTAGCTAGAGAAATCTTTCCTGGAGTGTAACTCCCTCCCCCCGGTGGCGTTGTCAACATCTTATTTATCGTCCCCGGTTATCCCTCATTCGCGCCACCACAATATTAAAAGCTGTAACATAATGTGTTGTTCGGAGTTTAGTCTGTTACTGTTACTAGTTTTACCATGTCTCCTTGGAGCAACTGTAACCCACATGATTTCCTTAGGGATTAATAAAGTATTCTGATTGTTTCAGGATGACCTGCCATTTTCCAATGACACATCTTCTTACCTGTATCTTTTGCTCGTTTCTCCTCCTCTACTTTTCTCTTTTTTCTAAACTGAGCACCTGATGACTTTGAACCTTTCTTGTCCATCTTTCATTGGTTTTGATTTTGCACTCCAGTATGAACACAAATCCCCCAACTCGAGGATCACCACAACATAACGTAATAGACCTACACCTTAATTCACAGATTCACTTTGTCTAGAGTTTATTTCTGGGATTTCACACAACCCAGCTTCAAATCATGAATACATAATGGACTTGGATTTACAACATTATACATGAAATGCGCTCTATTTGGAAGCAGCTGGCCCCCTCCCCTTTCGACGGGTTATGTGTGTGAGACTTTAAATCATCAAACTGTAAATTATAAATTTTAAATTGTTATTGGTCCCTTTACCCCTAGACCTAAAGTGTATATTTATTTTCTTACTCTTCTCATACCGATGGGTAGATGTACCGATGGGTAGATGTTTGTTTACTTGCACTGCTGTAACTGGAGCATTGTCATCTCGTCTCTATATATTGTACTGTATATAGCGGAGATGACAATAAAGTTTACTTTGACTTCAGCACACTTTTCCCATACAGAATTTCGAAAAAACATCGGTGCAAATTTTAAGACTGTATCATTATGTCTGGTGTTTTCGTGTTTGTTGGTTTGTTTTTATTTTGTTTTATTTCACGAGTTGGTTATTAGATGCTGCTCCAGCCAGCCAGAGAATCCCCCGCCACCCTGCCCTCTTCCCTGTGCAGCAAGCAGGAGCACCTCGCAAACGGAGGGCGCCCTTAGTCCTAGCAAATGTGCGGCAGAAAACCGATCGGTGCCTATGCCATTCCCAATATGCACTGGCACGACGTCTGGGCTGCATGAGTACGAGCATTTCTTTCTTTTTTTCTTTTTTTTTTTGCCGATGCCCATGATGCCAACCACGATGCCGCCCCGGGCAACCGCCCGTGTTGCCCGTATCAAAAACCTCCACTGTCAGGAGTGTTAGAGAAATGGCATGAATGAAGGGATCCAGCCCTTTATGTCTGCACAGTCACAAATGCAATCCAGGATGTAGACATGTAGGGATGTTTTATTGTCAACAATCAAGTGAAGCTTTTATAAGCAAAACCTGCACAAAGTTCTGTGAACTGAGGAGATAAAAATCAAGTCCTTTCAAAATAATGGAAAGAAGAAAAAGAAAAGGAACAGCTCTTCACCCAAAGCTCCTTCTCTTCTGCCAAACACAGTAGTGCTTTTGTTATGGCTTGAATATGTAAGACTGTTACTGGAACTGGCACACTGGCATTTATTAATAATTTCACTGCTGACAGAAGCAAGAGAATGAATGAGGAGCTGTACAGACAGTAGTAATTTTCTCTGCTCAGATGCCGTCAAAGCACAGAGGTGGAATATATCTTCCAGCTCTAATTTTTGAGTATGATAGTTTATTCATTTATTTCTGTTGTGTTCATTTTTTTTTCTTTCTTTACATTTCACAGTTTTAGGATTTTCTCATAAATGTTGTGTTTAGGTGCAAATTAATCGCTGACAGAAAAAGGCAACAGAATGTCTCACTTTGGTCTGTATTGACCACTGTGCTATGAACTAAATGTGCTGTTTGCACTTGTTGCTCTTCTCTATCACTCACAGGCTGCTTCCTGAAAAATAAATAAAAGGGATAAATTATGAAACCTTTAAAATATCAAAAACCTTGGTTAATGTAATTGTGGAAGTGACATTTATTGTCTGTGACAATATGTAGCTGCAGTAATAAAACTTCCATTAATTGAAAATTTGAAAAAACATGTTCTTAAACAACGTGAAGATACCCTCTAAATTAAGCTATACTTTCTTGGATGTCCATAATAAAAAATAAAAAAAAAGGGGCACTGAAGGTACTACACCTCGAGCTGATTCTGCATTTTAGGCTTCTATTAATCCTTTATGTTGGACCTTTCCTCTAGAAGCTGACTGAGGTGACTTCACACCTCATGAAACCAGTCAAGAGTGCACTCAGCACATCATAAACCCCCATCCAAAAGAGTTTGGCAGTGTCAAGGAGGAAGCAAGAATTTTCATAGGCAAGACACAGAATATCACGCCCCTGTGTAAAATGTGAATCAAATTTAATATTATAAAATATTATTTTGAGAAGGGGAGCTGCCTCCTGGAAAAAATAAAGCCCGAGGTGTTTACAATGTGAGTAATGCTCGGGCTCATTCTTGTTTATTGCAGAGTTTGGGGAACATTCCAAAGGCGTTTTGCGGTGACATTTTGTGATGTGTTCCACGGAGGGAGAAAAGGCTGCAGAGGGCAGTAGAATTTATTGACTGAATTTCACAGTTATAAATGGGTCGTTTACAAGTGACATAAAGAAAATGATCTGTTCTCTGCTGAGGTGGTAGAGATCTGTAAACTTGTTCTGTGTACTGCCAACAGTAATGGCAGCCATCACTTGTACTGGACGAAGTTTTATCAAATAGACTTTACTTTTGATTCAAGTAAATATTGCGCATGGAACCGAAGATGAAGATGAAGTAGTGAAAGCACCTGAAAAAGTTCTTGCACGGAAAACCCAAGCAGTTATTTGTGATCTGTCTCCAAGCACAATGTTAAATCTCCTTAGGCACAGTTTGAACAACATATATTTGCATAACTGTATAGCGTACAGTTGAGCTCACTATCATTGTTTGATACGTTTTGCAAAAACCTTTGATTCCATTCACAACTTAAGACACTCTATGGGGAGACATCCAGAAAAATAATGGTCTCTGGAGAAAAGCCACTCATAAAGACATCGTTGTCTTTGCTGCAAAAACTCATATCCCTGACAAAACCACCCCAAGGCACTAATGTCTTTCCTTAGTCTGCTACGGGTTGAAAAATACAGTTAATTCGCAATTTTCCCTGGAATGAAGTTTTAAAATGTTACTTTTCTACAGACTTGGAGAGCACATTAAACAACTTCAGAGCCTGAAGTGACATTGTCTTTCAGTGACTTTCACGTTGTATCTAATGAAAGTCAATTCAGACTGAGCAATTATAGTTATAAAATAATGTTTTATGTCCCCCTGCATGAGGCCAATCATGCCTAATCATGGTGGATGGATCTATGTGCCTGAGTGATTCAAGGAGCTATGTTGTCAGGGGAAATTTGCCCTAAGTCAAATTAGTCATGGGCCAAACTAAGAGCAATTCAGAAAATGGTCCAATTTGTGGTTTTTAAAACAAGCTACAGGGACATGGAAAGCCATCTCACTCTGAACTAGTGCATGAGGTTATGAGATACCAACTAAATATAGTTGGGATCACTTTATTGCACAAAGAGTCTAGGATCAGTCTCCTAAAGAGGCACTGGGCCCTGTTTCAGGAAGCCGGTTTAGAAAACTCAGAGTGAAAAACGATACGCAGGGTTGAGTAACCCCGAACTGTCCAACTCGGAATATTCGGTTTCAGAAAGGCTGATAACAAGTAGTTCAATCAACGCGGAGTTGCTTTAACCCCAAGTGAAGCGCGCGGACGAGGATACATAAAGCCCTGATCAGTGGAGCACAGATTAAGTGAGTCACCATGGAGACGGAGGGAAAGAAGGCGCGGTCAATGTATTTCACAGCGCTTGAGGCCGAAATTCTGATGGCAGTATATGCCGATAACATGCAAATTCCGCGGAAAAAAGTAACACAGCCTCAGCTGCAAAAGAAAGTGAGCATGCATGGCAAAACAAAGCCGACAGAGTCAATGCGTGAGTGTTAATTTAAACATTGATCTAGGGATTTCCACCCATTTAACACGTTATTTTATCATATGTTATTTTATTTGTTATTTTATACATTTTATTTTGTGACGTGATGTGAGCGCAGGTGCAACCCAACAGGCCCCAAACGTGCCTGGCAGCAAGTAAAAATGAAATATAAAAATATAGTCCAAACAGGTAAGGTGTAATTGTATTATGAGCCATAGTGCTTGGTCTGTTTGTCCCATGTAAATCAATTGCAGTTAGAGGCTACATTAATTTTCTGTCTGTAAGCACTTATTGAAATTATCTGAGCACATTACAAGTACATATTTGCTTACTCTGTATGCTCAAATGTGGCCCGTTATAGCCAACAGAAAAAAAGCGGAGGCCCGAAAAACAGGTGGGGGTCCTCCACCACCACCACCACTCACAGAGGCTGAGCAGTTGGCCCTCAGCCAAAACAGTGGGCGCCCTGTGGCCGAAGGCATCTCTGCGGGGACATCCTCTGAGGCAATAAGCCCGCAAGACACAAGTGCCTACATAGGGGGTAAATTCAAAATAATACATGATGTGCATACATCCTTTCTTCACAGTCACCTTTGCAGTGCTACTCATTCATTTGATAAACTCTTTACCATAATGGATTATTTTGTAGTGAAGTTATTTTCCTACTGATTTTGCCTTCCCTCAGTCTTGGTTGTCTTTGAGAGCATAATGACAATGAAGTGTAAGGTGCTTGGTATGTTTGTTAATTGCCATTTGGTCCCTTGTAAGTTATAAGTGACCTGTATAAACCTCATATTCTATCAGTTGATGGTGATGGTGTACTGCATCTGGTGCAGCCTCCTGTTGAGCCAGACCAACATGCAGTTGTGAGTAATACTCCACAGATTATATGAGTTTACAGTAGAACAGCAATGTTGTTTATTTCTTTACTACAGGAAAATAATGAAGAAACATTGACAGCTGTTACAGAGGAGGAAGCAACAGAGACACTTTATGAGGTGTACATCTTTTAATACTTTGTGTACAGGAAACACAGGTGACCAATAAAGCCAGTTGAACAAAAAATCTGTTTATTCTTCTTTCAACATGTTGAGGTGATGGGTCAAAAGAAATGATTGTGACATATGGTGTCTCTGACTGCTCTTCCATCTTGTATGTCCGTGGGAGGGTCAGGATGTTCATGGTTTGGATCACTGCTGTTTGGTTCAGAAGGACAGTGTTCTCCTCTAATTGTGGCAATGTTGTGAAGAATCACACATGCCACAATAATGTCACATGCCCTTTCTGGGGTGACCCTGAGCCTTTGCAGGCACCGGAACCGGGCCTTAAGCATTCCGATAGTCATTTCAACTCTGGCTCTTGTCCTGCAATGAGCCAGATTATATCGCTGCTGTGGGCCCGGTTCAGGGTCAGAGTAAGGGGTAAGCAAATAGGGTAAACATGGATACCCCCTATCACCAAGCAAGTAGCCAGTGAACTCTCCTAAGACAGAAGGGTACACTTCAGTTCAAATGTCCCTGAAGCAATTGGTCTTTATATATTTTAAAGTATTCTCAACTCACCATGTCCAAATTTTGTGCTCAGTGTACATTCACGGAATATTTGTGAGTCATGGACAGAGCCTGGCCACTTGGCTTCCACATTTGTGATAATGTTGGCAGCATCACATATGATCTTCACAGTGCAGAGAACACAAATTAGCATCCATTACTATAATGAAATAATTTGTTAGTTTGACATGCTACAGGGAACTATGTACCTGTACATTAATGCTGTGGAAAGACTTCCTGTTCACATAGTCTCCTTCATTTACTGAAGGAGCAATAATTGGAATGTGAGTGCCATCTATACAGCCAATCACGCCTGGGAACCCTGAAAATAAATGTAAAATTTAAGTAGTAGTTCAAGTATCACCACATCATAAATTAAGTTTTGGTCATCCTGATACCTGCAATTTTGTGGCATCCCTCTTTGATGAATCTTGTGGGTCTGTGACCGGGGAACACCACAGACGAGTGCAGGAGACGTTTCAGTGCAACTGTAACATTCCTGACTGCCCGACAGACGGTAGCCTTGGAAACGTGCTCAGCGTCACCAATATTATACAGAAAGCTCCCGTTTGCAAGAAACCGAAGTGCGATACAAATAATATGTACAGAACTGAGAGGATGTCCGCGATGTGTCACATGCGTAATATATGGCCTGAGGATGTTATCCAAATAAATTATAGATTGTGCTGAGAAACGGTAACGTTCGCACAGAAAATCATCAGGAAATGATAAAATGTCCAAACGCGCTCTGATCACTCTCTCCCGGCGGAGAGCTCTGCGGAGAATTTGGGCTTCACGATCTACTGGCTCTTCAAGGAAGGGACACGCCATGTCCGACACTTCCTACTGTCAGGTTTCCGACAAAGGGGCGGAGACAGTCAGGGTTAGTTGTAGTAAACCTGCTAGGGGGCAGGTTAGCTTCACGGAGTGTGTCGTCATAGTGACTCACTCAGGCTGCAGCTGAACTCGCTTTGTGAAACCGAAAACCCAGAGTTTTCGTTAACTCACGGTATACTTACTCAGTTTTTCCACTAAACCGGCTTCCTGAAACAGGGCCCTGGACTCCGTTTCACATCGGAGTTGCCCCAGTCAGTGGCAGGTGGCAAAATTAAATGCACTGGTACTCATAAATCACTTTTCTTTCAAGTTCCTTTCACCCAATCCTATCTATGTGTCGAAGGATACCTTAATAGCAGGAGGAGCTGGGGGTCAGTCCACTTAATTTCTGACTGGTAGACAACCTGCTCTAATACTTGAGCTACAGCCTCAAGCTACAACAGGGGTTCGAATAGTCGCATCCCTTTGGTTGAATGCCTGGATGTTGAGATGGTCCCCAGTGGATGAGTGGCTTGTTTCTCTGAGCCTTGGGATCAGGAAACAGGTTTTGACTCTTGACTCTTGTACTGAAAAGAAAAGTCTATATGTTTGTTGAATTTCAGATTCAGGAGCACCAGTCCATACTGGCTGTCAAATAATTGGCCAGCTCTTTATCCTCTTAAGGATATTTGAGGGTGCGTGGGCATTTGCCTAACCAATTTGCATGTTTTGCAGACTTGGAGAAGGCATTTAGCTGCATTCCTTGAGGTGTCCTGTAGAGGGGTGTTACAGGAGTATAGGGTATCTGGTTTGCTGATATGGGTTATTTGTTCCCCACACAACAATAAACATAAACCACAAACTTGTTCCAGGTGTAAATTGAACTCTGACAGGACTGAGTTACTGATTCACTTAATAAACTTTTGTGGACAAAATTTCTCAGTGTAGCCAAGTGGCAAAGGGTGTTTGTCGTCTGTGTCTGTGTTTGATGGCCTGAGGATTAGGGTGATGTGTGACTTATCTTCATGAAGCAATGACCTCCAGATTGCACTGGAGGGGTTTGCAACCGAGCATTAAGTGGCAGAAATGAAAATTTGCACCATCAAGTCTGAAGTTGTGGTTTTTAGCTGAAACATGGTCTAGTGTAAACCCAATTTGGGGACAACTCAACAACCCACAGAAGCACCTTTAAACCTCCCTAGATTTAAAACACTGTGCTACAATTTAATTTAGATTAAAAGGGGACTTTATCAGACACGTATTGTTTATGAGAGTAAGTATAAAAGATTGGTATAGACTGAGTTATTTCTCTCTACAGTGTTATTACAATCGGCCGTGAAAACTAGGAAAATTGAAATCTGATGTCAAATATAGCAACATAGAATTGTAACTTTTTAAATGTATCTGTATTCTCCAGTGATAAAGTGCCTGTTAGGGACGCCCTAATCATATTCTCTTCAAGCCACCTTTAGCTCTGATTCCAGGTATAGTTAGACACCAACTACAACAATGGTGACATCAAACAATAGCCCCCATGAGTGTTTCTTTAAATAAGAGTAAAGACCCCAGTGCAGGTTTGTGCTCAATGCATCTGCCTGTGACAGTGCAGGCATGCCGTGCTTTGGTTAAAAGCCAGAAAAAAATAATTTCATACAATACTACTTAAAAACTAAGAGTAATATGCCTTTTAAAAGTACTTGGCAGGAAGGTTGTTTGGGGTCACTCTCATGCTGCAGACCTAATTTAGGATCAATCAGATATACCTGTGTATGTAATGGATTATAGTAAACAAGCTTTTGGACAGTGCTGATCAGTTTGCTTTATGGTCATAGTAAATGCAAGTAGGCCTATCTATTGATAAAACCGACCTGGAATCAGTATGCAGCATTTTGAATGACTCACACCTCAGTATGTGATGACCTACTTCACATTAAAAGACTATCTGATCGTTGTGCAGCAGGCCAATTTATATTATAATGATGACAGAAGAAGAAAGAGTGACAAGGAGCAAAAGAATGAGTGAGACAGTGAGAGATGTGCCATTTTAGCTGTACAGACCTTGTTCTTCTGAAGCAGTCAAAATGCTTCAGTTGCACCCACACATCTCTCTGAACCTCCTACAGAAGCGCACAGAAACAAACACACTTCACAGCCCTAAAGCACCATTACCCAACATGGTCAGAAAAAAAAGCCTAGAGTGTACTTCAAGAGACAATCAATATGCAGGAGATTTTGAAATTGAAGTGAAATGGCTTCAAAAACTCTTTTTGTGAGGGCCTGTTTGTCTGCTAATTGACTGTTTGCTAAGCCCCGCCTGCCATTGCTCTGTCAGTTGCGATTTTCATTCTCGTTGTTCAGTGGTTCAAGTTTCATTCAGGATGTTCTGCAGGCTTCTGCAAATGTGGGTCCATAGATAGTCCGATTAGCATCAGGATTTGAGTGGGTTTAAATAAAAGTAAATATACGTCTCTTATTTCATGTTTCAGTAGATTAAATCAAGTTCTGATCATGCTGATTAATGCTCAGAAAACTTTAGTTACTATGTTACAATGGCTCTTTTTTAGTATGGGTGGTGGTAAAAGCTTTTTTGCCAGTGTGATGCTACTGAGAGAATTAAAGGTGCATCTACAAAGGAGACCTTTAGTTGCAGTTGAAAACTGATAATAGGTTTTGTTGTGTTACCATGTAATATGACTTTGTTTGGAAAGTTATCTCTATACTTGACTGGGATAGCTTCTTTAAATAAAATAATGCAACACGCACAGCTTATAGCATTAGCCAAACAGAATTTCTAATGTAATCTAATTACTATGAGTAAAAAAAAAAAAAAAAAAGAACGCTTGGACACTGCTAGCATAATGGACAGGTTTTTGACGGGGCTCCCACACAAACGCAAAGCAGAAGATGAACCATCACCAAATATGCTTCCAAACCAACTTCCTTCCAAGCCAAAGAATAGAAAAAATGATGAAGCATATCTTGCCTTTGGCTTCACCTGCACAATGGCGGTGCCAAGGTAGGTATCCCCGACAGAATTTGTTTCCCCTGTGTCAGGAGCAGACGCTGGGCTGTCCAAATCAAAAACAGTATCCCATATTCTTGATTTTTAGTCCACAAACACTACTTATAATGAAATTTTGGCGATGTTAGCTCTTTATACAATTAAGTTGCGGTGGGATACAAATAATATTAGGCTGATCCTGCCACAGTGTGTCCCCCTGGTTTTCTTGTAAAACAAAGGGGGGCCTAGCAAAAAAGTTTGGGAACCACTGTCTTACCGCTATAGCCAAAATTGTTCTGTTTTGTATCACACTCTTCAGTTTCACTACCACTTAGTAAGTAGTTAATGAATGTTTGCAGACAAGTCAGCATCTTCTGCATAAACAGTGGCTGTTTGCAGTAATCTACTATCGACCAAAGCAATCGAAAGGTACCAAATAAGTCTTTTGATCAAGTTTACCTAGCAGCAACAAGCAATCTCAAGCAACCACAGAACATACACCTAAATGCTGGTGGATTCGGAGTGTTGCTAGCTAATGTTTAGGTCTCTGTGACTGGGGTTTAGTCAAACTGAATAGTCTGTCCATTTGCTCACTTGTCAGTCTTCAGTTTTTGTTTGTTTTTGTTTTGTTTTGTTTGTTTCAGATTGGCAGCTTGAAAAAGTGCAAACCCACCTCACTGTTTTTGGGGTTTTTTTGACAGGTGGAGTTGACAGATAGATATCTTTATGTTATATAAAGTAGATAGAGAGCCATAACTTGTTTTCCCCTACATAGTGGGCAGAACTTAATTACACTCTGTCTATATTCACTTATTAAGTGAATGATGTGATGATGTAATGATCCAGTTTTGTAGTCCAAGCTTCTAAAGTACTTAAATACCTGATGCTCTTGCCATTATAACAATTATATATGCCTAGTCTTCTTTTTCACTTATACAGGTTTTAACTAGAACAGTTTACACTATAGCCAAGGGCTTGCAAGTAATTTTATATAAGTATTGTATTATTTTTATTTATTTATTTATTTGTTCATTAGTTTGTTTCTTTTTTGTGTCTTCTTCATTCCCTGTGATGTAATTTGACTCTGCATATTTGGTAACCCTCAACGTGTACTTTTACTGAGAACATTCTGACCCTGATTCTACATTATGTTAACCTAAATATAACTTTCTAGCTAGTCACAAGTTAACAATTATTATATATAAATAGCCCAACTTAACTAACCTTCCAAAAAACATTTCTGTGTGAATTTATATCCACAGCTATGTCAGATCTTTTCTTAAGAAATACTTGAGCCAGAACCTTTAGATGTCAGCTGGCTAGCTAACGTACTGCAGTATTATAATTAGGCTAGACTTCATCAATCCTTTATTCTGTAGATACCAGGATGTTTAACACCTGTGAGAACAGCCACGCAGATTTCTTCTTTTTTTTTTTTTAGCCGAATAAATCTGACTCATTTTAAACACTCAGGAAGGCGTCAGCATTTTTTTTGCTTTTAGGAATTTTAGTAGAAGTGGTTAATTATGTCATACCTAACAAGTAGACTGGCTACTTAGAATTGATAAGCTTTGATAAGGACAGTAGCTGTTTTGGGGGAGTGGAACATAAAAATCAATTCAAGTTTTGCAGTCAAATGACTGCTAACCACATAATGTTAACTTGGTTGCTATTTTGGACAAGTAACACCGTGTAATCATTTGATAAAGGCCCAGTTACACAGGCCCAGTTACACAGGCCCACAACCACAATAAAGGCATTGTGACATTGTCAAAGGTCCTGTCAACAGGTTGTATCACATCTAACGTGGCAGACAGTTCTTGAGCAGGCTGGCTAGCTGCTGGCTAGCTGCTGGCTAGCAGCAGATATAATGATAGTGTCCATGTCAACGGTTCAACTCAGCCACAAGCTGATTCCTCTCAGCCTCTCTGACAACCCTCAGTGGTTGTCTAGTTTTCCCTCATCAGAAAGATCATGAACCAGAAGTAACAGCTTAATGCCCCACCATAATGAGCATGTTTTGCAGTAACAGAAAAGCTAACATTTGTATTCCTCATCATCCCTACCCTGCTGCACTTACTCCTAAGCCCTGTCTACAACGCAGCAAAGTTTACGGCATAAAAGCTAAGTTTTTGTCTTTTCACCGTGAGAGAGCTGAGGCAGAGGAAAACTGCCCGAGGATGTTTCATATCCCCACAGCCCTGACTGCACAATCTCTGCTCCTTGCAACCTTCTTCATCTTGTTTTCTTAATCAGTCATCTTTTCGCTTTATCTTCCTGTATCTCTCCCCTTTCCCTCCCACTTTGCCTCTCAAAGAATTACCTCTCTCGTCTCCTTCTGCAGTCCCCTTCTCTCCCCACCTCTAATTCTTTTAACTTCCCTCCACTTCCTACTTTCCCTATTCATGTGTCCTTTTCTGTTCTTTTTCCCGCCTCTTTCCTGCCCATCTTTGCAAGAACATTTCTGGGCACCTCCTCTCCCTGTCAGCCTGGCAGCATCCAGGGGAAGAGGCAGCACTGTCACTATGGACAGGCTCCAAGGAAGAGCAAGTGAAAGTTACAGAGATGAGAAGAGGAGGAGAAGAGGAGGGGTAGGAAAAACATGACACGGAGGAGGTGTATAGATGACAAGTCCCTTCACTGGGGAGTTTTGTGAAGTGAGAGAGCTGCAGAGAGGGGGGAAAGAGGGGGAGAGAGAAAGAGAGAGACGGGAAGGAGGGGAAAGGGACACCAGCAGGCATGCAGGATGTTTTTTGAGGAGAAACAGCTCAGGGATGGAACTCATTCACTTCTCCTCACAAGTTTGCTGTTCTGTGAGCGCGTCCCGAATAAGCTTGCTGACTGCACAGCGCAGTGGGCAGATGTTGCTCACATCCAGCTCGATAGCAGAATGCATAATTTGCTTGTTGTTTACATAAACGAAATCTCACCCGTCAGTTGAAGGGCATGCAGCTTCATGCTACACGGGTTTATCAAGTCAAAGAGAGACAAGGGCGGCTTCTGCTGAGACGTGTGCATTTGCTTCACAACTCGTGGTTTGTTCTTCAGTGAGTTTGTGTGCTATAGTCTGTAAGGCTAATGTTTTGGTACTTCAAACGCAGTAGGCATACACTGTTTCTTGACTTTACCTGAATTATTGATTCATAATGGTCTGTTCTCAGTTAACCCTTGGAGGGTCTTAATTAAACATCAATATTTAAAAAGTAAGGTATGCCTTCCCGAGTATTTTACTGGAAACTTTTAAACTTTATCTATTAACTTAAACTTTAGCACTATTTTAATTACTACGCATGGATTTAACAGAAAGAGGGGGGGGGGGGGGGGGGGGGGAGTAATAGAGAAAAATTGATCTTGAGAAGATTAATTAATAATCTAATCATCCAGTATTGCTGGTCTGATCAGGTTATACAATGTTAGATGGAAAATGGCTAAAAATGTGCTCTAAGGTTATCAAATACCGCATTCATATTGTAGGATTAATACAGAATATAATCTGCTGAAGTTCAAACAGAGCATCAGAATGGGGAAGAAAGTTGATTAAAGTGACTTTGAACATGGCCTGACACCAAAAACCAGATTATTTCAAACACTGCTGATCTACTGGGATTTTCCCACACAACCTTTGTAGGGTTTACAGAAAATGACCAGAAAAAGAGAAACTGTCCAGTGAGGGGCAGTTGTCTGGGCAAAGATGCCTTTTTAAAAGCCTTGAATATCTGGACTGTTTTGAGCTGAGAGGGAGGTAAAGGTAACTCAAATAACCAATTGTTATAACCAAGTATGCAGAAGAGCATCTCTGGAAACACAGAGCAGACGACGACAAAGAAGAAGCAGAAAATCAATCCTGTCAATTTAAAACAGGAAACTGAAGCTACAGTTTGCACAGAGCTCAGAATTGGACAACAGAAAATTGGAAAAGCATTGCTTGGTTTTATGCGTCTCAATTTCTGATGGGCCATTTGAATGGTACAAATGTATCATGTCTAAACAATATGAAAGCATTGATCCACCCTGCCTTTTCCTCAGACTGGTGAGGAGTTGTTTTGGGGTTTTTTTGACAGACTTTGGGATTTGTAGTACCAAGTGAGTAACTGAGTTTAAAGACCGCAGCCTACCTGATTATTGTTGCTATGTCTGAACCTTTGACATTAAGCTCTCTTGTTACAAATGGCCTCTAAATTTCTTTGTCAACTAATTAATAAATACAGAAAAAACACAAGTTAACCTAGAAATATTTAAATGGGTAGAAGTGAATTTATGGCATATTTTACTAATACAGCATCTAATGTGGATATCAGCACATAAATATGTAAATTCTGTAGCCAAGGAACAAGATTCTTAAGCTAGAAACTTTCTGGTTACTGTTTGTTGTCCTTTTGTAATAAGTGATATTAACTATGTTTGAGCGATTTTTGATTGCGTGCAAAAAAGTAAAATGTAGGTGTCGAAACCAATCTCTAAACCACTGGCAATTGTGTTATGGCAGTTTAGCTTTTTATTAACCTTTTAAAAAATGTATTTGGATTCATACACAACAAAGCCCTAAGAACAAGCCACTGCTCCCAGGGGCAAAGTCAGCAGACTAGCCTATGGGTTCTCAAATTGCTGCCTAAATACCAAAATACTAATAAACTAGCCAGTATTGCTGCCATTTCTTTTATTTAGTTGCAAGAGGAATTTTTTCAGCCCTTTTTTTGTTTACAACCCTTTCATTAAAAGGCTATATAAGATCTGAGAGCCTCGGGAGAGATCAAAACACACCTGAGCCACTGCACACAGCTGTTGATGTAGACAAAGCACCATCCTTATAAAGATGCATCAGCATCAGCGTCTGTTCTAATCGTAGTGTTTTTGCTGCTAATATGGTTTATTTCTGGCATTTAGGTCTACCACAATATCATATACTTTTGTTTTTGCTGCTTCAGAACTTTTGTTATAAAACCCAGCATTCAGGTCAAAAAGTCTCAGTGTATCTGAGGTAAGGTGTGTGTGTTTGTGTAAGCAATATCTTCTGCAGACCTTATGCTAATCTACATTGTAGGATAAAATAAAGTTTATGTGACATCTGCTGCGTTGCAAATGCGCTCAAGCTGTAGCAAGGTAGAACAAAGTGTAAAGAAATAACTGTGGATTTAAAGACAGGTATAACTGACAGCTCCTGCTGTGTCTTCCTACTGTGGTTGTTGCAAAAGCAAGTTTGTTAAGGATAGGAGCTTTTTCTTCTCCATTTTCCACTCTCTGGCTCACCTCAGCTTAAATTCTCATTTATGCAACGTGAATAGTCAGGGGCACGTTGGCCAAAGCATTTCTGCTCTAAACAGATGATCCTCTTCCTGTTTTGTGGCGTTCTGTGTGCAAAAACCAGGCGACGACTGCCCTCTCAGTGTGAGTCTTCAATGGCCCCCTGAAATGCTTCTTGTTTCTCTGTTGCCTCATTATAATCCTTTGTGTGTCCTCTGTGAATGGCTGATGATGATTATGCAAATGTGCCATCAGAGAGCAGCTTGGGTAATTATCACAGCGAGAATGAGTCTTTTTGAAATTCTCTAACTGCTGAAGAGAAAACCACGAGTCGTCGGTGTGTTTGAGAGCGTATATTTATCAGTTTGGGAAAGCAATGGGTTTTGTAATGGTCGATTGTGTTGCTTACCAAGCCTTTAGAATGTTTTAGAAGCTTTGTGCTTTGAGTGTTTTGTTTTTTTAAATATCTTTCATGGAGCTTTTCCTTCTGCACAGGAAGCTAAAATGTGAATTTGCTGATTCCAGCTGTTGCGTTTCTTGAATACGTTCAAGCTCGTTGCACGGTCTGCCCATCATTTATCTAGTAACAGACTGAGTCAGATTTTCATTAACTGTACGCAACCTTAATTGCTGCCTGGTGTGCTAAACATGGAAGCAGACCAGCAGCGTTCACTCAGGCACTAATGAGGGCAGCTAGGAGGTGCAGGAGCCCCTGGTGAACAGGTGTGGTCTTGGCAGCAGACCTCAATGTGTCTCTCTGAGGTGTGAAATGTCTCATTATGCATTGAGGGGTATACAGTGATAAACTGAGAGAGGTACAGGGATGGGAGTATATTTAGAGTTAAAAGCCTCTGGTTAAGAGGAGAATGGAAAAGGCACAAGCTCTCACAGAGGGCAGCTTTGTTAGTTTCTGTACACACACCGAGTGGTCCCCCCATGACTTGGGTGAAGGGAGGTAGACTGCCTGGGGTCAATTAACCTCAAGAGCAGCCTGAGCTGGCCTCTAAGGAACACTGGCTTTTATAGATACTGACAGGACACAAACTGCGAAGGTGCTTGCATAAAATGGGTCACAGGGCAATGAGGCGTAGGAGGCATTTCAACTAAAACTGCTCCTTACTTTGGCGCGGTATGTCACTTTCTCTCAGGGATTATTCTTTCCCAGAGGTCAGGTGTTGTGACAACTTCTGAACGAAGTTAAGAGGTGGTACAATTTTGGCTTTTGGGGAACAAAGGCATGTCACTGCCAAGCGATCCAAACAATAGGCTGAAACTAGAATCTCTGGGTTGGCGTTGTCTCCACAGTCATTGAGGACAGAGAAACAACATAAATCATCACCCTAAAAATGTTGCCTTACCCTTTCAAAAAATAAAAAGCACAGTTGTCAGTGAAGTCAGCAAATTTCCTACAGCTCTTATAGGTGCTTGGCCTCCTGCCAGATAAACCAACTAAGCAGAACGGCCGAGGCTATGATGTGTGTATCTGCGAGGATATGACATACTCCATTCCCTTCTCTCGCATTCCTAATGCGATTAAGCGAGACCAGTTAATGTAATTATCTTGCAACAATGTATGGTATAACGCTCTAATCAGTGCCAATAAAACTGCAAACCTTTCTCTTATTGACCATGCCTAAAAACACACAAGTCATCAAGTCTGTGTTTGCACCTCCTCACCTCCCTCGATTTTTTATCCCAGTGCAAAAATAAAAAAAAAAAAAAACTAAAACAATTTTAGAAACACAGATAGGCCACACTCTTATTCACATGAAACAGTTTCACCTTCTTTCTTATAACGACATGCGGTTTCTTGTTTGTCTGTTTCTTTGGCCCATGTCTGTCTCTTCTTCCTTTCCCATCACTCTGTATGAAGCTGTCACAAAGGCAGCGTGAAGGCATCAGAAGGAGCTGGCAGCACTGCATATAGAGACCTGTGTGAAAGGCAGCAGGTCTAAGGGCCATTAAAACGCATAATTACAGGGCTGTCTCAGCTGCAGTTCTTATGGGAGAAAATAATGAGGGAGGAGGGGGAGGATGAGGAGCTAAATGGAGGAAGCTGAAGAGGCAGAACATTTGGCGATCCTTTCACCCAACTTAAATGGGTTTGAAGTAGCAGAGAATGTCAGCGCTTTATAATAACTAGCACTAGTAAATTAACTTTTGTCTCCGACTGTGTCGGCTCAAAACCCCTTTCACATGGTACTGTGCAAAAGTCTTGGTCCACCCCTTATATCAGGGGTGCCCAATCCCGGTCCTCGAGAGCTACCGTCCTGCAGCTTTTAGGTGCATCCTTGTTCCCACACACCCGAATCAAATGAATGGCTTGTTATCAGGCCTTTGCCAAACATGATGGCATGCTGAAGAGGTAATCAAACCATTTGATTCAGCTGTGTTGGAGTAGGAATGCGTCTAAAAGTTGCAGGATAGTAGCTCTCGAGGACTGGGATTGGGCAGCCCTGCCTTATATCTTATTCTTATCTTATTCCCCACTACTTATCTTATTCCCCACAATATCTTATTCCCCACTACTCCGCGGGGGATTAAGTGTTAAATATTGCTAGGAAAATGCCCAATAGATGCAGCGATTTACTGAAGTGTGTGCAAACATACATTAAAAGAAAAACAGTATATAAGGCAAAAACAGCGTTTGTACAATTTGAATGACCTTGCAGGCAAATATTTGGCATAACCACCTTTATTCTTCAATACAAGCTGAACTCTCTTAGGCAGTTTCCATGTAATTTCTTTAAGTAGTCTTCAGGAATACTTCTCCAGGCTTCTTGAAGGACTTTCAAAGCTCTTCTTTGAATGTTGGCTGTCAAGATGATCCAACACCGATTCGACAATGTTCAATTCAATTCAATTCAGTTCAATAAAACTTTATTGATCCTGAAGGTTGACCCCGAAGGAAATTGGGTCATGGGTTGCTCTGGGAAGGCCAACCCATGACTGATAGTGTTCCTGTGTTATACGGGTATGTTTTTATTGCATTGGCAGTGTGTTTGGGATCATTTTCATGCTTAAAATAAACCAGTCAGACCCAATCAGATGCTTTCTGGTTGTTTTTGTATCTGCGAAATCGACAAAAATGAAAAATAGAAAAAAGATGCCTCAAAACAAACTGATTTGAGCCAAAAAATTTCAAGGTTGGATCATCACTCCACAAGACCTGTTTCCACTGACTGGTCCTGTGTAATTTGGTATATATCAGCCTTTGCTTCCTGTTTCCCTCAGGAATCCCTCTTTCTGCAGTGACTGCCACTTTTTATTTTGTCCCCCACTTGTCCAGCTTCCTCAGGTTTTTTTTAAGGACATACTGCACACCGCACTGAGATATTGCATGCCTTTTTTTTTCTAATAGCTGTTTGGGGATCACCTTGTTGCAGCAAAAAATATTGCTTTGCATCTGTCAAACTGTATTATCTTTGGCATTTTCCAAAGATTCAATTAAATGAAAGGGAACAAATTATCTTATTGTGACAGGCTACTACCAACAAAACACCTGAAGATGCAGGCATTTTGTTAGATTAGGTCCTTTTTCTAAGCTTCAATAATTCATATGACAGTTTTAAGTAGCTCAACACACAAACAAAAACCATTCCTCTGAATATATTCAGATATAAGGACTGGACTGAAAAATGAGTGAAAAAGCAGCCAGAACAATCTTTACCTTTAGAAAGCCTGGAAAAAATGAGGGGTTGGTCTTTTTGCACAAGCAGCATGCCTTGCTGAATATTAATTTGATTAATTTGATGTGTTCTTGTGACTTGCACTAAAAAAATAACCTATTTAATAATGAGTTCACTTAAGTACAGTGGGGCAAAAAAGTATTTAGTCAGCCACCGATTGTGCAAGTTCCCCCACTTAAAATGATGACAGAGGTCAGTAATTTGCACCAGAGGTACACTTCAACTGTGAGAGACAGAATGTGAAAAAAAAAAATCCATGAATCCACATGGTAGGATTTGTAAAGAATTTATTCGTAAATTAGGGTGGAAAATAAGTATTTGGTCAATAACAAAAATACAACTCAATACTTTGTAACATAACCTTTGTTGGCAATAACAGAGGTCAAACGTTTACTATAGGTCTTTACCAGGTTTGCACACACAGTAGCTGGTATTTTGGCCCATTCCTCCATGCAGATCTTCTCGAGAGCAGTGATGTTTTGGGGCTGTCGCCGAGCAACATGGACTTTCAACTCCCGCCACAGATTTTCTATGGGGTTGAGGTCTGGAGACTGGCTAGGCCACTCCAGGACTTTCAAATGCTTCTTACAGAGCCACTCCTTTGTTGCCCGGGCGGTGTGTTTTGGATCATTGTCATGTTGGAAGACCCAGCCTCGTTTCATCTTCAAAGTTCTCACTGATGGAAGGAGGTTTTGGCTCAAAATCTCACGATACATGGCCCCATTCATTCTGTCCTTAACACGGATCAGTCGTCCTGTCCCCTTGGCAGAAAAACAGCCCCATAGCATGATGTTTCCACCCCCATGCTTCACAGTAGGTATGGTGTTCTTGGGATGCAACTCAGTATTCTTCTTCCTCCAAACACGACGAGTTGAGTTCATACCAAAAAGTTCTACTTTGGTTTCATCTGACCACATGACATTCTCCCAATCCTCTGCTGTATCATCCATGTGCTCTCTGGCAAACTTCAGACGGGCCTGGACATGCACTGGCTTCAGCAGCGGAACACGTCTGGCACTGCGGGATTTGATTCCCTGCCGTTGTAGTGTGTTACTGATGGTGACCTTTGTTACTTTGGTCCCAGCTCTCTGCAGGTCATTCACCAGGTCCCCCCGTGTGGTTCTGGGATCTTTGCTCACCGTTCTCATGATCATTTTGACCCCACGGGATGAGATCTTGCGTGGAGCCCCAGATCGAGGGAGATTATCAGTGGTCTTGTATGTCTTCCATTTTCTGATGATTGCTCCCACAGTTGATTTTTTCACACCAAGCTGCTTGCCTATTGTAGATTCACTCTTCCCAGTCTGGTGCAGGTCTACAATACTTTTCCTGGTGTCCTTCGAAAGCTCTTTGGTCTTGGCCATGGCGGAGTTTGGAGTCTGACTGTTTGAGGCTGTGGACAGGTGTCTTTTATACAGATGATGAGTTCAAACAGGTGCCATTCATACAGGTAACGAGTGGGGGACAGAAAAGCTTCTTACAGAAGACGTTACAGGTCTGTGAGAGCCAGAGATTTTCCTTGTTTGAGGTGACCAAATACTTATTTTCCACCCTGATTTACGAATAAATTCTTTACAAATCCTACCATGTGGATTCATGGATTTTTTTTTCACATTCTGTCTCTCACAGTTGAAGTGTACCTCTGGTGCAAATTACTGACCTCTGTCATCATTTTAAGTGGGGGAACTTGCACAATCGGTGGCTGACTAAATACTTTTTTGCCCCACTGTATGTAGAATGGGTGGTTATGCTAGAGAACTGTCATTTGGAATTGAGTTTAATATGGACTCTCTCTTTACTTCTGTTTCTCTGTGCTGCTTGGTAACTTAGTTTATATTTTAAAAATCCTTTCCAACATGTAGGAACTCCCCTGGAGCAGGTAAAATACACAAACATGACTTGTACCATGCCAGGCACAAACTGCAATTTTTGGACTGTCCAAGTTGAACAATGACCAGTGTGGAAAGAACTGTGAGAACACGTTCGGCCATGACTTCACAACAATGGCTCTGTGTTGTACGGTAAAAAAGGTTCAGATTTGGCTATTGTAATGATCTTGCAACCAAAGACAGGCAGGGATAAAAGAGTGTTGTAAACTGAACATAACCATCCAGCAGTGAGACAACACAACAACATGGATGGAGGTAAATATGGAAAACAAAATCTTTGGTATTCTGACAAAGAAGAAAGTCCAATTGAGTTGCGGCTGCAGAAGCCTTGTTTGTATGATGTGTCCTCCAGCAGCACTGAGGATGCAGCATGAAAAGAAACCGCAGAGGGATTGTATCATACAAATCAGCAGGTATTATCACTGTACAGGCTACATACAAGTTTATCAATTCCATGTGACACGGTGTGGCTTGCACTAAACATTTTAAAAGGAAATCTCATCTATTTACCTAATCAAGACTGAATTATACAAGCAACCTGTGGCCAGTGTTATCTTAATACTTTGTGCCTTCTGGTCTTTACCTTTGTGTCGCGGGTATTGTCTGATGTTCAGGGTATGTAGTTGAAAGAGATGGTTTAACATGCACAAGTTTGTGTTGTTTTTATTGCGTACCGTGGTTGACTGCCTTACATTTTGGCATTGATCTGCTGTTCTGGCTCAGCATATTGTTTGTGGAACTCCACTGTTGTCCTGCCCAGTTTCAGTGATTGTGTGCATTAGTGCCCAACACCAGAGGCAGTGTGTAGCTTTCCAATATCAAAATGTACAATTTTAGTATGCAGTATGGTGGGTCCAGTTAATGCCTGTTTTCTCTTTTGTAGATTCACCTGCAAGTGTGTTTGCCGCTGCTGCTTTGCTCTTTATTGTTTTGTTTGGCCTTCCGGCTTGTTTGCTCATCTTCTCATTATTTCGCCTTATAGTTTAACCAACTGGCTTGTTTATTTGTAATTCTTTTGTTCTGTTTATCTCTTTTATTCAGTGAGACGGAGTGCCGTACTGTTGGGAGCTTGAACATCGTTGGTATGGTCTCCACACATTTTTTGTGTTATGTGTTTAAACTCACTGAGAAACGAGTTTAGATTGCTGCACTCTGTTTGTTGGAAGGATAACAGTGTTGCACCTGAGGTGAAATAAGGTGAGGTGAGATGAGTGGGCACTCCATATTTAAATGTACTTCAGGGGCTACCGGTTTTACTATCATACTATCAATAATTCACCTGTTGGTATTTGTAGTTTTTGTTTTGCTTCTCTTCCCAGCAGTTGCAAACCCCTTACCAACTGATTTACGCAGTTATTTCATTCAAATATTTTGCTTACTTTGAAAACATGTCTCTCTTATTAGTTGCAGTAAAACATAGATTCTCAGGGTAGGCTTAAGGTAGTATTTTCCTGGTGCTTTTTTTGCAAGATGGTTTTGCCGGTCTCCTAACCTTCCGCCTCTTGATTGACTTAGTCACACATACAGTTATTCTTAACTTCCCCCTACGCAATCTGCTTTGCTTCAGTTATTGGAGATTAAACATTGGAATTTCAGGATCGGGACCACACCTCAAAACAAGCTCTTTCCGGTTCTCATCTATATAGGTTCCCCCAGTTCTACAAGCTGTTCATGCTCGTTTACGTTCCCCTCCCTCCCCTTTTCAATTCTTAAACTTTATTGACTTATTTAGTACGTGGGGATCTGGCAGGCCCAGGAGCCGCCACCAGTCCTCTTTGAGGCCTTTCCCAAGCTGCGGTTTGGCCTTTCCCAAACCGCAGCTCAATTCATTGCCAAGCCATCACCTTTACCAATAAAACACTGTCAAACCTAAAATGAGGACATGGGCCCAGCTAGTGAATATCTGTTTAGAATGGATGCTAATGCACTTTTTATGACTAGTTAGAGCAGGGCACCTGCAGCCTTGAGTCCACCTGGGTCAGTGACGTTATTGTATGGTGAGTGCAAGGGTCCTTTGAAGACAGCAAACTTCAAAGAAGTATATCAGGAATGACTGCTCGGCCTTGGTGTTTCCACCTGTCCGTGTCTGTGTCTGCAACAGAGTGCAATCAAGGATTATCTGTGGGAGCAATTACAGTTGATAATGGCAATTCAATAGGTGCATATTTCAAGGGGTGCCGACACTGGTCTGTCAGTTCATTGATCAGTTCATTGTTCATTGTTGAAAATCCTCTGATTTGTTCTCTCGCACTACAGTGATTTTGACATTTGTGGCTTAATGTGAAACGTCTGAACAAATATTAGATGAATCGCCATGGTGTTTAGCGCAGATATCGATGCTCCCCTCGAGATGAATCGCTATAACTTTCCCAGACTTTTCAGTTGGGCCTGTTTTATTCATCCAATCAAACTCAGCCACCAGATTCAGTGTATACAATTATCTGTTTGATATCTGATATCACTTAAACATCAGCAGCAGCATAAGGTCTGGCTCACTGAATGTTTTCTTAGTAGTTATGCTAAACTCTGATTGTTCTTTGCATACGTCAGAGGAAAGCATTGACACTACAGTAAAACAGAGTCCCTCCTACCTGCCTGTACATAATTTTCCTCATCTTTTGAAATCGGCGTGCAATGAAATTGGACGGGGTTCTTTTGCTTTGTTTGCCAAAAAAAAAATTCTCTGAAACTTTACAGCTTTTTGGTTTAAAGCTGTTTCATCGACTTTTACTCTCAGTTGTGTAAGAGGCTTTGACTTAGCCACTTCTCCCCTCCGTGTACTGTAGGTCACAGAAAGTCAAAGAGTCACGGACATAGAGCCTGAATTAACTCTAGGAACTGCCAGACTGCTAGGTTTCTCCAGGACACAAATGATGAGCCTCCTGCAAGCAGCAGTTTGATGCTGACACTCTGTGGTTATGACCAACGGGAGGTCCCATCTTGCAAAATAGAAGTTCAGGAGAAGCACATAATGGCACCTGAGTGCCATCATGTCTGTGCTCCTCAGGAGAGCAGAGCAGGAACAGTGGATTTGCCACCAGCAGCCCTTGTGGCAGCGACTCCTTTGAAGAGGTTGTTCATTTGATGCGCAATACCACTTCAGGTCTGGAAGAACACTCTGTCGCACTGTATGACAATGAACTTGCACAAGAGGGAGGTGGAGGAACAAGTAGATAGATTAGATAGATTAGATAGAACTTTATTAATCCCTCGGGTGGGTTCCTCTGGGAATTTCGATTTCCAAAAAAGCACAGCACCGACAGAAGTTACAGAGTTATACACACACACATATATATAAACACAGAGACAATATAAATAAAATATACGAAGGGGATAAATATAATAAATAGGAATAAAAATAAAAATACAAGTGAATTGCACATTTCAAGTATTGAGTCTATTGCACCGTTGACTATTTACAAAAAGTATTGCACAAAAGGTATTGCACAGTGAGGTGAAGAGGCACTACAGCTTAGTTGTTCCCCCCTCCTTTGTCCTCCTGTTTCCCCTCCCTCTCCCCTCCAGAGAGGAGTTAAACAGTCTGATGGCGTGTGGGACAAAGGAGTTTTTAAGTCTGTTAGTTCTTGTCTTTGGGAGAAGCAACCTGTCACTGAACAGACTCTTCTGGTTGTTAATGGCCGTGTGCAGAGGATGCCCAGCATTGTCCATAATGTCCATCAGTTTCTTTAATGTCCTTTTCTCTGCCACTGTCACCAGAGTGTCCAGCTTCATGCCGACCACAGAGCTAGCCCTCCTGATCAGTTTCTCCAGCCTGGATGAGTCCTTCTTTGCTGTGCTGCTCCCCCAGCACACCACAGCATAGAAAAGTACTCCAGCAACCACTGACTGGTAAAACATCCTCAGGAGCTTCCTGCAGATGTTAAAAGACCTCAGCCTCCTGAGGAAGTACAGTCGGCTTTGGGCTTTTTTATACAGGTGCTCTGTGTTGCATGACCAGTCCAGTTTATTGTCCACCCACAGCCCGAGGTACTTGTACTTGTTGACCACCTCCACCTCCTCCCCCTCTATCTGAACCGGCAGTGGACCTGCTCTAGACCTCCCGAAGTCCACAACCAGTTCCTTAGTCTTTGAGGTGTTGCGTTGCAGGTGGTTTGTGTGACTCCATGCGACAAAGTTCCTCACCAGACTTCTGTACTCCTCTTCCTGATCATCCCAGATACACCCCATGATGGCTGTGTCGTCTGCAAACTTCTGAATGTGGCATAATTCAGAGTTGTACGACACATTTCGGTGAAAAGAAAAGGAGAGAGCATACGACAAATGGGGCACCTGCTGAACTCTCTCACGTAAGGTGGCGTCATGCTATTCGAGGATGATGTCACTTCCCAGTGAGAGCGGCTGCTTGCAGACATTCGGTGAGATCTGTTCCATTTACCGCACCGCTGGAGGAATCAATGGGACATATAGTTAATGAGGAATAACTAGAAGTAATGGTGGCCTGCTTCAGTGAGTGTAACATCCCATTTACGCTGATTATGCTGCATTAAGCTAATCATATTATCAATTAGCAGCTTTGTACTTTTATCGTATTTACAGTGTGTTTTGCAGAATTTGATTACGTTGCTTTTTAGAGCTACAGCAACATCGCATTAAATAAAATCTCCAAATGTTGTACGTAATTTATTTATCTTGTTATAACTTCATTTTCTCCTCCTAGCAATATGGGACACAAACAGTGTTGATTGGCATTGGAACAAAAAAGTATTCTCGCATCATTCATTAGAGAAGAACACATTATTCCTTTTTTTTGTCCTTATCAATTTATGTTCCACTTAGCTGATGCATTCAGCTCGTAAAAAACAGCAGTCCTGATTTCATCCACATAATGATGTGTAATTGCTGTTTTGTTATTTTTGAGGCAATGCATTATAGAGAAAAATCTCTAAAGGTATTTATTTAAATCATCTATACAATAAAATGCATAAATATGTGATAATACAAAGAATCCATGCAGAGAAGAAACATCAGCAGTCCGGCTGGCTTCTGTGCTCATTAACGGTGCCAAAACACTTTTCCACTACTTTTTGTTTTTTTTAACTTAATAAGCTTTTATTTTTCTCTAGCTGACAATGGGGAAACAGGGAGATGGTGGCAGAAACAGTGGCTGCCTAAATATGGGCCTTTCATCTGGCTTAACTCAACAAATGGACCTCATTGTCTTGAGGAATCCTATTTTGGCGTTCTGCGGGCACGCTGTGTCCTTCTCTGGGGCCCGGGTGCAGCGAGGAAGGCCCTTATCAACAGCGCTCAGTGTGTGGAATTGAGGAATTCAGTTCTGCCTCAAATAAAACCACAAAAAAGAACGAGGAGGGGGGAACAGGAGTGAAAATAAAAAAGAGAGCGAGACAGAGGAGGACGGGACGAGTGGGGCTGGGTGGGTGTGTGTGTGTGTGTGTGTGTGTGTGTGTGTGTGTCGTGGTGCTCTGGGATGACTCTCCAGATGCTTCAACTCTCCCACTTAGACGCTAGCCACAACCTTACATACACACATGCGTTCAAGTATCTATGTGCACCTGTTCACGTACGCATTTACTGTATTTACTGTTCATACAGCATGTGCATACACATGAATACAGTACTCATGGACACACTGTGTGAAAATTGCCTGTAAACCCATCAATGGTGCTCCCAGTGGGGAAGCTTTTATACGCTCTAATTTCCAATGTTATCTTCCAGTGCTCGGAGCCAATGCCCAAATAGAGCCGTTTCTATCTGCTAGATAAACTCTGTGTTCTTTTATATGTGCGCATGAGCCTTTTCCCCTGTGTGCATTTATATCTGGACGTGTAATGCATGCCTGCTTTTACAGTGCCTATATTCACAAGATTCGGTTATTCACAGCTGGTCCTTCAAAGAGAAAAATGTGCAGCAGAACTAGTTTTTGTTTTTGTTTTTTAACCAACCACCAGTTAAAGTTAATTACAGTGGATGTTGAAATTGGGGCTCCTGATAAGAAACATGAAAAGCAGAGGAGGTAGAAAGGAACGACAGAAAATTAATTTAGAAAATAACTAATTATGAAACACATTGGTCTTTATCGAAACAATAAAAGCTGGAGCACAGAGGCACTTTAAAGGATAAAAGATACTTTTTTTCGATTCAGGTAGACTTGGTTAAGGAGGCTCTATGCCTCGAGGACATTTAGAGGTGCCGTTCAAATTAGAAAGTCCTGTTGTGTTTTCAATCGTAAAATAACAATTTGGTTGGAGTAAGAAATGCAATCTTTGTCCTGTAAGAATAACAATATTTTTTTTTACCATTAAATCTAATTAGTTTGATATGAAAAACTTCAGCACAAGCAAGCCATTATTAGACTAGAGCACTTTCATTGTGAATATATTCAAAATCCATTAAAATTTTGTGGCTAGTATAACCCTATTTACACAGATTGTATCATGAATAAACAGCAGGAAAATGTGCTGTCATAACAGCCTGACCCACCGACCAAAACACAAATTTGTGCTGGTTATTTTAAGCGTTCGCTCCAAAAATAGGACAAGTTGATGGATGCAATGTTTGACTTTGTTTTGGGTTCTTTGAGAAGACCCACTTGATATGCCTGTCACTGCAGCCACAACAGCCAGGCTGGTATTATAATCACACTGTGAGAGTGTTGGTTGGTGTGAAATACCGCCGTGTAAACTACTGCATGTTTCACAGCTGTGTACACTGAAAAAAAGGGACTGGCCATCTCTTGGATTTATGTAAGCATCTTGCATGTATTTAACACAATTGCCTCATGTTTTAAAGATAAATGTAACTATATAGTGTAAAAACTACATGATATGCAGAAAGGGTGTATTAAATTGTTTATATCATGTTCAGGTGAAGTAAGTCAATAAGATAGCAACGTTAAATCTCGTGGAACCACGCGTGATTTCATCTCGCGGGCTTTGGATCGTGGTTTAAAAAATGCATCCATCTCAGTCAAGTCGAGCAGCCAACTCTACGTTTTTTGGTATGTCTTGATTTTTTGAATTAATATTTACCATATTTCAGCCAAATGTAGTTAAACGTCTAAAGTGCCGCCATGTAACATGCTAAAAAAGAGCCGTTAGCTTATTTGCTGTTTTATCTGTTATCAAAGAATTGGCGCTTTTTCATTTGAATTTGTCTTTGGCACAAGAGCCGTAATATCACATTAAACCTAATTACGAGGCACTCATAACATAATTTGGTTTTCTGTGTGAATACATTTGTCAACTGACTCTTCAGTTACATTGTGTATTTACTGCACCGTGGTGTTAGTGAGATTTTGGACATCGAACAGCTTTAGCTAATATCATCAGCGGCATTATGCTAGCTTACATCCCTACCCCTCCTGCCCTCACCTGCTGTCCTTTTGTTTTTGTTTTTGTTTTTGTTGATGCACATTGAGAGACCACATCTATTCTGCATTTCACCAGGAGTCAGCTGATGGATTGTGGGTTCAAGGTGTTATGGTAAGAAAGTATATTCTATTTTCGCTTAAGGTTTCTGTAACTTAATTATAATAGGTTTTTTATAATTATTAGGTGCATGCATACTCAAATAGACCACCCTATTAATACAACTGAGAAATCCAAAATCTGCCATAGGTTTAACTTATACCTGTATGTATTGTCAGAAAGGTGATTACTGGACTCACATTAATGCACACTTGAACTAAAATGAGGTTGTAACTTGTGGGTTCTTGGGTTGCAAATCAGAAATAAACATTTTTTTAATCCCATAAGATCTGGAAACACAGTTTTTATTCAACAAAACATTACTGATTATTAACCAAGCACAGTGCCTGCTGTTATTTCAAAATAATTTTATGTCATTTCAGATGAAATGCAGCATTCCAGTGCATCCCAACCATGCCTTTACAGTCAAGGTTTCTGACGGAGCTGAGTTTCTCTCTCACAGTCTGCTGAAAGTGTTTGCAAAGTGATCGGGGGAACAGGGCACAAAGCTAAAGGATGTAGCTGCCATGATGACAGTAAGAACTTTAAAATTCTTTAACTACAAAGTGTATATGTATTGCATTAGGTCAGTAAAAGATTTTTATGCTGCATCCATTGAAACAGTCAACTATTACCTGTGAGTACTGATTCCACCGAAAGGATGCCATAATTTTCGTCATGCATTTACTGGCCCACTGAGAAAAATTGATCTTTTTAAAAAAATAAATGTTCTGGAAACTATATATCCATAAAGTTGATGTCAAACAGGAACTTTTGATATTGCTTTGTAGATGCTGGTGTTGCATGTTGACTGGTTTAAGTTTTGGTCTGGGATAATTTTCTTCTGTGCTACTGAAAAGTTCACAAATCTCTGTTTTCTTTGTTATAATACTTTAGGATGACATTAATGCTCAAAGGGAGTCTCATCAAAGTGCTCCACATCTGTGTGAAAGACAATTGCAACATCTTGGTGCAGGAGTTCATGGTGAGTGTTTTATGAGTAGATTGTGGCTTTGCAACATTTAAAAATGCATTTAGTTATCCACTTGATCCTCATTGGACCAGTTAGGACCAGTAGTCCTCTTTAATAATTTGAAGTTCACATGAGGCCTGGTAGTGAACTCAGCCGCCGGCCCTTGAGGCCCCACCCCTGTATTAGGGGTCACATCAGTGTGAAAAAACTTTAAATTTGTCATTCTAGTGAACAAAGGAAAATCCCACCAATATTTATATTAGCTTTTGTTTGAAAAAATGACCAACAGCTAACCAAATTGTGGGGCTGAAAGTCTAAATTCTAACATCTTCTGAGTGACAAAACCTGGATTTCTGATGGGCCGGTGTCTTTCTAACAAAAACTAATGTAAAGCATTTGAAATTATGTTTTTCACCCTCTCTTAGAAACTCTGTTAGACCATGAATGGCAGCATGGCAGGCCACTCTTTGGCTATAGCTATTTACTATGTTGCTTGCATTGGTTTAAATTACTCTAACATTAGAACTGGTAGATTCAAAAGAGATGAGTTTAAAAAGGAATCTTAAAGAAATGTTTTGTGTTTAACCAGGACTTGACTGAGGCCACTGCACAGATTGAGAAAACCACAATGAACATCTGTCTCCAGAGGATGCACCAGGCAATGACTTTTCTGACGTTGGCATCATCATCGAGGGTATAGTAGTTCTTCAAGATCTGGATAACGTGACCTTTGCAGTAGCCATGCTGTTTGGACCTTTTTTATTCCTTCAACATGAGTTACCCATCACAACTCTGCTACACTTTTGAGGTGATTCAAAGGGTGGTAATGGAGTTGGAAGCAACTCAGCTCTCAAGAAAAGCTCACAACTAAGACAAAACTGCTCCTGCAACGAAGCTCACTGTTATGCATGTGAGGTGACCAGCTCTAGGTGAGAAGACATTTAAATCTCACACTTGTTCTGCTGCATTTTTGAAGCTCAATTCCAGGAACAGATCGCAGGGTTCATTTTTATATACACTGCAACTGCCATGAGGACGAGCCGTTTTTTTGTTGTTGTTGTTGTTTGTTTTTCCTTTTGCTCTGTACAAGTTCTCTGTCTGTTTGGCAGCATTTTTAAATTTCTCTTTGTATTTTTTCTTTCTTTTACTAGTGAAGAGATGTAGCATGAACAGTTATGCAGTCTAAATATCCCATATGGGCCGTGTGAAATGGTATTTTCAGTTTCATTCAGTTGAAGTAAGGAACGTTGAATATTTCTAAGCTTGCTGTTTTGAACCAAGATGTCACAGTATGATCAGTGCCGTAATTTTTGACAGTCACTGTATCAATGTTATTTTTGCATCTCTTGAATAAAGGTTTTGACCTGCAAGTGCTAATTTCTTTAGTTATTGGGGTAAAATGGGTAATGTTAATAGGAAGGTGTTTGCCAATTCAGTAACCTAATTTAATGTTAATGGAAACTAACATTACCTCAAATTGTTTAGTTATAATTGTTGTTTAACTGAATCTTGACGTCAGAGGCCTTAAATAGAATGTTTTGTATTGTTCTTTCCCAACATTTTTCAAAAGAAACAGTCTAATTTCTTTGCTGCGATTGATTCCAGAGAACACGGAAGAACTGACATTATTTAACTGTTGGTTTATATAGATTCAGTAGTGGAGTAATGTCAGTTTAATTCTTTACCTACTGTCAATGCAGTGAAATTAGACATTTTGTTTTGAAAGGTTACTGGTGGATGCCAGCAACCATCTTGGAAGAGAACAATATAATCTGTTATAAGGCCTCCATTTGAAAATTGTGTATTTGATACTAGAATATAATAGCAAAATGTAATTTGAAGATAACATGTAGTATTTAAGGGACCAAGTAGTATTGGGTAAAAGTTATTGAATGGTGTTGGGATAAAGTGAGAAAATTGTGAAGGATTAAAATATTTCAAGAGCTCAAATTACTTCATCAAAACATGTTTAAGTCACATTTTATCAACACAAATTGCACAGGTTTATTGAACATGAATAAATTGTGTTAATTTAACTCAATTGTTTAAGTTGCTGCCAAAGCAAAACATCTGTGTGCAACAAATGTCCACCATTGAATTAAGTAAATCCAACAACATATTTTTTTCAGTGTAGGGTGCATTCACAAAACCAAGAGGTTCCAATCATTTGTAAAAGAAGTGAACCCTGTAGTTATATGTATATTTATGCATGTAAGTTACATTCACAGTGTAGTGACAGGAAACAGCAAAAGCTAATTTTAGTCAAGATTTTGCAACCTACTGTCATTTGACAAAAAAAGACTGAAATAACCAGAACAACCAACAGGTAGTGTCTTAGCAATTTTCTGTGTAATGACTTGCAATTTCATTTAAGAGGAGAATTGGATCCATCGCCAGAAAAATGGCTTTCACTGTACCAAAATACCTTCACTTCCAGTTTCTAGAAATGCTGGCTCAAGTTGTTGTCACACAATAACAGCATTTCAAAAGGAAGTGTTGGTGTAGAGGTGAGGTTTTGAACTGCTATATGAATAGCAACAGCTGTGCCTCTGTAGCAGCAAGCCATATCATAGCTTTTAGCTGTGAGCAGATCATTGTATTTTAAGCGCACTGCCATGATTAGGGCGTGTTGGGAAAACAATGTTTGCAACACAATTAGACTCTATTTGTGGTGGTGGCGGGGAGGGTGTGTGTGTGTGTGTGTGTGTGTGTGTGTGTGTGTGTGTGTGTGTGTGTGTGTGTTTCCCATGTTGTTCCAAAGCAACGTTTCCCCCTCCTCTCCTAATCTCTCTCCTCATTACTTAGCTTTTCCTGCTGCACTGATTGAAGTCTGTACATAGTTCTAACAATTTAGTCTGATAGCTAATATACTTCAAACTGTTCAGCTAAGCTGTCTTCATTTTCTCAGTACTAGTCCAGACAATATGTGGGTCTCCTTAGGATGAACCTTTTTTTTAAGATGTTTATAATGACAACTACTTGCAAACTACAGGCTGATTTCAGTAGCGGCTGTTTGTAAAAATGTTGAGGGGGAGTAATTGGGTCTGACGGGTCCACAATGTAAAGCATCATACAGGTCAGGAAAAAAAAGCACCAGTTGAGAATCAACACAAACACTTTAATATTTCTTAAACTTTTGCGATTAAAAAACATGATATCTATACACACTACAGAGTGTCTACACTTGTATTTTAACACATCCAGTGAGGCAACAAAGTCCACCAAACCACAGAATATCCAGGATTATCACTCTCCTTGTCACGGGTTGCTCTGAGGATCCACTCGCAGGACTCCGGAGTGTGTTGTAACAGAGACAGTTTATTCACAAAAATCTTCACGAAGTGTATTTACAGGCAGTGCGAGGACAGTGCTATATACAAGATGTGCGAGGACAGGTTCCAGGGCTCCAGGGAAAACAAGGGGATCACACACACGCTCACGCCAACCTCTCTCCGCTAGTGACCAGCCACCTCTTACACGCTCCACACGGGGAAACACGGGGACGGGTCCGGGGAATCTAGAACAGAGAGACAAATGTTACTTTCTGAGGCGGAAGTGTGGGAAACTAGGGCTCAACGTGTACTGACAGGAGTCTTCACAACAATCCAGCGTTGAACAGCTGATCTCCCCCTTCTGATATACCAGCTGGTCTGATGAGGCCCAGGTGTGCATGATCCGGGAGGGCGTGGGCCGAGGGCGTGAACCCGCCATGAGTTCCGCCCCGGCAAAACAGGGGAGGGGGAGAGAGATTGCTGATCAGTGCCTTGCCGACCCCGCAGGTCGTGACAGTACCCCCCCCCCCCCCAACGGGAGCCTCCTGGCGACCCCCAGGCTTCCCAGGGTGAGCCACATGGAACCGCCGAACCATGGCCCGGTCCAGCAGAGCCACCCGCGGGACCCAGGAACGCTCCTCAATGCCATAGCCCTCCCAGTCCACAAGATACTGCAGGCCACGGCCCCGGCGCCTGATGTCCATAATCCGAGACACGGAGAAGGCCGGACGGCCAGCGACGACCCGGGCGGGCGGAGGGGGTCCGGAAGGAGGGCACAGAGGACTGGAACAGTGAGGTTTGATCTGCGAGACATGAAACACATTGTGGATACACATGGTCCTGGGGAGCTTGAGGCGCACAGAAACGGGGTTAACAATGGAGTCCACTTCGAACGGGCCAATGAAGGCGGGGGAGAGCTTTTGCGACTCCGTCCTGAGAGGCACATACCGGGTCGAGAGCCAAACCTTCTGTCCAGGTGAGTAGGCCGGGGCCAGGGACCTGCGGCGATCCGCCTGCCGTTTGTTCCAGTCCGCCGTGCGAAGAAGGGCAGCTCTAGTGGCCCGCCACGCGCACCCACACCGCCGCAGGTGCTGCTGAACAGAGGGCACAAAGTGCTCACCTTCGATGGCAGGGAACAGGGGAGGTTGGTACCCCAGGGAGGCCTCGAACGGGGAGACGCCTGTGGCCGACAAGGTAAGGCTATTGTGAGCGTACTCCACCCACGTCAGTTGCTCACTCCAGGTGGTCTGATTAGTGGACGTCAAGCAACGGAGAGCCGTTTTGAGTTCTTGGTTGGCCCGTTCCGCTTGACCGTTGGTCTGTGGATGAAAACCTGACGAGAGACTAACCTGGGCCCCCAAGGAGGCGCAGAACTCCCTCCAAACACGTGACGTGAACTGTGGGCCTCGGTCCGAGACCACTTCAGCAGGGATCCCGTGGAGGCGAAACACATGAGTTGACAGAAGCCGGGCGGTCTCCAGGGCAGTGGGGAGCTTGGGGAGAGCGACAAAGTGGGCAGCTTTAGAGAAACGGTCGACAACGGTGAGGATGACTGTGTTACCTGATGACGGCGGAAGACCAGTGACAAAGTCAACCGCAATGTGGGACCAGGGGCGGCTTGGCGTAGGCAAGGGATGAAGTAGGCCGGCAGCAGGCTGGTTGACCGGCTTATTCTGGGCACAGGTTGGACAGGCAGCGATGAAGTCTTGGACGTCCTTGGCCAGTGTAGGCCACCAGGCGAACCGCTTGATGAAGGTGACGGTGCGATGAACGCCCGGATGACAGGTGAGTTTTCCGCCGTGGGCCCATTGTAGCACTCGTGAGCGAACCAACGTGGGAACAAAGAGCAAGCCCGGGGGACCAGTACCTGGATCCGGTTCCGCCCGCTGGGCCTCCCGTATGGCGGACTCGATCTCCCATGACAGGGCTCCGATAACGCACGTGGGAGGGAGAATGGGAGCCTCACGGGTGGGGTCCTCTGAGGTGGTGAATTGACGGGAAAGGGCATCGAGTTTCACGTTCCGGGAGCCGGGCCTGTAGGTGATGGTGAAGCAGAATCTGGTAAAGAACAGAGCCCACCTGGCTTGTCGAGCATTTAGTCGTTTAGCCGACCGGATGTATTCGAGGTTCCTGTGGTCAGTCCATACCACAAAGGGTTCTGTTGCGCCCTCTAGCCAGTGGCGCCACTCCTCCAGGGCGAGTTTGATTGCCAACAGCTCCCTGTCCCCGATGTCGTAGTTCTGCTCTGCAGGAGAGAGACGACGAGAGAAGTAAGCACAAGGGTGGAGCTTACCGTCTAGTTGCTGGGAGAGAACTGCTCCGACCCCTACATCCGAGGCGTCCACCTCCACGATGAACTGCCGCTTGAGATCCGGTTGCCGGAGGATGGGCGCCGACGCGAAACGTTTCTTTAGCCGGGAAAAAGCCTCCTGAGCCTGATCATCCCAGCAGAAAGGCACCTTAGGGGAAGTTAAACGGGTTAGTGGCAAAGCAATCTTGCTGTAGTCACAAATGAACCTCCGATAAAAGTTTGCAAAACCGAGGAACCGTTGAAGCTGCTTACAGTTAGGCGGCGTGGGCCAGTCTAAGACTGCTTGTACCTTAGCTGGATCGGTTCTTAAATCGCCCCGTTCGATGATGTAGCCCAAAAACGACACAGTACTCACATGGAACTCGCACTTCTCCCCTTTAACAAACAGCCGATTCTCCAGGAGGCGTTGCAGGACTTGTCTGACGTGATGTACATGATCCGGGAGAGAGCGGGAGAAGATGAGAATGTCGTCAAGGTACACAAACACAAAACGATCGATGAAATCTCAGAGAACATCATTGACTAGACTCTGAAAGACAGCTGGAGCATTAGTCAGTCCAAACGGCATGACCAAGTATTCAAAATGGCCCAGGTGCGTGTTGAAGGCCGTTTTCCACTCGTCACCCTCTCTCATCCTGACTAAGTGGTAAGCATTCCGCAGATCGAGCTTAGTAAAAATGGTCGCCCCCTGCAGGAGTTCGAAGGCGGAGGATAAGAGCGGCAGAGGGTATTTACTCTTAACAGTAATGGTATTGAGACCCCGGAAATCATTACATGGCCGAAGGCTTTTATCCTTCTTAGTGACGAAAAAGAACCCGGCAGCCACAGGGGATGAAGAGTGGCGAATCAGTCCATCAGCCAAGGATTCATTAATATACTTCTCCATGCATTCACGTTCAGGTTGAGAGAGACTGTATAAGCAACTAGTGGGAAGGGGTGCACCTGGGAGCAAATCAATACTGCAGTCGTACGGGCGATGAGGGGGAAGAGAGCGGGCGCGGTCCTTCCAAAACACTTGCTTGAGATCATGATACTCTGACGGGATAGCTGAAAGGTCAGGGGGCTCGTGTGGTAGTGGTTTAGCTGCTTTAACGGGAGTAGCTGCTGTCAAACAGGTCATGTGACACTCCTCCCCCCACCCCAGAACCCTCTCCTCCCTCCAGTCGAGCAGGGGCTTCAAAGACATAAAACTGCAGCAGTTCAGTCTGATTCCCAGACAGCGTTAGGGACACGGGTTCTGTAACATGAGTTATGTCGGGAAGACGATGACCGTTTAAAGCGGTGACCTGCAACAAGTGGGGTAATGCCCGTGTGGAAATCTTAAGTTTGAGAGCCAGGGAAGCATCTATGAAGCTCTGCTCTGCCCCAGAGTCAATCAGCGCCTGAAGAGAGTGAGAGGCAGAGTGGACAGTCACTTTAGCGGCTAGCATGAAGCGTGAAGGAGAATGTGAAAAGGAGACCTCGCCCACCTGTATCCTCCTTTCTACCGGCGGGCGGGGTCTTTTGGCCGAGCAGGACAGACCTTGGCGAGATGGCCCTTGTGGCCGCAGTAAATGCACTCACCGGATCGCCATCTGTGTGCCCTCTCCTCCGGGGAGAGTTGGGAGCGTCCGATCTGCATGGGTTGCTCCTGCTCGTCGCCGCGGTCCACTTCCCGATCGCTACTTCCGCTTCCGCCGGAAGCTGACTCCGCACGCCCCACAGGCCTCTGGGAACCGTAGTTGCTGGCGCGGTGACGCGCCCTCAAATGTTCATCAACCTTAACACATAAGGCGATCACCTCCGATAGAGTCTTGGGCAGCTCCCTCATTAACAGTTCGCCCTTAAGGACATCACAAACATTGTTCAATAAGGTACTTATCAGCGCAGGCTGCCCCCATCCCGTCTCCTCAGCCAGTGTCCAGAACTCCACAGAGAAGTCCGCCATACTCCGTCTTCCTTGTTTTAAGTTCAGCAAACGGTGGCCCGCTGCCTCAGCTCCGGTGCCCCTTTCGAACACACTTTTGAACTTTGAGAGAAAATCAGCATAGGTAATCTCCGGGCTAGTCCGTAACACTGCTTGGGCCCAGTTCAAGGCTTGACCGCGGAGTAACTGAACGAAAAAGGCTATCTTAGCTCCATCACTCTCATACGTTCGCCGCAGCTGCCTAAACTGCAACGTAATCTGCGTTAGGAAACCAGCACACTTGTGGAACTCACCAGCGAATGGCTCCGGTGACGGTAGAGCTCGTTCCAGGGGTTCCGCGGAAGCGGGGGCTGGTGGCGTGGAGTGTTCCGGGGCTGGCGGCTGTGCGGGAGCAGACGGGGGTGGCATAGCGGGACCTGGCAGCGGAACGTGCTGAGCGAGAGCCTGAGTGAGTGCGATCAGCTGTTGGTTAATGTGTTGTAGCATCTGCTCGTGTCGCTCCAACACGGCTTCCGGAGGAGGGGTGGGTTGTAGAGCTGAGTCCGCTGGATCCATAGTATGGCTGGATTGTTACTGTCACGGGTTGCTCTGAGGATCCACTCGCAGGACTCCGGAGTGTGTTGTAACAGAGACAGTTTATTCACAAAAATCTTCACGAAGTGTATTTACAGGCAGTGCGAGGACAGTGCTATATACAAGATGTGCGAGGACGGGTTCCAGGGCTCCAGGGAAAACAAGGGGATCACACACACGCTCACGCCAACCTCTCTCCGCTAGTGACCAGCCACCTCTTACACGCTCCACACGGAGAAACACGGGGACGGGTCCGGGGAATCTAGAACAGAGAGACAAATGTTACTTTCTGAGGCGGAAGTGTGGGAAACTAGGGCTCGACGTGTACTGACAGTAGTCTTCACAACAATCCAGCGTTGAACAGCTGATCTCCTCCTTCTGATATACCAGCTGGTCTGATGAGGCCCAGGTGTGCATGATCCGGGAGGGCGTGGGCCGAGGGCGTGAACCCGCCATGAGTTCCGCCCCGGCAAAACAGGGGAGGGGGAGAGAGATTGCTGATCAGTGCCTTGCCGACCCCGCAGGTCGTGACACTCCTCATGGCCACCCAAAGCTAATTCAAAGGCTCTGCTAAATTTACACACTTTATAATTGTGGACAAAATTGGCTAACTTTTTATCACCTCTTCGTTGTGTTTTATTCTGCTAATTTGATAGCTTTCATCCAGCTGTTCTACTATGCTAAACCTGCCAAAAAGCTGTAGCTTCAAGCTGTTTTCCAATGGCTACTCTCCTGACTTTTGCACTTTTCTGTTAAGTACTTTAAGTCCCATAGAACCATGGTGATCCACAACATTTTGATACCAGGACTTTGAAAGAGACTTTGAAAACAATGCAAAAGAGTGCATTTCTCACCCCCACATCCAGTTATCCAACTACGCTGTAGCATGCTAGGCAAGGTCAGTGTATATGCTCTCCCACAATCCACGGACTGCTGTTGAATATTTAATTCTGGGTGGACAGCTCCAGGTTGGTGTTAATAAACACTTAAATTTAACTCTACTGCTTCATCAGTAATTGAAGTCACCAATCACAATGATGGATTTTTTTCCTCACAGTATTTTTACCGGGGCAGCACTGTAGCACCCTCAACTGACAAGCCACCACTGGCTGATTCTATTTAGCATTCTCCCAACACCATAAACTGTACACTGAGATGGACTTCTCCACAATCTCTGTCTTTGTGGAGTACTTTTGTGGAGCCGTCATCACTTTGTGTTGTTTTGTTTTTTTATTTGAAGACCATATGCTAACTTGGTTAACTAGCATGGGAAATTGAACTCAGTAGCTCCTCATTTTTGAAAAGTCTGGTTCAGGCGAAGTGAATTTCCCCTTCATTTTCTCCATTGACATTTCAGAAAATCCTTATATAAAGAATTCTAAGATGTGAACCAAGACAGCTAGCTATGGTGTGAAACGTATATGGATCAAAAATTCAGGAAAACAGCTGGATAAAAAAGGAAAGTTGTAAGATTGTGCACAATATTATTTTTACCGGTGAAAGAACTACTCATCCCAACATCTCAACTACTCAACAAATAATGTTGTGTAATAATAGTTTGGAGTAATTTTGGAGTTTGTATAGTGAATGTCCAGTAAAGTAGAGCTTTGTTACTGATATGGTACAATACTTCGTTCCTGACTACAGTCACCTCTGGTGGTTTTTTAAGTCATCAAGTGACTTGACATTTCCTGGCTTAGATATTTCCATGATAACAGCAGCTTCCACCAGTCAGAGAAATTTTTGTTCCAGTGTTGGATTATGGATAGAGTATTTATGTTTTTGCAACATCGATAATAAATAATATAAATGAAAAGAAAAGAAAAGAAAAGAAGATAGCCGTGTGATAGACTGGCAACCTGTGCAGTGTGTACCCTGCTTCTCGCCCTATGACAGCTGGGATAGGCTCCAGCCCCCCAACAATCCTCATAAGGATAAACAGAAGAGAATGGATGGATGGAAGAAAAACAAACAATGCTGATAACATACATACTTGTAGTTTCTGGAGCACATAGCATAATTTCACAATGGGAAGTTTCACCAATGCTCCAGATTTTCTCCGTTTGTGGATTGCTTTTGAGATCTTTAAGCTTACATCACTTTGTCAGACAGGTTCCATTTATGTGATTTTTTTGTTTGTTTGTTTTTTTTGTTTGTTTGTTTTGATTCAGCAGGTCTGGCAGTGGTAGTGGTAATAAGTAATGAGGCCTGGGTGTTGCCAGTGAAACTGAGCTCAACAAACAATGTGGTTAATCACAGTTAATTCATGATTGAACAAGAGGGGAAATTACTTTTTCACATAGGGCCAGGTAGATTCAGATAGCTTTTTTCCCCCATGAATTAAATTATAATGTAAAAGCTGCATTTTGTTTTTTTACTCTGGTTATCTTTGTCTAATATGGAAACTTACACTTTTCAGATTGTCAAAGGCAAGTGTGACAAATATGCAAAAAACTGGGAAATCAGGGATCAACTACTTTGTCACACCACTATGTGTCCCTGGGTGACCTACCCAAGTAAAAATTATGTGAGAAAAATTGTTTCTAAGTGTTACTATAAAGTCGAGTTGGCTGCCCAAACAAGTTCATAGGCTAAGCGTCACATTACCTTGTATTTGAAGTTTTATTCAGTTGTATGTTTTTAAATGAAATGCAAATCAAAAATGAAATGGTAATTCAGTTAACTGCTGTTCCTGTTTATGCATCAGACAAAGACTGCTCCTTCTGTGTACTTGAGAAAGTAGCGTTTACTTTCATTTCATCATGCTGTCGACTTCACCAAAGCTTTCATTGCTGTAGAGAGCCATGAATACAGTGCTTATTTTTGTCTTTGCTTTCTTTTTCGGGTTGATGTCATGCATTCCATTAACCAATTAACCAGTGAGTGAGCAAGAAAGGAAGAGGGAAAGAAAGAGAGGCCACCAATGGCAAGAACAGGAGAGACGCACACCCTCAAACACAAACATGCTCGCTGCGATCAATCTGATGTGAAGTAGTGCAATTTACAACAGGGCAAGCACTGAGTCACCTTGCTAGTGAGTGTCATTCGTCAGGACACGGTAACTGGGCCCAGTGGTGTTCTTAAAGCACCACAGGGCATCAAGCCAGTGTGTAAGGTGTCAAGGCTAAGTTACACATTGAGGTGTGACATTACCACCAGTTGTTGGGACAATAAACAAACGCTGTTGGGCGCTCTATTGGAGCTTTTGCCCACTGAGCTCAGGTTATCTGAAATGTCTTTCCGGGGCTGCCTTTGTTAAGTGATGCCTGGTGGGGCTTAAACTTCCACACTACGCAGCAGCGACTATAGGGAATATTTGGCAAGACCAATACAAATAACACCGTTTTTTTATTGTTTGTTTGTTTAAGGAGAAAGTCTAGAGTCTAATAATTTTTTAATCACTTGTACAAAAAACTACATCAAGACTTACATACAACATATACAATTTTAGAACCTCTGTTAGGTTTTCACACATTTTCTGTGTATTTTCCTTTTAAAAATTGCCAAATATTCTAGATAATATGATTGCCTTACACTTGAGTAATCACTGTAAGCCGAAAGGTCAGACTTCAGATTACTGTGAACACTCCATTTTCAACAATTTTTTTCTATTCTTGACTCCGGGTGATGTCAGTGAGATGGGATATCCCTAATATTGTCATCCCAGGCACAACACTCCAGCCACGAGAACTGCAGCCCCATCTACATGCTGTTCAAACCTTCTGTTTAGTCAGTCAGAGGACAGCTGGCCTTCAAGTGGGCTTGTTTCAGAGAGTGGACTGGCTGAAGGGCTTCACCGAGGCCAAGTATGAGATAAACGCAAATCACTGTGAACTTAGTCTGTTAGCTGGAAACAAGCAAACAGGTCACCTTAACTGACTGTAACACCTGCAAGATTGTGATAAAAGCAGTCTTTTTCCACACCCCCACACATTTTTGTTAATGATGAAATCAAATCTGTTTAAAACGTGCAGGGCCACATTGCAGCATGGGATGCTCGTTCTCAATCTTTTATGTGTGCATGTTAAACAACAACCGCTAGTGGTGCAGCAGCTCAGGGCAAACGTGCATCCCCGTCCCTCCTACTGGGTAGCAACACACGCATATAAACTCATAACGATTTTTAGCCACAGGGTGCCAAGCTTCACATGCAGCACTAGGAGTTGTACCACAACAAATCGTGTTGTTCATTTAGTAAATGTGAAAGGCATCATATTGATACAAGATGGGCTACAAGGAGCTTGAATTAGAACATTAAAGTGTGTGTGTGTTTATTCATTTTATGGTCTTGTGCTGCTGATACTGTCTATTTAACAGAGTTGCACTTTACTGGTCTGTGTGTGTGTGTGTGTGTGTGTGTGTGTGTGCAGGAGAACTTTCTCAACTGACCTTGACCAGTTTTTCACCTCCGTTAATGCTGCTGCCTTTTATATATGTGAGCATGAATGAGTATAGTGGTATGGTAAATGTGTGATGGAGTGGCTGCCACTGTCCCATAAAAATTTCCTCCCCTGGGGACCGACCACACAGACTGGCATCTATACAGCTACAGTATGTTTACATCCCTGTTGTTGTTGTTTTTTAATTATTTAAGGAAAAATGCTAAATATTTACTCACTTCATAATGCATTAAAAAGTTAACATGTGAGAGCAGGTCAGCTGTACCTTGCACATATAACAGGACACAAGGTTCTGTTGCAGTGGTGAAGATTGGTAAGATTGCATTACAAGTGCCACACATTTTCAGCTTTTAACGGAATAACTCACAAATAATTAAAAAGAATTAGCAAATATTTAGGAAATACACAAAAAATGCACTAAATCCCACATAAATCACAATATAATCCAGTTCTAGTCACGAAAATATAGCCATTGTACAGACAGTGTTATTGCACATTAGCATAAATGCGCATACACACACACCTGACTTTGGATTCAGTTTGGCTTTAAGATAATTTTTATTTTCTTTTTGTTCTTTGTAAAAAAAAAAAAAAAAACCAGGAAACTACATATTTTAAATAAGTATTCCATAATGCGTGCAAAAAAAAGTGTGTGTGTTTTTGAATAAAGACCTTTACAAATGCACATGCAGGTGAACTTGAACAAAGCCATTGCCCGAAGAGGCACACATGTAACAGAGATCCTGACTGCTTCCTTCTCTGCCTTGTTCTGCAGGCAAGTCGGCACATTTTTTTCTTCTTTTTCTTCTTCTTTTTTTTCTCTGGTCATTTCGCCGGCAAAATGTCTGTCATTAAAACTGGCCGACAACGACGGCCGTAATCCGGCCCCATTAAGATTTCGATTCCCCTTGTCCTCTGAGGACAAGATGTAATAGCTCAAAAACATCTATTTAGGCAGATGGGAGTGGATTTATTAAAGGGGCGTATTTCACGAATATAACCTCATCTTATCATCAGCAAAGCACTTTTGATTAAACGCCTTAATAAGCAAGTGTCTTTGAGAAGGGTGTGTGCCCTGCAGCTGACCTAGACCTATTGATAAACTACAAAAGTTGGGTTTAGAAATGTGTTCATTCCACTGTTAACAAATCTTGATTAAAGACTGGTAGGAGGAGGGATGTATAAAACCTGCAGTTTCACATCAAAATACACACCGAGGGTGTTTAGAAGACCTTCGAGGATAGAAAGAGTCATGAAAGCATAAATTCCTGCTATGATCAATGTGAACTTTGTGGCCACATCTTATAATACTCACAGGACAAAGATACATGCGTGCAGTGCAGCTTCAGGAGGGGTATGAATAAGCGCAGGCCAACACTAAATGCATTTTGATGTATGTGTGTAGGCGCACAATATTTCCCCTACATTAAGTGCTGGCTTGGAGGCTAACCTTTACTTCCGAGTGGAAGCCGTTTTTTTGGTAGGAGGAGAAATTATTTCAGGGTCAGATGTTGTGCAACTGTGAAAACCCTGGTAATTTGCTGTTGTTTACTGCAGTTGAACAGTCTTGGAGGTCTGAAGCCTCAGTGCCTAAGAAAAATAGACCCTTGCACACAACACGAATGTTTGGTTGATTAAAAAAAAACAATTTTCTCATTATTAACAAAATAATGCAGTCGATTTTAAACTATAGCTTCAAAAAATATACATATACGCAGGTTACTGAGATAGCAACGTCTCCCATTAAACCCGCGAGCAGCCCCTGTTGTTCGGTCACGCGAGGTTCACTTCTTGATAGCAGAGCTTTAATTCATTTGTCTTGTACAGGGCACCTCCTTGACCTTGTGGATGGAGATTAATGAAGAGCTTTAGTGGCGATGAAGGCTATCAGGCACCAAGCTCCCCTCGTCTAATAGAGCAAGAGTTTTACATAGCCAATTATGTCGTTTGCATTCCGCTCGTAAGCACAGTTGTGTCAGGGGGAGCCCAGTCAGCTGTGCTGTTCTTCCCGTTGTTGTTCGCGTTTCGCTTTCATTTTCTTGGATGACGAAAAAAAAATTGGAAGGAATTAAACTATCTCACCAAATGTAAGGCTGAAAGGACACTGACACAAAGCCTGGTGTATTTCTGCAGCTTCCAAGAATCCGGCCGTGTACAATTTTGACGATAAATAACACTATAAACCATCCACAGCCTTTCGCAGTCTTTTTGATCACAGGGTACCGAGTGTACAAGTGCAATTCTGTGCCATTACAGCTCTTTACTCCAATTATTGTCAGCCAGGATGCTTTCGGTAGAGCACTCTGCTCGCCTGTTGTGGTCCAAAGTGTAATTTTTGATTCTCTAAGAATGGGACTTGAAAGTTTGATCTAGGGGCAGTTTAGGCCCACTATCTTGTCATCTGAAGGAGGTTAAAAGAAGATACAGGTGATGGATACAGGAAAGGTGAGAGGCTGACAGAGAAATCTACTTTAATCAATAGGTGCGTAATTGGAAGCTGTCAGTTAAATGTTTTAGTATCGCTACATGTAACAGCGGCTCTGCGTTTCCTACACAAGATAAGGCAATTTGGCTCAGGCTACAGGGGGCTGGAATTGTGTTTGGTGGGGGGAGACTGTTTGATGTGCAGGAGCGGATCTTTCTTTAACCATTCAGAGCGGATACATCTTTGATAGCATGAGATGACAGCAGACTGTTCCTTCATCAGAAAATGTTAGGCTCGCTTTTATTGACGAGAGATCTTTTCAACCTCGGGATCCCAGACGGCCTGGCAAGAGACGAAGATGATGTTTGTGCATCAGGCCAATTAAAAGCCCTTTGTAGTCTGTTTTGCTCAGTACGCCCACTTATTATTGAATCGTTAAGTTTTTCTTGATTGATTTATTTATTTTTTAAGTCTACACCAGTGAATGCTAAAGCTGAGCATCATTGTCCTCACTTGCATCTCTGGGATTATGCGCTTAGTTCCCTTAATGGATTTTGGGTTGCACTTTTCAGTGTCACGAGAGAACTTAAGCTTCAGTGGCAAATACCCATAACCATTAACTATTCTGTGGCTTTTTGAATTTTGCTGTTCTGCAATTAGCCTAATGGAAAATGTCCTCAGATTAGGAAGCAGGAGGGACGTGTTCCATTAAGCTCCCCATAATATATTTAGATCATGCGGTTGTGGTGCGCACCTCAAATGGATGGGAACTGTATTCAAGTTGAGATTATATATTTAGTCCCGAGCAACAGTACGCAAAGTAATGTCCTCCAGCAGCTGAAGTGCTTTAATATGCATTGTTGTAAAGACACAGGGTCATTTTCAAGTCATATGGTATGAGGAAGTAACTCTCAGTAAGAAAGCTAAAGAGTGCATTTCCGAAAAATATGTTTATTTTTCTCTAAGATAGTCAATGTCACTTTCAATTCAGTTTAATTCGATTTTATTTATATACCCCTAAATCACAAAATCAGTCACCTCAAGACGCTTTATATTTATATATATTTCTTTATTTTATGTATTTTAAATCCTTTTGCTCTCAATGTGAGCACTCAAGGTGCTTTCTTACTACAAGTCTCATTCAGTCATTCACATGCACATTCATACAAGTTCTTTTTTCTATAACTTAAACCTAACATTTACACAATCCCACTCTCAATTTAGGGTTCAGTATCTTGCCCAATGATACTTCAAGATGCAGACTGAAAGAAGCTTCTAATTACAAGATGACTGGCTGTACCTCCTCATCCACATGAATATTATCATCTTCTACTAAATTGCCAGAACCACCACTATTAGAATATGCTTTAAGTAAAGGGAAGTAGATGTATAAGTATGGCTGACCAGTGTGACCAAAAATTGGTCAAAATTGATTGAAGGAATTTGATATCACCAATTCCAGTACCAGGTACAGTGGATTCTTTGAGTTGTGCTACAACTTCAACCTTCAGTGTCAGCAAGCATCAAGGAAAATCAATGAATTCTGCTGCAGTTTGTAAAATAAATTACTCTCTGTCAAACCTCAGTCACTGAGCTTCAAAGCTGTTTGTATATGTGTATTTTTAGCTAAAGAAGGGTAGCTGTTTCTCATGCTTTCAGTCAGTGAGTTACTTAAGGTAATCTACCTCCTGGTTCTAGTTTGTATTTGACAAACAGAAGTGAAAGTGGTGTCATGATTCTTTTATTTAATTGTATTTCATTCATTTATAGATCACACCTGTACTATAAGAGGTTTATACAGACCCAGCACTCTCCCAATATTATACCATTTTCTCAGTAGTTCAAGGGGTTCATCGCTGTCTTTGCCTCAATGCTCTATTAAGAAAGGAAGCCATGGTAAATAACACGCAATGTGCACTTCTGGTGCTGTCACACAAATCAGGCAATGTAGCAGCTTCTGGCATGGATAGGCTGGTTTAGTTGTGCTTTAGAACTAGAACTTTTCATGAAACAATTTGTGAGATTTACTGCCTTACTCTTGTTTCATGCGACCATTTTTTTCTAGCTTGCTTGACCATCTCTCTCTGTCTATATATGTCAACTTTAGAAATGTTCAGAGTGAAATGAATTGAAAACGTCTGCACAGCCTGGCACCACAGTTGGAAAATAGTACCAGGTGCCGACCCAGCCTCTTTCTCCTCCCTTAAAAATAAGCTGATGATTGCATAACCAAAATATTTATAATATTTATTTATGCTCAAAAGCTGTAAAACAATGTACATAATTAATTCCTCATAATGATTAACAAGCGTACGGTTGCTTTAGCTAATGTAAATGAGAGAGAGTGCACAGACAATACATACACACTTACAGAAGAGATTGTGCTTGGGTGGTTATATGAGCCATCATGATGATGAAGAATTTGTTTGTTTTTTTTAGTGGAAAATGAGCAATTCAGTGTCACAACTTCAGAGGGTGACAGATGTCAGTGAGCCTATCGGAAAGCTGGTCAAACCACAAGCCAGCACCGGCCGCCTGTCTCCTTCCCCGTGGATCGGCCGACGCTCCTGAGCAGCCTCTTAAAAGGGATCTGAGATTCTGCCATCAACCTCTCTGACGATGGCGGGCCCGTCCCCGAGCATCTGTTCCGTCCTCTCTCTTGCTGGATGATTTCGGGTTGTCACACCACATCCATCGAGATGCATCTGTGTTCCTGCCTTTGTACCTGTCTACATATGTAGCCGTCCCTGTATTTTGCACTCCCTGATGGTTTCTTTCTCTCTCTCTCTTACTCTCCTGTTGTCTGTATCTGTGAATCATTTGCCTCCACATCTGAGGATTCTTGTTATGTCATCATTTTGGCTCACTTGTTTGAAGTGGCCACTCAGACTTAAAAGTTGTTGATTACGACACGCTGTTATTCCCTGAGTGTATGCTCCCAGTGCTGCTCTTTTTCTTTCTTTCTTTTTTTTTTTTTTAAAATATAACCTATATTATTATTAACTTTAAGAACTATTTTGCTCTTTTTCAGCCTGTCCAGTATGTCGGTCATTGTGCATGTTTTTTTTTTCTCTTTTTGTCAGTACAGTACACCAAATGTAGTTAATTCCCCAAATCCTTCACCCGATGATGCAAGCATGGAATGAGCAGCAGCAAGAAAGAGTTAGTTCCATTCTGCAGCTTTCTAATAGTTATTTTCCACAGATACAAGACAGACTGGAAAAACTCTGAAAAACTGAAATTATTGTTGCTCAGGGTGTGACTGCACCAGTGAAAAACAGTGAAGTAGTCATTAAATTAAAACAGACAAAAATCGCCCTAATTGTAGGTTTGCAGCAGGATAATAAATGGCTGGTTTGTACAGAGTGCCAGGCCAGCCTCATTTTCAGAAAGCTGTGTGATTTTGAAAGATCCTGATCACCTTAAAAATGCCAAATTTTACATTAATTAGTGGCCCCCTGTTCACCGTTCAGCTTTTTACACTTATACTTGCCAAGATACTATTCATTTGACAAGAATTGCTAATTTAAAATATGTAAATTACAAGACTTGATATTTTACATGTTTCTGCCTGATTTGCCTTTTGCCTAGTCTAAATTTTCAGTGCATATCAAACATGTGTGTTACTGCACAAATTGTGCAGTAAAAGCCAGTGGCAGATGAACTAATTGATCATCGTGGCACTCATTCTTTTATGTGTAATTGCCTTATTCAACCCACTGCACCTTCACAGGAGCTAAAAAGAAAAACAGAGTCGTCCTTTTTGACTCTGAGTTTTGTGTTCGATCAAACTTTGCAATCAAGGAGGGGGAGAGCATCACGGCAAAGGTTTGCCCTTCTCAGCAGTGAAAATTTGTTGGCCACTCAGCATTCAAGAAGAAAAAAAAGAGTCAGGGCCATAAGGGGCACAGGCTGAGCCACGCAGCCTCCAAACAATGAGGAAAGGATGAATCCATTTGGGATTTCTAATTCTACCAGGCTGTGATTAATCCCATCAGTAAACAATGCAGAGGTCATCGTGTTTTGGAGAACTCCAATTAGAGAGTAATCAGCGCTAATCAGACAAGCTGCTCACCGGCATCTTGGTGATTTCGGCAGCAAAGGGCTCTCTTGTGAATAGTCTGCCCTCCACATTGAGTACGACCGACCCACACTCTCTGATCCTGTGTTAAGGGAGTGGGTGGCAGATCAAAAAAAAAAAATGGCACTGCTAATTAGCGCTGCCATTTCTTAGCAACTGCATGAGATGCGAGCTTGGGTGGGCTGGCAAAATCTGAGTGTTTTTCAGATATGGTAAGAGTGCTACAAGCCAGCGTGTGCCTGTGGTCGCTGCCTCTAAGGACAGGTGTCCCTCTGCCTCGATAGTTTCTTGGTTGACTAGCTAAACTCTGAGAGTAAAAAAGATTAGAGACAGTCATGTGCCTAAAGATCACCAGAGGGCATGGTGCTACAGATGTAAATGAACAGTGACTCACTGTTTTCTCCCAGCGAATCATAAAACTTGCCTTGTATTTGATGCCAGCTTTCAAGGTTAAAGGCCCAGCAAAATGAGATTGTTTGCCAATTGAGGAGACACTTTGCATTTATAGCAAGAGAGTAAAGACAGTATTTCTTGGCAGGACAACCTCATGGTAAAAGCAAGATTTCAGGACATCACTGCTCCCAGCCATGACACAGTCCAGCACGCATCATTTGGAAAAAAAAAACATAAACTGTTGCTATCTTGTGAAGCTAACAAGATATGACATCTTAATTTCTGAGCTTTAGAGGAGCTGTTGGTTTGACCTTGTTACTATTTGACAGAGCTAGGTTAACTGTTGCCTCTATTTCCTGCCTTTTTTTTTTTTTTTTTGCAAAACTGAGCTAGTTTGTCGCCTGTAGAAGAAGAGAATTAGTTATTTTCCATGCATAAACGTCCAGCCCTGGAAAAATAAAGCATATGTGAAACTGTCCCAAATTGTAGTTCCTTGAAGTTGACTGACCACTTCATGTTGGCTTCAAAAGTAACTCCATCCCCTCTTGTTAAGTGCCTTTTGAAGGTCCAGATGCCACTTCGGCTCAAACAAGAAAGCAAACAAACTCTGGGGCACCACTAAGAGTCAAAAACAGCTCCAGTAAAATTATTAGTGTGGTTGTTCTCCCAGGTCTTTATCATCCAGTCATCTGCGAAAAATAGGATTTATGACCTTTAGCAATAGAATTTAGCAGGACATCAGCTAGTTACCACCTAAAGATGATACCATGTTCTGACTAAAGCAGCGGTCCCCAACCTTATTTGCACCACGGACTGGTTTATGTCCAACAATATTTTCACAGACCGGCCTTTTAGGGTTTGCGGATAAATACAACAAAATAAAACCAGTACCGGTACCAAAAAAAGAAGATTTATTATTAACACATGGGAAAAGACCCAGGGAAACCAAGTTAATGTTAAAAACCATAAAAAAATAATTATAAACACTGATAAAACCCCGAAAACCATGAATTTCACACGCAAGCCTCAACTATCAACTCATGGACCGGGGGCTGGGGACTGCTGGACTAAAGCATTTCTGAAAAACCTTAACTGCACAGCACTGCTATAACTTTGGACATAAACAAAGATGGAAACTTGAATAGCAGTGATGGTTGGTAGGTTAGTGAAGTTGGGTTGATTTTGTACCTGGTGGCAGGTTTGACTAATAGAAACACGATGTAAGACAAAAGATAAATTGCTCTCAGTAATTCTTCTCGGTAAGGGTGGGCAGAGACAATCCTGTGGAGGAAGAAAACACTGAAAAACAACCAAACTTAAGCTATCTATCTGAAGTGATCCTTCTCCAGCACAAGGTTACTTATAATGTTATTGAATGGTTTAGACTACTAACAAAGAAAACTTCTTGATCCTAAGCTGGATGTCAACACTAAAATCTTTGTCTGCCCAAGACTGCTTCTTTCCTGAAAGCTTTCCAATATTTAGAGTCGCAGTATACACTGTAAGCCCATGGGGTGTTGTGTAAGCTGTAACTGTAAAAAAAAATAAAATAAAATAGACATGCTTCACATGATTATTGCTATTAAAAAGCCAGAAAGGTAGAGAATGATCACTGATAACTTTGAGTGATGTGTTTCTATTAAGTAAAACAAGACACAACACGTCTTATTCATGCAATCACACACACACTAATACTATCATTTTTTCTGTGCGTAAGCATCTTGTCTAAAATCACACTGTAGCAGTCGCAATTTTGTGGTGTCTTTTTAAGACAACCTAAGTTAATGTTTAGTGATTTTACAAGTATGTGCTACTGCCCTCTGTCGAGTGTGGGAGAAAGTGCTTGGAGATGGACATATGGACTGAGATGAACCTCATATCTTTACCTCCCTAACTCAACGTAACGTTGCGTGATGTATGAACACTGCTCGCTTCATGTAGGATAAGACAGCAGCTGTTCCCGGGCCTTGGTGAAGGGTGTGTTTATTAAAAGAACAAGCACTGTGGCATTCCCAGTACTAGTGTGGTCATGACTTTTTGACTGTCCTGCTGAGTGTTTCTGCCGCCTCCTCTCAACCACTGAATAAAACCCACGTTACAACATGCACTCACATTCAGATGGCTGCATCGAGGGCAGCTCAATGGTCGGTATCTTGTCCGAACATGCTTTCACATGCAGACTGAAGGAAGCAATTTGTTATACATTGGTGCGCCTCGGTCAGCACACCAATGTCGAACACACACACGTAATTCTTTTTTGAAGAAGCTCATTTTATAAAAATATCTGTAAATAAAAAAAAAAAAAAAAAAAAAAAAAAAAAACTTGAACAAAGAAAACCCTCAAATTGTTGCATTTTGAATTATTCTCCTCTTATACATGTGCTGATATAGTTTTTCTCTGTATGGCAACATCCATTGTTCAGGAGAATAATGCAACGGGTAAAGTGGTGATGTCACTGTTTGGTCTCAACGTGACCGATGCGGGAAGTTTAATGCGTTCACTTTGAAGTTTGAGGCATGACCTTTTGCCAACCAAGCTTGTTAGTATTAGCCAATTACTTTGCACCCTGTTGCTATATTCTAAATAGGATCACTTTAAAAACATCAAAGTAGTCCTTTAAGAGACGAGACTGGTTATTGGTATCTCATGTGCATCAACAGCACATATCTCTTTCCCCCTCATTCTCTCCTTTCTCCTGCCTCTCTCTCCTCTCTCTAGCAGCATGGCTGGTCTGCAGGGAGCCCTAATCAAATAACTTGCAGGCCATAGCAGCTGCCATTTTAGCCATTTCTCTGGAATACACACAGATGCTGGGTGGGTTCCCTTCTGGCCTATCAGACCAAAAACGGTGATATAAGGCCTATACTCATCATTATTTCCTGTCTCAGCTTTGGAGACATTTATAGGCCAAGGAGTGCACTGCAATAATGAGTTTGTGTTTATTGCTAACGTGTTGCCAGTAGAAGTGGCAGATACTAAGTGATTTGCGAGTTTAATTCCTCCACCTGGCCCTCTGATGGCCTATTGTCCCCCCTACGTCCTAATATACATAAATGACATGGTAATGACTCGCACACTGATAATGGCTTCTGTGGGCGGTGATTTGTTATGTCCATTCATACCTCAAGGTTATCTGTGAATCATACTTTTGACTGTGAGCTGCAATAGCTCAACAAAAATCAATACATGTTTTTTTGTTGTTTTAGGTTCACCTTCTTCCAGACAAAGTACCATGGTTTTCTTTTTGTCTGGAGACATTGGGGAGATTTCTGATCAATTTTCTTGATGTCATCAGCATGTTAAAATTCCTTTCAAACGCTCTCCGTCTTTGTCCAACTTGCTGCAGTGCTAACTGCTTCCCATACTTCCCATACTGTCTCTCCCCCACATTTCTTCCACATTGCACAGCAAATTTAATTCATTTTCAGTGGTATTCTTGAAAAGTTCTGAGGGAAGAATGAAAGGGTAAAGCCACAAATAATTTGCTGACACAATATTCCAAACCTCTCTTGTTTTGTCACGTTTGCAAAATCCTTTTCTTTTACACAGATGGATTGTTTCGGGGCCAGTCGACTGGGCTTCTTTAAAAGAAAAGAGCACTACGGTGCCCTTTTTTCTTAAAGGATTGATTAAAAAAAAACGTAGCCTCCTCCTGGCTAGCACAGCCTCCAATTAGCATCTAGTTAAGCTATTTGGAGTAATGTTACTGTGGAATCTGAAGGCAGTCCGTTGGGGAAGTCTTTCTCGCTGAGGGAAAAAAGGAATCCTTATATCCTCCTTAATTAAAACATGATTTACGCTTAGTCCCAGCTATGAAGCTGCCTTTGATGGTTCTTTTGTCAATTAAAAGTAAGTCCTACGGAAGATTACATAGAACTCATTACAAGCAGGTTATTTTCATGTGCAAGTTCTGGCTTTCAAGTAAGGAGCTGCTGAGTGGGTTACTGCGAGGACACAAAAGGGGAACTCATGAAAAAATGAATGAGATTTCATGCATCTGTGTTGTATAACATTTCTATCGAGGGCCGTCACTTAAGAGTCTCTCACACCTCAAAAAAAAAAATTTCTCCTCTTTTCCCTCTCCCTGTTCATTCTGGTCTCCTCATCACATCAGTGTTGTTGGGAGCTTCCATGTGACGGACACAGCTGTTATCTGTTGAATCCTGGGTCCTGCACATCTGCCAAAGACCTCACACTACATTTACACCCCAACATCAAAACACAGATACAGCACTTGCGCGTTTCAAATAAAAAATCTTAGCCTGAAAGAGAAGGGCAACATGAATATTTAACAAGGAGACTGCTTTTAGATAGTTTGAGGGGAAAAAAGTGATGGCTGGTCTAAATGTCTACCTGATGAGACTAAGACAAAGAACAAGAACTCAGCTACCCTCCAGTCACCTCAAAGCTGTATTCAGGTCATTCATTGGTTGTGACAGTATAAATAGTATGTCAGGGAACTGGAGGTAGTCTTCCCTTTGAAATTCAGTCACAAATGCTCCTAGAAATAGTGTTATGTCACCAAGTTTTATCTAGTTTGAGAGATCTATGAACACTTTACTTGCAATGAATCATAACATATGCTCCTCATACTGCTGATAAAGAAACCAATTCTCTCTTCCCTTTTCTGACTTTTATGTGTGGGCTATCTTTAATTGCAGTTCCTATTAGGTTAGACAAGAGAAACTCTGTAAACTAGTCAATATTCAGCTGACGATTCAATATCGCTAATTTTCCTTTTGGCCCAGAGAAAATAGTGCGCCATGATTTAGGTTGACAGCCTAACAGCAGTGTATATATTTGAATGAGACAGTAAGATATAAGGCACTCCCCCGTCTTTTCTGACATCAGTCACCTTGCACCCTCGCAATCTATCAAAATACAGCGTCATTGCTTCCTGTGATTTCCCGGTCACAACCGTGCCTCCCTGTCCCCATATGGCTGTAGGTGCAGATTGAAATGGAAATAGGCAGGATCAAATAGGATCAATTATTAAATCTGCTGTGTCGCAAAGGATGGAGTCAACGTGGGTGGGCAGAGGCACAGGGGAGAGGAGAAAGAAGCTTTCCTAAACTGAGGTAATATTTTTCATGGCTTGTAACAAAAAGAAGAAAAAAGAATGTGCTCTTGAGTGAGTTGGGGGGGGGCAGACACTGGTACGATTGACAGTTTATTTAAAAGGCCATTAACTTTACATACACAACTTGACATACACATATGCTGCAATTTAAGGCCCCAAGGCTCTAACTTTTTTTAGGACTCACAACGTGAAAAGATACTGTACCCGGTCAACATCTCACATACTGGGTTGTTGTACTAATAGAAACAGGAGAAATGTGGAAAACTCGACAGCTTGACCTTTTGAATTTCACGCTGGTCTTATGGATTCACCTAATTGCAATGTACATTAATAATGTGTGTATTCTCAGCTGCAAAGGTTGGAGCTAATATAGTAGATGAGCAAAACCAGTGGTCTGCAGGACTGTGCGATGTCTCGAACAATTGGCTTTTCTCTCGCTGCATAGTTATTTTTCTACTGTAATATTAACCACTGCCAAGATATAACATATCTTAACCTTTAGAATAAGCCATGTTCAACATGGATGGGAGAACACAGGCGAGACAGATAATTGCATTTTATTCCTCTCGTGAAGTTTTAACTTCACAAACATTTAAGGATTTTATTTTTGATACAGCCAAGTGATTATTTAAACTGTTTGCAGATCGAAAGCCTCTGTCAAGCTTCTGCATGTCACTCCATCTGACACTCTGCAGCATTAGGTCATGGTTTACTGGAACAATGGCACGCATCTGTTTACAATTTTCTTCTATTGTTTTATGATATGAAGCTTTTAATTGCTGATGTGCTAATTGTTGTTCAAGAACAATGCAAAAGAAACAAGGAGAAGAGGCTACATAATCTTCAAAACAGGAAGCAGGAAGCAAAAGCAACCTGAAAAAAATGCATAAAACTGCATTATACTATGTAATATAACAGCTAACCACAGACAATATGTAAAAGATGGATGTAGCCACTCTCACCATCATCATCTTTGTGTTTTGCCTGGCATACCCTGACTTATCTTCTTTTCTGTCTTTAATACTGACCACAATTTACTAAGTGGTCTTCATGCTGCATTCAATATGACTTTAAACAAGCAAATGAACCTATAAAGTCAGAAATGTATTTAGTGAGTTTACTGAGCAAGGAGGACTGTTTTTCCATAGACTTACAACTGCATCATACATAATACATTGCAAACCCCCTGCTGGTGATTAATAAGAAAGCAGCCCGGAACTCTGTGCATCTTTTATGTACAGCAATGCATTGTGTTACTTAATTACTCTTTGGAAAAAGTAGTTCATTACACTACTTGTTAAAATAGTTTTGCATTACTCAGTAGCTGCTGACACAATTTGCACTTTACTATTGCACTACTTTCATGCAATGCAAATAAAAGGAATATTCCTATCTTTAAGCCTTATACACTGCCGCACCGTTTTCCTCCTCCTTGCTCATAAGCTCAAATCAGCTGATTGTAGCACAAGTACAGGAACAAAGAAGCAGATGTCGGTCCTGCCGATGGATTAAGGGCCTTCCGCAGTCCTGTCCAGCTCTCCTAGAGTAACTGCCTCTCTCCTCCTCCACGCTATTAAGATTGTGCTGGGAGACACAGTAAACTTTCTGGCAATGGCACATGTTGAGCTGGACTACCTGTGCAAACTCTGTAGGGTCCAGGTGTCACCTTATGTGTTTTGGAGGTTGTCTCATTGTTGCCCCTCTAGTGCAGCTGTTGTTAATTTCATTAACACCAAAGCACCTGAAACTGATTAACAACTCCCTCTGATACTAACTGACCAGATCAATATCCTAGAAGTTTCACTGACTTGATGTTACACTCTGATTAAGAAGTGCTGCTTTCTTTTTCTTTTTTTTTAGCATTGTAATTTCACTTTAAAAGTTTAACTTGACTCTGACACAGAGGAACATATTAGACAATCACAGGCAATACTGTAAAATATCTCTGTTTTTAGCATTTCACTTTTGAGAAAGAGAAACCAATGCAATGCGAGATTTGGATGAGCAGTTGATTTAGGGGACTCACCTGAACCTTGCACATATATAAAGGTAAAACAACATTTGGATTTCATATCAGTCTGACAACAAAATTCACCTCTTTTGGGGGGCAGAATAGCAATGTGAGAGTTGAGACTGTCTATCACCTGGAAGGCAAATGCTGAAGCCTCCATGACAGCAAGCTTCTGCACTGCTGAAGGCTCCTTCAGCTCCACAAGGGCTTACCTCTATCTCGCCTAACCTCTGACCAGAATCGAAGACCTCTCCCAGGACCTGTGTAAAGCTACCTGATTCCCTTCCTGCCCATGTTTGAAGTAAGATGGAATAATGTTAGGCATTTCCTGCTCTTTGGTTCTGTGGCAGCTGGATTGGATAGAGGACAGGGCACTGAGTCAGCACAACGGGGCGGCTGCACAGAGGAGCTGATTTAAACCACTGCCGAACCAGGGCTCAACTTTCATTAGCCGTTGTCATTATTCCCCGGCCGTTGTCTGACAGATGGCATTGTGGGATATCGGATTTTATGGCAGGTCATCTTTCATATCCAATTTCTTTTCCCATTTGATGAGAAGTTCTCGCTCCAGTCAAATTCATTTTGCAGTTTGAATATTGATCGGACTCTTTTCTCTCGCTCTCTCTCCCTCGTCCTCCTGCCCCGTCTCTATCGCTCTCTCCTTTTCTTTACCGACATCTACTGCGAGTCTCTTAAGACTTAATGGTCTCTTGCTCTTGGCGCTCGGTCTGGAATGCTGGCTCTTGTCTCCCTGATGTAGAGTGAACCGCTGTGGAAATTAAAAAAAAAAAAAAACATGAATAAATATGAGGTGAATTTGGAAGTCAATTAATAACTCTGCATTTATCAATTCTCAATTTTCAAGTTTGCAGTAATACAATTATGACCTATAATTACCGCAAGGCCTAATTACCAGAGTACATTTAAATTAGATGGAATCCGTAATGCAACACAAACAAGTCTAATGGCATATAGGAGCACAGTGGGCCTATAATATTGCTCTGGCTAATACATCATATCAGCAAATCCTTTGAGGGCTGTTGAAATTAGCTTTAGCCTACCCCCGAAATAAACTGATGGCTTTTGAAATGTACTGTCCATCTTGGCAGCTTTTATTCCCTATCTTTTTTTTTCCCCCTTCTTTTCTTTTTTTCTATTCGGCAGACACGTATATAAATGGGGGATCAGTGGAGATATTTCGCCTGTGTAGACGGTGACCTGACAGAACCCTTCTCCACCTGTTTGCTCTGACAGAACTGCTGCTGGAAAATCGCCGGCCATAATGATGGCCATTAAAAATTCAGTATTTGGTGTAATGAGATGATCATGCTCTGCCAGTGGTGTCTTGGATCTGAGGCACGGCTGCAAAGAGCTGAGGCACAGCAGCACAATATTATATTCTAGCTGATAAAAGCCTCGAAGGGGGCTGTAGGTATAAGTAGACCTTGTAGCTGAATACGTCTTTATCATTTAAATATGACTTGCTCCGATGAGGCTGGGAAATATGGGGCCTTTGGTCAGAATGACTTTTGTGTCATATTAGTATAAGTAATGGCTCATTTCTGAATAACACAATTTGCAAAAACAACCTGTAAAATGACTTTTTCAGTTAGGCGCAAAATGAAACAATCCAACCTGAATCTCGTAGAGCGTGAAGGAACCGATTTGTCTTTCCGAGATATTGCAATTTGAGAAGTGATCAAGCATGAGATAACGCAAACCGCAATCTGGACCTGTGCATTTCGAAACCTCTTTTTTTTTTTTTGCTCCGTGGGGCTACAAGGCAGGCTGTCAATGTGGCTGCACACAAGTGAGCAGAAAGAAAAGCAAAACAAAACAAAAAGAAATATCAGAGTTTATCTGTTTTTCAGCTCCATCAACTCAGTTCCCAAAGAGGTGTGTCAAATAAAGAAATGTCGCCTTCAGAGGTTCCCAAACCTCACTCATGCATAATCATATTAAATCTGCACTGAGCATAATTAGCCAGCTCCCTTTGGTTAAAATACATGAGTTTGTTTGGACACAGTTTTCCCTAACATTCCCATGGGAAGCCTTTGGATCTCTAAGGATCACAAGCGTCATTCGGTTATGGAGTGTAGGCACAACTGTCAGGAGTCAGCGATAAAGAGCCTCTAACTAACCTAACAGTGCATGAAACACAGAAGCCTCCTTGGTCCATTGGTGCTCCCAAGGGCTGGAGTGAGTGCTGAACATCACAAGTAGCTGGATCCATGTGTGTACGTGTACTGTTGGAAAAAAATGTCCACTGCACAGCATCTGTTCAGTTGCTATGGTGATCTCCACACTTTTTGCCCATCTAGAGCTGTGGAGCGAGAAATCACAAAGTATGGAACAATGTGGACTCAAGCTACGATTGGATGGAAAACAATCTGCGGGACTGCATCACGCACACGACGAGAACAGATCTGGGTGTCAAATCCTGGCGTAACAGGAGCAAGGCCTCAGAAGTCAGATTCTCTGACAGAAGAGGATTAAAAAAAGAGAAAGAGCTGTATTTTTCTGTTTTCCTAGAGCTATTTACCGTTGGATTTGTGCTTTTGTGGGTATATTGTTAGTCAGCGCCCATGTCAGCAGTGAGTTCTCACCAATCTTCTTTGTTTTAGCAACTTTAATGGAATTACAGAAAGTTATGTTAGGCTCTATTCAAAGGAACAGACACTAATTATTAGCTGATATTTGGCTCCACACATGCCTACTTGCAGCTACATGCTAACAATACAAATGTGACAATGCTAATATTTAGACTGTATAATATTTAGTACCGTATAGCAGATTACATTAAACCATGGTAATAGTTAGGTAGGTAGTCATTTAAATCCAAAAGTTAGGGGATTAAATTACTCAAAGCCACAAATGTCAATCTTATGGTGACATTAAGGTTTAAATAACCCTTAAAATGGACAAATAATTTATCTTGTTTTTTTAGACTGGTAGATAATAATACCTATCACCATATTTGGATATTGAATTTTTGTAATACATAAGCAGAGGGTAAAGTGCAATTTGGAAGATGTGGGAAGTCCCATAATAATGTCTATTGTGAGTTTAAGTAGATTTGTTTCCTTTATGGACAGGTGGTGGTCTGTTGATCTATGTTGCTGCTGGTTCTAAGATTCCCTACTCCTTTGTGGATTTAGCTAACGACATTCTGCAAATCTACCAAGTATTACTAAACATACTCAGCTTCAGATCAAATTCATAACACCTACCAAGTCCTGTTACTTAGCAGCCATATTGAAATACATCGTTTCACTTATTTGGGCATGTGTTTTGAATTGTTTTCTAAATTGATTTTCATGCCAGTGGTGAAGGAGATATAAAAACTGTGTGTAAAAATATCCAGTTAAATCAGATTAAAGAAAACTCAGAAGATTTGCTGACTTTGCCCACAGGCACAAGTTTAAAAGCTCTATTTCTACTGGAACTTCTATCACTTTCTTTGCTGTAGCACAATTTTACCATAAACTTTCAGAATTCTTTAAGTGCCATGACTCTCTTTTATAATGTCTCTGTTGCTACCCAGGACCTAACCTATTGGTGGCCCTGGATACCACTGTCCTGAAACACGGCATTTAAAAAAATCTTAAAAAAAAAAAAAGCAATGCTCACTCCTTTTCAGCAGATAGCTAGATAGGACCACCACCACATTTTTATTGACCTCTGCATGCATGAAAAGGATGACCATAGTGACTTGCTGACTTGGTGTCTATGTGGCATTAGGACTGAAGGGTTATTCCATGGCACTGACAAATGAAAAATGAGCTCGTTTGACACTAATTTATTCAACTGTTAAACATGTCAGCTAATCTTAGCTAAAGTGGTTAGCAAGGTACAGTCATAGACCATATTGGTGAATCGCAGAGAAATATATACTGGCTTCAAAGTACCATACCACTAACAGTGCAGAAATTAACACACCACTACTGGAGCTCAGAGATCTTGAGATCCCGCTAGTAAATCTATGTTATTTGCTAGATAGCTTCTTTTAAAATGCTCCAAAAAGCAACACTGCAAAATTAGCATTTAGAAGTACAGCCAACACTGGTACCACATCCATTCTTAGTTTAGGGAAAAACTAAGTTCAGGTTTAAGATTTAGATTTGATGAATGATTAAGGTTAAGTTAAGCATTTTTTGCTTAGATGAAATGTAAAGCTAATTTGAAAAGATCAAATAGTTAGCAAATACATAGTCCAGCTAAAAGGGCATGATTTGGTCACTGAAAATCATTTGGTACTTATGTCCTTCTGATAACTAGAGTCACTTATGAGGTCTCTGATGGGCTTTTGGCAAAATAAAGACACAAAGAGGAATTAAATAGAAATACTTGGCAGTCCAGCTAGGTGTATAATCAAAAAAAGCTTAAAAATATGGGTAAGTATCAGTGTTTCCTTTTTTCAAGGCAAATCGCCTGTGCTTGCCATCTGTCTTGTTGCCTGTGGTAGCCTTCTGCCAGTTTCCTCAGCCTCGGGCTTGGTGCTATCTCAAGGTAGACAGCTCAAAGAGAGCTTGAATGTACACCTCTGTGGGGTAGATGATGTTATTTTATTCTAACTGAAGATAAAAAAAACTATTTTTTTGTAATACTAATTCTAATTTTTCTGTACTTCAGCTGTACTACATTATGAAAGTTGTTGTTGCACGCAGCAATCACCCAGTATATTCAAGTTTGGATTTTGAGAAATGCATGCACTGGTTTGCTCTCCATAAGGACTGTTTCCTTGCATGTAACCAAAGCAGTTATAATCTGTCTGTAGAGCCTGGATTAAAATTGGATGTTAATCGAAGGCTTTCAAAAATAAAAAATTATACATAAAGGTTTGTGGTTACTCTTTTTAATTTCTCACTTGCACTTTAATTACATTAAAGTCATTATGATTTTCTTACTTCAATATTAATTCAAATCTACATTTATGGCATGCCTGAGGCAATTAGCTGTATCATAGTTCTGACAGTGATTGTGAAAAAGTGCAATACAGTTTATTTGAAATCTTACAGTTTCATGTATCGATCCAAGTTTTGCCCCTAAACTTGTTTGTTGGATTTATTTATATAGTTTCAACTTGTCTTCCTGCCTGTCACTCACACCAGAACAAAAGAAAAAGTTTCCCTTTCTGTTACTGCTGACAAATAATTTAAAGCTTAGATTGAACTTTGCAATTTTTCTTCAGAGTTACATCAGAACAGCTTTCAATTAATGTTTGCATTTTCCACTACATACTCCCCAGCTCCCTTCTATTCCGTCAAGGATGCACAAGATGGTGTTCTTGAACTTGAGTTCAGACGTCGATAAAGACATTTCCTTTTCGAGTTGTTGAATCAGTTAATGAATTTCAGAAAGCCCCCTCCATTTAGTGTGTGGTTAGATCCTCTGGCATTTGCATAGAGGAATATTAATAAGAGGCCATGGCTTACTTCACAGGAATTTTTTCATTTGAAAATTGGCTCGTCCACTGAGGTGCTTTTGAAAATGGCTGCCAAGCCTCAACTAATCAGCGGTGGTAAATATTTCATGATGAAGTCATTTTAAAATTCCTAAAATCTTTGTCAACTTCATAGCTAATGCCAAAATAATGAAGTCACTGCTTTGTAAGGAGTAAATAATAGTATCTTCACCATTTGCAGTGACAGTAATATTAGATGATCCCACCCTTCTATTGTATGTTTGAATATTATATTAAGTTGTCAAGAAGTATCTTAGTATGAAGTGTGATATTGTAGCATGCTGTAAATTAATTTTGGTAGACATGCCAATCGCTGCCTCAGTATAGCTCCTCTGGCTCTCATATAAGGTATAAACAACAGCTGTGTGAAATAAATTGAACATTTGATGCAAGTAATTGTGGGCATAAACCTAGTTATGTTGCTACATTTGACTCGGCTGTATTTCCCGTGGAAGTAGCAGCCAAGTTCTTCTGGACATGTGCACAACCTGACAGCTTGAAGAGGCTTTGGGCAAATAACCAAAGCTGATTTAGAGTATTCACTTTCTGTGCAAGTTCTACTTTTTTAATGTGAGCTGCTGCATTGCGATCCCCCACTACTCTTGCAAAAAGCATGGAAAATGCTCGCTCTAATCTTCTCTTTTCAGTTTCTTTTTCACATTTTCTTCTATTTTTCTCCTTCTTTGCTTCCCTTGCAATAATTCTTGTCTCTGTATAGACAAGTGTTCCTTTTTACTTTAAAGATTCAACCCATAGCAGTGGATATGTTAATGGAGCCATTCTATAACCATATAATGCACTCCTCTATACCCATCATATGTTTAGATATTCACAGCATAATGTAAAAGAAGGAGACTGCCTGTGTGCAGCACCTATCCAATTACTGTCTGAGATGCTAAAGGCTGCCACATGATGGACAGCTCAGCAGTCTGGCAGCAAAGGATCTAAAGCTTTGAGTGGGATGTACAGACGGGAGTCAAGGAAAATTGATTTCGATGCCGAGGCAGAACGAGTCAGGTGCAGTGGAAGCATGTTGAATTATCTTCAAACAGGAATAGTCACTGATGATGAACAAATCAGTGACACATGCCTCTGGGTGTATCAACCATGTGTGGTATGAGTCACAGAGGAAGTTTGATATGTTCAGACCGGGAAATAACATAAAAGAGTATTCCCCCTTCGCTCCTGTTCTTCTTTAGGAGGGGGGAAAAAAAGATGCCACTACGGGCCTTCTTTTCCAGGACAGTTTCAAAGAGGAGACAGTTGGTGGCTGTTGGCACTGCCATGTAGTGTTGCCCCTTCCAAAAATATGGCGGAAATATTCATTCAGGGCCTGTTGTGAATTTCCTGCTAAACCCGCTCTCAACATCAAACACGTTTCTTGGACAACGATCAAAGAAATGCATTGCCGAGGAATAATTTTAGATGCTAAATATACAAATTAGGTGGAGGATGGCCCTTAGAATGCTCTCCACGACTGAAAAAAAACAAGGACAACGAGTACTATTAATGGTAAAGTCTGAAAAACAGCCCCAGCATTGAATTACAGAGCAGCAGAATAGGACTTTTGGCAAGGAAACATAACAGCAGTGATTCAGGATGTCTATGTTAGATATGCTGAAATCCACCGTTTACGTATAAGCAGGGGCCTCATTTGCACTTCTCATTTCAAGTGGCTTATATCCAGATCAAATTCAGATGAGATTTCAGATGCTTTCACTGCAGGCTGCAGCTTATTGTGTTCACCTTGCAAGTGTGTTTATGTCTGTGGAGGGAACTTTGGCAAATGTCTCTGCGGACAGATTTTTGTCAAAGTAATAGTGTCCCAAGTGTGCAAGATACAGTCAAGAAACATTATTTGAGAATGCTCAGATGTTTGAAGCACTGTTGCACCTGGTAGAAATGTAATCAGCGATGATTTCTCATGGGCCATCAAAGATAAAGATAGCAATTTGACAGGCATAAAATTGTATTTTTGCACCAACAAGGTGTGGTGCAGAATGGTGTGCAGTGTGTCCTTAAAACCTTTGAGGAAACTGAACAAGGGGAGCTCTGAAAAACTATCTTCAGCAAATAAACAGTATGTGAAAGTCATGTTCTAAAGAAATAAGAAAAAAAAAGACGACACTTTTTTTACAGGATAACTTAGAGAAGTTGCAAAACTGCCAATCCATATACACATCCAATGACAAACCAACAAGGATGGGCGCATGATCATGTAGTTTGGGTCAATATGTTAGGGTTCACAAGGAGCAGGACTCAAATACAAAACATGATAATCCATCCATCCATTCGCTACTGCTTATCCTTTTCAGGGTCATGGGGGGTGCTGGAGCCAATCCCAGCTGTCATAGGGCGAGAGGCGGGGTACACCCTGGACAGGTCGCCAGTCTGTCGCAGGGCTAACACACAAGGACTGACAACCATTCATACTCACATTCACACCTAGTGGCAATTTGGATTATCCAATTAACCTATCCCCACAAGCTGCATGTCTTTGGACGGTGGGAGGAAGCCGGAGTACTCGGAGGGAACCCACGCAGACACGGGGAGAACATGCAAACTCCACACAGAAAGACCCCGATGGTGGAATTGAACTCAGGACCTTCTTGCTGTGCGGCAACAGTGCTAACCACCGTGCCACCGTGCTGCCAACATGATGATGATGATAAAAAAAGCTAGCCTTTCATTATAATCCAAAAACAAATAGTAAGCACATTCAGAGGAATCAACTCGGAGGCCTGTACAATGAAATATGCAGTGTTGTTCAAGTTACTTGAAAAAAGTAATTAGTTACTAGTTAGTTACTGTTTCTTTTTAAAAACATGATGTGCAACTTGAATACGTAACAAAGCAATAGACCTTTCTACAGTGGCCCCTAGAGACAAAGCACGTACAAATTCCAAAGCACGTCTCTGTGAATTTCACATTCCCATGGCAGCGTGCTAGGTACTTGGTGAACTATGAAGTTTGCTTCCCATGCAGAGTTTGCAGCTGACGCTAATGTTTTTGCCACTTACATTACTTCAAGTTTTATTCTGTAAGTACTTCCACTCTTTTAAAGCTACATGGTCATACAAACAAATACTTACATCATTGTCATGAGAAACTCTCACAAACAAAATCACGGTTTAGTAATGCAGTAACACCATGTGCTTACGAGAAAGTAACAGTAATCTAATTACTTTTTTGTAATAGTAATCCCTTACGTTATTCGTTACTTGAAAAAAAAAATCGGATTACGTGTCACTGCCCATCTCTGAAAATATGCAATATGATTAGATTAGAGATCAATAGGTACAAAATCACGCCTACTAACTAATTAAATAACATCACCATTCCTGGAAGATCCCGCAGATGTGTGCCTGGATAGTAGAAGGATCTAAAAATTTACAATAGGATCTAATAATTTCAATGTTCCCTGATAAGCATCAGGAAGAAACATAAATTCTTAAATGCAACATTATTCCTTTATTTTATTCCTAATTGTTGCAAACAAATTTACTGTAAATATATTAAGTAAATGTTTTTCTAAATGTGCTATTGACATAAAACTATTACCAGATGTCTGTAACAACTCGTCCAATCTAAACATGCAAAGAAGTCAAGCCATAGATGTCCTTTAATTAAATTATGAGTAATAAAGAAAAATGACACAGCGGAAAAGTATTGCACATGTTTACTGAAATGAATTTAATAGTTCATACAGAAGCCTTTGTTGGTGATGACACCTTGAGATGCCATGAGAAATGATCAGATGTGCCATGGAAGATCTGGTTTCACCTGATTGATACGCCGAGCCAGCAGTCCTCAACCTTTTTGAGCCGACCGGTTTAATCTTCCACAATATTTTGACGGACCAGCCTTTAAGGTGTCACGGATAAATACAACAAAATAAAACCAGTACTGGTATTGCTATTCATAACACTCAGGAAAAGACCCCGGGAAACCGAGTTAACGATAAAAACGATAAAAAAATAACGATAAAAAACTATAAAAACCCTGCAAACCATAAATTTCATACGTGAGCGTAACGGTAGAACAATTACATTCTCTTCACTAGAGGGCAATGCAACTACCTGCTCTAATTAAATGGGCTGCCAACTGCCAGTACAGAAGAAGACGATGAAGAAATTGCATAGTCATGCTGCGGGTGAGACAACACAGCGCATAATATGAATAGATACATATTTGAAAAGAAAAAGTAGTCAATCTGACCTGGGTCCTGGAAAAAATTCCAACTCAAATGAAGACAATAGCATGGGTAGTGGTCAGAAGACAGCAAAAAAGGTATATAAGAGACAAACCAAATCAATTCCACTATGCCTGGTGCACAGGGAAAAATGATCAATATGCTTTTTGTGACATTTTTGTTTGGTGGTGTGCCGTGTGATTTTTCTAATGTGACATATGTGCCATGTCTCCAAAAGATTGGAAAATGCTGGCTTAGGTCTTAAGACACCTCAAGACAACTTTTCGACATACTGGTTTTATCCATCATGAGATGTTTCTTGTGTGAAACCTTGGTAGTAAGATACTTTTTATTGGCCTCAGTTGGGGCTGGACCAGCTGATATTAGTTTGCACTAAGTGGCAGGATAGCTTTCTAATTACTGATAGTGTTTAGCTGGGGCCATAACTTTCCATGCCTTTTTTGCACCTCACTTTCCTCATGCGTTCAATAGTTTTTTCCTGTGAGATTTCTCATTTATGGACATGCATGTGTGCATTGAATGGGCTGTTGCCGAGATCTGGTGAGTATTTCATGTCAATAGCACCTTTAGAAATACATTTACTGAGAAAATTGGTGACATGTTTAATAACTATTTTACCCACTGTATATGATCCTAAAACAGGACACCTACTGGTGCTGTTATGGTCTCCTTTGCTGTCCTGCCGATTTATTCCACTCATTTTCTCTATCTCTACATGTGGGCGTGTATGCTTGTAATTCTGCTTCGACATTTCAGAGGTGGAGCCTTCTCCTGACCCCCATGCTTTTCCCGCCTGCACACCTGGAAGCAATTAGTAATCGCTCACTCACCACTACTGAGCAGTTCCCTCAGTCGCTGTCAGATTGTTGCATTGTAGTAGTCTCGTTTGTTCCTCATGCTCTGTGTGGCTTCTCTTCTGTGCAGATGCTTCCAGCCATTGTGGATCTGTGGAGAGAAAAAAAGAAAATCTGCAGAGAGAAAGAAAGTTGTGAAGCAAAGTAGTTTTCAAACAGCCTTTGTTTATTCACCTGTCTGCCCTCTCGCTTGCCACCCGGAAGGAAGACATTCAAACAATTCACAAGTCGCAAGTCAGTCTTTGACTGTGGAAAAACATCTGTGAGCAAAATAAATCTGAACTGGTATTCTGGGTGTCTGCGTTTGAGTCCAGAGCTGGTTAACTGAACAATCTGGCCGCAAACATGGACTCAGCAGCACAGATTAAGTCCAGAGAGCACTCATAACTCCATATTACCTCAAATTTGATACATTTGAATTCTGTTTTTTCTATTTATGCTTTATTTACTTTCATGCAGTTAAAACGTGTCTTTTAAACTTTCAAAACATTAATCTACACAGTTTAATGAAATAATCATAATCCATAAGATTCTCACATATCTGAGTGACAAAGCTGTAATATTGATACAGACACAGTCACTTAAAATGGCCACCTCAACCCTGACAGGACCATGATGGAATTCTGATTAACTGTCGCCTGATCGATGACCGTAGTGATGTCAGTCTTTCACATGGATGATGCAACCATGAGTAGCAACGCCCCTAAGCAGTATTTAGGAAAACTGGTGTAGTGTCTTGTGTATCCACCAGGGGGGGTAGTGTTGAGGCTTTACAGACTTGCTACACACTCGCAGACCAGTTGCTCAACTGTGTGTGTGTGTGTGTGTGTGTGTGTGTGTGTGTGTTTTTCTGCCAGAATTATGCGTTGTTCTAAATATTTTGAGTGATTAATAAAGTGAAACATTCCATTTTGAGAAAATCACAAAACTGTGGCTCTCGCTATTTATGAGTTCCAAATACATTAATGGTCACAGCAGCAAAGATCGCAGTCCTGTCTGCTTTCTCAAGCTGTCTGCTGCCTATCATATCACTTTTTTGATTCATACTCTGTCACACTTTAGATGATCGTTCAAACAGCTCTCCGACCCCCACAGAAGGGCAACAACTTTCAAACCCCAGCCCAAATATCCTCTCTAATCCTATGTAACCATTGATGTGTTTTTTCTGATGAATGTTTTTGTATACTTTATTAATCCCCTTTAAGGGCATTACTCTCTGCATTTAACCCATTCACTCTGAAACAGTGTCCAGCCACCAATCCAGTGCCCGGGGAGCAGTGTGTAGGGATGGTACATTGCTTCTGACCCAGCGTTTTGAGTTTAATTCTGTATTCTGCTTCTGGTTAAAATGTGTGTGTTATTCCTATTTAGGGTTTAGTTGAGTTTTAGGTTAGCCATCATTTATCATCTGTCTCGGTTTTTGTGTTTGGTTTCTTGTCTAGTCTGTCATGTGTTTTAGGTCTGTCAAGCTTGTGTTGTCATGTCTACGTCTCAATGTTTCCTGCTTTATTTTGAAAGAGTGTTCTGTTCTTTGTTCATTGTGTTTAGTTTCACTTCCATTATGTTCATTTCAGGTAATCGGTTTTCCTTCAAGTCATAGTTGTCAGTCTTGTCACAGTTTTCCAGTTTAAGTTTCTCAGTTTGCAATCACCCTGTTCGCCTTGACTAGCTTTTGTTAATGTCAATCAGCCATAATAAAGGCTCGTTTTTTCTTAAAACCTGCAGTGACTTTCTCAGTGTCTGCTTCTGGGTCCTGTACTCAAACACACTGGCGTATCCCGCCGTGACAGAATACCAGTCTTTTTTAACTTGGGGTAACTGTGAGAGCATGCACTCTCCTCCTTCAAACTGAAGGTTTCAATTGAAGCAACAAAAACTGAATATGGTAGGAAAACTTACATTTATGGAATTTACATAGTAGTATAGACTGCATTTTTTTTCCCCGTCATCTTCTAATGTCCTGTTTTGAGAAGGTGCCATGAAATTGCTTCTGTTTGCAAAGTCCTGGTCCGAAGACAACATCCCAGCCCCCATGAAACTCAGCCCAAACAGCCTATAAGTTATCCATCAAGTTATCATTGGTCTGTCGCTGGTGTATGCTAGAAGGGAAACCCTTCTAAACAGGAGGAGAAGCAGGGGGTGATAATGGGAACAGAAAGACGTATAAAACCCGGTTAAAATATTTAATAAAAATATACAGTTTATTTACAGCATAAAAATACCCTGATCAGGAAACAGAATAATTTAAAAAACATGAAACTAAGCACAATAAAAGTACAATCCTCAGTCCGTGAGCTTAAATGGCCTGGTTCTTATATAGTGTTTTTCTACTCATCTGAGCACTCAAAGCGCTTTGCACAACTTATGCATTCACCCATTCACACAAGCACATTTTTATAAGTTCTTCATAGCTGACATTCACACACATACTCCAATGGATGCATCAGAGAGCAATTTGGGGTTAGTATCTTGCCCAAGGATATTTGGCATGCAGACAATAGGGGAAGCCAGGAATCGAACCACCAACCTTCCGATCAGTAGTTGACCTGCTCTACCACCTGAGTAACAGCCACCCCCTTAAGTCCCCAAGGCTCCCAATCCTGAGTCTCTACAGCAATAAAAGCATGCAGAAAGGGGGGAGAAAAAATAAAAAAAATACACTCAACATCAAACGTAACAAAGCATGCAACAACTAGGTAAGAAAAATCCTTCTTCCCCAAATGACAGGTCTAATACACTTTAATTTCTATGGTTGTAAGGTTAAAACCATTAAACTCTCAGATAACAAGACACGACTGAAAAGGATTTAAAAAGAAGCCAATGTCCAAAGCACAACTTTGAAATAAGCCCGAAGGGCACTTACAACAAGAAATGTGAACACAAAAGGGGAAACCCTGGGTTAACAATTCAGGCCAGAAACCAGTTTCATGTGACCACTTACCTTGGCTGCCAATGTTAAGGTACATGAAGCCAGATAACATGAAGACACTCTGTGATTGATGAACTGTCTTCATAGAACAGCTTTCCTGAAAATAATACAGGCATGGTGACCATGACTATTACAAAAAAGGAACAATGAATACACAGAGGGGGAAGCAGGGGAACAAAAAAAACAGCTGAAGCTAATCAATACAACAATGACCCGATAAAGGCCACAAGCCAAAACATATTGGTCAAGAAATTAAATTGATGTCTTTCACCCATGATGCAATCTAATATAACCTATAATCTAAAACCTAAACCACAGCCTGCATCTGTCACGGCGAGTGAGAGGAGCCGTGTGGAGGAAATGAAGGAGGATCCAAACGCAGGCAGTAGTGGAGAAGTGAGGGTGGTTTATTGAGCACAAAACGAGGACAAACAGCAAATGGAGCTCGAACTAAACTATACTGGGAAACAACTAAACTATAGCGCAGAAACCAGAACATGAAGCAGGGCTAGCAGAGGCAGACGATGGTAGACAGCAGGGTGAACACACGAGCGAGACACGGTGGTTACACAGACAGACCAGCAACTACAATGACGGAGGACACGACTTAAATACACACAGAGAAACACGGGAATTACACACAGGTGGTGGACACAGCTGGGAACAATCAGTAAGACGAGACAGAGGTAAACCTGAACACACTCACATGAGACGCAGACCTTCACAATAAAACATCACATGCAGGCTCGACATCGAGAGACAGACAGGAAATGACATATGAAACTAAACCCACATCTTAAACCCAGATAAACAGAAACATGGAACTCTAATAATAGACATCATAATCATCATCATCATCATTAACACAACAAGAGAACAAGAAAACAATCCCTGATGCAAAATTACACCAAAACATAATAAACTCAAAATACTGGGTCCCACGGACCCAGAACCGTGACAGCATCAGCCCAACATAGTGCTTGACCATAAGCTGCACAGTACTGCAAGCTAAACAGTTTAGCCCAGACTTCCTGATACTTATTTATCCAATATATGCAATATTTTATTAGCACAAAATCAGCATACTTCAGTTAGTTTAGACTTTTCATAAAAGCTTAATTTATCAATACATTATGTATAGCCTCAGCATCTGATTTTACAATGATTAGGATGAGAGAAGATTTAAATTTCCAGTTAATAAATTGTTGGCTGCTGAGCAGCTGTAACATTTTTTTCTCTTTACCTGCCACTTAAAACGTGTAAAAATGTATACTCACTCCTCTTCTGTAGCGCCAGATGGATGTTTAAATGCTGTGAGTGCAGCTTTATATAGAAGGAAAGCTTTAAGCAGACTGTGACATGTCATCACTTTCATATTACTGAGGAAATATTTTGATGCCATCAGCTGGAAGCACATGAAAAAATAACTCTTTTAACAATGTATCAGATTTAATTGCTCACTAATTGAAGGTGCCAGAATTCCAGTGCAATCAAACCCCAGTTTAGGATTAAAGATACATTAATAAATCTTCATGTTCTGACAATAAAGCCTCTCTAATTGGTTAAAACTATATACAGCCAGAGGATGTCAGACTTGGGACAAAAATGTTAATATATATATTGAATATTTGAATTTGAATATAATATATATTCAAATTGAATATAATATATATTCAAATTTGACAACTAATATAGGCTATATAACACCATATAACACCTTAACCTGATGCCTCTGTCTTTTTATCATCACTGGACTACACATTGTCCAAGTTTATGATTTTTACTGGCATGTCATCACCCTGGAATATTCCACTTTCATACCTGGTGGACTTACTACTAGAAACAAGCAACTTTTGCCATGCAATGTTTAACTTCCTGAGAAATGCTTGTATGGTGAACCATGAAAAAAAAAACAGTTTTGTTCAGAGTGCACAACAGCAATAACAGCAACTTTCTCTCCAATATTAGAAACTTCAGTAGTCACATGAGGCTGTCAAGCATTTGTTATCCATATAACAACCGTGGCTCAGGGGGGTTGGGAAGCGTATCTGTAACCGGAAGGTCGCCGGTTCGATCCCTGGGCTCTCTGTCCTGGTACCGCCTACTGGTGTTGGCCAGAGGGGCCGATGGCGCAGCTTCGCTTCTGTCAGTCTGCCCCAGGGCAGCTGTGGCTATAACCGTAGCTGCCTCCACCAGTGTGTGAATGCGAGAGTGAATGAATAGTGGAATTGTAAAGCGCTTTGGGTGCCTTGAAAAGCGCTATAACTGCAATCCATTATTATATAGAACCAGGCTGGGGCAGCTGTCTGACCAGTTGGAGGCAGTGTTTTGGAGTTGTTATTCAAAATAGTACTCTATTACACATTACTTGTTACTTTGTGTTAGCAAAGCTAGCCAAGATAGGGGTTACCCATTGGTGCTCTATCTTTGCAGGTGCTTGCAAAGAGCTGAAGTTGTGTTCGTAATGTGATGCAGTTGTTTCTGTCCTGAACACAGTTTGCATTTTACCATAGTGCTCTTGTCTTTTTGTGCAATAAAAATAAATTTAATGTCTCCATTCCTTAATGGTTCTACAATTCCACCATTTTCCTTCTTGCATAGATGGACTGAAGTCAGCTGATTGTGATGCAAGTCTGCCAAAAGAAAAAAGAGCATGTTTGTTTTAATTTTTTTGTCTTTCAATCTGCTTGCCATTCAGGTAATTGAAGAATCTTTGTAACGTAGGCAACGACATAACAGAAATTTAATTACAGAATTTAGTACAGTAATGTTTCATTGAAAAATGTAATGTGGTTACGGTTAAAAATTTCAATTTGTAACACATCATTTGTAACCACAATAGACTGGACTGGACTCATAACTCAGACGCCCTCTACAGGAAAGGGCAGAGCAGGCTGTACCTGCTGCGGAGACTCAGGTCGTTTGGAGTGGAGGGCCCACTCCTGAAGACCTTCTATGACTCTGTTGTGGCTTCTGCTATCTTTTATGGCGTGGTCTGCTGGGGCGGCAGCATCTCTGCTGGGGACAGGAAGAGACTGAACAGGGTGATCCGAAGGGCCAGCTCTGTTCTAGGATGCCCTCTGGACCCAGTGGAGGTGGTGAGTGACAGGAGAACGGCGGCTAAGCTGTCATCCCTGATGGACAACATCTCCCACCCCATGCAGCAGACTGTGACAGCACTGAGCAGCTCCTTCAGTGGGAGACTGCGGCACCCACGGTGTGGGACGGAGAGATTTCGCAGGTCTTTCCTCCCCACTGCTGTCAGACTCCATAATAAAGACTTTAACTGATCAAGCACACACATCCATACATGTGCAATAATACTAAGTGCAATAATCCTTTCTGTCATCGTTGTATTTTTACTCAGTTGTATATAGTATTTGTATTTGTATTCTATTTTTATCTTATTGTATATTTATTTTATTTTATTCTACTGTATATAGTATTTTATTTTATTCTATTCTGTACAGTTGTGTACTGTATTTATTCTTATTGTATTCTAATTTTTGCCTCATAACTTTTGCACTGTCCACTTCCTGCTGTGACAAAACAAATTTCCCACGTGTGGGACTAATAAAGGTTATCTTATCTCTTATCTCTTATCTTACATCACACCCAAAACTGGTTTGGAAATTGAAGACAGCAACAAAAGACAGAACAAAAGGCAAACTAGAGAGCAGCAGAGTTTAGTAATTGCTAATGATTGAATACAGTAATGATGTGTAAAGAAAATAAAAAAAGATGTGCGAAAAAGAAATGCTCAGTGCGTCATCAGTTCTCGGTTTTCTTTTTTTATTTGTTTCTATTTTTACACCTGTGAAGTCCATATCTGGGTCTGCAGTTTTAAACAAATACACTGTTATTTTAACTCCCAGTGGGCAGTGAAGATTGGCATGTGTGTTATGATGGCACCATCCCTTTACAGCAAATCTTTCCTCTGCCACATATGGAGGAGTAACTCTGTCAGAATGCAGCTTTGCTTATTTTTGAACAACTGTGCCTGTTTTTTCCTCCTTGGTGCCACAGGAATACAATTAAAGTAACTGTAATGTTGTTAGGGAAGCTTAAAGCATTGGAAAGTGACATCTGAAAGGCTCTGCAGTGTGCCTTTCCAGAAAAAAATAGGTCCGTTAATCCGCAGACCTTCGGTTTTCACTGAAGCGTCTTATTCACTGAAGAAATAACCCCCATATGAAAAGGACTGATGTCGAGGTCTGTCGATTATCCAGAGTAACCAGGACATTGTTTCTGGTAATTACAGTTTTTTTTTTCCATTTACTTTGAAGGAATGCATAATCACCAGCTAATTTACATTTCTCTCATTTTTTCTCCTTACTTTCTGTTACCGGAAGCATTTTCTGAGCTGTACTACTTGCAAAGGGACCTTGTTAGCTGCAAACTCCAGTGAACAGTGTCTTCTTGTTGCAGGAAGTACAATGGGGACACGAAATACATGAGTTAAAAAAAAAAAAACACTCCTTTACAAAAATCCTTTGTTTTTTCAATGATAATTAATGGGGAAATAATTATAAGATCCCGGTTAAATATATTTACACATCAAACATGCAGCCTGCTAATCAGAGATGACATTTCATTGCATGAGGTCAGTGTGCATTTGTGCAAGTCGTGCTTCTCTGCACGCTTTTGTGTTCATTCTTTTGTTTTTGCTAGCATGCATGTTTTTTCACAAAAGGAATGGTAAATGGTAAATGGCCTGCATTTGTATAGCGCTTTTCTAGTCCATAGGACCCCAAAGCGCTTTACACTACATTCAGTCATTCACCCATTCACACACACATTCACACACTGGCGATGGCAAGCTACATTGTAGCCACAGCTGCCCTGGGGCGCACTGACAGAGGCGAGGCTGCCGGACACAGGCGCCACCGGGCCCTCTGACCACCACCAGTAGGCAAACACGGGGTTAGTATCTTGCCCAAGGATATTTGGCATGCAGCCAGGATGCAGCCTGGGATCGAACCACCGACCTTCTGATTAGTGGCTGACCTGCTCTGCCACCTGAGCTACAGCCAGGTGGAAAACGTGGACTTATTAAGATGCAGGATATGTAACCCTTTCTGGGATACACTGCTTGTTAATCTTGCACTTTTACTTGTGCATCATTTGCCAAACACATCCGCCACTGTTGTAAATACACAAACAGCTTACAAAATAGTTGTCCTTTCTTCTGTTGTGTCAGTGAAATAATGCATATTCACCTGCAACCGTGTTTAATTATTAAAGCTGTTTGGAGCACCCTTAATTAGAATGCAAAATATGTGCAGGGAGAATTTTAATATATGGGTGTTACATAAAATAAAAGATGTTTATATTGGTTTAAGATAAATTTACAGACCTTATGTCTTGTTTAACATTGTTAATTGAAATGTCCTGTCTGTAGTTTTCAAGTAAAATAGACGAAGCAAAAATAGCTGCCAATCGCATTGCTAAAATGCTTCTATACATTCTATGAATATGAAATGGAATGTCCAAGTATGAACTCCAGCACTTTGTATCCATCTTTTTCCTATTCCTTTCCCTCCACGGGAGGCGATGGTAATCTTTCTGTGAGCAGAATGAAAGCGTGCGAGTGAAGGTATTTGGTGATCCCCAAAAGGGATTCCCAAGGTTAAAGTGCACGCAAATTCATGCAGTCTGCATGCCTGCACCTTGTTACATCCCGTGCTTATTTCAGTACAGTGAAGAGAAACAGTGTTTTTATTATAAAGAGCGGCGCCCGCCTACCCCCCTACTGATTTTTATAAACGTATAATTCAGCACTAGCCACAAAATGCCATGTTTTAATTTCCCCATGCTTCAGTTGAACAAGCACGCAGGATTACAGGCAGTTTGGGTCTGTGCTCGCTCAGATTTATGCCGCCCAGGTAAATTATAAATAAGTATTTTCAAAGCCGCAATTAAAAAATAATCTTTTTAATGGGCAAAACCACAAAAGTTTCAAATGGAATAGCTGTAGCCTATTTGCAAATCCCTCTGCGTGGCCATTTGTGCAGGACTTGCACAAAGCCTTCTGCTCAGTAAAGATAGCTTTTTACCCAGCGCTTTCATGTATTATAGCAGAACAAGAGAAGAATAAAGAAAGCTAGTTCATAAGTTTCCTTATTTTTTTTGTTTATTTTTTGTCATATTTTTAGGTGTGTTGGATGTAAAACATCTCCTGCCACAGCTCGGGGCTACATGTGAAATTAAAAGCCATGGGTGACAGTTTGATGCTGAAACTCAACATGACTTTGAATTGTTGCGCGACGGAGTCATTCATTTGGGATGCCCGATCCATTATGTGCATGAATCATCATCAGCGTGCATTTCCATCACATTCGCCTCTCTGCCTGAAATATGCATTATGTTTTTCATTATTTTTTGATCTCATCTCCCTCTGCATGGAAATGTTTGAAGGTTGCAATAGTGAGTACACAGTAAAGTTGATAAACAAGGGTGCGATGTAGATATTTATCCAAAGAGAGCTCATATTCTGGGAATCATGACACAAAATGCAAAATAAAAGTAAACAATATGTTAAGGTTCTTATGTATATAACAGCAAAACACCCAGATTTATTTTTCAATCTCATGTTCTCTCTGTTTACTGCAGTCTTAAATGTTATTTTATCTTCAAGGATGTGGAGCTTCACAGAAAATATGAGGCAATTCAGCTAGAGTTTACTGGTGCTGGTATGCTACTTAAACATTTTATTGTGCAGTACATGGAAGGTGAGGGGTCACTGAGTGGGTCTTTGTTGTGCACCAAGCAGAAATGTGCAAGAACCTTTACAGCACAGGGGGGGGAAAGTGTTAATATACACCACCATATTTCATTCTCTCTCCACACACACAACTTGTTCGCATCCACACACTCTTGAGATTCATCCCTGTGGGTGGACAGAGCCACTTCCTGATCCACAATGCCTTGCATAATGCCTCTCTGCACTGCGTAGGGTACAGGCTGTGTACCATCAGCCACAAACTTGCAGCAGCAACTGGGCTTCTTCAGAACAAAACTAGAATTTGCTCAATTGCTACAAGTCTGATTTTTAAGTATGTGTTCACTTGTTTGGCCTCTGAGACCTAAGAGCTAAAACCAGCAGGTGAGGAGCTCTACAGCTACCGCCAGAAATCTGCATCCAGGTCTCCAGTGAGACACGCAGGCCAGAGTGAGGGATGCATTTTTCTTGAGGTCAGTCCTCGAGATGTTTGGCACAAGCTCACTTTCAGCTGCCAACAGGGAGCTGACCTGTGAGACTCGAGACTTTGTGAATTTTTTTGGCCTTTAGCATATGTTTGCAACCCCGAGCAAAGAAATATCAAGAATACTTATAAATAGAAGAGGAAAATAAATATTCACAAAAAGTACATCAAGTTTTTTGTTTTGTTTTTTTAGGATGTATATAAACAGAATGTAGTGATTTGCAAATGTCATAAACCCACATTTTGTTTACAATGGAACAGCAAAAACACACCAACTGTGAGAAAATGGAAACATATTAGATCATCTTAAATTTCATAGCAACACGTCTCAGAACAACAGCATGTAAATTTCTGGTAACTGATAAGAACAGTTGCTGGACTTTTTGGAAGAGGATTTATTGTAAATTTGTTTTGATCTCTTGCTCTTTTCCACAGTGTGTCTTTGTCCTGTCTCCCTCCATCTCTCCACCAGATGACTGCTGGAGGTTTCTTCCTATTAAAAGGAAGCCTTTCCTTCCCACCGTAACCAATTGCTTGCTCTTAGGGGCAGCTTGGTTGTAAATGTATTTGTGTCAAGGAGAAAAATATGTAAGTAAAAGAAAACTGATGAATGTTGCAGTGTTATCTGAAATCACTCCAGGAATAAGTCTGTCTGAGTTTATCTTATCTTAAGCTGTTTTTTTTCCTCCCACCACCTAATACACTTTACTTCACTACTTCTGGTCTGGTTCTGTGTGGTGGAGGTAAACTTTAAAAAGCTAGACTATGCATTTAACAGAATTATAGAGCACAAAAGTGGAAAGAACTAAATCTAATATGTACCAGCTATTACATTTTCTAAAAGTTCCGCTAGAGAAAGCAAAACTTTTCCTGCACAAGTGTAAAAGAAGATTAAACACCAAGGTCAGTATGCTTCCAGGTCAGAGAATGCAAAGGCTCTTTCCAGGAGAAGTTATGCGATCAAGCCATTTATAAATCTATTTTCATTCCATTGCAAAATCACAATAAATAACAAATGGCACACAAGCACATAGTAATGCACATTGGGTTCCTTTTACGACAATAAGATTTTTCTTCATGAATTGTTGTCATGATCAGTCAGATAGTTTAAAGGAATCGTGAGCAATTATGAAAATCGAGCCGTCCATAGTGCATACTAAAGTGGTGATTATAACCAGCTCATGATTTAGGGTGATTACCCTAAATGAGCCTTCAGGTGTGAAGGTGAATGCAGACAAAGAGGAGACAATGAAAATATCTATATATAAATTTAAACCTTGAGACAATGAGCCTGAGGTGTGAATTGTGCTGCCTAATATTAAGTTCTCCTTATGTATTATATATTTGATGTACTAAGGCAAACAGTCTCCATCTTCCAGAGAACTCTCTGAGCCGACAGGCATCATAAAAAAGATTCACAATAATGGCCTTCCATCAAGATAGCAGTGAATTTCTTGTTGTCATATCCACAACTATCCATTAAACACCTGCACACAACAGTATTCTTAACCCTTGCGTGCTTATATGGGCAACAATGCCCTGCTGTAAACATTTAGCACAACAATTCTGCTCTGTCACCGGTGATGGATGCGCAAGTAAAAACTGCAATATTGGCATCTAAACAATAGGCAAGGCACTATAGCTAAGTATTTCTCCAGAGAAATCTAAAATTATGTTCTCTCAAGGACATTGCCGACTGAGCATTATAAAAAGGAGAGGAAAAAAATGGACAGGGGAGGAAATTGCAGAGCGCCCCGTTTTGCTCCCCAGCTGTTTACACAGTGCTGCAGAGGCTGTAAATTCTAAAGAGCTGAAGCATATTGGGCATCATCTCCGGCACCCATCATTCCAGAAATTACCTCTCTTTACCCCTCTCTCTGGAGAAGGACACAGTTCATTGCCATGCCCGCGGATCCCTTTGCACTGTCACTTTCGCAGTGACACTCAAGGGCCCCATAAACAACCAGTCTCTGCGATATCTCAAGGGTAGGTGGCTGGATTGGACTCCTGCCTCCTCAAAGATATAAAGGGTAATAATATTTCCCTTACCTCGACTTCTTTCGTTCCTCATGGCAGCAGATGTTGGGTTTTAAAGGACAACATGAAAACGGTGTGCTACTCAAATTCCCATTTCAAAATCGCTGAATTTATATGTGAGAGACCATTTTAGACTGCTTGTATAGAGTCTGTGTAGCAGTGCAATAATTTTGACTTGTTTTTGTGTTGAATGCTGTATGTGGAGTGCAATGAATTTTTAACAATATGGCTAATTATGTGAAAGTATTGCTTATTATAACTACAATGCTTTAAATGACAAATTATAATAAAGAGCACGCATATAAATTCAATTTTAATTCAACTGCTGTTCTAAATTTAAGTAGAAAAAATACACATCAAAAAAATGTTCAAACATTGCAATTCTGCCGTTCTACTTACTATATCCATCTTTTAGTTGTAGAAGCTATTTGCTTTCTATTGTCTACATGCACCAGCATCACAGCTCTTTTGCGGTGGGACACCATCAATGTAGTGCAACTGATCACGGTTGATCCATAATCCGAACCAATCCCACTCCACGGTTCAGCACGCACGTGATCCGAAGATTCAAAAAAGAAGGAAAAAAAATATGTGTATGGTGCGCGTGGTCAGTCTGTCAAGCGGTAGTTATGGCCAGCGCTAGCGGTCCAAGTGGAGGAGCAGAGGAGTTTGCGGCATTTAAACAGCCCTTTGCTGCCCAATCCGACCGGGCTAAAGCTATTACAAAAGCTACTGGAGTGTTTAGCTGCAGACGGGAGGCCGCATTCCGTTGTGCAAAACAAGGGGTTTAAACTATGATGACCGTGCTTGAGCCACACTATGATATCCCGTTGCGCGTCCACTTAAGTGACAGGCATGTATGAGCAGGAAAAGTTTAAAGTTACGGCTGAACTGTCCCAGGCATCTTCTGTTGCCCAACTACAAACAGGTGGACCTCCAGGTCAACGGAAAGCTATGTGACCGCTCATTATATCACAGCGGAGTGGTAGATACAAAGCCCTGTACTGACCTATATTGCACCTTAATTTGTTTTTATATAATTGCGTGGAATGAGTCTTGAGTTGAAAAGTTAATAAGTAAATGTTAAAATTTTGTCTTTTTTTCTTTTTTGCTGATCCGAAAATTTATCCAATCCGTGACTTAAAACCGTAATCCGATCCAAACCGTGAGATTTTTCATCCGTTGCACCACTAATCAATAATTACATCTCATCAGACTGTCATGGGAATTAAACTCTGTGTTGTGTGGTCAGGTCAACCATGGAGGCAGTGCTTGCCCAAAACACGAATTAGCATCACAGCAAAGGGAAAGTGTTCACTTTCCTTACTCTCAGAGTAGTTCTGTCATATAATAATAATAATAATAATAATGGATTGGATTTATATAGCGCTTTTCTAGGCACCCAAAGCGCTTTACAATGCCACTATTCATTCACTCTCACATTCACACACTGGTGGAGGCAGCTACAGTTGTAGCCACAGCTGCCCTGGGGCAGACTGACAGAAGCGAGGCTGCCATATCGCGCCATCGGCCCCTCTGGCCAACACCAGTAGGCAAGTAGGGTAAAGTGTCTTGCCCAAGGACACAACGACCAGGACAGAGAGCCCAGGAAATAAATGATTTCATGTTGCCAATTTGTATCCAGTTTGTAGTTTACTGCCCTTTTGTACTAAAAACTTCAGTTACCCTTGGTTCCATTTGAAGCTGGCTACAAAAGGGAATTATTTCATACAGACCTCCATGTCAAAAACATTTACAGCATTAAAAAGCTCATTAATACTGCTGAAATTGCAGATTTGGCCTGTGAGTAAAATCTTTAAGGTTGAAAAGGTAAGGTTTGTTGCTGATACTGAAGCTTAAAAATGAGGAATCCAAAACTAATAGGTTACATCACAGCAGCTACACCCATTTTTGATATTGTCGGCAGTGACTTCCTGACAATTATAATTTTGCATTTATCATATGTGGGCTTATTGATGTTCTACTGAGGGGAAAAAAACCCTGAAGCATATTTTAGTATTTCACACATGCACATAAGACTGTGTGCTGGTCAAGCTTTGCCTGGCTAACTGTCACCTGCTGTGAGATTGGTTACAATGTTGCAGTCTTTTTTTCAAACACATGCAGAAATACTTGTGCTAATGTAGCAGTAGTAAATAAGCTAATTACACAAGGATTTATCATCTCAACAAAGGGAGTTTTCTCTTTCTAATCACCTTGGTCAAACTGTTGTGAACAGGAACAAAGGCAGTGTGAAGCAGCTTTTAATAACTCCTTCAGCAGTTTAGCAAGGAAAGCCTCGACAGAAGATTCAAATCAAATCAAATCACTTTTATTGTCACATCACATGTGCAGGTACACTGGTACAGTACATGCGAGTGAAATTCTTGTGTGCGAGCTTCACAAGCAACAGAGGTGTGCAAAAAAATACAATAACATAAAACAAGCAAAATATAAGAATGGCTAAATCTGAGAGTAATAAATATATGTACAATATGCATTACTGGGTGTATATATTAAATATGTTTTTGACTACGTCAAAAACGTGTGTGTGTGTGTGTGTGTGTGTGTGTATACATGTTTTACAAATTAAATAGAGTAAACAATAAATAAAATATATAAAATATACAGAGTATTCCTATGATTGAGTGGGAACAATCAACATCCTACTATGCTGGGATTGATCAAACAGGCAACTTTAACACATGTAGGCACTATCACACACATTTTTTTTGCCAATTATACCAACTTGATTTTTCATAGATTTTTTTTAATTTTATTTTAGAAAATAACTATTAACAATGTCACACAGTTTTCAAGCCTTTTAATTCTTTTCAGGTTTTGTATTATTAGTGTGGTATAATGATTACCAAGTGAGTGCAATTTAGTTAAATTATTATTGAGAAGGCAGACGTTTCTGCAACCAGTATCTCCAAAACTCACACCAAAGATTCACTATTTTGGTGTGAACTGTCCCTGAAACTCTTGATCTATCAAATTTCTATCAATTGTATTTCTATATTCAAACTATTAACCTCTTTAGTAGCAATCACAGGCTATGTTTAAGAAGTGTGTCTCAAGTATTTTAATGATCATGCATTAATTACTGATTTAGTAGTGGGAGGCTTAAACTGCTTTCTTCTAAAGATACAGTTAATTAAGGTCTGGTTAGGTAAATTTGAGCATGGAAAATTAAATCTTATTCTTAGCCTCATCTACACTTTAGAGTACTTTTTGTCTTTTTGGCAACTCTAATTCTCCTTTTCCTTTTATTCTGTTAAAATTCATATATATAGAATAGTCTTCCAAATATATTTATCTTAAATATAACCAAAAATTTAATTCATTGAAGGAAATGTCGGTACCACTTTACAATAAGTCTCCCCTTATAGATGCTAATAAATAGTTTATAGCTATATTATTAATTAATCTGTAAATGCTTTATAAACCATTATTAATGGTTTATTATGCATTAGTCAAGGGTGAGAAAAAGAAAAAAAACTGACCGGTTTCTTGCCAAATAGTGAGCCAAATGTGTTCACCTATATATTTCATCTAGAGTTGCTATATTAAACATTTCAGACTAAGTTACTATCCTGTAAGCACAATCAGCATTTGTAGACATATTTTTTATCATATAAAATTGTACTTCATAAATGCATTATAAATATCCACAACTATCAATCGGAGCTTTGTTGTAAAGTGTAAAGCATAAAACCATTTATTAATGAATAATAAATATTTATAAATGCCATATGGGAGCCTTATTGTAAAGTGTAAAGCATAACACCATTTATTAATGACAAATAAACATTTATAAATGCCAAATGGGAGCCTTATTGTAAAGTGTAAAGCATAACACCATTTATTTATGACTAATAAACATTTATAAATGACAAAAGAGAGTTTTGTTGTAAAGTTTAAAACATGTCAACATTTATTTATGATCAACAAACATTTCTAAGTATTACTGGGCATTACTATAAAAAGTATAAAGCACCAACAGTTATTTAGCATTGCTAAACTTATATACAAGCCCTTTAAAGATAGCTAAAACTATATTAAGGAAACAAATCCCATCCCTAAATTCACCACTGGCATAAAACAAAGGAAAATTATAATAATTATAATATAATAAATTATTATACCTTAACTGAAACTGCACAGCTGTATTATTTACTCTACACACATTTATACAAATCAAAACATTAAAAAAAAAAAACAATAAAATAAAATAAACTAACAGGTAAATCTCTTAGTTGTGTGGAAACTCAACACATATGTGAACAGATCTTTGAAAAATGATTGGTTTTGCAGATCTTTTCTTCAGTTCAATATGCTCAAAAAACAAAACCACTTAGAACAAATTAGGGTTTCAGACAGATTTCCCTCTTCGAATTGGAAGCAAAGTACCAGCGGCCTTCATACTTTCTATTTTGTTTTTTACTTCATCACTGCCTTGAATTGCAGCCTCACATCGCTTAGCAAAAGCTAGTACCGTCTCTCCACTAGGCCTGTTGGACAGTAGCTCCTGGTAGACATTGGGGACCGCAATAGCAAGCTCCCCAACTGATGAAGTGGACACAACAGTGTTCCTGTCAAGCCCATGCTTCTGAAAAGCTTTGGTCATGGTCTTCGTCTTTGGAAATGTCTTGAGGAGGGATTTGTATCGCTGCACAATGTCATTTGGCGTTTGAACTAAAAATGAAAACAAAGCAAATAATTAGAAAAGCAAATGCTCAAAGCATACTAATCTATACATATATATATATATATATATATATATATATATATATATATATATATATATATATATATATATATACACACACAGACAGATAGATAGATATGTATATATGACGTAGTGAACACAGAGTAATTTTTAGAACAAATTAAAATCATAATACTATCTTTTATGTCACATTTATAGTATCCTCTTCTGTAAAATCTTCTCTTCCAAAATCTTTTGCTCACCACGCTGCCGGAGCTTCTTCTGCTCCTTCTTGGGTTTCTTGGCTCTTGAATGCTTTTTGTTGTATTTGTGCTTTCGCTTCTTTGGGGATGAAGATGAGGATGACCACACAGACGATACAGATGAAGATGCGAAAGATGAATCTGAGTTTTCAGAAGCCTTCGAGGAAAATGGATCATTGAATGGTTCGTCTTTAGGTTGCTCTGCAGGATGTAAACAACAAAATGGCTGGTTTTAGAAACAAGTCCCCTGTTTTTCAATTACACAATTGATGATTTAGTAAGCTTATGTGCTTAAAGAGAATGAGGATTTTGTTATAGAAAATCATCATGTGAATAAGGTGTATACATATATATATATATATCTATATATATATATATATATATATATATGTTTAATATAAATTTAATGATGCACATAAACAAAACTAAAAATATACTGTACAACTAAGTGATATAAATCGTTTGGAATAACCAATAGTAATAGAGCTATTCACATGTTATGTGATGTTAGTTAGCCACTGTAGCTAGCAGCCAAATGGCTCGGTAGCTAGCTAGCTAGCATTATACTCACCTTCATGTCTAACTGCTGACGTCGTTGGCTTAGTGCAATCTAGATCATCCAGTCTCTGCTTTTTGTATCTCTTCGAACGTGTGCTAACTGTGTAAGTCGCAGACGCACACAAATTTTTATCTTCTGCTCCATCCATGGTGCAGCAACTTGAACGAGCGCCTTCAGTGTGTCTGTTCGTGCCCCTTTGGCTTGACCTTCCAGAGCGCTCCACTGCCTGTCGCGCTCTGAGAGGAGGGGCTTTCCTTAATAAAGTTAACTGTGATTGGATGGTTGTATAAGCTCCTCTGCGTTTAAATTAAATTTGTTTTCCCTCCCTTTGGCGGCAGAACATATTTCTTTAGCATGAATCCAGCGGGTTAGATCTACATAACAAAGTCGGAGATACATTATAACAGGTGAGACAATCCTCTTTTTTGCTTGGGACTATTTTTGATTATAGGGCTTGTTTTATATAGCATGTGAAGTTCTTTAACTCTGAACCGATTTGCACTAGACTCCCATAGAGTATTTTACGGTGTTTCGAGGTGATAATAAAATAAATTACTCATTTTTTCCCACCAGAATGTCTCTGGGAATGAGATTGCGCACCAGAATAGAAGGAAAACAAACTAAATATAAGGCACTAAGGCTCATTAAATGGCTGCAGAAGAAACACCTGCTAAAAAAGAAGCTTAGATGTCCTGTTTGTCACCATAAGATGAAAATGATTTCCGTGGTGAAGAAAGGCCAATATATGTGGTATGTATAATGCATGATAATGTAGTGCATGTAGTAAATATAACAAAATATTTCGGTTATCAATGCAAGAGGGAGCATTAACCTCTTTTCATTATTATTTTCTTCATACTTAATTTTGTGATTATCTTTTCAATTAATGCTCTTGTTTAAGGGTCCATTTCTTTACTTAACTCATTTGTATGTTCTCAGGTGCTGCAAAAGAGCAAGTCATAGGAAAGTTTCCAGAACAATTAGAACTAGCTCCCTCTTTGAGAAATCAAAAACATCTCTTTTCAGTTGGATGAAGTTCATTTACAGGTATATGTAGATGTAGACATTAATAGCAATGCACCTTTCATAATTGAACACCAATACGAGACTTGTGAAATAAAATTAGGGCCTCAGTAAGTAATAATTGCCTCAATTTCTATCACAGATTTTCACAAGGGCTCAGGCTCAGACAAATAGATATGATCGATGATGAAGTGGCTGGCAGCTCCAGAACACTAAGTAGCATGGCAAGACACATTCGACATGTTTGTATACGTGCAATTAAAAGACACAGAATAAACAATGGACACCGTCTTGGTGGTGACAGAGAATTTGTGGTTATAGATGAAAGCTGTCTCCGTCATCAGCGAAAGGTTGGTAAACTCTCAGACAGGTTTGTTAGAATCAATGCAGATCTGAATGTGTCCTCTAAACATGGAAACCTTTACCATAAGTAAAAAAAATTAGTAGAAGCAACCATCTTTTTGAATGTTTCTTTGTAGATATTCTGTTTAATTTTATTCTTTTTGTTTTCAGTATGCACGTGGACGCTTTGGAAATGCATGGAAAAGGAAGAAATGGGTATTTGGAATGATGGGAATTAAAGACAAAAGGCGAAGGCTCGTGTTAAAACTTGTTGAAAAACGATCAAGGCGCCACCTTGTTCCTCTGATCAGACAGCATGCTAAGTTGGGTAGTGCCATTATCAGTGATGAGTGGAGAGCCTACAAGAATGTTTTGACAAACATAGGGTACAGACATTACACTGTAAATCACAGCAGGTGGTTTGTAGATCCTCAATCTGGCAGTCATACACAGCATATCGAAAGGGCTTGAAGTACAATTTTATATGATAAAAAATATGTTTACAAATGCTGATTGTGCTTACAGGATAGTAACTTAGTCTGAAATGTTTAATATAGCAACTCTAGATGAAATATATAGGTGAACACATTTGGCTCACTATTTGGCAAGAAACCGGTCAGTTTTTTTTCTTTTTCTCACCCTTAACTAATGCATAATAAACCATTAATAATGGTTTATAAAGCATTTACAGATTAATTAATAATATAGCTATAAACTATTTATTAGCATCTATAAGGGGAGACTTATTGTAAAGTGGTACCGAAATTTCAAAATAATCCTGTTGAGCAAGAATATAATGTGGCACTTAATTCATGTAATGTCATCAATCTGTTTTTAAGGTAGTCCCTTTACCTCCTGGTGTTTGACTATGTCACCCTTTTCTTTTACCTCTGTATGTCCGAGTCTTTCATCCTATCACCCTGTTGTTGATGCTATAGCTGTCATTGTTCCCTTGTCCTCTTGTGTTGACCTGCCTTTATATATATTTATCTCTCCTCTCCTTGCTCTCACTTTCTCTCCTCAGTCTGTGGGCATGTGAGCACATAATTCTGCTTGTGTGTGTTTCAGAGGCGGAGCCTTTTCCTTGCTCCTGTGCTTTTCCTGCTTGCACACCTGAAAGCAGTTGGGTAATCATTCACCTGCATTCAATCTGATGATTACTCACCCACTACTTAAGGCAGAAGATTTTTCTCAGTCAAATTGTTGCTGCCACTGTGGTAGTAAAGTTGAGCTCTTCCTGCTCTGTGGGTGTTTCTGTGAGAAAATCTGTTTTTCCTCTCTGCAAATGCCTCTTGCCATGGCCAACCTGTGAAGAGAAATCCATGCTGGAAAAGGAAACCTGCGGAGAAAAATCTGTAGGAAAAGCAAACTGTGGAGAAACACACCCTAGAAGTATTTTTTTCCAAAAATGAACTTTGTTTATTCAAAAAAAGACATTATTCCTGGTGTTCTGTGTTTGCGTCTAGTTCAGTTTTTGCCTGAAACATCTGTCTATAAACATGGACTCTACAAACATAAATTCCATTAAGAAGACACTCATCTAATTTTTACCTCATAACTTTTGCACTGTCCACTTCCTGCTGTGACAAAACAAATTTCCCAAGTGTGGGACTAATAAAGGTTATCTTATCTTATCTTATCTTATCAGCCAGTGAGTGCTCCTCAGAAAACACAAAGTTCCCCAGCACCTCTCCAAACAGCAGAAAGTAAACCTGCAGGAGATGGCTTATATGGGAGGTATGTTACAGTCTGTGTTCACAATCTCAAGCTTCAGCACCAGGCTGCTCCTCCTCCTTCTGGGGTGGCCCAGTGCAAATACTTGTACTGGGCCACCCCACCAGAGATCCCATGCGAACAATCCCTTCCAGCTCTAGAAGTCTACTCTGAGGACCTAGAGAAATGTCGACTGTCTTTGGAAATGCATAGATGGATGGATGATGCTAAATTAGCTTACCTGGTTGTTCCTCTTAGGATGAGAGCACTTGGATGAGCACAGGCTGTGCCAAGTGGTGGAAAGGATCTGACTTGTTCTGAATTCATAAACAAGTTCAAGAGTGACTATTACTGACGCAGCGGCTAACAGACTGTTCAACTTATGGCAGAGAAGAAGTGTCTCTTTTTTTTTTTAATGGATTTTTGGATTTTATCCAAGGAGGCTGACTGGAAGACAAGGCTATACAGGGAGCATGCCTATATGGCTTGAGTGGCTATATAAATGATGAGTTGGCTGTTAAAGATCTATCGTGTGTGTGTGTGTGTGGTTAGTTATTGGGTTGTTTTCTCTTCTGGTGGATAGACAAAGTCCAGCAGTAAGGGTGGGGTTACTAGTACACAAAACTTCAGCTGAACAACCCTTACCCAGATTATCGATTCCTGCAAAAATTTGTTATTAAATCAAGTCAAACAATACTTAATGATACTTCCCTGGCTAATATCACGCATTGTACTACTAATCCTTTCAGGAAACCATTGTGACCATATTGGCCTCAAAAAAATTGACATTTTTCCTGTACTGGGCCACCCCTGTTTAAAAGACCATAAATTAAAAAAAATAATTTTGTCTGTCATCTGCAAAATGTTCACCGTGCCACTGGTCTGTGGTGAAGCTGGCTCTGGTGAATCTTCTGGGCCACTTCTTTTTGTAGATGGAGCGTGTTTGTTGGAGGGAGTCTGCACTGTTTGGTTTCCCCATAACAATGCGCTTGAAACACTCGTCAATAAAACACTGCAAACTGTCAAAGTCTTCTTCATCGTTCTCCAGAGTGTTGAAGTCGATTCAAATATGTCTCCCAGTCTTATTTTTATTACTCTTTAAAGATGTCAGAGTAAATTGGCAGCGAAAGTTAGTGACAGAAATGTTTGCAATTAGCGGCACACCATGTTCAATGCTTCAGAGATTTTCTTTTGGTCTCTTGATACTACAGCATAGCTCTCCTCACTTTACTGTACCTTCCATTCCTGTCACTTACCATCGCCCATCTAATCAGAATGTTGGTGGTTCAATCCCTAGTCCCTATAATCTGCAGACAGTTTTTCAAGGCTAACACACATTTAATGCATTATATAAAGGAAAATAAGTCACCCAGAGGTCAATTAGTATATCTTTTGATTGTTAATTTTTTGCAAGGTCACACCGAAGATCTGTGCCAGCTTTCCAGTGGCTAATTATCCCGGCGCCATCTTTTATTGAATCTGACACTGAAGGGCTTTCTGTTGACCCATCCCTCATTTTTAATAGTATTGATTTTTCACCGATCATATCAGGCCTTGCATTTTCAAAAACACACCGCCAGCTATTTTTTTTTCTCTCCTTTTTAATTCTCTCCCGCTCCCATCCACCTCACAGCCTTTCACTTTTATTCCTGTCCAAAGTGTTTCAGAGCTGGCAGAATTGTAACTGTAAACGCACATCTTCTGCTCAGCAATTATCAAAGGGGGCAGGGCAGGAGATCTGCTGGGAGTGCTCCTCAGAAAACACAACATTGATCTGCTGGCTCAGAGTACAGTAAACAAAGCCTCCGTGCCCCATGTGTGTGGCGCAATTATTAAGTGCGAGAAGGAGCAGGCTTTGCATGATTTATAAAAATACCCACCGCCAAAAAAGTCAAATCACGAAGGTGTTTGTGAAGAAACACTTCGTTTTCATTTCTTTTAATGGTGCACCACAGTTGTACTTAATGAGCAATTGTTTCTTTGTTTTTGATCTTGCTGTATGCACCCTCAATATTATTGTTGCACAAGTGGATCAGCTGTGTCTTTGTCTGTGGTCACGGCTTCTCTAGATGAATCAGAATCGTGTTTATTGGCCAAGTATATGTGCAGACACATACAGGGAATTTGGTTCCGGTAGATGGTGGCTCTCAAGCACAGCAATGTAAAACACACACACACACACACACACACACACACACACACACACACACACACGTGTCTATATATACACATACATACACAAAGCTGTGTAAATCAACTATAAATAACGAATCTAAACTTATATACATAAAATACAGAAATGAATGAGGTGGAATGAATACTGCAAAATGTGCATAAGGTGCAGCTGCAGTGGGAGCAGTGTGACAGGTCAACTGTTAAGAAGGGAGATGGCGAGGGGAAAGAAACTGTTCCTGTGTCGGGTGGTCCTGGTCTGCAGGCCTCTGTACCGTCTGCCAGAGGGCAGCAGATCAAAAAGTCTGTGTGCAGGGTGTGCAGGGTCTGTGATGATTTTCCCTGCCCGTTTCCTGGTTCTTGAGAGGTACAGATCCTGGATGGAGGGAAGGGGCGTGCCGATGATCCTTTCTGCTGCCCGTACAGTCCGCTGCAGTCTGCTCCTGTCCTGTTTAGTGGCTGCTCCATACCAGACTGTGATGGAGGAGCACAGGACAGACTCAATGACCGCAGTGTAGAACTGGATCAGCAGCTCCTGTGGAAGACTGTACTTCCCCAGTTGTCTCAGGAAGTACATCCTCTGCTGGGTCTTTTTGAGGATGGCGTTGATGTTGGTCTCCCACTTCAGGTCCTGGGAGATGGTTGTACCCAGGAACTTGAAGGTCTTCACAGTTGACACAGGGCTGTCTGATATGGTGAGGGGGAGCAGAGTTGAGGGATGTCTCCTGAAGTCCACTGTCATCTCTACAGTCTTAAGAGTGTTCAGCTCCAGATTGTGCTGACTGCACAAGAGTACCAGCCGCTCAACTTCCTGCCGGTATGCAGACTCATCACCATCTTGAATGAGGCCAATGACAGTGGTGTCATCTGCAAACTTTAGGAGTTTGACAGCCGAGTTCTTGGAGGTGCAGTCGTTAGTGTAGAGGGAGAACAGTAGTGGTGAGAGGACACATCCTTGAGGGGCACCAATACTGAGGGACCGAGTTTCAGAGGTGATCTCCCCCAGCCTCACTTGTTGCTTTCTGTCTGTCAGGAAGCCGGTGATCCACTGACAGGTAGCTGGTGACACGCTGAGCTGGGAGAGTTTGGAGGAAAGAAGTTCAGGCACAATGGTGTTAAAAGCCGAACTAAAGTCCACAAACAGGACCCTGGCATAAGTTCCCGGGCGGTCAAGGTGTTGCAGGATGTAATGCAGCCCCATGTTCACTGCATCATCCACCGACCTGTTTGCCCGGTAGGCAAACTGCAGAGGGTCCAGCTTGTAATGTCTTTCAGATGGGTTAAAACCAGTCGTTCGAAGGATTTCATGACCACAGACGTCAAGGCGACAGGTCTGTAGTCATTCAGTCCTGTGATGGTGGGTTTCTTGGGAACAGGGATGATGGTGGAGCGTTTGAAGCAGGAGGGAACTTCACACAGCTCCAGGGATCTGTTGAAGATGCGAGTAAAGATGGGAGCCAGCTGTTCAGCACAGGTTTTGAGGCAGGAGGGTGAGACGCCGTCTGGTCCGGGGGCTTTCCTGGGCTTCTGTTTCTGGAATAGTCGGCTCACATCCTGAGTGTGTATTTTGAGTTTCAGGGAGGAGGAAAGGGGGGTGAGAGGTGTGGTGGAGGTCGTTGAGTCTGGATTGGGGAGGGTGGGGGTGGTCGTTGAGACTGGATTGGGGAGGGGGAGGGTGAGGGTGAAGGGAGGAGAGGTGGAAGGTGTGTTGGGGGTCAATGTCTGAAGCAATGTCCCTGGGGAGGGGAGGGTGGGGCGTGGGAGTCTGTCCGTCTCAAACCTGCAATAGAAAGTGTTTAACTCGTTGGCCAGGTCTTTGTTTGCTTCAATAGTGGGTGGGGGCGTCTGTAGCTGGTGATTTCCTGCAGGCCCCTCCACACTGACGCAGGGTTGTTGGCTGAGAGCCGTTCTTCCAGCTTCTGGGAGTAGATGCTTTTAGCTGCTTTGATCTCCTTGGTCAGTGTGTTCCTGGCTTGCTTGTACAGGGCCCTGTCACCACTTCTGTAGGCGTCCTCCTTGGCCTTACGAAGATGTTGGAGTTTAGGAGTGAACCATGGTTTATTGTTGTTGTATGTGCAAAAGGTATTTGTTGGCACACACATGTCTTCACAGAAACTGATGTATGATGTCACAGTGTCCGTGAGCTCATCTAGGTTCTCAGATGCAGCTTCAAAAATAGTCCAATCAGTGGAGTCAAAACAGTCCTGCTTTGCTGCGTTAGTCCACTTCTTCACAGTTTTGACTACAGGCTTGGCACGTTTGAGTTTTTGCCTATAAACTGGAATAAGATGGACCATGCAGTGATCAGAATGTCCCAAAACTGCCCAGGGTATAGAGCGATAGGCATCTTTTAGAGTGGTGTAGCAGTGATCCAGTATGATGTTGTCCCTGGTGGGACAGTCTATATGCTGTCTGTATTTAGGGAGTTCGTAGTTTAGGTTTGCTCTGTTAAAATCCCCAAGAATAATTGTAAAGGAATCCGGGAATTTCCTCTCCAGGGTAGTAATCTGGTCAGCCAGCTCGCACAGTGCGTTGTTCGCGTTGGCCTGTGGAGGGATGTAAACTCCGACCAGCATGAAGGAAGAAAACTCCCGCGGTGAATAAAAAGGTTTACAGTTGATGAAAAAACTTTCCAAGTGTGGGCTGCAATGTTTCTGTAACACTGTGACATCAGTACACCAACCTTCATTAATGTAGAAGCAGACTCCACCACCCTTTGTTTTCCCTGAGAGCTCTGTTTCGCGGTCCGCCCGGTGAAGTTGGAAGCCCGGCAGATTTAAGACAACGTCTGGGACTCACTCACTGAGCCAGGTTTCAGTGAAAACAGAGGGCAGCAGTGCGTGCAAAGTCCTTGTTAGTCCGGTTTAAGAGCAGTAATTCGTCGACTTTGTTTGGAAGCGAGCAGAGATTCGCGAGGTGAATGGAGGGGAGTGCCGTGCGGAATCCTCGCCGACGTAGTTTCACCAGTGCACCAGCGCGACTCCCTCGTCTAGGTCTTCTCCAGGAGCCACAGAGAGCTGCTGCGCCTCCAACTAAAATCTCCAAAAAACTTTCCGGGTTTGTGAAAAATGGATAAGAACTATAGTGAGACGACTGCCTGATGTTTAGCAGTTGATCTCTGGAGAAAGTGATGTGGTCTGAGTGACCAAAACCCTCCCCCGCATCCTCTGATGTCTCCTTCCTCAACGAGCTCAACAACTTTTATGCTCGTTTTGAGCGAGGGAACCCCACAACCACAACCAAAGCAGACATGACGCCAGACCACCAACCTCTGACTCTCTCCCCCACCGATGTAGGAGCGGTGCTGAGCAGGATCAATGTCCACAAGGCTGCAGGTCCCGATGGCATCCCCGGGCGTGTTCTCAGAGCGTGTTCTGGGGAGCTTGCAGGAGTGCTCACAGACATATTCAATCTGTCCTTGGCCCACGCTGTGGTACCGGCCTGCTTCAAATCCACCTCCATCGTCCCGATACCCAAAAACTCCAACCCATCTTGCCTCAATGACTACCGCCCAGTAGCACTCACCCCCATCATCACTAAGTGCTTAGAGCAGCTGGTCCTAGCACACTTCAAATCCTGTCTCCCCCCCACCCTGGACCCCCACCAATTCGCATACCGCCAGAACAGGAGCACAGAGGATGCAGTCTCCATCGCACTGCACTCTGTCCTCTCACACCTGGACAACAACAACACCTACGCCAGAATGCTGTTTATAGACTTCAGTTCAGCATTCAATACAATCCACCCCTCACAACTCATCAAGAAACTGACAGACCTGGGCATCAGTTCCCTCATCTGCAAATGGTTACTGGACTTCCTGACCAACCGCCCCCAACATGTCCGGCTGGATAACCACTGCTCATCTACCATCACAATGAACACCGGTGTACCACAAGGCTGTGTGATGAGCCCTTTCCTCTACTCCCTCTTCACCCACGACTGCAGACCTGCTGATGGTTCCAACACCATCATTAAGTTTGCAGATGACACCACGGTGATTGGCCTCATCAGTGACAACGATGAGGCCGCCTACAGGGAGGAAGTGGATCGTCTGGCTGAGTGGTGCGACAGAAACAACCTGCTGCTTAACACCGAGAAGACCAAGGAGCTCATCGTGGACTACAGGAGGAATGCTGACCCACATCCACCCATCCACATTAAGGGGACGGCTGTGGAGCGTGTGAGCAGCTTCAAGTTCCTGGGAGTCCACATCTCCGAGGATCTCACCTGGACGACCAACTGCTCCAAGCTGGTCAAGAAGGCTCATCAGCGCCTCTTCTTCTTGAGGACTCTGAGGAAGAACCACCTGTCCTCAGACATCCTGGTGAACTTCTATCGTTGCACCATCGAGAGCATCCTGACCAACTGTATAACAGTCTGGTACGGGAACTGCTCTGCCTCGGACCGGAAGGCGTTGCAGAGGGTCGTGAAAACTGCCCAGCGCATCGCCGGAGCACCACTTCCTGCCATAAAAGACATCTACAGGAAGCGGTGTCTGAAAAGGGCTGGGAAAATCCTCAAAGACCCCAGTCACCCATCACATGGACTCTTCACCCTCCTGCCCTCTGGGAGGCGCTACAGGAGCCTCCGGACTAAGACCACCGGGTACCGGAACAGCTTCTTCCCCACAGCTGTCAGACTCCTGAACTCTGCCTCCTGACATCTGACCCACGTTAACATATGGACTGAACATACACACACCCACAATGGACAACTGTACCCTCAAACACACAATAATAACATGGACTGAACCACCACTCACAACCACTAGCACTTTATATAGCCTCTGTAGAAACTATCTACACCCTCACTTATCTTAACTGCACTACTGTATAGCTCTGTGTAAATAATCATTCTGTACATTCGATAATCTTTAATTCTACAACTGTTTACAACTTCCATAGTTCACATTTCTGTATAGCTGTATATCTCAGATTTCTGTAAAGTTATTTATTTCATATTCTGTATAGTTTTTCATATTTATATCCTGTTCATAGCCTGTACATAGCTTGTACTCACTACAGCCTGTACATACTTATAGTTATAGCATATTCACAACATACTTCATACCGTGTACATTATAACATACCATAATAGACCCATTTCTGTAATATACTTACATATCTATACTATTGCTAATATATATTGTAATATATCTATATCACTAAAGCACTTCTGGATGGATGCAAACTGCATTTCGTTGCCCTGTACCTGTGCATGTGCAATGACAATAAAGTTGAATTCTATTCTATTCTATTCTATTCAAAAGCGCAGAAAATAAACAGAAACAAGAAAAGTGCGAGAGAGCGCAGTACCGAGGCTGCCATCCGCGGCGCCATCTTGGATGAACAGCAAATAACAAACATTTCTTTTTGACAGTTCATTCTTTTTGGTTTGACAGTTTTCATTGGGTGAATTTCGCCACCTCTCTCTCTCTGTCACGTCCATTTTCTGTGTCAGTGTATTGTCTTTTGCCCCTCTGTAGAATTCATTCATGCAACATTAGATTTAAACTCTGATATGCAACATCCCTGGGCGCTCAGCAGAGATGGATATATGAATAGCATTTAGGAAAATAGATTGATCTTGGATGCTTGTCCTTCAGGGGGAGATTATGTGACATTGGTTACTGTCAACAGTCTGTTCTATTTCTATTTTAGCTGAACGCCATGGGTGAAAATGCACTCACGAGGTCCACTGGAATCGAAACAAAATGGGCTATTACCCTTCGATATGATATTTCTGAGGCGATGGAAATGAAAAGAGGTCTCTCATTTGTGCTGTAGTGATCTGGTTATGGCTCTGATGCACATAGAGGAAACCTGCGAGTGTCCCATTTATCAGTTGTTAAGTATGTTTGAAAGAAAGGGAAATGACACATAGCAGTCATACAGATAATGCTAAGTCAAATTTGCTCGTATGTTTTTCACAATTAGCCAAGTTCTGTAGGTCTCATAGGATCTCGGCACATATGGCTGCATAATAAAATCAAATTTTTGCATAAGACTCCCCTCCACTTCCTCTCCGCTCTCCAGTTGCACATGAGTAATAGAGACCATCTGCCTAAAAGATCACAGTCAGCAGAAAGGCAACGCAAGGGCTGCAAAGATTTCAATTATCAATATACCATTTAATACATCGCCGCCAGGCCAAACAGCCTGGCAACTCGACAGCACGAGATGGAGAATGTTATTTCTCAAACACATCAGCAGATAGCTGCAATTTGGCGTTGTGGTGCAGCAGGGATCAAACCAGCTTCCATCCATCAAACTGTACTTGGAACACGCAGAAGCGGAAAACCTTTACTTCTGCGTGGGCAAACGTTTTAGGCATAGACAAAGTGATTAAAAGAGAAAAGCACCCATCTGAGAGCTGAGTTTAATTTTTGGGATCAGGAGATTTGAAATACTACTGTAGATTTGTCAGCCGCTGTATGAAAGACTTTGATTCCCATGAGGGGATGTGACCATCAGTGTGCTAATGTGATTGTTCCTGCTTTACATTTTGAGAAAACAAGAAACACAAATCCATATTTATACCCTTTTCAAACATGAGCTATATATTACTGCCAGCTTCATATTAAAGTAACAACATTCTGTGACATGGCATTTGTATAATTACTTTAAATGTGTTAAATATTTGACATGTATTCTTAATTTTTGTATATGTGTCATAATTAGGCCATCATTGCAAAAGTAAGCTTTTTCTTTCAGTTGGTCTTTCCTGTACCATTTAGAGCAACTTGCCTTTTTGTAACTTATTTTTGCCACAGGTCTGATTAATGGCAGGGCCTGGGTTTGAACTACCAACTTTGTGTTTAGAAATCCATTATTTAGGCCTAACAGATGGATTTAAAGTACTAAAGTAGCTCTATTTTGACTGTTTCTCAAGCACTGTTATGAGGTTGACAGTTTTTCTTTTTAATTGAAATATCTCAACAGTTGAATGCCTTGCAATTGAATTCCCAGTATTTCCACTGTCATTCAGATAGTAGTGCTTCTTATATGACTTCTAATTACGTTTGTGCAACTCTGGGTTTTTACGCTGATCCTGTTCTCTTGGACAGTTTTCTGTTAAATTTGGTATTGAAATAATCCCCTCTGACTAAATCCTTCATATAGCATAAATGTAAGGATTTTTTTTCTGCATCACTCTAATTTGGACTTTGCTTTATAGCCAGATGCCTTAAAGGTAATGACCAGCAGTTTAGGTTGTGCTTTGTGTTTACTACCTCCCTCTAGGGTGACCATGTGTCCCATTTTATGTGGGACTGCACAGTAATTTTTTTATTCCTTCAGTCCGCCACAAATAGAGACTTGGTTGTTGCAAGACAGCGATTTAAATGCAAACTGATATAGGTGCTCAGCAGCCTCATTTTTGTACAGGAATATAACCAGAACAATTTGGCAATCAGCTGAGTCAAGTCCTCTCATGCAAAGAGGTGTGCCACAGATGAATTGTGCTTATCGGTGTAAAGTGAATCAGATTGATTGCAATATCCTAGAAATTTCCTTGCATTTGTAAATTACCCATAATTATTTGCAAACCTTCGCCAATGTCAGAGTGATTGTAGTCAGTCCAGTTTGGGTTGCTGTTATTTGGAGACTAGTCGTCTCCCACCAAGACACTAATGCAATTGCCTTGTGATTAAAAAGTTGCCACCCAGAGATTGAGTGTGCAATGCCTACAATCTCTGGGCAACCAGTTGGTCACTGCATCTGCTTGCAATTGGTCATCGAATGTGATAAGATTCAGTGCAATCACCGAGCAACTGCTAATTTTACTTTTTTTTTTCTTAGGGGGCTGCGCTCTTATTTTTACTCAGTGTAACTGAGCCATGGGACCGTAAATTAGACATTTCACAGTATATCTTCACGAATGCATATGAAATTGAAATAAGACAAAATATGAGACATTGTCTTGATGTTCTGAAGGATCTATCTCGAACTAATGCAGATGCAGGAAGTCAGTTGATGCATGGGATGGAGGGAATTTTTGTCCTCAAGTAGCCTGGGAGTAGGGCTGGGCCATATTATACCGTTCACAGTAATACCGGTATAATGTTAGGCAACGATAGGAAAATGAAATATCGCGATAGAATGGGAGTAAAACGCGCATGCGCGGTGCCTTTGTTTTCATACGCACATGGCCGATTGTTGAGTGAAACAGATGAACCAGAATTGGTTTGTAAAAATGGTGCAACTTCCATGATGTGGAACTGGTTTGGTGTTTGTCCGTCAGATACACAACAAAGCACCATATCGCCCTGCTCTACCTGGGAGTGTAAATGTTCCAAGCTGCAACACAAAACTGAGAAGGAAACCCTGGTAAACATTATATGCTAATCATTAGCATGTTGACAGTATAAACATATCAAGCATTTTTGTACTTCATCCATAGACCAACTATTTTAAATGTAGACCAAAACATGGGAGCAGCACAAATGAATGATGTGTTCTGCTGACATCTCCCTGCCTGTGTCTCTTTATTGGCCCTGTCTGCCTCTTTTGCTTACAGAAATAAGTAAATGTTATAGTAAAAATGTCTTTTATTGCCAGTTACATGGTGACAAAATACCACAATTCTGTGCAGCAAAGCAGCAGATGTAAGTGTAGTCCATAAGTATGTCATATCTGAACAATTTAAGTTGTATAACAACGTTCACCTAGCATGTTGTACAGTCTGTTAGCAGCTGTAGAGCAGGAATGGTGACAAGTGAAGCATAAAGTAGTTACTATCAATAATGTATAATTCCTGAGGCTAAAATATGCCATTTTGTGAAATATGTGTGCAAAGAAGTGGAGGCTCAGTGTTGGGAATGCTGTATCAGGAGAACTCTGAAAGTTCTTCACGTATAGCACCTTCATTAGCTGTAGGTACACTGGAAGGATAAGATGCTAAGAAAGCTTTACCAAAGGAGAAGTTTCTGTGCACTTGTCTGAGATTGTGTACGTGTTGACAGACAGATGGACAGGTGCCCATATTTGTTTGTCTGTACCTGTCTGTCAGCTGCCAGTTACGGTGGCGTGTGCGGATACTTTTTCATGTGTGTATGTTGGTTTGGGCTGTCACTTCATTCTATTTTTGGTTTCTTGCTTGGAGTCTTAAGCCTTTACCATTTGGCACAGATGGCATTCAAAATACATGTTTCACTGGGAATTCTGAATTTGGCTTGTTTTAGTTGTTTACCGAGGGTGCACAGTCAACACCTGTTTAATTTAAAACCTGGGAGTCATAGGTTTTCTAAAAGACTGTCATTTGAGCTACATGCTGATTGTGAATGAAGAGTTCTGATCTCGTAATGATACTAGATAAAAACCTGAGGGATCACAAAAGTTATTTGAATTCATGATGAGAGTTTTACCTTTTCACATTTATTTTACAAAAAAGTGATCAAATTGTTCCTTATGCTACAGTAAAAAGTGAGCGAATCGTCATTGTCTGGTAGCTGTTTATGGCCAGAGTGGACACGATTTTCTGCCATGTACTCAACAGGTGTAAATGCAAATACCTGATAGTTCTACCAACTGTTCAAAGAGTAAGAACTTTGACTCACTGGTGCCGCTATAATACTACTAGGGGTTCATTTCGAATCCTGAATCGATTTCTCAGTTTGAATGTATTTTGCCAGAAACACCAGAATCTCAAGTTAAACTTCACAAAACTATTTCTACAGCCACCAAACAGCTAAAACCGTAAATGAGAGCAGGTAAATGATTCCACACAAAAATGTAAACAAAGCGCAGACCCGACACTTCAGAATCAGTGAGATGTCAGCTTCTCACCTGATGGCATGTACACAGACATCAGCTCAAAGATTCTGATGCTGCAGGTTCTGTCACTCGCCGAACAAAACTTTGCTTCTCTTTTGATAAACATCCTCATTAATTCGCGCTTACTTTGGCTGTTTTGCTTCCACCACAATTTAAAAAAAAAAAAACACACCCTGCACAGCTCTCTCTGTTTCAGTGTACTTCAAGAATAGTTTCCCCGTCTCAAATCTGTTTTCTGCATTATTTTCTTGGTTATTATGCACCAGTATACCACTGTGTACAGTGCTGTCGGCCACTTTTTTTTTTTTTTTGTTGTTGTTGTTGGTTGGTTTTATTTAAATGACTTCCAACAAGAAAGCCTGTTTCTGCTGTTCAAGTCCGAAGAAATTTAAACTTTTTAAAATGATGCCAAATTGCAAAACGCTTAGAGGTTTTATTAGAGACACAGCTAACTTTGCTCTGCTTCACTTCAGAACAATCAGGTAATGTCCATATGTTGATTCATGGTTTTCTTAAATTTTTGATCTACTGTAGAATATTATTAAGGTTATCTGTTATAATAAGCCAGGCCAGGAAAATCTCCTTCATGTTTTTCTGTGTTTTATCCTCAGTTACTTTATCAGAGGTGTAAGCACCACAGCAGATGCCTTTGTGACAAAGTCTCATAAGTAACTAAATGATCAGAATTATAATATTTCTGAATTGAGTCAAAATTGAATTCAATGGTGAATTGAATCAGGAGCTTGTGAATCGGAATCAAATAGATTGTAGAAATCAGTGAAGATACCCAGCCCTAAATACTACAGTCATGCTAGGGAAAACTGTAGTTAGCGACTGCAGCACAACCAGCCTTACTGCAACTGTGTGCGGTGAGCACAACGCCATATTAACTTCCTTTTCTCTCACCCATCCGGAATACTTCTTAAGGTTATGGTTAGGTTTAGTCGCAATTCACCGTCAAATTATAATACGGGTAGGACGTTTTGTCAGAGTAGGATGGTTTCTCAGAACACAGTAAGGCCCTCTTATTGGGCCTCTGTGACCTCCCAGGTGTGCCAAGTTAGTAATCAGGGAGGGGCGGAGTCTCTCCAGGACAAGTCAACAATAAATACAATAAAAGCACGCAATAAAACAAAAATAAAACACTATACAATATAAAAAATATTAACAATAATAAAACACAGCATCTCATGCGAGATAAAAAAAAAAAAAAAAACTAGTTAACTTGTCCATTTCCACCCCGTGACAATACTGTACGTCCAACCTGTTCAGACCAAGTTACACCAATATTGAGTCACTTATCCCTTGATCCAATATTCATGATACCTGATGCACCAGAGGTTCTTAAATTAACTTGCTCATAAAAATAGAATGAGATGTGATTACCATTTTATAACCTCTTTTGGCATTGATCTTTCACTGTAGAGGACAAGGAAAGCTCACATGCATTTATAATGAGGTGTTCTGATGTGACTATTGGAACAATGAAGGATTATGCTCACTAAACACTTTAGTGAACTGCCCATATGCCAGTGTTCATTTCAAAGGTTATTAGAAATAGGCATACTGTTTCACGTTATATTTTTCTGCCATCTTAATGTGCATAAACTAATGAAGGAACAATTCTTTATTGCCTCACTATTTTGTATGAATTTTTTGTTTGCATGACGCAAGACCTTTTGTAACAAATGGAAAAAAGTATTGAAAGATAACACTAAGTCTCAAGAGAGTTTAGTAAAGCCAAGGCTGGCACAGAGCAACGCAAGTCCCATTTAAAATTAATATGCTAGAGTGAGCCAGATTTTAAAAAATAATGCAGGGGGTCTCTTGATGTAAAAAATGTAGATTCCTCTACCTGACTTCAGTAACCTTCATCATCCAGTTCATGCCATTTGTTGTAATGATATATGCAAATTCCAAACAAACGCACAAAGCTACGGTGAAATGCATTCTAAGTTGGGCCTACGCTACGATGTTTTAATACTTCCTATTAATATTCATACCCCACCGCGAGACAGTCAAGGATCAAGTGTCTGACTTTCCTGAAAGTCTCATGCCATAACTTGATGCATTGCCACCTCTGTTTCAGCTTCCGCCAGTATGCCTGGAGCAGCTACAAACACTGCAAAACCTGACCATTTGCATTTTTCAAATTTAAAGTGTGGGTGGACAAAAGCAAAAGCAAATGTGTTATGTTCTTTTATGTGGTGCTGTCATTTTCTCCTTTTTCTTTTAATCCTTTTTTTTTTTTTTTTAAGTTGCATTGCAGCAAACACTGGTGACCAGCACAAGCGCTCATCGGTGCCAATGAATCATGATTTCAAAGCTGTTATAATCTGTTATTTTTGCCAACATCTGCTATGAAGACTCAAGGTTACATTTCCCCCTAGGGTAAACATAATTGTTTTGAACATATGTTGTTTATGAGCTATTCTGGAGCTTTTTAAAAGAAGAACAGCTACTTCTGGATTGACTTGGATTCACAGTTAGGAAATGGTTAATCAGTAAGACAAGTTGCTTATTTGTATGCATGAGGCATGTTGCTGGACCATAGAAAATTTAGTTGAACTGAACACTTTTGGAGAAATTTCAGCTGTCTTTCAGGTGGTTTGTTTTGTTTTTTGATTTTTCATTCCTTAATGGATGACATGTGATTTGTTTGCCTCATATTATGAGGTGGGCAGCAGGTGTTTTGAGTACCAGGATTATATTCGGTCAGAGGCAGAAATCAAATCCTATCAGACAGCTCCTGGGCCGCCTTTGACTTCCAACTAGTGAGACAACTAAAAACAGTCTGTCCTCGGGGATGGCTACTATCATTCTAATGTATGCCAATTTGACTTTTGGTTCCTCTGCCAAGGACAGGGTACCACCTGCTGAAGGATCTGATTTTATCTGCATGTTTATGAACAACTCCACTCCAGAGACGCCACTTGAGCGATAGCTCACTGCTCCGCAAGGAGAAACCTGCCCTACCCACTGCCACACCTCAATGCTCATTCATCATAATGACACCGAGAGGGAAGAATATCTCCACGTCCTCACATCCTGGAGACATGGACATAAAGGAGATGTCATGTCGACAGACACAAACTGGCAGGTTGCAAGAATTAAAGATAGCTGCAGGAAAGATAAGCAAGTGAAAGCAAAATTACAAAATTACTTTCAAAGTACAAACAGAATACCCAGCATGTCATCTTATTTAAAAAGAGAACAAATCACTTGTAACTCCCTTTAAAGTGACACAGAAAATCCCAATCAGCAAGCTAAACTCTTTTATTGTTGCAAAATGTAACAAATCAATGTCAAATATTCTATGTTATGATCTGACAAATGTGGATGAGGCTCAGTTAGGTTTAAGCACTAATATTATTTGACCAGAAAGTGGGTCAAAGTTTGGCATTCTGTTTGGCACAATTGCCTTGCTCACAAAAATTTGCTCCATATTATGTCACCTTCTTTCCTCCGTTCCTCATAATTACTACAGCAGCTGAAGGGCTTTGTCACTGGAACTCCAGCATATGTTGTTTTGGAGCACTTGTTGAAAGGCCTGACTTAATATGAAATTGAAGCATTTCGGTGACAATAAAAAAAATTTAAAAAAACTTATGCCACAATTTTCCCAGGAGTGGACTTAGCAGGAAATTCTCCCCAAGGCCCAGACCGTGCAATGTTCAGGGGAAACTGCAAAAAATCCTACAGACACGTCTCAGATCAGACTCTACAGGCCTCAATTAGCATGAAAAATGGTCTTCATGGGGCAATTAGATAAGACTGAATAAATATGGTTTTTATGGAAGAGTATTCAGTCTCTTCCCTCGTAAAAGAACATGGCAGCACAGCTTAGGTTTGCAAAGTTGTATCAGAACAAACCACAAAACTTCTGGTACAATGTCCTTTGGACAGTTGAGACCAAAGTGGAGATGTTAGGCAATAATGCAAAGTTTGGTGAAAGCCAACGACAGCATATCAGCACAAAAACCTCAAACCAACTATAAAGCACGATAATAGAGAGTTGATGTTTTGGGCTCGTTTTCCAGCCAACCTGGGTCCATGAACTCCTCTATATGCCAAAGTAGTCTAGAGTCAAATATGAGACCATCTGCCTAACAGTTAAAGCTTGGCTCAAGCTGAGTCATGCAACAGGACAATGCACAAGCCAAGCAGCCAATCTACAACAGACTGGCTAAAAAAGAGGAGATTGGAGATGTTGCAATGGTCCAGACAAAATCAACTTGATTGAAAAGCTGTGGTGGGACCTTGAAAGAACTGTTCAAAAATAAATGGCTACAAACCTCTTCTATAAAGAAGAGTAGACCAAAATCCTCATCAATATGTGAATAATGATAAAGTCACTCAGAAAACAATTACCTGAAGTTATTGCAGTTCTACAGGTTACAGAATTACAAAGTATTTTTCACCGGACTGTGTAGAGTTCTGTGAAAACGTACTTTTTCACATTGCTACAGATCTTGCATTACAAACTGATTTATATAGGGAGAATACCAACATGAACCTTTGACCCTCCTTCTTGCCTGTCTTTCACATACTTTATTTAGAAGGTCCATCAGCCTCCATTTACACATTTTCAGTGGCTTCTCTTTTCTCAATACTCTCCTGATCGTTTGAAATTCAATTATGCCACTGACGACTGAGGTCGGAGACACACAGACACTCTCTCACTTTTTTCTATTTTTTTACTCTGCCTGCGTATTTTTGAGAATAATTATTCTTAAAAGCATATCAGGGGCAGTAATTTGTACATTTTGAAGTGTGTTGGATCCTGCTGTCACTGTTAAGAGGTTGCAGATACTGAATAGACAGTGTGACGTTGGTTTTTCAGGGGTATTCCAGACCTCAAGCTTTCTGTTTATAAAAACGCTTTGACTGTATAGTATAGGTGAGCATTGTAGTGTACCCAAATCATGCAGACGTTTCAGTTGTGACAATAGCTAACCTACAATGTGATGTTATCCACATTCAGGGCTTAAACCTTTTTAAGTTTTCCTTTTCATATGTAGTTCACACTGTTACACAATTCTAGTTTATTTTTAAAAGCGAGTCCTTGATTTCAGAGGTAAACAAAAATGGTCGAAAAACAATGTATTAACTGCAGGTAAACAAGCGCAACATGATCTTTAAATGTACTGTAATGAATATCATGTTACAGCACAGAACTGTAGTTACACTGCTGTGAAAAGCACTTGGCAGCATTCTCAGGTCTATAAATAACTATATAAATCTCACCTCTAGATTCCACACTATATTGACAACCTAAAATGGCCTGCCAGCCTAAAACACCACTGATTTGTCACTCTGTTTATGCCATGGTTGTTATATTCCACTCTATATGTTCTGTAATATCTTTATATCAGCCACCACCAAATCTAGTCGCATCATTATCTTAATGCTGTATTGTCAATGATGACCCAAGTCACAGTTGTTTGCCGGTGATAGTTGGCATTACTTCTTCCCACATCCTACTGATATATTCAATACAAGCATTTAGATATTTGGATTACATCTAGATCTTAATAACAGGTAAAATCGCTACGTGAAATTACATTTCACTCCAGATAATTTGTAACTGAAAGCAACACCCATCTCCAGTCTGAGCATTACTCCTGACCTCCTCTACAGCAAACTCCAGCAAAATTCACTGAGCTTCTTGCAATGCAGGAGCTGTTTCTGTAATGCTCGGAGCCAGTGAACTAATAATACCATCTGGCCGCGTCAACTCGAGTGTAGTTGAATCACTCAAAAAACAGACACAAACAGTGAATTGAACATGTTGTTTCATGAGGTCAGCCGCGTTCTGTTCTCCAACACCTCTGTTTTGTTTTTTTGTTGCTGTTTTGGTTTTTTGGTCTGGGAATGGAGCCCAATCCAGCGTTTGCATTCACATTCTCTTGAGTGTTAAGAAATCAAGGGAGGGCTGCTGCAAACATCTGTTCCTGGAAATTTATCAACAGACTTTTGGCCTTTTTTATGTGCAGTCAGTTCAACAGTGTGTCTTTTTAAAATGAAATGTGGCCCCTGCGGGACATTCAGGGACGCACACATGCACACACAAAAATCATAGGGTTTTTTTATGCTTTACATTCACACAAGTCTAAACTAAGAAAAGGGACAGAGTGTTTGCATGATATGATATCACAGTTGCTGACCGAGAGGCACAAAATCTTAAATGTTAGCCCACATTGTAGACTTTTAGCTCACTGCAAGGCAAGATCATTGACGAAATCATGCTGGATGTGAAGTGAACTTTAATTTCCTGGAGGGAATAGGAACTGTAGTAAAAATAGTAGACCACAGCCTGCTGTTTCAGCTCAGATTATTTCCTAAACACAGTGGTCACTTAATTCGATTTGCATTAATGTCACTTATTTACTTTACAAAAGCGTTCTTTTGCTCTTGCTTCTGTTGGTTGCAGTGACTGATATTGTTTTAGGATATTCACATAGCGGGTAGGAAAACTGAATTGCCTAATGTACTGTAGAGAACAAACTGTTTTGTAAATGTATTATTTGACTTGATGAGACTGCCTCGGGTAGTTGTGTACTTCCACTGTTTGGCGAAGCTGCGGCTATCTGTCAGCACACTAACTCCATTATCACAACAGTAATTTCAGCAAAAAGTAAGTGGTTATTTTACAGAGATAAAAAGATCAACAGTAATATTGCTTATACCATCAAGTTTCTTTAAGTGAGTCCACTTCTTAGTGCAGATATATTTCAATGGGATTGCTGTGTAAATTGGAACATGGTTTACTGAGGTGGGGGGAAAATACCTGTTAAATCATACGCCTTCTTCAACAGGCCGACATTTAATGTCACTAATTATACAGTAATTTCAGGAGGAGGGAATGAAAAAAGAGAGAGGGGCACAGGGAAATTGTAAGGCACAATTGGAGAGCAGGCACAGTGGGGCTGAGATACGATGGCCATTATAGCGGTGGCAGCTTTGGCCAGGTTGAGGACATGGAGGTCATTCACAGTGGGACTTGGCCACACACACACACACACTCTCACCTGCCAAGAGGCAAAGGCAACTTCAATAGGCGGGCGAAACACGGCTACAAAAGGCAAGAGGAGGGCTGTCCTTGGCTGTGGTGCATTCAGCAATGTCATCTGCACAACAGAGAGATACAAACAATGCTGACTGCAGTTATGAAGTCCTGCTAACATGGGCGTTATTCTAAATTCTGCCAGCCGACCTCCAGTCTGCCATATTTAACTAGCTCTTCTTGATGGTGGACCAGTGGCAATTATTTAGTTCCCATTTATTAAACACTCAGCAGTGAAAGTAGTAGGTTAGATTAAACACACCTCATTATAATCACTGGGAAGATTTTAACCTCTTTTCTTTGGACAGAATCGCTGGTATTTCATTGTGTGAGGTGCAGCACATTCAGGTGACCAGCCATCAGCCACACAGAAACACAAATGTGTATGCCTAACAAGGTTGCTAATATTGGTGTACTTAACATTTTTATAACTAAAAATATCTATTTACAGTATGATAACCAATAACATCCAAAAAGGGAAATGCCATTAAGATGATTTGAAGTAAGTTAAAAATGTTGACCATGTTAGTAATCTGTTGCAAAAACGTATAATCATGTCTCTGCTGGAGCTTCTGTTGGCAGCCACTGCCATCACTCACTACCTAATACTTCAGCCACACTAGGGAAAAAAGGGATTTGAATCCATGGCATGAACGATATTATTGTGGCTGTGTTCAACAGACTTATGATTTTGTTACTTTTGAGTTGGTTGCTCTGAAGACAAGGACCTGGTCTGTGACTATCATTACAGTCTTTACAGGAACTTGGTAGGTCACAATGTCATGTCAATAAGATGGAGTCTGCAATCAGTCTGCTATCAGTTTAAGACTAAAGGTCAAGTTGGCAATTACGTGCAATCAGTTTGTGACAATATGGTGATTTACTGTGGTAAATCATAAAAGATCACAAATCTGTTGTCGTATGTTGCAAATCTGTTATCATGATGCAAATCTGTTACCGTCTACATACAGAGAAATGCATATGAACTACTTTCATACTTTCATCCAGAACAGCCAGAACCTTAGAGATTTTAAACAGAAATTTAGAAACTAAGACAATGATTTCAATGCAAAATACTTAAAAAAGTAGACTGCAATTATTTTCAAACCTTCAGTTATCTGACTGGCAGGCAGTCTGAGTGGGACCATTGTTGTTTGGTGATAGGCTGCTTCCCACAAAGCAACCAGTGCAGATAGTAAGTGGTGGCTGCAATTGCTACACAACGCAACAATTACTTTTTTTCCAACAGTGGAAGAACAAATCTGGCAACTGCAGATTTTTTCTAGTTGCAAGAAGGTTGCTGTTCTGTTTTTATTCTTGTGTGACGATTGTGTGCCATTTTAAATGCTGTGCTCTGATTTCTCCTCTGGTAAAGGCTGAGCCCAACATATTCGGAAAATGTGTGAAATTAGAAAAGAGGCCCACATTATAAAAAGGCAACCTTCTGTGACAGATAAGGACAGGGGTACACTGTTAACCATTAGCAACAAGAACCATATTCTCCTCAAAAAAACAAACAAACTCTTGTATGCCTTGTAAGCATAAAATTATGGATCCAGTATATCTTATATCTAAAGGGTGAGTAACTTTGGGATGTACTCTCAACTGCTGTTTTCTGCAAAAAATCAATTGTTCTTTTCCGGAAGCGTTTTTACAGATCCTGAGAGCAACATCTGAAACATGATGGGCATGTAGATGGTACTGAATTTTCATTCCCATTCCCTGAGGGAGCATTTGGCATCTCTAGCTAAGGTCTAGATCAAAAGTCTTGTGGAGTGGCATTCATAGACTGTAAGATGCCAGCATACCTTTCCACCTTGAACAGCTTTTCAAGTTCCCTACTTCTTGAGCTCTTCTTATTTATGATGGTGGGCATGAGATTTGGAAAAGAAATAGTGGAGGAACTCCAGAAGTGCTTCTGCGGTGACTACTGAAGTGGAGAAAATGATACATTTGTGGCCATAGTGATGGCTATATAGCACATATGCGAAGTGTGCAAAGGTTTACAAGTGTCTCACTATTCTACTCATAACTGAAGCACCATTGATGAGCTATGTATGGTTTTAGCCCATGCTTTCAAATTGCTTCTCTGTGCTGTCTGAGTATTAAATGCTTGGAGCTTGCAGAAAGTATGAAGAGCCTTCGACCATTTCTATCTTTTTAATGATAGAAATTGCTCTTGAAGTAAAAACACGTGTGCTTTGAAGATTTTTGTTTGTTTGTTTTTTGAAAGGTAAGCTACCTGTTATGAAGGTTTGCATGCTAGCAGAAAAGGTTCAAAATTCTTAGTAACTTGCCAGCTGGGACAATTGTTGTCCTGTGTCCTGGTCTTTCTCATTTTTATTGCCATTTTGTTTCTGCTTTGTTATCATCCTTAAATAAATAAAAAAATAAATTTTTTATTTATTGTAAGACTCATTGCCAGCATGTGCTAGTCTTCTGGGTCACAATCAGTCTAACAAATCCTTTGTTAGACTGCTTAATAGTTCAATCACACTAGTAAAAGTTGAATGTCAACCTTCCTGTGGCTACAAAAAAGGGGGGGAAATGGTTGCCTGCCCAGATTTTTTTTTCCTGATTGCAAGTAGTTGCTGCAAAGCCTTTCAATTGCATAGAGACCACTAAGCACTTTGAGGTGAATACTGTCATGTGCTTCTGTATAAATAAAACTGAATTTTAATGAACTGAATTGGGTATAAACTGATTGTATTCTGGTTATTTTCCTGTATAGTAACATCTGCTGCAGACAGTAGCAAATTTGCAATTTTTGCAGATTTATCACAGTTAATCACCATATCATTGCTTTATCATACACAAGACTTAGTCATTGTAAAGCTGTCCAGAGCTTTGGTTGCAAGGTGGTTGGTATGTGTCATTATAGTAATCTCCAAACCAGATGGTAGACACCTGCGGTGAAGGGGATCATCAAGCTGGAGTCCCACGGACTTGGTTGCCCATAAGACTGGCAGCTCACGAGTACCAGGTGGCCAACTGGAATGTAGCTCTTACTGTAGCTGAAGCAAAATGTTGGGATTGGGGGAGTTTAGTGAAGCCATTAACAAAACAAGACGTTTGGTCAGCCACAAAGCGACTCTGGCAAAGATGACTCAGGAGGGGAAAGCAGTGCTCTACTCACAGGTTATATAGTGATGCTGATTTCAATGATGATATAGACCAGGGGTGGTGGTGGGTTCAGGTCACTGAGGATCTCCTCAATTCCACTGCCATGTCAACATGCCACAAGCAGATGAGGTAGACAACTCGCCAATCACTAGGAGAGAAATGCTGGAGTATTGTTCACTGGGGTAAATAACTTACTGCAAAATCACTTAAATAAGTGGCAAGACCCCTGGAGTGGCTAAGATTCATCCTGAGTTCCTTAAGGCTCTTGATGTTATGAGGTTGTCTTGGTTGACCCACCAACACTGCATGAATATCAGGGACTGTGCTTCTGGATTGGCAGTCTGGGATTGTGGTTCCCATCTTCAACTATAGGGTTTCCTGTCCAACCACAGCGAGAGGTTGATCAGTATTCCCAGCAATTAGACATGTTCCCAGTGCATGTTGGACTCTGCCAGGGGTGCCCTGTGTCACTGATTCTATTCATCTCTTTTTTTTTCTTTTTTCTTTTTTTTTGGAGATGATGTAGTTCTGTTGGCTTCATCAGGTGATAACCTCCATCTCTCTTGTTGTGGTTAAGAGAGGGCTGATTGTAAAAGTAAAGCTGTTTATTTAACAGCTGATCTACATCCATATCCTCACCTATGGTCACAAGCAACGAGGTTTCTCCAGAGGGTAGCTTAAGTCATGCAAGAAGGACTCTTGGGTGCCTCCTGGATAAGGTGTCCTACTGGAGGGAAGCCACAGAGTAGATCATGCAAACATTAAGTTAGTCTGTTTGTGACCATAGCAATCAGAAGGAGGTTTTCAGTGCAGCATCTTCTTTTTCATCAGTTTTACCTGTTGATGGCCAGCAACTTCCAGAAACCACTCACCAACAGGTTTTGAGTACATATTTTTTTACTAATGACCTGAGGTTGCCAGGGTTGGCCAACCAGTCTCTAGTCTACAGGCCATCACTGAATATTAAGGAACAACGCGTTGCTGAAACTGCTCCAACACAGTATTCACTGTGTTTTGTATTTAAAGAGGATATCACAGCGACTTTAAATATAAAAAAAAAAACATTTAAAAGAATTTTCATTATGCAAAATAATACATGTTAAGTGACTATAGCATGATATAAGGAACAATGTAAAGTTAGCTAAAATATTCTCACACTTCACTCTTTTGTCATTTTGAATTGTTACGGCAGCCTTGGAAGAGAATCTGCCTTCCCCCATTGACTGGCACTGCAGTCATTTTAAATTGAGCAATTCTGAATCATCCATGGCCCAGTGGAGTGTTAAACATGTAGTTTGCAATTAAGCGATGATAACAAATGCGGCATTAAAACTCTGGGGCATATTCTGTCAGTCCCTGATAAATAATATATTTAGATTGACTGAAGGGGATGCTTAGTGACTGTGTTTTCAACAAAAGCATAAACAGGCAATTTCGACAAGAAAAATGCCACTGCCTGTGACTGACAGAGCCATGTGTTAATGTGATTCTAATGCACTGCAGAGACAAAGAAAAAATAACTAGATGGAATGAATTCATTTCAGGGAATGCTAAAAGAAAAATATCTACATCGCAAAAATGTCAAACATGATATTGAAAGAAGATGGGGTGTCAAAAGCAGCCTGACTCGTTCAACTACATCGAGGTACCTTGAGTGTGGTGGCCGTTAATGTATTCCAAACACCAAGACAGTTTCTTAGAGACCAGCTGTCCCTGGCTGGAGCCCAACCGCCAATCATCTCGCAGAGACAGACTCATTCCAAAGTTGAGCCCAAGGCGGGGTTGAAGCAGAGTACAAACAGGAACCCATATGGGAAAGAAACGAAGGGCATAAAAACAGAGAAATAAAATGTTGATTCCGGGAAATGAAATACAGCCCCTGATGAAGTTAAAGCTGTGTGTAAAATACCTCTGGCTTTCACCGTCTTTGATTTATTTGTTGACCTTAAAAACATAGTAGGAACAAATGAGTACATGAAGGATGCTCCAAGAATGTCAAGGCACGTGTGAAATCACCATTTTTTTCTTACAAGGTTCAGCACAATAAAAAGGAATTAATCGAGTTAAAATCTTTCAAGTAGAATCAAATTTATGCACACACACACACTCTGTTAGCACTGCATTTGAAAAACTACACAAATGCTTTGGCATTGGCACTGACACTTGAAACACTTGAAAAGAAATTGGCTTATGCCACATTCATATCATGTGGCAGAGAAGGTAATCATGCCTTTGGTTTACAGCTACAGACAATATAAAAAGATAAAGGAAGTGCGAAAGCAACTTAAACCTGCATTCTTTCTACCTCATCTGCCTATCCATCCATCCATCCATCCATCCTCTTAGGCTTAACCAATATCTCTGGTTTAAAAACAGACGGTGGAGCTACCATGATGTCACCCATTGTTTTGTGGGGGGTTTTTGAAGTCCCATTTTAAAGTTTCAATATGAGGAAAATTGAATCTGCTTTGTTGAATGTTTCTCACTCGTGAAAAATGATGGACTTCATATTATTTGGAAATATCCTTATAACCCTCAGATGAACAGCAACTATTGCATCTCTAAGATAACTGCTAATGTCTTTCCTCCTTGACATAAATGCTCCAGAACAGCAAACTGCCAAAGCTTCAGCATTTATAGAGGTGCTTACATTTGCTGATGATCATTTAATCAAATGCATTTTATTAGCAGCAGCTGGCTGCTACTTAGCCTCTTAATTCCTGTGGAAGCAGTAAAGGTGTACGTAGTTTTCCACAGGACTGAATAGAGTCGTGTGAAAACTTTTTTTTTCTTCACACGACTGGATCATTTAATCCAGTTTTTTTCCTTACTTTGGAAAGCTAAGAAAGCAGGACACAAACCTCCCGGGTTTTTTTAGTATAGAGAGCATTATATCCTACGCGGCCCTCTTTGGGATGTGTAGTTCTGCAGCACCTTGTCACAATAACTCAGCTATGAATGGGCAACCAGCATTACGAGAAGGTGTTTAGTAATGTGTCATTTAATAATAAAGAATATAAGAGTAGTTAGCAGAACATCTGGTAAAGGTCTTAACTGCATTTTATACAATTAGAGAAGGCGTAGTGACAGAACGGTGTCACAGTGTTTACTGCTCCTTCTCCTATGGGATCCACTCTAGCGTTTGTGTTCTGAGACTTCTGTTTAAATGATAGTGACCCCCCCCCACCACCACCACCACCACCACCACCACAGGAACAGCAGAAGAGTGAAGGAGGGGTGGCATCGATGGGGGTGGGTGAACTGTCCTTGAAACAAGAAACAATGGCTTCAAGTGGAATGTGACATGTATCTCCAGGGTCTGACAGTATTAATCTATCTGCCAATCACCACAGGCACCCAGTCCAGTCCAACACCCCCAGAGTGTGTATTAATTAAGATGCTGTCACACTAAACGAAGAAGTATTTCGTGCACAACAAGACAGTATCTCTAAAGTCATTATCCAGGCACTATGTGCACAGCTGACTGCTTTCATGACATTATTCAAGTGACATTTTTTTCGCATAATTCTTCGGTGACATTTATATACAGGATAGTTTTAAGAAATGATGCACTGCAAATGTACCTGTCAACACTAGTCTGTGTGCTGTTGTATATGTACAAGGCTGTAGTAAAATCATTTTCTTTTATATAAATTTGTCGTTGTGTAGCATACTTTTTTACTTTGTCAAAGAGTTTGTAGGGAACAATTAGTATTCAACATTTTTATCAAACCAAGTCTTTAATCTTTAGGGAGATGGAATTGAGGGACATTGTGAGCCAGCTGACCGTGTTTCCACAGCTCAGCTATATAAAGAATGTGGTAATGTGACTCAATGACAGCGACTTGGCAAAAATGAGGCTACCTTCCTCAAGGGTCCCTGTCCATTTCAGATGATAATTGAAAATAATGTAAAAATAGTCCTGTGCTGCGGACATGGGTTAACTCTCACAGGACAAGGTCGAACCCTCTCCTTTTACTTTAATTTCCACATGATTAATTACACACCCTGAGTTATTTTTGTGCAACGTGTTTTACAAGTCATTTCAGATGTTCTACGTTTATTCCTTGAGCTAATTTGATGAAATAACACAGGGGAACTGGTTTAAATAATAAACGTAATGAGACGTCCATGTGTTACACAAGATAAATGCGAACACAGATGCCTTGTTCACATAATGCGGCGTGGCTGTTTCATTTCTCCCTTTCCGACCTCCGTCTTGACAAATCGACATGATGGCTCTAAATCTGATCATCTCTAAGCTGATTGTTCCCCAGAGATGCATAATAGACAGACATTCTCAGACTGTGAAATCAAAATGTTCACACCAATCAGCTGTCAGAGTTCAAGTATATCACATGTACGGTTTTGTTGCTATGGACACAGCTTCTATAAAGAGCACTGGTGTCATAAATCCTGACACAGGCCTACGGCTTGATTTCAGATAACTGCTCTGACTCTTGACTCCGAGACATTTTTCACCCAGCAAAGTACATTTTTATCAAAAATCAATCAGGAAATGAATTATTCTTAGATTAGAATGATTGTTTCAGCCCCTAATCTTCTTAGAAATCCATGATACGGCTAAAGGAATCCCACTTTGATTTTTTGACTGATCAGAGGAACATGATTCTAATCTTGTGGTCCAATAGGATTACTTAAATAATGAGCATGATTACACATCAACACTAAACTCTTACTGTTACTTAATTGAATCATTACATGTAAAACCTGACATATTTGCCCTCAGTAAAGATTTTAATTCAACATTGTGAAGAGTTTTGCATAAAATGATACTACTATGCCTAAAATTGTGATGCTTTTATTGTTTCAGGCTACGTAATTAAACCACAGAGCCAGATAACGGCACTCATGTTGTACTGATGACATAATTTGTCTGTAATATTACCAAGCTCTTGCAGAGTTCCCACTATGAATGAAGAAACTGCACATTTAAAAAAAGATTTGCAAAAGACATCATATAAAGCTGGGCAAAAGTCTTGAGCCACCCCTTGTTTCTTCACATTTGCTTCCAAGGAGCCAGACTTTCTCGCTGTTTTTAAAGTGGTCTTGAGCAATAGTTCTCCAGGCTCTCAGAAGCTCTTTCAAATTTTTTTGTTTGACAGTGGCTGCTTTATCATGATGAATCTAAAATTGAATCCTTTGTTTAATTGCCATGAATACATATAGAGGAGGTCAGAAGAGAGGACAGAGAAACACACAGTGAAACACTGTCAGTCATGGATTGGTCTCCCCGAAGCACAGATCTCAACATTACTGAACTATTTTGGGATTGTCTTGACAGAAAACAAAACAGTCACTGTGAACCCCGGTTGGAGATGATACTAACCCCAAGTTGCTCTCTCTGATGCATTCATAAGAGTATGAATATGTGTGAATGTAGTTAGAAAGCACTACATATAGAGAAAGTGCTTGTGAGAATGGTGAATGTGGCATGTTGTATACAGCACTTTGAGTACTCCAGGAGAGTAGAAAAGCACTATATAAGAATCAGTCCATTTACCATTTATATATCAAAAGCCTCATAAGTCACGTTTTCATAAAAAAAAATTAAAATTAACAAACACTAAAACTAGGGATAACTCCTCTTTATTTTGTATTTCAAAATCATTGTTTAGTTTTAGTTAACTAAAGGAGAAATCTTGCTGAGCCAATCCTGCTACTACTGTTACTACTACTACTACTAGTAGTACTACGGCTACCATTAAAGAAATTACAAGAAAGGTTGCTTATGAGAGTTCAGGCTGTGTTGAAGAATAAAGGAGGTCATAGCAAATATTTACTTGCAAGCTTGTTAGAGTTGTAGAACCTCTATTCTCATTTTATATACTGTATTTTAGTCATAGTACATATGAACTTCAGTAAATCGCTGCACCTATTTCTGATTTTTGAGGCAAAATTTAAAGAAATGAGTGATGACTTGGAACTTTTGTATTTATAAAAGAGTACAAAATATTTCAAAGGTCAGTTCAATTTAAAGTCAAATTTATCTTTTTATCTGGCCTGTGATGCTGTTATTCCAGTGAGCTCCTCAGTCTCTAAACTTCTGGCTGTAGATGTTTGCTTCTCTTGAATGCAACGGCACATTAGAGAAACTCAGTAATGTCTTATTCTGTAAATCATGGCTCAGTTATTCCAAACAAACAAAAAAATGAAATCCGTAAACCTGTTTGTCAGCAGTTTCATATAGGAAGTATGTTCTTTCCACTAAGCTGCACTGTATAGCAGGTTAGCTCACATTACAGCTAACCCAGATAAGATAAGATAAGATAAGATAAGATAAGATAAGATAAGATAGAACTTTATTAATCCCTCGGGTGGGTTCCTCTGGGAAATTCGATTTCCAAAAAGCACAGCACCGACAGAAGTTACAGTTACAGAATATTATATATATATATATATATATATATATATATACACACACACACACACACACACACACACACACACACACACACACACACACACACACACATAAATACAGAGACAAATATAAATAAAATATACGAAGGGGATAAATAGAATAAATAGGAATAAAAAATAAAAATACAAGTGAATTGCACATTTCAAGTATTGAGTCTATTGCACTGTTGACTATTTACAAAAAGTATTGCACAAGGTATTGTACAGTGAGGTGAAGAGGCACTACAGCTTAGTTGTTCCCCCCTCCTTTGTCCTCCTGTTTCCCCTCCCTCTCCCCTCCAGAGAGGAGTTAAACAGTTTGATGGCATGTGGGACAAAGGAGTTTTTAAGTCTGTTAGTTCTTGTCTTGGGGAGAAGCAACCTGTCACTGAACAGACTCTTCTGGTTGTTAATGGCCGTGTGCAGAGGAGGTAGGATGCCATTAATGTTTACATCCACTCCCAAGCATGATTTTGGGGCGAAATCCCCTTTAATACAAAGTAAAACTATCTATAAGTATGGATTTAGCCTATGATTGACATGAGGTGGTATTCATGCCCTTTCCAGATCTCCTAAGCATTTATTCAGCAACACTTCAAAGCTTCCACAACACACTGAGTGGGTGCATGATTAATGTCATTTACTGCTAACCACCCTTACTTACTAATGTACGCACTGTAATGCACTCTAACGCTCATCTCTCTTGGGCTTTAAAAGGCTTTCAAGTTGCTGTATTTGATTTCAACAGGACTTTTAATGTGTCTTCTTTCCAGTGGTAACTCGCAAATGCCTTTAGCCCCCGCTGCCTCGCATTAATGTTCGCTCTAAAGCTGATGTGATTGAGCAGTCCATCTTGTTACAACTTCTTCAGCATATTCCAGGCTTAGTTCATGCCGGCAAGGGATATTCAGATGAGCACAGCTCGTGATTTTTCATGCAGTCATATGTTAAAACCCCAGTATACTGTAAGCTGCCATATGTACTGCGCGTGTGTGGACAGAGGTAAAGGGAAGATGGGGGAGGGGGGAAAGAAAGTAATAATAAAAGTTTTAAGTGGCTCAGTCCCTTACTGCAAGCAAGATCAGTCAAACTTTGAAGTTGGAAAAGAAACATCCGAAAATCAACAGCCCCTGTAATCTACAAACACAACAGAGACAGAGAGTTGCTAGCGGGAGCCAGTGCCAAGGGGAGATCCAAGGCAACTTCAGATTGTCGGTTCACACACAAATAGGCACTCACTCCTACTCTCCCAATCCTCCTAAGAAACATTCTCACAAACAGTGAGGCGCTCACACACACACACACACACACACACAAAGACATCACTTTTCAGGCACAAATGTGTGCCTTCACATATACGCAGGCAAACTACAGAGTACAGACCAGTGGGGTTTGTTGTCAAAATATCATAAAGACAAAGAGCCAGCTCCCACCAGGAAGACTGAATTTGATCAAAGCAAAGCTTTGTTCCAAGTCAGGATCACTTTTCAACTTCTTAAGCTAATGAACAGTTTATACTGGCTAATGAAGCCATCAGTGGCTAATAAGGATGACAGTGTTTTTGTGTTGTTCACAGCACATTCTAAGAATAACATTGTTAAAGCGCTGCTGTACAAACCTGAAGCAGCAAGAAGTAAAAAAAAAAAAAAACAGGAAGATGATTTTACAGTCTATTTCCCATCCCACTACAAGAACAAGCATGTCGAGGATAATCAATGCTCGCATATTTTTGGATCATTTTATTTCTCCCATATGCCTATTAGTTGTGAGATACGTCAGCTGTAGAACTGTACAGAAAATCTGTCGCCCACATGCTGCGGCTGAGCATCGAAACTGCCAACCTACCACCCCCAGCAGTCCACTTGGCCATATTGTTGATGTGCTATAAAAATACAACTGTAATTGTCCATTAATCTAACATTGATCAGCATTCATTACAGTGCATGTAAGAGGGGCCATTGAATCACTGCATGCATTATATTACATCATTTTACACAGAAGCTTGATTGCTTGGTTTATAAGAATCCTGCATCTATAATGTTGGTGTAATTCTTGTTCAGGGAGAGTGAATAATTTTCCAGTCTGTTTGAAAATTAGCTTCAAGACTAAGAAAATATGGTACGTATGAGAAAGCTGTTATATGCTGCACATGAATAAAATCAGAAATCTATTTAAATATTAGAAGTGCATTTTGTGGCTTTCATTCAGTGGACTCTGTTCATTTTCAGGGTCTACAATATGTGTTAGGATGCCTATCAAGAAAGTCTAAATTAAGGTTGCCTTTCAGTGTTTAGGTCACATGATCAGACTATGTTCTTTTACATTTCAATTTAAGTTCTCAGTAAATGTAGGAAGCAACACTCACCGCTTGCACAAGGAAAAACAAATACACTGGCACACTTTCACTGCATCTGTGAGCTTGCAAGCTTTTTTCAGTAAGGTCTCAGTGTAGCATACTTTTACTTTGTCAAAAAATCATGGTCCGACTCTGACGACAATCATTCTCAGGCAGGTTGGCAAAGCTTCGCAAATAATTGTCATCTAATTTATAAATGCAGACAGATTGCCAACATGTTGGCAATCAATCTGAGCCAGTTTGCCAACTGGTTGTATACTGATCATATTCCCAGATAAAAGCAAGGTTGCTGAGAGCCTGTGTCATTTTGTGGTTTGATCGTAGTCCTACAATAACTACGTATGTCACTGTTTCAATAAGCAGAGATCATTAGAAGGAACTGAACATGATTTATTGATAGACAGAATACAGTTAAGTTATCTGGCGAGTCTGGAGACTCTCATAGCCCATCAGAGCAAAACCCAACCCCAGCAGTGATAGAAATTATGGTAGCACCTCGCAGAGTCTAGATGCTGGTAGTGAAGATAAAGATGGAGGCTTGGGTGGAGCTTGAGTAACATGGGAGAAGCAACGATGTGGAGGACCTGGGTTGCATAAAGGTGTCTTGCAGGGAGAATGACAGATGAGTGGAAGTGAGGCTGATTGGCTTGAAAAAGGGGAGCAGAAAGATGACTGGACTAGACCAGTGATGTCAGCAATGAGCTTCACAGCGAGGGAAAGTGGAAGTAATGTAAAGCATAGATTATTACTTCATAGAGCTTTCGCATAAGCTTCAGTTGTGGATTTCTGTTTCAGCTCTATGAAGTTTTGGCTGGGCTATAAGTAGTTTTGTGAATTTCTGTTTAATATAAATTTCCATGCATAGAAATTGCAACAGACAGCAACAGCTTTGCAATATTTGCAAATATATCACAGTTAATCACTGTATTATCAGAAACAAATTGCAAGTAAGCATCAATTTGACCCCATTCAGTCGCAAACTGTCAACAGACTGACTCTCATCACAGTTTTATGGCTGCTTTGATGCACCAAAGTTGAAGTTGAAAAGCCAACTGACTGCAAGTGGTTGCAGACCTGGTAAAAAAAAAAAAAAAATACAAATATTCCAAAGGCAACAAGTACACAAAGGTCGGTTTTTTGATCATGCTGTCGTCTCCAACCACAGTTTTTCTAGTCTTTCTAGTGTGATTGTACCATAAGAATGTTGGGGTGATGAGAATTTCTTCACAATGTGTATTACTGTAATATATATACTGTAATATGGGCAGGAAAAAATATTGGGGATTCATCATAATATAGTATTATATTGCAGGGCCACCAGTTTGGACATGGCACTGCTCAGAGGAAAAAGAGGGCTACAATGTAATTAATGTAATGCAGATCCTTGTTGTGCTTATTTTCTTTCATATATGCTGAGCTTTCTTGTGGGTTTTATTACTTTACTGAGATACTTTTCATTAATTTGCTTTAATTTTATCAAACTGATTATTATCTTGTCTGCTTATGTGATATTTAACTGCCATCAGCTTCAAAGTTGAGATAGTTCAGGCCGACCAAAGGACAGCTGCAAATGACTCCAAATAATATTTCTGGTTTGTAACTTACAACTTACTCATGCAAACTGATGAGAGGAAAATGTGGATATTAGACAACAACATAACAGGATGTGAATGTAAATATGCACAGCTCGGGGGGGATTTTGTGGTGATATAACACCCCTGTAAACTGCTCAACTTACATTCATTCTGGAAAAAGAAAAAATATATACATACAGAAAATACAGAGTTTCTTGGAATGCATTAAACAAGTTTTTTTCAGAGTGAGTGAGAACTGCACTGTCCTTTGGATAAGCACGGTTATACTGTAAGTTAGATCCTGCACCACCTGCCAATCTCTTCTCGGTAATAAAAGTGTGTTTGCTCAAACAAAAGACGGCGCGTGCCTTTCCTCTACGTTGACATAGCAAAAGAGAGGGAAGTCACAAATCACTTGTGGCCGAGAGACAGTTTTACTGCGGCAGTAACTCTCCTTCTCCACGGAAAACACACACACTAACACTGCGGACCGATCGCAGCGGCATGGTTGCTAGGAAACACCTTGGGGCCAGCTCCCTTAGTATCTGACCTGATTAGTTAATTGCAAAAAGTGAGCAAGTTGCAAAATTGCTCCGACTGTCATTGACTCACTCAGGCTGTAGCTCTCCAGTGTTTAGTAGGAGATTGCCCTATAAAATCACCTGCTTTGTTTGCATGTTTTAACCCATTAAGACAGGTAAATAAATTGTCTGCCGTTGCGCAGTACCTTCAACGTACCAAGCTGACAGCAGTCAAGATAAAATGGAAAAGTTCTCGTAATATACCTGCTCTAAATACCTGATCTAAATGGGACAGGATAGTGTCACTTTGATCAGACACCAAAGTTTAGATTTGATAACATATATTACAAATAGAAAAGGAAGTGCACTAATGTAGAGTTATCTAACTAGTGTATTCTCTAATCTCAGCATCCATCAGGTGGTTGAAGTTGCCTTGAACCAGAAAATGACCTTCGCCTCAGAAAGGAGTCATTGGTAAACCAATTAAAAGGAAATGTCATGCTGGTAATTGCATCCTACAATGTGAATCATCCACACATGGTGCATTGCACTGAATCCAATGACGGGGTGATACAGCATGTGGCATTGAAGTCTCTGTCCTTTCATGTCCTCCTTCTCACGCACTCTTTTGATCTACGCATTTCTATTTTTTTCCCATCCTATTTGAAGTTATTGGTTGTTTAACATCGTAGCGAGGAATCTTTCTTTTACATTTCTTTTACATTTCTTTTACACCCATCTGCAAAAACTATCTCCATACCTTTTGAAATGTTTGCTTCAAAGATGGGGACCACGTCTGAGACAACTCACAGTCAGTTGTTGTCTTCATAGCGATTTTGGTACATAAAGACAATGATAAAAATAGGGAAAAACAGTTGGTCTTGTTGAAGTCAGCATATATGTACAATCTGTTTACAATATTAAAAAAATGAACTATGATAAATCTCCAGTATCTTGACATCTACATCAAACGTGTATTGTTGTACCAGAGCCAGGGATGAGCTTGCCATAGGCTAACTGTGTGGAATTTTATGTCTGTGAAGGTTCTCAGTCATCCAGGTCATCGTAGTCAAAGGAGCTTGCAAAGAAAAGCGTCTGTCTTCTTTAAGTTGCTTGAAGACGTTTCACCTCTCATCCGAGAAGCTTCTTCAGTTCTAAAGTCAAATGGTGGAGAGTCCCAGATATAAACCTAGTGGGAGTTTCCCCCCACAGAGGGACAAAAGGACCCCCTGATGATCCTCTAATCGCCTGAGCCAAGGTGTGAAACTGGGCGTGGGTCTCAATCAGCCAGAGTTTCGGGTGTGTTCATTGTGAAACCTGGCCCCACCTTATCATGCGAATTCCTGAGGTCAGATGGCCCAGGATGTGAGTGGGCGTTAAGGCGTCTGGGAAGGGATCTCAAAACTGGATTATAGATGGCAGAGAGTTGGTGTCGTAAACCACCGCCTCTGTTCAAAGATGGTCGCTCACAGTGGACATAGATGGCTTCTTTCACTCCTCTTTCAAACCATCTGTCCTCTCTGTCCAAAATGTGAACATTGGCATCCTCGAAAGAGTGACCTTTATCCTTAAGATGTAGATGGACTGCTGAGTCTTGTCCTGTGGAGGTGGCTCTTCTGTGTTGTGCCATGCGCTTGTGAAGTGGCTGTTTGGTCTCTCCAATGTAGAGGTCTGAGCATTCCTCGCTGCACTGTACAGCATACACCACATTGTTAAGTCTGTGTTTAGTGCAGCGAGGAATGCGAGTCTCCACTGGCCTGTAGGTGTAAATAGACTGCAAAGTCCTGGCCTGACCAGGTAGCTCTTCTGTGTTGTGCCACACAAAATAATATTCCACACACACAACCAAAAAACATCTAGTGTATCTCTTTTACCATCTGCCTATTCTGCAATATTTGTGCATTTTCTCACACTTTACACGAAAGGTTAGATTCCCTTTATTAAATATTTACTCAGTACACTTATAAGGGATCAAAGAAAAACCAAAATAGAACTTTTCTGTTAAACTTTTCTATCTGTCTTATCCATCTGCCTCAGTGCTTCTTTGTCCTTACGAAATTCAAGACAGAATCTAAGAGTGATGTCTGGCAGGTGTTCAAATATGAGACCTTTGTCATAGAGCCAAGGTCCAGTGGAGGAGACTGAAAAGATGTGATTAGATTTTCTTTTTTTTAAGCAGCATCCTGACATTTGATTCTCAGGAAATGATTTCAAATCTGAAATGGCACTGACTTTTGCAAATAAAAAAGGCTAATAATGTTAATATTTGAAATAAATGGGCTGGTATTGTGAACATGGTCATCATGGTGAAATAGCCTGCACTACATTTATTGTGAAATAATGTCACATAGAGAGTAAGTTGAGCACTGAGAATGAAAAATGAAATTACTTCTTCCCTCTGACAGGTTTTCCCATGCCTAGAGTAGGTACTGTAAGTTGTGTATTAAGTTATAGTATGCCTGTGATAGCAGATTGTATAATCTTCGGCTTGTTATCTAGATTGTCTATTTTTCCCCACTAAATGTAAATTTTAAAACAGATTTCAGCACAGATGGCTGCTGTGCCTCTGTCCTACAGCACAGCAGATGGGAGGTCTCAGCTTCACAGCCTCACATTCATTTTGCTCTCCATTCCAGTTGTAAATCAAAGTTAAAAAATTTTTTTGTCTTCCTATCTTTTTCTCTACAACTCGTTTGTTAAACCTTGCTTCTTTTATCGTTAGTTGGCGCTGCACAATCAGCAGCTTCATAAATTACGTGAAAAACACAATGCAATCCCATACTGCACGCTTAGTTGATATTTTATTGTCTTCGCATTACACAGTGTTGATAGAAAACTGAAAATGGATTGTGAGTGAGTTTGGCCTGAGCACTGCGCTGAGACAATAGACTGTATGTAAAAGATGAATGTAGCCTCAGGTCTGAAAAGTGAAGCCCGTGCAGAAAACAATCTAGTCTATTCACTATTGCTTGCTCTTACAACTTGAATGGATATCTGCTACCTACACTGAAAACTTGAAAAGTTTTTTTTTTTTTTGAAGGTAGCAGATACTGGAGGAAATGTCCTGTTCTGTCCAGCAGTCACTGTTTAGAAAGGCAGATCATTATTTTTTAGAAATTAGTAAAATGGTATTTTCTCTTCCTTGGTGCCAGGCTGAGTAGAAGCTAGTTACATCAGCTCAATAACGTCAATAACTATATTTTTTTTCTGCAGTGAAACCTGTAATTTTAGATGAGGTAGGGAGAAGAGGACAAAGTTTTAGTGCTGAAGCTAAGAGGAAAGCTAAGGGGAGCCAATATAAATCTTCTGTTCCATCTATCATCGTGTGGAATGTAAAATTCTTGGACAATAAGACGAGTGAGCCTGGAGTGTTAATTATGACCCAGAGGGAATACTGTGAGTTGTGTTGGATGTGTTTCTTTGAGACTTTGCCACTTCCAACCAGAAAACATGGTGATTGTACCTGACTTTTTGGGCAGATGGCTATTAATCTGAGCAATAAGTGAAAATGAGGAGGGATTGCATTCATTATAAAATAAAACAATACTGTAATGGAACATATCTGTGGCCCAGATATTGAATTGCTAGCTTAACAATGCATCCGAGCAAATTCTCATCCGTCATTTCTGTTGCTTGAGAAAACCTCAGTTTAGATTCCTCCATCAGCTGACACGCAATAATTTGGATGATCTCTGCGTCAGCTGATGAAGGACTCCAGACTCTAATCCATCAGATGACCAAACGGCTGTGTATATGGGGAATGGCTAGGAATAGTAAATTGCTCTGGACCACCTCCGCACTACCTAATGAACAGGTACCAGAGAAAGTTTCTCTAAAATTTGTTTCAGCTTCACTTGCGCAGAAATCTTTCCTGCCTCATACCACAATAAATGTATGCATTTATTAGAAATGAATTAATCGAGGATCTTCTTTAATGTGTTTTATGCCTTTGTGAGCTATTTTGTTCAGTGATATTTACTTAATTTTTTGAACTCTGTTGTTTTTCATGTTTTTCAATCGATTGGGTTTAACTATAATACATCTTATCTTTATCTTAATTGTCATAAAAACAATAACCAATGGTTATAAGACGGACCTCAAACATTAGTCAACAGCATTCATATTAAAGGTGAACTACAGATGGAAACCTGAAAGCTTCTAGTACCACAAATCTTGTCCCATGCCCACAGATTCTGCATATTTATGCACAGACTGTTTATACCCTAAACCTCCATTCATTCTCATTTAAAGGATTTCAATTGTCAGCTTTAAAACAGAACTTTACAAATCAATTGGTGGCCTCATTAGATAGTGGCTACGCTTTGTATATAGTCTGTGGCTGAGATGAGGTTGTCAAAGAAATGTCAACAGAAGATATCAAGAGCTTCAAACTAAACATCTCTGGCTAAAGCAACTGCATTGATTTAACAACTGCAAATTCATTTAGAGATAATAAAAATGCATGGCTGGTACTTGACTTAACATGTCTTCTGTCTGCCGTGAATGCAGCAGAGAAAAGGCAGTTTGCTTGTTGCCAGTTTGAGGGCATGACCTCAGAAATGTTAGAGCGTTTCACTTTTGATAGGATTATCGCCTCCATTATTGAGAAAGAAGCGAGTCTCGCAATGTGGCAATGGCCCTCATTCATGTATTGTTCCAAACTATAATTGCTTCTTTTCATGAATTTTGTAGCGAAAGGTTAGCTTGCTAAATCTTGCAGTTGCTTCACTCTGTGCTAAATTATCAGCTAAACCGAGAAGAAGGCATTAGATTGATAGTGGACGTTTGAACAAATTTGTTGAAGCATTCTCTGCTCGTCTGGTGTTCTGCTGCTTTCATTCAGAAAGTGATTGCACTTTCAGAACATAACTTTTTCAAAACAACATTTTGTGCCATGATGTGTTTAATGAAAAACACTTGGCATTAAAAGTAACACTTGGTTGACTGATTAGTACAAAATGATTCGGCACCCTGGGCAACAATTATTCACTAGATTTACTTTTTAGAGCCGAAGCATGTTTAAAATAATGAATTCAATCATTTAGAAAGCTTGACTGTTTCGGTTGGGAGGAGATTATAAAGTAGGCAAGCATAGTTTTACTGGTGAATTTAATGACATGTTCTCATATGCAATGCTGGCAGATGTTCGTTAAAATTGATTAGAATGCAGGATATCTCAAGCCCCTCTCTGTTTTAATTAACCAATACCTCTGATAAATATTTAAAACCTTGGCAATGACATTGCCACAGAAGGAGGCACCCCAGGGTAGATTAAGCTGAGTATTCAGGGGGTTGTACTTTTTGACTACTCAATGGCTCGGCAAAACACTGGATCAGAGTGTGAGACTTTGGGCTTATGTGCATAAAACTTACTTGAACTTGAGTGTGAGAATGAGTTTGGAGTGATGATCCCAATACAATGTGACTACAGAGTGTAGCGATAGATGAAAATTTGGAATACACAACATATCCCAATAAGTGCAGCTAGTGTCCACTATAATACACTGGCTGAAAATAGTGCTTAATATCAGTGTGTATCAGGCAGACTTTGTTTAAAGTTGTTTAAAATGCCATATAGCCAATGATGGTAGCATCCTGTGGATCTGCTAATGTCTCGTTTGAAAGCTAATTTACTGATTAGCCCAGTTTGAAGTGAGAAATGAGTCTTGTCGTGTCACGCTTGCCTGGCTGCCAACTGTCATCTCTTCACTGTGCAAGCAATGAAGGGAAACAGGGATGATACATTTCATTTAGATTATTTAACAGTATGGAGGGTGAATAACCACTTTCTTCCCCAGTAGGCTTTGATACCAGCTAACAGTCCAATTATTCTATGTGGCGTCGATACTAATAAATCTTTAACTTTATCAACGAGCAGGATTAAAAGGTATCCTTCAAACAATTAAATCGTGAAGGACCTCAGCCATCCCAACAACAGACTGTTCTCTCTGTTGAGGTCAGGAAAGCGATTCCGCTCCCTGAAGACCAACACAGAGAGACTGAGGAGGAGCTTCTTCCCGCAGGCGATACGGTCTCTCAATCACACCACCGCATAGTACTGACCCACACATATGGTTCTTACACACACACTGAACATTCTGGACATTGTTTTCACTTCATCACTTATATCACTTTAAGCATATTTGCACTGCACAAGTCACTTACAAACGTGGATTGCACAACACTGGACATTATATTTCTTCATTTCCATTTAATACTTGTACAGCTGCTGTTATTGTGTGTGTGTGTATATATATATATATTGTTCCCTTGCCACTGAGAGTATACCTTCGCTGGTTCTGTGGAGAACAGCTGGTTTATTCTCCTGCCTTCTATCTCTCTGGTGTACCTCCTCAAGCGGCTGGCCAAGGCTGTGAGTTTCCAAGGCCTCAGGTATGGACAGCTTGCTGTATTTCTTAGGCACCTTCTTTGTCACACCTTTCTGCAACTCCGTTAGTTGGCTAACCTCCCTCCGTGCTACTTTGATCTTGCCCTCTAGCCTCCTTCTCCATGGAGGGTACTGCCCCTTGTGGCTGTTCAACTTGTAGCCAAGCATCTCACTGATCACTGCTGCCGTATTGTAGATCAGATTGTTAGTGTCGGTAATCGTGGTTGTAGGTATTGTCCGTAATGCTGCATTAACATCATCTAGCAGACCTTCTGAGGGTACTTCACGTAATCTTGGTAACCGGCTACGGGGGATCCAGGTTTCAAGCTTGGCCATGATCTTATTTTTCAGGTCAGTTCCTCTCGCACTCAACGATCCTTCTCCTATCGCACTTGGGGCTATGTACCCAATCTCGGGTGGGGGTGATGATATCTCCCCCCTGACCTGGCGTCCTGACTCCTCCTTGCCGTAGCATTTGTGTTGTACCTCGTCAATCTCTAGCTGTGAGAGCAGTCCCTTCTTTCGAATGTTGGAACACTGAGCTACTAGTTGTTTCGCCGTCATTGTGGATGTTGGGTATCGAAGAATCCATAGGTCCGTCATCCTATTCATGTAGCCCCTTCCGCCGGGGTTACTTGCGTAGTAGCATTCCAACAACGCCCTGTTTTCATCTCTCAGAAAACAGCACCACCAAGGCTGGAGAAAACAGCACCACCAAGGCTGGAGACGGAGCAATACTGGAAGAGCATATGGGAGAAGGACGCAACCCATAACGGCAATGCTCAGTGGCTAGTGGATCTGAGGGCAGACCACAGCGACCTCCCTGAACAGGGTCCAGTAACCATCACAGTGGCAGATATCCAAGAAAGGGTCTCCAGTATGAAGAGTTGGACAGCACCAGGGCCCGACATGGTTCACGCCTACTGGCTAAAGAAGCTGACTGCACTCCACGAGCGTCTGGCAGCACAAATGAACCAGCTGCTAGTTAACGAGAGACACCCGGAATGGCTAACCGAAGGTCGGACGGTCCTGATCCCCAAGGACCCCAAGAAGGGACCGGTTCCCTCCAACTACCGACCAATAACCTGCCTCAGTACTACATGGAAGCTCCTGTCAGGCATCATATCGGCTAAGATGAACAGGCACATGGGTCAATACATGAGCGGGACACAGAAAGGGATTGGCAAAAATACCAGAGGCGCAAAACACCAGCTACTGGTAGACAGAACAGTCAGCCGAGACTGCAAGACCAGACTGACCAACCTGTGCACTGCCTGGATTGATTACAAGAAGGCCTATGACTCAATGCCCCACAGCTGGATACTGGAATGCCTAGAATTGTACAAGATCAATGGGACCCTAAGAGCCTTCATCAGGAACTCAATGGGGATGTGGCGTACAACACTAGAGGCCAACTCCAAGCCCATAGCACAAGTCACCATCAAGTGCGGGATCTACCAAGGAGATGCTCTGTCCCCACTGCTGTTCTGCATAGGCCTGAACCCCCTCAGTGAGATCATTAACAAGACTGGCTACGGATACCGACTACGGAACGGAGCAGTTGTCAGCCACCTCCTGTACATGGATGACATCAAGCTGTATGCCAAGAGTGAACGAGACATCGATTCACTGATCCACACTACCAGGCTATACAGCAATGACATTGGAATGTCGTTCGGACTGGAGAAGTGTAGTCGGATGGTAACAAAGAGAGGGAAGGTAGTCAGAACTGAGGGGATTGAACTACCAGAAGGCAACATTGCAGACATAGAGGACAGTTACAAGTACCTGGGGATCCCGCAGGCAAATGGGAACCATGAAGAGGCCGCTAGAAAGGCTGCAACCACCAAGTACCTGCAGAGGGTCAGGCAAGTCCTGAGGAGTCAGCTGAATGGTAAGAACAAGATCCGGGCCATCAACACGTACGCCCTGCCCGTGATCAGGTACCCTGCTGGGGTAATAGGCTGGCCAAAGGAGGAGATAGAAGCCACTGACATAAAGACAAGAAAGCTCCTTACCATGCATGGAGGGTTTCACCCCAAGTCCAGCACCCTGAGGCTGTACGCTAAGCGGAAGGAAGGGGGCCGGGGACTGGTGAGTGTCAGCACCACAGTCCAGGATGAGACAACGAACATCCAAGAATACATTGGGAAGATGGCCCCAACTGACCGAGTGCTCAGTGAATACCTCAGGCAGCAGAAACCCAAGAAAGAGGAGGGAGACGAGGAACCATCACGGAAGGACAGGCCCCTGCATGGTATGTACCACCGGCAGATAGAGGAGGTGGCTGATATCCAGAAATCCTACCAGTGGCTGGACAAAGCTGGACTGAAAGACAGCACAGAGGCACTAATCATGGCAGCACAAGAACAAGCTCTGAGTACAAGATCCATAGAGGCTGGGGTCTATCACACCAGGCAAGACCCCAGGTGCAGGCTGTGTAAAGATGCCCCAGAGACAATCCAGCATATAACAGCAGGGTGCAAGATGCTAGCAGGCAAGGCATACATCGAACGCCATAACCAGGTGGCTGGCATAGTGTACAGGAACATCTGTGCCGAGTATAACCTGGAAGTCCCGAGGTCAAAATGGGAGATGCCCCAAGGGTGGTGGAGAATGACCGAGCTAAGATCCTGTGGGACTTCCAGATACAGACGGACAAAATGGTGGTGGCTAACCAACCGGACATAGTGGTGGTAGACAAACAGAAGAAGACGGCCGTAGTGATCGATGTAGCGGTTCCGAATGACAGCAATATCAGGAAGAAGGAACACGAGAAGCTGGAGAAATACCAAGGGCTCAGAGAAGAGCTCGAGAGGATGTGGAGGGTGAAGGTAACGGTGGTCCCCGTGGTAATCGGAGCACTAGGTGCGGTGACTCCCAAGCTAGGCGAGTGGCTCCAGCAGATCCCGGGAATAACATCGGAGATCTCTGTCCAGAAGAGCGCAGTCCTGGGAACAGCTAAGATACTGCGCAGGACCCTCAAGCTCCCAGGCCTCTGGTAGAGGACCCGAGCTTGAAGGATAAACCGCCCGCAGGGGCGTGCTGGGTGTTATTATTATTATATATATATATATTAGGGGTGCAACGATACACAAAATTCACGGTTCGGTTCGGTTCGATACTTTGGTGTCACGGTTCGATATTTTTTCGATACAAAAAAAATGTTCATGCCTTTTTAATTTGTCATTTATTAAAATTATAAATATATATTTTAACTCAAAAGTACAGTTTTTAAATTTAACCCTAACCCTTGTGCGCGTTTTTTATTTTGACAGCGAATGCGCACCTGCGGACCACTTATGTGCAGCCCTGGTTATTTAGCTCGTCATATTGCAGCCACAGAAATTCTTTTGTCCATGAAACCATGAAGCTGCACTTTCTTTTTGCCTTATAGTCTGATTTGTCATAACTTCTCCGTTTTGTGGTAAGCTTTTCTTTGGCTGTCACTTCTTCACCCTGACCTGTCTTATTTGGCTCAGAAGAAATGAAATATATATCCTCCTGCTTTTACACACGCACTCACATAAGCTCAGCGATTCTCTGCGCGATCAACCTCTCACATGTTTAAGCTTGCTGCGGGAGATTTCACTTGTCATGTTTGCATAGTGAGCTAACGATTAATAAGACGATGTCAGAGGAATTGGTGCACAAATTTTCATCACTCACAGATCAGTGCTGTCGCTCTCTATACACAGTTCGCGCGATTGCAAAGTGAAAGCAAAAAAACAAGCGCAAATTCAAACGCGATTTCAATATGTCACATATTGACAGTGGCTCACCGATGCCAATGACATAATTACCCAGCTACATTTCTGAAAGAATGCAAAAGCATTGACATATATTTTTCTTCCTACAATAGCCCGACGGGCAGGGCAGAGATAGATTTTGGTAGCCCGACTGAAAAAAATCGCTAGCCCCAGGACGTCGGGCTAGCGATATTGCAAGCCCTGTATCTGATTGAGGAATCACTCATCTTTGGAAAAGAGAGTTTATTACAGAGAAATGTCTCTTTCCAAAATAAAAGCTATACTATCCGCTTCTTCTGGGCTATATTCTCAGCAGCATAAGGAGAATCATGTGCTAACAGCTGTCTAAATGACTCAGCTAAAGTTAGTAGCATGCTTGTTGTTTTTGTCTTTGCACTAGGATGATGTCGGCGTAAATGTGCAGTCATATTCGTTGTGTTCCCACTAGTGCTTTCAGGTTAATCTCGTTGAAATGACCTTAACGCCACAACACGGCAAATCTCCGTTAACGAGCTACCGCCGATCGCCCCGTGCATGGGGCTAGACGGCCAACACGTTAACGAGCTAACTGCGCTAACACACTAGCTCCCACCCATGTAATTGAGCATTGCACGGCACATCCAACATACTGTTTTACTTTAGTCCATGACTCGCTTACCTTCAGGGTCATACGTCACATGAAAACCAAAATAATTCCAAACGCCAGATCTGGAGAGCTTAACTTCTGTCTTGCTAGCTTGCCCTGCGCTCTTCCTTCTGACTATGCTGTCTGTGTTGAGCACTCAGTGGATCTGCGCTCGACAGTGCAGCCTAGGCGGAGTAGTCGAACGCAGATTCACTGAGCGCTCAACACAGACAGCATCGTCAGAAGGAAAGTTGATAAAATAAATTACAAATGTTGTATTGTTCGATACATATGCGTACCGAACTGAAAGCACTGTATCGAACGGTTCAATATCGATACGAATATCGTTGCACCCCTAATATATATATATATATATATATATATATTTCTTCATACATTCTTATATATTTCTATACTGTGTATTGTGTATTTTGTTGTACAGTTATTTTATTTTCAACTTTAATTTATATATTTTATCTTATTCTTTCCCAGTTAGATTTACCCTTCATTCTAATTTGTGTTGTACAGTTATTTCATTTTTAATTTTAATTTTTATATTTTATTTTATTTTATTCCTTCCTAGTTAATTTTACCCTTTTTAATTTTCATATTTATTTCCTATCTTATTCATAGCCTTTTCTTTTTTTCTTTAGGTCGCGAGCAGTTGTGTAAGCATTTCACTGCATATCGTACTGTGTATGACTGTGTATGTGACAAATAACATTTGAATTTGAATTTGAAATGTGCTACGGTCACAGACGTTTCTGACTTGTTACTTCTACTAGCAGCGTTTGGCTGTGTATAACAACACAATATGTTTTTGGTTTCAATTAATAATATAGATGTAAATACTGATGGCACAGCATAGTCCTTACATGATAATGACACCCATAATTTTTGTTGCTTATAAGTCTTGTTTTCACTATGTATTGCTGTCGGGCACTAGGTGCAAAATCACCCAGGAAAATAACTGCACAGCCCAGAAGCTTCTAAAATATACAGTAGCTGAAATGGACAGCAGTGAAGCTTTTGGTTTGGGGTTAAGCTTAAAAACATAAACACAATTTAAAGCAGATAATGTTGGATATTATTATAAAATTCTACAAAGCCAACTGATTTTTAATGACTTAGTCACACTAGAATAAAAGTAAAGAGGCAACTTTTTTTTGACCATGCAACAACCTCAACTGCTTGGCAACCACTTTGATCACAAGGTTGCCTGGTGGGAGGCAACCTTTCTCCAAACAGACGTGACCCAACACAAACTGCGCTTACCAATAAGTGCTATCGAAATCTATTTTATAAATGTAAATAGACTGATTGCCAACTAGGTGCAGTCTGAGTTAGTCTGCACCAGTGATTGCAATCCAACGACAACGTCTCTCTTTGGGGATTAGGGGATGCAACTCACCTGTTTGCCAGCTGTGTGTATTCTTATAATATTCATATATGAAATCAAGGTTACTGAGAAGCTTCATCATTTTGCATTACAATCAGCAACTAAATCAGTATTTGTAGACAAATTTCTAAATTTCAGTTCAGTTCAGTTTTATTTACATAGAGCCAGTCAGCAACAACAGTCTTTACGATGCTGTAATCTACAACAGTCTGCATGGACTGAATGTAAGCAGTTATTGTGAATTTGTATGGATGTAGACGGCAACAGGTTTGTAATTTTCACCAATTCATCTCAGTGGATTGCTGAATTATCACAAAAAAAATTCATGTAATTGACAACTTTACCTCAATCGCAAACCAATAGACTCATTATCATTTTATCACCATCTTGATCCACCAAAGGTGTTCTGAACACGGGAACTGACTGTAAATGGTTGCAGGATGGTCCCTGTCATCGAAGTAACCAAAGGCCAAGAGGTTGCACAAGATTGCAGTGGTCGTCCTGTAGTCTCCAACCACTGTTTTCCCTAGAGTGACTTTGGTTCAGGTAACTGCTTAAAGTCAGTGAAGGTTTAAATGATGGAGCTGATTATCTGGGCTCCTTTGAGGTGTTTTGTTCCAGGCTTTCTTGATACAAGCTCAGAGTTCATTCAAGTTCATTAATTCAAGATATTTTCAAGTGTACAAGTGTACCAGGTACTGCTGATACTAGTTTCAATTGTTTTTCAGTTTTTCAATGAGCTTCCTGCTAAGGGCAAAGACAAGATTTATGGGGTGTTGAGGTTGAATATGTGGACCATAAACCAAAACAATGAGCTTAAGGACACAAAAAAACTAGAAAACGTCCACATTAAGCAAGAACTGTCTGTGGGTTTGTTTCTAAGTGTGTAACCTTTCAAATTGAACAGGCATCTAAGCCTCTGTTAATAGCAAAACATCAATTATTGCAGCCTCAAGTGAGAACAAGTTTAGTTATCTGGAAAAAAATAAATATGAAATAAAGGGAGAAAGCATATACAACAGTCTGCCACAACATATGACCACTCACATGTGAGGTGAATAATATTGATCATCTCATTACAATGCAATATTCCGGGAAATCTTGGTTCCCTACTTGCGCGTGGAGGTTGCTGTGAAATGCACCACTCGACTAACCATTCCTGCAGACCAATTACACTCCCTAATAGCAGAGGCCATAATGTTCTCTACCACAAAAATGGCTCAGAAACAAGATAAGGAGACAGAGACCTTAACTGGACCTCCAAATTCCCTAAATTGCCAATCTGAGCACGCATCCATGTGAGCCACAGAGGCCCTATCCCGCATCCAAAGCATCCCCTTGCCAGTCTCCCAATACCACAAGGCACCCCCAGAGGCACCATGTCCAGTTGGTTTAGAACCATTTTGCTGGCAGGGAGATTTTAATGTTGTGGCTGATTGGTGTGCCAAATTAAACTTTAGACATTACAGAAAATGTTGTTCAGTGATAAAAGCTGGTTTTATATGAGTCGGTTTATTATAATTTAATGGTCTGAAATGGAACATAGTACAATTGCTCAATTAAACATATATTGTTTTAAAAACAAAAGATATGGGGGTTTTTTAATCTTCTTGTCTTGTTGCTTTAAACAAGTGTGTACACCATGAGTGGGACACTAACATTAACCAGCTATCTATGTTCACTTGACTCAGTTCTTTAGTCACAGTTACTCACCTTCTACGGGTCACAGAGGAGATGAAGCAGCAGATACAGGCTCTTAATTTATCCGAGAAATTAAACGCTATTTATTCTGGCTTAGACTCGAACAGAATATTTGTCCTGTGCTGCTCATTAGCATTGGCAATTTCCTCTGTACAGATGAGTAAAGCAAGCTGATTGAAATCTAAATTAAAAATTAAAAGACCATAAGTGTTAAGGAAATAAACAGTCACTTTTGCCTCCTCTGATAAGGTGTGAAGTTATGAATAACGAAAGGGAGGAGGCGTTTGTGAATTGGGGGGGGGGGGGGGGGGGATGGGGATGAGAAGGGAAAAACAATCGCCTCTCTCTGCTGCACAATGTGAAACATCACAACAGCAGGGGAGGGCAGAAGCTGAAGTTTTATTTTTTGCTTGCCACTGTTATCAAGATTTAGTGTTGGTTCACTTCCTTACATTAAGGCAATGATAATCTTTCTGACAACTCCGGCATTAGTCAGAGCTTCTGGCAAGGAAACACTCTGCAAAATGAAGTGGTTGCTGTGAGAGAAAAGCTATCTTCAGAATGGCTTTGAAAGGTGTAAATCCATCAACCAGACCCATGCCATTCTCTCATCTAATCCCTTATCATGCTGAAAAATGAGAAACGTATCAGTTTGGGAATACGCAAGACATTTATCAGTTTAAGTGCGGATGATTCTGATTAGTTTCTCGGAAAGAAGCAGAATTTGACTTTATCAGAGAGCGGTATGGCCACTTTACCGTTTAGTAATCTGGAGGAAGTCAGTCAAACTCATGTCCTTCGGTGTTTAAACTACCGCACAGTATTTCATATTATGCAGCAGCTATAATTTCAAGTAGACAGAAAAATATTTCAAATACACATCTTTTCTGCTTAATGTAAATGTACCGAGTGTACACTCTTTTACTGAGCTACACACTCTTTTACCTCCTGTGAGCTGGTGCCGACCACAGATCCACTGCCGGGACTCATAAGGTTTCTTTAAAATCCGGGTTTGCAACTACAAGAGCCCAGGCCACCAATATATTGATGCTTCTTTACAGCAATTTACGTACAAGCTTCAATATTTGGTTTATGTAACATTTACACTGCCTATTTTTGGAATGTGCTTTCTTGAGATTGCTAACAATGCATCAAGAGAACCCCTTTTTATGTATGAAAACGTACATTTTTCACAATAATTCACACAGGATCTTGTTATGGCGCTTTCTGTGTCAGAACAGAAGGACCGGCATTGTTAAACAAGAATCTGCGCTCATTATGACAAGAAACTTGTTTTAAAGAGATTTGCCGATCCGTTCATCATGAGACTTTATTTATAATGAAACCCAGCAAACTAGACTTACTGCCGGAAATTACACAGAAAACTATAATAACTGAGCAAGATGTTCCATCAGAACCAAAAATGTCTGCATGTAATCAGCAGTTCATTTGGAGAGACGAGTGAAGTCTGAGTTTTACTTTGTGATAAAGCACAAACCTCAAAATGTCAAATCTTTTCACATTCAAACTGTTCCTCCTCATCACATCAAAGAGCTGCCAATGATGTATTTGTGTTTCTTTGCAACATTCTGAGGAAATATTTGTAACCAAAAAACATTCAAGACTTGTTACATTGTGTCATGACTTTGTAAGAAATTATAACCTGCATTTTATAGGTTGGCTCACTGTAATTCAGTGGAAACAGTCAGAGCTAAAAATTCAAGCCAATGCTGAAGTCCTCAGCCTTAAGTGGCCTGCAGAAGTGAGTCAGTCCCCACAGACACCCATATTAAAATGCCCCCAACTTTACAGCAATAAAAAGCCCATGCAGTGAATATCATTTGTCAGCATGCAGGGTCAAACTAATTTTTATCTAGACCATAATCTTTTCTCAGCAGCCTAAAAATTAAAGCGAAGTGAGTAAAATGTACAGCAACGCAGCTCTGGGTGTCTAAGACTCTGCTAATATTGCCCGAGTCACTTTATCATGTCACCTTGAGCATATCCCTGCAGTAACAGCAGAATCTGAAAAAAACGGTATCTTCTGATTCCTATTGGTGACAACAGTGGCTGCTGTTCATTATGTTTTCAGAAAGCCACATACGCATGATGCTAAAAATTAATTTAGCTTCTTAACACAAAATGAAGTAGACCAAATCTGAGTGTGCTAATTGTTTTACCTGAGCTTCTGTTTTTACTGGTTTTGCAGAGAAAGGTCGTTAGCGTGACCTGAAACTCAAACCACTGTCGACTCCTCAAGTGTCACAGCAAGTGCTTTAGTGATGTCACTGAGAGGGGAAGGCCAATTACATACTGGAAAGCAGAAGACTCATTACCTTCAGGTAAATTTACATGTGATGAAAAGGAAATACTCTCTCTATAAGTCACACATGCATAACACTGCTGTGGACTCGGAATTAATAATTACATTTTGAAGAGAAAAATGTGAAGATATTCAGGGGGACTGTGTGCTTTGTCGTTGGTAGCTGCAGTGCAAATGATTAATGTGAGTCATGTCTGTCCACACTGTATGAGTTATGTGTTTGCATAGTGCTAATCACTCTTAGTTCAGAGAAAGGTCAAACACCATGTTCAAAGGCGAAAGTGAACCACATGTCAAACACCAACTCTCATTTTACCTCTGCTGCACAGCTTGATGAAGATATATTGGAGATGTGGTTAATTTGTTTTTAGCATAGCCGCCAGTCCTTTGAATTCAATCAGAATAGATAACGCACAAATCCAGGCAGATCTAGAGGCTCAAGTACAGGAGAGGAGGAATTTAGAGGTGGATGTTTTATTTCCAAATTCAAAGTGGCAGCACCCGCACTCCACTGCCTGGCACACCTATCATAGGAAATTGTATAATAGGTATCCATTTGTCAAATTAGATCAGAAGCTGATATTGAGCTAAGACTGTTCATATCTCCGATGGGATTTCATCCTGCAGCACAGATATTTTCAATAGGCATTAATGCGTTTTGCAGTCTCTCACTGCACAGATTTGATAGCAGGCAGGCAAATACGCTGTGCTGGAACTAGTAGGCTGTCTCTTCCTCTATCTTGCTCCTTTCTTCTACTTTTGACATCTGTCATTTGCCTTCCCCCATTAAAAAAAGAAAAGCTTTGCTCTTTGTCCGCATACTAATCCCGGACCATCAGAAATTAGGTTCTTAAACAGGAGCTTTCAGTGCATACAAGTCCTTTATTGTCACATATAAAAGAAATATTACAATTCCCATCACCTAGAGCTTCTTTCAAAGTGTGGAAACTGTTTGCTTTGTGATACATTATCATTTATACCAAACACCACAACATCGTGAATGCTAAAGCAGACACAGACGCAGATTTTCAAGTCTAATGCCTCTCATTTGATGGTCGTTCAGTAGCAAGTTGTTTAATTTATCTAGATATACAGCAGTCAGTGTGATGCTGAGAAACTAGTTCATGCTTTTATTACTTCTAAGCTGGACTGTTGTAATTCATTATTATCATATTAGCTTTTATGATCTACAAGCTCCCTGAAAATCCAACGGTTGATCCAGAACATTGCAGCCAGAGTACTGATGGGGACTCGAAAGAGAGCATACAGTATTTCTCCCACATTACCTTCTCCTCATTGGCTCCCTGTTAAAGTCAGAATCAAATTTAAAATGTTTCTCCTCACATACAAAGTCATCATCCAAATGGAGCACTTTGCCCAGACTGCTTACTTGTGGTATCTGAAAAGTAGAATGGGAGGCCAAGCCTTCAGCTTTCCAGTCTGGATTTGAGAGACTCTCTACTTTTTTTTTAGGCTTAACACTTTCCTTTTGGAAGGCTATGGTTAGGGCTGGATCATGTGACCCTGCCTTAGTTATGCTCCACGCTCTTGTCCAATCTCCTTCCCCTTACCCCCAACATGCTGGCCCTCCCTGAACCCCCTGGTTCTGTTGGTGGTTTCTTTCTGTTAAGAAGGAGCTTTTCCTTCTCACTGTCGCCAAAGTGACTGTTTTTCTTTCTATTATTGTAGGGTCTTTACCTTACAATAGTGATTCCCAAAATATGGATCAGGGCCCACTGGTGAAAGTGAAGGTACTGCAGGTGGGCCGCAGTAATAGCAGAAATTCAGTTTGAAATTACTCACTCAAGTATCTACAGTTACATATTTGTTCAAATATATTTATAGAAAAAGTAAACTGAAACTGTGATTTCAGTTTATGGCAGATGGTTAGTTTTTTAATAATACTCATTACTCTGATGTAAATCTACTGCTATCTTATTGAAGTTTGTGTCCCAGTGGCAGGTGGGTCGCATATTGGCTTCAAGACTTTGCATATGACTGGGTAACATTAGGAATTTACAGCCAACAGTCTGTGAGGCTTATGGGTTTTTAAACTATAGGTTTTGAAGGAAATACATCACTTTCTTTTGTTTTTGATTAGAGTGAAGATTTAAGATTGGGTAGACCCCATGGGGTTTTCTGGTTTTAAGGAGGCCACGTCACTCTTGACCTTTGGATTGTACTGAGTGTTTAGGAGTGCAAAGTCTGAGTCTGAGTCCAGGTGGCTTCTATAGGGAATCGAATTGCCAATGCTGTTTCCTGTGTGAGCATTACAACATACCCTACAGCTACTGATATGGGGTGCTTAAGCAAACAAATAAAACTTTGCAGACTCTGTCTTTGGGCTGTTTGGGGTTTTTAGAGCAGTTCATTTCAAACACACTGGCACATTTTACTTACCTCGGGTTGATTTGTTTTGGCAGGGATATATAATGCCATTCAAACCACAGTGGCAACAAATAGCTTCAGTGAAATGCCTGAAAGTGTTGGTCCTGGTCCCATTCCAAGTGAACAATTCCTTCACATACCCGCAGGGTCTAGCATGAGGTATTTTTCACCACCAGCACCAAAGTCACTAAAATCTTTAAACTTGTAGTAATTTAGTAACTGATCATTGTCTAATAGTAATTACTACATGAGATAAATGTTCTGTTTCTAGCTTTTTCATGTTTATTTGTTTTGTTTTGTGTGAACATACATAAAGTAACCCTTCACTGGTTCTTTTGGCTTTCTCTAACAGCATGCACACTCACCATCCACTTTATTAGGTGCACCTGTTCAACTCAGCCAATCACATGGCAGCAACTCAGTACATTTAGGCATGTATTAGAATGGGGAAGAAAGGTGATATAAGTGACTTTAAGCATTGCATCATTGTTGGTACCAGACTAAGTGGTCTGAGTATCTCATAAACTGCTGATCGGCTGAGGTTTTCCACAGAACCACCTCTAGGGTTTACAGAGCATGGTCCAAAAAAAAAGAGAAAATGTCCAGTGAGCGGTGAAAATGCCTTTTTGATGGCAGAGGTCAGAAGAGAATGGCCATGTCCCTTCCTTTATGACCATGGAGTAGCCACCCTCTGACTGCTGCTTCCAGCAATATTATGCTGGAACTGTTTTTGTTTTGTTTTTTTCAATACAGCTGTGCTCAAATGGCCTCAACACTCACCAGATCTCAATCCAACAGGGTACCTTTGGAATAAGGTGAAACGGGAGATTCACATCATGGATGTCCAACTACATGAAACTATCATGTTAATATGGACCAAAATCTCCCATGGTTTCCATGACCTTGCTGAATCTTTGCCATTAAGAATCAAGGCAGTTGTGAAGGCAAAGGAGTGTCCACCCTGGTAATATTAAGATATTCCGTATAAAAAGGCTGGTGAGAAATGCAACAATATTGCAATATAACAGTGCATGACAATCTCATTAACTTTTTGGCCAGTGCTAGCTTTTGAGCTAAAAGATGTTGGCTGCATTGTACGTATTCATAACAACACTGTTCTGGATGCTGTACAGGTGATATTAAAATGTTTGATAGATTTCATTATGGTTAGTCTGTTTGGGTCTAATAAAACCTTTATTGTGGCTTTAGTATGCCACATAGTTTTTGTTTATTTGAGTTTTATGCAATAATCATAACAGTATATTATCATGTAAAGTGAAGGTCCATGTGTCACTGGGTGGATTTATTTGTTTGCTGTCCCCTGAGCACTCTCCCCACTGGATATGTATATCTTAGCACTGACTTTTATAACCTGTGGCAAGCAACCTTTGTTGAATTGTTTCATTTCACCTAAATGGCTTTAATTGGCTTTCATTTAATTGGCAGTGGAAGCTGAAGCCTTGGGCAAGGCTCTTTCATCCCAGAGTTCAACAACTTTCTATCAATTAACAAATTAGACTGAGGCATAGCTCTGATGAAGGCCATGTAACAGTCTGCACACCAGAAGCTGAGCAAAACCGGCACCCGGTGGTGAAAGGAGATGTGCTGAGGGTGGGTAAAACGTACATTTTCATTGTTGACAGTTTCATGGAGACAAGTCATTTGTGAGCATTTTTATCAGGAGCTGTCACATCTGACACACAGCTCAGTTTATCTGCATGCAATCACATATCACACAGAGAGTGAGAGTGTGATAAGGGAGTGGGCTGTTTCAGCTCTCATCTTTACTAACATCATCTCAAAGTGCCGAACAGACTTTCTAGAAGACTTACCCATGCTTATTATCAGCATAAAGTAAAAAATAAAAATGTGCAGAGCCACCATCAATGTTTACACACAGATGCCATTCTAATGACAGAGGGGGAAAATTCCACACAGTCTGACCTCTCTGCAGTGCCACCGGTCCTCTGTGCAGCCATTACCAAGCAGACTTAGAAAATTGAACTAATCATCTTTAATTAAGTAAAGACTTCAGGCTTGTGAAGCAGCAATGACAAAGGTCATTCTTCATAATGTGATATGACATTGCAGCCCGAGTCGCCGAGGCAGTGTGCTGTCGCAGAGCCCGTGCACGCACATAGCACGGGGTTACGGGGCCAGGCCCAGTAATTGCACATCGTTCATGTGGACAGATCAGAATGCGACATGACTGTAATGTGAGCGCTTACTGGAAAGTTACCCCCATATTATCAGGGTAAACGTGCTTAGATATTTGGGGGGGGGGGGGTTGTTTTTGTTTTTGTTTTTTAGGCCAGAGCACGACAGTTGTGTACTTTGGGCCTGAGTGAGCCATTATCTGGGTGAATGGATTTATTGTATGAGGATATGAAACATTGGGGGTTCAGCTAAAGTTAGCATCTGTGGAAAAAAAAAAAAACCCACAATGAATCATGCATAAAACTTTATCTTTATTTTGGTTGCAAAAACAGGTGAAAATCCTCAAAAGACTCCTGTGATTTCTCGGCACCATTAATATTCAATGGGTTTGTTTTTGTCTTTAAAACAGGGAGGGGGAACTCCACCTCATTAAAGCAATTCCTGTCTCTCAGGTGTGCTGAGGTGATGTGGCATTTCATTTTCATCACCAGCCAGCATGAAAATGAAATGCCTGGAAATAATATCTTTCGACCTGAGGAAGTGAGACAGATACGTGGCTGACAGTGAGAATGTTTTGCAGCCCCATATTGTGGGCCAGCATCTTACTACTATGGACTGTGTTTGCAGCGAGGTGTCAGGGCTTTGTAGCTTCATCATCAGGTGTAGTTTTGCATGAATATGCAAAGCGTCGGGACTGCCAAGCTGCCAAAAAAAAAAGCTGGAGAGGAGGAGAATTGGTACAGCGCAGCCCTTTGCTATTGTGGAGATCTAAGCTTCTTTCAGGCAAAGTACACGTGATTTATTTTTTATAGAGAGGCGAGTGCTCAGCAGCCTACAAATGGAGCAATCAAAGAAAGTCTTCTATTTACTGCTCCTACACTGCTGTGATTTTCATCTGTCTTCAACTTTGACAACCCATTTGCTAACGAGGACCATATTCTGTTTGTTTGTTTTTTGTTTGTTTGTTTTTTAGCAAAAATGGTTTAACACGTTAACATTTTTTTTTAAAACCATGTTTAGAAATGATCAAAGCAGATTTGACAGAATAAATTTTATGGTCGATCACAGATTCAGGAGGAATTTCTTTCCCTTTCTCTAACAATAACGAAGCAGTTTACTCGAGTTAATTTCAGATTACAAAAACAATTACCACATTTGTTTTCCACAATATTGTTAAACGACTTAATATCCATTTACCTTTGGGTATTCATTTCACAAACAAGAAGTAGCTCATTCAAGCTTCAATTTGTGCGCTTCTAGACCCAAATGTTTGCAAAGCTACTTACCAGCACTTCTCTGCAGGGAATGCAAAGCTTGCCTTGTTTATAAGAGAGGGAGAAATATAATTTGAATAAGCTTTTAATCTGCGGAGAGATGATCCAAAAGACTCAGCTGCCGCTGCTTCCCATTTCAGGACACAATCTCCTTACAATGATGGCACTCTATTATCATTCTGTGGCGCATACACCACCGAACAAGAGCAAAGACATCTAACAAGAAGAATGAAGACAGCAGGAGAGATGACGAACCTACTGTAATGCTCACTTTTTGTAGCGTTTCACCGAGATGGGATGTTACAGAGCTTTCAAAATGAGAAAACAATAAATATCTCAGTTTTAGCGCTTGTCCCACATCATCTAACAGATCTCAAAGACACCAATAGGTGGAAATAACCAATTAACATTGTTTTTTTTTTCACATAAAGTGAGGTGTGATGAGTAAGTTCCATAACTCCATGCATAAAAAGGAAGAGATTTACCTAATCACCCCTGCTGCTTGTTTTTCTCTTTTTCTTTATTTCTGCACCACTTCTACCACTCCTGCTACTCTCTTGCTTTCTTGGTGCAGAGATGCCCAAGAAGATGACTTTAAGAATAACACGTTGACCAAATTCAGATGAGGTAAATGGGTTAGGGCAATGTGATTGCACTTTGTATAATGAAAATTTATTTGCATCCATTCATTAGTGACAAAAGGCATGGTCCAACACTCACCTGAAATGAGTCTGACTTACTGCCAGCAATTCAGACCAAGTCCGCAGCGTGGTTGCACAAAGACTGAGTGGTAGGGATGGGTATCGTTCAGGTTTTATCCGATACCAGTACCAAACCGGTACTTTTGAAACGGTGTCGGTGCTTAAACGGTGCTCAAACTGGTGCTCAAACTGGTGCTTAAAGAATGGAGAACACAAAGTTGGTCCAAAAACCTCTCATGTTCAGCTGTTTTTTGTAAAAAGATAACAATGTTAGCCTTTTCTGCAGCTATAGGGCATATATGGTATCACTCTTGGCTGGAAGCAGTGCTTAAACAATGGGAAAAACACAAACTTTGTCCAAAAACCTCTCACATTTAACTATTTTCCACTTTTTCTTTGGTCATTTTAGCCTTTTTGGCCAGGGTGAAGGGAGTATCTGCCATCAAACAACAAGACAGCCGCATGTAACTACAACGGTGTTTGCTAGTTCACCTTATGTGCATTAATTTAATAACGTGGTTAACGTACTCAACGTAAATTACACACAAACGGCTGCTGCTGCCATCATCATCCGTCATCATTTCTGCTACACTGGCAGGGCTAGGGGCCAGGACGCTCCTCTTCGGGTTTTTGGGGGATGTTGCTAACTCCAGGTCCGATAACAGGCACCGGTGTGGTGCTGGTGCCTGTTATCTAACACGTTATCGTGCACATCTACTGCGGGTGTCGCAGTAGATGTGTACGGTGTGAGGTCTCGCAGCAAGCTATCAAATACGGTGCATTTCTCGGCTTTTAACAAAATGCTATGCGTCGCCAGGTGTTTCATCAGATTCGAGGTGTTACTTCCTTTGCACAGTATCACCTTAAAGCACTTGTTGCAGGCTGCTGAGTTTGTATATTTTGCTATGAAGTACAGCCAGACTTTTGACCGCTTCGCCTTGAGCATTTTTAATCTGTAACTCTGCACTAAAAGAACATACGTACCTGGGCCCGCCTACTATCCTCGGAAACGTAAAATTTAAAAAAGCACCGAAATAAATGTGCACTGTTTTTAGGTCTGGTTACTACCATTTATAATAATGGATTGGATTTATATAGTGCTTTTCAAGGCACCCAAAGCGCTTTACAATGCCACTATCCATATACTCTCACATTCACACACTGGTGGAGGCAAGCTACAGTTGTAGCCACAGCTGCCCTGGGGCAGACTGACAGAAGCGAGGCTGCCATATCGTGCTATTGGCCCCTCTGGCCAACACCAGTAGGCGGTAGGGTAAAGTGTCTTGCCCAAGGACACAACGACCAGGACAGAGAGGCCGGGGATCAAACCGGCGACCTTCCGGTTACAGATGCGCTTCCCAACCCCCTGAGCCACGGTCGCCCACCGTGTCAGAACCGGTGCCATCATGGCATCGGATACCGGTACACATCCCTGCTGAGTGGTCCATAACAATGTGCCAGACACCCCTGCAGGATACCCCAAGGGATGCACTCAAATGACTTCTCCCAGTCCACAAAATACACACCTTCAAATATCTTCGAGAGGAGGTCCAATGTTCCACAACTGGTCAGTTGCAATGTTGATCCTGGACAAAGACTCTTGTTATGAACAGGGGAACCACCAGAGCAGTCTGCCAATCCAGAGGCACAACCACAGATCGTGTGCCACACAGTTTTACCAACAAGTGTAAACTAGGACAGCCCCACAACATCCAGAGCCTTTTTTGAGTAACAACCCTAACACTGGCTACATCAAAGAGGAGAAATATCTTCAATATGCACACATATTTGACCATATAGCATGCTGTCAGTTTGTACATATGTCTTTAAAATTATGGTGACTCTCACAGCAGTGCCAGTGAGATAAGATAAAAGAATCAATAAGGAATCTGTGATGGATTTGGAATCACTACAGTAAATTCTTATCAATTCGGGGTTTTGTTTTGTTTTTTTTTGCTTGTGTCAAGCAAACGATGCTGTGGAAGCAACACAGATTTACATGTGCTCTATGCAATAAAAGCATGCACTCACTGTAATATCATTAATTTGCTGGCTGCTGATTATTATGCAACCCCGCTGTTAATTTGCCCACACTGCTGAGTAAGCCTCTGTATTAACCGGGCTACTTATTTTTCATGTATGCATGTGGGATTACACTAACCAGGATCCAAATTATATGTGTGCAGGTACATGCTCAACTCCAGCTATGTAGCTGTTAACAAACAAAATTCCATAATGACAAATAATTATCTATGACGCACCATGGGGGGGGGAGTAATTACTGTTTCAAGCCATGCCAAATCCAGGCATTTTGATTAATGGGTATCTGCCGTAAATCCATATGCGCAGTGAATGGCAGCTGTAAAAAGCATCCTGCTGTACTCCATTACAGCTGTCTACACAGCACTGAGTGAGCTACCCTCACAGCCACAAAATATATAAAAGCAGTGGATCAGCTTAAGTTAATTATGACAGCAGCAGCAGCGAACAATGCAACAAGCAGCTGTTTTGAGTCTGTCGATATGAAACCATACCTCAGTAGTGCTGCTCTTGTTAACTGTTGTGTTCATGCTGAGGTTAACAACTGCCTTTATAAATCCTGACCAAATTGTCCAGCTATTCAACCTGACATAGCTTTTGAATTTTAGCGGAAAAACTACAGGATGCTACTGCAGCTATTAAAGGAAACAAGCATGTGCATTTTCTTGGTGTAGCGCTATTCAGTTGTAAAACCTGTTCCTTTTGATGCAGGCCCACAGTTTTCATTGAATATTGTATAATGAAGGGGAAAAAATTCAAATAATTAAAATTCAGATGCTCAGCAAAGAAATGACAGAGTCTGTCTGTGATGTTGAGGAGTCAGCACCCCTGAACAGATTATCAAAAATGTGGATAATATTAAACTCAGACGTTGCTATCAATTGATCATTAAAACCCTGTATTGGCTCTTTGGTTTTTTTACTAATACATCAAAGTAAGATCAGCCCTCCCATGGTAACAATGGATGACTTGCACACTCCCATTTTGCATTTTCCATTTTGTGCAGCAAAGGATAGCTACATCTTGAGTTGCTACATTTAAACAGGAAGGGATCCCTTTGTCAGGTTTGTCACTGGGGAAGCACAACAATTTTTGTTCTGTGCAGCAGGAATGTCAGCACTGATAATGTTAAGCCTTGCGTAGGGTCACTAAGGTCACAGAGCAACTGAGCAAAGAGTCATCTTCCCATAGACTTTAATGCAAAAGCCTTTTTCTTTTCAACCAGAATCACTGCCCCACACTTTGCTATCAAACATAATCCAAATTTAAAGCACTTCTGCATTGACTATTCTTTTTAGAACCGTAACCTACATCAATGTTTTATACACGTTTGTTAAAATGAAAACATTTAAGAAACAGCTACAAATGTAAAATGCTGCCTACAAAAGGATATAGGGGGCTTGTGGTATCTCAGACAATACATGAAAGATAGTCAAAAGAGTTACAGTGAAGCTAAAGAAAGCTGTCATAAAGTACAGTTTGCACAGCTGTATCAAAGGGTTAGAAGCATTGTGGGGTTTTAAAAGGGATGTTTGAGATGCCCGTTTTTGTCATTAGCTTGGATTTGTTGTGACAATCTGAAGATAAAGTGGCTGAAATAGCTGAGTCATATAGATATGGTGTTTGAGGGCAGACTGCACTTGGCTAATTACTGTTCTGAGAGACAACAAAACAACTCTCAGAGCTTGACAAATTTAGACAATAGACCATTAAGTGCACTCAAAATCACTGAGTTATCATCAAGGCTTTTTATCCAGCTGTAATTATTTTTTTATTGCAAATGTTTGTGGGGAGGGAAAAAAATACTATTCATAAGCAGCCAGTGTGCAGCTGAGATTTCAGAGGACAGAATTAAACTTGCAAATTTCTATCATCTGTGATTAATGCCGATACGTATTCACTACAAAAAAAAAATAAAAATGTTGAACCCACTCAGGGAGAAAAGATGGAAATCAGGGCAGCTCTAAAGATACTGATTGCAATGGAGAAAAGCGCTATACAAATACAGGCCGTTTACCAATGGAGGGAGAGAAAAGGTTGAAACTGAAGCTTTTCAAAGCCCTTTTGAGTGCTGTGATCCCTCAGCTCTGTTTGGAGTTAGATGCTGGCAACAATTACATGGACAAAGAAACATGAGTATGAGATAACACTTTATTGGTATTCCTGATCAGCACAGTGTTATGCTTCAATGTAACTTTCGCATTAAGTTCCAACTGGGGTGATAAGAAATCCAGCGAATGAGAATGTGTCCTAAATTCATCCTTCCTTAGGGATTAGAAAGCTGGTTCTGCTACGATCTGGAGGAGGAGGGAGAAAAGGCTCCCAGTGGAGTCGGGAGAAAAACCTACAGAGAAAAACTGTAACAGGATCTAATACCAAATCTGCAAGAGCCTAAATCAGAGGAAAACCAGCATGTGGTGGAAACAGGTATGTCAGTGGAAGATACAGTAGTCACTGCATTAGGTCAGGATTATTGACCACGGTGATTTACTTCAACCCGTTTAGTTTCTGGCAAGGCTGAAATCCTCTTCATTTGCACAATTTCACAGAGAGATAGTTAATGCTGAGAGGCATCCGGCCCCTCGCTCTCTCTTTTTCTCTGCTGCTGCTGCTCCTTCGTAGCGACCATTCAGCTAAGCAGCTGAATGGAAGTGTAATTACTGTTCAGGCAGTATTCCCAATCTCAGAAAAATACCCAAACAGATAAGACTGGCCATGAATAATATGATACTGTTCGCCCTGTTAAATGGCATGTACAGTATAAATAAGGCCCAGTATACCAAAACACACAAACTACCACTGAACAAAGTACTGCAATATTCTGCAGCATGATGTCCTTGCAGTAATGAAACTACTATTAGAATAGATTCCTGAACAAAACAAGTTTATTTTTTCTTCGTTACCATCCAATTTCCGGTATATGAGCCCATTTGCTTTTGGTGCACTGACTAATGCTTGTAAGCAATCCCCGTGCACCTCATGTATCAACTGTGTCTGCTTTATATGCTGATAATTGCCTTTACAGTATGTCCCACGCTGATGGTGAATCATCCCTTTTTACCGACATGTCTCGGAGTCGCGTTTACCTCGGAGATTGCATCAAAACAGTCGCGAGCCCCTCCTCAAGCGTTCTCTCTGATACGTGAAGAGGCTTTGGGGGTATTAAATCGCGAGCTGTACCATAATTCTGTAATCGTGTTTCATTTTGCGCCTCATTCAAACACGCCTTACCTTATATTTGGGGCAAGGTTTTATGTATCCAAATCTCACTTGTGGACTCAGAATATAAAGTGCAAGGAAAATATTGTGGAAACCCATATTGCTTTTGCATTTGCATGTGTGTTTTTGAATGTATGCAACATTAAAATGGCAACAAAAAAATGTAGTCTAAATAACTCTTATATGCAGGCTGCAGAGAATAAATGTGGAAATAAAACTGACAGCGCCTGTGATGGTCTTCTTGTACTTTATTTAAGAGTGTATTGAGACCCTGTATAATAAAGGCACGTTTAATAGGCTCTTCTGTCAAAGCAGAGCTGAGGGATGAAAAGGGTTCCTGACACCAGCTAAGCCCCTGAGAACTCCCGGCAGCAAAGGATTGTGGGCCAGGGAGCAAAAGTCTGCGCATAGTGACGATGATTAGCCTGTTCCAGGCAAGCCACATGGCATGAGTAGCGTAGAGCTGCTACCTCTCAATTAATATCATCACAACCACACTCAGGGGCTTTGCAAGTGCACACCACTAATGTGTGTGTGTGCACGTGTGTGTGTATGAAGGGGATAACAATGGCTAAGGGTTGTCAAACTGATTTTCCCCCCATAAAGCCATCATGCTGTGCCTGTGGCGGCCACATCACCTCAGCAAATTAAAAATCAATTAATCAGCTCAAAGTCTTTGCGCCTGCTAATGGACTATGGGTGCTTGGATTGATAAGGCTCATCGTTAGTATCGATGCTCTTATACCAATAACACCATTATGGAGTTGTTGTTTTTTTGGGGGGGGGGGGGGGGGGGGGGGGGGTTTCAACAAAACTGCTTTTTAATCTGGTGGATCTGGAGCAGACAGAAAGCAATTTATTCAGGGTTATAAGTTAATTAGCTCACACCTCGTGCCTTGTTCCCCAATGACACTTTGTGGTAATTTCAAATATGTATTTTGCATCGGCACAGTTTCCAAACAGACGTATGCTTAAAGGAATACTGCTTATTTCATTTAATGCCACTGACAATAGAAGAAGAGATTGAAAGAGCTCTTACACCTGAACAGTAAGCAGTTTGAGTTAGCTTAAAGTAAGTTCTATAAAAGATATTTAATAGCTAATTTAGCCAGTAATAAGGTTTGATAAATTTAATGAATGAATATCTTGTATGATGTGTACTGTGTAAAAATAGTATTTTGCTGCTTTTTTTTCTTGTGGTCTTGTCCCATGCTGCAGATCGCAAACTAGCTTAGCTTAGTCGAAAACCATAACCAGTTAGTGAGGTCACTGAGGTTCAGAGTGTGGTAAAAAAAAAAAAAATTCCCAAAACAACTCACTATTATTGTGAATCAATGTGACTCTGCAGAAAAGTCTGCAGGAATTTTTAGAAGTTACAGGTTGTTTGGGGGTTTCAGGCTGACTCACAAACCCCCAAACCGCTGGTTGGCTCTTTTTCCCTTGTGCTGTACTTAAAAGTTCTTTACAGTTTTAATGATTTCTGGTTTTGGAGCGTAGTGACTAAATCATAAATGTACTCTAATAAGAGAAAAAATTCATTTTATCGCTCGCTTCTGGTTATGAGCAGTAATTACTAACTAATTACTGATTACTTCTCCAAAAAAGTAATGCCATTACTTTACTGGTTACTTATTTTCAAAAGTAATTATTTACTTAGTTACTTTTTAGATACACGATACACAACCTGAATAATAAAGCAATAGACCTTTCAGCCCAATTCTATTTTTTATGCATAATCCATCATATAAAATTGAATCAAAGCCTTTTTTTAAAAATTGTTTTAGGACTTTTAATCTTTTAATTTTATGCACATTGCATTAAGCAAAAATTAAATGAATACAAATGTCTTTGACTTGAAGAAATTCTTTAACATTTAAACCTATTTTCTGCATATTCCAGCATATAAAATAAAATGTTTTGTGTTTCGCTCTTTCAAATAGATGCAAGTAAAACACAGTAAAGTCAGAAAAGGAAGGAAAAAACAGAATTTATTTTGCTTCTTAGCAAGATAGAGCACTTTGTGCATCAGTAGCAACATAGAAACACTTGTTTTCTTGCACTTAAAAATATTGCTGCAGCACATTCATGGCTAGAGCCTGGTCAGTGGTCTGTGTGTGGCTTATTAAGCAAGTCATAAATACGCAGCAGTGGCAGTGCAGATAAAAGCTTTCAATTTTACATTCACTCCTGCCATCCTGGATTGTTAACTCAGAGTTGGTGAGGCTGCTGTGACTTTCCGAGTTGGAAATTCAGAAGTTGAGGGGATGTTCCAGATGAAAATTCCAAAGATGAAAATGTTCCAAATGTCCAACCCCCTGTTGTTCAGTCTATCACCGTCTGAGTGGTAGACTGAAAGCCCTTCTGCATAGAAACTTATGTGTGTTCAGATAGAGTAGAAAATCTCTATACAAGAACCAGTCCATTTACTATTAGACCAGAGTAAACAAAATATAGGCGTGATAATGCAGCAAACCTGACTAATTGCTCTATAAAGAAGTGTTGTGACCTTTGTTGAACTAGTTCTAATTTACAAAGGTTTCAGTTTTTGCCTTGAGCTAAGCTGCACTGAGCTAACCAGCTTCTAGTTCCACCTACAAACAAATCACAGCAAGGTCAGTCAACACTCCTAACTCTTAGCAAGAATAGGAATATTCATGTAGTGTTTGAAGTATTTAACAAAATGTTCTTGTTTATCAGGACCACATTTTCTTAAAGCGTCTTGAGCTCTATTACACAGTGTGTCATTTGTCCCGTCATCATCCCATCACCCTCAACCAGTCACGGTAGATGACTACCGCTCACTGAGCCTATTTCTGCCGAAGGTTTCTTTCTGTTAAAAGAGAGTTTTTCCTTCCCACTGTTCCCAAGTACTTGGTCAAAGTATCATATGAAGAAGCTCTTCAAAATGGTCGTAGCTTAAGATGACCCCCTCCTAGGCTGCAGAGAGCATTATAAGATGACCGACCGCTTTTAATTCACGTTGTCATCATCTATACATTATAAGGACTGTACCTTCATGAACACAGATCTTGGGAACCATAGAACACAGGTCATTTGTTTGAAAGCACCAATCCTTTTCAAAAAGTCAATTTCATGCTTGATTTTAATGACTTTCAGCTTTGTACACCAGAAACAGCAGGGGACAGCGCTTATCAGCGTAGCATCTCGAACAAAGTTCACTTTCTTTAGCTGGCTTCCACTCAGCAGCATTAATCATTAAGAGCGAGCTGGTAGATGTAGACTTCTAAAACTATTAGGGTGTCATTTTAGAGTATAAAAAGCATAAAATCATTCATCTGCGTTGCTTGCAACACCTCCGGTTTGTGATTTATGGATTTCTAATATACACCACAGACAGTTAGTTCTTCCTTTAAAGTGTATACATCTTTTTCAGACACCCAACCTTTAAAAAACTCTCAGTATGCTGTTTTTGTTGGAATTTAAGCATTCAGAAAGATCCTTTGAGAAAACCTTTGTAACTTCTAATGAGCCCCTTTCATACTTACTGTTTGTCAGTATGCTCCATCTTCCACAATGGGCATGACTCTGAAGCTTTCTGTCTCAATATTTCATATATACACTCATTCCTCTGTGCCCTCCTGCCTCCACTCCATCATCCAGGGTCCATAAGACCTTTCTCCTCCTTATGATGCCATATAGAATTATCTTCTTTGATCCAATACATCCTTTTCCCTCGCTGCCCATCTTAGCTCCATCTCTTTTCACCTACTTTCACTATTTCTTCATGCAGGTTCCCTAGACCCTCTCAGATCCCTCTCTCTTTCTCATTGTCCTCAACTCATCCTTCCTTGCTTTTTCCTCCAGCCATCCACGTGCTTTTCCATCCACTATCTCCTCATCTCTTGCCTCGAGGCAGTCTGTATGCATGCTTTATATATCTTTGTGTAGGTTCCCTGCAAAAAGGAGCCACAACAGAGAGACGGGGGTTCTCCACAGGTCAGAAGACCCTTGATGGCTATCCTAGCTGACACTGAGAGTGACCTCCCTCGGTGCTTCGAGGCAGCCATCAGCGACCTCTACCCGAGATCGCCTCCCTTCAATGCCTTTGACAGTATACACACGATCTTATCAGAACAGAGAACAAGAGAAGAAAAGAGGAAAAAAGAAGAGAAGACTCACTTCTGAACTGTCCCTCTGCAGGTAACGCAGACGGTGTGGATGCCAACACTCTGTCACCTGAAGAAAGGCAAATCCACCTCCATCGCCAAGCCCTTGTCACCTCCCAGACACCGTCACCCACGCGCTCAAGTTGATCAGATGTGTCGCTGCCACTCTGGCTCACATTGGCACACACAGGCTTACAAAGCATGCACACACAAACACACACTGTCCCAAAACGAACACCTGGCAGGTCTGAGCGACAGCAGCATACACTGTACAGCATACACTGTACGAACACTCAGCCGTGTTCGTACAGTGATGTCACTTTCCACAACAACGCAATTAAAAGCTAGAATAATTGCCTGCATGGAGAGAATGAGGCTATTATGTTGCCAGGGTGGTTGAAGGATTTAAGACAGCGGCATTGTAAATGCTCCCAGGTGACGATGTAAAAATCAAAATTTTCACCTCTCCTATAGTTAAAAGAACTCCTTCTGCTTCCTTTGCATATTGGACAATGGATACACTGTAGGGTGCACTGTGGCACCCCTCCTCCATTTTCATTATAATCTTAACAACTGTCTGTGGCATGTTTACAAGGCCGCTCATTTGAAATCATGGCATCGGTTTTCCTCTTCTCCCTGCAGTGCCTGCGGAGCCCCTCATAACAGAGGACCTCTACCCCCTAGTGGCTAGGAAGAGCAATGCAGCTGAGAGATTACTGTAACTGGAAAAAAAACTTGGTTGTGCACCACTGAGTGCTTTGAATCCTATTTATATGAATGACATGGCTTTGGAGTTCCCTATTTCTCAACTTTGTTGAGCACACGCTGAGCAACGGCAATCCGAAAATATCAAAACATCCGAAAAGGCACCTTAATTTGCAATTAAGGTGCCTTTTCGGATGTTTTGATATCCGAAAAGGCACCTTAGCATAGCGAAATTGGGTTTGAGGGTTTAAGTCACTGGTGTGTAGTGAATCCAGGCGTGTGTCGGTAAGATTACTTATTGTGCAGCTCGATCATACATATGCAAATTCTCCTTCATGATCCCAGAGCATTGAAAGAATTGCGGTGAGCATCCATCACGCTGAAAGACTCCATACTGGCCCATATAATCACTCAGCTGAATTGAGGGCAAGTGGGAAAGAAAGGAAGCGTTTTTCCTGCTCTTCCTATCATCATTCGGAGACCAGAGAGGAGAGAAAGATCTCCGATGTACTGCAGCGCAGATGCTTTTGAGTCTTTTTCAAAGACCTTTTCTTACCAAACACACCCCCTCTCCACAGTGATCGGGTACAGCTTTTTGGTAAATATTTGATAGTCTGGCCGTGTGTCTTTGAGACATGGAGAACGTCCGTAAGGAGTTGTTTTTTTAGGTCATCTCCAGGACTGCTCCTCTTCTTCTTCGTCTTCTTCTTCTCCCTCCTTGTTCAATCGTGGTGAACACTGCAAAGGACAGGATGTGATAGGCGGAGGAGATTTGTTTGAAATTTGCCCCAGTTCAGAGAAAAAGGCATCTGTGTTTTGTGTGTGTGTCTGTGTGTCTGTGTGTCAAAAGATAGCGGAGGAGGCCCCCTGCCTCTCGCTTTCCTCCCGCAGGGTACACAACCGATTCAGGGCTTTCATCCGTGTTAAACAATGAGCCACCTTCTGAGATAGAGCAGGAGAGTGGAGATAACCCTGAGATGACTCAAGTTTGTGATTTGGATTTAAGAGAAAACAAATGAAAACACTGACCAAAGATCCTGAAACCCTGTAAAGAATCCTTTAAAAATATTTCTGCATCCAGACCCAGATTAACTTAACTAACAGAAGTCAGTCACTTCGAAGTTAGGCCAAGCCCCAACTGGTAAAATGTTTATGCAAATCCACTTGAACTTTCTGAAAACTGAAGTAATCACTAAACCTCCTTGCCGGAGGTAATAATTTTCCAGGAAAATATGCAAATGTAGCCACTGACTGCACCTTTAAAACACAGCTTTATTTTGAAGGAGCCACCACACAGAACGAAATCTTCAAAGAAAAAAAAAAAGCAACAACAAAAAAACTTATAACATGGGCATTAAAATTTATACATGCAGCTTTTGCTCTGAACAGTCATCTCCACTTGATGACTTAACACTTCCTGACAAGGTGTTTTGTTTTTTCTTCTTCTTCGTTTTTGTACACAGAGATATTATCAGACTTGTTCTGCATGTAAATGGCACGGTCATGGCATCGCTAAGTAGTCGCACCACCCACAGACTTTTAAGTAATGGCGTGAAAGATGAAAGTGTGTGTGTGTATGTGTGTGTGTGTGAGCGTGTTTTCGTGGGGGTAGGGTAGTTGGCGCCATCAGTGAGAGGTCACCGGGGAGCCGGTTAATGGGAAATCGTTATGTAAATCCAATCAAATTAAAATTAAGGTATGGATGGGGAGAAGGGGTGTTAAATAATATTATTACTGTGCCTCATTTCCATAACCTAATTCATGCCACGTTTTCTTCTCCGAGTAAGTCCAAACAAATAACCGAGCTGTGTTACTCTGCTCAGTTACATGTGCCCCCAACTCAAATTTAGAGTTTCTAAAATAAACTCACACTTCTTGCCTCTCCGCTGCTTCATCCGTGAGCATTCACTGATGATGTGCGGCAACACACACATTGACTGAAGCCATGGGGAGATCATTGATGCTCTTTCACTCTACTAAAAAATCATTGCAGAGGCAAGCTGGGAGGCCTTAAAGTGCCATCACACCTAAGGACACGTCAGACTTCCCATCAAACGCACCACATAGTCAGGATTTGTTTAATAGCACGTATGTACGGGATCAAAGATGCAGGCCTCAAGGTTTACCACAGAGATTGCAGCGACTCTGTCATCTGATTAGGAGGCTTAACACCTTCCCTCGGATACATGGACAGCAAGCCTGTGTAGGTGGAAGGTACGGTATATACAGTCAGTATATGTGTGGAGACTTGAAGCAGGCTTTTAATTTAACCTGTCATGTATTCATGCGTCGGCAGCCCACTTAATGTATGCACATATAATCCTGCAGTTTGCTCTGGAACCATGAAATTACTTTTATGTTTTTTCTTTTCATTTGTAATTAAACATTTTCATGTTTCTTGGAAAGGAAACATGGACTCCCACAAACTAACTGATGTGCTAGAAAATACAGGGAGAACAAACATATGGAGCTAAAAACATCTGATTCATTTGGTGATAAATGCAATAAGAGTGTTGTGGTGGTAAAAAAAAAAAAAATAACAATTTGTGTTACACTGTGATTAAAAAAAAATTAATAACATGCTTATATAGAGCTATTGAAATAAAACACGTTTACAGATTATGTCACTGTTAAACCTTTACTTCACTTTACTTTGGTATGTACTTCCTAGCAGTTTTTTGTTTTATTTAGCTACCACATTTAAAGCCAGAGCACTGACTAGCACTCAAGCACAGAGACCAGCTGGCAACCACCTGGCCGGTTGCTAAGGAAAAATACGTATTCCACCAAGCAGCTGAGTTGCTAGAGGGTTACTAGCACTCATTGTGAAAGTGTTCGCTAAAGCCTCAGTCACATACACTTAGAGACTGCTTAGTGACCCCTCTGACAACCAACCAGTCGTTAGGAAAAATTAGTATTCCTCAAGTGGTTGGCAAGTGGTTACTGGAGGTTGTTTTCTGTCTCTAGGTAAAACTAGTCACAAAGAAAATATGCAAACACCAAATGCTAGGCAGCAGTGAGATCATAAAGAATGCAATGCAAGCTAGAAACTGGGATCACTCATCTTTTTTAAACATAGCTGCTCCTCTGTTGTTGGTTAGAGAATGTTTGCAGACAAGTCAGTGTCTTCTACACAAGCTATCGCGACCACGGTATTCTTCTAGCACAGCACTGTCTTCGCATCCTATTTCTTTTTTTTTTTCTTCTTCTTCTTTTGTGGCCTCATGTCACAAACATGTTTTATGAGGAATACCTGGAATATGAAAATATTACAACTCTTTATTTTATTTTATTTTATTTTACTTTATTTTATTTTCAGTTGTTACAGACGGGACAGACATGACTGAGGGATAGGAAAGGGAGAAAGAAAGATGAAGGAAAAGAAAAACAGAAGGGCAGAGGGACAGTGAGAAAGAGCACTTAAAAAGAAACAAATCTCCTGGATGCTCCTGTTGAGAGAAAAAGAAGAGAAAACAAGCAAAAAAAAACAGAGCAACATACTAAACACAACACCATCACGTTAATCTAGCTAAGTGTAAACAGCAGTAAATACTAAATATTGAATGTTGTTGTGTAGCAAGCAGGACCGACAGCGCACAATGTGCTTGGAAATAGCAGCCAATAAAGGTGTAGTTTATGTCTATGAACAGTGAACACCTGTGTGGATCAACGCGCTTGTATTCAAAAGGTTTCCCCATGTAATGGTCTGCTAGAGGATGTAGAGAGCCATAGCCCTGTCCCCCAGGGCATGAAGCAGGCATGGAGGAGATCCAGGCCCCGGACATCAAGAGGCCCAAGAGTGCGAGAGCCCAAGGAGGACCACCGGAGGGGCATCCGTGCCACCCTTCTGGGAAGAGCTGAGGAGAGCCCCAGATGAGGGGTCACCCAGTAGCCACGGAGCAGAAGCCAGAGGGGGCTGCAGTGGCGTGCCCGCTGGTCCAGAGCCGGCGGGCATGCCACTGCAGCCCCACTGGCAGCACAGCTGGCTCTTCAGCTATGCAGCCCGAGGGCCCCCTTTGCCTCGGAAGAGGCTTGACCGAGCAACAGGCACCAGGCCCCACCAAGTAGTCACCGGGAGTGAGCTGGTACATACCTGAGCGCCCAGCCCCGGACACCAAGAACAACCAATGCACTGACCCCTGAGGGCATCAGTTACCGGCAGGGAGCTTCGCATCCTATTTCACCCGGCAAAAGCCAACTGCACGCTAACCAGGCCGAGAATACACCCTTTCTGTCATGGTCCTGAGTCTGAGGACTCAGTGTTTTGTGTTTCCTTATGCTTTTGTTCATTCCGAGTGTGTATTCTGTTGTGATTTTGCCATTTGTTAGGTTTCTGTTCTTTGCCTGCCTGCTCCCACTTCTCTGTGTTCCCTCTGTCTGTCCATGGTGTTATTGTGTCTGCCCATTATGTCTAAGTTCTCCCCGTGCTCTCTCTTCCCCCTGTGTGCCCTCTATGTATTTATGAGCCCTCGTCCCCTTTCGTGTTTATTCCATGTCTCCCCTGCCTGTTACGTTGGTGTTCTACTCGTGCTCTCTCTCCTCCTGTACTTCCTGTTTCACCTCTCCCGTCAGTGTTCAGTTCACCCCGCCCTGTCTCGTTATGATTATCAGTGTCACCTGTGTTCCCCGTGTGTTCCCACTTCCCTCGTTAACCCTCTGTGTATTTCTGTCTGCGTCTCCCTCTGTTCAGTGTGACGTCGTCCCTCATGTTGTGTGGATCTCCCTGTGTCTCTCCGCGTATGTTAGTTTACTTTTCCCAGTTTAGTTTTGTATTTCCTATGTTCGGCCATTCCAGCATTAAAGCTGTGATTTTGAGTTTCATCCCCGTGTCTGTGAGTTTTGCGTTTGGGTCCTCCTCCTGCCTGCCACACAGCCGAGCCTTGACAGTACGACGTCACCAGATATGGACCCAGCAGCACTCAACCCACCAGAAGAACTGCGTCTGGACATAATCTACTCCGTGGAAAGACTCCTGCATCTGTGGCTCGAACATGAGGGGAAGGAATTTCGCCGTGCTGTGGAAACCAGACTACAGCGCTTGTTCTCTGGTCTTCCCTGGCTACTCAGTGCGCTCCACCCACTCGAACAGGATTTAATCCGCAACGAGCTCCACCTTCATCCCCCAGCTGCTACTACCCACCTGCCTGAAGGGCCGGATGTGGAGCCGCTCGGCCCGTCAGAGCCATCATCAAAAAAGAAACGGCATTCACGCCGCCGACGCGCCACCCCACAGCCGGACATTCAGCCTTCTAATTCACCTGTTGTGCTACCAGAAGCTCAGTCGGCTCCCTCGCAGCCCGTCCCAGCTCAGTTAGCTCCCTCGCAGCCCGTCCCAGCTCAGCCAGCTCCCTCGCAGCCCGTCCCAGCTCAGCCAGCTCCCTCGCAGCCCGTCCCAGCTCAGCCAGCTCCCTCGCAGCCCGTCCCAGCTCCGTTAGCTCCCTCGCAGCCCTTCACAGCTCCGTTAGCTCCCTCGCAGCCCTTCACAGCTCCGTTAGCTCCCTCGCAGTCCTTCACAGCTCCGTTAGCTCCCTCGCAGTCCTTCACAGCTCCGTTAGCTCCCTCGCAGCCACCCTCAGTTCAGTCTCCTGTGTCCCCGTTAGCTCAGCCATTAACTCCACCACAAGCTCCATTTTCACCTCTACCATCGCTTCAGTCATCAGTTCGGTCTGCCACTCAGTCGCCCTTAGCTCCATCATCCACACTGCCACCTGTTTCTCTTCCACCACAACCGTCACTACACCCAGCCACTCAGGCTGCTACTCAGCCAGTCATTCAACCCATAGCCCTGCCGTTGCCATACCCTGTAGCTGAGCCACTAGCCGTCCGACCCACAGCCACTTCAGCCACTCCTTCACCCGTTACACCTCCACTACAACCATCAGTGCAGTCTCCAGTGTCCCCAGTGCAGTCTCCAGTGTCCCCAGTGCAGTCTCCAGTGTCCCCGGTGCAGTCTCCAGTGTCCCCGGTGCAGTCTCCAGTGTCCCCGGTGCAGCCTCCTTTAGCACAGTCACCCACTCAACCACCAGCACCACAACCGTCACTACCTCTAGTTCATTCCCCTGTGAAGTCATTAACTCCACCCTCACCACCACCGTTACTACAGACATCAGTTCAGTCCCCTGTGCAGTCATTTACTTCTCCACCGTTAGCAGCTCAGGTCCCCGTGTGTCCAGCAGCTCAGGTCCCCGTGTGTCCAGCAGCTCAGGTCCCCGTGTGTCCAGCAGCTCAGCTCGCACCTGAACCTTTGGCCCAGTTCCCCGTAGCAGTGCGGTTTTCTAGCCAGCTTAACATTGAGCCCGGGGTCCCAATCCTCTCTGGCTCTACTTCAGCTCCTGCTGGAAGCTCGGATGAGCTCATCCAGGACTCCGCGGCTCCCACGCCGCCATCTACCTCGTCCGCTGGGGGTTCCAGTGAGCCCGGCCAGCACCTCCCTGTCTCCGCTGGAGGGTCCGAGAGGCCCGTTCAGCCTCCTGTCTCCGCTGGAGGGTCCGAGGGGCCCGTTCAGCCTCCTGTCTCCGCTGGAGGGTCCGAGGGGCCCGTTCAGCCTCCTGTCTCCGCTGGAGGGTCCGAGGGGCCCGTTCAGCCTCCTGTCTCCGCTGGAGGGTCCGAGGGGCCCGTTCAGCCTCCTGTCTCCGCTGGAGGGTCCGAGGGGCCCGTTCAGCCTCACGCCGCATCAGCTGGAGGGCCCGAGGAGCCTGTCCAGCCGCCATCTGCGACCGCCTCGTCATCCGCCTGTGCTTCTGCTACGCCTGGCCCGGCCTCAGCCTCTGCAACCTCGCCTGGCCCGGCCTCAGCCTCTGCAACCTCGCCTGGCCCGGCCTCAGCCTCTGCAACCTCGCCTGGCCCGGCCTCAGCCTCTGCAACCTCGCCTGGCCCGGCCTCAGCCTCTGCAACCTCGCCTGGCCCAGCCTCCGAGTCTTCGTCTACCGCAGCCTCCTCTTCAGAGCCTTCGTCTGCCGCAGCCTCCTCTTCAGAGCCTTCGTCTGCCGCAGCCTCCTCTTCAGAGCCTTCGTCTGCCGCAGCCTCCTCTTCAGAGCCTTCGTCTGCCGCAGCCTCCTCTTCAGAGCCTTCGTCTGCCGCAGCCTCCTCTTCAGAGCCTTCGTCTGGTCCAGCATCCCCATCAGCTGCCTCGTCTGGTCCAGCATCCTCATCAGCTGCCTCGTCTGGTCCAGCATCCTCATCAGCTGCCTCGTCTGGTCCAGCATCCTCATCAGCTGCCTCGTCTGGTCCAGCATCCTCATCAGCTGCCTCGTCTGGCCCTGCGCCCACCGGGCCATGGCCGGCACGCCTGGGACTGGAGGGCCGCCGCTGCCTTCCGCGCGGCCGGCCCCCTGAACTGCGCCGTCATCGCCTGAGTGGCCGCCGTCGCCTTCCGCACGGTCGGCCCCCGGACCGCCTTCGCCTGAGTGGCCGCCGTCGCCTTCCGCACGGTCGGCCCCCGGACCAGCGCTGTCATCGTCGCCGCCGCCTCCCGCGCGGTCGGCCTCCTGAACTGCTCCGTCGTCTCCTTCACCGCCGCCGTTGCCTTGCGCACGGCCGGCCTCCTGAACTGTTTCCGCGTCGCCGCCGTTGCCTTGCGCACGGCCGGCCTCCTGAACTGTTTCCGCGTCGCCGCCGTTGCCTTGCGCACGGCCGGCCTCCTGAACTGTTTCCGCGTCGCCGCCGTTGCCTTGCGCACGGCCGGCCTCCTGAACTGTTTCCGCGTCGCCGCCGTTGCCTTGCGCACGGCCGGCCTCCTGAACTGTTTCCGCGTCGCCGCCGTTGCCTTGCGCACGGTCGGCCCCCTGAACTGCTCTGTGTTTGGGTTATTTTCTTGGGCTCCGGTGTTTGCTGTGCTCTTTTGTTTTCTGTTCCGGGCCCTCCGTCCTGGGCCCCCGCCGCCCGCCCTGGGTTGTTTTCTGTTTGGTTTTGTTTTTCTGTGTTTGGGCTGTCTGGAGCCAGCCCTTGAGGGGGGGGTACTGTCATGGTCCTGAGTCTGAGGACTCAGTGTTTTGTGTTTCCTTATGCTTTTGTTCATTCCGAGTGTGTATTCTGTTGTGATTTTGCCATTTGTTAGGTTTCTGTTCTTTGCCTGCCTGCTCCCACTTCTCTGTGTTCCCTCTGTCTGTCCATGGTGTTATTGTGTCTGCCCATTATGTCTAAGTTCTCCCCGTGCTCTCTCTTCCCCCTGTGTGCCCTCTATGTATTTATGAGCCCTCGTCCCCTTTCGTGTTTATTCCATGTCTCCCCTGCCTGTTACGTTGGTGTTCTACTCGTGCTCTCTCTCCTCCTGTACTTCCTGTTTCACCTCTCCCGTCAGTGTTCAGTTCACCCCGCCCTGTCTCGTTATGATTATCAGTGTCACCTGTGTTCCCCGTGTGTTCCCACTTCCCTCGTTAACCCTCTGTGTATTTCTGTCTGCGTCTCCCTCTGTTCAGTGTGACGTCGTCCCTCATGTTGTGTGGATCTCCCTGTGTCTCTCCGCGTATGTTAGTTTACTTTTCCCAGTTTAGTTTTGTATTTCCTATGTTCGGCCATTCCAGCATTAAAGCTGTGATTTTGAGTTTCATCCCCGTGTCTGTGAGTTTTGCGTTTGGGTCCTCCTCCTGCCTGCCACACAGCCGAGCCTTGACACTTTCCCTAAGAACTGGCGTTCTCCAACCAGACTCCAGGCTTGTGTGACTGAGCCCTAAATTAGCAAAATATTGGAATATAAGGAAGCTTATCTTGTGCTGTGTCACTCAAAGATTGTTTTTCTTTTCTTTTCTGTAAAAGGCAGTTAAGCAGAAACCAACATAAAAAGCACACCTTTGACAATTTCACTAAGTGGCTCAATCAGTACACGCATTGGGTAGAGTTTTAGCATCTGAAATGATAGAAAAGTTTGCGAAGTACTCAGTACAGTCACAGTCTGTAGATTAGTGAATTCATTCTAAAGAGGTCATTGAGGATATTAAGCAAAAGAAACAGAATTTATGAATATTTATTAGAGGTTTCGCAAAAGAATACTCTGATGAGTGACTCTTTGATGCATATTTAAATGTGTGCTTCAGTGCATATTTAGATTTCTCATCTAGTAAATAAAGAAAGTGATGTTGGGAAACTGATTGATGTCAGTACATCTAAATCTTTAAAGTGGTGTAAGAGCCTTCTGAGGAGTGTTACCATTTCATTTTCCTTTGAACTCCCGAACACCTGCAGCATAATCTGAAGTGATGGTTAAAGGCTATTTGTAGTGCTCGAAAATACGTGTGTGGTTACATACATCATACAGGCTTCCACTTTGATTGAACATTTAATCAGCATGTTCAGAGTGGATGTGGAAGAGACTGAATGCTCGCTTTTGATAGTGTAAAAAATGTAAAGAAAGCAGTCTGGTGCAGTATTTAGGGTGATCACCTGAAAACCGCACACCTTTAAAGGCCCTTCTTTTAGCATTCCACCAACAGGAGAATGCTAAAAGAGTTAACTTTAATAATTACTCCCTCCAAACCATCAACGTGTCTTTTAGACCCCATTCCTACAAAACTGCTCAAAGAAGTCCTGCCATTAATTAATTCTTCGATCTTAAATATGATCAACCTATCTCTAATAATCGGCTATGTACCACAGGCCTTCAAGCTGGCTGTAGTTAAACCTTTACTCAAAAAGCCATCTCTAGACCCAGCAGTCTTAGCTAATTACAGGCCAATCTCCAACCTTCATTTCATATCAAAAATCCTTGAAAGAGTAGTTGTCAAACAGCTAACAGATCATCTGCAGAGGAATGGCTTATTGGAAGAGTTTCAGTCAGGTTTCAGAGCTCATCACAGCACAGAAACAGCTTTAGTGAAGGTTATAAGTGATCTTGATATGTAATTTGTATAGTATTTTTTTTCTCTCTTATTTCTTTTCTAAATGTACTTGTATATTGTTCACATGTTGAAATAAATTACCAATCAATCAATCTTCTTATGGCCTCTGACAGTGGACTCATCTCTGTGCTTGTCCTGCTAGACCTCAGTGCAGCGTTCGATACTGTCGACCATAATATCCTATTAGAGCGACTAGAAGATGCTGTAGGTATTACAGGTACTGTGCTGCATCGCCTTCACACACTAAGGTTAATTATGGAGTTCCACAGGGTTCAGTGCTAGGACCAATTCTGTTTACATTATACATGCTTCCCTTAGGCAGCATCATTAGAAGACATAGCATACATTTACACTGCTATGCAGATGACACCCAGCTCTATCTGTCCATGAAGCCAGATAACACACACCAATGAGTTAAACTGCAGGAATGTCTTAAAGACATAAAGACCTGGATGGCTGCTAACTTTCTGCTTCTTAATTCAGATCAAACTGAGGTTATTGTACTCGGCCCTGAAAATCTTAGAAATATGGTGTCTAACCAGATTCTTACTCTGGATGGCATTACCTTGGCCTCCAGTAACACTGTGAGGAACCTTGGAGTCATTTTTCACCAGGACATGTCCTTCAACACACATATTAAACAAATATGTGAGACTGCGTTCTTCCATTTGCGCAACATCTCTAAAATTAGAAATATCCTCAGAGTGACGCTGAAAAACTAGTTCATGTATTTATTACTTTGAGGCTGGACGACTGTAATTCATTATTATCAGGAAGTCCTAAAAACTCCCTGAAAAGCCTTCAGCTAATCCAAAATGCTACAGCAAGAGTCCTGACAGGGACTAGAAGGAGAGAGCAGATTTCTCCTGTTTTGGCTTCCCTTCATTGGCTTCCTGTTAAATCCAGAATTCAAAATCCTGCTCCTCACATACAAGGTCTTAAATAATCAGGCCCCATCTTATCTTAATGACCTTGTAGTACCATATCACCCTATTAGAGCACTTCGCTCTCGCACTGCAGGCCTACTTGTTGTTCCTAGAGTATTTAAAAGTAGAATGGGAGGCAGAGCCTTCAGTTATCAGGCCCCTCTTCTGTGGAACCAGCTTCCAGTTTGGATTCGGGAGACAGACACTTTCTCTACCTTCAAGATTAGGCTTAAAACTTTCCTTTTTGCTAAAGCATATAGTTAGGGCTGAACCAGGTGACCCTGAAACCTCCCTTAGTTATGCTGCAATAGACGTAGGCTGCCGGGGATTCCCATGATGCATTGAGTTTTTCCTTTCCAGTCACCTTTCTCACTCAATATGTGTTAATAGACCTCTCTGCATTGAATCATATCTGTTATTAATCTCTGTCTCTCTTCCACAGCATGTCTTTCATCCTGTTTTCCTTCTCTCACCCCAACTGGTCGCAGCAGATGGCCGCCCCTCCCTGAGCCTGGTTCTGCTGGAGGTTTCTTCCTGTTAAAAGGGAGTTTTTCCTTCCCACTGTCGCCAAAGTGCTTGCTCATAGGGGGTCATATGATTGTTGGGTTTTTCTCTGTACCTATGAAGCGCCTTGAGGTGACTTTTGTTGTGATTTGGCGCTATATAAATAAAATTGAATTGAACTGAAAGTAGCATATCAGCAAGTAGGCTACAACCAGCACACTAAGCTGGAGGATGCTAGGATCAGAAAAAAGATGTAGTGTTAGAAGCACCCATATTTTACTCTTTAAAGTCATATTACGTAAAACTATAAGTGATCCTTTTCTTTAATGTACTTTAGAATACAAGGAGCCACAAACCTTAGAGAGAGGCTCTAAGGAATCCTTTGTACCCACACAACCACCAATTGCAGGTCTGTACTAAGGTTTTTGTGGCCTTTTATTTTCTTTTAATACAATTTCATCGTCATCATTTTCTCTCTCTGCAGTGCTTCCCATTGTGTGGATGCTGGAAGCAAAATGAGCAGAAATTCTTCACACACCTAACTGTGACGTGTCAAAATTTGCTACTAGTGTTAAAGACCTGCTGTAATGTCTCTGCTCACGTTTCACTCGTTTTCTCTAATATGCTGCTGCTTACGTCTAGGCTTGACTTCCAGGTGGCTGCCACCATTTGTTATACAGTCTGTGAGAGTGCCTAACCTGAGGTAGGGGTTAAAAACGACCTCTGAAAAAAGGATTCAAAGAACTTTGAACTTTTGAAGAAACTTCCTATTTCCAGTAGGGTGAACATGCAAAAAACGGGGGTACTTCTTTCAAAAGTTATGAGAACTTTCCTCTCCGAAAACACCTTTGTATGCATATTGGTGTGGAAATGTATTACTTTTTTCACTGCTTATGGGTTTGTGTGGGTGTGTGTGGGTGTGTACACAAGTGTGTATGCAGTCCTTCATTTTATGTAGTGATGTGTCTGTGTATGTGTTACTTGGCATGCGTTATGGGGACAGTCTACAGGGGCCTGTTCAGCTCGTGCGGAACAGCACTGTGGGACAGTATCAGGTTACCCTGCATCACTGCACTCAGACAGCTGTGGAACAGTTATTTTTGATCACGGAACAAAGCTTGTGGATTCCTACCTCAGCAAATCTTTTGTGTGTGTGTGTTTGCACGTTACATTTCAGTGTCTCGGTGTGCACGCACAAAAAGGTGTGGGTTTTCAGGCGCTCGTGAGCCGCTGTGTGCTGTATTTGCAGGGGAACAGCGTGTCCCCATCTTCTCTGATGTCTGTTTGTGCTCAGACGGCAAGGTCGGCCTGGCTTAGACAGACAGGCAGAAAGCTTTAGATGCACCTCTTCCCCCAAGGCTGCACACACTTTGAGCAGCTGTGCAAAGCCCACAGTGAACTAATATCCACCTGTGATTAACCCTGCATTACCTAACCCAACGTGTTATCATCTGGAATTCGGGGCCCTCAGGCTGCACTGACTCACAGTGTGGCCTCATAAAACGCACCATTAAACAATTATGAGACTTTACGACTGAACCACCTGACTGTAAGCACTTTGACAGTGAGTGTTTGTCTTTGGCGGTAGGTATAAAGGGGGTACGTTTTGGATTGGGGTTGTGGCATTGGCTGATTACGCCCAAAATTATTGACTTTTAATCTCCCTGGTTCTCTGGCTTTTTTTTTATGCAGTAACGGCAAGACACTGAAGGTGCTGGATATTATCCAAATAAGAGGAGCTTGCAGAGTTATGAGACATGGAACATGTTCCAATTAATTCATCCTTTTTATTGAGTTCTCTGCAGGACTGGAAGCCATTTTTATACAAAAAAAAATAGCACTATATCACTTTAAGTTGCATTAAGAGGTGAGCAGTGGTTGCAATAAACATTACAGGTGATAGATATAAGACATACCATAAAACAGGAGTGCCAACAATGTTGTACAAAAACATTTTTAGCCTCCTCTCCTATTGTGAATGAAGTAGTTTTTCACATGCTGCAAGAGTTTGCCCCCCACAGACAAACAGAGAAAGTTCAAATGTTTGGAGCTCTGGCCCTGTTGCATCGACCTTTTAGAGAATTACTTAGGGCTTCTGTTGAGGTGAAAGATGATGTTGATTGTGTCAGAACTCTTGACTGGGCCATTATTGAACTGTAATGTGATTAATCCTTTCGCATGCAAAGTATAGTATAACCTGCCGGTTATGAAAAAAAGATTTTTAAGCCCTAATTTCTGGCAAGTTCGTTCAACTTTTATGTGTTTTTAATTAGATGATATACAGCGAATAGTGAAATCACAGTTAGTGTATGAATTAAATTTACAAAATGTTCATGTTTTATTCAGCATGGCCTGAAACAAATGCTTGAGCCCAGAAAGTCGACAAGAAAGTTTTTACTCAGGTCACAGACCAAGAGAGCCTGAGGGTCATTTTTCCTCTATATCAGCTCAGCCTTTCAGAGGTCTGTGAAAAAGCTATGAGAACTGAATCGATTATTTTTGTGTTTATAAACACAAATTGTAATGTTATTTTGTGTCACTGAGCACAAATTTATAAATTTGGAATATTTGCACTTTATCTGATGTGTGAAAAACTGGTGTCTATGACATGGGTCCCTGATAGGAACACTACTTATGCCTCCGTTACACTTCTGACCTCCAAATGCAGACGTTTTTTGTCTTTTAATCAGTAAATATGAGAGCAGACTGATGAAAAGTTGGAATAAAAAGTTGTAATATTGAGCCAAGGAACACAAAAATGAGAAGCAACAGCTAGGGGTATGTGCTACTGGGGGTTTGGAGAGAGCATGGTAAAGCAACATGTGGCGTTATAACCCTAACCATAAAGAAATGTCGGCCAATTAATAGACATTCAACAATAACAAGGCACACAGTCTGACATCAAAAAAGAAGTCAAAGATTCCCTGTTTTCTAAAACTCCTACAAATACCAAAGTACGTGTGGACTGGTGATTATTTCCCATTCACTCCCAAGCAGGTGTGGTGGGTGGCTGCCCCTCCATGAGCCTGATTTAGCTGGCAGTTTCTTCCTGTTAAAATTGAGTTTTTCTTTCCCACTGTCACCAAGTGCATGTTCATAGGGGATTTGAGATCATTGTGGTTTCTTTGTAATACATTACCATATGTAGTGCCTTGAGGCGACTGTTGGTATTGGCGCTAGATATATAAAAGTGTACATTTGAATAGAATATATCACAAAGTGTCATGAGACGGCTGTCTTTACAGGCGTGTGGGCCAATAAAATAATTAAAATAATTCAGGTTTAAAACACTTTTGAGTTTCATCCACATTTCAGACCTATTTCTATGGCTAATGCTTGATCAGCACAAATCGCCATGTTGATGTGATGCCACTGAACAGGCTTTTTCTGTGCACTTAAGTCATCAGGCCACGTCCGCATGCCTTCATATTTATCTGTCTCGCTCATGTCTGCGGTAGGCTTGTTTAGCATAGGGGGTCTAGCCTTAGGACCCTTACTGGATACAGACGCCCCAGGCAGGAATCGAACTTGCGATCCTCTGTTCCAAAGGCGTGTAGTCTAACTACTATGCTATTGGAGGCCGGTATGGGGATAAATGGGAGATGCCCCCAAGGGTGGTGGAGAATGATCGAGCTAAGATCCTGTGGGACTTCCAGATACAGACGGACAAAATGGTGGTGGCTAACCAACCGGACATAGTGGTGGTAGACAAACAGAAGAAGACGGCCGTAGTGATCGATGTAGCGGTTCCGAATGACAGCAATATCAGGAAGAAGGAACACGAGAAGCTGGAGAAATACCAAGGGCTCAGAGAAGAGCTCGAGAGGATGTGGAGGGTGAAGGTAACGGTGGTCCCCGTGGTAATCGGAGCACTAGGTGCGGTGACTCCCAAGCTAGGCGAGTGGCTCCAGCAGATCCCGGGAATAACATCGGAGATCTCTGTCCAGAAGAGCGCAGTCCTGGGAACAGCTAAGATACTGCGCAGGACCCTCAAGCTCCCAGGCCTCTGGTAGAGGACCCGAGCTTGAAGGATAAACCGCCCGCAGGGGCGTGCTGGGTTTATATTAGGGGTGCAACGATACACAAAATTCACGGTTCGGTTCGGTTCGATACTTTGGTGTCACGGTTCGATATTTTTTCGATACAAAATAAATGTTCATGCCTTTTTAATTTGTCATTTATTAAAATTATAAATATATATTTTAACTCAAAAGTACAGTTTTTAAATTTAACCCTAACCCTTGTGCGTGTTTTTTATTTTGACAGCGAATGCGCACCTGCGGACCACTTATGTGCAGCCCTGGTTATTTAGCTCGTCATATTGCAGCCACAGAAATTCTTTTGTCCATGAAACCATAAAGCTGCACTTTCTTTTTGCCTTATAGTCTGATTTGTCATAACTTCTCCGTTTTGTGGTAAGCTTTTCTTTGGCTGTCACTTCTTCACCCTGACCTGTCTTATTTGGCTCAGAAGAAATGAAATATATATCCTCCTGCTTTTACACACTCACATAAGCTCAGTGATTTTCTGCGCGATCAACCTCTCACATGTTTAAGCTTGCTGCGGGAGATTTCACTTGTCATGTTTGCATAGTGAGCTAACGATTAATAAGACGATGTCAGAGGAATTGGTGCACAAATTTTCATCACTCACAGATCAGTGCTGTTGCTCTCTATACACAGTTCGCGCGATTGCAAAGTGAAAGCAAAAAAACAAGCGCAAATTCAAACGCGATTTCAATATGTCACATATTGACAGTGGCTCACCGATGCCAATGACATAATTACCCAGCTACATTTCTGAAAGAATGCAAAAGCATTGACATATATTTTTCCTTCCTACAATAGCCCGACGGGCAGGGAAGAGATAGATTTTGGTAGCCCGACTGAAAAAAATCGCTAGCCCCAGGACGTCGGGCTGGCGATATTGCAAGCCCTGTATCTGATTGAGGAATCACTCATCTTTGGAAAAGAGAGTTTATTACAGAGAAATGTCTCTTTCCAAAATAAAAGCTATACTATCCGCTTCTTCTGGGCTATATTCTCAGCAGCATAAGGAGAATCATGTGCTAACAGCTGTCTAAATGACTCGGCTAAAGTTAGTAGCATGCTTGTTGTTTTTGTCTTTGCACTAGGATGATGTCGGCGTAAATGTGCAGTCATATTCGTTGTGTTCCCACTAGTGCTTTCAGGTTAATCTCGTTGAAATGACCTTAACGCCACAACACGGCAAATCTCCGTTAACGAGCTACCGCCGATCGCCCCGTGCATGGGGCTAGACGGCCAACACGTTAACGAGCTAACTGCGCTAACACACTAGCTCCCACCCATGTAATTGAGCATTGCACGGCACATCCAACATACTGTTTTACTTTAGTCCATGACTCGCTTACCTTCAGGGTCATACGTCACATGAAAACCAAAATAATTCCAAACGCCAGATCTGGAGAGCTTAACTTCTGTCTTGCTAACTTGCCCTGCGCTCTTCCTTCTGACTATGCTGTCTGTGTTGAGCGCTCAGTGGATCTGCGCTCGACAGTGCAGCCTAGGCGGAGTAGTCGAACGCAGATTCACTGAGCGCTCAACACAGACAGTATCGTCAGAAGGAAAGTTGATAAAATAAATTACAAATGTTGTATTGTTCGATACATATGCGTACCGAACTGAAAGCACTGTATCGAACGGTTCAATATCGATACGAATATCGTTGCACCCCTAGTTTATATACATATATATATATATATATATATATATATATATATATATATATATATATATATATATATATATATATATATATTAGCATTCCGTTGTATTGTTAAACACCTGTTCCATGATAAAGACTTATTAAAGTGGAAACAGTTGCTGAAACTTGGTTTTGTGTCGGTTGGTTTTGTATTAATCAAAGCAGAATACAGTTTGGTTGATATTGTTCAGAGTTAATTGTCGGGTGGGTATCTCTCCCAACGAGATGAGTGATGATGAATACAAATAGGTCAAGTCTTTTTTTCATCTTTTTTTTTTTTGTACTTGCCAGATTGCTTTTGTATGTGTGGGTGTTTGTCTGAGTGCCAGTTGCACATTGCTGGTGCAGCACCTCTCTCGATCTTTCTGGAGGTCACAGCTCATATCCTCCTTTATATTTTAAGCGTGTAATTCTCCTCATAAAGCTGTATTTTATTGGTGTCAGATCACTTGCCTGTAAAATGGTGTATTGACTTCATCCCCCTCCCCTTCTTCTGATTGTTATTCGTGTGCGAGCAGAGATGCCTCTGAGTGTTTCATGTGTTCTGTGTGAGAAAAATGAGCTCAAGTCATGAGTCTCCATGTAATGTATTGAAACCTTCATACAAAGGTTGACCATGTCCTGGTTGGTGACATTGTGATACAAAGTATCCAGGCAGCGTGTGCTTTGTGTAGTGTGTGTTCTTGCTCAGGTGAGCTAATAAGGTCACTAGAACCAGCAGAATGATGTGTCACAACGAAGGTCACTAGTTCAGTCCCTGTGTGTAATGTCACACTGGTGACATTAAAGCAGATGGCCTCTTAACTCAGCTGCCTTGTGCCAGTCTTTGGTACAGCAGACACCATGGCCGAAACACAATTACCCTTCCTAAGCCTCAATTGCAGCATGAAATCTTATCTCCTACAAGTTAACATTCTCCTTCAAAACAACTGAAGGGCAATCGGCCACAGAAGTAGGAGGGATGGAGAGAAAATCAAAGAGTGTTGGAAATCAAAGGTTGTTGTTTTTTTTTTTTTAATTCTTTTCACCTTTACCTTTTTTTTCTTTTTTTTTGTATCATACACACAATTTCATCCAAGGACCCTATTAACCCACAGGATGAACTTTTGTCCCCTGCTCAGGTACCCTCATCTCTGCGTGTGATGAGGGAGATGGGGTCAGCTGTTTTTATCCCAAGCTGAGACCGCAAAGACCTTGTCGATCTGGTCCCCAGAGAGATGGCTCTAATAGCATTTTTCTGTAGAAATCATAGGACAAGACACAGCCCGAGCTGGGATCAGCAGGTATGAGAGGATATCTCTATGGCTATGGGAAGCTAGTACCATTTTTCCCTGAACGTCAGTGCCGCTAAACAGTGAGATAAATGTTAAATTAGAACTGCTCATAGCCATTTATGAGTAGAATATGTAATGGTATTGACTGTGCATGTGTTAAGACCAGCGCTCGAGGTGGTAATGAAAAGAAAATTATGTTACACACTCCTATCAGGTTTATTTCACATTATATTATAATAACACTAATATTCGGTCTAATACACCCTTTTGCATAAATTATGTCACACAAGTTTGATCATTTGTCACAATTTAAGTAAAATGCAATCTAATAACACATGATCAAATCTCATGTTCTTGTAATGCATGCCATATGGTGCCGGCTTGACATGCCACAGCTGTGAATGTAGGCCAGTCAATTGCTTATTGCACCACGTTGGAAATCTAAGCGAGGACAACCACAAGGGGTGGTTGTCTGCCTGTCACACTGTCTTGCATTTCAATCAGTGATCTCCTTAGTAATGTCCTTGTTATTGATCGTAGTTGGGAAATGATTCGCTTGCTCCTGATGTTATTGTTTGCTTTCCTCTGCCTTGACGCCATGAATGTAAGAACAGTTGTTAAGTCTTGATTTGTTATTTTTGCCCCCGGTAGTGCTTCTTTGGCCAAACGTCTTGTCTGGGCCATTAAATCCCAAACCACTTCCTTCTGCTCTTATTTAAAATCCATTGCTTGTAATAATCTGATATATACCTTCTCTAAAACAACTAGCAAAAATCCACCCTACGGGCAGTTTTTCCAGGCCTGAGGTGCTTTTTCGCTTCACTCATGTATCACATCGACGTGTGTGGTTAATTTATCTTATCCTGAATATCTTTGTTACACAACTGTATTGTTAGATGACAAAAACTTGGTATTTGTTTTAAACTCAACAACAGAATATTAAATTGATGCATAGTGAATCTATATGAATATATATTTCTGTGTTTCTAAATTATGGCAAGATCCACCCCAAACCATAATAGAGCCTCCACCAGTCCTATGTACCTGTTGAAGACAATGTGAATTAAAATTTCACATTAGGAGTTATCACTCAATAAGACCTGTTGACATTGATTTTTAGGCCAGTTCTCTTGCAATTTGCTTTTCTCCCCATTTCCCTTCCTTGACAGCAGAGATGGTAACGCGTTACTGTAATCCGATTACTTTTTTTCAAGTAACGAGTAAAGTAAGGGATTACTATTGCAAAAACGGTAATTAGATTACCGTTACTTTCCCGTAGGAACGCTGCGTTACTGCGTTACTAAAACCGTGATTTTTTTTGCGAGAATGTCTCATGACAGTGACGTAAGCGAGTGCGACGTTTGTGACAACAGCTGTGTGCAGATCAACAATGGATCATATATCGAGTGCGGGAGAGAGTTTGAGCGTGCAGCGTTTAAAGCGTGGAAGTACTGACCTTACTTTGAGTTTGGTTCCATAAAAAGTGACAAAAACATTAGTGTCCGTTGTGCGTGGGAAGAAAACCCCTAAACTTCCAAGCAAGCACCGAGTGCGCAACGACGTAATGGGAAATTCACAGAGAAACTCGCGGATTCTTCCACTGACCGCCGCGGCTCACCTGCACCAGGGTAAACCTCCGCCTACCCAACTCCTGCTTTACAGATGAAAATAGAGCAACAGGACCGCTAGTCTGTGACTTTATTTATTTTCTGCTGTGTTTTACTTGCATCTATTTGAAAGACTGTAAACACACACAAAAAAATATTTTATGTGCTGGAATGTGCAGAAAATGGGTTTAAATATTAAACAAATTTATTCAAGTCAGAGAATGTTGCTTATAATTATTTTTTTGCTTGATGCATAAAGTTAAAAGATTAAAACTAATAAAACAAGTTTTAAAAAGAGACTTTTCCATTTGATTACATTTTGTATGATGGATTATGTAGAAAAAGTAGAATTGGGCTGAAAGATCTATCGCTTTATCACCTCTTCAAGTTGTAAATCGTGTTTTTAAAAAGTAACTAAGTAACTAAGTAATTAATTACTTTTGAAAATAAGTAACCAGTAAAGTAACGGGATTACTTTTGGGGGGAAGTAATCAGTAATTAGTTACTGATTACTTTTTTCAAGTAACTTGACCAACACTGCTTGACAGTATCTTCTTCTGCTGAGAAGAAGTCATGCTTCTGCTGAGATCATTTCTCATGAGGGTTCAGCAAACAAAAGATGGATCAATTCAAGGCCCAAATCATCTCTTGGGGTCTGTTTCTTAAGAGTTTTCAGGCCTTCTTGTGCCCTATACTTGTCTCGTTTCCTCAAATTCTTTAAAGAAACACTGCACATCATGTTGAGATATACAAAGTTGTCAGCTAATCTATCTGTGGGAATCACTTTGTGTAAGTAGAAACACAATTTAATGCCTGGCAAACTGTGTTATCTTGCACATTTTTCAAGACCAATTAAGACTTACAAGAAAGAGTTTTTGGAATCAACCTAAAAAAGAAATGAGGAATGGCTTAAGACTTTTTCACCCTATTTTACATAACTTTGCCATTTAATTTTTATCAAGTTGTATTATTAATGGCATGGCCATCTGATATTCTGAATTGACTCCTTAATCCTGCTTGTGGTGTTTCTTGAAGTACTTTTATTGCAGACAAATCTGTGGTAAATATTATTGACAACCCATTCAAAAATTCTGTTATCCAGTTATATTTATTGAAATGCTTCTTTGCAATGATGAGAAATGGACCTCTCATGTAATCTTTCACATGAAGCAGTTTTCAGCAAAGAGTTCAGCTTCTACACAGTGTTTTCAGCAGATAGTTCTCCTTCTTCTGCTTTTTTCAGATTCCACTACACGGCATTCACACTGCATTTTCACAGGAAATGCAGCTTTTTCTACTTTCGCTTTAAGAACTGTTTGGTGTCTTTATTTTACTGGAAAGGTTTTTGGGGTCTTCTTCCTGTCTGTGTTTGTTTACCTGTGTACACATCACACTGCTTACTATTTTAGAGGTTTGTGGATTTTTTCAAAGTGTTCTCACAGCAGCTTTAGTTTGGGAGGAATCTGGCTTACAGCAATGGTGTGGCAGGTCTGCACTGTGAAAAAATGAAAAATGTATTACTACTACATTTAAGATGCCTCTTCAAATGCATTATCTTTTTACATCCAAATAACCTGTGCTGGGTTCACTCAAGGGTAATCCACTCTGCAGCCTCTGGTAACATGAGTCTAATGGCTGTTTGTGCAATGGGATCAAGGTGCCAAGGCTTGTGTGCTGAATGAATAGTGTTCACTGTCTCCACTATGCACTGTAAAGTAAATACCTGGTTAATCGTCATGACAAGCTGTTAAGAGGGACCGAGGCTTCCCTGGTTGCCTAGACTGCAGAGATGGTAGCACAGGGGAGTGTAAAAGCTTCCAAAGTCAAAGAGAGTGCAGCTAGAGAACAGCTGCAGTGTGGGTATAAGGAAAAGATTATTGTCTTCACAATTGACAATTTCAAACTTCGAGAACTCATAGAAAGAAAGGTGCAGACCAGCGTGAGGTTCAGTGGAAGTCCATCAAAAATACATAAGATAAATAATACAGCTGTTTGGCAAGGTGAAACACTGTGATAAAGTCTCCAAAAGTTGATTCTGTTCATCTGGATGTACGGTTTTGTGGGAGAAACGTTTCGTCACTCATGATGAGCCTAAATTTCCTGTTCTGATGAGCCTAAATTGGATGTTGGATGAGCCTAAATTTCCTGTTCTTTGAGGACAGGCGTGGCATACAGTGAGGTCTTCTGCGTTAATTCATCTGCCCTCAAGGTTTGACATGTTGTATGTTCGGAGCTGATCTTCTGCATTCCTTGGGTGTAATAAGTGGCTGTTTTAGATATTGTTCTCTTTTCTCTGTAAACCCTAGAGATGGTTGCATGGGAGGATCCCAGCAGATTAGCACCTGCTGAAATACTTAGATCAGCCCTTCTGGCACCATCCCGCATTCAAAATTACCTTTCTTCCACATCCTGATTCCTAGTTTGAACTTCAGCAGGTCATTTTGCCTGTGTCTACATGTCTAAATGGACTGACTCGTTGACTCTTGTCTCCTTTTCCATTAACATTATCACAGGAAGTAAGAGCTTCATGGCTTCCATACATGATCTGATACTTTTATCTTGGCATTGTTCCTACATCATCATAACAATGTTGGCCAAGGATAAACATTGCAACTGAACAGCACTCAGTTAGCATTAGCCAAGAATTTAGCTAATGCTTTCAAAGACTGTCATAGCAAACCAGCATGAGTAAGCAAAATTTGGCTAGTAAAACTAACTTGATAATATATTTATTAAATGATATAGATTCATAACAAACGATTAAAATGCTTCCAGAAGAGACTTTTATTTCCCCTAAATTGCAATGCTGTGACTGCACAACGCAGTTTTGATCCTGGACCAACATTTTTATGGTAATCATTGAACAGCACCGACACAGAGATATCAGATACACCAGGCTTCCATTGTCAAACAGCTTCTGTTGCTGGTCCAGTGCTTTTGTACATATTGTGTATTTGGTCAGAAGTTGGTGAAAGCCAGAAATGCTCTTCATTCACTGCAAATGCACAACTTCTTTGTCAAATGTAGACTTGCATAGTAGGTTTGGATCATAGTCTTAGAAATAGAACTCGTCCATCTTGTGTCTTTGCCATCGCTGTCACTCAACTGTAATTTCACAATACCAACAGCCATTGCCACAGTCTGAATAGCCAAACAGTTTACTCCTCTGCAAATGGTCCCTGGCTCTGTTGTATTCCCCAGCCCTCATGTCTTTATGTCCAGAATGGTTTACATTCTGGATAGGCTTATCTATGTGTGGATAAACTTTGCTTTTTTTTTTAAACTGCAGCTGCTCCCATGTGTTTCTCCGACAAACAGCATCTTTCACTGTGTATACTTTACTTTCTATAAAAGGACCTTTAAAAAAAACCTGCCACCTGTCTAGTTGACAGCTGAGTGAAATTTAAAAGCCGTGGCTTTTACATGCCGTTTGATGATGAATCATTCCTTTCTTTCTTTTTATTTCCTTTTTTCCACCCTCCCATAGTGCTTTAAAGAAGCCCAAGAGCTCTGTAAGGATTTACACTGAAAGATTGACACAGTGGATGATGAGCGCTACGATATCGAGGTGAAGGTGGCCAAGAATGAGAAAGAGCTGCTTGTCTTTGTAATGGAAATGAACAGAAGTTTAACTCTGTGTCAGAATTTTTTATAGTTGCTAACCACACCTGTATTTTACCCTGGGTAACCTCCAGCTCTTTGAAGATCAAATGCTACACTCTCATCTTAATCCTCCTTCCAAGATTATATCTATTTACATCTCTAGCCACACCAAAGTGAAATTATGATATTGCATGCACTGCCTCATGGGGCATTGCAGAGATTGGTATGAAAAACCATGCATAGTTGAATGTCAAATTGTATTCTGCAGGCTTTGTGATCTGCTCTAATCCACAAAGGATGCAGAAGAAAGATGTTCTGTGTTAGTGCATATCTAAGATTGCAGAGCGAATATAGGAGAAATGGAGAAATGCTTCGCCCGCTTTCTTTTACTGACCCAGAGTCCCAGCTCGTGATTTTAGAAGATGCTGGAAAAGAAAGTTCATAAGAGGCCAAACCTGATGCACCAAAAGAGGCCTGGAAACCAAACTGAAAAAACAGCATGAAGAAGAAGAAAGTGAAAGTCAGGCTGCAGGCAGCAGCTTGCTCAGGTTTACACAGATTTTTTTTCCCATAGAAGCTATTGTGTGTATACACACACACACACACACACACACACACACACAGCCACACACTTTTTTATTTTTTACTGCAAGGCTTCTTGTTTGACATTACCAATATCTGCAATATCTTAAAGTCATAATTTAAATAATACTCAAGTGCTCTTGTATTTCTGCTTTTATTTGGCTAAATTTACTCTAACTTTTAGTTAGACGCAAACTGAAATGTGGAAATACCTCAGGATTTTCTTTCGACTTGATATTTTGTAATAGAGTTTTGCAGGTCACAGATTACCCCAGCCCACCCCCCAAATGTCCAACCTCAACCCCACCAAGACACAACAGTATTTCAAATACAAGCTTGTTACCAAACGCAAGTGCATTTTGCATTTCTTTGGATCTACTTTGCATTCTGAACTGTTGGTGGCAGCATAGGTCAGGATGCTGACACCATGACCAATAAGGGATCTGACTCATACTTCCAGTGTTCACTTTATCATAATCTCCACCAGGGGCTGTCCAAGCATCACCCTCCACTCATCCATTCATTTTTATTTATTTATTTTTACTGATGCTTGAAAGAGGGCTGCAGAAGGTTGAAGGATGAAGGACTGATGGCACATTAAATTTTAACCCACAACTTGAGTAAACCTGGTCCTACATGGTTTGATTCTGTAATATAAGTTAGTATGGTCATGAATATCTTTACTGTTGCAGCTTATGATGATTGTGAAAGTACAGTTTGAGTGGTAGATTGTTGAATAATAGGTCATGATTGTAGGTGGCCAAACTACATACACAGTATCTATAAAACAATGCATTAAAAATACTGTTTCCTTACCTTCAATGCTCCATGTCATTTTGTGTTTTTCTTCTATTTTGAACAGATGGTCTTGTTATTATTGACCTCAGATGGGTTTCTGTAGTAATATCAAACATCCCACACAATGTTATATTTGCCCTAGCTTTGACTCTCAAGTCGAAATTATATCAAGGCTTTACTGTCTGCTGCTGTCTTATGTGTGTCCGTGCTGCTTACACTGGAACAAGCTAGAAATAAGACATAGGAACGTCCAGAGATTGCTTGGATCCATCCAGATATAGCTGCATGTAGCTTTATATTTGTTGATGGGAATCAGAGGAGCCTCACTGAGGTGTCATGGGAGTGATTTAGTTAAACATCTGCGATGGGAGGTGCCCACTTAATAACTGGTCACATCCTCTTCCTTACTCACCCATCTCTCTCTACTGTTTGCCAATGCTGGGTTTCTAAAGTTCTCTTTTTTTGCTTTTTTCACACAGTGTAGATTTATGGCATCCTATGTAAAAATAAACAATTCCAGTGGAAGATCAGTAGCCATCAGTGTCGTTACTATGAAATGGAGTTGAATAAAACACCTCTAGCGCAATAAGTGTAAATGATCTACACCGTAAAAAAAAAATCCTAAAAAAACAGTAATATTCCGGCAGCTGGGGCACCAAAATAATACCAGAAAATAACAGAAAATAACTTTCTCATGAAAATACGGTTATTTTCAGTAATGACAATACAGTTTGTTGCCCTAATTTTACATGGGATTTTGCCTTTTTCAAGTGCTTTTAAACATTAAATTAGGAACATTTTAATGTGATTAAACAATGAAATTACCTATAAACAAGGTCAATGAATGCTGCAATATGAATAATAATACTTAAATGTACAGAAATATACAGTTAACAGTTGGTTTAAATAATAATGGATTGCATTCATATAGCACTTTTTGAGACCCTCAAAGTGCTTTACAATTCCACTTTATAATTCCCCTGTGGCCATCACCAGTAGGTGGTAAGGTAGGTGAAGTGTCTTGCCCAAGGACACAACAAGTGTCCGAGCCGGGGCTCGAACTGGCAACCTTCTGATTATAAGGCGAACTGCTAACTCTTGAGCCAAGATTGCCCTAAATAACAATAATTATTATTATTATTTGATGTAAAAAAAAAGTTCATAAGAATCATTTTATATATTTTTCCATAGCATTACATTTGAATTTAACAGTTCAATCTTTCAAATAACGGACAAATATTTGTGAAATTATAATACATTTGTGAATGTATTTTGGCAATCTAAATATGCATATGTACAGACAAATACATTTAAAAAACAAGAAAATTGTGTTTTATTACATTTACAGTGATTTTACGTTAATTTACATTTGGAATGTAAAATCAGTCTATTTATGTGAATTTAATGATATTCTGGAAGAACAGTACAAAACTGTAAAATACACAGTAAAATACTTTTATATTACAATTTTTTTTACAGTGTAGCCATAGATAAGGAGGCAAAAATTCCTTTTTTTGAAATCTGGTTGATGATGGTGGTAGATTTTTGGTCATGGGAGATTTTGGCATTGCGTTAGGCCTGATGAAAGCAGGAACCAGATGGACTAGAAAAGGTAATCAGCTTTGACAGTTCAAGTGTGAGAACATGTTTTGTTTTGGAGGGGGGGGGTTCCTTTTATTGTTATTTAAAGATTTGATTTCTTGGCACCTGGAGTGTTTGAAAAAGCTCTTCCACAGTGGGTTGATATCTTTTTGCACATTTTATTTTATATATTTTCACAATGCACATATATCGCTCTATAATGTGTGGATCCTTATGTTTCAAATATACTGGCTGAGGGCTACTTTACTGTTACAAAATCAACAAGAACAAATTATTACATGTAACTACTTAAGCTTCACATAAATGCACTGAGTCAGACTTTTGATAAGAGACAACATTTTGCAAAGAAGAGACACACTGGATTTCTGTCTTTGCTTTTGTTAGACTTTTGTTAGAACAGTCGGGTCAGGGCAAGGCTTGTGGTAGTGGTGTGTGGTCAAGTGGTTACACCCGTAGACCTGACCGAGCAGGGATCCATATATATACTCCACTGCAGTCTAATGTTTCGCACATTATTAGTTAAGCAAAGCCATTCTGAAATAAAAATGAAAAAAAAAATGAAATATCTCAAAAACTTTTATGGCTCATTGTGAAATCTGGTTTCTCTTTGACACGCATTAGATATTTTTTGTTCTTGATGAAGGATTGTGACATATATGAATATTATCTGACAATTATGTAGTAGTGATATTTGGTGTACTTTAGATTTTATGCCAAATGGCACATTAATAATATATCGGATCAACTGGTTTATGAATTTACTCTTAGAAATCAAGATATCAGATAACATGTATGTATGTATGTATTTATGTATATTGCAGTATACTACAAGGTGTGTCGAAATATTTGACTTTCTGTACCTTCTTAAAATAAGAATCTATTGGAGAAAAATGTCCCAATAGATAAGTACCTTATTTCAATCTTATGAAAACCTTTCTGTTTATCCTCAGAATATTGCAGTCCAAAGGTAGTATTAATGCAAATAAGAGCCACGCACAAGGGAAATAATCCAGCTGTTTGCTTCTGGTATTTTTGTCTTTGATATTACACAGCAGAGACACAAGAAGGAACAGGAAAATGATTGGATTGATAAAAGTGCTGGGTTTTACTCAAGATACTGCAGGTATTTGATATGCACATCGACCAGCTGAGCCTCCAAGACATCTCAGATACCAATCATCCATCATACATACATAGTCGGAGCAAGGGCTGCTGTATGAATTAATCCATATGAAGTTGATGTCTGACACTAATGGTATTACTTTCTTCTCAAACAGCGTGATGACATCATTAACAATTGCGCTTTTCCACGACTTCTACCTTCACCTCTGGAACGTCAGTTTCACACAAGATGGCAACGCACTCTTTCATCTAATTTAAAACAATATGATGAAATGGGGGAAATGTCAGGGGTTTGTTGAAAGCAATGCAGTGTTAGAACCTTTATAATTGCTTCTGAGGTGTTTTAGCTGATGTAACATTTTGAAGGTATACATGTCAGATTTTTGGCAACGTGAACCTCTCTGGCCTGAGGCGCCAAAGATCTATGAATCCTTGACAGCAGCTGCAAACGGCTTGCAGAAAGCAAAACAGCCTAGAGTCGCAATGTTTTCTTCCCAGGTTTGTCTCTACATGCTCAGTGCTGCCTCTTCTGGCATACACAAGACTTATTGAGCGATGATTTCATTAGGTCGTAGTAGGGAAACTCAGTTAGGACGCACAAAGCCAAAAGGTCCTGAGGAATAGTGCACAGGTATTACTGCAAATTTTGGGTTTGATCTGATACAAGTGAATACAGGGACAGTATTGCAATACCGATACTTTTAACCTATAAAGGCAGCATATCGAGCAGAGATTTGTGTGTCATGACTTATGAAATGAATTGTCATCAATTTGCAAATTCTGAACACATTGATGAGCACTAACACAGTAAAATACACATTTCAGCTTTTTATATAACTTGGTTTTTTTTGAAGAGCTGTGCCTGTCTCTAAAGCGCTTCTGTTGTTTAAATGTGCTACAGGCTACAAATCAAAAAGACGTGACAGTCAACACAAAAACGTTTTTTCAAAGTGTGTGAGGTATATTTTTTTTCATTTCCAAGAAGTTATTCATTCAACACAAATCATTGGGCTACATACTGAACTTAGAGTATAGAAACAAAGTTTGAATCTTATCGCGCTGCTTTCAGTCTGATACCAGTACCAGCGTTGGTATCAATACTAAAGATCATTCTGTCTACCTCCACTGAGGAGGCACAGCTCAAACTGAAGTGTGTGGCTGAGGTAAACAGGTGAGCTCATAATGTAAATATAGCAAAGGCATCACAGGCCCTGAGTATGTGGGCACTGCGCTAACTATAAACGTGCCCAAACCACAGCATCATTTTTGGCAATCAAATTATGCCGTGACGTGATTCAACTCAGGGTAGTGGAGGTTTCTGAGGCAGCTGTTGTTTGCAAACTGGATGAGGAATAAAAGTCGAAAAAAGAAACACGCAAGATGAAGAATGACAGGTTTATCTTTAAATAAATCATTTTTCAAAGAAATTAACATAAACACATTTTCAGATTTGTTGAGCGGAATGGCCTTCTAACCCTCCTCTCTCTCCTCGTTATGTCAGCACACACGCACACTTACTCACAACTGCGTTTGCACGTGTACACAATCAGCAGAGCGTATTTATTTCACTTTATCTTTAAAGAGCACATGCAAAAGAGCACCGGCGCATATGGTGCTCATTTCTGCACCAGTTGCCTAATGCTCTTAAGTTCACTCTTTGTTCTGAGCATCATTGTTTTAAGGGAGGGGGGGGGACAAAGCCGAGCAGTGTCTGCGTGCTGCTGTTTCACAGTAGAAAGTAGAACACTGCTGCTATTGTGTTTGTCATCTCCTAACTCTCTGTATCCTGAAATTGCTGACAGACACGTGGTCAGAAATAGCTGTGGTGCTTTTGGTGGAGGGAATCAAACGAGAAACTTCACTTCTGCAATTCTCTTGATCCGTTAATCATCTCGTGTAAGGGCTGACACAGAGAGTAATGTAAGAGCTGTAGTTTCTATTGAAGATAAAGGTCAAGTGTTTTGGGGTTTGTTTGTTTTTTGTTGTTCTCTTTCTGGGAATTTTGTGGTTTCCACACAAAATTAAGAGATTATGTTATAAAAACCTCTTCCACGGTGATCCCAAAAAGTTGATTCTGTTCAATTGACCTCTGTGTACTGTAGATTTTACCCAAGAATTAGCATGCTTGCAATCTAAGAGATGCTGACATACTGAACGTAGCCTACTTGTGAATCTGTTTCTGTATTTTTCTGTCTGAGCATTTCACAGAAGAGACCTGATCATATATCCTCCATCATTTGAACACACCCTGCTGAATATACACATTTAGCTTTCACTTTATTAGGTACACCTATACATCTGCTCATTATATAATACAGTAGCTTAGGTCATTTAGGTATGTAAACATGGCCAAGACCATCTCAAGCAGCTGAGATTCAAAGTGAGTATCAGAATTGGGAAGAAAGGTGATTTAAGTTGTTGTTAGTGCCAGAGGTCTGAGTGTTTCAGAAACTGTTCTTCCACTGGGATTGGTTCCAAAAAGATAAAATATCCAGTGAGGTGCAGTTCTCTGGGTGGAAATGCCAGAGAAGTCAAATAACCACTCATTACAGTGAAGGTTTGCAGAAGAGCATCATGCACTAAAAACAATGGGCTTCAGAAACAGAGGACCACATCAGGTGCCACTAGTTCACCATAAAGAACAAGAAAGCAGGGCTCCACCCTGCCTTGTATCAACAGTTCAGGTTAGTTGGGGTTGAATGATGTGGGGGATATTTTCTTGGCCCCTTAGTACCAACATAGCAGCGCATCTGAATATTGTTGCTGACCATGTCTCTTTATGACCACAGTGCACACACTTTCTGATGGCTGCTTCCAGCAGGATAGCGTACCGTTTCACTAAGATCAAATCATGCCAAAGTGGTTTCTTGAACATGACAATGAATTCACTATATTGAAATGGCCTCCAAAGTCACCAGTTCTCAGCTTGTTAGAGTACCTTTGGGATGTCTTAGAATGAGAAATCTGCAGGAACTGTGTAAAACTGTTGCGTCAATATGGACCAAAATATGTGAGGAATATTTCTAGCATCTTTCTGAAACTGAAGGCAAAAGAGGTCCAACCTGTTACTATTAAAGTGTACCTAATAAACTGTCTGATGAGTGTATATACATATAGACAGTATAGAGAACTCATTATCAGTGCAAATGACAAAATCTTGCTAAATTATAGCCAAGAGTTTGCTTAAACTGGTAGGAAAAAACTTCATTCTAATGGACAGGGACATTTTTATATCTGTAAAAAAAATAATTCTTGCTAGAGTGAGTAAGTATCAAAGGAAAATTGGATTCCCACTAAGACTCATATGCATGTCAATAGCTTGGCAACATTAGCTAATGAGATATTCATTTTACTTAGCACACATGCCTTTTCAGAGTCACTGCATAAATGAATGTCTTGAGCAGTTATATAATTTGATAACTGTGGTTATTTGTCATGTTATGATGGCTCACATAATGGTGAGCAGTTAAAGGAACTCTGTAACTCAGTTGCCAACACATTATGCAGTCTTTGGGGCCTGCTGGTCTGCACCGTGAGCCCCTTTTTTTGTCCAAGATAAACATCTCATGCGATCTCTGTTGACACTTTATTTATCCCAGAAGGCTTTCTCCCCCCAAAAGTGTGCATTTTCTGCCCAGAGTCACTCTAGATGTTGGGAGTTTTGCACGAGCTCTTAGGAGAGCTGAGTTTTTCACTTTGGACTCGGTCTCGGCGTTACAAGAACAGACCGAAGCGTACAATGCAGCCAAGGGTAGATGTGTACTGTATGTCTTAAAAATGTGGGAGGGGCTTGAGCGGGCTTTGAGTTTGGTTTTATCATTGAGTGTAGTGGAGGACCCGACTGCAGACTAGGCTCCCTCCTCTCCTCTCCACTCCTCTCACTCGACTCTAGAGCTCTACTTTGTCCCGTCGTGATCCACAGGTAAGCGCAAAAAGACAACAACTTTAAACTTTTACAGACGATATCAGACCTTTTGTGGGTGGAAAGTTAAAGATGACGTAAAAAACAAACAAAAACAATGATGCAATAGGCCGCGTTACGATGGCAGATTATCATACTTGGATGTCTGCTGTGCGCATGGGCTGCTGATTTTACTTTTCGGAATTTCTTGGCTGGGAGCCGCTCCCTCTTTTGTGCGCGTTTCACGCTGCTGGTTCACTAAAGGCATGGTGACGTCATGATTCCCAGCTGCAGGCCCAGAGAGCTTTTTTAAAAATGTGTTTTTATTGTGGGGATGCATAAAGAAAAGCATACCGTATGCACGCTCTTGCAATGCGCGCTCACGCCTTCTGATTCTTTAGCGAACAAAGTATGAAGGGGCAGTAGGAAGAAAGAGGGGTGGGCAAGTTTCTCATCGCCAAAGTAGCCACTCAGTGCAGCCTGGTGGAAGTTTTTTTTTTTTTTTTGGTTTGAAGAAAAAGTTGCTCTACTTTTTGGCCTGTTGATGTTGACTCTCTGTCAACAGCATCCTCCAGACACTAAAGGAAGGTTGTGGTTTTCACCCTTAGTTTAGAAAGGCATTCGTAAAGTGTGCAGAGCTAGGATAAGGGCAGTTATCCTAACTTTGTATAGATGCCAGCTCAACAAATGCCCTTCAAAAGATCAAATCTGAACATAAGATTTTAAATTTCTTTTTTTAAAATTAATGCTTGAGTCTTAAAGACGTCCAGCATCTCCTGCAGACAAAGCCACAGGGCAGTCTTTCAGAGGGCAGGCCTTCTTACTCAAAAATGAATTCTCTTCTCAAGGTATGACATTCTCTGCAATCCTACCACGCCGGAGGCAAAAAAAACCTCTCTTCGGCTCTCATTGTACTTCAGTTTGGGCATAAAGTCTTTTGATCTCAGCTTTATTACGTAGTAGTATCTGTGAAATAGAAGCATGGTAAGTGTAAGAGGGTGGAGGGAACTGCAAAAGGTTGATCTGTAAGGTTTTGGGGTTTTTTTCCATTTTAAATACTTTCAGGAAACAGACAGCACAGTAATTGTCCATGAAACTGTATCCGATAAGTTGCGCAGTGTTTGGAAAACAAGTGGAGAATGCCCTCCTGCTCCTTATAAGGTGCAGGAGCAACCTGATGACAGATGACTGGAATAGCCTCAGGAATGCAATGAATAACACACTTCTAATACAGTAGTTCCAACCTTATGCACCCCACAGCCATCTCATGGTATCTGTAGCAGCCATTCATTTAATGTTCCCTTTGTGTCCATTTAAATTTTTCATCTGTGGAATACAGTTAACACCTTTGATCACCATACCACAGTCTAGCCATTACTTTTGTAATTAACAATTTCTTTTAGGTAACTGTATCTCTATTTATCCATTACTTATCCATTCCTTATAGCTATTTATTTATTTCAAATACTACTTCTTAGAAACTATGTAACTATATATTTCTTTTAGCTAACCATTTAACAATTCATCCTTTCCTTTTTGGTAACTGTTCAACCTGTGTCTATTACTTTTAGTTATATATTTGTACTATTTATCTGTTACTTTTTGTTGTGTCATGATTACTGGTGTGTTGGACCCAAGAAGCAGACATACAGAACAGACCCTGACAAACTGTGCAACTATTTACTTATATAGTCAGTTGTATCATTATTTGCCTGTTACTTCAATTCAGTTTAATTAAATTAAATTTAATTCACTTTGTATAGCACTAAATCACAGAAACAGACATCTCTAGGCATTTTATACTTAAGGTAAAAACCCTACATTAATACAGAAAAAACCCTGACAATGCCCTATGAGCAAGCACTTGGCAACAGTGGAAAGAAAAAACTTCCTTTTAACAGGAAGAAGCCGATCTTTTTTTTATTCAGTATGATTCAAAATGAGAGACTCAGCTCATAGAACTCAACAGAAAACTGTTTACAGAGATTAAGACAGATATTTTATTTGGTTAGACTTTTATAGGACCAGAGGGTTTTTTGCAACCACAGATATCGCCATCTGGTGACCTGGAGATAAAATGCCGTTTTAAGGCACTTCCATATCAGCGTAATTTTTCTGACCTTGAGGCTATGTCCATGTTTTATGCTGCCTTTGCTTTTATCCTACTATGTAAATATTTATCCGCAATTTCTAGCTTGCTAAAAAGCTTGTTAAACTATCGATCTGATCGAACAATGTGTATCTATTTAAATGTTTACATAATTACATCTACTGTCTTTTTTTATTATGCATAAATTACTTACAGCCTTACAATCTCTGACATAGGTTTAAGATTGTGATACCTCCGCTGGCTTTGAAGGCCATTTTTATACTCATTAAACAAAGCTTGTGTTGTTTTTAATAAAGCTCCTTTGTGCCTTGTGATTGGCTTGTTGTCATCACAGTAGAGAGTATTCTTATCAAGTTAGAAAGGTTTAATTACTGGATGAAGATGATCACTCAAACCACTCAGATGTGTTAATTTGCAATGAGCCCACACAGCCCACATCATACTATTTCCAACACATCATAACATACAGCCCTCAACTCCTCACTGTTAAGATCAAATGTTTAGGGTTTTTTTTTTGTTTGTCTCTATGCGTCTCTGTTTATATACGTGTCGCCGAATCATGCTTTTAAAATTTTTTGTTTGATTAGTTGAGCCACTTTGTTTTTAAAGTGCTTCCTGACAACTGCCAAAGTAAGGTTTTTGCATGCATGTTCACACTGTCACACACATATTTAAACAGAGCACACATCAGACTGCAAGCCATACACTGGAAATGTGGTGCTCTGTATGGATTTATAATTGGAACGATATGATATGGGTGCAGAAGAATGTGGAGGTAATTGCACAGAGTGATAACATGGGTTTGGCAGTGTGGGCGAGGGCCAGGGTTAGGGCTGGGCAGGCAGGATGTAGGGAACACTGCCATGCATTTCCGGAGTCTGGCTCTGAGCTGCACAGTGCGGTGAAAGGCTTCTAGTTACTGTATCCTGGCTCCCGCTCACTTTCTCCATCTCATTTTTCATCCCATTTTTCTTTTCTTGCTGATTTAACTCAAGACGTTTGCTGATTATTGTGCCTTATTCTCACTAAAATCAAGAAATGCTAATTATTTGTTTACATGAATGTAATATATGTGGCTGCTTTGTTGAAGTCTAATGCTAGATACTCATAATCCACCACAGCATCATATTCCAAAGCAAGAATCCAGAGTTTCCCTTGCAAGGCAGTAGTTTCTTAGCACTGCTGAGCCAAGGCATTCAACCAAGTGTCTCAACTGAAATTTGAATAGAGTGGAAAACTGACAGAAGCAAATTTCAAACACAAATGATCAGACGATTCTTTTCTCTTTTTCTTTTATTTTTACCCAAACTCCCCATGTGGTACACTTTCCAAACATGAAGACACGTCAGTCCAAACATACATTGTTTCTGCACAGCAGGTGCCAGAGCTATTTTCTGGTTTCTTCTCATAACGGACCAGTGAAACTATGTCAAGCATGTTTCCTGTGCTCGAGTGTTTTTGCCCGTTGGCTTAATTTCATGCAGATTTGTTTGTTGTAAGAATATGGCATGAGATAGAAAGGCAGCCCCGCTATGCTGGGGAACCGCAAGCGAAATGAGCACTTCCTGTTTTATCAGTGTTGTCCTTGTCATTAGTGTGAGCACCACTTGCTTTGGGGGAAAAAACGTCAGTGAAGGTTTTAAGTTTGTCTTCTGGACAACAGCAGGAGTAGGATGGGGTTCACCTCATTTTGAAGTGATTGTGATTGACGTGTAGCTAACACTCAGGGGACTCTTGGTCCTGGACTCGAGCCCTACAGTGTACTCTGTGCTGTTCCCCCCCCCTCCTTTTGCCTTTTGAATTTGATAGCATGTAATTTAGATGTGCTGCATCCAGAACCGCATACTAAGTTGTATAATATTGGTGAGCTTGGACAGACGGGCAGATGTCGGGTTGGGGAAGAATTCTTAACTATTTCACTGGGTAATGGCGGTCAGCAAGTGGTAGGTAAAAACTGGTAGGGATGGTTAACTGCTTGTGAAGGAAACCTTAGAAGATGTTTATTTATGCTTTAAGAGCTTGGAAGATGTTTGCGATATATAAATTCCTGTTATTTTCCATGTTAGGAGGAAAATCTCTTATGCCATGACACATTTCCGTGTGTAATTTAGGCTCATATGCTGTTTGTTGTTCTTCGCTTTGCAGCCAAACTGACATGGAACAGTTGTGCAGTGGGAGCAAAGTGTTCTTGGATGTTCTGGCATTTGTTCACTCTACAATTAGGCTCTGGTTGTCTCTTGGGTGATGGAGATTTCTTCTGCTCCTCTTCTTTTTTCCTTGGCCTATAAGAGATTTGCCACTATATTCAGTCCTATTTAACCAAACCACAATTTCATAGCTATTTCCAAGCTGCAGTTCTTTAACACGCTTTAGGATCGAGCTGTCTTTTGCTTCCTTTCCTTTTCAGACTCACTCTCAACTAACTTTCAGTCGCCCCGTCTGAAGCAGTCATGTGGGCACAAAAGACCTGCGTTTGAATTCCTCTGAGCTTTAGTCACACTCGGATGGAGAGGGTTTGTTAGATCAACCTCTCACTCGTATCGTTTTCTGACTTGAAAGTGTGATCACTCAAGGCCAGATTGAATAATAGGCAGCACGGCATGTCAGTGTTGGTAATTGGCATATTGGTTCACCATCTGCTAGTTGCCAGATGCCAAGCTCTGCCAGAAGTTTCATAGCTATAGAAAAAAACACAAAAAAGGAATATTATGATCCTTTAGCTCTTACTAAATCTTTAGATTTTTGAGTGGGAGATGATTAAATTCATGAGGCAGCCTTGCTTTATATCTTAAAAGGTAAAAAATCTTCTCTTTTCCCCACGTGGTCTGCATTTCATTGTTTTTTTTTGTCGATGATTGATAGTGTGAGAGTGAGGTCAGCAATCCTAAGCAGCATTTCTGATGTCATGCTAAAAAGTTGCATGTTCTCCTCTTGGTTTCCCAAAGCAGGTTATTCTGAGAAGTGTACAACCTTGTTGAGAGGGGACATTTAGCCTTTGGGCTTCTTCTCCTCTGATAAAACAAGCACAGGAAATGTCTATGTTAGCTTGTTAGCTGATTGGCCTTGTGTTTTCCTTCACCGTCCTCCCGCTGGGACTCCAGAGATGCACAGTGTGTCCCTGTGGCAGAGAAGCCACCTTGTGTGCCCCTCTCTCATAGCAGTTACGTTACTTTTCCTTCAGCACCAATATATCCTTCCTAAGCTTTTATTTTTCTTTAAATTTATCTCAAGAATAAATGATTGATAAAACTTTCATTTACCCAGCTTCATCTCTTTGCCAACTTTCCATTCCTATGTCCTCTCTTCACCTCCCCTCCTCCTCCCTGCTCCTCTCAGCTTTTCGTCTTCCTCCCGAAAGAGTCCACAAAACTAAACAAACAGGGCTAATCAAGAGCCTGTTAAATCGCACTTTAAAAGTCCCATATTTTTTGTTAATGTGGAATTAAGGGAACGTGGAGGTAATAAGGTGATGTAAATCCCAGAGGAGTGTGTGAAAAATACCATTCAGTGTGAACATATGACTAATGAGGTCATATATTTACACGGTTAGCAAGGTTAACCGGCCTATGAATTGTACACGGGGGGTGGGACAGACAGACAGACAGAGCATTGTGCAGGTCAGTTATAGGCCTGCTGGATTTATGCTTGTGGCTGTAGAAACGCTAAACGTGCCGAAAGGCGAATTTAAAGGACAGCTTGGAGAGGCCGTGCTGGACGTCTGCCATCCTGGGAGTGAGAACTGGCAAGAGCGAGATCAAGCTTGCATGTTGTAATGATGGTAGAGGAGTTAGCTCATACATATAAAACAATCACTGTGTCCTTACATGGATATTCACATGAGTCAGACTTCTACTGTAATTCAGTTTCAGCTTTTGGATGAGCTTCATAGTTGTGTTATTTTTCCAACCAAGTTCTAAGCGTTTAAAAATTCATTGATGTAAAATCTCAGGAGAGGGTCTCACACTTGCTGAGGTATTTAGGGATGCAACCAGCAATTATTTTTAACAAATCTGCCAGTCATTTGCTTGATTAAACTCTTGATTCCTCCTAGAGTCGAGATAAATCAGTTTATGGAGTAAGCCAAATAACAGACAAATAGAGGAAGTTATCATATTTAAAATGCCTGTAAAAGTTCCAGTTCTAACTTTTGCTTTCTTTTGACTACTCTGACTCAGTGAAAACAAGCCTCAAAGGCAACACTACAAAACCATTTTCAGCCAAAATATCCAGACATTTAGTCCCATGTAATTTTTCCACAGAACTAAAAGGTCCCTAAAGAACATTGGTTGTCTGTGTTTAGATTGCAGTTTAAAGCACTGTTTGCAAAGTGGAATTTATCTTTTCTTGTGCTTTGGCTAAACATGGCAAAAGGCTGTGTATTTTAAATTGGGCAGAGCAGATCTCTGTGGCAAAAATGCTCTTACGCTCGATTAAGCTAGTTTCATTCATTATAGTGGAAGGGTGATTTATGCTACATGTTCAGCGCAGCCAAAAGACAGAATAAAATTAAGCAAGCCCACTGAGATATTAAAAAGCAAATACCGTACTGTCCTTACATATAGTTTTGTGAAATAACTTCATTCATAATGGGATCTTTGGGATCTCTCTCAACTTAAAGTTAGTGGCTAATGCAGAGACTGACTGTACTGCAAGCCCCACCCTTAAACTTCCTGAACTTTCAGAAAGTGCTACCCCCTAAGGACTTGAAGGATAAATTAATTTCTCTGGAATTTCACCCATCCCTTCAAAAGTTCTTAGTAGATGTATTGGAAACAAAACTTTAGTTAATTATTGTATGTGTTGCCAAAAGTTACAAATATACAACTTCGACAGCATCATCATTAATTTAACATTTCATTTCTGAAAACCTAACTTAATGTCTTTTCTAGAGCCCGACTAATTTATTAGCCGATTGCTATCAGCTATTTGCCGATCTGTCGTATCAGCATTTATGATGCCTGATAAATAAATATTTGAAAAGGAATGAAAAGATGGGAGAAACACCCTTCAACAATATGGTAAGTGGTGACGTTACATAGTTTGGCCACCAGAGGGCACTCTGCAACATTAGTGTTAGCAATGCAGTTGGAACTACAACCAGCTGCTCTGAGTAGTCACAAGTAAATACATAACAACAAATGTTAGAGAAATCTATGTATGCTTCATATGTCTGAAAGAATATAATATAATAATATCTGATTTTAAAATTACCGTACCAGTATCCACATAAAAATGCTAAGGTGGTGAAAGATCGAATCTGTTTATTAGATAGTGGTCTGCTTTGGCTCTCAGGTTTGGTTGTACCTATCCAGAACCAAATGGGCTCCTTGGTTCTGGATAGGTAGTATGCACTGTGTTTATTATAGGCCATTCAGTGGTGGAAGCTCAGAGAGTGAATCAAAAAAGTGCAAGCAAGTTGAAGGATTATAATTTTCTGTAGGATAACGGCTATGCATTAAATTCTGTGACAGAACTTTAAACCAGTCCTTAATAATTGAAAGTATAGTTGAGCATTTGTTGAGCATTTGCATTCATAATACTTGTCAAACCTTTTTCAATCTGATTTTCAAAGTAAGACAAGGCACATTGTTGTAAATGGTCCACATCCAACTTTATCACCTGAATAGGCTGCAGCACAGTCTGAGGCCTGTGTCGGAGCTGCAGTTGGGAGCAGTGGTAATTGTTTAAGAGTGCATTTATAGAGTGTACTCTTTGTGCCTCCTAATCAGAAGCATACTCAGGCGTTTACATATGGGCCTCCGAGGATTGCTCAGGAATGTATTACAAGCAAGGCGAGAGGACGGGTGAGTACAAAAGCTAGTAGGCCACTCCGCTGTTACCACTTCTTTCCACTTCACATGTCACTGCCCTGTTCGGCTGAGGAGTTCGGTGGAGAGGGGTCGAAAAGATAAGTGTGGGGAGGGGAGGGGTGTGAAAGTGATTAAGGGTGAAGATCAAATCACAGAATGGCTGATGCAAAGTCTTTCCTCCATCACTACCAGTAACAAATGTACAGTATGTTCAGGCATACACTCAACATTCTCTTTTCCAGTGACTTTGAGATATGGATACCACCAATTTCACCCCCCCAAAAAAACATTGCTCCCATCTGTCCACCTATCGGAGGCCTTTAAATAGATTAGATCTGTTTTTGTGGATTCGTTTCAGTGAGCATTAGGTAATTTGTCAGTTTTTCTCTCTGTACTCAAACTCGGGTCTGGCAAGGGGACAAGGAGAACAAAAATATGGCCTCAGAAAACCATTTTAATCAGACACTGCTCCGCAGGGACATAGGCTGGCATAGAAGAGCTTTTTACCTCATCAGAGCTCTGCCAGTGGTGATTGGGAGAAACACTCAGTCAGGTTTTTATTGAATAACCCCAGCTCTGTACTGGAGGGGCTTTACTGTAAAAGAGCAGCTCTACAGCCGCCGAGGTGACAGCCAAATGGTACTTATTAAAGTAAGGGCTGATTCATACTATATGCCCTACTGCAGCTTAACCTTGTTGGAGGCTTATAGTTTGGCTACAGTGCTAAAGTCCAGTCACTTTTTTTATGACTAAATACATATGCATACGATTAGCCTCTGATCAGACATCAGAGTTCACAAATTTCCTATAAAAGCACCACATGATCGCATTTATCTAATACGGGCAAGGATTCATTTCATTTTACTTACAATTTGAGCTGTATTATCCACTTGAACTATGCAGCAAGTAAGTTTAGCTTTCTTGGGGGTACAGCACTAGGACATGTCCTGAGGTGCCATGCTATTCAGGAGTAATAGCTGTGGGTCCCATCGCCTCTGCTTGTTTACACAGTACACAGCTCTCCAGCACAAATTGAGCATGACATCTAATGGAGTGTGAGCGCGGATTAATTACCCCCGCTTCTAGACTAATGTCTCCTTCTCTTCTGATTAATGATGACACATGTCACATTGGAGCTGAGCACGGTTAAAACATGAAAATGTTAATGTTAAAATAAGATATCTGCAAACAGAGTAGTAAGGTGTTTTCTATAGATTTAGCTCTGCTAGATATCATTGACTTGTTGTTTTTATTGGTTTGATTCCATTCTGTTCAGGGTTCCAGAAGGATAATGGACGGTTCATTTGTTCAGATGTTGAGAAAGGTTCAAATGTAATATAGTGCATGTTAAGGATGGGGTAGGGTTCCTATTATGACTGGCCTCATTAAACGTGCCTTAATGAGAAACAAAACACCCAGATGACCCCCCCCACCACCACCCCCAGAACAATGGGTGCTTGTTATCAAAGAGACTGCATCGCATATATGACGGTGTCTGGCTTGCATCCCAACGACGGCTTTTTCACAAGATTCTGGATTCCTAAGTTGAGCCTTGAGCTGCGCGGTGCCATTCACTCCTGTAACAGCCACCTGGGAGACCACCTTGGAAAATAGGCCCCTATTAGTTCAGGTTAGACTTAATGACCAGTAATGGTACACCGGCCAAGCCAAACTGTGCAAAAGGGCTCGGGGCAGGCCGAAATGAAATACCAGTCACTCAAGCTCTGAACATAAACACAAGGTGGGTGGTGAGTGCATAGGTATTTCTGTAGGTGCATGTGTATGAGGGGATTCAGGCAGGCTGGCATCTATCCATTTGAAAAAAAGAGTTGACCCAGATGCATAGCACAAATTTCCAACTGGAGGACATGGGTGAACCCCTTTGGACAGATTAGTGGTAATGGTGGTGGTGGTGGGGTTGTTGGATGTGGTTTTGGATTTATTCCCATCAAGCGCTGCTGCTTTGTGAACCAAATCTCATTTCCAGTTTTGCCATGAGCTACAAAAAGCTTGCAGCAATCTCAACGGAGCAACAAGAGAAGCCTCCTAAAAGCACTGCTCAATTATTTACAATTTCATGCCTGTCTTAGATATGTGTTACTCCAATAAATTTAGGAATTAAGAAGCTTAAATACTGCACATATATTAACCTCTGAAGCTGAATTTTATCCTTCATTTAGTGGTAAATGCCACATCATGCTAATGGCGTTCAACAAGGATTTTGCCTTCCATGGTCCAAAGAGTCTTTGGTGTAGAATTAGCATAGGCATTAATAGTAAGGAAAGCCAGCATTTATAGCGGTATGATATGAGTCAATCAGTCACTGAATTAAATTACTTTTCGTCCCAGGGAGATTGAGCTGCAGAGCTTCCAGGCCTGCTGGGGCAGACAGAGGAACATAGTGTAATGAGACAAATACTGAGGAAGAGAGAGAGCTTTGTTATGTCTCGTGAAGCTCTAGAGTTTCCTGGAATTTCTGGCAGTGGATCCCAAAGTCACATAACCACAGAAAGAGAGAAGACAGACGTGGGGTAGCTCTCCTGAACAGCAGAGTTCAAGTCTAAAGAAAGCTGCTCTGTTGTTATGTACTCTGGGTATTAGAGCTAGGGCTCACTTTGGAATCTAAACAGTCATGCTTTATACAGATTATGGATCATTTTTAATGCAAGTATGTGAAATGCCAATGTCTGGTCCAAAAGGAGAAAATTAATATCTTTAACATTCACAAAGATGAGTCTCTGTCCTCAGGGAGGCTGTTTCCTTTGAAGCGCTCATGAAGGAAGTATTCAAGTACGTGCAGAGATCTCCTGCGGTTTCATGCTATAGTCACCTCGGCTTCATCGCTCAGACTTCATCTTATGCTTGAGCTGTGTTAAGAATTGTGTGACGATGTGTCTTAGTCTCGCATAGCTCGACGTGTCTGCGTTTGCAAACTTACATGGATCATGTTTTAGTCCTTAAGACCCTCGTTTGGGCCTTTAACCTTGACGGGGATTTAGAGGAGCCAAAGACATAACCATCCTAGCTGGCTGGCTGCCACACTAATAAGGCAACATTCAGCACAGCCATGCACGAAAGTGAGATCGGGTAAAGCTAGTGAACCTCAGCCCTGCAGAGCCCTGAAAGGATTTGAGGTACGAAAAGGCTGGAATGTATCTTTTGGATGGCGAGGTGAGCTCCCTCACTTAGAGAATGTGCTTCTGCTGTTTCAAAAACAGTGCTCTGATATCTTGAAAAATGTTACTGCAAACCCACTGAAACACATGTGCTTTACAGGATTACTGTATTTACTGGTCTGTATTTGTAGCTCCCTTCATAACATGCGACAGTTGGTGGAGGTGGACTGGGATTAGGATTGGTGTATTTGGCTGAGTTTTGTGCTGACCTCTGCAGCCCTTTGTCAAGAGCTATGATTTGGCCTTTTCATCAAAGTCCTTCTTATTCTAACTTTTTCCTCAGTGTACTCTTTAAATGTTCAGTTTGTGACGCTTGCATTTGATAGAAGTATTACTGTAAAATGATATACAATTTACAAATTCCCACTGACTAGGATGGCAGATACATTAAAATACACAAAATTCACACTCTGACTATGAAGCCAAACCAAGCCCACAATCATAATACATCAGCATATAACAGCTGATTTTATGCTCATGTGATTAGATGGCTTAGCTGATACTATTCTGCAAATCTCGTGCAATTTTAAGTATCTTTAGCATGCCTACAGTTACTAGAGCAAGCTGCTCCAAGCTGCTTTGCAACCCACCTTTACCACAGCTTTTTACTTTAATTTGTGTTGCACTTTTTCAAGTTTCACTACAACTTGGACAGTTGTTTACAGACAGTAGCACAGCCATCAAATCAAATCAAATCAAATCAAATCAAATCACTTTTATTGTCACATCACATGTGCAGGTACATTGGTACAGCACATGTGAGTGAAATTCTTGTGTGCGAGCTTCACAAGCAACAGAGTTGTGCAAAATACAATAATGTAAACAAGCAAAATACAAGAATGGCTACATCTGAAACTAATAAATATATGTACAATATATAATAGTATATGCATTTCTGGATGTGTATACTAAATATTTTTCTACGTGTGTGTGTGTGTGTGTGTGTGTGTGTGTGTGTGTGTGTGTGTGTGTGTACACATATTTTACAAATTAAATAGAGTAAACAATAAATAAAATATATAAAATAAATAAAATAAAATATACAGAGTGAGACATGTGCAAAACAGTGGTTACCAGATGGTTGTATAATAGTTTCTAGGCCTGTGTGATTGCAACCTGTCACTGATACCTGCTCTGTTCTGTGCTGTGGGTCTTGTTGCTGCTTTCCCTGCCTTAAAAGACTTCTATGCATGTGCACTGAAGGCTAGGGGGGGTCCCAAAACGGAGGCACACTGACAAATATTAATACAAGTCTTTCACAGTGCGGCATTTAGTAGCTTAAAAGTCACGTGTTGTTTTTACAGTTTCCTCTCAAGTGGCCAAAAACATTAGTGGTGCAAGCATACTCAGCAGACTTGTATGGAGAGTAACTTAAACCTGCTGAATGCTGTCTCTGTCATTGTCATGGCCACTGAAGCCCATTTATCAAACGTCTGCTGAGTATTCCACTTAAAGGCATATTCTCATCTCCACACCTGGAAGAGGAGTCCCAGCGCATCCACCATTAAGCAGTTTGGTCCTGCATCAATTCACTGAGAGCACGTCTGCATGAATACCCAGAGACAGAGTCAAAGAATTAAAGCAAAACATCCTCCTCGATCTCTGCTGAGAGACTCTCTATTATCATACCTTCTTTACTGACTTGTGTAGATGCACCTTCCCCAAAGAAGCCTTCAGATTTTTCTTTTTTTCTTCCAACAAAGGCTGAACTGAAAGCAGCGTCAGGGGATCACTCCACATCCAGTGTGAGTAATAGGCCTACTCAGTCAGGTCATCTTGCTCTCCCACCACCCCACCCACCCACTCACTCCTTAATCTCCTCCTATCTCTCTCCAGGAATGCAGCCCCTTATTTTGAAAAATACCTTGTCATGCAATACCCTTGAAAAGCCTTGCAGCACTCTTCAAAAAAATTGGCATCACACCGCATGATTTACTGACTTGTATGCAAAAACAAGGCAGGAAAGATAAAGATTTATGATATTTAGGAGTGATTTAAATAAATATGTCCTCTGTTAAAGCCATTTTCCCTTTTGTTTTCCTGATAGGGCTGTGATGCCTGCTCGAACAAATAAAACGGCCCAAACTCGTGGCAGGATTTTCACTTAGCTGTCATGTTTTCAACAGGCTCTCAGTGTGCAGGGGCATTGCATCATGCCTTTCAGCCTCACTCTCCCCTCATGCATGTTTCCATGTAAGGCATGATGGGAAGACATTCTCTCGTGGCACAGTTTGAGTCAGCCACATAAATCACTCAGCCTTCTTTTTTATTCTCTTTTTTTTGGGGGGGGGGGGGGGGGGGGGGGGGGGGGGGTTGGTCATCTTTCCAATTTTCTCCCCTTCTCTCACCGAAGTGTAATTTCTCCCTGGCCACGGAGAGAGCCACACATCCAACGCGCCAGAAGCATGTCACAAATGTTAGCAGATCCATTTTATTTCCAGTTTTTGCCTTAGAGAAACGCATCAGGAACCTCTCAAATTTAACGAGAAATACATTTTTATGCTTCCCTTAATGCTTCCAACATGTCTTGTTATTGCCTGTGTACCAGAGGCAGTGGGGTGCTGTGGCTCTTGCTAATCACCTATACTTTTTCAGTCACTGAGCTTTGGTGTGTATATAGGATGACTTTACTCTTATTAAAGTTCAGTATCCTGCTCAAAGGCCTTTAAGCCAGGCTTAATTTTTTTTGTTAACTGGAACTGTGATCTTTTAGCTGCTTACTGTAGAAAAAGGAACTAAACCAATTTATCCTTACTTGAGATCTTTTCAGTTTAATTCTATCCTGCTTTTATATTCTCTCTTCCGTTCTCTAGCTGTGGTGTCAGCAGTAGCAGTGCTTAGACTCACAATACATCAGCACTCTGGTTCCACAAGTCTCCCCGGTCAGCTCACTAGTAGCAGATTAATGTCCTGTTGAGGAGACACAGACTCCTGCCCGGGCCTCATTTACTCTGACAGAAGGCAGGTGTCAAGACAGGCTGTCCTGAAGGAACGAGAGCAGGCTGCAAATGGACATGAGAGAAGGGCGAGGAAGGGATTCGTGACAGGTCTCATGTTCATGTGTGAAAGAAAAACTCCTCCATTGCTGCTAGAGGTATCCTCGAACCTTAAAGACACTTTTTTTTTTAGAATTACCATTTGTATTTAACAAAAACTTTGGCCACCAGGGGCATTATTTTAGCGTGATGTTTAACTGCTTTTTTAAATGCTATCCCCATAAAATGCTTCTAAAAAAGTTATATCTAGCTACACCTTCTTGTGGTACAAAAATAGAATTAGATAAAAGTATAGCCAAGCCATAGTTCAACTTAAGTTGAAATTTCTTCAACACAATACATAGATTGTTTGGGCATTAGGTTACACCATTTGTTTCTTCACATTCTTTTAAGAGCCTTATTTATTGGCAGGCTTTACCTGATATCGCCCAATATTGTTTTTCTTTCAGATACAAAAAACATAAACAGATTTTTCTAGCATTTCTAGCTATTTATTTACTCGTTTACCTACTGTGTGATCAGATAAACTGGCTGTTGTGTTTGTGGCAGTATTCCAAACATGTGAGTTCCAGAGTGCCCTCTGGTGGAGGAACTATGCAACGTCAACACTCATGACATGACTAAAGGGTGTTTCTCCCATCTCTCCTTACATTTTTAAATTTACATTTTATTTTCATTCATTGGCCATTATAAATGCTGATACCATTTGACACATAGCTAATGTTGGGATGATAATGAATATGTCAGGCTATTATAGGTACCCGGGAATCTTATTTGTCTGTGTGGTTTGTTTTTTTATTGTATTGAGCTCCTCTTCTTTGTCTTTGACTTCACTGAGCATCTGTCTGTCATTATTTATTTAACCTCCCATTTAATACACTTGAAAGTGTCAGAGTGCACCCTGAGGTACTGGATGATTCGATGATGACATCCTTCTATATTCCTCAGAGCTCTGCTTTGTTTTGACAGGAAAACGATGTGGAGAAATTACATATATATATTCATTTTATTCCTGTCTTTTCTGATGCTATTACAGTCTTTTTTTTAATACTGTATTGCCTCTTCACAACATGTTTGTTGTGACATTGCAGTTGATTCTGAATGACAAAAAGATGAGGGCTTGACTATAATGTCCTTGTGGAATTCCACAACAGACTGTTAATGTTGCATGTCAAGTGCAGGGGTGCATATTTATTGAGATTATTTGACATTCTGGATATTTGCACCAGAATATCTGATGTATATTTTTTTTTCCAAGGAGACGCTTACATAAGAGGGGTGCTGCGCTGAAAACCAAGGCTGCCTGGATCTTGAGCAAACAGAGGAGGAAAGTGCCAGATTGGCTTATTTATCGCCTTTCACTCCCCTCTTCATTGCTTGGCAGCAAAGCAAAGAACATTCATTGTCAAAAGTATCATGGTAATAAAACATTTCATTTCATGTGACCTAACCCGCATAAAAGTGTATTTTCCGAATTCTTTTACATTTGGGTTTTTTGAGTTGTCAAAATTCCCATCTTAAGACTGATTGGGTTTATAGAGGAGGAACCTCAAATTAAATATGCTAGGATTACCATAACCCGCCAGGTCTACCCAGGTGTCACTCATTGCAACTTAAGTAGCTGCACAAAAGGCTCTGTAGTAGGCGCTCAGAAACCTTACTTTTAAATAGGAAGATAACCAGAATGCAACCAGTTGGCAACCAGTTGAGTTGAGTCCCCTATTGCAAACAGACATATCTCAGACAAGTTACACTTAGCACAGAATGGCTCACCTTGATTGCAAAGTGTTAGCAATCTGTCTGCATTTAGAAATTAGATTCTTTGCAAACTTTTTCCAATGTGCTTGACAGAGATTTTAGTCCGTTCAAGTCTGGACAGCTTGCATGGTCAGAGGCTACAGGTGTTGCAACTACTTGCAGTTGGTCACCAAAAGGGAAACAAATCAATGCGATTACCGGGCAATCACCAATTTTTGCTGGTCACAAGGAGGTTGCCGTCCCATTTAGTGTGACTGCGGCATTTGTGATGTCAAGTGGGCAGGCAACAAGCTAAACTACTTTTAAGTTTGAGGCAAGCTACTGAAGCAACAACCATGAAGCAACAACCATGACAGAATAGGGAATCTGTTGGAGCGTTATCAGGTATCTGGAGCCTGGAATGTCCGCTGTAGAGCTGCTGACAAGATGTAGGTAGGTCCAGTGCTAAAAATTTCTCAATTTCTCAAGTTGAGCAACTGAAGCGACTACCAGTGTGGGAAAAAGATTATGTTGGCATCCTAGTCACCTAGAGCCTGAAATATCCACTGGTGACCAACCATGAGCAACAAACTGATGCACAGCAAGCAGTTTTTCCGTGGATGCCCTCCTTACATATCTGGATGCAGCCATTCTTCTTATTAAAGATGCACAATTAGCCAATGTAGAACTATTTGGGTGTGCTTGGGAAAAGGAGGATTACTTTATTGCATAAAATATTGCTGACTTCATCTTGCGGACATCTGCTATGCCAGCTAATTGTGGCGCTTTGTACACTCAACCCGATGAGCAAAGATCAAACAGTGTCTGACTCCAGCATGTCTGTCTGGTGAACCACCATTGCAACTGGCTCAAACAAGTTTTCCTCCACACTGTTGTCATTTCTAAAATGTTCTGCAAATGCTAACATTAAGGCCAACAGTTGGCTGTTTCAGCAAAGCTAGCCAACAGTGAAAAAACACTTACTGCTTTAACAGCCAGAGAGTGAAAGTGGACAGTATGTCCTTGGTTTTTTAACATAAACCCATTTTTGCAGCCAGGGGCAGCACAAAAGTGACCTACTGCTTTTTAGTTTTAGTGTCCTTGTTTTCCACTCAGTTGTAGTTCTGTCGTTAGTTAGCTAACATAAACTAATGTAAAGCTATTAGCAGTGACCAACCAAGTAATGACACATGCTTAACATGCTCTAAAAACTATAACCATAAACTGTTTTCTTAAATCTAGCTTCACAGACACTGTTAAACCAATGACAAGTTTTTAGCGTAGGGTTCCATGGTGGAAATTAACCTTAGTACATGTAGTGTTTCATGTTAATCTCTCTAATCACTCTAATCACTTTAAAAGAGCCATAGTAGCATTTTTAGGCTAACCTACAGTCACATTCTGGGTTTAGTTGAATGTTTAGCAAAGGGATTTGAGATATTCTTATCTAACATAAGGCCAGAAACCAAATTAATGTATTTCTCAAATTCCAAACTCTTCGAAACTCCTTTCAGATTGTGAAAAATACTTTCCTTTGCTATTTTTTTACATTTGGCCTAGCAGACCTACTGAGTCAAGCTAGCTGCATCCCTGTTTAAAATCTGTAAAAGATGCTAAATCAGTCATTTATCACACAATCATGAGAGTGATATCCATGTTCTCATATACACCTTAGAAGGTAAGCCATTAAGCTTATTTCAGATGTCAGAGTGTTACTTCAGGTTTGATACAAAGGTTGAGTAACTTAGTAAGCAGTTTTGGAAAAACACAAGCTCATTATTTATTGTTCTTTTCAGGGGGGTTTTCGCCCTCCTGATGGAAGGAGGAGGAAAACAAAAAATAAATCTCAGATTTTTCGATAAGTTTCTTGTGAAATGACAAACCTGCATTGAGATTTATTAGGCATTTCTTAGGCAGTGGCAGGAGAGTGTCAGAGCCACTCTGTATATTGGGGGCAGATAAACAAACTGTTTCTAACTGAAGTAGAGAACTGTGGCGTTGGAGATGGCGGATTTTTCACAGAGAGGAATGTTCCCTTCCAGGGGGCTCAGATTCAGAGTGCATTGCTGAGAATGGTATAGAGCTCATATGCGAGAGCGAAGAAAGCTTTTTGTGTGTTTAAAAATGAAACGTCACCGCAGCCAAAAGATTGGTGTGCCTTTCTTTCATGACTCCTGAGTCGTGCAGGTGTTTGCGTATTTGTGTGCGCTTGCCCGACAGTGTTGGCTGAGATGTCACGGCAGGTCCGACATCACCATCAGTCATGCTGCTTTGGGAAGGAGCCAGCTCTGTGGCCACTGCGGAGTGAGTGTAAGAGCTCTATCTCGCTGTGCACACAGCATGCAAGAAAACCTTCCCTTTTTTTCCCTTTTCCCAGTTTGGTTACGGGAAAAGGCAGCATTTTTTCCTTCCATATTTGGTCATATGGAGCACTGCCAGTGAGCAGTAGCCTTTTGATGCCGTCCAAACATCCCTATTTTGTGTGGGATTTGTACTTTTTGGAATGCTTTTTCTCCCAGTTCTGCATGATTGTGGGTGTAGCATCTGAAAGTGCACTTTTAAAAGGGACACAGCCTTTAAAAAGTCAAAGACTGAAGCGGAATTATATTGGCTCTCGACCGCTGCTGCTTCACAGAGACGTTGCAGGATTATTTATGATTTGGGCAGAAAGAATCCAACTCTTAATGCAAATGTACCCCTTAAAACCAACATTTAAAAGCAAGACAGTGTTTTATAGCCTTTCCTTTTTTCAGCCAACTGCTACATCGACTCCATTTGAGCAGTGATTTCATTTGGTAAATTGGATCAACAGCTGACAAATCAGAATTTATCATCTCTTTTCAGTGGTAAACTTTTAAGAGCTTCAAGTAAGATTTTGAGGCCGGATATAGTTAGATCTCCTCATAAATGGGAATAAAAGAGACCCGTTTGCAGTTTAAGGTGGAACATCTGTGCAATCAAACCTGAAAGTCAAAAAAGCTTAGATTCAGATGATGGATGGCGTGTTCTGGTGTTATTTTTATTGCAAATTAAGTGTGACTTAGCTTCAGGCATGGTGTTTAAGGACACGTAAACACACCCTCAGCCTGCAGGGGAATGTTAGCCGGTGAAGCTTGTCGGTGTCTTAAGCTGTCTCTCAGCAAAAAGAAAAAACAAGGGCAAAATATCTTTGGATCTTGCGCAGCCTAAAGTGTGATGAACAGTACAAAACTCCCATGCATGTGCTCTGGAGGAAGAGGAGAAAATATTAAAAGAACAGTGAGTCACAGTCAAAATATATAACCAATAACAGCCTGCAGAATTCAGCTGTGTTATCGCCGCTGACAGTGGAAAATAAAACACGGGACTGAAGTATGCTGCATTGAGAATCATTTGTTTTTAAAAAACGCAGCGCAAGAATGCAGAAAGTATCAAGCTGCAGCTTCCTGTCCAAAAAAGATTTGTCATTTTGAGAGATAATTGAAACTGTTTTATTTATTATCTCTGCTTTATCACAACACATGCGGTTTGAGAAAGTAAGGTGGAAGTTACACAACATTTTTTGCTGATAAATGCTAGAGACTGCAGGGGCGCTTGCCTTTTGTAGTTTGGATCATCATTTTTGTTGCTATGTGGGGACATGGACACAATGACCTGATCAGTTATAAACACAAAAATATGTTTTTGATATTGTGTGCAGTTTACTGTTTATTTATTACAATTACATTTTTATTTATATAGCACTGTATCACAATATATATTCCTAGGGTAAAGACCCTACAGTAACACAGAGAAAACTTAAATAATCAGATGACCAACTGTAAGCAAATACTTGTTGACAATGGGAAGGAAAAACTCCCTTTTAACAGGAAAAAACCTGGTAGAACAGGCTCAGGGAGGGGCGGCCATCTGCAACCGGTTGGGGGGTATTTAAGTGAAAAGATTCAAAGTAAGGTCAAATATCTTATTATATTTTAAGTTAAAAGGCATATCATGAGTAAAACAAACAGTCTTTGCAATCACTAAGCTTTCCCACCTGAGCTGTTGTGGAAATCACAGTCACTCAAACACAAATTCATCAACTTGCAGACTAACCTTGTAGATGGTGACTGGAGCAAGGGTTACCTGAGAGTAACAGCACAGTATTAGCTGTTTGGACAGTCAAATAATCATCGTGTCCCCTCCCAAAACTGACATGCAAAGTAATGGAGAGACGCTTGAAGTGAGGATAACGATAACTGTGGTGAAAGCAATTTGTAAGACTATGGTAGGTAAAGAAAACACCTCCAAACACGTGTTAATCTATGTAAAAGTGTTGTTTTTAAAGACATTTTTCTTTAGCTATGAAAGCTAGGACTTGTCTAAAGTGCTTCAGGCGCTTTGAATTTATTGATGCGCTCTGTTACTTTTTCTTTCCCCTAACATAACAGAACAGCACACTCTCTGTGTTGTGATTTACAAATTAACCACTGGGGTTTCCCCTCTTACTCAGCCAAACACACACTACAGCAGTGTAAACCAGAACCATCCTTTCCTTGATGTAGCAGGAGGACTTGTGAGTGAGATCACAGATAGAGAGGAAGAGTGGGGGCAGGCTGTAGGCGAGTGGTGGGAAACGGAGGCTTATTTGCATTTATAGATCTGCACAAACTAAATGAGGCAAAGGTCTAATGTTACATTTAAGACTTTTTTAGATTTAAAGGGATTTGGAATAAAAATAATCTATTTTTGTGATTCTGATGACATTATATGTCGCAGGCCTTTATGAGTGCTTCCTGGTTTGTGGGTCCACAGAAGGGCCAGCTCATTCAGGGCTGACTCTAGGGTGGAGCCCTGCTAACCTTGAACTGGACAAGCTAACATAGTCTCTTGATGTTTCCAATGCAAACTGGTCCCTCACCCTGAACTAGATTGCATTGGGTGACACTTCCAAGACCCTACCAAAGGCAAATAATATTAATAACATTATGACTGGCAGCAATGCTCATGCTGCAGAAATAAGATCTAATTTGTAATGATCCCAAGCTATCATTGAAAAATAATTTTCTTTCATTAGAGTCGCACTTTATGTAACATGTACATGACTCACAGTGATCGTTTTAACATCATAAATGCTTACTTTAACCTGCTAACCCTATAATGCATTTAAGGTATTCCATTGAGCTTTTCTTCAAGTGTGTGAACACATACCTTCAGTTGGTCTGTCTCAGTGTGTATGATTCACAGTGCACAGAGAAGTGTTATGGAATGTGAACCATTGTCTGGGAATGCAAGAGTCTCCTTTTTTTCACCAAGTGGAAACTTAACATCTTTAAACTTCAGGTCTCTTCCTTACGCTGATGCGAAATATTTCCTTGCTGGTTTGTCTTCCATCTGACAGCCAAAGTCAGCACAGAGGAGATTGTAGCACGATTTGAGGGAGGATTTTGTCTGATCAGTAGATCTTAAGTCAACAGTGACGGTATATCCAAAGCATTCGTGGTCCTGTTCTTATTTCATGCCCTAATCTTCAAAAACGTCGTCACATTATCACATTGCATTTCACTTTGCGCTGGCTTTAGATACTCAGTTTCGCCTTAGAATATCGTCGGCTCACGCTTAGTGAAATTTTTCCTCAGTCGAACCGAAGCTAAACTTTCAAAAATGTATTTTGGAGGAGATAGAGTGTGAGCGGAAAGCAGATGGTATTGAGATTGAGCTGCACTCTGATGCAGTTGGCCGCTTAATATGTTCTCTTGAATATATAGTCGCGGCTGACGGCCTCAGCTTTGACAGCAGAGCCTATTGTGGTTGATATTCACACTGTGGCATGTCGATGCGCACACAGACAAATAAGGAAAAAAAGCTTGGCTGCATGACACGCTTGAATACTCTGAACCAAGTACTCAACTTAATTCATAGCCGACCAACCAGCCGTCTGTCTCTTTATATTATAGCTGAACACGGTCTGCACTTGTTGGCTGCACTGTTGAATTGTGTTCCAAGCAGGAGTCAACACACACTAGCTGTTTAATATTTGAGATTTTAAACATATACGAATTATTGATGCTTTTGATGTGAGTATTTTAGAGATATGTGATAAGTTAAAAGGCTTAACTGGAAACTACATTACAGAGATAAATTAAGGTTTTGGTTAAGGAGCCAATAGTGCCATATATTTGGCATTTCTTTTATATTGGAGGTTTCCAGTCATGTGATTACTAACCACTTGATATTAACTATTAACTTGTTATGCTGTAGGGTCAACTGAATAAGGCCCACTTGGGCCCTGTGACTGTTCTGGGACTGTCTGGTAGCCACCAGTTGCAGGGGAATAGGAGTATTCCCTGGTGTTTTAATTAAATTGAATGAATTCAGACATTTAACTTTGTCATTGAATTTTAGGCCAGGTTTCACAATGAGCTCACCCGAAACCCTGGCTGATTGGGACCCACACCCAGTTTCACACCTTGGCTCAGGCGATTCGAGGATCATCAGGGGGTCCTTTTGTCCCTCTGTGGGGGGATACTCCCACTAGGTTTAAATCTGGGATTCCCCACCATTTGACCTTAGAACTGAAGAAGCTTCTCGGATGAGAGGTGAACGTGAAGTCCAGACGCTTTTCTTGAGCTGGATGACTGAGAACCTTCACAGACACATTGAATTTTATTCTTTAACAGTGTCTTGCTTTCCTCACTGATAAGCTAATGTGAACTTAGCATGTTAACTTTATTGGCTGCTAACAAAAGCTAACAAGCTATGACATTGCAGTTATTAGGGCTGTTCGATATAATGATTTATATCGTTTGTTGTTTTCGTGGTGTCGCAAATTAAACAGTTTACAGCAATATTTTTTTATCGTTTTGATGGTCACTGTAGTGGCTATATTAAATTCTTAAAGTTCTCTCTTTCTCTTACATTTAAAATAACCACACTATGGATGGACAAGCGACTGTTTTTACATGTTGTCGTTAGCAACAATGATGGTAAACCCAGCGTGTGGCTCTGCTGTTCGCTTGTTTATTTTCCACATAAACCTTTCACAATAAAGCTGAAGATCCTTTCGAGATCTTTCAAAATAAACTGAAATGATGAAAAACAGAAAGACCAGTCAAAACAAATTGAGGTCCTTATTTCGAAACGTAGCATGTACATGGTTTGGATATTAAAAGTCTGACATGGATCAGAAAACTGCACTATGCAAATTATGCGGGAAACCGGCCCCCGCCTCAGACTCAAACACGACAAACCTCTTCTACCACCTACGCAAGAGTCACGTGAAAGAGTATGGAGAGAGTTTACGGATAAGAAGCAAAAAAGAGCTCAGGTGCTCAAAATAAACATTAGACTCTACTGTTAGAACAGGCTTTTCCCTGCAGCACGCCGTGTAATAAATACTCACAAAGAAAATGGCGGCCGTTACAACTTATGTCTAAAAATGTATAGTTTCATGCATCGGTCAAAACACTCAACTCCAGGTACAGGACGCCCAGCTGGAAACACTTCACGCAAGTCGAGTTGCCCGAGATTCACAGAATTTAAAGAAAATGTAAAATTTTGGGGATATATATCAATATATATCCCCAATATAATATAATGTAATATATAATATATCGGATATGAGATTTTCGTCATATCGCACAGCCCTAACTAATATCCAGAATTTTTTTTATCTATAGTTCCGACTCAAAAATGTTTCCTTATCTTAATTTCCTGATTGTTCTGGGCCATCTTTGTTCAGGAGTTTTCATTATGGCTTGTTAGTTTTTGCTTTTTGGTATTAGCAAAAAAAACAAAAACCCAAAAAGCGGCAATAGGAGAAATTTCCAGCTAGATTGAATTTTTAACAGTTTAGTCATAACGAAACTCTACAGGCTTTAAAAAAAATAACTGGTAAAATACACTAGATTATAGACAAAACTGAGACGAACATGTAAGCATTGAAAAATTCTTGACCTTGTTGTGACAAAACGCGTCCACGAATTTATGAATGCTCAGCCACAGCAGCTCTGCATCCTGGGACTGTACGTGTTAATGTTGCTTTGGCCTGGACGTGTGAGAGGAGCCACATAGTGCAGAAACCCACAACCACCGGGCCAGCTTTCCAAACTCTACAACTGCGCTGTAGGTGTTGATGGATATCGCACATGTACACACATTTATTGTACCATAAACACAAACTGCACTTGCTTTGGTTTCTCATGTTTGCAGTGTTAAACAGTTTATTCAGTTTTTAGTTGAAGTCAGCACTAAGAAAGCCTCATCTGTACACATCTGCAGACATTTCCCCCCACACAAGCCCATTCACAAATGTAAATTTTACTTTTTAAGTACTGTTTATCATAATGCACACACCCTTACACACAGGCTGAGCATATTTTAACAGCCTTGTCAGACTGCTCTCAGGAGACTCCTTACCCCTGCAGAAAACGTTAGGTTTACCCAACTCAAACTGTCCCCAGAGCCTCAGCCAAAACAGCTGTTAGTGTGCACTACCTACAGGAAAACAGTATCTCGTTCTCCTTTTTTATTTCCCTCCTCCTTCTTGCTTTATTGAAGAAGCTTTATCTGTGCGATAAAATAACCATAAAATGATCTTTCCCACTTCAGTAAAACACACTATCATCATATCGTAGTTTAGATTGAACTGTCTCTACCCCTTTTTCCTCCTCCAACTTTTATTGCTCCTATACCGTCAAAGGACAGCACGTGACCTACAGTTTCAAGTGGAGTAATGGTTAGATTCCCACTGTGTCAGTTACCGCCTCCATGTATTTGAAAAGTGCATCTTTTGGATTGTTGATTTTAATAATGTATTGTAGTGCAATATAATGTCTTTAGTGGCAAAAAGATATGAATCGTGTGAAATGGGAGCCACGTGTCCAGCCGAATTGCATTAGCACCTTTCTTGCTCCTTCTAATAAAAATAGCATTGAAAAAAATTGATGTTTCTACACTGATAACAAATTTCCCGTTTTGACAATTTATGTTCCAAAAAGGAAGAAATTTCCTTATTTGCAAGACAATTAATATTTTTATTAGTGCTGTCAGCGTTAATCTCGTTAAAACGACGTTAACGCCATAACTGCATTAACGAGATTAACGCTAACAGCACTAATTTTTTTGATATTTCATATTTGTCCATGTTGCCAGCTATAAGCCAGCAGAAGATTTACATTTTAACATGCTCAACTGGCTCACTGTAAAAATAAATAAATAAATAAATAAATAAGACTGTAACCTGAAAACTCAAAGCCCATGAAAAACAGGAAGAGTTAGGATTTTACAGATACATTAAAGATACTTTTTAGAATTACTGGTGCTATTTTCTTTCTATATTTTGAAGTTAAATAAGTAGTCCTACAAAATAGCAGCTCAACTCAAGCAACTCAATCTCAACTTCTTGCCAAGCAAGTATGAGGGCATTCGATAAGTGCTATGGTAATCTCCCCCCATAGCTGAAAATACCACAAAGAACCATGAGCAAAACAAAATTTGTTTGTTCTGGTTGTCAGGACAGCGCAAACACAAGTTCAAACTTGGGTTGATAGCCCTTTGCAGAGGCATACAAAAACACAGTTATATAACCACAAACAACTAGTTGTTATGAGTTTTTCAAGTCCACTACAGGTCCTTCTGATGGATGTTTGTATACTTGGTGCATTATATTGTAGTACTGGTAAGGCCACTTACTCTAATGACTAAATTTGCATCATTCCAACCCAAGTGGACCAGTGTATACTTACAGACACTAAAATACTGGTGTTTGGCTGAATATGCAGCACTAAGCAACTGTTGCTGTGCTAGCTATTGATTACAAAGTATCCAGTATCTTGACTAACTCGACTCTACTGTAATCTTGCCTATTGAAGTTATTAGTAAGACTATGATAATGTTTTTACCTGTCTCTTTTTTCCTTCGTATAGGAATTGAGAATAGTTTTGTGTCATGGTTTGGTGCTTTTTGTTGTTTATTTTTCAAGTTATTTCTGATTTTATGTCATAGTCTTTGGTTCCTGTCTATTCCTGTCAGCTTTACTTCCTCCTATTGTTAGATTTCCCTCCTTTGTAATTGTCTGCCCCACCCTCATTAGTATCACCAATCAGTCAATCAGTGTCCTCGGCACTCCAGCTGTCCATTTCCTGCTTGTCAGACAGATTTCCATCATGTCCTGAGAATTTTCTGATGAAAAAGCAAGCTCTGTTAGAATGAATTAATACTGTCGACATACCAAGAGCAGCACTTTTTATAGAGACAGTTACCAATACTTTCAGACAGATTAGTCTGAAACTTATACCAGTTCAATGTCTGTCCTCTGTACTCATCTCTTAAAGTCAGCTAAGGCTGTCTTTGGCATACTTTCTCAAGCCTTTAAGTCTAACGTATCTGTTATGCGTTTTGGTAAAAAACGAAAAGAAAAATCTGAATCCATAGAGCTTTGCAAAAGAGATCCACTGTCTACCATCAAGCTAAAGTGACTATTAGCAGAGACTCTTTCAGTCATTTCAGAATCAGAATCAGAATACTTTATTGATCCCTGGGGGAAATTATTTCCACTATAAAGGCGGGGTGAATAACATACGTCAAGCTAGTCTGGTAGACCTATGACAGTATTTAATAAGAGAGGCTCCTGATGTCATAAAGGTTTGTCAGAATATAGAGACAAAGTATTTACATCCTTGAGAAGCCCTAAAATTTGAGTCTAGCTAAGTCAATATTGATGGGAGACAGCTGATGTCAAAATACATGAAATCCTGCTTCTTATAAAACTTTTCTCATAGTTAGGAAGTGATGCTTTCTACAGTCCTTCGTTTGTAATATACAGTATCTTGTCAACTACTTGAAAATGACTTTGTATTGTATACATTTGAATGCACCTTGTGTATCATCAGGCCTTCTACAGTAGAACTTCTGTGAAAGATCAAATATCATGTGGCTGGTTAAAAAGAAAGAAAGAAAGTAGCTCATGAACTCTGCTGCATACCAAGTACTGTGGCAGGTGGACAAAATATTTTCTTCCACTGACGCAGAGACTAGAAAGCCTTGGGGTTGTGCCAGTGTTTCTTTTACATTTCTGTTTACTGCAGTACTTCTCTTTACCTGAACACCTGCACAGTTGTGACTGTTGTAACTCTTCTCATAACTCTCCTCTTCAGTGTTGTAGAGCTACAGCATTTGTGGCAGTTTTCACTTCTAATGCCAGGTTGGACACCCTTTGACTTTCAGAACTGCCTTAATTCTTTGTGACATAGATTTACGAAGGAAGTGGAAATATTCCTCAGAGATGCCTATTGACATGATAGCATCACGCAGTTGTTGCAGATGATTTATTGAATTGAGGTCTAGATGCCATTTGAGAACAGTGAACTCGTTGTCATGTTCAAAAAAGCAGTTTGAGATGATTTGAGCTTTCTGACATGTCACATGCCCTGCTGAAAGCAAACATCAGAGGATGGGTACACTCAGGGTACAGGATGGTCATAAAGGAGCGGACATGGTCAGCGATACTACTCTGGTAGCCTGTGGCAATTAGTGATGTGCGATACCACTGATTTCCTTTCCGATCCGATACCAAGTAAAATTCAGGGTGGTATCGACGATACTGATCCGATACTTTGTACAAAAACGTATTTCAGTTACTGTATCTCAAATTATAGCGTCATAATGATTACAGGACATCGGATTACTTGTTCTTATCGTTTAATAATGCACAGTTAACATATAGAAATAAGAAAACTGAAGTTGTGCGCTATTTGAACATGTTGCCTGCCTGCAGCACTAAAGGACTCTATGAGAGGCGTCTGTCTCGCCCTAGCAGCACCTGTCCCTGTCCACTCCTCCTCTTCAGTTCGCCTCAACATAAGCTCGTCATATTCTGTGATATGATTTACTCTGAAGTGCTTGATGAGGTTAGTAGTGTTGCCACAACACCTCACTTTCTTGCCACAAGTATTGCAAACTACGTCTCAACCGTTTGTGGAAGTAAAATACGTCTGCACATGACTCCATTTACGCTCAGCCATTGTTGTGAGTGTGCACACCAAGGGGCTGGACACATTTATACAGACGTACTTTGCACATGACTATGGCAGGCGGAAGACTAAGTAGTGCCTTCCAATGTAGACAATCCAAATAATATAGTTTCTTTCCACTCTGTTCCTGTTAATGATAACCTACAAATTTACACTAAATTACTAAAATATCGATATTTTGATATGAGTATCGATTCTAGAACATAAATGACTGGTATCGGAGGAATTGATATTTCTGTATCGATCCGCGCATCACTCAGTTGTTACTAAGGGGCCCCAAGTGTACCAAGAAAATATCCCCCACACTGTTATACCACCAGCGACCTGAACCATTGATATAAGGCATAACTGATCCATGGTTTGATGGAAATGCTGACCCTGTCTTCGAATGTCATAGAAGTCAAGACTCATCAAATCAGGAAAGGTTTTTCCAATCTTCTATTGTTTAACTTTGGTAAACCTCAGTTTCCTTTTTCCTGTGCTGATACAGCAAACTGTGGCAAATCAGTTTCCACGTGTTGTGTTCAGAGATGCTCTTCTGCTTTCAGTAGTTTCTCATAAAATCAGGCTAGCCCATTTTTTAGCAACCATGTTGTGTTCAAAGTTACTTAAATAACTTTTCTTCTACATTCTGATGCTCAGTTTGAACTACAGCAAGTCATCTTGACCATGTGTGTGCCTAAATGCACTGCATTGCTGTCGTGTGTCTGGCTTATCAGTTATGGATTTGCTTGTACAGGTATGCTATAATAAAATGATCATGTGCAAAACTTGTATATTAGCGAGCATGGTCGTATGTTAACAACTCACTATATATCATCAGTACACTTTTTTGTAGTACACCACTTACACTATAAGTGGTGTACTTTATAAGTTAGGAAGCTAAATTCTTCTAGTGCAAATGATAATTAAATACACTTGTACCAAGTCACCAAAACATCAGATCAGAATCTGATCAGATTCTGCTATTGCTAGTTAGCTAGCTAACAGTAGCAACACAATTAGCATGGTCAAAGGAGCTTGCAAAGAAAAGCGTCTGGACTTCTTTAAGTTGCTTCAAGCAACTTAAAGAAGTCCAGACGCTTTTCTTTGCAAGCTCCTTTGACTACGATGACCTGGATGACTGAGAACCTTCACAGACACAATTAGCATGGATGACATAGCTATATTATCTCCTTTCTTTACTCTAACAAAAATTTAGGATAGGAATTCCACAGAGGTCCACTTGACTGTTATAAGTTATATGTTGGAGCTGCATGTAGCTATACTTAACAGTGTGAATTTACTCTTTTAGGCACTGTGAATGGGAAGTGTAAGTACAGAAATACACCATCTGAGAGTTATTTTTGCTTAATTACAGAATTAGCTTTGTCTTTATTATAAAATAGCTACTGTTTAATTTGTGTATAAAACAGATTACATCATAATTTTTTTAACTAATGATCTTTTTTAAAAAAACAATCTTGGGAATAGCAAGCTACCTTTGTTCCCTCATTTGCAAATCTTGAAGCTGGCAAGCACATAACTCTTGCAAAGCTGGTTTTTACTTGTTTATCTTCACATTAATTCCCCTTATTCAGCAACCAAAATAGGGTTAAGGTTAGGAGCTGAGCTGAGTATAACTGCCATGTGAATGAGTAATTTAGAGACTCTTTCAAGTCCCCTCTGCTAAAATCAGAGGCTGAATCGGAGCATTCCTCACATAGCTCCATAACCATAATGTGGAGATTAATGTGCTTGTCTAAAGGTTATGAGGGGACAGTTGCTCCGAGTATCAGAGTTACAAATCTGACCAAAAAGTTGCACTCTTCTTTTCTCACAGAATGCTAAAACAGACTTAGGAACATTTTGGCAGAGCCAAAAATAGATGCTGCACTGCTGGCCTGTTATTCTTCAGGCCAGCTCCCAGACTTTTGCTCGATCTACTCTTTGCCTCATTTGGCCGATAGGAGTCCATTGTTTGGGGGCTTTTACCTGGAGACCCCACGAGTCGATAGAGGCATTACAACGTGGTGTAAAACTAGTGGCTGTCAGGATAAAATCAACTTGGATTTCAAGGTTTTTCAAGAGGTTGGCACTTAGACACTGGGTCTCTGCCAGGGTCTGGCAGTCTCGACAGGTAGTAATTTAACTGGTAAATGTGTCATTATAGCCATTGTAGAAGGTTGGGGCAGACAGGGAAAGAAAAAAGAGGGGGAGGAGAGAAGGAAAAAGACAAACAGAAGGGAGGTGGAAAGATGGAGATAAACGATGGAATAAATGGTCTGATGCAGCAAAGGTTGAAGACGTCTTACGGCGGACCGGCTCAGGCCGTCTGAACTTATACAAAAGGTCTAAAAATGTCGCAAACTTGTGACTTCAGGTTGCTCAATTTTATGGAATGCCGTCTTTGTCTTCTGCCTCTGTTAGCTTTTGCAAAGTGTGGGTGGTCCTCTCAGTGATTTTCAGTACACAACAGTTACTCTCTGACGTCTTGCTGTGGGCCCTTTTTGTCAGTGTACAACGCAGCCCCCCATGTTGCTGCTGCTTCATTCAGAAAGCAGCCCCATCCGCACATCATAAATCAGTTTAAAACACTATTATCTCAAGTTTGTTATTCAATTAAATCTTGGGTACGTAATCCGCTTATCTTTTGGAAAACTAAGTCTTAATTTTAATTTACCTACAGATCATTGCGTAAGAGTAAATAACATGTCTTTAAAAAGGATACATAGCTCATTTTTTTGTCTAATCCAAACACCAAGAATGAATAAGTAATTTGTTATTTGCATCTATAACTCCAAATTCATTCGCAGCCGTGCTTGTGTTACTAATAAGTTTGTCTCCCTTGGCGTCGCTACTTCTAGGAAGTATGTGATTACACTGGTGATGTTTGGAGGCCTTGTCGCTTTTAGTTATTGCTCTCATTTCGTCTTAATTACAGTTGTACGAATAGCCCCACGTCCAAATGCAGCTTGCCTCCCCACGGTTTCACAAATGACACTAAGCGTGCATCTAAACATAGACGGTGAATTCTTGCGGTGTTTAGAACATCTCCTTCTCGTCACAAAAGCAAAAGCTCTCACAGTGCAGAGGCAGGGCCGTGTTTACTATACGGGCTCAGAAAGGGGGGAGGACACTGGGTGAGAAGATGCAGTGGGGAGGTTGAGTATTAGCGGGACCTCTTGTCCTCGTGGTTTCTTTGAGAATGTCGCTCCTGTGCATTTCCCATGCATGTGCTCGTTGCTGTAGTGTTATCACGCTTGTGTGCGCGTGTACCTGATGTGCAGTAAGCTGTGGGGACAGAAGAAAAAGCAGACAGAAGGCACAGGAAATCGAAAACAGTTCAGCCAAGCTCTGACATGGCGGTAAACAACACAGGAAAAGTTAGCTGTAGAGATAGGGAGAGATAGAGAGAGGGCTCAGGAAGGGGTGGGGGTCACTGAGGGATGGAGGGAGGGACGACTAGCAGGGAGGGGAAAGAAGAAGAAACATTCGCCTTTTCTGTCAGCTAAAGCCGGACTGTGGGAGACTATCACTGAAAGTTTGTGCCTCTGTGTCTTTGCTTGGAGAAGGCATTGTGAGGAGCTGGTATGGTGTGAAGGGAAAATACATTGTTTGAAGTCTAAACTAAGGTATGACATGCATGATTCTTTCTTTTTGGCTTTCCAAAAGCATTTTAAAGCGGTGTCTCTTTCCCCACATTCTTGGTCTTTAGATATCACTTTATTCTCACCTTTTTCAATCAAATGCTCGGTTAGCATTTGTTTGCTATGCCTCCCGGTGTATAGTGGATGTTTTTGTTGATTTAGTACAGAGATGTGTGATGGGAAGCTCAGCAGCTCCTGGGTGGTCTCAGGCCTCACAAGCACAGCCTGTCACGTACCCTTCCAGAGTATTTTTAGTGAGGGTTTCTCGTAAGGGATGGAATTAACATCCTGCCTTGGCTTCTCCTTTCCTCCTTTATACAGCTTTCTCTATCATTTTCTCTCTGGTTCTGCAGTTTGTTAACTTTGATTCCATCAAATTTGTGTCACTAAACAGAAGGACAAGGCCTCACACTTGTTGTTGTCATTGCTTGCAGAAAGAGATTGTGTTTAAAGTTCTAATTCTTATAAATTTTCGCCTTGGTTGATTTGGCACCACCTGCGGCTGATATAGTAACAGCAGCAGTAACAAAAGTTAGAAGTAATCACAGAGTCACACGCATTGCCTTATCTATCAATTCCATGGTGGGAATGACACATATGACAAATATAACAATAAATTTACAGGCGTAATTAGAGTATGTAAAAATATTCATATAGAGGTTGACTATAGCTTTAAAAAAAAAATTCTGGCTGCTGACTGAGTGAATTAATGTCTATTTTTTATGATGTCTCCGCGTAGGGCACAGCCATGGAGGAAATGGACTTTGAGCGGCGCAGGGAGTTGAGGAGACAGAAGCGGGAAGAGATGCGCCTGGAGGCAGAGAGGTGAGACATGTTGGTGTTTGCAGATTTCTCAAAAGGTGTTTAAGAAATCTATCCTCTGCAGTGGCCTAAAGAACACATACAGACCAGCTGCTTAGATTGTTTGAATAGCCTCTACTATTTCAAGGCTCTGGTAGTTTCAGTGCACAACGCACTTACTTTGATGCGCACACCAAGCAGAAAGAGCAAGGATTCAGGAGCTAGGTCTTTTACAAAACATCAATCAGCAAATGTCGACTTCCTTAAACCAGGCTGGAAGGAGAAAAAAAGAGCTGATAAGAAATCTGATAGGAGACGTGATGACCTTTAATGTTCAATCGTGCCCTCCCTCTCTCTTTCCAATTTTCTCTCCCAGATACCACAGCCTTCTGAACCGCCTTTGATTCACTGGGAAAAAAAAAACGGATTAAACTAAAGTTCATTTCAGCAAATTGATTGAGTGGTAACCGGCCAAGTGCAGTAATCAAAAAGAGTAAAAAGGGGTTTTTATTGTGAGGATTTGATACATAGTCTGCCAAGGAGGTATTTTCACAAAAGTCTCTTCATCTGTGCTGCAGCCCTCGCAATTAGAGATGAGGTCGATGTGGATGCAGATACTGGCCAAGGTCACTTGCCTCTTAGAAGCATTTTATTACAGCTACTTGCTCCATCACTCATGGAAAACAAGCTGACATAGTCCTGACCACTGCTGAATACATAGATGGTTCTCTCTGATAAGTCATCTATATGACACAAAGAATGTGTAAGGGCATTAACTGTAGTAAAGAACAAGGCCCTTTGCTCAAGGTAAAGTAGCTTTTCTTGTTTTAAGGAAAATGTCCGTGATAGTGGGTATACTTGGTAATAAAAATTCAGGGTCAAGTCATTCATCCAGTTCTAGGAAGTGTGTCATTCATCTAGTAAATGCATGCCTGGATACGTTAAGTGTATTTCCAAGTTATTTTCAGAATGAGAACTTACGGGACTATTTTTGCTCAGTCATTTAACTAAACCTACCTGAATAGAAAGCTTAGAACGAAGAAAGATGGTGAACAAAGCCTGACTACATTTCTGCTTCATAAATGTTGGCAAGTATGAGAATAGATGCAACAAACTGCAGTACAGGAATGTTTAATATTTACTTGTGGTGCTAAAAAAAAGAAATAAATTACCTGTAAATTAAAAATGGCTTTGTATTGTTTTTCTGTCACTTGGGGGCAGCAAAGCAAGCTGTGCGCATTAGCATACAGTATTCTTACTTTAGTTTATCTGATATGGCCTAACAGTTGACAACTGACTTTGTGAAACTGACTCCTGCTAATGCTTAATGGATTAGCATTAGCAGGATTTTCTGGCATTCTGCTAAAATTAATGTGTTTTTATCTCTAGCTAGACATTAAGGAAACATATATTTTTTTAGCTGCTAAAAGCTACATAGCATTTGTAACCTTCGACAACATTATCTGTCTGTCATTTGGTTAGTACAACAGGTTTATGTGAGCTCTTTTGCTGAACACACCAGCTTACTTACAGATAAAATAAGACAAGCTAGCCAAAATGCTACACGCTCTGAACCAGAGAATTTATAAATATGGTGGTATCTATCATGTTATACGTAGTCACGCATGTCATTGTATTTTTATAACATGTTTTTGGAATGTTTTCATGCTAGTTGTTGTTTCTAATGTCTCTGTAAAGCACTTTGAATCACCTTGTTGTTGATTTGTGCTATACAAATAAACTTGCCTTGCCTTGCCTAGTAGCAAGAAGTAGGAATCATCAGACGCCTCAGAAAGCTAAAACCTTTATCTTTTGCCTTTTAAGACGTATATTCCTTATTTCCCCAGCTGTACCCTAAATAGCTGATTGGAGTGAAGGTCAATGCCTCTGTTAGCTTTCACAGCCTAAAACCCCCCACTGCTGGAATTATTTATGCATTTTTGGAATGTTTATGTTACATGGAGAAGATGGAATTTGGCAGAAAGTGTAGACTAAAAAAAAAAAAAAGGCGACCGAGAAGAGTTGTGGGCCGACTGGAAGAGCAATGGAGCGAGAGTGAAAAAGGGCCAGAGTCGTAAGCGCCCTCAACATTTACATTTTCAGCTCGGCGGGAGTTTCTCCGTGACTGTTTATTTGGCCCGAGCAGCAATAATTTCAGCTGGCAGGCGACGCGCCGCTCCTGTTATTGATAAAAGATTACATCTCTAAATTGTTTCCATTTCTGCCAATATATTGAAACAATCAATATTTACATGCCCCCTCTTGGTCGGACTAGTCAAAACCACATGTTGTCTCATTGGCTTGCTTCCATTCAACCATCATTGAGTGTGCTGTGAGAAAAAGGAGACTTTGGGGCAATATAATAACGGCTGAAGCAATGCCAAATTCCTGGCTATTATAAGTGTTTACTGGCCAGGTCTCCATGAGCTGTTTCCTACATGCTGGGATGCTGCGATTGTGGGCTTCCTCACGCCAGCTCTGTGCATGTCACTGTACTTGAGAGCGCATGTGCACGAATGTTAGGACGCTTCCACGCAGCGAGTGTTGGTGTGTTTCGTATCAGCATCGGGCGATGAAGGCTTGACAAGCTCCATTCACTTTTTAAAAATACAACCAAGTATACAAGTGTGCGTGTTTGTCGGGATGACAGCCAAGCCTTCCCTTGTTCTGCCTTGCATCAACGTCAGTTATAGCTCTAAGAAAAGGGTCATTGACGCTGTGGCTCACATCGTGCTTTTGATTTCAGTTTTATTAAGCAAAGCCACACACATACACCCCGTTTTTCTGCTCAAAGGTTTCTCACACTCTCTCGCGCTCTATAATTCCCTGCAATCCACGCCGTTCGTCGGCGCTATAGCAATCAGACAAGGAATGTCTCTGCCTTTTTTCCCCCGCTTCTTAGCCAATGAACGCACATAGATGTGGAATTTTCCCAGTCAATTCACTGACCAGAGGGTATCTGCCTTGGTTAAAAATGTTTTTTTCTCATGGAGCCTACAGAAATGTTGCTGCCACTCCCTTCCCAAATGAAACTCGTGTACTTGAGCAGTTAATCCTCCTGGATTTGGCTATTAGAAAGCATTTGATCATACGCAGCAGTTTAATCTAACATAGGTGACTGTCTGTGTGAAGGCTACTCTGAGTGATCACTGTTTCAAAGAAATACTATGACTTGTGTGCTGAGAGCAAGGTAGTCTCACTATTCCTTCAATTTTAAACTATGAGGTAATGTTTATTCTCTGAGGCCTTTACTTAGCATTTCTTCTTTTATTTCCTTTTTTGGGAAGTGTTTATTTTTGATTTTTGCCATTCCCCACCTCCCGATCACCCTCCTCTGTCTCCTCCCTTCATTCTTTATGCATCCCATCCTCCTCCCGCTCCTCCTCCTCTGGGTCTCACTGTCTTTCTTCTTCTCCCACCCCTCCAAAAACCCACTTTCATTTTCTGATTATTCTCCTGATTGTTTCCCTCTCCTCCTCTCTTAAACTGTCACCTCTGCCTTTCCTCTCATCTTCTCCCCGCTTCTTCTTCCTTTTGATCCCGCTCCTCCACTTAAATTGTCAACCCCTCATTCTCCACTTCCTTCTCGCTCGCTCACGGTCCGTTTCTCCGTCGCTTCTTTCACGTCTTTTCACCGTCCTCCCTTTCCTCCTCATTCTTACATCTGCGCTGGCCCTCTGCCTCAGAGACTAGGAAGGGTTGAGGAAATAACACCCATCCTCCGTGAATGAGCCATGCCAAACGGTCTCCCGCCCTGGTTGAACGGACCATTCGCAACATGACCCGGTCCTGCATCGTAAATCTTTGCCAGCTTCTAAGCTGCTTTGCCACATCAGCATTGAAGGGAGTTAAGGCTACCCTTCCTCTCTTAGTTATTTTCAGATGCATGCCATATTACCTCATTCATCTTCGAGTAGAAGAATAAATGCAGTCTAGAAGGACTGTACCACAGCTAGCAATATGAATTCTTGGAGCTGGCCCAGCAGAGCGCAGGGTGGGGGGAGGGACAGACGGGGGATGTTGTGGTTCTGTGGGCCGGCAGTAGGAAGGGAAACAGTCCAGAGAGACCAGCGTGGGAATGGGTCAGCATTTCTGACAGCTCAAGCCAAGCCCCCACCCTCTCTCCCTCGCCCTAACCATCCCTTCCTTAACTCCCCTCTCCCCCATCTGCTCACAGCAGCCTTTTTCCCTCCCTCCGCTGTTTTCGAGCTTCCTCTTCACTTTTCTCCCTTCCTTCCCTCTGTCCCTCCTCTTGCCAAGGAGGGGTGAAGAAGTCTTTTCTCATGAGCTTTTCCCAAATTGTTTTCACTGACATTTCTGAGATATTTTGCTGTAAAGAAAATATTTGGACATACTTCTCCCTAATAGGTTCACTGATGGCGATGTTTAGTGTGCTTTCCATGCAGGCGGTTTAAATCAGCGAAAACACACTACTCAGGGTGTGAAACACACGTTATTCATATGCTTCACTGTAGCTGCCACGGTGAAGTCCACGGCATTCGTAGTAAAGCACCAATAATGGGAAGGTTTCCTTTATTTACATGCTGTACTCGGCCACTCAAGAAATAGGCGTCTGGTGGAGACGCCTATGTGTCCTGGTAACCTGCAATTTATTGCTGTGGCTTCACATCATTTCGTACAGGAAAAGTTGTCGACTATGATAAAATCTGCAGATTACTCCTTTTTCCATTATTGTGCACACCCCTTCCTTTCCCTTTTTCATTTCCCACCTCTCCACTTTATCCTCACTCTATCCCATTTCACTTGCCTGTTCTCTTCTTCTCCTATTTTTTCTTTCTTCCATTATCCACCATTCCACCTCTCACCGTATTTCTGTCAGTATGCTGATAGACTTTGGGGGCCTCGCTATGGAAAGGGATATTAAATCAGGGCTTTGGTTGTGTATGTGTCTCCAGCCAAGGCTGTGATTGACAGGAATGCTAATTCAGCTTTCAGGAGTTTTTTCTGTCTTTCTTTCTTCCTTTTTTTTTCCTACTGAGGAATCTTTAACCCTGAGATTGTCGTCGTCACCGCCACCAAGGACTCCTTTGTTCCATTTTTAGCTGTTTTCGTTTTCTCATGACATTCGGTGCTGTTTCTGGGACGGTTCAGTCCTTCGGGAATTACAGCAGTTGTTGTTTCACTACTTTTTTTTTTAGGTCTCACAAAAACATCACTCTGCTCTGATATTTTAAATAAGGGTTAATGTACTTTTTTTTGCAGTGGAGCTCAATTGACCTTAATAATGAATGGAAAAGAAAAAAAAACTCTTTCTTGTATTTTTTTTGTTTGCTAAAATGTAAATATTGTGCTAGCGCTCTCAGTGTACAATGTATATCACTGGCCCGCAGGGCTGGAATTCAGGATAGACCCTCCTCTGGATAAAGCTGATTTTCTACACTCGGAGATGCTGAATAGTTTAAACTAAGCAGACACACATGCACATGTGTAAAGCATTGCCTGACGTCACTGATGTCACCGTCCCACAGGTCTAACTTGGGCGTTAGCAGATTCATCTGTTCTGTTATGACTAACCCTAACATGCCTCATATGAGAGGGAGAGGGGGTTGGGGGAACAGCATAGTGGGTGGGGGAGGGGGGGGGGGGGTGTTGTTCACAAGCTGTAAAACCTCACATAAACCCTGGCGGCTTTAGCTCGCCTCACCACACGTGTTGCAATTAACATGCAACGGCATGCTTCGCTGGCCGGCCTCAAAGGCTGCGCTGCGATGTTAGGTAGCTGGGCATGTGGTGAGCAGTGGAAGTGTAAAGGTCAGTCGGGGCAACACAGATCAAGCATGGAGCTGAGTTCATAGATGTCAGGTGGCCAGAAACACTGCACTGCACAATTTGATACCTTAAAAAAAAGGAATAGTTTCAGTGTTGGGTAGTATTGCATTGTTTGATATATGATATATAATTTTACTTTTGGGTGTAGTCTCTTTTCCTTAAAACTGTCTATTGTACTTCACTTGAGTTTCCTGCATTCCCCAGACTGACTTTGGACAGACCCGAGAGAAAGGCCTGAACTTGTTGCTTTCAATCAAATTTAAGAACATAAATATACAGTAGCTTGCAAGCCAGTTAGATTTTTGGACAGTGGAGTCTTGTTTATGATAGCATGCAGCCGCACCCTGTACTTAAACCTTTGCGTTAAATAAATAATTTTATAACTCGCAGCATGTCTCTGAATGATTGTGTGAGGTATAATGCAAAAAACAGATGTTTGCCCATGTTTTAGACATGATCTGCAATGACCATGCATCATCTGCTGTGTGCTTAAATGCAGCAGGAGTTACGACCCATGTAGCAGTGCTGAATGAATTTAATGCAAGAAATAATTTGTACAGATATTTGAGCTTGCTTTTGAGGAGTAAACTTTTATTCTGCTGTCTAAAGTTCTCCACAGTTAAAACAATGGCACAGATTAACCAATTGCAATGCAGCAGCTTCATTTGTGATCTCGCCCCAACCGGTCACAGCAGATGGCTGCCCCTCCCTGACCCTGGTTCTGCCTGAGGTTTCTTCTGTTTAAAAAGAGTATTTCCTTCCCACTGTTGCCAAAGTGATGCTCATAAGGGGTCGTTTGATTGTTGAGGTTTTCTCTGTATTATTTTAGGGTCTTTATATTATAATATAAAGTGACTAGAAATGACTGTTGTTGTGATTTGGTGCTATATAAGTAAAAGTTAACGGAAACTTAATTATCTGAAAGCCAACAGGTAGTGATAGCTCTGGTTGCAAAAGGACTTCCAGGCCTATAGAAGTCTATGGCAGAACGGCTTTGTTTCACACTCCACACACACACTCCTGTCGAGTGTATTATTTCGAGTCATGTTAAAGAAAGAGAAATCTATTTTGAAAATTTAGTTCATACCAAGTGACATCACGATATCACCTGCTAGCATCCTGTATTTTACAAGCCATTGAGCACATCTTGTTTAATCCTCCTTTATGACTCTTAGAATGATGATAAGACGAGTGTTTACCGAGGTCAGAGAGCGAGGCAATCAAGGGTCATTTGCCCAGACTTCTATGAAATCATTAGTCTTTTTGAGAGCAGATCAGTCGTCCCCTGCTGCCTATTAAGAAGAATGCAGGTAGCGTTTTGTCTTTAGTTGTAAGCTGTGTTTGTCTTTTATACTATATACAGTGGCCAGTTAATTTGATTGCGTCATATGTTGCATATATATAACTGTAAGAGTAGTATCAGTGTTGTCATCTAGCCCCGGGCGTTTCAGCAAAAGCTGAGCTTGTCTATCATTTAATTGATGCGTGCTTCAGCTATGCACGCACCAAATACAGCTAAGAGAAGTTTTTATTGTAGTATATCAACAGTACTCTGTATATAGTAACCATTGTCCATATGTAAATATGTAAGAAAAATGTGTATGTTTCTGTCCTGTGTACTGTTTGTTTGTCTATGTGTCTTTCTGGCTGCTGTTACAACCAAATTTCCCCTTGTGGGACAATTAAAGGATTATTGTATTCTATTCAACTCTGGAAAAATACGATTGCTAAATTTAATGCTGTATTAAATTCTTTGGAAGAATTATGAACTTTTAAGATTACACTGGTTATTGGCCAGTGTACACACACACACACACACACACACACACACACACACACAGCTCTCCTGCTTCCTCCGTTCCTGCACTGACCGGACTAGTACAAGCTGCTGGCCAGAAACACTGTTTCACTGCTCTCTTATCCTTAGCCAAGCCATGTCTCCAGACAGAGTTTTTATCAGCTCGTGAAAACTGCAGCCACGATAAGAAGTATTGGTGGTTACACAGCTGACAGCTCCACTTGATAGAAGAGAAGGGGTGGGTGGGGGGGACTTGGGGTAAATCCACCAGATTTGGTCACTGCGAAGATTACAGTCCAATTTAAAGAACCGCTCACTTTGAAGTTTCTAACTGCTAAGCTAAATTGAGGATAGGGAGAAAGGAGATGAGGGGTTGAAAGTTGAAAATAGATAATGCATGCCTTTGTCTTCTCACTCTCTCTTTCTTCTTTCGTCTTCCCGCAGGATGGCAAAGAATGATGATGATGAAGAGGAGGCGGCCCGTGAGAGGAGGCGCAGGGCACGCCAGGAGAGGATGAAGAGCAAGGAGAGCGAGGAGCCCAGCAGCCAGTCAGACAGCCTGGTTATGACCAACAGCCACAGGTATAGCAAAACAAGCTCTCGTACGTAGTCCAGCAGACGACTGATTGGCTCCCTCTTTTTTTTTTTGGATCGGCTGCAAAAGCGAGAGAGCACCAGTAAAGTCCAACTAATAAACTCTCAACGTAATGTCATTTTCTGGGTTTAGGGTGTCGGAGTGGAGCTGCATGGTTAGATAGTCTACCGCCAGACGTTTTTGAGAAAGCTTTAGTAATTTAAGTGAACTAGCCCATGAAAACTCCCAAAAGGAGAGGTGCCAGAGTGTATATGAGGAGTAAAAAAATCACTTCTCTAAAACCTAAAGTCTCCAAACACAATAAGACTGCGGATAATTTATAAGTGCAGGTTTGAGATAAATTGTGTTGGCTACAGTGGAAGTGGTGGGTCGCTCTGACATCTAGTCACACAGACACTGCTTTGTGGTGATGAATGTTTCCTCTCTGTAAGCGCTTAGATACATCCTGGGGTGGTCAAACAACAAGGGGATTGTGCAGAAGGATGCTGAGATAGGACCTAGTTCTTGCTAGCCATTGTTGATTGTGCAGATGCAAGGATAATGTTTGGCAGACTTTTAGGTCACAGTATTGTGAGTCATGCTGTAGTCATGCCTCAAGGTGGAAGGATAGTCACTGAATATTTTAGTTAGAAAATATAAATACACTTACTCCACACTTTATTAGGTACATCTTGGTAGTACCAGGTTGGGCTCTCTTGTGCCTTCAAAACTGCATTAATTCCTCATAACAGAGATTTAACAAGTTGCTGGAAACATTCCTCAGAGATTTTGGTCCACTGCAGATTTCTTGGCTGCTTATCTCCCATTCTACCACATCTCTAACAGGAGATCTGGTGACTGGATTGAGGCCTGGTGATTCTGGAGGCCATTTGAGTACAATAACCTCATTGTCAGTTTGAGATGATTTGTGCTGTGTTATATGGTGCATTATCATGCTGCATGTAGAAATCAGAATGTGGGTACACTGATCTTAAAGGGATGGACATGGTCAGCAACAATACTTGGGTAGGCTGGAAGTGTGCCAGGAAAATATCCCCAACACCATTACACCACCACCATCAGCCTGACCTGTTGATTCAAGGCCGGATGGCTCCATGCTGTCGTGTTGTTTATGCCAAATTCTGACCTCCCGTCTGAGTATTGCAGCAGAAATAAAGGCTCGTCAGATCAGGAAAGATTTTTCCAGAAAAAAACAGATCTTCCAATTTTGGTGAGCCTATATGAATTGTAGCCTCAGCTCCCTGCCCTCACCTCACAGGAGTAACACCTGGTGTGGTCCATCAGCTATAGGCCATCTGCTTTTGATTTGATTTGAGGTTTGATATGTTGGGCATTCAGAGTTGTTCTTCTGTGTCCCTTGGTTTTAAAGCGTTGCCTTCATATCAGCTCGAAGAAGTCGGGCCATTTCTTCTGACATGAACAAGTTGTTTTCGCCCAGAAAACTGTGGCTTCCTGGTAGGGCTGGGTCATATCATACCGGTATAATGTTGGGCAACGATAGAAAAATGAAATACCGCGATAGAATATGCTTGATGGATTGTCGGAGCATTACGGCTATCGTAGGCAGGAGCCTCGCGGAGTGATACGTACTGTGCGTCAACATAATATTACCGTATTGTGTGTGCATAACCTATAAAGTTTTGTAGATATTATACATGGTTATGCTGAGGATATGTTGGCCAATTTCCACTGGAAATGCCTTTTGGTTAAACTGTCAGCAAGGAATTTGTATCTGGACTGCCAAATTTTTATATAACTTTAATGCACATAAAACATCTGCTTGTTTAAGAGAAAATACATTGATGGGGGGGGGGGTTTGCACTAATAAAGTTGTGGAGTTGTAAAGTATTTTGTCTAGTGTCAATTATATCATCAGTTATATCGTTATCGCAAATTTTCAAATGTATATCGTGATAAATATTTTTGGTCATATCGCCCTGCTCTACCTCCTGGATATTTTCTCTTCTTCGAACCATTCTCAGTAAACTCGAGCGATGGCTCTGTGGGAAAATCCCTGCAGATCAGCAGTTTCTGAAACACTCAGAAAAGCCCCTCTGCCACCAGCAATCATGCCACGTTCAAAGACAAATCCCCCTTCTGATTCTCAGTTTGAACAGCAGCTGGTCTTGATCCTCTCTACATGCCTAAAAGCACAGAGACACAGTGATTGGCTGATTAGATATGTGCACGAGTGAGAAGGTGACCAGGTGTACCACATGAAGTAGCCAGTAAGTGTGTATTTTAGTCACGCTAAAGCAAAGCTTTATAAAAGATTATCTTGGTTTGTTTGGAGGTCCTTTAGCGCAGACAAAACTAAACAAAATTTTTTTACACATTTGTGCTCTGATGCAACGCTTAATCCTCATGTATTTGGTAATGTTACACATTGTGGGTTAAATTTTATGCCACAGCAACTATTGACTCGGCATCTAAAAACATGCTAACTATGATAGCATGTTAGCATGCTATCGTAGTTAGCATTCAGTCCAAAGTTTTAGCAGGTGTTAGCATGGCTGTAAACTGTAGGCTATGGCTGTATCTGAGCACATACAAAAGTTCCCACCTAAAATCAAAATTTCCATTCATTATAAGGCCTCACCTGAGTTTATTTGAAGAGCTGTGGTGAAGACCAGTCAGTAAAGCCATGGGTCTACATTTTCTGCTGTTCTTGGCTATAAAGCTGTCAGTAATAATGCAACCTCTTTCTGGAAATTATGATTACACAGGGGTTGCGGCCTTCCACCAGGGGCAGCTCAGAGGTAACAGAAGATAATGTCATGGATTATCTTTCCATGCCCACATTTTTATAACGGCTGACGTCTGCTGTGACCTCACCCCTTCCTCCTCTTTGACACGAATACACACAATGTGACATTTGTGCCGTCTCTCTCTTTCTCTCTCTCTCCTCGTAGTGTCACAGAGACGGTGTCTGTGAGCAGCTCTTATGGAGGCGGTGGAGATGACGAGGACCAAGCCCTACTGGACCGCATGGCCAAACGTGAGGAGAGACGGCAGAGGCGCATGAAGGAGGCGCTGGAGAGACAGAAACAGCTGGACCCCACTGTGACGGAGGGCAACGACAGCACCGCCACGGAGAAAAACAGCGCAGAAGAGGAGAGGCCCTCCTCCTGGCGTAGGGGACGTTACCGTGACAATGACGACGAGGCTGAGAAGATGGAAACCTATAGCTCGAGAAGAGAGGAGGAGAAGGAGCGAGAGGAGCCGAGGGAGGAAGAGCAGGCTGCCCCTGAAGGGGGAGAGGAAGAAGCGGAGGGGGTAGATGAAGAGGAGGAGCAGCCAGTTGCAGTTGTGGAGGACAAACCAAGAAGGTCTTACTTGAGAGACCAGGTCAGTTATCAGGTCACCATTCTTCTTTCATGTCAGACATTAAGTTAAGCTGGTGTAACCGACAGCCTTGGCACATTTGATCCTTGTTTCTATAGGCTTCAGCTGAAGAGCCTAAAATTCAAAACAAGGTATGGTTAGTGATTTGTTGTCTTTTTTGTTACCTTTGATTTGATCGCTGAGCTTACTTTCAAAGAACTGCTATAATCCTTTTTCATAGGACTTCGCCGAAGAAGACAGACATTCGGTAGTCAGTGAAAGTTCAAATCAGACCAAGTCGTCAAATTCAGAGGCTGGGGAGGATACAGTAGCATCAGGGGAAGCTGAAGAGGTACCAGAGGATGATAATGTAGATAATTCACAGGGGAACAAGCCTATGTTACTAAGAAATGACAGTGAAGAGGACTTTGAGGTATCTGAATCAGAAGATAATGAGGTATCATACATGCGGTAAGAACTTCAGTAGAGGTGTGATGCACAGCACGTGAAATTTCTTTGGATAACTTCAGTGTCTAACTAGACAGAAATGTTTACATGTTAAACCTCTCAATGAGACATCTTGTTGACGTGTTGATTTATGACACTGAAATTACCCGGACACCTCGTGCCGTCTAGCATGGTTTGCAACATTTGCAAACTGGTAATGACAGGTCTGTGTTTGATGAGGTGCGGTTTACAGCCGTGTGGTCAGACTTTTCAAAAGGTTAATGCTATGCTCCACAGAGTGGTCACATTTTTTTTCTGCATGTCTTCCACCTCAGCCATGAGTGCAACAACACATCACATTACACTGGCTCCACTTCAGCAACTCAGTGAGGCATCAGGTCATCTTTCGATATCTGTCAAAAGTTTAAGATTGCAATAAACCCTTTTGTACAGGGCACTAGTGTTGTCCCTTAGTTGATCCAATGTCTGGAACAAGCTCCTTTAGGCCGTATTCCATCACTACCAGCAGATTGCTTCACTCACCAGTAGTTTTAGTGTAAGACACCAGCTTGTCTGCAAACCGTCACCAGTTTTTGCAGTTGAAATTCAAATGTTCGACTGTCCTTCTTAAAAGTAAAAATTATGCCTTGACACTGAAAAAAAAAAACACATTTCAAAAGCACAGTGTTTAGTATTTATTTATTTCTGTTTGTGGTTTAGGCTGCACTTGTCGCTGCTTCAGTACAAAAATTGGCGAGGGTGTGCAACAAGTTGGTGTCTTCCATGCAAACTGCGGGTGACCACTGCAGTTGCCTTTCAGTTTTTGCTGCTGCATCATATAGTTCTTTACAACCACTTTCATCAAGCGACAGCAAGCAACCTCCCATAACCACTCGTTAACTGGTGGACGAAATGTACATTTTCCCTAGTATCTGGCAGTTGCCAACCAGTTGCCAACCAGTTGCCAACCAGCCTGTGTAGCTGGGGCCAGTTCCTTCTGGTTGAAAAAAGAGGGTTTGAACTTGCCTATTAGGGGTTACCTGGACATATGGCTGTGTTTTAATGTGGATTCACCACTTCAACATAGACAGATAGATAGCTATGACAAAAATAGGGAAAAGCATATTTAACTGATGACGTCAGCATTTTATATTGAAATGGTGTCAGTGCAAGAATAAGAAAGTTTATAGCGCTTTCTTGGTAAAGATTCATAATTTGCATTACATTCATAATATATCCCATGGTCTTCAAAATTTGACTGGATATGTACTTCACAGAAATAGTAATTATCACATATAAGACTTTAATTATGTTTCTGATTATGGACAGCAAATGGATGTAGGAAATACCCAGCTGGAGACACTCCCAGTGTGATCACATGTTAGATAATCCTTTGTCAACAGTAATCCTGGAGTGGACGTAGTGTGATGTGATGTTCTGTGTTATTTTATTTGGGCGTGCTCTCTTTCTCTTATGGGATATCATGTGATGTCACATGATTGAATCCAATCACACTTCACTCTATGCACCTTTCTGCCTACCTTTGTTGTTCAGTATCACTCTATCTTGCTTTCTGTGTGTGTGTGGGGGGGTGGCTTTAGGTGAATGAGCCCAGAGAGGAGAGGGAGGATCAGAGGAAGCACAACGGAGGGCTGCATGAGGAGGCGCCTCCCAAACAGCACAGGAAACCTGAGAGGACCACCAGGTACACAACAGCAACAAAAGCACACACTGTCTCATTGTCACCCTGAGGCCAAACTGGGGATAGCCCAGTCCTGTGAATTATTCAAGCGCCTGAGCTGTCAGCAGTATCGCTCAGATTCGTGTGACAGTTTGACGCTCTCTAATTTGTGAAAAATCATAAAGACCAGAATGCAATTTGTATTTACACTGTTGCAAAAATGTGAAGATTGCCAGTAGTTTGTGTCATCTAACTCGATAAATGTTCTGTTTTTTACTGCAGACAAACAGAAATTAGGCTAATATTTTCTCATTTTCAGTTCAATATTTTGTCACCTATCTGATAATGGTTATTTAAGTCCTACTAAAAAAGATAATGATGCCTTTATTCTGAAGCAACAGGTGACTAATTCGTTAATGAAACCTGTATGCATGAATAAAACACACAGACTCAATGAATGTGACTAATAGCAGCTGCGCTTATCTAATCTTTCTTGCAAAAAAAGGCTAGATATAAAAAACCACTTAGCTACAGTGCTGTGCATAAGTCCTGAGCCGCCACTCATTTCTCATTTCTTCATTTACTTGTATTATTTGAGCAGCAATTCTTCAGGCATTTATAAAGGTCTTTCAGACTTTTTCTTTGGACATTGGCTGTTTTTCACACTTTTCAGTCCTTGCACCCGACCATTTTCAGAGAAATGTTTTTGTTATGCTACTTAATGCTGACCTGTGACTCATTCAAGCATAAAAAAGACACCTAACTCCAGAGATGAGTCAGTGTTCTGTCTACACATAACCAATAAATTTATCTTAAGGTACTTTATTGCTAACAAGCAACATTTGTTCCCAGATCTTTAGTTGAATCTGCAAAAAAAAAGCAAAGAACACAGTCTAACAGACATGAAATAGCTTTTTTAATCTAAACGACTATTTTAAGTCTCAAAAACTTGGTATAGCTCAATGTAAAGTGTGTTCTTTTCAAAATAGAGGGAATTGTAAACTCAGAAAGTACATCAGATCCAGCATGGAATACTAACCGGAAACATGTGATTGGCAACTGCTTCGGTGTTTACTGTGACAATAATCAGCAAACACATTGTCAGTGTAGTAAAACACAAACACAGTGGAACACCATCAGTCATGGATTGGCATCCCCAGAGCCTTGACCACAACATTACTGAAGCAGTGTGGATCAAATCAGCAGAAAATGGAACAAAAGGCAGTAAACATCCAAAAAAAGAGCTTTGGGTGTCCTTCAAACAGGCTGGAGAACTATTTCTGAAGACTACTTAAAGAAATGAGAAGAGAGTTCAGGCTGTGTTAAAGAATTAAGGTGGTCATACCGAATATTGATTTTCAAGTTCATTAGAATTCCACAAACTCTGATTGTGCCTTATATATTGTATTTTCATTTGTGTTTGCACATTTCAGCAAATTGCTGGACTTATTTCTGCACAAGTTTGATTTTTATGAAGAAGCTCAAGACCTTTGCTGATATATCAGTGACTCTACTCTTGTCCACTTGTGGAAAAGTACTGCAGTAACTTAATATACCAGGCCCAAAGGTCAGCTGAAAAGATCAAACTACAAATAACCAAAGCTCATTGTGACCGAGTGCGAGGAGAGGACAACAGTCTGTTGATAAACAACATTATGTACTGCATTTTAAAGGAAATTAGTTTTATCAGACAGGAAGTTATGTATGAGGCTGACATTTATCATTTATTGCACAGGCTGGTGTGAAAGTATAAACATGTAGCCCGAGGCTTCTGAAACATAATTGAAAAGCAAATCTCATTCAGACTTTCAAGAAAAACACGTTGTTTTTGTTCAGCTGGCAGAGTGGCCGTGTTTTTCTGTCACAGGTCACCTGCAGTGAGTTCTCAGGTTGAAACACTGGAACGAAACTTGATACCGCCTGTAACTTTATCTTTGCAAACGTGATTGCATTTGTTTGTTGTGTGAATTCCATGAAGGCAACATCTTCTTCTGGTGTGCATTTGAATACCTGGATCAAAAGGCAACCAGCTTTCCACTCCGACCCGTGTGCTGACCTGTGTTTTTATGTGTCCTTCCCAGCCGCGGCAGCGTGCGCTCCCCCGAGCCTTCTGCGGGTGATGACCCGGACGAGGACGCCCGCCTGGAGGCGGAGCGCAAGCTGGAGGAGCTGAAGCGTCGTCGCGATGATGCGGAGAGCGGGGAGTTTGAGAGGATGAGGCAGAAGCAGCAGGACGCCGAAGCTGAGCTGGAGGAGCTGAAAAGGAAGAGGGAGGAGAGGAGAAAGGTGCTGGAGGAGGAGGAGAGGCAGAGGAAGGAGGAAGAGGCAGAAAGGAAAGCCAAAGAGGAGGTGGATGTTTTGTTTTGTTTTACTTAACTTTTAAGCTGTTTTTACTCTGTTTTATCCCATCTCTATGTAAATGTTTTGTTTAAAAAAAAATCATGATGTTATAAAAGTCTGAGTTTCAGGCAAGTGGCCGATGGACGCAAGTCTGAGTGTCATCTTACAATCGGTGGGAGACTGGAATCAGCAAAATTATTGTGCATGTGCAATGAAGTTCTGAACTGGTTGCCTTCGAAGTGGATGTTTCAAAGATGGGGACCAGTTCTCTGACCACCTGCAGTCAGTTGTTGTCTTCAAAGCAAATTTGATACATCAATAAGAGCAATAAGTTGCTATGAGTCTCTTCTTGTGATAATTGGGAACTGTGATAAATGTAAAAAAATTCAAATCAATCTCTGGGCTACCACCAACGGTTCTTAGACGCTTCTCTCTATTCTTCTTTCTCTCTATTATGACTGAATTATCACACAATTCTGGTTTTCAGTCATCTTTTCCTTTTTTAATATTGTTCTTTTGTTTGTTTGTTTTTGCCCTTTCATCTTTGGATTAAGCCACATTTCTATGCAAATGGCTTATCGGAGTCTCCGATATATCCATGAAGCTGTCCCTTTAAACTTGAAAAAGCACGAAAAAGCTACACATCCCTGAACTATATGTTTACGTAGTTACAGGAAAAATTGCAGTTATTCAGTTTTGTAGCCCAAGAAAAGAAGCTTGCTTTCTAATTTGGATCTTGTTGAGTCCAGATGAAACACCTGCTGAGATATTTGTAAGCTCCTGCACACACAGTGTTGTGTCTGTTCCCATTATTGTTATAATAAAAAAAAGGAGGGGCTGTAGTTGGGGATAGCAAGTCTCGAGAACGGCCCATCTCTTACAAATGAGTCATTCTGCAACAATAACACACCGTGTGTGCTTAAACCTCTGACTGGGCCAACAGCGAAAGATCGAAACCAAAAAACCCCAAAACAATCGAAAGAAGAATGGACTTGAATGGTTTTTATTGCCTGCCCACACAGCTGTTGCAACAATCAAATTTCAAATGCAGACATCAGTGAGAATGAAGTCAACAACCGTCCCTGCAGTCTTTTACATTTTCTCATGCTCTGCACCATGTTGATTCATCCCTTTGCACCTGTATGAGCAGAAACCCATGCATCACTCTCTCTCACACTTGCACCGCTGTGACGTTATCTCGCCATACGTCTCCGTTATCATGACTCAACCTATTTGGGTCCCCGCTTGTAACTCACATATGTCATTCCTCTGTCTCCTCTTCTTACAACATCCTCGTCCTTGCGTATCTCAGACGCGATAACCTCTGCTTTCCTTCGTGTTCCCCCGCTGTACCGAAACGCGTCGCTCATTTTCGCTTGCAGTCAGCTTGCGCCGAGGCCCCTACATTCTCGCTATTACCCTGACTGGTCTTCTTTGTTGCTCTTGGCTCCGAACGTGGCGGCCCATCTCTAGCTATCTGCCCCTGTTCTTCTCCTCTTGTGTGATGTTAATGAGGCCTTTTGGTTTGTAATTAAAAGATGGCCCAGAGATACAGAGAGACTAATTAACCAAGACAAGGCTGCCGGAGAGGGCTGATATACTGCCAAGCACCAGCCCTCTTCTGAATACTGTACAAATGATTCATACTTTTTTTCCTTTCTTTTTTTTTAACTCTTGATAGTCTGCTGTATCAGGCTTTTCAAAATGCCTTTTTTCTCCCGAGGCAGCCGATGGCTGTAAATAAGAATTTACTCAGAGTAATTGAATTCGAGACTGACCTGCTTCATTTGATAAAATAAGTAAATCAGTTAGAAAGTGTCTGGGTCGGCTGCATTTTTGATTGTCAACTGCCAGTGACATTTTCTTTATCATGTGATAGCCTGTGGCAGCATAAGTATGTTTCCATTTAGTTAGAGTCGATACAAGCAGCTAGCAGACACAAGCTACCATTACCTGGCAGGACTGCTGTAATTAAATTGACCAACGCGTTCCCTGTCAGAGACACTCAGAAATGCCTGCCATCTCTTTCTCAGGAGGAGAAGAGGAAGATGAAAGAGGAGATCGAAAGGAGGAGAGCAGAGGCGGCTGAGAAGAGACAGAAGGTGGATGACACTATGGATGGAGAGGGCAAACCGTTTAAGTGTCTCAGCCCACGAGGATCCTCTCTGAAGGTCAGTCCAACTATCTTTGACTTCTCACCTCAGGTTTTCCATTCTGGTACTGCGCATATGGGTTAGGATAGAAATAGAAGCAGCAATAGAAATCAAAATACAAAGATCATTCGGCGGCCTGAACAGGCATATGTCACTGGCAGATTTTTTTCAGCGGGGGCTAACAAGCCGATTAGGCAGAGATGAACTCTGTTTGTTGTATGAAAATGCAGTTCCTGACTGACTTTTATTCCAGTAAAGCCTGAACCATGAAATATTTGCCAGATTTTTTTTCGCTGGATTATTAACTGAACCTTCAAATTTAAAAAAAAAACATAAATTTGCAATTGAGTTTTAATTTCTGTAATTTTTCCAAAAACTGATATTTTTGTGCAATGTATTGCTCACGGTAGTCATGCTTACGTCTTATTGGATACTGCAGGGTTTTTTTTAAAAAAAATGGGTTAAATCCATCTGAGCTGTTTTTAAAATCAGCATCTTAAAATGGGACTAAAACATTTGCACTTAATGGCTGAATACATGATTTATTGTTGACCTGTAAGGATAAGCTGAAATGCAGTGAAGCTCTTAATAGTTTGATGAAGTATGATGATGTAAACTCTAATCATTCAAGGTAAATTAGTTTCAAACTGCATATTTTTCATCCTTAACTCAAATAAAACGTGCAAAAATGTTTGGAAAATTAAGTGTTGTAATGCTAAGCTAATCTTTACATCCCTGACAGGCCCCCACACTATGTATGAACACACTATAATGACCACGCTAACACTTGTAGCTTTGGTTAAGCAGACAGTCAAACTATTAATACATATTTGTGCTTGTGTTTTTGAATTGGACAAGAGAGTAAAAGCATGCACTTCATCTAAAACTATCAGGCTAAATTGTTGCGACCATCAAAAATCAACTTGTGATCCTGCTGCCTTTAAAATGACTGCTTTAGAGACAGGGACCAGGTCAACAACCACTTAGTCAGCTGTCGTCTTCTAAGAAACTTTACTGATCAAAAGCCAATAAGACATTGTCAGGCTCCTATCAGTCTGCTATTAGTTTGTTATTCAGTGGGGTTAAGTTGCCAATTACATGTGATTGACAACCAGTTAGCAACCAGTCGAGAAAAGTATTGCTAAGAGACATGTCACAGACGAGTTGTGCTCATCAGTAAAAACTGGCTCAAATTTATTTCAACATGCTGGCTGCCTGCCTCCATTTATAAAATAGATGGCAATTATTTGCAAACCTTCACCATTTTGTCTTAAAGTGATTGCAGTCAGGTTGAGTCAGAATTGAGTCAAAAATTAATTCACTGGGCAACCACTGATATTTTACTACATTGCAAGTGGCATCAAAGCTAACAATCAAACCAGCATTTGCATCCAAAGCTATTTGACAATGTAGTGTAGTGAACAGCGGGTGAACACTTAAATAAGTTTAAGGCTTAAAACAACTTTATAGCATTTGCGTGCTGTACTAAACTCCATTTGCACTGGTTCCTTTGCAGTCGTCAGCAGAACTCTGTAAAAGCTTTCCTGCAAACCTGCAAACACCATCTATCCTTCAGTGCAGCAAAGCCTACTCTGAACATTCAAATATTTGGAGAGATTAACCGCCAGGTGACTGGCATCTGCACAAGTGTTATCTAACTGAGATAAAGGAGTGGATTTCATAAAACCAGAGAGAGAGATGCAATAATCAAACTGTAACTTGTTTTTTTAAAACTGTCTAAATCTAAACCCTTCTCGAGAAATGCACGAAGAAAAGTTTCCCCCCAACCCTCCCCACCGCCTTATCTAAAGATAAATGTTTGTCACTGCAAAGGAACGTTTAATCAACTCAAATGTGAATAAATGTTTTCAGTTTTGCCAAAAGCCAACTCCCACGCACACAAAATCTAGGGGGATTTTTTAGCCAGTGGAGAAAATCTAATTAGTGACAGTTAGCTGTAATATCCATCTGGCTCATCCCAGTGAGACTCTAGACTAGAGGTTTGGCTCTAATGGTGTGTGAGCTCTGATTGTACTAGACCCAGGCACTTCTTTTAATTGTGGTCACTTTGTGAACAGTAATTCTCATGCCCCCTTCACTCCCTTCACAGACAAAGCTTTACTTTGTCGTCATGTTCACTGTACGTACAAGTGTTTCTTCGTGACTGTGTTTGTTTGAGTGCATATCTATCTGTTGTGTTCTTCACGTACACGGAACATATGAACAGTTATGGTGCTGTGTTTTGCTTTGAGTTAATTTGTGTGTTTTCGCAACAGATGAAATAATCCAAAAAAGGAGGGGTCTGGAAACTCCATAAATTAAATTAAAATCATATAGCTAATATGAATGTTGCCTTAACAAACATTTGCAGACACATTGCGTCTTTAGCATTTATTAAATGCCACATATTTCGATGTTTAGTGATTGTAATATCTGATATGAATTTCGGTTCAGTTATTCAGCTATTGCAAGGCATCTGAATAGTACTGACTAGCTAGCTAATTTTTGCTAGCAGGAAACACGCTTAAAACAAAAGGTACTCACTGTCTCGTAAGTACCTGAAAAGCTAGTTCCTTAATGCGGTTAGTACAAAAGGATATCAATAAAGACAAAACGGCATCTACCTGTTGCTCAAAACTGAAAATGGCTTGTTTGTGTGTAGTTTTTATTAAGATGAGTTTGAGAGCAAGCAGATCTGTCATGAATGTGAAAATGTTTTTGGATTGTAAGCAGGTTATAATATAGGGGTCATTTTAACAAGCAGCGATTTTTGGTACTTAAATGGGGGCTAAATTTAAACTCAGAAGGCTCATATGCTTGGGAGGTAGCTGATGCATTTCACAAAAAACGAAGTAACTCATTGTTAATTTAAGAAAATGGACAACCCAAAAGCTCAGTAGGTCGGGTATGTACCATATAAGCACTAAATCCCTGGACTGTCTCCACTATCCCTGACTATAAAGGAACATAAAACCACAGAAATTTAAGTTTGAACCTTTTGTTATTATAGGAGCACAAAATACGGGCGTAATAATCCCATAACTGTGAAGAAGATAGAGCATGAAAAGCAACTCTAATCTATTTCATGCTGAAATACCTTTTGCTACATAAAGACAACAGACAACAACAGATCTGTTTTTCTCTATATTGGCTCACGTGAATTGGAGCATATTCTTGCTTGATTTATGTGCAGAGTGAATTTCATGCCCCTTTGGTTTTTGTTGAACCTGTCCAAAGGCTACTTCCTATATCAAATTGACATGCATGCCATTGAAGACACACACTTTACTCCCCTCATTTCTTTTTGCTATTAGGTGCTTTTTGTTTGACAGCTGCCATTTGGTGCCTCCTGTTACACTAAAACGTAAAAAAAAAAGACTGTCTTACTATCAGGAATCAGCTCCCAGTGGAACTCTCAGTCCCGAGAGCTCGCCTTCATGTTATCAGCAGTAAACCACCATAACCCCGCTCTGTATTGTAGATAAAGCTCAGTGTTCTGTGGCAGAAAAGGACAGAGGGACGAGATGAAGGACAGGCAACAGGGATATGCAGGAAAGCGATTAGGGTTAACAGGATTACTGTAACTGCATTCGGATGGCTACGGCTCTTTAAAATGCGTCTGAGAATGGGGAATTTCCTGTCAGGGAGTATTTTTGGGAACTCCCACATTCGGTAGCAGTCGAGTGCAATGGCCTTCTTCATAAAGAGAGGGGAAGAGGGCCTTTTTTTCTGCTGTTTCTTCTTTTGTCCCTATTATAGGGTTTTGTGTTTTGTGTGTGTATGTGTGCATCTAAGGAACGCATGTGCTGCCCTCTCTTTTAGCCTTTTGTGCCGTTGATCATAAACAATCCTCAGAGATTCCCACAGACTAAAGGCAGAGAGAGCAAAGCGTTTGCTGTGGGGTGGGGGTCAGTTTCTGACTGTGTGTGCATGTCTTTCAGAGCATTTTGCACATAGAGGGAACAGTATCTTGGTGCTGCTCAAGTGAAGCCAAATTATATTACGTATGAAGGAAAATAATAATGAGATATTTACTATTTAAAAACACACCCTGCAAAGAGATTGCGGGAAATAAAGTTAAGTGCATGAAGGGGACCTATTTCTTGTCTGTGGTATATACTCTTACGATGATGGATGTTCATAAACATGGTCAAAGTTTAAAATATTGAGCAGAAGTAACCCCTGTATGGCAGAAGCTCAGGGCTCACACTGCTTTATTCTTGGATCTGTAAGCTGTCAATGAGAACAGATATCTATAATATGATCGTCTCAGGCACACAGCTCTGGCTGCAAGCATAGCAGCTCCACCCACCTTCTGTTCAAATTATCTGTTTGCCGGGTAAGGCAAAGGGAAGTCAGCTTGAAGTGGAGGGAAAGCGAGCTGAGATGGCCTTAGGTGTCACAGCAAGCCTCAGGTTAAAACAAATGAGGATTATTATGAACTATGTCTTTGGTGGAGTCAAGAAAAACAAAATCTGAAGCTGCACACAGGTTAACAGATCCCCTTTATGTTATTAATCATCAAAGCTTAGTGACTGTTTAGAACTAGGCGTGTCTACATGTTGAAGTTAGAAATGAGTTCATATTAACGGTAATAAAAGGATTGATGCACTTGAATCAGCAGCAGGGATGCTGTAATAAATATCTGAAGTGTGGTAGAGATGTACTGCATGCAGCGGAGCAATTCTGATGCAATATTTATAACTCACAGATTTCTAACCTTTCTTTACAGATTGAGGAGAGAGCCGAGTTTCTAAACAAGTCAGCACAGAAAAGGTAAGCGTCATCTTTTTTAGTCATGTTGACCTCTACTAACAACGCTTTTTAAGCAATCCTGTTTTTGCTGAATATGAACAATACAATCGAGAGCTAGACCCGAGGGTCTGTAGTGTAGGACGTAAAGCCCAAACTGTATGTAATGTGTATATCATTTTCAGGGCATTTAGATTTTTCATGCACTGTATGTTAATTTCTTGCTTTTGCCCAGCAGCACAATGAAGGCGTCTCATTGTCCTGTGGTGTCCAAGATAGACAACAGGCTGGAGCAGTACACCTCAGCTGCTCAGGTTAGCTCTGCATCAGCTTTGAAAACACTGATGGATGGATGGATGGATGGATGGATGGATGGATGGATGGATGGATGGATGATGGATGGAGTTGTTTGTCATTTTCAACAAGTTTCACGTACGTCTCCTGTGCAATCCCAGCCCATTCTTCTTTGGCGAATCTCTCAAGCTCCTCCAGATTTAATGGTCTTCTGACACAGATTTTTTGAATGGGATTCAAGTCCGGGCCTTAAGCTGCCCAGTCAGTAATGTTCACTTTAGTCTTCTGGAGGAGTGATGTGTGTTTTGTGTTGTTGTTTCTTCAGTCCTTCCACCTTGATAAGATTCCCAGTTCCAGACACACTGAAGCATCCCCAAAGCATAATACTACCACCATGGTGTTTTTAATGTGGGGATGGTGTTCTTTGGGTTGTGCACGTCTCTCGTCTTTCTCCAAACATAACCAGAATCTCTATAACCAAAGAGCTCCAGTTTCATCTCAGGTGACGGACTTCTAGTATACCTAATCATTCTCGAGGTTTTCCTTAGGATACTTCAGTCTGGTTTGAAGGTCTACAGGCTCACAGTTCATTCCCTGTGCGAGGTTCTAGTGATTGTCTTCTTTGACATCACAATTCCCAACTTGGTTAAGTCATTCTTTTGTGTCTCTAGTGTCTTGGCAGTTGTCCTGGGGTCTTTAGACACATTTCTCACTAGTTTTCTTTTCAGAGTCTTTGAAATCTTTCACTGCCTACCTCTGCCAGCCTTGCTCTGTGTGGCTCTGTTTGAATTTCTTGATGATACTTCTCACTCCAGTCCTCAACACTTGGAAACACTATGATAACTTTTTATATCCAGCATTTGCTTTGTGAGCATCAGCAATTGTTTTTCTCAAGATTTCTTTTGTTTTTGGCACGATGCTTTCTCAAGTGACAGCTCAAACCCTCACAAAGTTTTTATATTGTGTGTAAATTGGAAGATAACCCTCAGTTTTAACTTGACTAAATCTTACAAACCCTGAGCATCACAAAGTTAAAACACATCATTGCACAGCAATGGTTTGTGCTATGGCTCAATAATTTATCTGTACATAAATAGATATGTTGAAGCAATCAAAACATCATCATAGCTCCACCCACATTGCACATACCAGTCACTGATTGATCTGTGCATCTCTAGTGCAAATATCCAATATTTGTCAAAAAGCAACTATGCAGAAAAAGTAATATTTCATTCCGTAAGCGTTTTAATTTGCTTGACTAAAATGTGCCTGCACTGCCTATTTTTGGCTATCATTCTGGAAATATTATTATCATCAATCCAAAAGTGCCACTCCTGAGCACAACATTCTACTTTGACTCCCCAACTTAGCCAAAACATAACAAAGACGTTGCATTGAGTTGTTAGTATTTATGCTTTTTTCCTGAGCTTTTATCGCAGCTTAAAACCCAGATTTCTGTCTCCTCAGAGAGAGAACAAGGAGTCTCGATCCCCTCGCTCCGGAGCCGTGGATCTGCCCGTGGTCACCGACAGCATACGAAACATCAAGAGCATGTGGGAGAAAGGCAACGTGTTCAGCTCGCCTGGAAGCGGCGGGAGCACATTCAAGGTAAAAAAAAAAAAAAGAAAAAAGTAAAGGTGGTGCAGGATGTTAGAAAGTTGTTGAAACTTTCTGTGTGTATGAGCGAGAGAAGGACAGACAGGAAAGAGCCCAGTTCACTGGTCCTTCCTGCTCTGCCCCGCTGCCAGTGATGACCAGGCTTGGCTGACCTTTGACATTGTCCAAACAGGAAGCAGCTGTGATAAAGACAGGCGTAGCGGGCCGCATCAACGACTGGCTGAATAAAACCCCAGAGAGCAGCAAGACACCAGGAGGAAGGCCAGCGGTAGGTCAACGCTGTATGAGCACAGTACACTTAGCACTCACCTCAGAGCAAAATCCAGAACCAGAGCACATGAAGGTAGTGGCCTGCATTAGGGTTAGGGTCATCTTTTAAATATCATAAAGTTGTCATGGAAAACACAAGTAGTCATTCTTCTGCCAAAGTTTGTTTTGTTTTTCTCTTTTGTATTTTGTTTTTCTTGGCTCTTATTTTGAAGTGGGTGGTGCTTGGTTGGCAGAGAGTGATGCCACTGGCCTCTGTCAGAGACCCACCCCCGATGAGCCTGGTTCTGCCTGCTTTCATCCTGTTAAAAAGGAGTTTTTCCTTCCCACTGTCACCAAGTGCTTGCTCATAAGCGGTCTTTTGATAGCTGAGGTTTTCTCTCTGTTATTGCAGACTCTTGAGATGACTGTTATTATGACTTCACGTTATATAAATCAAATTGAACTGAATTGTACACCAGTCACGATTTAACAAGTTGACCCAGAATCCAATGACAGCTGGTGGGTTTTTCTTTAACTGTCAACCAAGGCCAAATCCCACTGTGGCCTCTACACCCTCCCATTTCGCTGGGAGTGTGAAGTGCTGTTGAAGGTTCTCTGAGGCCATCCTTGTGAAATAAAACAGGTGTATGGGCAGTTATCCGACATCGCTGCTGCTCCCACGTTAGACCAGTTGGCTTGGAACGGCTCTTAATGTAGCGGACCCTCCACATAACAGTGAGAGTGACTAGTAATAATGTGCAGCATTCCCTCTCCTGCTCCAGTCCCGCTGTCTTTTTATGCCTGTGTCATATTTACTGCTGCTTATGTTCTGTGTAGGACATGTTTTATGATCACTTTCAAACGATGCAGTGAAGCAGGTCAGTTGGACGCAGGCTGTATCCTCTCTCTGACTCCACCTGGTGGCCTCAAATAAAAATGAATTATGACGTGTGTGAGCTTGCTGCTCTCGCAGCTGTAATTTCCAGCTATAGTGCGTGTGGACAGTGTAGACGTGGCATCATTTTCAAGCATTTGATGCTAAACCCGTTGCAGTGTTTGCTTGCAGACAATGATTGAGCTTTTTGTCCTGTCCTTCCCAAGTGTATAGAAACATTTAAAGCTGTGACTTTATCCAAATATTCATGCTGGAGCATTATGCTGTGTGCTAACATTGTTAAAACAGAGCAGGGGAAACTTTCACTGCACATAACTTTATGTCCAACGTGACAGCTTTAAGACATCTTTCTCGAGTTTTACTTGGATTGCCTCAGACTATTGATTATCGTGTGAGCGCTTTTTCCTCCACACAAACCCCTCTCCGCTTGATCGCATCGGTCATTCTCTGCGCTCGTTCCATCCTGCCTACATCTCAGGTACACCGCCACTGCTGCCACACGATGAACATTTTCAATCAGAGCTCCAAATGCAGAGCATGCACTGATAATGCGCTTGCTTTCTGACTCTCCCCCTGACAGGACCTGAAGCCTGTTGACGTCACCAACAAGAGGAGTCTATGGGAAAACAAAGGCGCCTCTCCGGCCAAGGTAGATGTCATTAATATCAGCCCATTTACTTGCTTAACATGAAGTGAGATTTGTATAGGAAAAGATCCAGATTAGTGCTCCACGTACTGGAAGAAGTCCAGAATGGAGTTTTGACTCTGCCAAAACAGTTTGCGGTCTTGGATGGCTCTCCATATATTTTTTTTTGCTCCAGTTTCCTGTCGTTGTCAATCAAAGAGAACATTTTGTTAAAGAGATGAAGTAGAAATATTAGATTAATCTCATGATGTTTCGACCCTGTGTGGCATTACTGAGAGTAACAATCACGTTTATGTGTTTTTTTTGTTTTTAAAGAACTCTGATAGCTAGTTGACCTCACCGTTAAATCTGGAATAAGCCTGGAGAGGTAAAAGAGAAACTATTCTATGTCTTTTTTGTGTCTTTTTTTTTTTCAAAGCGCTTATGACTGAATGAGCCCACACTGCTTTGCACTGACTTTTTTGTATGTGTTTTGTTTTGTTTTTTTGGCTGTGGTTGGACATTTTTGAGTTTCAGTCCAAAGTTAGAGATTTGTGATCTAACGTGTATGTCACTTTTTGTGCCTCCTTGACTCGCAGTGTTTTTAGAGGCTTTTATTTTGACGAGCAGTACACTTTGAGCCACTTTCTGCAAAAAGAGAAAAGAAAAAAACTAGAAAGAAATAGAAATCTTTTCAATTGTTGTAAAATAACACACACAAAGTGGACTTAGTCAGTTTAAAGAAAGGTTACACTGTTGCCTCCATTAACATCCATAGGTTATTAAAGCCGACGCAACAAAATCCAGAAGATTACATCAAATTTACATTGTAAATTTACAAAAAAAACAAAGAGTGTGCCCGTTGTCCAACTGCAGGCTTTAAACTTTTCACAAATGGCTGCATCACATCACTGCTGCTCCTTCTGACGGCCACAAATCACCGCTCTCGAGCCAGCTCAGCTTCACTTTACTTTTTATTGCCCTAATGGAGGAACTGTTTACAGCATTCTTTACAGGAGAGATGCCTCACTGGGGTGTGCAGCGGCAGCTCGACCGCTGTGAATCACTGTTATCGCCTCTGATTTTCAAACACGTTTGACTAAAAGCTGATGGGAATGATCTGTTTTATCGAATGTCTGTGTGTAAATTTAAACTCTGCTTAGCAGAAGTGGGGAAAAAGGCTGGATATCCACCATAACCACTCATTTTTCTACAAACTCTCTTTTCCTTCTTATCTGGCAGCCTTGTGTTGCCGCAGTAGCTACAGCGCAGGCCAGAGGCTGTGGTCTGCAAGTGAGTAGTGGGGCTGGAGGACACCAGGCGGTGGTCTGTGCTGATGTAAAAAAAGGGCCCTGTACAGGAAAAGTGGTGGTTAGAGTTTTCATTAGGTAGTGTGCTATGCTGTGACGTCAGGGAAGACAGCAGAAGCGGGTGGGATAGGCGCAAGAATCCGTGGGCGAGGTGCAAGTGGAAGTCTTTCTGCATCTTCGCTGGCTCATTAACTTCTTGTCTTCGTGTTTTCCAGGTGGCAGGCAGAGGGGAGACCAAATCAGTTGCTAATGGTGAGTTTTTCCACGCACAGGCATGCGTGCGGCCGCTCTGAAGAGTTCAACTTCACTGGCTCATTCTGAGCTGGGCCACTTTGTCTGCATTCTTCATTTGTGTAATTGAAAAGACTGGGGGATTTCCTCAATCCACAGGGGTACACACTTAATCCTTTAGTTGAGGTGGAAATGTGGAAATGAAGTTAGACAATCGACTAAAGGACAAGGACATCGATTATCTCATTGTGTACAGGCAGGAGCGTCTTGTAACAAGCGAGGAGCGACAGAAATTCACGTGTTCGCTTGACTCCCCCAGCAGCAAACTTTTCCACTTGTGTTTGTTTGGACACATGTCTAAGCACTTAAGCATTTTAATTTTTGTCGGGATTAGAGGCATGACCTCACCTACGCTTTGACTTACACAACACCGTGTGTTCCAAAGCGCATAACTGGTCCTCCCACAGGCAGCCGTGCAGTATTTCGGTTTGCGGTTTGGCCTTTTGTTTGGCTGCTGCTTTAGGATGCCACTTACCCATACATTGTTTGCTATTTTAAAATCAGATCCGAGCACAGCCTCCTCCTCCTCAGGCAGAAGAGAGCTTTTGGCCTTGAGAGATTCCACACATGTCAGCGTAATGCGGTGTTTGTTCAGAGCACACACACACGCGCACACATAACCAATTTCACCTTTATGAATGCTCTCAACAGCCTTCTTGACACCACTCAGACCTTTCAGCTTTTCCACTCTTGCACACGTCCACGTCTGTTGCTTAGATCCGGGCAGCGTTACAAGCAGCATTCCTGCCAAGCCGGTTTGTCACATTAATAACTGGTATGTTCGAGATTAGCACACCATAGCAGTCTGACTCAGAGGATGAGAAAGGATTTGTTTCTTCTTTTTTTTTTTTTTATTTATTTATTTATTTATTTTTTATTTCTTACTAAGAGTTGGCTGTCACACCGTACAGACATCTGACACCAGAGTGGACAGCGTGGAAGTTTACAGCCCACCCGCTCTCCACATGCTTGGAGAGTTTCCAAAATTATGTAGACACTTGAAAATAGGTAGAATTCAATGCTTACTGAGTGTAGCAGTTTATGAATCAGGGTGCACAACTTATCTGCTGTCCTTCAACAATGCAGAAATATTCAAAAGAATTGCTTGTATTCGACTTTTTTAATAAATCAGAAGTAACCAAGGGTCTTGAATGGCATTAGGACCTCTGTTAATATTATTATGTGGCTTGTTTTAGATGTTGGATTGAACTATGAAACAGGGAACAAAAATAAGTACTTACTAAGTGCTTAAAAACAACAATGCTTTGAGCCAAACAGTCGTGTCAGTAAACCTGTTAGCATGATTGCTGGGCTGAGAGAAAAAAACATCTGCAATAATTTGGTGGTTAACTGGAGAAACTGAACGTTTTGACCTGATGATGGTGTTAAATGAAAAGTTGAATTGAAAATTAGTACGATAACAATCATGTTCCTAGAAATACAATACTATGCAAAAATCTCAAGCCACTCCTCATTTCTTTATAGTTTGATAGAAAAATGGAAAATAGGTGCAGTGTTTTATTGAAACATTGAAGTACAGCATATAAGGCAAAAACAGATTGTGTACAATCCTCATGAGTGTGAAAGTCACCATTATTCTTCAACACTTAGTTTTTGTCATCTCTTAAGGAGTAATTCTCCAGGCTTGTTGAGGGGACATTCAAAGCTCTTCTCTGGATGTTTACTGCCTTTTGCATCGTTTTCTGTCAGGACAATCCCACATTGTGTCAGTAATGTTGAGATCTGGGCTCTGGGGAGGACAATCCATGACTGATAGTTTTCTGGTGTGTGTTTTTCTATCCCGATATGTTTGTAGTGGACTGAGAGTGTGTTTGGCATCATTGTCACAGTGAAAAAAGAAGCTGTTGCCAATCAGACACTTTCCTCGTTCTGTTGCATGATGGAAGGTATTTTGCTGCATTCATAATTCCCTCAATTTTGACAAGACCCCAACACCACTGGCTGAAATGCATTCCCCAAATCATTACAGATGTGTGTGTACTCACTGCTGTTCATATATATTTTGATGACGACTTGAACCAAAAATATAATTTGTAATCATCGCTCCATAGGTTCACTTGCCACTGATTTTGACACCAGTTCTCATGTAATTTGAAGTACCTCTGTGTCATGACTTGACATGACTTCTTTCCACTGGGAGCATTTCTGATATTAGTGATCAGTAGATGGATTCAAAGAAAGGCCATCTTTCAGATCCTGCGTTAGGTCTTTGCTTGGATTGTTTCCTGTTTCTTAAGGGCACGACTTACTCTTTAAAATTGGTTCTTTGCTAAGCTGTCTGTTATTCCATTTAACTTAAATGATTCATAGGTCAGCGTTAGGTAGCTTAACAAACAAAAAAGTTAATTTCTCTGTTACAAGGGGTGGTCTTTTAAAAAATATAAAAGACCTTCGGGAAACTTGAAGAACTCTTGCTCAAAACCAACAATATTTCACCAAAGTCTTGCTCCTTGTAATCAAAATATAAAGACGAGTGGTGAGTCAAGACTTTTCCACAGTACCATATGGAAAATTAGCAAAACTATTTTGACTCCTTGTTTTGAAGTCGAAACAAGTCCAATAAACTCAGACTTCTGTGGAGCCAAATTTAAACACCTCACTGCTTGGTTTAACACAGACCTGTGTGGGAATATGGACTTGGAGTCAGGCCACTGATGTACTCGTTTTTGTGTCTTTCGATAGGTATGGGACACTAATGTCTTGAAGGAGCCACTAAAGCTGGGGACCACGACAATCCAAGAATCTTCTTTGACTTTTCCTTAAGAACCAAATGCCACACCCCCAGGAGGGACCCCCAAGAGCACGCAGGGACAGGACAGACACTGTCCGAGCACTGTACCGAAACAGCATCAGCATATTGTTATAGGCTTACCACGTATAGTGCCTTTGCACAATAATTTCTGCTTTCTAAAAAATTAAAAAAAATAAAGTATGATAACAACAAAATGCTGTGAAATTTGGACATTTAAAATCACTAATTACTTTATAAAATCCTGCCAGGAAGACAATAAAACTAATAGAATTAAGATTTATGTCTCGTACTCCGTGCTGAGTGGATGAGTTCAAAAGTTTCCACATTCCAAAGAGATGGGCGATATCACTTCTCTCCCTCAGAATATTTTCCATCTCTCTCTTTTTTTATTTATATTTAAAGCAAAAGCTTCACACAATGCTATATTATTCAACGTTCACCTGTTCAGGATAGAAATATAAGCACTTCTAGAGTTTAGCTTATTTCACTTTTATTGTCTTACCAATAGTGCAGCAATGGTCTGAGTAATATATGCTAGCACATGTGATGTTTTGACTATGACCTATCATACTGTATCATATATAACATCTGTATACTTATAACAAAAGGTATTTTTTGCTTTTTTTTATTCATTCACCAACAGGCAGTTGATTTTGAAGGTGACAGGAGTGTTGGATATTCAGAAGGCCACTTTGACATTTATTGTCCTTTCATGTCATTTGTTTTTTTTAATTTATGTTTTAATGTTTTTTGGGGGGGGGTTTGAGTTCTTTCTAGCTTTCGAACACTTTAAAACATCTTCAGACATTCCTCTTAAAAGCAGTTGCACGTGGTGCCTTTGCTGCCTTAAAGTTTTATGATGTAGGACATGTTTTTTTAATCTGCCTTTAACTTCTTTTTTGCCTCTATGCACACTCTTATGCTCAGCAATACTTTTCATATTGAGGGCATACAAAGTAAAATCAGGGTGCCTAAACATATAGCAAGGTCATAGTAACAAGGATATTTACCACTATCTAAAACTTCTGGCCTTATGATTGCAATGACAGCATTTAGGACAGCCGAGGTACAGTACTTTAAAGCCTCCTAGCAGCTCAGCATGATTTTGACTTGTGATTTTTCACGTTTTCGCGCAGCACAAGCTTATAAGAATATGAACTGTTTGTCAGGGCATTAAATTGATCGGTGTTACTGCTCAACAATCTGACAATCACATTCCATGGCTCCTGAAAAGAGCAGGGGAGCTGGACCAAAATATTTTTAAGCATGATAAAATGTGACGTTTTTGTATTTTTTTTAATGTAATGGTTTCATAATGTTGTGTTTTGTTTTGTTTTCTACAGCCTTGTGTCCACTTTTTAAATTTCCATGTTTAACCAGACACTTGTTCCTTGTGTAGCGCTAAGCCTATGCAGAATACATTATCTGTAGTCTCTCTCCAAATGTCATACAAGCAGGCAGTTTCCAAGCGGAGGAATGTGTTGAACATTGTAACCTTGACTCAACAACAGCAATAAATACATTGAGGTATTCCACATTGTTGAGTTTCCTTTCACACCTTCACTTAATACACTCACCAGATGCTTCTCTATAGTAGTACCAGGCTGGACTGCCATTTGCCTTCACAACTGCCTTTGTTTCTTGTATTCTGAATCTCTTGTTCCACCACATCCTAAAGGTGCTCCACTGGGTTGAGAACTGAACACAGTGGAGGACATTTGAGTACAGTGAACTCATTATTATGTTCAAGAAACCAGTTTGAGATGATGTGAGCTTTGTGACATGGTGCAATGTCCTGCTGGAAGCAGCCATCAGAGAATTGGTACTAAATTGGTCATAAAGGCACAGATATGGTCAGCAACAATATCTGGTGTTATAACCATATATAATATAATTTCTTCCTCCCCACTCTTGCCAAGTACTTCCTCACAGGAGGTAATCTGATTGTTGGGGTTTTTATCTCTATTATTTTAGGGTCTTTACAATATAAACAGCCTCAACTGTTGTGATTTGGCACTACATAAATAAAATGTAATTGAATTAAATTGGCATGAAACAGCCCAAGAAAATACCCTCACACCATGACACCACCACCACTGGATGGACCCATGCTTTGCTAGTACTCGCTACAAAAGGATCGATCTGGTAAAGGGGTGGGCAACTCCAGGCCTCGAGGGCCGGTGTCCTGCAGGTTTTAGATATCACCCTGGGTCAATACACCTGAATCAGATGATTAGTTCATTGCCAGGTCTCTAGAGAACTGCAAGACATGTTGAGGAGGTAATTTAGCCATTTGAATCAGCTGTGTTGGATCAAGGACACATCTAAAACCTGCAGGACACTGGCCCTCGAGGCCTGGAGTTGCCCACCCCTAATCTAGTACCTTGCTAGTACTAGGTTGGACCCTGTTTGCTTTCAGAATGAAAGGGTATTAATAAAAGGTCCATGGATTTGTGTTATTTATGCCAAATTCCCAGCAGCTGGGGGAAGTCTGGTCATTCTCCTCTCATCTCCTGTATCTGCTCAAGGCATTTTCTACAGCAGAACTGCCGCTCACTGGATAAGGCCTCCACCAAAGTGGAAACACACCTCCACCTGGCTATGCCTAGAAATCCTGTCCTTAAAATTAATATATAATAGGCAATCTTGGAAAAAGTTGAATATAATGAGTTTGACGATGGTCAAAATCGCAAAAACATGTTTCTGTATGAAATTATTTGGCTGAGGTGTAATTGAAGGTACAAGTTTGAAGGCAATTGTACTTCCACTCCAGCAGAGCACAGCTTTGTGGTGTCATTTCTCTAAAGGAACAAAAACCATGACGTTCTGACAGCCCTCTTTAAAATGACTCTAAAGTGAAAAGTATTTCCAATTTCTCCCATCATGTGTAGCGGATTACGGTGAGCACTCAAAGGCAGCATGTCTGTCCAGGTATAACTCATCTGTCTGCCTCCAACAATAGAACTGACCATCCTGACCAGTCATAGAAAAGATATGTGGTCACATGACAAACAGGGCTGTATTAAGTGTGCGCTGTGGGTTGGGAGGCAGATGATTGAACTTGTCTTTGTCTGGCAGCTGAAGAATAAGACCAGTACTTGTGGCTAATCCCATTTTTTCTTCAAGGAATATATAGGAGGTAAGAGTTGAGCATGGCCATCATCTCAGGGTGCATGATGTCAAAAAGGCCAATAATTGCAATTAAAGCGCTCCTGAGTTAGATACGTAAAACCCATCAGCATGATCAAACGATTACCTGTTACTCATACGTAGTGAGATGTAATGGATCAAACTGGCTTGGCCATTTTTATGATGACTTCTTCTTTTTTTTCTGTATTCTAATCCAAACTGTGTATATCACGCTGTGGAAGGTGCTAAGCTCGCTCCTGAGACTTTGGAGTTGGTTGCATGCTTTTGGCTTTAACTTAATGCTGCCTAATGCTGAAACCAGCACCCGCAACATTCTTGCCGCTGTCAGACTCTCTGTTGTTCCACAGTTTCAGCCAGACGGGGACTGACCGCATTCATTAAAGCAAATACACATTTAATACCCGGCCATGACAGCTCTCATACATTGTGAATTCTTTCTGGGTTTCCAGTTAGTATTATTCTTCAACCAGATGGCCTTCTTTCATTTCAGCTTTCTCTACCTTTCTTGGTCTCGCTCACTTTTTCTTCCTTTGCATTGGCCCTTTGACGTCAGCTGCTGAGTTTAGTGCCACAAGTAACCACACTGGGGCCTCCACAGGCGCCGCGATGTGTGAATTTGAGCACATATGTAGCAGAATTTAAACAGAAGCATACATTTGGGGCAGTAACCATATACAGAAGGTGTAAATATGGCGTGCAGAGATTGAATGTGCAGCTGGTCAGGACGGCATCCAGGCAGTGGGAGCGAGGGTGGAACTGGGGATGTGGAGCTAATTTTATTTCATCATCCATTCAACGTGTGCATGAGAACAAATATCTGTTACCAAATATGACTTTAAAAAGCAAGAGAGTCTACCCAGAGGTATTGTGAAAATGTTTCCCCAAACAATCAGCTGACCAAACTGCAATGGCAAAAATAGCCTGAGTCACAGCTCATTGATTTACTGTGAGTATGCGCGAGGTGAGCCAAGCCCATTGTCTGGAGGAGCTGTTCAGCACCTGTTCAAAAGCTTGCTCTGTTATTCTTATAAATAGACCCTCGCCCTCGGTCCTTCTATTCTGACCCACTGACATTGGCGTTTACGGTTCGGTGATTTATAAGCATGTGGAAAAAAAACACGGCCCCAGGAGGTGCTCTGCGCAACCATATTTCCGACATGTAACTGTTACATATAAAGAACCTTATTGAATCCCTTCCTCTGAGCAGCATGACCTTGACTCTGACATTTTGATGGTGTTGTTACAGAAGCTGGATCGACCGTGTTCCTATGTGAATTTTACTCTATGTATGATTTCATTTTCTTAATGTTAGGTAGCTTTCTCTGATTTCAAAGGGATACACCAATGATTACTTTCATGAAGGACCTCCACGAGAAACAGATAAAGACATCAGAAATACATTTGTTTGTGCTCTTTATCAAAATAAAGGTTGTGTTTTTACAGAGGGAGGTATTTACAAAACTATATCCTATTCCTGTGAAAGAAACGATGAAAAATTAAAAGAGAGGAGCTTGAGATGTCTTGACCTATGATCTGATTATCTATAAAGTTGTGAATAAGAACGTTTTCAGGGGCTGGATACAGTTCTGTGAAAAATTATGTTCATTCTTACTGCTTCCATGAAAATGCCATAATACATTAAATACTTCAAAACTTTGGTGTAACACAATAAAAGAGGCAATTTAATGATCAGTTTTTAAACAATTCAAATATGAATTTAGATTTTAAACCATGTATAATTTCCAGGTATAAAATGTAAAAACAATGCAGAAGTGCCTTAGACTTGCATTTATTCTAATGGCCATTGAGGGGGAACTTTTGTGGTTCCAAATAGAAGTCAGTTAATTCACTGTTTTCTTAGTGAATTAATGGGCTTCATCACTAGAATCAGATCCACCCCTCTACCTTGCCCAGCTTTTGGCTTTTGTTTCTATTCTGAATACATTTTTTTTAATATTACAGTGAATGACAGATGTGCCAAGATGGCTACATCTGAAATCTCAAGCGTCAGCCTTCAAAACAGTAGTCCACTCATGCGTTAGGTGAACACACACTTCTTTCAAACCCCACGCTACAATTTTGTAACACAATCTTTTTGTTACAAGTCTAGCTTAACCTTCATGACATCCTCATGGCTGTATCAAGGTTGCCCTCTAAGACTTTAGAAATCGAAATTCAGAACAGCAGCCACTCAGCCTGAGTAGTACAGATCATGACAAGAAAATTGATTTCTAAGTAAACAAAAAGAGGGTAATGGCCGCTTAATAAACCGAGCTTGTACTGAAATCAAATACAACTGCTTTTAAAAGAAATATATTAAGTTAAGCATTGCCATCACGCTAAATAGCACCTGTTATGATGGAGATTTCTTGCACTACTTCAAAGCCTTTTAAGTACCTGGGAAACTGTTTATGAGTGTACGTATCAAAGCCAATGCAATATGTGTGGCTGCAGATACATCAGTGCATCCCCGAAGAACTCATGCAAGCCTGATATTTTCAGCGCTTTTCAGACTCTAGTCGGCTGACTGCAGCCTTGATCAGCGCCAAAAGGAAATGGCTGAGGATTAGGCCTGGAGCTGTTTAAAGCCCTGGGCCTCTGCCTGCAGTGCCCATGGTGGAATCGTTTCGGATTCTACAACTGCTCCAATCTCACAGCATGTAGCCAAGTTGTTTTTTTTAATTTAAATATTTTTTTGTGGATTTTTGGTTTAGTTGTTTGCACAAATGATAAAAGTACCGAAAGGAGAAGAAAAGAAGAAAGATCTGATCCATCTGTTCGAGGGGGAAAAAATCTCGAGGGCTTGTGAAAACATTACAGGCAATGAGATGTCAAGAAAACAATCAGAGCAATCACAGCACGAAAATTTGTGAAATGTACAAATAAATGTGAACGCCCTAATGACCCGGATGGATACGTGTGGGTATGATTTCGTGTTGTCTCAACAGCTGCTTCTTTTCTTATGTAAAAATGTATCAAATTAAATTTGTGTGGCGACTTTTTGATGTTTTGCTCTCCAATGCAGGTAACTGTGATCCAAGATGTGTGATCAAGAGCTAGAAGTAGAAGTTATCGAGGAGATTCTGTGAGTACCTTCACTACGCCCTCGAAACACAGCTATAAATACACAAAATCAGCTGATTTTAAAGTTTACGTCTTTGCTTCCTGCATTTTCAGGGAGGAAGGTAAGTAAAGGTTTTGTGAGAATTTGCTCTTTATATACCAAAATGTCATTCCTCGCTTCTATACGCTGACCTGATTATGTCTGCTCAGAGGCAGAGACGCAGCAAGAGGAAGGTAAAGGCTTCTTGAGTGGCTTTGCGTGTGCTTCATCTTGTTTCTGGTGTGTCTGTTGCCATTACAGTGTCTGCTGTCAGGGATAAAAAGCCATAGCAAGCTGGCTGTGTGTGTTTTCTTTTTGAATGTTAACAACCTCTCTGTCAACACCGATGTGTCAGCTCATGTTTAGCCGTCAGTTTATATTGGAAATGTCTCCGTGACATTTTCAGGACTGTACAGTTCATCTCAGTATGTATACAGTGTACTGTGGGTTTTAGTCTTCTGACAGGTTTACTAACCAGGTTGCCGATTTGACTCTTTCTAATCAGTTTGACTTTTAGAGAAAAAGTTTACTTAAATATGCTACTTTCACTCCACCGTGCCTGTAGCGACATGGGCCTTTGTTAAAATACACCAGGCTTACTCTTTTTAAATGATGGTATGTTATGCAATAGCTTCACATTTAATTATATTAATTTCTCAGTGGCTGCAGCAGCATTTTTAAATCACCTATCCCCAAAACAGCTATTTTCCAGATAAGATGGATTCCCATATATTTATTGTATTTGTACAGTAATTTTACCCCTACGTCCATGCTTAAGCGTCTCTTGTCACGTGACATATTTCCAGGCAATAATGTTAATGTGAGTGAAGGTTTTCTTCCAGTAAGCCTCTCTAAATCATGGTTATGTTATTGAAAGGGTGTGTTTCATGCCAAACCACAGTCTGTTTCTAAACATAACCAAGTACTTTGTCTCCTAAACCCAGCTCAGCTGTGAAAGAAAATTAAAAAGAAGAAAAAAAGGCAAACTTCTCTCTACCTTTGATATGCCCTTCTTCAGACCCCTTTAGTCTTAGTTATGAGTTGCATAACATCTGTTTTTTTGGAAAGGACTCATTTTAAGAACTGCACTCACCAGTCATTTGAAGAGGTACACCTACTCATCTGCTCATTAATGTAAATATCTAAGCAGCCAATCATGTGTCAGCAACTTATTGCGGCATGCAGAGATGGTCAAAATGACCTGTTTGACGCAGTTCAAACTGAGAATCTTTAAACATGGCATGGTCGTTGATTCTGAGTATTTCAGAAACTGCTGATCTGCTGAAAGTTTCTCACAAAGCTATCTCCATGGCCCCAAAAAGGGAAAATATCCATTGAGCAGCAGTTCTCTGGGAGAAAAATCCCTTTCTGATGTCAGAGGAGAATGGTCAGATCACAGTAACTCAAATAATCATCGTTACAACCAAGGTATGCAGAAGAGCATCTCTAAATTGCACAGCAGCAGGCTATAAATCGTAAGGGTTTACAAAACTGGAAAACAGAAGACTGTAAAAACTTATTCTGATGAGTCTCTGTGTCTGCTGTGATATTAGATAGGGTTGGAATTTGGCAATAATAACATGACAATCCACCCTTATTCTGAGGAAAGTCCCCATCACCTTGCTGAATCTATGCCACAGAGGCTTAAGAGAATTGGGAAAGCAAAAAAGGTCCAACCCAGTAGTAGTGGAACTAATAAAGTGTGGAGTGTAGTATAGTACAGTTTACAATTTGGTTGCATTGGCTAGCTTGATGAGTTTGGGAGCATCTGCTAGCTCAGGTTAGCACAAATATGCACATGTCAGACTGGCTAGCCAAACCACAATATTTTCTCAAACTTAACCAAGTAAACTTGGTTTCTTTACCCTAACAAAACTTCTCCCATTAACCACAATTACAGGAAACAGAAAAGCTAGCCTGGCTCTATCAAAAGGTACCTGAGCTGTGACAGTACATGCCCAACAGAAATTGCTGCTACCCTACTTATCAAACTTTTCATTTTGGAGAACTTTTACACTGAAGCATTCAGAGGCTACTTTTGTAAAGGAGAGGAGCGCTGATAAGCGTGTGGTAACAGTCATATATAAAACATGTGCTCAGGCTTTGCTTTGATATCTGGCCTGTTGCAAACCGCTCTCGGGTTCAGTTTTTGGCTTTGCTCAAAATGAATGTCAAACACCAGCACTGCTTCTCAGTGCATCCCCAAGAGACAACATCACAGTGCTCAGAGTGTGACCAAAACCCAGCCGCAAGCTGTCTGCAAGAGTCTCATTGATCCACTAATCCATATTTTGTTCACTCAGTCATGGAGACGCTGAAAGAAAAAGGTTTGTATGACTTTTTTTGTCTGTAAACAAAGCATGTTTCTTTACTTACACACTTGTGGGATATTATTGTGGTTGTTTCTGTTGTATCATGCCCTTTTTTGTGTGTTGTTGTTGTATTCACCCAAGAGCAACAGAAGTTTACTTCAATAAGTTTACTTCACTGTTCTTGCTTTGCAGAAGAAGCTGTTCCTGAAGTCGAAGGTAATTCTTCTTTGTACATTTTTTTCTCCTCCATTGTGAAGAAATGTTTTTCCTCGATTGTAACAATATTTATGGAGAAAAATTATGATTAATTTCATAAACTTGCACCATTCTAAACATCAGATGAGATCACTGAAATATAAAAAAAATGATTTTTAACATCGTCTCTCCCGTTTCCACATCAAATTGAAACGATACTTCATTCACTTCATCATTACCTCCTTAACTAAATCATTATAAACGTTCCTATGTTCAGTACTCGCTAATTATATGTTTGGCTCCCCAGGAGTTGCCTGCTGAGTTTGGCAGATTTATTTGCCAGGATCTTTGAAAAAAGAAAAAAAAATAGAGACACCTACTCAGACAAAAGCGACTGCGTGCAATGCAAGAAGAGCTCTGGGTGTTGAAATTCAATTTTCATTTCAGATCACACATGTTTGACATTCATTTAGTCGTGTTTATCCCACGGCAAACATGTCTTGATTGTTTTAAGAAGGAAAATGCATTGCATCGATTAAAGAGTGACAGCATCTAATCATATTTTCATTACTCTCACCCCTCAGAACCCCCGGTTTCAACAGCTGAAGGTAATGACCTCTTTTTCCCTTTTAGCTTTATAGGAAATTACAGCCTTCTTGCGAGGGTTTCATCACCAACTGTTCTTGTTATTTTCCTTAACTTTAGCGTTCTATTATTTAATAAACATAACAAATGTGTTCAGCGCCTTGTCCATCTACGAGCAGTCTTAACTGATGAGTTGTTTTCCATTTCCTGCAATCCTCATCTACTGTCTCCTCGCCTTGCCCTCGCCAAGAGCCTGCAGAAGACGGTAATGTATACGGGTGCATATACAAGACTATATCAGTTGTTTTTGTGCGCATCTTTGTCAGGTAATAAAATCCAATTGTTTTGATTTTCTCCCGTACCGAGGCATTCATTTGCAGCGTAAATATCTCAATATCGTCCAATTTTATTTTGGCCCTTATGGTTGATACACATTTATCAAAGAGATGCCTCCACTGTTTCAAGGTAAACTAAGGCTCATGGCTTGCAACCCCGAGAGTACTTAGAGCAACTCTAGTTTGACACGTTATACAGAAACGATTTAGACTCCATTTCCGACCCTGACATGCAAGAAAGATTTTCATATCAATAGACACAGGGTAAATATCAGAGCTGAGTGAAATGGAGTTTGGAAATAATAAAAGGAAATCCATTTGCATTCCACCTGCTGATGCACTAACATTTTCCTTTGTCCTTTTGCAGCCGAGTCTCCAGCTGTGGATGAAGGTACTTTTACATGCTGATAAGGCCTTGTGAAAATAGCTTGATCACTGCTCTAGTTTACCAAAAATGTCTGGTGTCTTCAACCCGCCTTTGATAACCAAACAAAAGGAAATAAAAAATCCACAGATGCTCTCCATCACTGCTAAAATAATGGAAAAATCCAATAAAATAAAGATTTTTAGGACACTGGATACACACATATACACCCATAATATATTATTATTTTCCCTGTTGCAGATATGACAGATGAATCCAAACCTAAACCAAAGTAGGGCTGGGTTTTGTTTTTTTTTTGTTATTTGAATTTTAATCAGTTTATCCAACTTGCAATAAGGTTGTTCAAAGTTCCTCTCATTGTAACACAGAGATGTTATATTTCAGGCTGTTTGCACCACCGCTGACTGTGCCAAAGATACCTGAGGGAGAAAAAGTCGACTTTGATGTGAGTGACTGAAGCCAATTTAAAGAAACAGTGTGGCATTTTTCAACATGGCTTGCCTTGGAGTTAGATGGGGAGAGCAGCGCTATTTCTAAATATGAATTTAGAATACATCTCTTTTTTTGGCAACATAGAAAATTATTAATTTCTAATTAAAAAATGAGTAGGTGGACTCACACTTAAAAAGACATAATCAAAGGCTTATCTGACTTTTGCATGTATCTACAAGTGGGTGTGAAGCACAGCTCTTGATAAAGCTTTGGTTATAAGTACTGGTCCTCTTCAGTTAAAAAGATACACTCAGCAGCCACTTTATTAGGTGACCTTACTAGTACCATGTTGGACCCGCTTTTACCTTCAAAACTGCCTTTAATCTTGGTGGCATAGATTCAACAAGATGCTGGAATCCTTCCTCTGAGATTTTGGTCCATATCGACATGACAGCATCACACAGATGCTGCAGAGTTCTCGGCTGCTCGCCAATCATATCAATCTCCTGTTCTGCCACATCCCAGAGGTGCTCTAATGGATTGAGATCTGGTGACTGTGAAGACTATTTGAATACAGTGAACTCATTGTCATGTTCAAGAAAGTAGTTTAGGATGACTAAACTAGCAAATGAACTTTGTGACATAGTGCAGTTATCAGAAGATGGGTACACTGTGGTTATAGAGGGTTGGACACAGTCAGCAACAACACTCAGGTAGGCTGTGGTGTTTAAATGATGCTCAGTTGCTATTAAGATGCCTAAAGTGTGCCCCCACACTGTGGGAGCCTGAACCGCTGATGCACAACAAGACAAAATGGATCCATATTGGTATGTTGCCTATGCAACAATTTCAGACTCGACCATTTGAGCATCACAGCAGAAATCAAGACTCATCAGACCAGGCAACCTTTTTCCAATCTTCTATTCTTCAACTTCTGTGAATGATAGCCTGGTTCCTGTTCTTAAATGACGCCAGGTGTGGTCTTCTGCTGCTGTATTGCTGTCATTTCCTTCAAGGTTAAATTTGTTGTGTGTTCACAGATGCTTTTTTTGCATACCTTTATTGTAACAAGGGATTATTTGAGTTCCTGAAGGAAGGATCGTGTCCATTGTCCTCTGACCTCTGGCATTTTCACCCAAAGAATCGCTGCTCACTGGATGTTTTCTATTTTCCGAGCATTTTCTCTAAACCTTAGAGATGTTTGTGTGGGAATATCTCAGCAGATTTCCAAAATACTATAACAACCATGCCACATCCAAAGTCACTTTAAACACCTTACTTGACACTAACTTTGAACTTCTCGATCATGCCTATATGCCTGAAACCACTGAGTTGCTGCCATGTGCTAAGTTATTGGGTGATTAGAGATTTGTATTAACATGCAGTAATAAAGGGATCAGTTAGTGTATATAATCATCAAGTTTCATGTGTGCTGCATGTTTGAGGACTGTACTAGTGGGTGTCTGCCTGTTTTCCTTGCCAAAATGTAGATCTTAGCGTGAAGCCAGTACTGGAGATGATATGCATACGAGTCGTGCTCAGTAGAGAACTAAAAACATCTATACGTGACTGCAGGATATCCACAGGAAGCGTCAGGAGAAGGATCTGACTGAGCTGCAATCTCTGATCGAGGCCCACTTCATTCAGAGAAAGAAGGACGAGGAGGAGCTCATCGCTCTCGTTAACAGGATTGTAAGTATTCCAGGAAAGCGTGCCAGATCGCTACAGTGATGCACCACCCAGCAAACAATTACACTCTGTTTATGTGTGCGTGTGTGTGGTTGTGTTTGCGTGTGGGCATGGATGATTAGGAGAAGCGTCGTGCTGAGAGAGCTGAGCAACAGAGGATCAGAACCGAGCATGAGAAGGAGAGGCAGAATCGGCTTGCTGTGAGTTTCTAGATGCAGTTGCCTCTGCCTTTTTTCAGAATGTGATAATGTTTGCAATAAACGAAGAGTGTCCTGCCTCCAGGAGCTGACACGCTGTGGTTTTACTCACGTTCCTGAACAGAATTAGAGTACAGTCTGCAAAAGCCTAATTAACAACAAAAAAAAGAACCATCCTGGATCTGTTTGTCCTCTGTTTTCATGTAATGTTACGCACTGGCTTTTTAATGGCTAGTGAAAATTTACGTTTGAATCAGATTCCATAAACTGGGATAAACACAAAGTCTTTGCACTCGGATATTTGCTTTCCATTTTACAATTTCTTTTTTTACTTTAAACCTGCCCTCAACATTTTTAATAATAACAATGGGTCAAATGATGATATTTGACTCACTGATTCTTTATAAAGCCTCATTTTCAGCCACAGGAGAAAGGCGTTGTTAGCAAGTGTAGAGCCAAATATTTCTCTTAAGAGGAGCCAGAATTGTACAGAAGTATTAGACTAGTGTTAAACTTGCTATGGTCACAAACACATCTCCAAGTGAATGCTTGGAATTTAAGTAGGAAAATTTATTTTAGTGCTCTAACTTATCTTAAAACATGAGACTACCGGTATGTCAGTGATGGATTCACAGCTTGTTTCTGCTGCCCCCAAGTGGCAGTAAAAATATTATTTATGTATTTTGCACATAGACGTTAATCTTATGTGCAAAATAACCTTGATTGCACAATAGAATAGCCTTGCTCACATAAAAACAATATTCTGAACTTTTTGAGAATGAACGACAATGGACGCTACATTCTTTTTTATGACATCAGAGGACGTCAGAACGTTTGGAGGATGCTATCTTCAGTCCTGTTTTAGTGGCTGGAAAGACAAGTGGACAGATGGTTTCATTTTCTCTTTTCTGTTCTTTAATCCGTGTCACAGGAAGAAAAGGAGAGGAAGGAACAGGAAGAGGCCCGCAGGAAGCAGGACGAGGACGCCAAGAAGAAGAAGGCTCTCACAAACATGACTCAGCAGTACTCTGGCTTCCAGCAGAGGGTGAGTGATCACACGCGCGCACACATTTGCATTCAAAGCAATAGGAAATATGATCAGCTTCACAGTTTGCCTGTTTATTATGTAAATGCGGTCTCTTCCTTATTTTACACGTTCATTAAATCTCACATACAGCAAGACGGAAAGCGGGGAGCGAAGAAGCAGACGGAGAGAGAGAAGAAAAGAAAGATCCTGGCGGAGAGGAAGAAACCTCTCAACGTCGAGCGTCTCAACGAGGACAAACTGAAGTAAGGACACTACTGTTCACAGTTCTGCTCAAACACCTAAATCCACATTTCAAGTCTGCTACAGGTGATTTGGCGGTGCATAAACTCTCATCTACCTCCCATTACAGTTTGAGCCTTTTGGCCTTTAGGTTTTCACTTTTTATATTCCTCCTGGTTTTGATTAAAAGGGAGAAGGCCAATGAGCTCTATCAGTGGCTGTGGATGCTGGAGGCTGAGAAGTTTGACTTCACCAAGACACTGATGAGACAGAAATATGATGTAAGTATTTCGCCTCGGGATATTACGTGCCGTGCAATGACATAGTGAACACCGGTTTTTGATTTACAAGCTTTTATTTGCACCTGTTAAAATATCAGCTAACAGTAATCAAACTTAATGCAAAGTCATTCTATTTAAATGATCAGCTGGCTCCAGATCTCCATCACTGAGCAGCAGAATTTGTGAGTAACTGTTAAAGACGAGTCTGAGCCTTCTGGTTTTTTGGTCTGTGTGTCAAAGGGTCAAAAACTGAGTCTCAAAGGGCTGAACCAGAGCTGACTGACCGCTGAGTGAGTAAGTTATAAACAGGAGGTGAAAACAGTGGTGTGTGCTGGTGAAGCTAGCGTGTGGCCGTTTAATCCTGGACCTTAAGAGACAGTACAGAGTTGAGACGGTACTTGAGGTCTGACTTACAAGAAGGCAGAGACACAAGACAAAGGAAAAAGGGTTTTTTTTTAAATTATTTCCTTTGTTTCTAAGATTCTAATTCCCTTAGCAGAACAAAAATCTAATATTACAAGGTTCACATTAACTCTTTAACCTAAAAAAACAACATCTGATGACCTCTCCTGTATCCTTAATGGCAAGATTTGGCAACTCAGTATATATTTATAAAGACGTGCTTTGACAATCAGTAAAATAGGTTCCGGGTTTTTCCAATAATAGCCCTACTAAGCTGTACAGGGAGAAAGTCATTCGGTTCCAGAAGGAGGCCTGAATTATGACAGTAGTAGGCGTCCAAGGGGAAAAGAGTCCGTGGTTCCCTGATATGGCGATTTCCATGTTTTTATTTGTGGGCTTTTTATGATTTACAATTCAAAATAATTCTTATTTACATGATACCGGGTCTTTTTGCACACCATCACATTTAACTCACTGTCAAATAAAAGCTGTTTTATGTTCTCTCTTTCTTTAAGGCCGCCTTCTGACTAATTTGCTGGTGGAAAAAATAGGCTAGTCAACTAGTCTAAAAGACAGAAAATCTAAAGAAAACATTTTAAAGCACACATATTAAATGTACAAAGATCAAAATTGGCCAAACAAATATTTTGTGTACATTTTAGGAGCTACATGAAACCCTTAATTGCCTCATTATTGATCTCATTCAGTTTAATTCTATTTAATTTATATTCATAACAGCAGTTGCCTGAAGGTGCTTTGCATTGTAGGGTAAAACCTTACAATATCAGAAAGAAAACCCAAACAGTCAGACAACTTGGTAACTGTGGGAAGGAAAAACACGGTTTTAACAGGAAGAAAACCCCAGCACATAGGGTTTCAAATGTTGCTAAATTGCATAGCACTTCGCACCACGTATGATGATGCAAATACACACAGTGTCAGATTAGTTTGTACAGCTGAGCTAATGTTAGCAGTGCTAGCAACAGTAGCCTTGGTTACTTTCATGCTAGTGTCCAGTAAGAAAGGGAGGTGAAGCTAGCTGTCAGGGATGCCAGTGGTGTCCTAACTCTACAGTGGCCCTGAGAGGCCAAACGGACTGCAACTTAAGAAAACACCAGCAATAAGAAAAGCACAAAACACAACGGAAATAGGAAAAACCAAAACAGAAACAAGAAAAACAACAACGGAAACAAGAAAAACGAAAAAAGAAATAGGAAAAAACACAAGGGAAGTGTTTCTGGGGAGACAATAACCCGACGGACCAGTTGCAGGAACCCAAAACGTGGTAGGCGTGTTTTATCATGATTGATATAATACTGATGATGGATTTTTAGGCTAATGGCAGGCTAACACACTTACCTCTCATTTTTTCTTTCCTCATAAAACCGATAGATCCTCCACTTCATTTAAGTGTCTCCCAGCGCAATTCTTAGCATATTTTGGTTCCTGCAACTGGTCCGTCGGGTTATTGTCTCCCCAGAAACACTTCCCTTGCGCTTTTGGAAATCTGTTTTTTCCTGTTTCTGTTTTCGTTTATCCTATTTCTGTTTTCGTTTTTCCTATTTCCTTTGGTTTTTGTGTGCTTTTGCAGCGTTTTTCTTATTGCTGGTGTTTTCTTAAGTTGCAATCCGTTTGGCCTCTCAGTGCCACTGTACGTAACACCTCTGAGGCTTTACCTGCCTTTGTACATGAATATGTTTAGTACTAGCTAATCTGGTGCTGATTAGCAAGGGCAGCAAGGTTTAAACATCGAGTCAACTAATCACACAAATAAAAGAGGGTGGGGCTGCTGTGTTCATACTCTAGGCTGTGCGACTGAGATGGACGTATTAGGCATATCCGCTTTCAGTGACATCAGAGAGAGCCAAGTTTAGGAAACAATGTCTGAAATATAGCGTTTAAAGTAGTTTGAAGCCTTACAAGGTTTACTTGTGCATACATGGACCTCATTATTTAAAACTTTGGAAATGAATGTCCAACATTATATAATTGACAGAAAATAACAAAGGTATAGTAGGTTCACTTTAAATTTGTAAGACAGAATGTGAATGTCAGATTTGTTTTTGCATTATGTTGGGACTTTTTCATTAGCATTTTTAGCAATGTTGTGTATTTAAAGCAGATGGCAACTGTGGTTTTTCCAAATCTTTTACTTGGAACTGTCAACTGAGTATCAGCCATTGATGCTGTATTTGAGGTTTTATTACATAGGGGAGAGGCAAGTAGCTTCATATTCAGTGTGGTGCAATAAAGTCTTTCTAAAATCTTTGTTTACTTTTGTGTGTCTGGAAGCACTATTTGATTTACACATTCACCAAGTTACACATGAGCAGTAATCCGAATATTAGCTTTCAGTCTGTTTAAAATATGTCTTAAATATAGACTGTTCACAGAACAGGTTGCCATGCGGACATAAAATTATGAAGGAGAATATGCTGTTAGCTAGTTACTCCATAGGACCAGAAGATCCTCTTTTTCTGGCTCAGCTGGCGTCTGTTGTTTTTCCTGGACTCAGCATGTCCTCCATGTTTCTTCCTCTACAGATCACTCTGCTCCAGGTTCGTGTTCAGAACAGCCAGAGGTAAGTAACATCTATGAACCACCCTTCAGGTGTGGCTCATATTTGCACTAAGGGCATCATTAGAATTTCTTTAAAAATGTTGTTGTGTATCAAGGTGATTTTGCTTTTCCTTTCGATTAAACACTCCCGGAGAAATCTAATCCAGGGATGGGTAATTGATTTAATTCTCCCTTTTTTTCTTTTTTTTTAAATAAAGACATGACATTAACACTGAGCACATCTGTGTTCAGTTTATTGGTGAAGCCAACAACACAACTCAGTTGCTCATTTGGCCCACTGGGAAAATTGGATTTCTATTATTCAGAAAGAATTTGGTCGTTTATACATTTTTTCTCGGGCATGTTACTTATCTCTTACGCTCAAAGCCTCCAAAATTCACATAATGCTGTATAATATTAATTGGGAGCGTGATGTCTTAGCTGGGCTACAAATTATCACAGGCACGTGAAAACGTAGCCAAACTTCTTTTTGTTTGAAACAGACATGAAAAGGATCACCTCATTAATAGAAATTCTTGTAGTTCTTGTGTATTGCAACCTTTTTTAGGCTTGTATGCAGTTTCCTTTATTTATTTTTATCATCTTTTCTGGTTTATATTCTCTTAAATGCTGTTACAACACTTTTTCATCTTTCCCTTTCATCTTTTACATTTTTCAGTTTTTGATTTTAAGTATGTCAAAAATTAGGACAGACAGTGTGAGTTGTGTGTCGAAGCAGCCTGTATTTTTATGACTGTATCAGATCTTATGGGCAAGGGTGCAAAACAGACAGCGGCTGCACATCAAAGGTGAGGACACAGTCATCGTTTGCCAGCTGTGTTCAGCATAAAATTGTGTCCTTTGTCCCTGTCTAATAGAATGATGGTTTGGCATTTGCCCTTTCCTTTCATCTATCACAGCTCTTTCTTGCTGTCCCTCTTATTTTCATATAGCACATGGGGCCCCACTTAGTATAAACACTAAGGAAACATAACCCAAAACCAATCTATATGCAGACAAGGATATGTACTGTCATTCAAGTACCAGACACTGAGGTACCAACATGGCACGAGATATTTTAAATGTCATTTCCACTCTTTTTATTTGGTTAAAATGAAACCGCAGCTTGTTTTGATTATATTGATTATATTGTAATTTATATGACATATATTTATTTTCAACTATTTATCCAAATTGTCAAAGTTGTGGTCATACCTTAAGGCAAATATTTTAACCCTACTTGAAAGTTTCTATACTTTAATGTTTATGCTTGTGTACGATCATGTGAAAAAAGCTTTTACAGTCCTGTGAAAAACTGTGCACATCCCATAATTCATTTGCTTGTAGAAACACTTTTGGTAGCAGCCACTTGAAATCCTTCTTTTTCTGTTTGGCTTTATCAGACTCTCACATCGTTCTGGAGAAACTTTTGCCCACCCACAGTGTGCTTCAGTTCATGGAGGTTTGCAGGCATTCATTTATGCATAGCTCTCTCAAGGTCCTGCCACAGCATTTCACTCAGGTTGAGGTCTGGACTTGGTGTGGGCTATTGCGACATGATTCTTTTATTTTTCAGCCATTCTGTGGTAGATTTGCTGCTGTGTTTGGGATCACTGTCCTGTTCTGTTACTCAGTTTGGGCCAAACTTTAGCTTGCCTCACACAATGGCCTCACATCTGACAGCTGGTATGAGGTGTTTGTGCTATTTTTCTGCTTTTTCGTTTTCTGTGCTGTGCATTATGGGCAAAACTCTTCACTGTTTGTCCAAAGGACATTTTTCCACAGGTTTTGTGGTTTGTTCCGATGCACCTTTGCAAATCTAAGCTGTGCTGTTATGCTCTTTTTTAAAGAGAAGCAGCTTTCTCCTGGAAACCTGTCTAAATTCAAATGCAAATGTTAGTTGTCACATACACAGTCATACACAGTACGATATGCAGTGAAATGCTTAGACAACTACTCGTGACCTAAACTAAAAGACTATGGATAGGAAATAAATATGAAAATTAAAATAAAGGGCAAATTTAACTAGGAAAGAATAAAATAAAATATAAAAATTAAAGTTAAAAATAAAATAACTGTAACAAAATACACAATATAGAAAATATATAAAGAATATATGAAGAAATATAGAACAATAAGAGCAGCTGTGCAAGTAATAAATGGTATTGAAGTAATAAATGGTTATGAATAATGAATAAATAAGTCATGCTACTTGCCTTCTAAAAACTGTAAACACAGTAAAGGTAGTAAGGGCGTAAAGTCCTGTGAAACAGGGGCGGATTAACTGTGGTGGCATGTGCATAAGGTGCCCACCCCACTAAAAAATAAATAGCAAAAAGATTGTGAAACATAAAAAGTTAGACTTGTATTTCTAACTGATCTACCTCTTGTTGTGTAGCTTTCTGGATTTTATACTTACAATTGGGCTACATGGTTATTTATTATAAAGGCTATACACTACATAAAATTAAAATTAAAATTTCTTTATGTTACTGAAATATGTAAATATTTTGGGCTAAAGATAATAAGAAAGTTACAATGTTTATATGAAATGTGTAACATATGTAAATGTGTTGCATTTGATGTAATTTAACCTTGTTTCCCAGCCACTGTGCCTCGGCACATAGGTGTGCCGTGGAAGATTATCTGGTTCCACCTGATAAATACTCTAAGCAACCAGCATGAGTAGCGATCAGAACAATTACATTCTCCTTCGCTATAGGGCAGTACAACTACCTGCTGTAATTAAATGAGTTGCCAACTGCCAGTAAAACAGAAGAAAACAAAGAAGAAAATCCATAATAGTCATGCTGTGAGACGACGCAGCGCGTAATAGCAATAGATAAATATTTGAAAAGGAAAAAAGTAGTCAATCTGGCCTGGGTCCTGGAGAAAATTCCCACCCAGAAAAAGGCCCTAGGATGAGTAGTGGTCAGAAGAAAGCAAAAAAGGTATACAAACCAAACCAATTTCGCTATGCCTGGTGCGCGGGGAAAAATTATCAATATGCTTTTTGTGACATTTTTGTTCGGTGGTGTGCTGTGTGATTTGTCTGATGCAAAATATGTGAAATACATGGCTGCAAAAGGTTGGAAAACACAGTTTTAACCACATATAGTACATATTACAGAATGTAACGCCTGAATGTGTAAAGAAATGGCTTTGATTTTGCCACCCCGTTTGATTTCCATGCCACCCTAACCAAATTTCTCTAGATCCGCCCCTGCTCTGAAAACGTTTTCACTGGACTATGTTTCCAGCTAGTTTGCATTGTCAGCTAACAATTCCACTTTATCCATACATTAATGTTGCTACATGTACTTTAAATGTGTTTTTTACATCATTAGCTAAAAGGTTAAAATAGCTATTAGCTATCTTTTTAGCTAGCTTTTTAGCTAGCTTTTTGCTTCTTGAAAATAATGTTTCCATGTATGCCAGCAAACTACAGAATTACTCCCTGGGTACTATTAAAAGACATTATGACATAATCATAACTGCAAGCAGGTGAAGGAAGATAAGCATTAAATAGTTAAACATTGTTTATTTTCTCCAAATCCGGCTTATCGTTATCAAGTCTTTTTTTTTTTTTTTTTTAAATCTAGTGTCTATTCACACCTCTATTAAATACTGCTTATTTTTTTGATTTAAGATCAGTAAATTGGTTCATATTTATTCATGATTACAACTTCAGTAGCTTATTTGTTTTAATTTTAATGCTTTCCATAGCAGGATAAATGCCGTACGGAGGTTCAAATAGGTGTAAACTATGCAGTTTAACTTAAAAATATTCATCTATGCACACATGCTGAACAGTTGAATATTTTTGTCTGACTTCACAGCGCCAAAGGGAGAGGAAAGGCCAAGGGCAGAGTGAGATAGATGGAAACGTCGACATATATTCTCAGAGGAGCCATCTCACCACGAGTGCCCGTGTTGGAATTTGTTCTCAATCTGCACTTCAGTAATCTCAGTTTTGTGCCTTTTAGCCCTTAGCCTTTACAAACAATAAACAGACTTGTGCTTTTATGCCCATTTGTGTGTTTTCATGTTAAATTATCTCAGAAATGAAGCACTCTTTTCTTTTCACTAATCCTCACTCTTTGCACATATGAATTCAAACCAATTAACTGGCAGTAAAATACCACTTTTTATTTATTTTTTTTCTTTTGGGAACCACACACAGAACCACAGTGCACCATGAATTTTCTTTACACATAGGCAGCGATATGTAAACTTAATTAAATGACGTCCTGCTACAGTGCTCTGGAAATTATCCACACATTTAAATAACACAGTAATAAATAAAGACTCTGATGGCAATACAGTGTCAGGTTAATGGACTTGCTTTACAGTACAGTGCAGTTATAATAGTGCAAAGATTAAGATGGAGGTTTGATGGTTTCGGACATGTGACAGCTACTCTTAAATGAAAAGGCTGCGAATTAGGAGCTGAATATTTTAAATACATTACTTTTCTTTTTTTGAGTTTATAACTTGGAACCAAAATATTAAATGCTTTGCTGAGTTGCCAAAAAATGGATTCAAAAACTTTGATTTCAGCATCGCACAAATGTCCATCTCCATACTGGTTAACCACACTTTGGCGAAAACGAAAAGTGCACTGCCTTTAGCGGCACTCTCAGTTCCTCCTGGAGTCGTGGGTGGCGACATTTTACCGTTAGCAAACAGAGGCAGTGCATTTTCACATGCTCCAGACAACACTACACTTTTTTAGTGAACAACACGAGTTTCGCTCCTTTCAAGTAGCTCTGTACACCGAAGCAGAGATCAGAATATTTTCATGGTAGCAAATCTAAAACTTCAAGTTCAGACATGATGAATGCGTGGAGCATCGGTCCTTTGGGTGTGACGAGGAGGTAACAGCCTGGGATGCGTTTTTTTTTCCCCCCCTCTCCTTCACCACAGATGTGTTTCCCTGATCTCTGCTATCACCTGACTGGCCCTCTGCAACGCCTGTGGACAAATGTGAACAAGTATTGAAGCGACTGTACACTGGAGAAAACTTGAGCACTGCTCAAACGTAGGAACCTGTTACCTGTAGCATGTCAGCGGCTTCCTTACGCCGCTGGGCCATGTCTTCAGACTCGGTCAGCAGGTCGTTGAGGAGGCCAGATTTATACAGCTGGCCAACGAGCTCGCTCTGGAGGCTGTCCTTCACATGGTTGACCAGGAAGTGCATCACTGCCTTTGGCACGCTGCCGCAGAGAGAGAAAGAGGAAACAGACCGAACAGATGGTTGAGAACAAGGCGGCAAGATGGCCCGGCGATGGCGTCGTTTCCCCAGACGGAGGTGGCTCGACTTTGAACCGCCAGGTGGCCATGCCTGTCCGAGGACTGAGCTGTTTAAGCAGGAGCTAAATATGATGGATTTAATCTTCCTGAGCTTTAAAGGGCACTTTCTGCTCCCAAGAGGAAAGGGAGGCATTTTAAAGGACGGTGTTTACATGTCCTGTAGTGTCGGTCGCTGTGCTTTCCAAATTTCCACCGTGTCTACTGAAATTAATGTGTAGAAACAGGCCGCCAATACAGACGTCACATAAAACGTCACAGCAAAACACTTCTTTCTTAAAATTCTCACAGCTGCTCAAGTTTGGTGTGTGCAAAGGCGTATGATTTACATAATTTTCATCCTCATAAACCATTCAGTGACCCCCACCTTGTGCCCTGTGGACGGGGGTGCGTTTACAGCCTGATCCCAGAGATTAGAAATGTTTCATCACAGGATGACAGTAATCACTCAGAACAACTGATTTGTAGCGACCTTTCCCTCCTAGGGACAAAGCATGCACAAAATCAGCAGAACCACCGGATCACCTCAGTATAGTGGGGGAACCGCAATTTCCCATCACCAATGTCTGTATATAATTTCTTTTTTTTTTTTAAAAGGCTCATTAGTTTTCTAGAAGTGAATGTATAAATTTTACTCAGACAAGACTTTTTTAAAATCCATTTACTGGACTATTCACAAACAGATTACTGCTCATTTGGCACACTACTGAGCATTTAAAGAGGCAGAGATATTATATGTGAGAGATTTAGTGAAAATAAGGTACAGTGCCTCTGGTTGCTAATAAAAATGATCCAACAAAGCGGCTCGCTGATGCATTTTAAATTCTGATTTCTGGACAACAATGGCGCTCGAGCAGACAAGGGGAATACTAGAAATGAGGCTTCAGCTGCACACACTGTGTTAGCAGATCTATCTTAGTGTTGGTTTTTGGTCTCTTTATGTAGGATTTGATGGCAATAAACAAAAGAGGAGCAGGTGGGAGGGCCTACCTGTCCTGGATGTTCTTGCGGACGATGAGGAAGTAAGACTTGATGAGGCGCTCGATGACCTCACAGTCCCGCTGCTCGCGTGACGACAGCTTCCTGGCAACAGGCACAGGCTGCAAAAGGGAAGAAAGAAGGGAAGGCTAGTGTTTTAATCCCTCAATAGACTGTCATGTTTAATACGAGCCACGCTGGAAGGCCAGTGTTAAGTTACCACATCTAGTAGGTTGACCGCTCCTTTAAGTGGGCTTCCGGGTCCTGAGCCTGGGGCTTCCTCCCCTTTCTTCAGCATGCCCCTCCAGCTTCCTGTGCCGTCCTGCTCCCCCTGAATCCCTGCAGGTGGGGCCTGGGAAAAAAAAAAAAAAAGAATGATAAAAATGCTTTTCCACTATCTAGAACCCTTAATATCATTACAGTATGACATTTGCAGAAAGTGATGGTTAAAGTAGGACTCATATGCACTGCTAACACAAAACAGGCATGTTAAAAAAAAAGAGACCGGATTAATCAAATTAAAGTTTATGTCTTTGTGCTGTTAATGAACAAGTTAGAGAGAAAACATGACAAAAGCCATGCCAAATGTTAACTTCAGACATCAATGGCAACACTATCAAAGCAGGTTGGCATGCTTATTAAGATTAAAAACAAAGCACACCTAAGGGGGATGCTTGGAAAAAGTGAAGCAATTTCAACACTGCTACAATTAAGATGAAGGGGGAACCCAGCCACGTCACAAACTAAGTAAGAGGAAAAGTCAAGGGGTCACCAAAGTCAGCACGCTTTATTCCCTGAGGAACATGAACTGTTAGCATAGCTTACAGAAAAAGAAAAAGAAAAGAAAGGAGGATTAATTAGATGGTACGCAGAGGTAGGATTATTCTCTACCTCAAAATGTCTGGAATCTAAAAACAAAAGACTGCACATACAGTATTAAGAGGTTAGAAAGGGAAAGAGAAAGAAATCTTTTTTTTTTCTGTTAGACAAACTTTGGGTTCAACAGACTTCAGGGAACACAATAGTTGTCAGTGCAAGTCCACACAGGCTGAGGGAAAGCAAAATAAGAGCACGCCATTAGCAGACAAAGATCAGAGTGCATGCCAGCAGACCATGCCCATCATCCATCCATCGCTACCAGCAGCCCCGCAGCCCCGCAGCCAGCCAGGCACAGAGCCAGCAGGCTGCATGTGTGCCCACCTTGGCACCGTCCATCTCTGCTCCAGACGCAGGGGGCTCGCCAGACACCGCAGTTGGGCCGGCCGGGCCTTTGCCAACAGACTAGCATGAATACGAGAGCAGGAATGGGGGAGAGGAAGGAAAAAGAAAGCACTGAGAAGAAATGTGGAAAGACAGAAGAAAAGGAGGCTGGCTGTCGTAAGCTGAGGCAAGAGGAGAGAAGAGATGTGGGATAAAATTCCTTGATGGAAACTATCCGAAGCATTTGCTTCACGGATCATCATTCAGCAGTGCTCCGAGTGATTAACGCCACACAAGTCTCCTTTATACTGGGACTCTGCAGCCTGCGACCAAATGTTACAACACATGAGCTACGGTTATATTTGACAACACAGTCGCTCTCTTTTACCTTATCCCTGGGAACTGCAGCGGGCATCTCCCTCATCCTGTTTCTCCTTTGCTCCTAGAAACATACAAAAACACACGTCTGAACAGTTGATGGTTTTTGACACTTCTTAGAAAGAAAAAAAAAATATGGAAAATAATTTACTGGCAAGAAGATTAGAGAAAAAAAAAAAAAAAAAAGGGGGGTTCGGTCTTAAACCAACCACTTTGCTCATTTCAAACACATTTCATCATGTAGCACTGTTAGTTATTCTGTTTATAATATAAATAATTTAATAGACATGAAGGAAAAACTCAAATGACTAAATTAGAAAAACATATTTACCAAAGTTCACAAAGAGTCATATTGAAAACACAAGTGACCAGTATTCAAAACCCTGTGCATGAAATTATTTGGGTAATAAGTGAGTTTTGAACAGAGCTGGATCACCCGATCCTGCTCTATATCACTTGAACTAAAATGCAATTAAATATCACCAACAGGGGTTCAGTGTAATCAGTTGCTTCTTAATTTCCAAATACTGCCTCCATCATTTTGCTTCCATGCACTTTATTTTCTATATCTAATGTGTTTATTGTTTCCACGTGAGTACGAACCTCTATGTTGTTATTCATGACCCCACATGCGTCTGCAAAGTCCGGGTGTTTGGTGTTGATATAGGCCAGCTCGATTGCAACCAAGTTGTGAACCTGCGGCGAGAATAAAACAGCTTAAAGTGGTTGTACTTGCTGCTAAAACCCAGCCGCAGGAGATAAATGCACACGTGCAAAGAGAAGTGAAGGCGCCGGTACCATCTCGTTGGTGATGGGCAGTCTCTTTCTCAGGAGGGAGGTGACCACTTCTACGATGGCCTCGTGCAGCTTAGGGAATCTCTGCAGCTCCTGCGGGGTGAAGCGGCACGAACGTTAATGATTGCACGCGAGCAAAGGCGAGCTGAGTGCACGCCGGGCCTGTTAGCTACCTGTGTGCTGTAGTTGCTGCAGTGCTGGATGATCCTCTGCATCTCCTCGTGGACCAGCTCCACGCAGCGCAGACTGGGTTCCTCCAGGCGTTTCACCTGCTTCTTTACCAGCAGCTCGAAGGAAACCTCTGGCACGAACAGGGAAGGTCGAGGGCCCTATTGCGGGGAGGCAGGGGAGGAAGTGCAGGTCAGCAACGTGTGCTGAACAGATAAGTTGTATGACAGATAAAGTGTTTTTCATCATGTTTTACAACAGACTACTGAACGCAGGTGTGAGAGGACAAGCTGCAGTGATGCTAATGACATCATGCGACAGCTGACGACTCACTGTGGCGTTCCTTATGGCCGTTAGGATATCTATGGTGCTCAGTCCCCCCAGAGGATCCACAGACTCCAGCGTCCTACCGAAGGTCTCGTGGAATATGTAACAAATTCTGGCTCCACCGCACCTGAAAAATAGCAGCGGGGGGATATTAGCTGTGATGTGAACCCCATGGCCTCCGCTCCTGTCAGCTCTTCCCTCGCAGAGGCTGTGCGTGCCTCAACTTACAATTTGGATCATATTAAATGATGAAACCAATGCAGCTGTTTTGCTCATTTCTCCCTGCACCGGATCAACAGCGTCACCATGTGGCAGGTCGGAGGAGTGGCACAGAGACTACTACTCACAGCTCTGCCGTCTCGATGTATTTGGCCGTGCCCTCGATGGTGTTGCAGTACTCTGTGGCAAACTTGGTGATGAGCTGGAGCAAGGTGGCACTTTGGTCCTCCACAGGTTCCCCGTAGCTGCTGAGCAGGGACTGGTACTGTGCTGCCAGGACGTTGATCCGTGTCTTCAGCTCAGGGAGACAGTCTCGAATGTGATGCATCAGTAGCCTGATATTACAACAGCAAAGGGCAGAGCATTACCTTTTCTAGGACGGACAATAGCAACATGCGCTGATGCCTGTAATTAATGCCAGGGCTGCTCCATATCTATGCAGACAGCATCTTCACAGAGGAAGCACTACTTGGGCATTTTCTAGTATATATGACAATGATCACATTCTGCAAACAAACGCAAACTAATCGCTGGTGTTAACAAACAAAAAGCCTCATCTAGCCTAAGTAACACAAAGTAAACAACACTATATACTCTTAAACGCTGCCCTTCAAACCACCATTTTTTTGTCTCTACACATTATGACCAAACATCACCCTGGTTCTGATGCCATTAATTGAGGATTCAAGTCAATGGTCTAACTCCAGAGTACATCAGTAGTGAATCTACAGATGCCGCCTCATATCCAGGGACATACTCAGAGGGAGAGACACGAGGAGGCTCTCACCCTCTATAAATCTGAAAATCACATTTCAATACACAGGTAAATAAAAACAATCTCCATCTGCAATATTAAAGTGATATACACATTAATACATCACTATTATCCAGTAATATAACCTAAATGATTCTGACAAGGCTCTGTCTGCATATTAGTAGTTTAATTTTAGGTCTGCAAGGCATCTTATGTAACACTAAGAACTGTGTGTTTGCCATTTTGGGTCTGACGCTGTGGAACACTCTCCCCCTGGAGCCTGGGAGTCTTCTGGGTGTTTTAAGTATCACCTGAAGCCCTGGAACTTTTGTGCTGGAGGTACACATTTTTAATTTGCAATGACTTTAACTGTCTTTGCATTTTAATCTGTGTTTCCTTTTGTAATTTGGTCTTTACTTCTTTCTACATTCATGTGAAGTAACATGTGTAATATATAAGCAGCCCACTGCTTCTGTCAGTCTATGTAATAAAGCTACTTTTAAATTACCCCAAGCATCATTTACACTTCTTGTTTTTATTTTTAGAACTAATTTTCATATGGCCACATACAGGACAGCATAAACACAGGCCCGAGAACAGAATCATCTCCAATAGGCCAATATCAGCCAACAGATACATCATCTGGGCTCTACTTCACCAACTAGCTTTTGAATGGTGCTCGATAAAGAAAATGCAACTTTCTATCATCGTCTCAGTGTGATTTAGACATTAAAGTCTAAATCATCAGGGTGCCGTTACTTTTACCTGTTTAGGGTTCTGGCCAGGTACTTGGTTCCATTTCTGTTGGCAAGTGATGGATATTTCTTCTGCAGGAAAGCGTGTTCATCACGAATTGCATCAGCCACAGACTTTTTATTGTTGATGTCCAGCTGGCTCCTAAAAGTTCAAACGTACCAAAAAAAGAAAAAGGAAAAAACAAAACAAAACAGACATTTACGAGAAAAGGTCTGTTTTACGGTACTTTCTCGTATTTTTCCCAGAAGTCTAATGGTGATTGATGTGCACAAAGACTGAAACGTTTTTATTAAATCTTCCCCCTCGATGGCACGACAGTGATAAAGGAAAACAAACAATAGATCCTGACATTAGCCTTTACTAGGAGCATTAAAAATTGATGTGGCACTCCTCTCTCGACATCTCCACTGAGCTATTCATCTCTGATATGAAATCATACTCATTATGAGTAGCGGTTTGTGTGATGTTTGTGAGACCTGTTGACTACTCCGATTATGCCGAGTTTGACAGGGATCACTCTGCCCAGCAGTACATCCATAGCGTCGGTACCAGCGTCCATCAGGTCCAGCTTGGTCACCACAGCCAATGTCCTCCTGCCTGATGAATTACAGTCATTCGCAAAGGGCACCATAACCCACTGCCACTAGATTACACCTTTAAAATACTCCTTATTTTACTAGTTTTAGAACATGGCTCCCATTTGGTTTTTCTTACCATCTGGGTCGACTTCCCGGGCCACCTTGAGGGCCTCCGAGGTAGCCATGTCTGTGTTAGCCGCCGTGACAGCCAGGATAATGCAGTTGGGGTTAGAGATGTGCTTCAGGATTAAATCTCTTATCTGAATCTCGATGTCCTTAGGCTGATCACCCACAGGCACCTGAAAGGAGCAATTCCAATTACAAGCAAAGACACAGCACCTGTTGTTTTGAGTCAGACAACAAAGTAGGAACCAACTAATGAGGCTAGAATCAAAGCCTGGATACCCTGAGGCTTTCATAGCACACGGTTGAAAAACATTAATTCCCAGCCATCTACAAATATGAAATACACAAAAGCATTGACCAGATGGAGAAATGAACATTGCTGACCAGGCTTATAAGGTAAAGCTTTTTTTAAGGCATTTTAGTGCTCTTTAATGAATAAAACTTTTAAGAAAGGAGGTGTTGTACAATTAATTTCCCTTGGGGTGCACGATGATCAAAGACTTGTCTTGGGGAGCTGGAGCAAATGTTACCTTAGTGATTCCTGGCAGATCAACCAGTGTGAGGTTAACGACATGAGGAGAGAAAATCTTCAGATGAATGGGTTCATCGCTGATTCCCTGCAGAGGGACAAGAAAAGAGGAGAGTGGAGAGTGGATTTAATAGCTTAGTAACTTAGAACTGGGGGGGTCACTGACCCTCTAGAGTCACTGACCTAAACCAGAGTTACACTTTCACTTGCCGTTTTCAAAGCATTTAGTTTAAAAGTTGTGCTGCAGCTGGATTATTTTAATTCTCTGTTTTTATTACTGTATGTACGGCCTGCTAACTATCTTTGCATCAACGCCAGCAAGACAAAGGAGCTGGAGATTGACTTCAGCAAGAAGCCACCAGTGAACATCCAGGGTTTGGACATTGAAACGGTGGAGGAGTACAAATACCTGGAAGTTCACCTCAATAACAAACTGGACTGGTCCACGAACACAAATGACGACTTAGACCCTTATTGTAGGGTCTAAGTCGTCTCCACCTGCTACGGTGGCTGAGATCCTTCGGGTGAACAGGACACTCCTAAGGATGTTTTACGACACTGTGGTAGCGTCTGCTATCTTTTATCCTGTGGTCTGCTGGAGTGATGGAATGGCAGAGAGGGACAGGGGGAAACTCAACAAACTGATCAGGAGGGCCAGCTCTGTCCTGGACTGTCCGCTGGAGTCCATCGAGCAGGTTGGGGAGTAGAGGATCTTGTCTAAGCTATAATCCATCATGGACAACACCTCCCACCCCCTGCATGAGACCGTACGAGCACTGAGCAGCTCGTTCAACAGTAGACTTTTTACACCCACAGTGTAGGAAGGAGCGCTACCGCAGGTCATTCTTACCAGCAGCTGTCAGACTCTATAACACAGTTTAACATCCTTTTGGTTATCTTGTACAGTACATTTTATTCATATCTCCGTACAATTTTTTTCTATACATTGTTACCTGTATATACAAACTTCAGTTGCTTATGTATATAGGATCACTTTGTGTCTTCCTTTTATATTTCCCGCTGCTATAAGAGCTGTGTAACACCCAAATTTCTCATCTGTGGGATAACAAAGGTTTATTCTATTCTGTTCTATTCTAACTCCTAGTTTGACTGTAGGTGGCCCACAGTTTAAAGTTGGGTTTCTGACAAGCAAAATAAGGAAGAAATATCCTATAATGATTTTATCCTCAATGACCCCACGGGCTTTAGAAAATGTTCAACCCTCATCTCACCTTATTATTCCCAGATATTCGCTCGGTTTCATTCTCAATTTCTTGCCTGATTTCATCAAAATCGGTGTAGATCTGTAAAGAAAAACCACAACAACAATATCACAACAAGTATGGCTCAGCAGACTGAATTCTTTTTAGTATCACAATAACACATACCTTATTTTTAGTGTGTAGAAATTTGCCCCACTCTTCAGTGTCTCTGCCTGTGAACCAGAATAAAAACATTCTTAAAGCAGGTCGACACAGGTGCTGGCTATTAAAGAAGCTACTCTGCGCGGGAGCCTGAGCGTGATGGCGGTTAATGCGAGGACTGATGCCTGGTGACATTTACTGGTGTGGTGAATAAAAGCAGCTGGAATCACAGGTAGTGCTTTTGAGGAGGAGGAGGGGGTAGAGCTAAGAAGGTGATGTAGGTTACTAAACATTAAGACACCTGTACAATGCACCTCCTTGAAGTACAGTGCTTTTCACACCATGACATCTGCAAGTTGTTTGAAAGACAGTGATAGAGACAGGATTTTAAAACTGGGGCAGGGAATCTTTCACACAGGATACTAAAGATTACAAGGATGTGTTTGCGTTCCCCCTTGTGTGTGTGTGTGTGTGTGTGTGTGTGTGTGTGTGTGTGTGTGTGTGTGTGTGTGTGTGTGTGTGTGTGTGTGTGTGTGTGTGTGTTTAAAGACCAAAAAGGGTTATTACAGTTCATAGTACATACCACCTTCATCATGTTTCCTTGTGTCTCCAGGATCCACGTGGACTAGCTGGAGGATTAGAGGTCTCCTGGTTACAATGCCAGTCCCACGGGGCAGCAAGTCCCTGCCCACCAGGCTCTCCAACACAGAGCTCTTTCCACTACTCTGCAGGCAGAAGTGCATCAAAAAAAAGATATGAGTTAAAGCACCAGAGAGTTGGCTTGTTATAGTTCAGTTTTATTGTTTAAAGGGGACCTATTATGCCCTTTTCCAACCCCATTTTTAAATTCTTGGTAGCTTTACAGCTTTATATCATTCACAATTTATCCTTATTTAGCCTATACAGGGCCTTAATGTAGCTCTTCAGTTCATCTACTGTCTGAAACAAGCAGTTTTAGCTCCCCTCTCTTTAAGGCCAATCTCCTGACTGGCTGCACCTTGCAAACAAAAGATTTGAATATCAGGTCAGTGAGGCAGCAGGAAATGGAGCATTTAACCAGGAAATTTGGTTCATCCAGTCTACCTGTACATACAACCTTGTTATTTGGAACTTCCTCTTTTAGCACAAGCTTGTATGTAGTAGCAGCTTATAATCGGTAAGAATGTTTACTTTTAGTTCATTCTTTGATAGCTTAGGTGTCTTTTTTTAGTTATTTGTGATGGGTAAGATTTACGAATTTCAAACACATATGGAACCAGGGGTTTAAAATATTTTTTAGCAAACTACCTCTACCTCTTCCTCGGGCTATGTCCTAGTTTTAGTCTACAGAAGCTAGATGAGGATGTGGAGATAATTAATGGTGATCAAAATAGACTTAATTGCTCTCGTTAGGTCAGACTCTGCGTATCTGTTTATTAGCTGTCAAAAAGAAGAAGTGACAATTTAGCAGAACTCCCAGACACGGCCTTTGCGTCATTTTGATATGCGAATCGGTATCACGGTGCAGTAAATGCTACTCTCTTAGTCCTCCTACATACATGTATATCATTAAAACAAGGTTATCTGGCTAGCATGACAGCCTGCTGAGCAAAATGCACCCAGTCAGCCTTTTACCTGAGTCCCCACTACTGCAATCTGCGGCAGCTGGATAATATCCGCCCCTACTGTGTTGAACACATCCTGGAGCTTGTTTATGACGGGTATAAGAGCCTCCATGCTCGTGAATGCTGAATTAACCTAATAAACCCGTATTTCTTCCGTGATGGAGCCAAAGTCATTCAATGTCCCTCCGACACCACCATTGCAACAACACCCACCAGACGGCTGAGAGATTTTGTGGGGTGCTGGGAGTTGTAGTTCTCCAATGTTCGAAAACGTATGGCTCAGGATAAGGAAAAGACTACATCATATAGACGCTGAAAATGACGCCACAATTAGTTGTCTTGCGCATGCGTAGACGTTTTGTTGATAAAAAGCTAGCTTCATTCGCCAAGAAACTCGGCTACTTCCCTCCTTCTAACTTTGACCTGCCTGCATGCTTTTGTACCATTGAGTTAGTTTGCTTACCTCTAGTGTCTTCAGTATTTCATCATGCTGCAGTTCCTGGTAAGTTTTATATTTGTATTATTTTCCTTAAAAGTTGACGTCTGTTGCGAAGCTAGCCGAGTTAAAAATGTTAGCATTATGCTAACCGTGCAGCTAGTGCTGCTAGTTTGGATTGAAATTGAAACTGAGTTTCATGATTAGGAATAAATGTCACTGTCAACCACCACAAAGAATCTATCCATCTATCCATCCATCCCATGGTAGTTGTCAGTGCAAGTCAAATCCACTTTATTAATTTATCATCAAGAAGTGTAAACTTTGAAGTTTGCCAGATTTCTGCTCTAGAGCATTCACAATGCCACAATCATCCAGCAAAATCACCCAAGGTCAGACCGTGCAGTGCTTAGAGAAACTGGAATTACTCAGGGGAGGGCTGATGATCTGGGCTTGTTTTGCAGCCACAGTACCTGGAAGCGTGAAGTCATTGAGTACGTGAACTCTTCTCTAAAGTAGTCTATAGTGAAGGGTGAGGCCATCGTTCCGACATCTCATCCTCGGCCAAAATTGTGTTATTTAACAAGGCAATGATCCCGATTACAGTAGCGAATCTACAACAGAATTACTCAGTGTGATGAAATGGCCCAGTTAAAGTCTAGCCTGATTAAAATGCGGTGATGGTACCTTAAGAGAGCTGTGAACAAACGATTGTCAGCAAACCTCAATAAAGTGAAGCAACGCTGTGACGAGGAGTGGGCTAAAATTCCTCTACAACGATGTGACAGACTGATAAAGTAATACAGAATACAAGGCTATTGAATGGGGTGTGCTTAGTTTTTCACAGAACGTTGTGGAATCCTGTGAAATTGTTGTTGTTTTTTTTCACACTAGTTTAAAGGGTTTTAATGAACTTTGTTTTTCTTCCAGGCTGGCTTCACCTTGGGAAATGTTGTGGGGATGTATCTCGCTCAGAACTATGAAGTAAGTGTGTTTTGTGACTTGCAAACCCTTTTTTTTTTTTTTCCAATGATTTAGTGAAAATGTCACTTTAACCCATGTGCTCCACTAACCCCAAACCAAAACGTATCTGGTGTGAATAGATGCTGGCTGGAGCCTTTTATTCCTTCAGTGACTGATGTGTGAAACTGCAGTTTTGTAAGGTCGTTGCCTTTATCTATGTATAGAAACGCATCCTGACTGAGCTATTAAAACACAAACACGGTATATGTGCACATTTCAAGTTTTTGCATTCTTTGTGTTTCTTGAATGTCTTTTTTGAACAACCAGAACATCTCAGTTGGATTATGATCTGGACTCTGGTTGGTTTACTTGTGGGATTTGGGTTATTGTCTCTACACTTTTTTTTTTTTTTTTTTTTTTTTCTTTTTCTTGATACAATTTTAAATTTATTGTTCCCTAAAAGCAGCTTTAAACCATGTTGTTCCCTTCAGTGTGTTGGTGTGCAGTGCAAGTTGTGCAATATTTCAAAGATTTCCATCATTACCATTCCTTGTTGTAAATGGTCCGTATTTAATTGTCTGTAACCAGACTTTGAATGTCTTTATTTACATCTACAATCTGTCAAGTTCAATTTCTATAGTACATTTTAAACGACCTCAATTGATCAAAATGACCAAGGTGCTGTAAAAGTTATGACTTGAGATGATCGTAACACATTTTCTGAGTAATCTTTGTTGTTCCAAAGGGTTCAAATATTTTCTTGCAACTGCATGTTCAGTGCCACTTTCTGCAGTCCTGGCTGTATCTATTATTTCCCACCTTTGTAAGATGGCTACAATAGATATTTAAGTTTGAAGCTTACAGCAAAAATCTGAATGTTGTATTTTTTTTTTTTTATGAAAAATGTACTTTAGATCAGTTAATTTACACTACATTAGTTTTAGTTTGGTGCCTCTAACAAACCACAACCTATACATTTCTCAGACTTTATTACTGGTAGTTGTAATTTGTATCTTTCTCCTCTAGGTGCCCAACATAGCCAAGAAAATCGAAGCTTTTAAGAAAGATGTGGAAGCCAAGAAGAAGCCCCCAGAGTGAGCAAAGTGGGACCGTGTTGCAAGCAAGAATGGACATCCTCTGCAGAGAAACTATTTATTTTAAAGGCTTATTTTGATGTCATGGTTGTACACTTGATAAGAGTTGACCATGTTACATGTATATGAAAATATAAGCCGTGCCTGGAACAGTGTTTGTTTCTTCCTTTAGTTTTAGAAGCATACTCTTTGTAAACTGTTTTCTAAGGTAAATAGTGCAAAGACTGGATTTAAAGAATATTACAAAAAAACTAATGGGATCATTTTAATTCCAGTTTCATGGTACTGCTGGTTGACCATTTTTGTTATGCACTCGAGCTATTCAATATGTCCACAGATTTTAGAGTTAAAGTTAATAAAGATTTTCCTTCACACACCTCACAATAACTGCCAAAGTTTTTATTGTTGTTGTACAAACATCATTCTGAACCACACAATAAAGTTGAATATAGTGAAGTCTCATGCAGTTTTACTAGAATTATTTACTGCCTCAAACACTCAAACTGTCATCTCAAATCCATCCAGTAGGTGTCACCATTGGAAGGCAGTTAAAATTCTCTTTGGCAAAATTTATGATTCAGTTTTTCTTTCGTTTTGTCCCCTTCTTTTTCTTCTTTGAATTTGGCCACCCAAATCCTCTGAACTCCAGGCAGTCTGCTGCATTGTGAGCAATGTAGTAGATATTCTCCATGGCTGCTGGGCTGAGGATGTCCACCTCAGTTGTGGTGACTTTGGCACTACATGAGGACCTCTTTTTAGGAGTCTTTGGGCTCATAGTCTTCTTGGCTGACTTGGAACTGTGGGATCTTGATTTCCTGGTGGGCTTTGGAGAAAATACGTGGTTCAATCACTCATCTATAAATATATGTCTTTTTTTTTTTACTTTACCATAGCGAATGTCAATCTTGCTTCAGTAAGTGATCAGATTTTCATCTGTAAAACAAGAAATCAGGTTTTTCTCTGCCAAAAAAGATTTAAAGTTTTTAGGACAAAGTGCCTAAAATGATAATAAAATACAATCATTTCATACCAGCTCTCGCCTTGGCACTTTAAGTGGCACTCGAATGGCTTCAGCGGTGACAGTGATACCCCATCTGTTTACATCCTGTTGTCGTAGAAACAGACTGGACTTGCTCATGTATGAAGGGGGTTGGCCTTCCACCGGAGCTTAAATTCTTTTGCTGTATCTGAGACACAGCTGGGCATCAAACAGCACACACCGCTTACATTAAGTAAGGAAGAAAAACAGCGAACAACAGGTTATCATCGCAATAATTTAATGGTAGTGCAGCGTTCAGTGGAATTCATGTTAAGACAGTAGCTTTCCAGTTTCTTTGGCAGCTCTCACCAAATCATCCTGGTGTAAAAAGCCCTTGCATTCACATTGTGAAATTGTACTTTAACATTTAAATACATTCAGTAAATGTACACCAACTGTATACCATGCAGAAGCTCTTGGATCTTTTAGTCATGCATTACAAATAAACTCATAGTACAAAATCCAATATGGACCCAAGAAACTTCTCAGTTGTGAGCAAGACACAACCCAAAATAAAAAACCACTGTATACAAACTCTGTGACATCACTTAACAACCAATCATGTGCCAATTTATGTGCACATACCATGCAGCGGTAGTATGACATCAAAAACTGAACGAAGCATTAGCTGCTTTAGTCCAGCAGGAATAAGAGTGGAATCTTAATAATCACCTGCATAGAGACATTTTTTTCTTTAAAGGCAGAATTTGCTTTAAAAACCTTGAGTGCAACAGCAACTCAGTGGAAAACAACACTTTTAAGTGTAAGGTGGCAACACTGGTGTACTGAAACTGAGCTCATGTCAAATATTTGCCCAGCTAATCTTCCTCTGACTATCCACCATCAATGCAGTAATATTGACTTTTTAAAGAATTTTTAATAAAGACTTTGTGGGAGTGATGCAGGAGCACAAAAACATTATCACTGGGGCTCCATGCATCTGAGCCCTTTAAATAAAGAAATAATAAAGGAAGCTTTGAGTAGCAGAGCTACTCTGTAGAGATGAGGTGGACGATCATTTGTATGATGCTGGAGCCACGGGGGCAGCTGCACAGGTCCATGCTCGGGTTTTTGATTTTATCCTCCAGAAGCAGGTCCAGCTCCCAGCGCAGCTCCTTCAAAAGCTCAGCCACCTGGATATAGTCACACAAGCACATGTAGTAACATATATGTTAACTTATATGTTGTAGTTGTTCAGTTGTCGTGCTTGCACTCTCCATAAAACTTGTTAAACCTTTAAAGCATATAAACTCTACACAGCTTGTACGCCCGTTGCAATACTAAGATCTGAGCCAGCTATAACTCTTTGATCATGTGATCAAAAAAAAAAAAAAAAAAAAAAAAAATCAGATTCTCTGACCTCGTGTGAAGCAGCAGCAAATCGGATCCACCCATCATCCAGGGAGATGACAAACTCCCTTCTGTGCAGCTCCACGTTGACCTGTCCGCATCCAAACAGCACCAGCGGGTAAACAGACACCATGCTGCAGTCCCTGATGAAAACGCGACTCGTTTTCACCTTCTCATGGTAAACCAGGTACGGGCTGTCGTAGTGGCGAACCTGGTGCATAAAGAACAGAAAGGTGAGGCTTATTTCTCCTACAAGTTGTTTAGTTTGGAGCGTATCTTTTTTTCCCCCCCTAACCTCACCGTGTAGTTGACGGATGATGGATGCACGTGGACGTAACCGTCGTTCTTGGTCACAAAGCGGAGCTCGTTGGCTTTGGGTTGCATCTTCATCACTCCCGTGCCCGTCTTCTTATAAGTCCCTTGAGGAGCTCGTACCTGCAGGACATCAAGTGTGAATGTTTCATACTTCTGTTTGGCTTTCTGTTCTTTACTTGTATGACAAAGAGGGGGACTATGCCCACCTGGACCACGTTAGGATAGAGGGCAGCACACAGCATGGCGGACATCAGCCGGATGTTACTGGAATTTAGGTTTGCCTGAGATGCAAAATATTAGAATTTTTGAATTATTTTCTCCAAGATGAACCCTTGAATCACTGATTCAGTGATTTGTATGTGTCACCTCAGGGCCAGTAGCTTCCATGACCCCGTCTGTACCCTTGTAAGACATTTGCTCAATAATCCTGGCCTTCAGTCCCTCCTTGATGAAGCCAATGTCAGACAACAGCTCAGCAAACTGCCTCTTCAGACTGGCGATCTCCTGCCAAAGGTCACAATTCACCATTTCAAATATTATTCATATAAAACACACTGCTCGGGCCATTTGAAATTAAATCTGAATACATTGGAAGAACTTCATAAGCTTTAGCACTGCTTTAGATTTATATTCAAACAGAGAAGATCAGAATTATACTGTAGAGCAAGTGAGTTTATTGATTCTGGACAAGTGATTAAGTGCTTCTGGACACCTGTAAACCCCGCCATGACAGGAAGTTCTCCCTGCAGTAGAGGAAGCTGGCACGGTGGCCATTCCTTGCTGCGGAGCACCATCCCTGCATAAAAAAAAAAAGAAAGTTTTTATATTATCTGTATGTATTTCAACATCTTTGAATTATCTTATCACAATAAGCGAACGCAGTAGGGACCTTGTATGCCTGCAACAAAGCTAGATGGTCACTTTTAGCCACTGCAAACTCCACTTTCTTTTTATTTGCTTCCTCTCGCTTATCCCATGGAGACACCTGGAAGCAGACCAGATTTTCATTTCCATAAAATTAGACACTTGCATTACAAATATACATAATAAACAAATAAATGTCATTATGTAACCTCCTATCTGTTAAAAACCAACAGAAAAGATGAAGCAGCTCATTACTGCGCTGTGTACTATACTTGTAATTGTTAATGAGCCTAAAATCAGGGGCATGCTGCAGATGAACTGCACATAGCGTCTCTCAACAGAAACTAGCGCCTTCTTACAAATGGGGATTTGAAGGCCAGACTTGCAGCAATGGTGAGTGCTGGGTCAAGGCAGCGGAAGATGGCGCCGAACAGCATGAGCTTTCCGATGCGCACGTCGACAGGCAGGCAGGCCAGGTGGTAGCCCAGCGGGGTCAGCTTCTCATCTGTGGTCAGAGCTCCCAGGTCCTGAAGGCGCTGCTTGGCAGCGTCCAAGCTTCCCACTGACGGGGGCTCGATGAGCCGAGAGAAGACTGACTCCAGCGGCTGCTCCGCGAACACATCCAGGATCTTGATTCTGTTACAGAAAGGTCAGTGTTGTGAACAACCGTTTTGGAATTTCTCCAAATCAAATGCCATTTGCATTTTATAGTCAGAGTTATGTGGGAAAAACAGACGGCTCTACCGGAGACAGAGCTGCTCTAGTGGCACTCTCTGGATCTCAGGCAGCTGCTGCTCAGCCAGCTGGTGTTTAAAGCAGTGGCTGGTGAAGAGGTGGAAGCAGACCCCCGAGGCCACACGACCTGCTCGACCCCTTCTCTGCAGCGCGTTAGCTTGAGAAATCCACGTGTCCTCCAGGCTCTCCATGCTTTTAGATGAATCGTACCTGAAAGAAAAAAAAATATATATATATCAAGGGAGACTTAGAGATTTGTGGATTTGAGCATATATCAGTGCATCTTCATGTATCACAAAACCATTTTAATATGATTGCATGGGCCTTTTAAAAAAACAAGAAGTATAATTCACACAGTGTTGGGAGTAACGGAATACATGTACCGCCGTTGTCTAAGGAGCTTGGAAAGAAAAGCGTCTGGACTTCTTTGAGTTGCTTGAAGACGTTTCACCTCTCATCCGAGAAGCTTCTTCAGTTCTAAGGGTCAAGGGTGGAGAGTCCCAGATTTAAAACCCAGTGGGAGTTTCCCCCCAAAGAGGGACAAGGGACCCCCGATGATCCTCTACCTAATCACATGAGCTTTTCTTTCCAAGCTCCTTAGACTACGATGACCTGGATGACTGAGAACCGTCACAGACATGTACCGCCGTTACGTATTTAAAATACAAAATATGAGTAACTGTATTGCGTTACAGTTACCGTTTAAAAAGGTGGTATTGAGAATACAGTTACTTTGTTGAAATAAATGGATTACACCGTGGTTTTTTCCTGTTTCATATGTTAGGCTATGCCCTCTCTATTTTTGGTAATTCCACACCGGTGGAAATGCAAACAAAACACGCATTAAGATGACGTGAAGAAATATTTTTTTAAATTCTCTAACATGAATGCAATAGGCAGAGTGTTACAGGCATAGCCCTAAACAATGTAGCATCATGGGCAGTGTAGTCCGTGCTGCAGGGAAAATGGACTGCCATACCCGTTATGTGTCTGTGAGCGAGAGGGACGGAGAAAAAGGAGAGTGGAAAAGTACGAGTTATCACCGAGCCGAAAGCTGGAAGCATGTAAATATAATAATAACCACTGCAGCCAAAAGGAGTGCCTGACGAGCCCAGCTGTAAGTTAACTATTAAGACTCGACTGTACACTGTTCTGTTTTCCTCCGAAACAATAAGTTCCTTTGGAGCAGCCTTTCAACGCCTCTCTCTGTCTCTCGCTAGCAAAGTTGACCCAGACAACAAAGTAAAGATGGTTTTCGGCTACGAGCCCGACATGAACCTGATGTATTTGCCAGAGGTCCCTTTACTACGGTTCAGAGCCGCGGACCTGTTTTATATACGCGCGGAATAGTTTACTATACGAGATCGCTGCAAAAACTGCAGCCTGACCTAATGTCCACCCTACTGTTACTCATTTTATATTAAGATTTAAAAATCTGGTCGGTATTGGTATGGCGAGTAACCTTCAGTAATAGTAATAAATCACATTCATGTAGTTGTAAAAAAGCATAATAATATATTAAGTAATCCAAAGTATTCAGAAGATGTTACTCTCATTGAGTAACATAACAGAATACGTTACAAAATACATTTTGGGGCATGTATTCTGTAATCTGTAGTGGAATACATTTTAAAAGTAACCTTCCCAACACTGAATTCACAACCCGAAACTGTCAAAAATGAGAATTTAGGGCTAGCATAATAGAAGGTTACCTTTTCTCCTTCATTTTTCCGGAGTCGATGACATAAACCACGTCGTCGATGGTTACTGAGGTCTCAGCAATGTTGGTGGAGATGATGATCTTTGTGACACCATCTGGAGGCCGGCTAAAAACTGCTTGCTGCTCCTCATTGGACAATGTTGAGTGAAGGGGGTACACCACGCACCTGATGGGCATGACCAAAAGTTACAGTTAATGTGTTTCAGTCAAAAGTTTTCACACAAACAAACAAAAAAAAACTGGTTCAGCTTTTAGCTTCATTTTATACACATACAATTGCAAACCAAGTGTTGCCATAAAACACACACAGACCTGGACGCGCCCCTGTTGTTGAACATTCTATTGGACTGAAGCTGCTCATAGAGCATCTTGATCTCAGCGAGGCCTGGCAAAAACACCAGCACTGCACCTGCAGACACAAAGCAACATAACCAGTGTTCAGCTTCACAGCTGTCCCCAATCCAGATCAGTACATCAGAGACTTACTGGCCACCTGTATATGGCAATGTTAACTGGACTGGCTCTTAGATAGAACAGAAAAGCGTTATATGAACACTCAAAGCGCTTTACACAACTTGTTCATTCAAACAAGTACTTTTTCTAAGCATATCTAACATTCACACATGCATTCATCGGAGAGCAACATAGAGTTAGTCTTGCCCAAGGATATTCGGCATGCAGACTGGAGCAGGACCGCCAACCTTCCAGTTGGCATGTGACCTGCTCTACCACCTGAGATTGCTTTGCTGTCAGTGTTGTTTTCTTACCAGGTGGGTAGTTGTGCTTTCCTTCTACTATCCACTCCAGCAGGCTTTCCACCAGGTCCATATTGATCTTGTCCAGGTCCATTGTGGCGATGGTTTTGAGCACAGACTTCTTAGTATCTGCATCAGCAACGCAAAATTTTAGATGTATGCCCTGATTGGCACTGGCAGCTTATCTGATTAAAACCTAAATATATTTTCATTTCACCTTTGTATCTGATGGTGAGATCCTGCAGGCTGAGCTGTTGGTCTGGGACCGAGTCTTTGACAAAGTCTTTATTACAGAAAGACATGAAGTTCCAGACATCTTCACTCAAATCATCTACCACGCAACTCAGGTCCCCTCTGCTTCGGGCACCCGTGGTTGACTGATTCTGTTTTCCTGAGCGCATGTAAGGGCTACCATCCTCAATGACATAGCTGGAAAAAAACAGCACAATACACAAACCGTTGTGTTACTACGCAAATTGTAAAGACAGTCTACGGTTTACTTAAATGTTTTAAAATGTATTTACCGAGTATTAGCAATGGCATCTTCAAGAAAAAACTGGTCAACAGGAAAGGTGCGCCCTGGAGCAACACACATTATTAGAATGAAGAGGGGAATGCATAGAATGAGGTGTAAGAATAGAATTAGTCAGTTCTGCTAATAGATTACCTGGTATGTGGATAGTAGGACAGTTATAGAAATAGTCAGAAAAGAGGTTTGCATTAAGAGTGGCACTCATGAGGATAATCTTCAAGTCAGGCCTTTGCACCATCAAGTCTTTGAGCACCAGAAGCAGAAAGTCACTGAAAATAACAAATTAAGAGACAAGAAACAAAGAAGCAGCTTAAAATTTTTTTTTCCAGGTTCATTTTTCCACATGTTACAATACAAGTGCCATTAAGCTGAAGTATTTCTGTCTCACCTCTCCTCTGTTCGCTCGTGCACCTCATCCACGATGACATGCGTGACTCCTCTGAGGTCTGCCTCACCCTCCAGTCTCCTCAGCAACACCCCTGTGGTGCAGTATAGCAGCCTGGTGACTGAAGTCTGATAAAAGGAGCAGTCAGTGTTGGAAGAGTATATAGTATTAATATAAAAAAAAAAAACAGACAACCAGAATGCTGTATTGTAGATGTTTTTATATCTGTATCTGTACCCTGACACTCTCCAGGCGGATCTGGTAGCCCACAGAGTTCCCCAGACACTCTGCGCGCTCCTGTGCCACTCTCTGAGCCACTGACATGGCAGAAATGCGGCGAGGCTGCGTGCAGATGATGTTGGCCACCTGCTCCGCGGGGCCACTCAAAGAGGCATCTAGAATGAACTGAGGAACCTGAGTGGTCTTACCACACCTGCAGAAAAGTCACATTAATTAAAAAACAAAACAAAAAAAAACACATGAAACACAGTCATGTTTAGGAACAGGCAATAATCACAGGCATGTTTAGCATCTTTTTTGTGAAGGTGAATTTTTATACTTCTTTCAAACTCGAGTCCTCTTTTATATTAAGCTTACACTGGACTTTGGTATAGGCCATCTGTTCAGCCACAGCAGGTTTCTGTCTAAGTTTATATATGATTTTTATATTATATGATGATCAAATTGAACCATTTATCCTTAACCATTTTCATACAAAACCCAGACTACAAAAGAATGAGAGTTTAGAACAATGTGAAACCTGAGCTTTTGGTTCATTGAGATTACCTATGTACATACACTGATCTCTCCAAAAGTTGATTGTGTTCATCTGGACGTAGCGTTTTGTGGGAGAAACGTTTCGTCACTCATCCAAGTGACTTCTTCAGTCTCAGCTGACTGCAGGTTTTCCCAAATCTTATAAGCAGTAAATTTGCATAATAACTGAAACCAGCCCACTGAAGGAACAATGGGCTGGGAGGTCAGTTCCTTAATCATAATTATGCAAATTCTCATGACCATTTCTCATGACCAAATTCTCAACAACCACTGACCAAAACCCACTGATCAATGGCCATGAGTACCATTCACAGAGAGTTGGGGAATGGCTGCAATCACAGCATTGTAAGATGGCGAAAGATGTACCCTTAGGCCCCCTCCTCGATTCAGAGATGGTTTTTCCCTTTTCACGTAAATGGCCTCCTTGACTCCGCGCTCAAACCAGCGTTCCTCTCTGTCCTAAGGGTACATCTTTCGAGACGATACACTGATCTCATTATTTAAAACTTCAAATAATTATAACAATATAACAGCAGATATGACAAAAAGTAAGGAAAGCCATAGTAGATCTCATTTATAAACTTTCAATTTTAATATATCTGATGTAAATGTTTTTAATTCCATACAAGCTAAAACCCTTCATATATCCATACATCACATTTGACTTGCTATTGGTTGGGGAAAAAAGGCTGAAAGGGTGGATCAGTATCATTAAAATATATTTTTTCTTTAATTTATAAGTCACGGTAAAACTCTGGGACCTACCCAGTCATGCCACTGATCACCAGCACCTGACACTGGTCCAGTACATCTAGGATGTGCTCTTTCTCTTGCCAAGCTGGAAGATTCTTCCTCTGTTCAAGCATAGAACTGTAGCGTCTGGAGGACTGGTTTGACAGAGGAACCAAAGGAAATCGGAAACAGATTACAAAGGATGCATCATATTGAGAAGGATTTGGAGGAAGAAAGACCAAAAAAAATATACACATTTTTTTCCTAAGACCCACCTGTTTCCTACTGAACTCTTTGCACAGCTTGCTGTTTTCTAGCAGCAGATTGCCCATCGTATTGTGCTTTTTGACCATGTTCCTCTTTAGCTTGACGTAACTGTCGTTCTTAACTGGAACTGCGTGGTCCCTCTCATCCTCGTCTTTCTCATCCAGCTCTTCTGCATCCACTGTCCGTTTTACTAAAAAGTGAGCAGAATTAAATACAGCTCTCTATTGTATAAAGAAACGACAGAAAATATATAGCAAAAATGTACATTTCTATCCGACTTACTATCTGTGGTCCTTGGGTTGCTAGATGCAGCAGCACTCCCGCTGCTTGCATGGTTACTACTGCTGGTGATGGCATTCATGCTCTCCTCAGAAGCTTTGCTCCTTACAGTTTTACTCTTTGCTATGGCAAGAAAGGGTGGAGGAACAGCAATCACAGGAGGTGGGGTGCTGTATTTGTGATGCCGTATGGACAATAGTTCTTTCATGGTATTTTCATCCTCACACAAGGTTATCAGGGTGTAAACAACAGGCTGGTTGCTTTCTGCTGCAGACAATGCCTCTCCAAGTAATCTCTCAGTCACATGGAGCCTCCCCGCAGCGCAGAGAGACTCATCATTGGTACTGAAGGCAACTATTGGTGCTTGAAAAGGGTAACGGTTCCCTTTGGGGAAACGAACTTCCAGCTCATACTCAGGAGGAGAATAGCTGCTGACACCAGGCTGGCCTGGGCCTTTCAGGTCCGAGGAACCAGCCTCAGACATGTCTTTTTTGGGAAATTCATGTTTGAACCAACATTTGTTTCCATAGCGGCAGCCTTGACCTTTCATGTAGAATTTGCAGGTGTCACCGATGTTTGGAGCTCCTCCACCTACCACTCCTCCTTTCTTAACAGGAGATCGTGAGAGGAACGACAGGTCCAGGGTTACTGTCCATACAGCATTGGCAATGCGCTCACTGAAGCGATCGCCATAAATAGCAGCTAGAGCCAAGGCCTCCTCCTGCTTTTGGTTTACACACTCATCCAAAGGCACCTCATCAAGTCCATCAGGGGAAACTGCTTTCTGACCATAGCGCTCAGTGAAAATCTGTTGGAGGAGCTGTTCCAAAGTTGCCCCAAACTCTCCTCCACCAGCTTCCAGCGCCTGTTTGCTGCGCTCCCTGTCAAAACCATATCTACACAGAGGAAATTATGAGAAAGCAATGGGTTAGAAGCTAATTATATTTACACACAAAAGCACCGATTCAGAACATCTGATTTAGCTCATAGGTAAGGTTCTGGAAATAAAACAAAATTTGAAATCACCTGCAGAGCTTTCCTATGGCAAATAAGGAGATAACAGGTTCAGGGCTGGGCTGTTCATCCTCATATTCTAGGTCAAATGTTGGGCTCTCTGCTTTCTGCAGAGGCTCATCATTTGTGGCCCAAAACTGGCCTTCCTCACGGTAATCCAATTCATCAAATTCCTCTTCTTCCTCCTCATCTAGCCCGGAATAATCTGAACCAGAATCACTAAGGAACAAACAGAGGGTTGCATGAGTTTATTTCCTAGCTTTCTAATTGTTCTTTTCAAACAAGTGCGTATGTACTTACTCATACAGTTCATCAGAGTCCTGTGTCTGTAAAATCCTCAGCAACTCCTTGAGTTGTTCCTGGTTCGCATTAGTCATGAAGATCTTCTGCAACGGCATACTGCTCACCTCTGGTCTGATGCATTCACTGACCTTTGAGTGCATCCTGGTACTCGTCAAGGACCTTGGCAGAGCCTTGCTACTACTTTTCCCATTTCGGTCTCGATCTCTAGCTTTCTTTCCTCCTCGACCACCATCCCCGCCACCAGCATGGGCGCCACCACCTCGTCCTTTATTTGATCTGCAGACAGAATGAGACACGAGGCAAAATGATAGGAAATCAACTGAAGCCGAGCACACAAACCTAAATATTTCTTCAATATAAATTAACACCTGCTGAAATAAGAGGGTCCAAAATCAAGGTTGAAATCATCCCCGTCATCCCAGAGCCTGGTTCCTCCTTTCCGATTTCCTCCTCCTCCTCTTTGTTTATTAAATCTTCCACCTCCTCTGTTGGGCTTCCCACCTCTTCTCCTTGCGTTCATTTCTCTACCAAAGGACACACGAACAGTTTCATTACATAAACACCAGTACAAATACAAAATTGACTATTAAAAAAGAAAAAAAAAATCACTGCTGTCAGAATATACTTACACTCAATCAGTGTCCAATCATAGCAGAAAACAATCTGCGAAAAGAGACATTAAAAAGCATGGTCTGAATAAATTTTTCCAACCCTGGGAGTATACCCCCCAAAAAAAAAACCTAGATGAGGGAGAGAGAGCTACTGGTTGCGGACCCGGGAAGAGCAGGCAGCTATTACTGTCCACCCTCTGCAGAGCACAGTCACACATCGCTGTGGGCTGGCTGGCACTTAAATTCAAGTGCGAGCAATGAGATGGTGGCTGACACACAGCGCTGGTGGCTACAATTATGCAATCAAACTTAACGTGCAGACTAACAACCCAGTCAGGGCGATGACCGATTAACCCCACGGCTAGGTGGCTGGCTACAGGCAAAGTACAAAAGACCAGAACATATAAGGAATAATGTGGAAGTAAGGTGCTGCACGTTAATCATCTTCAAGTATAAGGAGTCGGCTAGCTAACGAGCTAACAGCTAGCAAGCACACTCATCACTTTTAATGTAACAGTAAGCTAACTGAAAAAAGCCTCCCGGCAAGGCAAGTCAGTGAATCTAAATGCTTTAAAAATGTCAAAAAGTATAGAGCCGTGTTATAATCGGTAAAGTGCGCAATAAACTGAAAAACGAAACTTTAATAACAATTGCGAACAAACCTGAACCAGCTGCTCTGACCACCGGTAGCCTGCATCTCTTCTATTGGCCCAAACTCTTGAGTTCAACGTTTCTTTTCCGGTTTACGTTCGCGCTTAGAAAAAAAAAAACACAATAAAAAGTTAGCAAACAGTATCTCTCGGTCACTCGACAAGGTTAAAGTCGAAGGTTTTAGCGGCGGTAAGCCTTTCTTCTTGTTATTTAAAAACGGTAGTTTAATAAAACGCATTTAGAGCGTCGCACAAGCCATTAAAGATATTACTTTGCACCAATTCCGTAACTATGGTAACAAGGGCTAGCCTCTAGCTGCCTTTAAAACACAGGACCCCCGGCTTACTGGCAGCATTAGCTCCATTTAAGGGCAAGTAAAAGTGAACAGTTACAGTGCGGTTGTAGCTTGTGTCATAGTCACAACTTTCTAATCAGCTGTCTGACTTTTCACATTGAAGAAGTTGGCCAGAACACAGCATTTGCTCTCGGCTCTGACAACCATCTGCCAGCTGGGGGAAGCTGTCACGGATGTCTGGTAGAGTGTGATTGTGAAGATATGAGTTCTAACACCTAGTCTGCGCACACTCACACACACACAAACCCTGTTCTGATTCGGTGTGATTTTCATTTTCAGATAAGAAAGGAAGCGATTCTTTGAACACTGATGGTAAATATCCTCTTCGCGCCACAGTTTGCGCATTCTTGTGACAGCGTGAATAAATGTGTATTTGTTTACAGGGGGTGGACCTCTAAAAGTCTCCTACATTTTTCCAAACGGAGACAGATATGGTAAGTTATAGCTGGCTGATGATCCAGCTTTTTACGTGAAACATTTCCACGTGTAAAAATCTTGGGAAGAAGAGACCTAATTCTTGGTTAAAGCAATACACAATGCCTCAATTTGACTGCTCAGATGAAATTTAAGTCTATGCTAATTATGTATGAACCTCTGTTCTCCACAGAGGGAGAGTGCAGCAGGTCTGCATATGGAGCACTGGTGAGGAGCGGTGCTGGTAAACACACCTCAGCAAGTGGCATCACATACACTGGAGAGTGGCATGAGGACAAAGTATGCAATTACTGCCTCAAACATCAGTTATTTTTACCATGTGGTTAAACAAACATAATCTCCCTCTCTGTCGCTCTCCCAGATGCATGGTAGAGGGACCATGCAGTATCCCTCTGGAGCACAATATGAAGGAGAATTCAAAGACAACATGTACAACGGCACAGGAACATACACCTTCCCAGATGGTTCTATGTGTAAAGGTCACTTTCATAATAACAGGTAAAAAAAATGCCTTTTTAAAAATATTTTCTGGAAAAAAAATCAGATAAATATTAAAGACAACTATTATATGAGAGTTTTTATTTTAAAAGACACAAACATGTCATTTGGGAGTTTGCACAGGAGATGCAATTGACCAAACAAGAAATCCCAGACAAACCTAGTACAGTTCTTAAAGCACCTGACGATCAGATGAGATTTAAAGTTACATTGCTTAGTATGGGGACGATTCAAATGCAGGATGTGGGAACAAACAAAAAATCCTAAATTCAAACTGGATTCTTCTAATCTTATGATTATACAGTCCAACCTGGGAACCAAAATATAGCCAACGCAAAGATATGACAATGACAAGGTTGAAAAACAGGTCAGTATATATGCACAAGTGATCGACTGAGGATGAGAAACAGGTGGGGAACCAAGCACAGGTGAAAGTAATCAAGCAAAGACAACCACAACCAGAGAAGCAGGCGCGAATGAAAGAGTGAAACCTGACATATTAGGAAACCAACTATCAAAGTAAAGCAGGAAATAGCTAAAGGACAAATTATAAACACTGAAATAATAAGACTTAACACTAAAACATGATAATAAGTAGAAGGTGCTACTACATAGACAAAACAGTGGGGAAGTCAGGGAAACACTAGGAAGACTTGAATAACAGTAAAATCAAAGCAGGAACCAAAAGAGGAATTTAAATGATCTCAGCTGGTGATATAAAAAAAAGCATAAATCAACCTGCTCTAAATCAATTTTACGCTGCAGCTTCTTGAACACAGAGTAGAACATTGATTAGTTACATCTTTATTTGCATATTTCCACATTCTTTATATTCTGTTCATGTGACAATTTCTGTGATTGGAGTGGTTTCTGCTCAATTAATCTTTTTTAGTCTTAAGAATAGTCAAGCATGAGGCAGAAAGTACCCGTTTTTTTCCCAGCTGGAGTTCTTAGGTTTGATTAAGCCAGCTAACACAAAGGAAACCTGGCTATGTTAAACTTCCTTCATAGGTCAAACCCCAGGACCCCGACATAATAAACTGAAAGAATATATGGTAACAACAACTGTTTGGATGAACTGTATCCAGACCAGACTGAAATTTATCTTTCCTTATTTTTATTTATTGTACGCGTTTAGCTACAATATTGTGTAACCCAGTAGTTGTTGTTTCTTCGGTTCTTTGGCTTCGTTTGGTTCAAGCAGATGAAATTGAAGATTTTAGCTGTTTTTACTGGTGTGTTCCAGGTTGGAGGGAGATGGGGCCTTCATTAGCGCACAGGGACTGTTCTGGACGGGGGAGTTCCACGGCAAAGCAGCGCTTGGACTCAAATTGGAACACAATCTTTAGGCAAAACAAATACCACACTTTGGCACATATATCTATAACATTAAAATGTAACTGCATCAGACAACAAACTTCTTCTGTATTTTGTTTTTCATACAAGATCTTGTGCACATTTTCTTTCACTTCATATATTAGTGGGTGACAGTCGCTGGCATAAGTGAGTCAAGTATCTACAATACTGTGTCTTGACTCTTTGTGAGAGTGAAGGACAAGTGCAGGGTAATTTTATTATCACTGCACCACCATCCAATCCCAGAGGGGCTCATGTCCCCATCCATAACAGCTGTACCCAAACTGCTGGAACATTGGCCTGGGGAAGAGTGAGTATGTGGTCATTTTGACCTTCAGTGTGTGTACACACAGCTTTGTGTGTGAACTGGCTTTCTGCCCCACATAACCCCTCCGACAAATTAAAATGAGTCGACAAACAAACACAAGTGTTCAACACTGTTTAATAAGCAACTCTGCAACTCTGATATCGTAATCTGTCACTCTATCGTATAATGCCTCTATGGATGTGTAATTGCACATACCCCTGAACATCTTCAGTGTCGAGTATTTACTGGATCTAGAATATGCAGATATGGAAGTGTGAGTAACAAAAAACACATATATACGGTAATAACGTCCATACAATACTAAACACTTCTGGTGAAATATTACCCTAGATACAATAAACGGCAATTTTCACTGATTGTACAGTTTTCAGGTAGAAAAAAAACAACATTTTTTTTTGCATTCCAAGTCTTCAGTATGGACTTGAATGCAGATAGCAGAAACAAGAGAATAAAAACAGGAAATGGCACTCAAATTTGGCACAAGATACAAAAAGAAATAAACATTACATCTGAACTTTAAGTGCGACCAACACTCACAATGAGCTACTGTGTTTTTGTGACGATGCACAGCTTATGCAGTAAATGTTTAGAGGTTCAGGTGTATCAGAATGTATATTCCTCTTTACAGGTAGTGAGCCAGAGAATGGCAAGGAAGCTTTTAAAACTGTTGTCATATATATATATATATATATATATATCATCTCCATAAACCTGAGAATCTATAAAGTATACAATATTATTGTTAAAGATATCGCCTTCCTGAAGAAGAAAACAAAAACAGAATCCTGTGTGGTGCACAACACTGTACGAGTGACTGTACGAGAAACAAAAAAAAACTTTTCTTACTGGACTGGAAAGACATTAACACGTGAACACAGAACAGAACCATGGTCATGCACATTTCAACAAGACTGAGTATCAAAATTATTTCTATACAGAGATAATACGTAACAGTTTGTAACCCCTCAAAGCAAGTAGATAACAATCTGAAACAATCAACAATTGTACAAAAACAAAAGTACATGCTTTTTGTCCTTTGTGCTTGTTTGTGTGCTTAAGTAAAGACATATCCAGGAATCAAGGTGCTCCCCTCTGAAGCATCGTTTAGGCAGTCGCATCTACAGGAAGTTGCACTAAACTGGAAAAGCAGCACCATTATTGTGACAACCGCCACCACCAGTGTGGTTCACATGTTGTGCTGTTGTTGAGTGGAAGTGGGGCGTCAGTTAACGGAATGGCCACTGTTCCGATCATGGGTTCGAATAACTCCAGATGGTTCGATAGAAAAGCTCAGGGAAGCAAGCAGACACAGTCCAGCCAAGACAACAAATTCGTTTTCACTCTAGAGGTCTTTTTGCTTTAAAATAAACAAATTACAACTTTTGGAAACACTTCATAAAACATTTTTTGTTTGGTTTTTAATGTCTTGCTTCTTTGTGGCGTGCCAAGACAAAACAGACACACTATCGACCTTTAAGTCTGTGGAGGACAAAGAGTGCCAAACTAAACAATCAATAAAAAAAATGCTCCATTATTTAGATGAAAAACCTTTTAAATTGCCTTAACTTAGTTATAAAAAGGGACAATTACATTATTTTATTTGAATTTCTTCTGTGTGTGTAAATTTCTCTATTCACAACAGCCAAGAAAAGACACGATCAAGACAGACTTGTGGACTTTCCAATATGTCCATAATATTGAATAATAATGTTTGCAAATATCTGTCAGAACTATGTCTCAAAATGTTTTTTATTGAATAGGTTTCTGGTGCATTGAGAGAAACTATTTTGTGTTTGTTTATGTATTAATATTTGTTTGAGTATTTCTCTGTTTGCATTGTTACCACAATAATCCAAAGACATCCCGAAGCTGTAAAGTCATAGAAAATAAACAAAGAAAAATAGACTTTAACGTCAAAGCTTTGACATTTAGGAAACAAAGATTTTTTTTTTTTAAAGACAATTTTGGACTTGTTTTTCAAATACTGCACATATTTATTTATTTCCAATTAAATTTAAATCCTTAATCAATTTGTTAAACATGTACTAAAAATAGCAGGCTCCAGCCCCCCGTGACCCTGACAGGGAAAAGCAGAAGAGAATGGATGGAATTTACTAAAAATATTTGTTTTAAATCGTGAATGTATTTCAGTGTTATTTCCGCCTTAGTGTCTACGATTTCAAGCAGCTTTCTGACTGTTCAAGTTGAGCCTGGCATTAACTAACCAAAAGACACGACGATGATCTTATGATGAACTTGAAATTACAGCTGCTCAATTTGCATAACATAAGAAGATATTTATTGAGAAATGAAAAGGTTGTAGTTGAAACATAATAAATGGATAAATAAACAAATGAACAACAAGAAATAAATGGATAAATTGGCAAATATGAGAATAAATGCACGAGTAAATAAATGCTATGCCTATATTTTTGGTATATTTTAAAGAATATTAATTAACTGAGTCACTCATTTTTTTTAATTTAGTTCTAATCTTGGCAGTTTTGGTCTTCCATATAGGTAAAAAAAACCTTCCCCATTCCACAGTCAATAACAAATTCAAACAAGTGATACACAGGTCATATTATGGCTCAGTCATACTTGAGTGAAACTACAACTATAACCTCATTGTGACTGGGAGAAATGAATAATTGCCCAGGAGCTGCACTGAATTTTTCACATTCGCCAACCAATTGCAAGCATTTGTGGTGACCCACTGGGGAGATCGAGAGTGCAACGCCCCTACGTCTGTGCAACCAGTCCCAATTGTAACTGCCGAGGTCGCCTGCCGGGAGAAAACCTGTTTTTAAACAGTCGTTGTCCAATTCAAGACTGACTGCCAGACAAACAGAAAAAGGTTTGCAAATTATTGTCCGTTTAGAAATGCAGACAAATTACCAACATGTTGCAATCTGAGCCAGTTTGTTTTGTTTTCAACAGAGAACTCAAAACAACTGGCTTTCAATTGACTGCATTTTGTTAAATTCCTGTGTAATTTTCAGTAAAAATTGCTGTCCTGCAGCAATTACGTCACCATTTCTGAATTTGTATTTCAGATCTTTGAGGTTCTGGCTGGACTCTTAATCTAAGCAGTGATGTCCTGTGTCTGTAGATAGCAACAGATTTGCAGTTTTCACTGATTTATCTTAGCTGATTGCTTTATTATCACAAACGCATTGCATTTAATTTCCAACTTGACCATATTCAGTGACAGACTGATAGAAGACTGACTCCATCTTGTTGCTGGTTCGTCAATATCTTTGTTCTTGGCACACCACAGTGGCTTTGAAGACAGCGACTGACTGTGAGTGGTTGCAGGCTTGGTCTGCACCTTTTGAAGGAACCATTTCAAAAGCAAGTTCATTGCACACGGTTGCAATAATTGTGGTCACACTGCGACCTCCAACCAATGTTTTCCCCAGTGTGACTGTAGCGTTACAGCTTCATTCAAAGTGATATGAAAAACTGAAGCGTTTTGATAAAAAGTACATCCAATTAGCTTCTGTGACCTCTTCATCTCTCACGACATGTATCGAAACAAACCCTGGAGGACATCAGTAATTATAGGTTTGACGTTGCTAAAAATGAAGCTAAGATATTTGGAATAGCAGGATTTCTGTATATAAGGTTAATTTTCTACTTAAAAATACAGATATATATTTTTTTAGGACAAAACATTTAGTTTTTTAAACTCACATCTCCCATTTTTTCAGATTTCCTTCTCCACACAAAGACTTTTACACATCCACAGAACAAACCCATACACTAATACGCTGGTATATTTCTCTTTAGTTATTTTGGTGTCTTCGGAGCAAAGAGCTCCCATTTCTACATTTGGACTATCATAACCCTGTGGCTCCATTTCTCTTTTATACAAAATATATAATAGAAATGTTTAAACCCATCACCGACAATCCACAATCTCTATACCTACAGTAGGCTCTGTGTTAAATTTAAAAAAAGGTTCTTTCAAACAATCATTTATCATGTAATGTTTAGAACACACGTTGATACAAATAAAGAGGAAAACATCACTGAGGAATCAGAAGAGCACCGACGTGTTAAAAAAAGGGACATGGTGTAGAAATCGATGTTTTTGTTGTCTAACATGGGGGCGGGGCAGTATAACTGGCCAAAAAAAAAAACAGTTTCCTGCTACAGCGATACCAGGTGTTTCTTATAACTGCTACCTCTGTTCTTGCCGGTCATGTGTGTTCATAGTAGTTATAGGCACATGTCAGTGTGTGGCACTCTTTAATTGGATCCATTTTACAACTCATCTTTGATCCTCTTGTCGTTTCTTCCATTGCTGCATGCAGCTGCCAGCTCCTTCTTCCCGCTGGCGCTGCTTGGTACGACCTCCTTAAACCACTCCCAAGAGGCTCAATGTGTGACCTTCGCACAGTTACATCCACCCCACGCCCTCATGCCCCCTCTCTTCCCTCCCTCCCCGTACGTTATGGATTCTGTAGTAGGCCCTCCCACTGGATTGGCTGCGAGAAGACCTCTCTCTCCAGCCACATCTCGTAGCTGTAGTGGAAGTCCTCCGGCAGCTCTACGCGCTGGCCCAGCACGCTCTGCAGGCAGTTGTCCACGGGCGCGAAATCTCCGTTCCTGTTCCTTTCGTAGCGGCGGCTGTTGAACTTCTCGATGCTCTCCCGCAGGGCACACTCCTCTGCCTGGAAGTCCCACGGCCGTGCGTCGATATCTGCGATTTTTACACAATTTGAATTTAAGTGCCTGCTTCTTCTTTCTATCTCCTACTCTTTCCCGCTCTCTCTGTCACGCTCACAGTGACAGCTTGCTTGCTCTCCCAGCAGGGATGGAGACCCTGAAAAGTCCCCCCACCCCACTGCCACCCCCATCCGTGTTGCCATAGCAACACAAACCAGACAGTTTGCCATTGGCTGCTGGACAACTGTACTACACACATATATGACAGTATAGGAATCATGCAACCAGCTGCACAAACACCCACATACATGCAGTAACTACCCTGAACGTTCCTGTTTTCACAGCCCCGGGTACACATGTTCATTATGCTGCAGTCTCCTCTCTGTTCATCAGCTCTGAGTGAGGAGCACTGCTGGGGCCAATTAGCTCTGTGACTGCTTCGTTTAGGAAGATCTAAAAGGCTAAACTGAATGTATTCTGAGCAATGCTGCAGGATGTTCCTAATTTAATCTGTGACTCCAGCCTATCAGACTACAATTTACTAAGCTCCACTCGACAGTTTTTGACTAACATAATAAGTACCCTGTGTTATCATCATAAAGCATACAATAAAACTGTCACAGCTGTTCCCATTAAAACGCTGTTAGAAAATTCTATTTTGCATCTTTAAATCGGATTTTAAATTTGCCTGCCTCTCGCCCTATGACAGCTGGGATAGGCTCCAGCGCCCCCCGCGACCCTGAAAAGGATAAGCGGAAGCGAATGGATGGATGGATTTTTAATTTGTATTATTTATATTTTTACTACATTATCTTTTCTTTTAGCTAATGTACTTTGTCACTGTGAACTAAGAGTCAGACACTGGCTTATCATAGACATATTAATGCATACTGACATTTTTTTAAAGCACACTGCAGAAAATCTGAATTTGGAAGTGCTGTTATAACAGAGTTTGTCCAGCAGAGGTTGCTCTATGTGTTCAGCACTGCAGCACAGGTAGCAGAGAGTCATCAAAGCTGAATGGTGCAGAACAAATGCCTTCTTCACTTAAGTTACAGTAACTTTATGGTTTAGATATACTGTATGTGTATTATACATAAAGAATATGCGTTGCTATATTTATTAAAGGATTTTTTTTGTATCTGTCCCCAAAATCACATATCAGTTGCTCCAAATTGGCTAAAGAAAAATTCCTAGACAAAGTGTTAAAAGGAGTAAAAATGAAATAAAACCCAGAGAGCACACGAGTCACAAAACATAAACTGGTCTTTAGTAAATCAAACTGAACTGTGCAAACAGATGGCTGTTCCCCAGTACACAAGGATATATTCTCTTCCCATGAGACGTGTTTTTTGACCTTTCGTCCACACATAAACAATGTTTTAGGTCAGTGAAAACGGAGCTTCCGTGCACAGTGTTATTTGTAGCTTCTGATTGGCCAGTATTTTCAGATTTTTGGGGGTTTTCGTGATATTTTTCAAAATGTAAGCAGAAAATCCCTGTTTCAACAAATCCCAGCATACTACTTCTGCCAGCTGCTATTTACCGTTTCCATAGGCCCAGTCATCATTGAGCCTGTGCCGGACCTTCTGGTAGATAGCCGACATGGTCTTCATGTTGCTCTTCCTCCACTGGCGGCCCAGGTACTTGGTCTGAATCTTGAGCAGTTTGAGAACATAGAGCTGCATCATGGCCTGCTTCACCTTCAAAGCCCTCTTCAAGATGGGGGCAGACTTGAAAACAACCAGCATCTGAAAGAAAGATTAAATATAATGAAGCAAATTGAAGGAATCTTACAAACTAAATGTCCCTTTAACAGGATGCACACTAGTAAGGAGGCAAATATCACTTTGCATTCAATATAAAGATATTGAATTCAGGTGGGTGTTCCAACCTAAGGCTTCCTTATGAGACGCAGACTAATGCAGATTTACACACCATGGTCCTCGAGTGTTTCCACTTGGTCAGCTTGTTCAGGATTCTCAGCAGATTAATGCAGGAAAACAGATTCCTCCAGCAGAACTGACTGCTGTCTCCGGCTTCCTGAAAACACACGTGGAGACACCGAGATCATCATTAAACAGCGAGCGCTACGTTCTTAGCTGACTATTACTCATTGAGGCTCAATCAGTGTGACTCACCAGGCTCTCAGCTGTAAGCTCAGGCATCTCATGGACCACACAATGGGGAAAGTCCAGCACACATATACTATAGTGTGAAAACACAGAAACAAACAACGAGAGACAAAAACTGATAACTCTGCAGATCAACCTGTCACCTGTAACTTAATGTGAATCTGTATGAACCTCTTTTAGGTTATTACACAAACAGATGCTTGTGCGACTGATCGTCGGAGGTTGAATATGGTGACGTAAATGGCGCTGTAAGTCGAAAGGATGAGAGAAAAGGATCCTACCTGTTTTTGGCACTGATGTAAGACATGATGTTCTGGTTAAAGAACTTGAGGATGAGTGGGATACAGTTGGCAAACACCAAGTGCTGGGAGACAATCTCAAACTGCAGGGAAAAAAAGAGGAGGTGGCAGTGAGGAACAGTCTGGAGAAGAGCCATGGCTGAAAATGCAACGGTTACATTTAGTGATATGTATTGAAAGAAAGGAAAGCCAATCAATCAGTCAATAATAGTAAAAATAATGCAACACATTTCAGACTTTTCATTGGGGGGTGTGGGGAAAAAACAACCCAATATTACTGCTGAGTGTGGAAAAGATCAGGAGCCAAGTGGGGTCATTTCTCATGCTGAAGCTACAGTATTCATCTCAATGCCGAGTTTGTGTGGGTCTCAAACAATCCGCAACCGATTTGGCTTCCCACTGGAGCCGCTTTCCCCTTCAAAATTGTGTCAGCATGTAATCTCCTTTAGTTGCAACAGAGGGCGCTATCATTCTAAGTTTACAGAGCAGCTTTTCAACTATGTAGATATCCCTTACTAGCATCAGAAAAATTCATAATCACTGAAGCAACAAAAAACTGAGATACTAAGCACCAGAAATGAGGATGAATCATTTTTCAGTGAGTTTTACGTCCTCACTGAAATGAACTCCAATTACGAGTCTGTGTGGCTGAGTCAGGGGTTTGCGAGTTGTGAGTGAAGATAAAGCTACAAACGTGTGAGGGGGGGAGGAGGATGAAATGGAGAAAGCGATGGCACACTTGACTGATTAATCAGGCGCAGGACTGGGGAGGTTACAGTGGGGGAGGTGTATGGATTTTATCAGGGAAGAGAGGTGACATGTAAGAGGAGGAAAAGTAAGTTAAGGTGTATGTAGGAGGGCACAGTGAAGGTGTCTGTGTGTGTGTGTGTAACCTGATAGATATGGTTGAGTTTGAAGTGCTTGAGGAGCAGGAGCAGCAGAGCAGAGATGGCCTTGACGATGATTTCCTTGTGCCGGTTAACATCGATTCCCAGCTTCATGCTCTGCAGGACGGTGATACTAAAAGAAACACACGCTGTGACTGTAAGGCCTTTGGGTCTTTAACAGTATAATCACTTCTCTGACAAAGTGACAGGCACAGAAGGAGACCGAATAAGATTTATTTTGGGCTTTTTAAAAAACTTTTTTTTTTTAGCCAGGACAGAACTGGAAGACACGCAGGAAACAAACTGGGGCAGACTTGAACCCAGGCACCCTGTATGGCCTTCTGATGGTTCTGCTGCCAGCTCAGGCAGGTGAGCGAGTGCGTAGTTTCAAAACACGCTCACAAAAAAAAAAGAAAGAAATGGATTTCAGCCATGAAAATATCAGACATCTTTCTTTTTTCTGAGTGGGTGTTTTTGCATCAGGAAAACTGTCTCTCCTTTCATTGGCGTGTCAGCGAATCTAAAACAGAGCCATCCTACAGACCACGAACAACCCACAAGTAGTGCATTTCCACCAGTGCTAACAGCCAAGAAAATCCATAAGAAAAGCAGGCTGTTTTTTTTCTTGCCAAGCAATTAGACAAAAATAAAAATAAATCGTACATAAACAGCAGTGCAAAGATGCTCCCGAGAGAATTTCTTTCTTTTTATTCCACACTGCATCTTTTTTTAATTATCGCTGAGCATTATTAGCAAAAGTGTGTTTACTCTTCAAAACTGTCTCATCTAAATATGGCTCTAGATATTTACAGCATCATGACAAAATAAAGAAAAAAAAAACAGCAGCACGGGTAGGGGAAAGAAAAGAAAGACAGTCAAGGATCCCAGCAGTCTTTCCGCAGTACTTACGGCATCTCCTCAGGCAGCACATCAGCCAGGATGTTGATGGAGTCCGTTTTGGCTTTGGAGGTCGGAGCTGCAGCGAGCAGTAGCTTCAGGAGGGCAATCTGATGCAAAAAAGAACACAAAAATAGAGGAATAATAACAGGCTAATCATTCAAGTTTCTACAGTACCCTCTTAAAAATCTTGTAAGCTTTTTTGTCCTCCACAAAACACATTTCATATGAGATAATGTGCAATAATTTAATGCTAGCTAAAAAAAAAGAAGCACGAAGTGCTATCAGAAATATGATTGAAACCAGTACAGAGACAGTTGCTAACCACTGAGACTCTGTGTTAGACTATTAAAGATTTAATGAGCTGGTTTTATTAAACAAAGGTCAATAACTCCGGTGAGAATTTAATCATTAATCACTCACCACATACTGTGACAGGTTGGGAAGCATTCCCAGGTACAGCATCTCTGCTGCTGTGTCCTCCACTTCCTCTTCACCCTGGGAGATAACACGTGCATACAGTGGAAAGTCAACACTGAGTGCTCAATAGGGCAACATTCGAATCTTTCTTCCAAATTTAAGTTCAAACACCTGAACAAAGGCAGATATAAGCTCAACACTGACAGAATTGGGGAAATTAGAGCCAATCACATGATGTGATCACAGCCAATCGATCGAGTTAATGTTGCTGAACCAGACCTATATTCACGTTCATGCTCAAGTTTGACATCAGCCACTGTATTTCACACAGTTTTAATGTTACCGCGCTGACAACATCTGTCCAAAGGCAAAACAATGTCTTTGTATTGGTAAGAATTAACAGATCTCTGGATCACATGATTCCTTCTTGCAGCCAGTGTGGTCCTACTGGCTTCACCTGCCCTGGAGATGCTCCAAAAAACTGCAATGCTGTGGACTTGTGGCTGATTTAAACTTCTGCAGTGAATCTTTGTAGAGACCACGACATAACCTACATAAGCATTGAGCATGGGGTTAAATACTTTGCAGTTATGTGAATTAGATCTATGCAGTATCACGCATATATATATATTTCCGGTATATATAGATATATTTTTCATTTATGTTCACCTGCTGTCACAAGCTGTGGGTAGTGACTGACGGGATAAGGTCATGGACACTAGCAGCATGAATCACATTCACAGGTGTTTGTTATCACCCGCAGAGTTTGGGTGAGGACCTCAGACATTTAGGATGCAACCTTCTGCTGGGAAGCCTGGGGTCCTATGATTCATGTACTGTATATGTCAAGTAAATGCCCGCGGCAGTCACTGGAACACGTCGGATACACGGAGGCTCCAACAACACTGGAGCAGAGATGTTGCCGTGGCACCAGCACGGTATCAGGCAGGTGGTTTACGGCTGTAGCTGATCAGTGGACAGAGATCTGAAGGACCGCTTATGCCAACTGTGCAAGATGCAGTTCTAAACCTTAAATATGTATAGCTGGCAAAGAGTTTGGCTTGATGGGAATGGTACTTTCTTCATTTTTAATGTATTTGTGAGGTTACTGTGTCTGGTGCATAAGCCTAATAAGTCGTAAATCAGGCGTGCTTGGAGAAATCATTACAGTTGTGCCTGCTCCCTGTAATACACTCTATATTATACACAAGCCTGGTAGGATTGCTGACCAGAGTCAGTGGACACTGCTGCAGCTCCTCTTCCCTTTTGATCTGCACTTCAGCAATGGACATGTACTTATGCTGGAGAAAAAAACAAAAACATATGAGAATAATTGTTAATTAGCATCGTCGGCTGACACCCAGAGCTGTGTGATTAAGCATATCAGTCTGTTCTATGAAGACGTTATGGATTTTTCAGTGGGAGGCCAATTTCAAGAGGATTCAACAGTGTGGGAGTATTGATTAACGGAGACTATATCCACAAGGAAGTGGATAAGGGCATCTAGAAATGTGAATTTGTGTAAGAATGACTTACTAAGTCAAAAACATAGAAAATAATCCCACAGTAATTCCCACACTCACCTGTTTAAGAGTCTTGACACTCTCATGGATGGGTCTGGGTAAGCCCACCAGGGTTTCTGTGTCACTGTAAAGTAACGAACAGCACTCGAATGAAGAAGTCGGCAAAAACTGAATGAATACAGATATTTAACAGTCTTAGATGAAGCACCTACTTCCCCAGAGTAAAACCGATGAACTTGTTCCTACTCGTCTCGAGGAAGTGCTCGATGTCTTTCTCCCTGAAGACACAGGAGCAGACTTAAGCGAGATTTAAGCCACAAATATGTGCGCACACACCCACATAAACGCACACAACACAAGGTCACAGCGTACTGCATCAGCTCCCTCTCAAATCTCATCGGGCACACGGTGTGCTGCTGCTGTTCTCTGTGAGAAGGGTTAAGAACCTCCTACTGATCAGAGTCTAATCACCATTGTGTGATGCAGCGCTCTGACCAAAGAAAAAACACACAGTAACGAGAGCGCCCAGTGACACGGCTCAGTTAAAGAAAAGGCTTTAACTGATGCACTGCTATAACGTGTTTGTCTTCTCTGAGATGTATTATTCAACAGCAGCCCCCTGCAGAGACACCCAGGCTTGTGTCTGAAATACACAGATGGAGAGCATATTGTTGGACGTTGGCGAGGAGAGAAATCTGGAGGAGGTTGTGTTTAAGATCTACTTTTAACTTCTCGAAACCAGGGTGGGAAACAGACACCACCTTCCCGTCATGTCCCAGCTGAAGTTTCCTGTACCCCAGTGGTCACCGTGGTAACAAACCAACCAATCCTTTGGAACCTTTGTAGAATAAAACGTCATATCATGAACAACTTTCTGACTTTTAGGAATACAGATTGCAACAACATTTTTTTTATTAACCTGACTTTAGGGGCCCAAGGAAGACCTTTGGGGAAGTTGACCCTCTCTGTCGGTGGTCTTAGAGGAGGTGGCGGTGGTGGCGGTTGGATGATGACGTCGCGGTCCAGAGGGTCTACCTCACCCTCAATACCACTGTCCGTGTCCTCAGGGTCCTCCTCTTCGTCCCGGGCGTCGTCGTTCTTAAAGGGGTCTCGCTCGTTGTACGTGTCCAAGCTGTCCTGCTTGACCAGGGGCTGGGAGACAGAGGGGAGAGGAGGGGAAGGAGGTCAGATATGCACCTACTGTGCAACCAAGGAGTTAGCAGCTCGTCCAAATTTTTAAGACATAATAAATTTCAGTTTTCACTGCAAAACCAAGAAGTGATTGAAAATCCACCATATAAACTTTACCTGTGAGTTTATCAGCTTTAAGCACCTTTTTCTCTGCAAATGTATATAAAATCATGCAAAAGGAATTAAGGTGCTTCTATCTAGACTGCAGGAAGCAGTGCACCAGATACCATTTTTACTCCATAAGACGATGTGTTTTAATTAAAGTGCCAAAAAATTCACACGCATACTAAAAACTACACACTTTCAGCTCAAGCGTTCCATATGTGGTTAGTAGTTGGACCGATAGTATATAGGGCAGGGATAGCTCAGTAGGTAAAGTGGTCACCCCATGATCGGAAGGTCGGCGGTTCGAATCCACTTAACGGCTACCCTGAGGTACCCCTGAGCAAGGTACCGTCCCTACACACTGCTCCCCGGGCGCCTGCTTAGTGGGCTGCCCACTGCTTCACTGAGTGAATGGGTCAAATGCAGAGGAAAAACAAGTAATTTCCCCATGGGGATCAATAAAGTATACATTATTATTATTATTATTATATAATTTATAGCAATGCAGTCTCAGTGTGAGGACTCTTCAGGGACAGCTGAAGCAAACCTGCTGCAGGAGGAGTATTAAAGAAAGCTGCTGACGGAGGTATTTGTGAGGCACCACATACTGGTCACACTGAAAACACACAGCCTTCAAAAAGTGTGTAAGTGTACCTCAATGGGAAATACATCTTCTCCTCTGCTAAAGGATAGCAGAGGAGAAGATTGACTCCACTATTATGCATCATATCACCTTAGCACAGAGGCTAATTACGACCCAAATGAAGCTGAAGTCAATACATGTTGAGATTTACATGTCACAGTTACAATAATGAGAATGACAAATGTGCACAGCTTCTTAACAGCAAAACAAACCGCAATATATCTGCACACACCCACACAGACCTGTGAAGTGGTCTAATTACACAGGAATGAATACACCTGTGTGGGTGGATGTGTATGTGTGTGACTTAAATATGAAGCTGTATACAGGAGGCTAGCTTTAGGGATCTCCACCTCTATTGCTCACTTAATATCAAATTTCATTATTTTGAGGCAGTGATAGCCTTCCTCTTAACCTTTAAATAGAAAGAGGCAGCTTCCCCTTGAAGCTAAACGAAAGTAATTGACATCATTCCATATTAAATGTAGTGTTATAGCATCTGCAAACACCTTTAAAGCTCACTAATTAACACACATTAGAAGCAGTAATAGCAGTCTTTTTGACGTTTGGAGGGAACTATGTTTGTTTTATCAAAATACTATCAAATACTGATACTATACTAATACGCAAAGCTAAGCTAACTGTTTCTTTGGGCTTTTTGGTCATTGATATTTAAGCTGTCAACCAGCACCCCTAAAGCAAATTATTGAGGTTTAGAGCTAAGGTATGTTTAATAATAATAAAAAGTCTATAAAAAAACCTTATAGGAGGATATTTATTTGTTTTTTAACATTAGCTTAGAGTTGGGTTAGCTGTTTAATTGCACGTCATGCTACACCAGACCTGGAGGCATTCGGCCCTTTGCATTATTATTTACTTCTGAATCCTATTTTTCCTTTAACCTCACTGAGGCCGGTCAGGCACAGGCAGTTTGCCCCATTTTAGCCACCAAACACTCTTTGATAAAGTCCCCTGCTACATGAAGTCCAGTTGCCTTCACCTCAAGTGCGTGAGACTGAAATAAGCTGGATGGCTGGAAACCTACATAGACACATGTTTATTACGCTTTAAGTCTTTATGCTAAGCTAACAGATATTCCGCATAAAAAACTGAAGCAACAGATTTCTTGAAATGTTCTTTTAACTCTCTTAGGTTACTGTGTCCTGTCAAAAACCTGTGAAACAAATGTGATATATTGAAGAAAGACTTCCACAACACCACAAGCAGCATGTCTGATTAAACTTACCACACACCACACATCTGCACTGAAGAAACGGGTAAAAACGCAAGCGGCAGTCTCAAAAAGACAGTGTTCATATTGAACTCTTAAGTGCCAAATACACACACACACACACACACACACACACACACACACACACACACACACACACACACACACACACACAAAGCATCTTTGTTTTCTACTTCTACAATGAATGATTGTGGTAAGAGTGCAAGCATCAGGCATGAGTCAGCGTTCGGGGCATTAGTTGAGCTACTGGAGTTGATGTACAGTATTGGTGTATCAGTGGTAGCGCTAATGCTAAGTGAGCACTAATAGTGAGTGTATGGTGGGAGCGAGGGAGTGGGAAGAGGGAGAGGAGAAGGTGAGACTGTGTCGTGAGCCATTCTCTATGGAAAAGCCATTCTCTGCTATGTGGGAGGTAAAGCTAGTGGTTTTTTCTACCAGGGTTAGGGGGCAACTGCTTTTAATGCCATCCATTTACGAGAGAGGTCAACTGAAACCTACAATACAGCACCTGCAGAAGTAAAACTACAGTAGCGGTGATCTCAATTCACCTCCTCAATGAATGCATTTTAAAGACATTGACCCCTAGTCCACACTCTACGGTGCAAGGTGATTTTTGAGACCAAACCCAGTAGCAATGTGATGAAAACTACAAGGGAGATGCTCCTACTGTTGATGTCTGAAGTGAGCTTTCTTTATGGGACTGCTCCAGCGTCAGTGATTACAGCCAGCAAGTCAGCCCTGTCCCTCAAACCCTGCCGCCCCAGGAGGAAGAGGAGGAAGAAAGAGTAACGAAAAGAGGGGAAAATAGTGGAATATGAGCACAAATAAAAGAGGGGAGAAGACAAAATGGAAAAGCAAAGCAGGGGAAGGGAATGAGGGACACTTGGAGGATTAAAACAGAAGCATGCAAAAATGATTAAAATAACAGGAGACTTAAAGGAAAGCAAAAGAAATACACACATGTGCATGAAGCTGGAAACAATTAAATGGAGTATTAGAAATTAGGCAGAATGTAAGGCTGCACCAAAACCATCTATAACATCAGAATTTTGCCAATCCATTATCTATTCAAACACTAAAGAGTTTGCCCAGTGGATAACTTCAAACTCCAATTTAAATCAGGTAAATTATCTGACAAGTGCAGTGCATCCGGTCGGGACTGGATGAGTTTTAAATGGCAACAGTTAGGACACGTAGAGGAGAAAAGTAAACGCAGGTAGAAGGAGAAAAAGGAAGCCAAAGTGGCAGAGAGAGGAGATTTTGCACGGGGCGGGTTGCAGGGATGTGGGAGAGGAGTGCAAAAAGTCTAGCTCAGTGCAGAAAGAAAATGCAGGAGAATAAGAGGGAACTTGTGGGTAAAGACCTGCTTCTTGGGAAAAGGACTGTCTCCTTCCAAGCTATCAACAAAGGCACTCTGTGGGGACACAAGGAAGGAAGAGGGGCAATTAAAGAGGAAGCCTGTCCAGTCAAACTTTGTAGTATTAAAAAAAATAGAGAGGCTGGGATTCTCAAAGCTGTCCGAGCACCAAGATCATCTGTGGTCACTGACTTACAGCAGGGAACTGATGATGTTGGAACTTTTGGAAAAAGGTGACCCAGCAAAGAGTTAGAGAGTGAGAGTCTACTAGGGTAGATAGATGAAACTGATCAACATTACATTAGTTTGTATTAATAACAGCATGCCAGCAATATACACTAAAGTGACACTGTCACCTAAACGTTGTCTAAATGGATTTAGCTTCAGTGTGAGATCCGTGTGTGCTTGAGGGCTAGTACCCTGCGGCTGCGGCGGCCTCTCTTCTGCTGCTGTTGCTGTTCGATGAGCTCCATGGCGGAGGCCGGGGGCGAGGCCGCTCTCATGGCCCTGACCACCTTGATGCTGTCCTCTGGCAGTGGGGGCAGGTTGAGACGCTCCCGGTGTCGCACCTTCATCTCCTGGAGCTCCTCAAAACCTCCCAAAGTAAACTGAAAGACAGAAAAGACCCAGGTAAACAATGATTCATTTGTTATAAAACATTAGCAACTAAGTTTAAGTAATGTCTATTAACAGCGGAATTAATTTTGTAAACAATAATGTGTATGTGTTAGTCCCCATAGGGAAATAACTCTTCTGCATTTAACCCATTCACCCAGTGGGCAGCCACCAGTACAGCGCCCAGGGAGCAGTGTGCAGGGACGGTACCTTGCTCAGGGTAGCCGTTCAGTGGATTCGAACCCCCGACCTTCCCATCATGGGGCAATATTAGCCTGTTTGACTTCCCCCCCAATCAACCAATCACATGGCAGCAACTCAGTGTATTTAGTCATGTAGACGTGGTCATCACGACCTGCTGGAGTTCAAACTGAGCACCAGAATGGTGAGGAAAGACAATCCAAGTGGCTCAACCTGGCATGGTGTTAGTGTCAGATGGGCTGTGTATATTTCAGATTTTCCACATCATAGCCATCTGACAATGGTATTAAAAAAAAAGGAAACTATCCAATGATTGGCAGTTCTCTGGGAGAAAATGCCTTGATGACGCCAGGGTCAGAATCTGGTGTAAACAACATAAAAGCATGAATCCATCCTGCCTTGTATCAACCGTTCTGGCTGCTGCTGGTGTAATACTGTGGACACTTTCTTGGCACACTTTGGGCCCCGCAGTGGCAATTTTGTATCATTTAAACGTCACAGCCTACAAGACAGTACTGTTTTTGACCTTGTCATGCCTTTATGGCCACAGTGTACCCATCCTCTGACTGCTGCTTCCAGCAGCATAAAACCAGATGTCAATGCAACAGAGTAGCAAATTTACAGCGACTGTGCGATGCCATCATGTCAATATGGACCAAAATCTCTGGGGAATATTTCCAGCACCTTGTTGAATCTATGCCACCAACTATTAACACAGCTAAGAAAGCAAAATAAGGCCCAACCAGGTACCAGCAAGGTCTAAATAATGAAGTGGGCGCTGAGTGTTTGTGAAACTTGTTTTATTAAAAAAAAAAAAAAAAAAAAAAAAAAAAAAAAAGCAAAACAAAAATGCAGACATGGACAGAAATAGATTTATTTGCATTACATGCAACAACCATGACTGTAACACACTGACCAGTATTGTTTTCCACAGCAGCAGTAGTACTTTCTTCATGGGGAAGTGTGGCGCGTTCATGCTGCAGAACTTGGTCACCATGGTGAAAAGCAGTAGAGCAAAGGGCTCTCCGTTGTAAAGAGGAGAAGCTGGAGGGGGGGTCAAAGGCAATGTTTTTAAATGGAATAAAATGACATGCAGCATGAAAGCCAATGAAAAGATATACTCATGCAACTTCAAAATACTGAATAAACACACACGCACACACCGAGCTCATTCTTGAAGGTCTCTCTGGCTGCTATCCACTCAGGTCGGTCGTCTTCTGTTTGCACTCTAATGGTTTCCACCATCAAGTACATGATGCTCAGTAAGACTCTGCGAGAAAAAGAAACATCCAAAGAACTCATCATGGACACATTGAGGTTATGTGTGCATTTGTCTGTGTGTGGCATGCATTTAACTGCTGCCCTGACCAGATACAATGGCCCTAAATGGCCTATAAGTACAAGAATCATTGATATAACAGAGGAAATTATAAGCAAGTAGCGCTTGGTTTTGCAAATTGCTCGCGCATTTAGGAAAAAATAATCTCCGAGCTCTGGCTGGATAATGCAGCCATTCCCTCGTAATTATCTGATGCAATACAGGTGGTGTTTTGTACATTAAATGCTTTGTTCGCTCAACAAAGCTTCTCGCTCGGTTCAAAAGGACTATAATGGCTTTCGGTTCTGCGGCAGTAATTAAGGGCAAATCCACTCGTCTAGCTTGTAATTATTTGTAAGTGTTCATCTAGGGAACGCACCGTCTGCGCTACTGTATGTGTGTGAATCGTATGATTTCATGTGTTTGTGTGTAAGGCCTGTTGTGTTAAAAAAAATCAATTTCATTAGGCAGAAGTAGAGTGAAAATGAATGTGAGGACAACAGTCAGCGAATACAATTACATTTTGCAGATTAGGCCAGATGGCATGAAGTTAAGCATTTTGGTTATTTTTAAACGGTATTTATTGGCCTCCTGATCTGAAGCAGACAGGAAGTTGAATCGGTTTTATGCTGCTTACCTGAGCTCTGTGCTGTCTGCAAGAGAGATGGCAGGCTTCCTCACTGCACTGCTGCACGCCTGGCTGTTGCTGCGGGAACAAACGCTACATGATTTTAGTGGATTATCTGAACGTGGCAAGCCAGTCTCTGAATACATCGCAGGTGAGACTACCTGTACCTGTATGATTAACACTTCATCATGTTTTTCCTGCTCGTCTTGCTGAAACCGCCCTGCTCTGCAGCTCTATGCAACTTGAAGATGCCTCGCAGCAGCTTATGTAACAACAAAGCAGCACTGAAGCCCAACTGAGGCTGACACCAGCAGCAACAAAGCTGGCTTGAAGGAGCCTTTGTCACACCACGTTCCCAGTGAAGGGGTCTGTTGATCACAGGCGGCGCGCTACCTATAGTCTCTCCTCAGCAGCCTTTTATGTGTCTCTGCCTCTCTGAAGTAATGAAGAACAGAGGTGTAGTGCTATGTATCCAGTTACAATGCGCTCCCAGTATCATTACATTTGTATATGACCATGTAACTAAAGTGGCAAGTTTGCATACATTAGTCATCTTTAACTGACCACATCATCAAATGATGGACTGGATTTATGATTAGATCACAGCCATCTGTCTGTTCAGCTTCAGCTTCATCTCTGCCTGGCTGACCATCTTCATCAGCCTCTGCATATTCCTCACTTCTCTCTCTCTCTCTCTCTGTTTTCTCTCTGATCCCCAGGGAATGCTAGCCCCTCTCTCCCTTACTTATTCTGAGTTAGACTAAGACGTGAACTTGTATTTGTGTTTACAAGGCAATTACTTTTTCACACAAGACGAGGTTGGCATTTTCACTCAATTAATGATATCATCATTTACAAAACTGCATTTTGTATTTACTAGTTTATATTTGTCTAATGTTAAAAATTGATGATCTGAAACATGTAAGAGTAAGAAATATAACAAAAAAGAAACTTTTTCACTGCACTGCAGGGGCATGTCTACAAGGGGACATGGGATGGCAGCAGCATGCTTCTATGCCAGCCCATAAAAAGCTTGTTTGAATCTCCACTTTTCTTATAATAAATCTGCGATAGGACAGAGGTTTGTACCTCAGTTTTCTATAATTGTTCTATTCTTTTTGATAATTTTGTTTTAATTAAACAGTCTGCACTCATTCTAAGTCAACCCGCCGGGGGCGCCCCAGCGAAGGGGACCCGAACGGGCATTGCAGCTGAGGCGATCCACAAGAAGGGCGAGGAGGGCGATGGAGCATCTACTCCCCCAGGAGCGCTTCGCACCCCAGCCTGGAAACATCCCTGCAGCACTGCATAAAGAACAATGTTACATTTATAACCAGGGTGTCTTACTCACTCTATCTCCATGCTAAGCAGCTCCAGCAGTGCTGTGAAGATGCCCATGTCATACAGCAGGAAAATGTTGTGCCTGGACCAGTGGAGGACATCCACCTCTGTGTCACACTCATCAAACACTCCTGGAGAAACAAGGCGAGAAGTGATGACTATTCGAAGCAAATGATGGCAGAATAGCAGTGACCGGTGTAAATAATGAAATCATTCTATTTCAGGTGCTGTGCATTCTGGCTCACTGTCACGACCTTGTTGAAGACTTAGCCATGGTTAATATTAACAGCAAGACATGTGCGTTTCCTCTAAAACCTAAATGTCTGCTGTGAAAAAGGCTTGTATTTTGTGCAGCCCACACACCCTGAGCCAGGTAGAGGATGGCCCTGGCCACCTTCAGCCTCTTGTCCCTGTCCGTCACCTCCAGCGCGTCCAGCAGCCTCATTACATACGCCCTCTGCTCCTCCACCGTCAGCTCGATCCACCGCCTGCCTCGAGCTGCAGAAAGGACACAGAAACAAAAGGTTCAAGGTTGCAGTCAGATAAATTTAATTTGTATTTTTTTTCTGTGCCTTAGAGAACTCCGAGTGTATCTGTGTCGACTTTTTCAAAGTTTTGATGCACTTTGCAGCATTTTTTTATGCGAGTGGAGGAATAAGTGGAGGAAAAAGTGAGGAAAAGAAACTTGAAAACAATCTGAATCTACAGGGAAGTTAATTTTTCAAAATAACAAGAATAAATAATTTTATAATAATGACACAGTCCTCGTACCTTGGTTTGCTACGGTCAAGGAATGATGCAGTTGCTACGTGCTGCACTAAAGCCGTTTCCTATAGTAACATGGATGTCGTAAACCCAGGATTCTCATTGGCTGTTGCACAAACGAGGTACTTATCATTTCCTGTTCTCGTTAGGAGTTTTCTTCATCACAGTGGATTACATATCAAACAATTAAGATGTGATTAAAGTGCAAATTTCCAGCTTTAATTTTACTGCACTGTGCCGTGCATGCAATTAATTAAGCTAACTGCAAAAGTAGCTGTTAGTTCTGCCATCTGGGAATCCATTATATTCAGATATTTTGGCAGACTTGTATGTTGTGGCTCACTGCATTAGTTTTGGAGATAGCTGAAAGCAATGAGGAGAAACCTGATGTATGCTTTAAAAAAAACACTATTTTTAAGACTAGCAAAAACTAAGTCTGAGTGCACCTCAAACAACTACAAAAACAGCAGCACTGCAGAAATGTCTCAGTCTCTAGCAGGGACTGGCATTTTTTTCCTCCCATCTTCTACTCTTAGACTCTTCAGTTGATTAGACAGGCAGTGATAAGCATTAAGGAGTAAAGCATCCTCACTGATCTCTTTCAACTTAACACACTCTCACTTGTGCAAGGAAAACACACAAAAAACGTTCTAATTTCAGCACACATCACAAAAAACGTTTTTTTTAAACAGCAAAGACCATCAATTAGACGTGCCTTGATAATAACTGTAATTCATGAGAGTGACTGGGAGGGTAGCAGCATAAAACATTGATGAGCTCTCACATGCTACACTAACACGTCCACAAAAAGGACGAGTCAAACAGGAAACCGCACATATAAACACTAATGGAAAGACAGTGATGCAAACAGGCAGCTCTGTCCTCTGTTCCTCCATAAAACAGTGAAGCTCTCATCTAATTCTGCTATTCATCATCACACAGCATGAAGGGAAAGTGACAGACGGCGAGGGCCACTCACTTCTGATTCAAACCGTCTACAAAGGGCGCCTCGACACAGTCTCTGCAGGACTTGATGTAACGCCCTAAACCTAAAAATAATACCTCCCTCAATACAGAAAACCCGACTTTGTCACAATAAAATAAATCAAGAAGAAAGTTTTTCTTCTTGCTCAACAGGAAAAACGTAATTTAATGCAATTTTCCACACAAAAGCAGATAAAGCAACACCGTATTAAAGCTCGATCCTGTCAGGCTGATAATAACGCCGACGTACAGACTGGAAAAGCCACTTTGTTCTCGACAACCAAACGTTAATCACATGCTTTAAGGGTGGCCCCTTCAATCTGTAGGGATATCAATTCTTTGAACAGCTTAAAAGAGCAGAGCTTTGATGTGTCTGCTCACCCTCGCCTCGCCTCACCTCACCGGTCAGGTTGTAAACCACAGCAGCTCATTGAACACGTCGCTTTTACAGCCTTTAGTGTGCAAGTGCAATTTTGTAATTCTGGAACTTGAAGGGACACACACACACACACACGCACACATTACCATGGCTTCTGAAGTCCTCCTCGAAGTAGTCTCTGTTGAGGGCAAACTCTGGCTCTTCTGTGTAACTGTAGAGCTCTGTGGACACAACAGGATACAATCAGGGATGAAATAAATACTATAACCCACTCAGTAATGGAAAACCAATTTCCAGTTAATTCTAGAGCTTGAGAAGCAATTTAAACCCGCTAATAATTCCCCAAGAGTAAGAGAATGAAAAGAATACATCAGAAGAAAGATGAGCCTCCTAGCAGAGGATTCGAAATCCTACAGCGCCTTGTTCTCGAATCAAAAGATTTTGAGAAAACCTGACCTCTGACCTTGACTTTAAGGTTGAGCTCACCGAGATTCAAACTCGCCCGAGATCTTTAGTAGATATACCTATGGTATCAACTTGAAGCTCCTACGTCAACTTGCTCTTAAGTTATCACATTCACAAACTTGGGTGCGTCCATGCTGCCGGCCCGGTGAACTGACGACAGTACCCCGTCAGGCTTTTAAAGTTAAGGGCTAAAAATGAAATGCTCAAATCCAGCACTCCCCAAACTGCATTGTGCAGTGTTGAAGCTGTTCAATATTGTAATGCAATTGGGATGTTTTTGTAGCATCTGCTCCAAAAGGCTTGGATAAATCAAACCATGCTGTGGTATTTCAGTCAGCAGTTGTCCAGATGAATTATTCCGTAGTATCCCAAGAGTCCTAGATTTCCTTGATAGAAAAGAAATTCACATTTTACTGATTTTCAGAAGTTTTTTGAGTCTGCAGACTTGTATAAGCTCTAACGAAATAAATGTATTTACTGTTAACATTGGAGACAAAGAATTAATTGAAGACGTGTTTATCATAAGTCTGAATTCATTTCCGGCTTCATATAATGTACATATAAATAAACGTGATGATAAGATGTCCCTCCATTATAGACCAGTACAGTCACACCCAGAGACGTGCGTCTGACAGGTTTGTAAAGAGCTAGGGATGGATCTGAATGAGAGTCCAACAGACACTGCACTTTTACGTGGTAGGAATCTGTTAGTCCCAAGGTAGACCCACCACCAAACACCAAACATCAGTCAATCACAGGGCAGCAACTTAATGAATTACACACAGCCTGGATGACTGTGGATGTACAATCTGAGCATCAGAACGGGGAAGAAAGGTGATTTAAGTGACTTTGAATGTGGATGATGAGCTGGTCTGAGTATTTCAGAAACTGCTGATCTAATGGGATTTTCACACACAACCATCTCTAGGGTTTACAGAGATTGGCTTGAAAAAGAGAAAATATCCAGTGAGCGGCTGTTCTCTGGAAGAAAATGCATTGTTGATGCAAGAGGTCAGAGGAGGAATGTCAGACTGTTTTGAACTGATAGGAAAGCAACAGTGACTCAGATAATCAATCAATACAAAGTATGCAGAAGAGCATCTCTGAACACATGGAACCTTGAAGCAGATGAGCTACAGCAGGAGACCATACCAGGTGTCACTCCTTTCATCTAAGAAGACACTAAAATTACCATAGGCTCAACAATATTGGACAACAGAAGACTGAAAAAACACTCAAATTCTACTACGATATTTGGATGTAGAGTCAAAATTTGTCATGAACAATCTGATAGGATCCATCATGCCTTATGTCAATGGTTCAGGCTTGTGGTGATGGCGGTGTGGGCATTTAAATGTCACTCAATAGAAAAGAGCACAGTGAGGATGTGGTGGTGAAAGTGCAACATCTTGTTGAATTGATGCCACTAAGAATTAAGTCCATTCTGAAGGATAAAAGGGGTCCAACTCAGTACTGGCAAGGTGTAACTAATAAAGTAGCACATACTCTGTAACCACAGCTGTATGCATGTAAATAAGAATGCAGATCCACTAACAAGCATGCAAAAATTCTGATTTTTTCTTAAAATCACTCTGCATCTATCTCTCTAAACAACCTTCATTCCAAAGCCCTGCAAAACCAAGAGCTAAGCCTCACAACAACAGTGCTGTGCAAACACCGATTAAAATAACCCAAATAACAATGCAGTGCAAAGAAAACGTATTCCGCAATCTACTAAAAGCCAAAGAGATTATGAATTGGCAAAATATCCGTCCGCCCACGCTCGACGGGTGAGGTCAAGACACAGATAGACCTCCATCTACAGCGAAAAACAACAAATTTAACTCGGAAATCCCAGATTTTTACAGAGCTTAAGGGCCTTTCAATATTATAGCGACACTTATAATAAGACACCTACATCAAGACCAGCAGGAGAATGAAATAGGACGACTTTGCAGCCCACTACGCACAACACAAAAAGCACACATGCACATGACAAACTGTAAATGCTGCATATAATTAAGGAGATGAATTATTTTCTGCCATAAGTTATAATATAATAATGAAAATTCAGGTTTGTATGTATGCATCCCCTTCACATTCACATTATTGTAACCGTATGATGTTTATTATATGCTCTGATGCTTTGAGCAGCTGTCCTCCTTGGTTTGTTTCATGCGCAGTCTAAAGATCCGTCACGCGTCTCCTCCTGTTCTCGGAGCAGTCGTCATTCCCTTACCCCGAGGAGCTGTCGGCAGAAAGCCGCGGTGACTGTCTTGCCCGTTTGTGTGTGACTAACCTTTTTGGCAAATCAGCTGCCGTTTGCCATCTACCAGGTGGACCATCATTCTGACTTCAAATCGACACACTTATTCAACGTTTCTCTCAGCACACCAGCCGGATCGGAGAAAATAAATAATATGCTCTCTAAATAATCTTTTTGTACTCGGCCCTGAAAGGAACATTATTAACCAAGCTCCAAGTCAAGTACAGGCTGTCACCACCTTACACAGATGCTGCGGTTCTGAATGAATAATCAGTGTTAATGATTAGTGTTAGTCATTTTTTCTGTGCGTGGCAAAAAAAAAAAAAAAAAATACCAGCACGCACCAAAAGATTTTTGTTCTGCGCCTTCATCGCTGTTCTCGCCAACTCTCTTTGTTTGCATGTGTAACATAAAACAGCTGAAAGGATCCTGAGGAATGTGGATGTTTGATTTATTTTTCAAATCAATGGCACATTCTCGTTCCTATGCTAAGTAGAAACAGGGGTGTCACCGTAGGAATTCTGTGGGCGAAGAGCTCTGTCATGCATAACAAGCAGACATAGATCTTTGATCTGCAGTCATGAGAAAGTTTTCACAGCAGTCTATACAGTCCACACTCACTGCTTCCATAAGAATTAGGAGAAAAAGAAGCAGCCAGGTCCTGCTATTCAACACTAGATTTGCAAAGTTGCATCTGAACAAATCGGTTACAGCTGACAGCTGCCCCTCCCTGATCCTGGTTCTGCTGTAAGTTTCTTCCTGTTAAAAGGGAGTTTTACCTTCCCACTGTCACCAAAGTACTTACTCAGAGGGGGTTGTCTCACGGCTGGGGTTTTCTCTGTATCATTGTAGGGTGTTTGCCTTACAACATAAAGTGTTTGAGGTGACATTTGACTGTAATAGACACAGCACCATGTTTGATGGAAAGCACACGCAGCATATTAGGGTAAACATCTGATACCAACTATAAAGCATGGTGGTGAAGGGGTGATGATTTGGGTTTGTTTTGCAGCCACAGGACCTGGGTACCTTGCAGACAGATCAACCGCAAAGTCCTCTGTATAGGTTGGTTTGGGCTTAAAAATTGGGGGATATTTTCTTGGCATATCTTGGATCTCTTAGTACCGACAAAGTATCTTTTAAATGTGAAAGCCTACTCCAATATTGTTTAGCCATGTTCTGATGTTCTGCGCCATGTCACAAAGCTCAGATCATCTCAAACTTGTATTCTAAACATAACTGTACTCAAATGGCCTTCACATTTGAGTCCATATCTGAGTCAAATGTGAGGCTATCTGTCTGACAGCTAAAGCTTGGCTAAAACTGAGAGATACAGCAGGATAATGTTCCAAAACAATCCAGCAAATCTACAAAGGGAAAGGCTGAAAAAGAAAAGAAAAGAATCAAAGAATGACTGCAGTGGCCCAGTCAAAACCTCAATTCGACTGAAATGCTGCAGTGGGACCCTAAGAGAGCTTTGTATAAATGAACGTCAGTGACTCTTAATCAACAGAAGCAACGGTGTAAAGAAGAGTGAGCCAAAATTCCTCCCCAATGGAGAATATTTATTATGCACAGACTAGATGCACAGCACTGCATCGAGCCCTGTGAAAATGTTCCTTTTTCACATGACTGTAAGTCTGCTCTGGCAGCTTTTCGACTGACAGGTGTCCCAACACAGATTGTCAATCGAGTCGCTGATCTGCACCTGCATCGTGTTTTCGCTTTTGGTGGCTGTTAAAGTAATTTTATTGGAATCGTTTGACGAGTAATATGGCCCGCTGTGTGGTACTGACCATCCAGATGGCTGTGCTCCATTTTTGATGGGTGAAACTTCGCACCTGTCATTCAAATACGGCCACAAAAGCGCAGCGGTGGTCAAAATGGTAATTCTGAGGCTTCGAATACAAAGTCCAAAGCCAACGGATGACGGTCTGTGGTCTTACCAGAGAGCTCTGCAGTCAGTGTGTCCGTGTCTCCGTACTCAAACTCCAGGTTTGGAGACTCCATGGAGCTCTGCAAGAGCAAAACACACATTAGCACACATAATGTAGCTGAATTCAGTTAATCACAGTTTCCCCAAACGCCCACAGACATTGAAATAGATGCAAAAAACATACTGTGGGATATTTACATATCCCAACACCTACAATTACTATGTACTCTGTTTGCAGTCACATCCATACACACATCACCCACACACACACACACACACACACCATGGCTTTTTACTGGTGGCTGTTTTTTCAGGCAGTGCTGATTAGTCATTTACATCTTTCCTCTGAGATCCTCTTACGCAGAGCCACTCACTCATGGTTACAGGTGCTCTCTATGGACGCACACAGCTACTGCTTTAATCAGCCTAATTGAACAGTCAGAGAAGGCTTTCCCTAGCCAGCACCAGAACAAGAGGAAAGAGAAGGCACAGGAGTCAACATGCCCCCACCCCCATATCAAAGCAGATTATCCACTGTATCCAGGAAAAGGTCTCTCTAAGCTCTGACATTAGCCTCACCCTGTGATTTACAAATACCCACGAGACAGGCTGCACACATTTTCTATGTTTCACGCAATCGCAACACTCAGAATCTGTGAGCGTGTGAACAGTATGTCATCCACGCACCCGCGCACACACACAGTCATATTTAGAGCGTAACCTTAGGGCAAGACAACTGAAAAATGTAACTTTGTCCGAGATCTCGCCAAACTAACAACACTCCCAGCAGCCTCAGACTCTTTTGTCTAGCTAGCTTAATGACCAAGACAGACCTAATAAATTATGAATGCATTTTATGAAGCCTTTCTCAACATCTAAACAAGTAAAACCAAAGTTGGGAGGGTAAGCATGTAATCGCACGCACACAACAGAGGGAGATGGGCAGATAAGCTCGCAGAAAGGCCTGCAGTCACTGTCCTTTTGAAACAAATTCATTTGCAGGGAAACAGGATGCACAGTACACATAATGACACCTTACTAACTTGCACCAAGACACACTGCACAATAAGTAGCATGCAGCCATACAGAGAGGCTTTTAAAACCTTGTAAGGGTAGGAACAAAGTGGTGAAAGGGTTGTGCTTGATAATAACGTGAAGCGAAATTTCTCTACAGGGATTATAAAAGATTCATGTTATGCTAATGAGAATTAAGAAACGCTCCTGGCAGCACTTAGCTTCAGGCTAAGGGTGTGAGCCGTGTTTAACCCTGTGCAAACCGCCCTGGGGACCGGTCCAGGACTGTAAATAAGGATCTGCTCTCTGAGTCAGGCATCCTGGTTAAATAACTGTGTGCTGCCATGTCTCCTATAAATACCTGCTGCAACCAAGTCAGCAGGAAGTAGAATATGCAGGACATCAGATGGCAGTTTGTTTATGACCGAGAGCCTGAGCAACACAATTTGATGTCATTACTGCACTTGTAAACCAGGAAATGAAAACCACTTGGGAGTCAGAATGATTGAAGGAAAATGCTTATCGTGACCCTTAAAGCAGCAGAAGGGAGGCTCTGCAGTGTTTATCCTTGGCTGTCTGTTTTTGAAGGGGGCGGGTGAACCAAAGCTAGGGGGATGTTGGTGACAGTGGTAAGGGTTTTATTTTCCAGGGACAGTTATGAAAACGAGCCATATCGTCATTTTAGACGGATTAACACTTGCCGGGGAGGAATTACGGCACTCACGGTAATTTACAGAGTCATCTACACCTTGAGTATTAATGTCTTCACATTACCACACTCTGGTTAGTGTATGTGAGAAAGGGCTTTACACACAGACAAGCCCACATGATAAAACATACACAACAGAAAGCCCAGGAGAGCAGAGGACAGAAATTAGTGTCATCACAAGACCCTAACTAGAGCTCGGCCAAAAGTAAAGAATAGATGGGAGAAATGCCTTTAAACCATGTTTTGAGTGTTGCTGTTGCACATTTTTTCCACCAGGGGGCAGCTTCCCTATTTCAAACATATGTTTGGAAGGTAAAGGAGTAATCTTTGACAATGAAATCATTGTTTTTTAAGGTCCAAGATAATTAAAGAATCCAAAGACTTATAAATAAATGCACATAACAAATATTAGAGAAGTATGTTTATGTTTTTTGTGTCTGAAAGCAGAAAAAAAACATTGGCCGAAATATCGAATTTTCGTCAATTATCGGCATGGTATTCGTCTTAAAACTCCCATGTCTATTAGGCTCTAAATCTAACTTATAGCTTTAAGGTAAGTAATGCTGGTACCAGTACCAATAACAACATTTCTGATAGTGTGACATTCCTACTTTGGACTTGTTCTTATTTTTGGTCTTCTCTTTAACTTCATGCATTACAAACACATGTTTCAGAACAAACAATTTTGTCAGGCAACTTTTATCAAGTGAACTTCATCTGATTAGTAGCTACTATAATATTACAGCTATTACAAAACCATCCTTTATTAACATTATTCATCATTAATAATTAAACAATGCATAAAATTCCAAGGATTACTAGTTTTCTTAGTCGATTAGTTTTATGCAGAAGACTATACAAAAATTCAAGAACAACCCAAACTGTTTAGCTTACACTGAAAATTGTGTGACCATGCAAGAGCCCACTCCTGAAAGTAAAAGTGATTGAGGCGACTTGTTTTCAAGGCCTTTAACACTTTCACTTAGGCTTAATTAGCCTTGATAAATTACTTAAATAGATTATATTACTGAGTCTCTTAGTCCCTCAGTCCTCCATTGGCATCCCTGAAACTGAAGTTAACTCCTCTGCCCAAACTGAAATGACACGTCTCTTTATGTTTCTCTTTAATTCTCATGCCTCTCCTCTCTCTTCTTCGTCTGCTGCTACTCTTCCATTTCTCCTTACAATTACCCAGTCTCTCTCTTCCACTCCTTCATTTTTCCCCCATTCACTCTCGTTTACCATTCCTCTTCTCTTTGCCACCAGCTGATAACCAAAATTGCCCCGGCTCCAAACTGAACTGGCACGGCTCCTGTGTTTGCACGCTCTACACCGCATCAGCGTGCAAACACCGGGCGCAGTGTCAAGGCTGAACGCCCCCTCTTCTACCAACATATGCCAACATGGACAACCGATGACCACTCCAGCCAGCAAGAAAGACAAACAGTCACGTACACGACTGAGTAAGGTTTGAGATTCCTGGTTCAACTGTAGAGGCCAGGGAACCTCATTCATTCACCCCCAACCCCCTATCCATTGACCGTATGATGAATATGCTCTAGTTCCCCCAAAAAACATTCAGCGTCCTCTTTCAAAGCACTCTGAATGGTTTCGGCTTCAACGCACTCTGAGTAACATCTCTTATGTATCTGGACCGAGTAACCCCACCAATGAAGCCCATCATCTAGTAATTTTTTCATGAGGAGGATGAATTATAGCTGCCGAGCACTGAGGGAGCCTTAACAACAAGCCTCGCCAGTCAAGTTTAGAAATAGCGGAGGAGATTACAGCTTACAGGTCCATATTACAGAAGGTGACTCCCATAAGCGTCTACGGTGGCTCTAAACACTCTTTAAACCACAGAAAATATGCTTATACACCGGACCTATGGGACCGCCTCAGTCTTTTTTAATCAAAAAAAGGATACTGCAATGATGTAAAAAAAAACAAAAACAAAAAAAAAACTGAGCATCAGAATGGGGGAAGAAAGGTGATAATCTACTGGGATTTCTCCGATGGCAAGACTGCTTCAAGCTGAAAGGAAGGCAACGGTAGCTCAAATGATCACTTGTTACAACCAATATGTGCAGGAGAGCATCTTTGCTGCTGAAGCAGCAGAAGAGCACAATGGGTCCCACTCCTTCCGGTTAAGAAGAGGAAACTGAGGGTACAATTTGCACAAGCTCACTAAAATCAGGCAGAAGATTGGAAAAAAACAAACATTGCCTGGTTGGATGAGTCTCGATTTGCAACAGGATCGATATTTGGTGCAAATGACATGAAAGCATTGATCCACCCTGACGTGTAGCAATAATTCAGAAGGCAATTATGGTCTAATAGTCTAGGGAGATAATTTCTTGATTCACTTTGAGTTAAAATACAATCTCATTTATATAAAACGCATTACAAATTTAAACTTTCTAACTCACAACGTTTACGCTGACTACATATTTTCATCATTTGTGCCTCTCTGTTTTTATCAGTTTACAATAGACGATAACAGCCTCCAGAGCTAGCTAGAAGGCAGAGGAGGGCACCTGCTGGTGATATGTATGGGACTGGAAACAACTGTACATTTAGTGGGACTGTAGCATCCAAATTAGGTCTCTGACGCGCCCCAAACAATTCTAAATTTATAACAGGCCAGCATCGGCTTATTATTGTGCCACCAGTATATCACTCATACTGTAGTTCAAACCTCAAAGATTTTAAATTTGCACATGTTTTATTGTCTGGCAGCCACTTTTATTTCAGTTTCCAAGAAAGCGTACTAAACCAAATCCCTCCTTTCACAAAGATACCAAATAAAACCAATAAATGCTCATCTGAGGAGCAGGCGGACTGCCAAAAACCGATCCGATTCTCTGATTGATTAAATGGAGGATGCACTCCAGATGCCATAAGGACACCACGAGGACATAAATATGATATGCAGTTACGTTCGGTGGTCCTGGGAGCAGCAGTCACATTTCACCACCTGCAGTCCCCCACGCTGAGCACCGCTGTAGGATTACCGCTGGGTTATTTATAGGAGCCGCTGCCAAAATAACACCTCGCCGTCTGCCCGCATGCATGCTCTGGAGCAAAGACGACTCGCTGCATGGAAAGGACATTCAGCTGATCTGAAAGCTTCCCAGCAACAACACACACATACACACACGTACGCACACACAGCCGTCCAGTGCGCTCCTGTACCAGGAGCTGTGGGAGCCCGCTGTGCTGTACTTGAATTTACCTCTGACTCCTTCTGCTGATCCTTGAACACATCTTTCCCTTTCGGCCTCTGTCTGTCGCCGTTATCGTTAAGGTTATTAATGATAGGTACCTCCATGTCCTCCGTCTGCATCTTTCACGGTCGGCTCGGCTCACTTCCTCCTCCGCGGATAGTGCATACCGATCCGGTGGACAGCTCAAGACTGCACCGCGTCAGGAGGGGGGGACCGACTCCGGAGAGCCAAGTTGAGGATCTCCTCCTCCTCCTTCTGCTGCTGTTGCGACTCCCCCCCCTCCCGATATGTTTGATTCGCTGTCCCTGCTCGAACCGAGAGGGCGGAGTTAAATAGAGTCGCATCAGCTGACACATGGAACCAAAACGATGTCAGTGTACTAAAGTGGAGGTTGAATGGCTCAAAGTATTAGAAGCACCTACATCTTATAAAAATAACTGCTGCATCCCCTTTGCTGAGCTGCCACACAGTCTGCCGTCAGCCGTGATGTCACTGTCGCAGATCACTTCACGTGTGTGCATCTTCATTTGTCATTTCACCTCCTGTCACTTTCCCCTGTGAATTATTGATGTGTGGCTGTGAGGGGATTGTCCTGCAGACTGAAACACACACAGCCCCCTGACTGTGGAAAAACCACTTAAGATGACATGATTGGAGTGAACAGTTCAGAGCAGGCTTGTGCCACATGGCCTAGGGCAGTGGGGGAGGTGAGAGAGTTCAAGGTTAAATAGTAATTTACTGGTGGTTAAATCCATCGCAGGCCAAGATCAGCAGACACAACACAGGAGCTACAAAAACACAGTGATGTGAGGAACTCTAGAACTCTAGTCTAAATGTAACTCAAGTACTCACTTTCAGAATTTTATGTGATTTCAGTTGATGGACGATTTTTTTTTAGGAAGGCAAATTGGATTTATCAAAAACATTAACTGTTTAGTTTCATGGTAGCAGACAAACTGCAAAGTACCTACAGACAGTTTTTGCAAGGACGAGGTTTCCTATTTTCTGTTATAAATTCCAGGCCACAGCTCAGGTTTGGTCTAAAAACTATTCCAATGGTATCATCAGGGTTAATTTCTCTTAAAGGTGGGTCAAGGCAGCTTCAAAAGGCCTGACTACAGACTGTATGTAAAAGATGGCAGCAGACAACAGTGGTGGATCTATTCACATGACAGATGTAACATTAAGTTGTTTGCTGTAGGGTTACGTGAATAAGGCTCCAGTGAACAAACCTAGAGACCAGTTGGCAACTACTGATGTCTATTCTCTGGTTGGGAAATAGTTGGTTAAATAAATGTTAATAATGAGTCCTCATTGTGTATTACACTGGCATGAATGCAGTGTAGTAAGAAGCAGTGAGTTTCAGAGCCACCCCTGTGAAATTAATGGTGGCAGTCTGGTGACCTTGATAAAACCCGTCTGGCTCCACTGCTGTGCCCACTTCAGGCCACCCTCTCCCTCCACCTTAAACACTGCAATTTGTCACAGTGACACTTCATATAAGAAACTAAGCTTACACATTACTGTTGTAGCACCCAAACCAAACCTCATTTTAAATGCTTCAAAAGAAACAAGCTGAAATAGAATGTAACTGGATTATAGTGTAACACACATACAATACGATTCTATTTAAAGTAATCTGCTCACATAAACTTGACTAATGTTTCTAGAATAAATAGAGGCTCAGAGCCAGCTCGGCTCAGCTGATGTCAGAGATGTCCCCGTCTGACTGCTGCTGGCTCAGATGAGCTCACTGTGGCTGTGACAGACCTCAGCAGCTGCATGCGTCTTCTTCTTCCACGGCACATAAATACAACTAGAAACCAATCCACGATGACACAACACAGGCTGCGACATAAAAAAAACCCTCTGTATGTGAACACACTGGGTGACTGTGTATTAAATGTAGCAGAAATAAAGCAGCACACAAAGGAATAACTTTTTTTCCCCATTTTTTTATTCATTCAGATTACAGAATTTTGTCATTATTGCTCATCATCTAACATTATCACTTGCAATATTTAAACATAGGGTTTATTTTTTCTTTATTAGACAACTTAAAACATGTTGAATTTTTGTCAGTTTGAACAGTATGAGGATTTACAACAATAAATACAGGTGTCAATTCTTCTTTTACCTTCCTATACTTTTAAAGGTTGTCATATCTGCATATAGTATGTATATACATCTATGATGCTGGTGTCTTCCCCCGCCTACCCGGTCAGCAGAGCGCTGACGGAAAAACAAAACGGTTTCTCCACCCCTAACACACAGGCTAGGATCCTGAGGCAGCTGGTAACAAAGCAACTATGGCCTACAAAACAGAAAGGATGCTTACAAATACAGAGAGACATTTAGATGTGCACCGTCGTCGTCGTCATCACGCTCGTTCACACACGCGCGCACAAAAGGAAGAAAAAAGACTTAAGACAAAAGGTTTAAGTACTACAGACAAGCAGTCAACAACATGAAGAGACGGATGAAAGGGACTCAGTATAGGAGTTTGACTAAAGGGTTCCCATATTGTTCTTATTTTTGCCTAAAACAAAAAAGGAACAGTTTTATTTATTTATTTGACCAAAATTTCAACAGATGCGTGAAACCTTGTCAAATAGGTAGTACAAGCCCTCTCAGGAACCCTTCAAAATAAATCCTGAACTACTTGATTAAACTGACCTGCAAAAGCATACTTATTCAACTGGTAAACAAAGTTTTTTTGTGCCACTCCCACCTTTTCAAAAAATAAAACTTTTACTGTTACCTTTCATATCTAGTACGATACAGTAAACTTTCAGACTTGGGTAATGAGCCACTCTGTGTGCGTTTGATCCTAGTGTGTGAAAGCAGAGCTGGCGGCGTCTCGCAGCACGCCAGAAGAGATTGTGATCGGTTCAGGTGCAGAGCCGGTGTGGCAGCGGGGTACACTTCAGGTGAAATCACTGTCAGGGCTTTTCTAATTTCAAATGTCAGCTCAGCTGGGGACGAGCTGCAGTGGATGGCGACTGTGCAGCTCATTACAGCCATAAGAAAGACAGACAAAGAAAGAAAGCGCCTTCCGGGTGGGAGAAAAGGCGGAAATGGACCTGAAAGGCTAGTGCACGTCAGAGATGTCGTGTGCGTGCCGTCTTTCATTTGTAAGCTCAACTCATCTGTGAGTACCAAAGAGTTGTGTCATCTGATTATGGCAAATACAGTAATTCTTAACAGCACCATGTGTTTTACTGAGGACCTGACAGAAGAAATCTGCTTAATGGGACAGCTCACCTCACAGTCATTTATTAAATAGATTTTCCTGGCATTTAGTGTTATTTTATCCACAATGTACACTGCACAGATAGAGATGTATGCTGTAGAGGCGTCTGCCTTCTCTTAAATATAATGGACGTAAGTGGGGTTTTGCTTAAAGCGGTAACTCAAAAATACTGTTGGCCTTCTAGTAGATGCAACTATGGTATCAAGTTAAAAATCATACATCGTTTCATTCTCGAGTTATCACATTCACAAACCTGGGTGTCTACGCCGCCTGCCCAGCAGGGTGTGGGTAAGAATCTCATCTTGTTATTGGAGGTTTCATGTAGGAACTATTTTCTTTCTTCTGTCTACATCAGCCAAACAAACAGCTCAGGGGACGGGGGACACCCATTAGTGTTCACACCCTGTCACAAAAATAAGCGTTATGAGTGAGAGGGTTGTTGTAATTCAGCAGGAAGGAAACAGTTCCTACATGAAGCTGCTCACAATATTTGGGTGGAGTTTTGTTCCTTTATCTTGAATAGCCGGAGCATAATTTTGCGAAAGTGATACTGCTACCTAGTTTCAGATCGATTTTTTTTAATGCTCCAAGAACTAGAAGAGAAGGTAATGCATTTTAGTTCCATGACGTTCAAGAGAAGGCAGATCCAAACAAAGCTACAACCTACATTTGAAAGAAAACAAACAAACTAACTAACTACATTTGATTTTTGAGGTGAGCTGCTCCTTTACGTACCAGGGTGGCTGCTGTTTGGTATTTCTGTAAATATTTTCTCACAGTATTTAAAACGAGAGTTCGAGTATATTTATTACACGCATCATTAGAACATTATACTGCAATGATATTAGAGGAGAGGAAATAAACGAAAGATAGAAAAATCTTTTCTTTATAAACATCTAAATACACAGTATACCCTCGTGATGATCCAAAAGCCTGCCATGCTTTTACTACAGTATTCTTGTTTAAGTGAAGGACCAAATAAAAATACTTTTCATTACTTCAACACTGGCGTCGCTACAGCGGGTGAGAAAGAAGAGCAGCGAATGAGATGGTTTCACTGTGGGTTTGAGTGACAGGTGTTTGGGTGAGGGGCTGGCGGGGGTCACCCTCCAGTCACGTTTTAAAAAACAAAGGAAGAAAGAAAAACTACAGGGTGACCCGTAGTGACATAAGAGCGTACTAAAAAAAAACAACTTAAAAACAGACAATTCGCAATCAAATAAAACGATATGATTGGACCCTGAGACCCCCGCCTAAACCCTCAGTCTAGCCCCACCCGTCCCACCCCAATAATACACAAAAAAAGAGAAGAAAAAAAAAATCACAAGTAGAAAAGAAAAGACGACAAAAATAAGGGACAGGAAAAATTGTCCGACACAAGATAAATCTTCAAAGGTGGTCTTCATTCACACAGTTTTTTTGTTTTTTTTAAATCAAGATTTTTTTTTAATATAGTATATATCTTTAGCTTCAGTAATTTCATATTTAACAGATAAACGATAAAAGATCTGGCAACGTGGAAGGGAGGATGGAGGTTTACATACGACTCGACATACAAATGAGCGTCTGAAGAGGACCGGGTGGAAATGATGAAATGACGAGTGAGCGGGAGACGGGGTTTGGGAGCTAGCTCGAGGTGAATGGCAGGAGCAGCTCCGAGGTGTAGTTAATGTTATTATTGTTATTATTACTGTTATCAGGCGGGGGATAAATAAAACGACTGCCATAAGCAGGGAAAGCCACGCCCCTCCCCACCCCCACCCTGCAGGCTCGTTCAGAGCTCCGCCCCCTTCTCCCTTACATATAAAGCAGGTGTATTGGCTGTTGTGTCCTCCCTCCTGTCCTCCGCTACCAGTCTGTATGATTCACGGAGTTCTTCTTCCCACAACACTTGGCTAATACCTTAAAAACAAAGAACATACATGTTAGCAGCTGTCGGAGCAACTGAACTGACTGTGGCGGAAACAAGCAGGTTAAACTGATGTACAGGTGTCAAAGGAAGAAATCAAAATCATTTTGGATAAACCAAATGCAAATTTAAATGATAATATATACCCAAATATATCTAAAAACCAAACTTTGTTGTTAATCTGATGCTTTTCATTACAGTTCTGCACAGACGAGGAGAGTCGAGTGAAGCAGCTCCTTCAGGCTGACAGACAGGCATTGCTGTAACCATGGCCTCACCTAATGGTTTAACAAATGTCCATCCACAGCAGCCTGAGACTGCATCCATGCACCAAAACTACATTTATCGAACCCCTTGATCTGGATTATTATCCTCAAAACTTTAAAATGACGTCTCCATATTTTTTGTCTTCTTTTAATTTGATATACATTTGTGAAGATGTGACGGGATGTGAGTGTTGAAATTTGCACATTTGCCTAACAAACAAAAGCTCTCCGGTTTGATCTTGGGAGGAAATGCAAAATGCCACTTTATCCTTCAACGGTAAAGATTCCTTCTAGATAATCCTGGATTCAATTACGGATCCAGATCAACTTTAAATTTTCCTCTTTCAGTTTAGCCATGCCCTACTTGTTAGGGTTTGGGGGGATCGACTGAAATTGTGATAGCGTCCACAGCAATGCTGGTATTAGCAGTGGCTAATACTACCAGGATAGGAGTGATGCTTTTGTTTGTCTCCTATAAGCCCAATGCACTCCATACAAACACACTTGGCTCCGCCCCCTCCTCCCTACTCTGCTGTATTTAGTAGGCGGTAAATGAAAACACTGCAAGCAGTGATGCGTGTTGAAGGGAAATTCTCTACTTTGGCAACACCACCAACTTATTTGAATACATGAAAGATCACAAAACAGAAACAGCTTCTTCCTGGAATGAGCAGCAAAAGAAACAATGAGGAGGAAGAAATGCCTTCAGACAGATCCAGTGAACAAAATGTTTCAGTCATGATGATGATTCATCTCTTATTAATGTCACACAGCTATCCTCAACATAAGATCCCATTATAAGTCAAAAATACCAGTATCTTTACTTTGTATCAGGAATACTGGCTCTGCATTTTCGTCGCATTGGGCGGATACCGTATCACACATCACTACTGCACAGCATCAGTCCAGCGACGCTGCTCTTTACTTGCAAATTTGTGTTTACGTTGAAATGGACCATGACCTGAACAGTAAGCGCGACACAGAAGTTTAGGTTCTGAGTCTATATGGAGCTGGTAGACAAAACACCTGCATGTATTAATCTCCCAAGATAACCAACCTCTTGCTCAAAACAAAGCATGGCTATAGTGGTGCGATACCTGGTGGCTGCTGTAGCTCATTAACATTCAGACCTAAAGTCGCTTGGTGAAAAGGCTGATTAGAAAGCTAAACCCACCAGTATTCAACAGGGTCTTTGAAAGGATTTAGCTTTAATAAGAGGGTGTGGTACACTATGTCAATTTAATAACAAGTACATACACACGGGATCATTATTTGAATTACGGGATTATATGTCAGCCACTCAAAACAGTGCAAGTGCGCTGAGGTGTTTGCTTACCTATAGTAATTTGGCTTAAAGGGCCCGTTCTTGTTTAAGCCCAGGTACTTGGCCTGCTCGTCGCTCAGCTCTGTAAGATGCGCATCAAATGTTGGGAGATGCAGGCTGGCCACATACTCATCTGAAGGGCAAGAGCGAGAGAACGTGCTTACATTCACCAGGCGTCCATGTTTGATTAATCATTTAAATGAGAACAGGAAGTAGCAGGATTTCCCAGCTGTTTTCTTCTGCAGTGATAACCGTCTTCCTTTTTCCCTTTCTCTGACCGCATTCTTCTCTTCCTTATCCGAACCCGGCCCTCTCCCACCTCTGTGTCAGTGTGTGTTGTGATAACAGTGGCAGTTGCTTACAGACCGACCTACATTCTTCTCCTTGTTTTTCTCTTTACGATATGTGCGCTCTGCTCTCAGCCTCTGAGAGACGGCTCAGAGATGTGACAAGCGGCAGACATGCACACATGTGTCTACAGATACACAGGATTCACTCTGCTGTGAGTGATTTGCTATCCGGGGAGACGACTCTGGACTGAACAGATGAGTCTGTCTGCAGAGATAAATGTAGTCTGTCTGCAGGGCTTCTAACATGCTGTAATCACATCCTGTACATCCACGTAGATGGTATTTGTTACACAAGAGGTTTTTATGTGTTCTGATATCAAAGTGGACTCTAAATCATAAAAAACTACTATGATAAAGTCCAAAATAATTCATATTTATCTCACACTGGGGTTAGGCACAGCCCTGCAGTTCATCTTCATCATCCCCTTGAAGACAGAAGGTTTGAACAACAAGTTGGTGGAGCTTTTGCCTAAAACCTAAGAGCCTGACTGAAATTACTTGAATGCCGAAGTCGTTATTTGAAATGTTTAATACAAACATCCACTACTTTAACACATCCAGAAATGATGGTACTCTTACCCATCTTCTTGGGCAGCAGGTAAACATCCTGTTTGTACCGTCCTTCAGGGGCATTGTAGAGCTCTATCAGTGCCAGTGCCTGGACAGATCCACACACACAAATGCAGCAATGCAAAGTGTAACAAGCCAAACATATGCGACAATATAAATGAGACAAATTGATCCACAGCTTTACCTGAGTGGTGGCAGTGATTGAGAGAACGAAAGTGGGCACAGTGGAACAGCTGAGGTTCAGCAGACGACCCTGGACAGGAGGGAAAAAACAAAACAAAAACAACAACACAAGGTTAGAGTACAAGTCAAAAATACACATACAGGCTCGCGCCTTTGTGTAAAAATGTACCTTTTGGGCGGCATCATGAAAAGGAATCAATAAACTCAGATCTCGGTGTCCCTCAACAAATCGACTGTGTATCAGCTGTGTAACGCTGCAGTCAGTCCTGTTAATGAATGAAACTGCTGTGCATTAGCTTACTGATGAAGACAGATGTTGCTAACTATGCACCGAGTGGCCATCCCTCTGAAACTGAAAAGCTACACGAAGAGAGGGGAACAGACTGCCGTTCAACTGTTGTTGCTGGATGATGAAAGCAGAACAGAAACTCCACACAGGGGTTTAATTTGCTGTACACACTGAAGTTCACACACACGCTGCTCGCTAGTGCTGTGTGCATTTTCACATGATAAAGCAGCTGTCTGTGAACCATCTTACAGCTTAATAATGCTCATAAATATGACATAAATGCCTGAGTGTGCATTATTACACTGGGACACAAAAAGGGAACAAAAAAATAACTTCCTTTTTTTGGACAGAGCCACAATTTAAATAAACTTTAAACATCCAAATGTTAGCTATACTAAAGGATCAGATGTTGTTTTGTATATTTAAACTGAATGGCATTTTTGGAGCACTGCTCTATTTTAAGGATCAGAACAGAGTGATCTGGAGGCAGGTGAGGTGAGGATGGAGGCGCAAATCTACTGATGTGGTTAAAACTTCTGCAGATCAAACAGCCTCAGAGAGGCAGGCATTGACAGGCTGGCAGTTTGCCTGTCTGGCCCTGTTGGACTGCTCTCATTCTGTCACATACGCACACACACCTCATCTTATCCTAAAATATTCATGATCAGGGGGTGAGTGTGTGCATATTACTGCAAGTAAAGTTGCAAAAAAGTTTGCAGGGTAAGTGTCCTGTTTATGTGTTTATTCCATAACAACTTGCACTACATTACAAAAGAATATTTTAAATGATGATTAATCAACCAATTATTAAATATGAGAGGATAACTCTGCCAAAGAGGTTTCCAAAGTGATTAAATCAGAGGAGAAAATAGGATGAATAAACTCGCCTAAAAGCAAGAATACGCCCTGAAAGCAGTCGAACTTGAAGATAATTTAACGGATGTGGTTAAACATCGTCTGTGTAAACGTCTACTGTATTTAATCCTTTAAAATTATTTTCTTAAACATTGTCATGGCAGTGGGCCCATTTTACAAAGTGCTCTTTAAATGGCCATAAACCCAATACAGTTTGTGACTCTGATGACAAACCATACGGGGATATTTGTGGTATCAACGCAGAAGAAAGCATTCACAAGGTTCTGCTGTCTGAACACAGACAACTTGGTGTTTTAGGCATAAATTTGGACACGTTATTCGATTATTTTGCCTGCTAACATTAATGCATTATGTACTGCTCTGTTTGAGTGGCTGTTTGCCTGCCAGTTACAGTCTACATACAAAGTAATGCAGAACAGCACTAGCTAGGGGTTCTCTGTCTTACAAAAGTACTCCTGACTTCCAGTTACACAAAGAGGTGCTTAAGAGAATGAAAGAATGAAAAGTGGAATATCCAGCTCTCTAAATAAAGTAAAAGTTTTCTTCTAGGATTTTACATTCTGTTTTTGTATCGCAGCACCATGAATCACTTTATGGCAACCATTTATTTAAATATGGACATATTATCAACATCATCACACCAAAAATGTCTAGTTGCCTGTTGTTGTACCCCGGACTGAACTGATGCCAATTAGACACCAGGATTAGAAGGAAGACGCGTGGCTGGGTGTGTTTACCTCTGCCAGCAGGACTATCCTCTTTCCATCAGGCCAGATTACGTGGTCCACCTGAGAGCGCACTCTCTCCCAGGTGAGTTCAGGAGTCCGCAGACTTGCCTATAAGGAAGAAACGACATCATCGGTTATTTGTATTTGGCTGTTTGCTCTATGACATCTCATCACGAGTCATATGTTGACTGAGCACGCTTCATTTCCAGGACTGGAGCGACTCAGAGCTTCCTTTCATATGAACCATTTCCTTTGTCCATCACCCATTGTTATTACTGATTTTGAAACATCCTCACGTTGCCCTGTGTTCCAATTTCTAAACACTTCTGTACAATCTTTAATGACCAGAAAGCTTTATTAGCCTGTTACAGACTGATAAAGGTACTAACAGTAGTGGTAAAGTGTGCATCCGGTGTCTGCAAGTACAAAAGTTTCACAAGACATTTTGAGACCTTTATTATCATTTTATATGAGGTGTAGATTGGAATGTTTAAAGCACACCCATAATAAATATGAAAATATGATTTTTGTGTTAACTGGTTGAAATGAACAATAAGTCAAAATGAAAAAAGGAAATAAAAGTTTCTTGTTAACGCCACGTCCAGCCATCTCTCATTAAACTTATCTTTCCATTCCAGCAGACTTATCGCACAGACTGGCTAGCCTCTTGATTTTTATCTTCACAATTTCCACAAGTGTACTGTAAACTCTAAATGAATGACCTGAAAAGATTCCGTAAACAACAGGGAAACTTATAATAACTTAAGGTTAAGGCAACAAATTAATCTCGTTTTGCTGCTACACACTTGAAACAGGCTTAAAGCATCATTGGAACATTAAGGAAGTAAAAAAGAAAGCTGCACATGTGACATCCATCCACTATTTGTTGTTAACATTAGCCTAAACCGCTCATCTCTGTATATGAAGATGATTAAGCGTCTTTCTGAAGTGTTCTGCTGGTACAGCCTTTTGTACTGAAACAAATATCTTAAACATGCAGCTGCACAGGTTGATTTCATTGTGTACATGGGTCAAAGATAGTTACACTGTGTGGTGCAAGTTCTTGCATGCATGTGACTGGTGATACTTAATGATTTATTTTTATGGGGTTTTTTTATTGGTAAATGTGTATTTCAAAGACAAAGATTCATGGCTGCCCTGGATAAAAGCTTAACAATCTTTATGGTTTGAAAGCTTGTAAAGGTCTGCTAGTTTTTGCATTACGTAACCAAAGAAAGGCTAGTGGCAGCTCCATATTTTTCCTGTTTTTCTAGGAAACTAGCTATCCATCTGTCAGTCTTGTTTATTTCTGAGTGTAACAGCAGGTTATAGATCAGACCTTTTACTGACGCCACACTTACCCAAGTCTACGTCGACTGCTACCATGACAACAATGAGCAATCACTGCCCCAGGTCAAGCTTTACAGACGTGAGGACATTTAACAGGGGAGCAGAAATCTTTTACAGTCTCGATCGAGTAGTTCAGTCTTCCAAAATGATAACTAGTGGCAGTGTTTTAACACGCCTAAATCTGATGAGATGACTACAATTTAGACCTCGTGCAAACTGGCAACTGACCACATCGATCTCAGTGTTGGAATGTCCCATGTTGCAGACGATGCAGCCGTTCTTCATGCGGTCGAGGTTCTCTCTCACCACAACGTTCTTATTGCCTGATGAGGGGAGAGGACACAAAGAACAGAGAGAAACGTTGAGGAAGCAAAAATCTCCAGAGGAAGGAAAGAGGCTCGGCTGTACGTGAGGTTTTAATCAAATACGACGCTGTAAAGGGACTGAACAGGTTTTCTGAAATCTATGTACTGGGGGGAAAAGAAGGAGGATTGCCCTTATCGCTCATGATTTAATTACTTATCGCACGACTTGAACAAAGTTAATTAGGGAATGTAATTTAGTTTAGAGTCTCACCTGTCTACATAGAGCATTTTAAATGGTTTTGTATTTATCTATTTAGATCAAAACAAGCTAAAATCTTTTACTAAGCAATAAAAAACAGACGTGATAGAGGTGAATAAAAACCAAACAACGAGACTGCTGTGTGTATGTGTGAGATAAGAGTTATGACAGCGTGTTTTAATATATTTGTTTCTTTTATTTCACAACACTCTTGAACTTTATTGAGGCCACAAATCCTTTTATTATCTTTGCTGTTATCTTTGCCATTTCCACCTAAGGACAGACCTCTGCAGCTCGCCTGCCAGCAGCACCGACTAATGAAGCTGAGAGGGCGAGTAATTCTCTGCTTCAAGCGCTCAACTTGCTGGCTGCTGAGTTAAGAACTTTATTAGTAGCTGCTGCAGACTGATTACAAGGACTTATTATCCGTTTAGGCACCCTGAATGAATGATACCAGGGACTGCTTTATGTTTTGTATCCTCCTAACATGCAACATCTAAGCTGGATTTCTCTTTGCATTGTGTTTCTTCTTGTCAGATAAGGACAGCGGCTGAACCAACCTGTGCAGGTAATGACGATATCCACTTGTCTGATGACTTCGGTGAGTTTCACCAGCCTGAAGCCGTCCATGCTACGGTTGGTTAAAGAAAGTGTGTAAGATGAATGCAGCATCAACGGCAACAAAGGAAGAACAAGAGCTGAAGAAGTCTCACCAGGCCTGCAAGGCACAGATGGGGTCGATCTCTGTGACGTAGACGATGGAGCCCATTGCTTTGAGGGCAGCGCAGCAGCCTTTTCCAACCTGAGGAGAGAAAAAAAGTACAAATGGAGTTAACACAAAGGACATAAACCCATATCACATGCAGAAACTGTCCATGATGCTTCTGTTTGAGTGAATGTAGTGTGTTAAGTGTGCACACTATTTCACTATTTAGAAAAAGAACTGAAAACGACGTGTTTCTTAATCAACCAGTCACACAATAGGAGCCACGTGGAAGCAACAAGGATCAAACCACCTATTTTGTAGCACTGCTGTCCATTTAGTGTGACTCAGTAGTAATATATTATATTAAATAAATACCAGTACGTCCTACTTGACTGGGTTGCATTTGTCAGTATGCAGGCCACAATTTGACCCCAAATCCTCTGAAGAGGACAGATTACTTACGCCACGACAAAGCACTAACATAGGAGTAATTTGAAGTAATCTTTTTACCATTTTAAAACCTCATACATTTTAATTTTACTCGAAGTCCTCTGTTACACACAAAAAGGTCAAAACTAAGGGCTATGTTTTGAAGCGTGTTCCAGTTTAATAGCAACTATGGTACACAGCGTTGACCACAAGGCGCACTTAGAATTCATTCAATCGTGTCTCAGTAAGTTAAGCACTTGGGTTCAAAGAAAAGACCTCCTACTGTACACTGACACATTAGCCCCGTTAGGTTTTAATTTAAACCCAAAGCAAAGAAAAAGAAAAAAAAAAAAAGAAAGAAAGAAAGAAAGAAAGAAAGAAAGAAAGAAAGAAAGAAAAGGTTTAAAGAAATTTATGTACTTTTTAAAAAAAAAAAAAAATCCACAGCAGCTGGCCTCTGCTACCATCACTTGGATGTTCTATTAGCACAAAACTCTCTGGTGGCTTGTTCTGTATTAATCAAGTTCAAGCCAGCCTTTTACAAATTTAATTGCCACGGCCTTAGCAAAACCCCATCCTTACTTAGATGCCTCAAAAAGGCCGACAACAATTATCTAACTTGTCGTGCTACATTGAAATCTGTTCATGTGCATAAGCGAACTCACAGGAGACAGGACAAGGCTTCAGTGTTTGCATCACTGTGTGAACAAGAAAGGTGCGTGACGAGGACGGTGGCCTTACCTCTCCATATCCACACACCACCACCTGTTTGCCTCCAAACATGACGTCAGTAGTCCTCTTCAGGCTGAGGACAGAAACACTGTTATAACACACAGGCGACCCAATATTTATTCACACTGTTTGGAGCAGACTGGATGCGGGTGTATACACCTTGCAGCAATGCATGTTATTAGAAACAAAAAACTTGGCCTGTTTTATAATTCTAACAAGGTTCAACAGGAGAGCATTTCCTACCCGTCTAAGATGGACTCTCTGCAGCAGTACAGGTTGTCAAATTTCTGCTTGGTGACTGAATCGTTGACATTCATGGCTGGAACGCAGAGTTTCCCGGCCTTGGACAGCTGATATAACCTGCACACACAAACACACACCAAAAAACATTTAAACTTTACATCAGAATACAATCATGTCTCTTAATTCAATGACTGGAAGAAAGGTGGCAAATTAATCCTGACAGGAGAAGCTGCTGCTTAAATCTTTGAAAGGATTTGTTTTATCATTTAGATTTAACTGATGTGTTTCTATTTGCGCAAATGAAGTTGAAATTTTGCTACCATGCCACAAATATACAGTGGAGAACATATTCACCACTAGATGGTGATGTTGGCACACCACAGATTATGTAAACACTTCTTCAGTGAGAAATAAATACACAAACCAGCACATTAACAGACACATTTACAGCACCTGGTTTTATCTACCTAAAGGTGGAATGTCTCATTCATCTGGAGGTAGATGCTGTACTCCTCATCTAAACAAATAACCCCCTCCCACTGGGGCTCAATCACAAGCTCAGCCCTAAAATTCATTGACATGCATCTCCAAGACGACTGCACTAATAATGGGCTAGCTGGTTAGCGCATTCATGCTTACACAGCATGAATGCATATTTCTCATAGCTGTGATTTAAAAAACAAAACACCAAACAAACAAGATCAGCATTAAATATTATCACACAGACCACATGTAAGCACAAAACCCCAGCATGCCAAACTAGTGAGAGCAGGTTGTTCGGACGTTTTTTCTCTCTCTATAGGACGACTATAGTGCCTGCAGGCACCATCCTTTCCCCGGTGAAGCTGAAGCCAGAACCCAGGGCAACCTGCTGCTGCGGCTGCTGGCGCAGAGAAGCCCACCGACAGATGGGGAGTCTTTGCATGCAACAAAGATGCAAGGAAGGCTTCTTGCACAACATTCCCCCGTGAAAACGAGCTAAAATCAAAAACCTCATCAATTCCTCTGAATCCAGTTTTTTGGGATCAACCCTATTTTGGCTAAACAGGGAGTGTTTGCACGTGCAAAACAAATGCAAGCCTTTTTTTCTAATGTCAACCATCGACTCTGAAAACCTGTGCAGGCCTCCTTTTCCAAACTCAGAGACTGACCCAGAATTAATAAGGGGAACTGATGAATACGATTCTATTGATGTCTTCATTTCTATATTTCCTTAGTAACAGAGAGAGGTGCAGGCTCTCAAACAGTCCTGCTCTACAAGCTGGACGGTTTTCCTCTGAATCCACTCAGGAAAACGTGCAGACACTCTCAGGCTATGGTTCTCCTGTGTGTGACCGAACACTCCTTGCTCCAAGTCGGCTTAAACGTTGTGTGAATTGGTCAGAATCACATCTCCCCACAACATGTACAAACACCTGATTTGACTTCAGTACACATACAGAACGGACAACCAGTGGACCATAAAGGGATCTCGTGTGTTGAATCAGAACGGATCAATCGACGTTTATGACACACACACACACACACACACACACACACACACACACACACACACACACACACACACACACAAAACTAAAAAGACACCACGTCCTACCTGTGCACACCAGTAACGCTCTCCTCTACTATGCCCTTGATCTTCTTGAACATGCTGGGATATTTTTTATAAATCCAGTGAGTCAGGTCACCACCATCATCCAAGATCTGACGAGAAATCAGAAAGATAAGTTTTCTATGTTTGAATATGCAGAACAAATTATCTGATATAATGAATGCCCCTTTCTTCACTTCTAGCCACAGTGGTAGACAATCATCACGTAAAAATACATTTAAAAACCTACTACACAACAGATGAATGGCCTACCAATGATTGATGTTTGATGTAAAAACCACAGAGGCAACTTTTCTGTAATAAGCTTTATTTAGATATGTAGGTGTGCTACCATGTTGGGCTGCCAGCCTTCCACATTGACACAGCGGTCGATGCACCACCAGAAGTCGTCCTCTGATTCTCCCTTCCACGCAAATACACTGAAACCTACAAAGAGAGGAAGCGTTGAATACATATTGCATACGAGTGTATGAATAACAATGGATGTGACCATGAAGGGAAAAGCGAGCGCATTAATATTTTAGGCAGCAAAAAAGAGAGAAGAAAAGGTCAGGTGTCACCACATGGGAACACTGAGCCTCACCTCCCTCTGCCAGGGCAGCTGCCACCTCATTCTGGGTGGAGTAGATGTTGCATGCTGCCCATCTGCACTGAGCGCCCAGAGCTGACAGAGTCTCCATCAGCACCTTGGGAGAAGACGAGGGTCAAGTTTGAGTTTTCGTCGTGGCAGAAGAGAAAAATAAACAAGTGTGTGTGAGTGTTTTGCACTGCTACTACTTACAGCAGTCTGGGCAGTGATGTGGGTGCAGCCCACAATCTTGGCACCAGCGAGGGGTTTTTCCCCCTGGGCTCGCTTCCTCAGAGCCATCAGTGCTGGCATCTCTGAAAGAAAAGGAAACACACACATACACACAAATACACATAAGTGGATATATAGGATTGATCTGGATGATTAAGGAATTCCCATCATTTAATCCTCCTAATACTTCAAAACTAATCCATCGCCTCGTGCGGTGGAGTAGCTCGATGAGCGAGGCTCTCTGCTAGGTAATTAGAGAGTAATGTCAATGAAATACATTGAGTTTGATTTTAAATGGTGGTCATAACAGCAGTTTGGTATTTAGCTCAGTTCCCAGTTTTTAAAGCTACTGCCCGCTGGTTCACCTTGCTCAGCTATCTCGATCTCTCTGCGGCCGAAGTCGGCCTGTTTGATGTTTTTGATGCAGAAGTCGCCGTTGCCCTTGGAGTTTTTCTGCTGTTTGTCACGAGGAGATGTCTCGTCATCAGAGCTGTCCGTGTATGATGCCGCTGCAAACAAACACACACAGGCATTGTCAGCATGTCAACACATCACATAGGAGGCAAAATATTGCCGCTGTAACCAAAAACAAAACAAAAAAAAGTTGTAAACTGTGAATCCATGTTTAAGTACAGAATACACTGAATGTATTCTGTACCTAAACATGGATTCTCTCAGCCTCTGGTTTCATCAGAATACATTAAACTCAAATGTGCAACTTGAATTTGTTAGCCTACAGATTTCAGGCACCACAGGCTTTAATTTATCATAGAGCTGCCAGCCAAACTTTTCCCACTAAGAGCAAAACTAGCAGCTTTATCACCTCTGACTGAAGCAGAAAGTAAACACAGGATGTTATTGGACTTAAGTATTTACACTTGGATATAAAAAGAAAACATGTTTGAGTAGTATCACTGGACCTGTGATATAAACAGTCATATGCACAGTCTGCACTTTGCATTATTGTGTGGTTTCAAATGTACTGTACATTTCTATACATGGAGGTGCACAGGGTGTACTCTTCCATGAGTACAAATGGTGCATGATGCCAACATCACACACGCCTTTAAGTGCAGACAGGAAAACAAAGGTTTGAGGGTGTAAGAGGATATCCCGAATCCAATTCTTCAAGTTTTAGTTCATTACAAGCAATCGATATTGATTAACAATAGCGTCACCTCATGTCCGGGGGTAACACCCATGAATTCAAGACAATGTCTGTGCTGTGTTTTTGGCTGTACATGTAAATGATATCCTTAGAGAACGTTCCAAAGATTTTTTATTTTTTTTAACCTGGCCTTCTTTGGGAAAATCTATGAAATTCTATGCAGAGTGCCTAAATCAGGTAAAAGCTGATGAAGTAAAACATGATTAGTGAGTTGATTTGAAATAATAATTTAAAAAAAAAAAAAATTAAAAAAAACAATCTAAATGCCCAAAACTGAAAAACAAATCATCTATCAATGAAAAAAAAAAATACCCTTCCGTCCTACTTCCAAAACACGTTGGGACAAAACCAGGTGAGGGGGAAAAAGGTTTTGCATGATGAAATTCTTCTCAAGAAACACAAAATCTAAAAAAGCTTAAAAACATCCAAACTAAGAAGCCTTAGCCTCGATCTGCTTTACAGTGGCTATAAACTTCAGCTACATGTTAACTTTACCTGGAACCTGTACTGTCATGACATTATTTACAATGTACTGTAAATGTGTTGGTTCTGCTTTACAGACTAGGACCACCAGCTTTAAAAAGAACCCTAATCAAAGGATCCTAAACTAAAGTGGTTCGGGGGAAGCTGTGTGACTGGTGCTTGCTGTAGTCTCTGTACTGTGGGAGCCATCAGAGAAATCAGAATCACTCCAGTGAGGGAATTATGAGGAAAGACAGGGAATCAGCCGAGGAGGAAGAGCGGGGAAAAAAAAGCAGCACAAGGATTCTGTACTGGAGTCTGAAACCAGGCTCAAACAGGAAGAAAGAAAGGGAAAGAAACACAATGTCGCCTTCTCAGCTGACCCCAACAAGCGCCTATGAAAACACAGAGCTGTCTGCAAATGTGCCAGTGGGAAGTTACAGAGCCGAAACGCCTCATCTTCTCTGAATAAAAGTACTGATGCAGGGGCTTTTCTTCTTCTTTTGCACCCCTGACCTGAGGGATCCATTATGCACATGCACTAATACTGACTGACAGTCCATGTGTCCGTTTGCCATCCATCTGTCTGTCCTAGCGCCATCATGCAGATTAATTCATCATGTTAAATGGTGTCGTTTAAAGTTATGTGGCCCGTGACTCTGACACACAGCAGGACATCAAAAGAGCCTGAGTCCAAGTGGCTTATGCAATATCGCATTTAAAAACGACTGATAACTGAGAAGGAAAGGAAAGCCAGGATTATAGTGACCGATTTATAAAGAACCTTTGCTCCCTTGTCCCTTCTTGTTTTCTGTGGTATTTGAGCAGAGCCATGTTAACCATTTCCAAATATACAGGAGTGTTGCATCAATCTACTCAAACTATGGCTACAGCTATCAGTTATATTAGTGATGAGTATTTGAGACCTCTACATCATCAGTGTGACTCGTTTACTCCTAACTTTAACCACCTTATGTGCTTTTATTCGTTAAATTAATTCTGGATGAAAGAAAGCAAAAGATTAAAAAAACATTTTTTAAACAACCACGTTTTTCCTAGTTACTCGATAAATCGTTGCAGCTTGAACTTAAACTAATCATACACAGAGTGTATTGTCTCCAAATCACTCAGCCTGTCTCTCCTGGTTACTCCCAAAGAAAATCATAACATCATGACAATGCATACTTAAACCAAATTTACAAAACAAAGAAACCCCTTATCTATACATACAATGAAACTTGTACTGTAAGACATAAAACTACACCTTACAGTTGCTGATACTAGCTGCCAGCTAAAACTCTTTTTAGACTATTGGCATATTTATCTTTACCAGCTTTCCAGTTAATCACCAATAGGGCGATGGTTTGGCTCTCCCATCCTATTTGGTTTCAGCCACACCCAATGCTTCAGCACCTGCTAATCCTCTAACACAGGGCCCACAGTTTCACATAAACCCAGGGTCTGAGTGTGAGAAAGAGTGCTAGAAACACAAGGACAGAAGTGGTAGATAAGTCCAGTCAACCATTCATCCAGGTGGAACTCAATGGAAAATTTAACATCCCCCTGGAATATCAGATAAGCAGCAAGGTAAAGTGATTGAGTAACAGGCTATAGTTTAAGACAGGAATGCAGGTATGGCGAAAGAGAGACACTGTGATGAAGTCTGCACTATATACTTAAACAAACAGGTCATTTTAGTCTATTTACTTTGTGCTGTAAAGACACTGCTTTAGTCTTAGATGTCTGTGCCAACAAGGCTTGCACGGCCCTGCTATATTTTGTTCAGCGTTTCTTCCACCACTGCTCGCAACTTCCCAACAAGGCCGACTTTATTTGGCTCAGTGTGAGAGCCTCTACCATGCTACCAACTTTCAAGTCTCACTCCTGTGCTCTTTGTTTCATGAGGACACAAACTGAGAAGAGTGGAGCTGAGCAGGTAAGAATAATGTTACTTGAGTCGATGACAAGACATTACTGTGAGCACACTGACACACTGACACCAAAAATAATAGCTATCATAATCAGGATGAGTCACCCAAATCTGTCTGTTTACCTGAGCTGTAGCTGTCTGTGGAGGACTGGGAGATGGAGCGGGACAGAGAGCGCCGTCCGATCTTGGAGGGACGCTTGTTGAACTCCTGTTTCTGGTCTGCAAACTGGATCTGTTGGTGGAGAAGGAGAGCAGAAACATTCAGGCAATCTGAATTGAGCTTTGAAAAATGTATTTAAATAAAACTATTCACAAACAGGACTCACAAAGCAATTTGAAAGCCAGGAAAAGAAAACTTTGCATCTTTAATAAACTGATTGCTTTTTAGCTCAGGTTACTCTAGGTTCATGTTAAGCTCGTGATTAAGAGAATGCTATCCTGAGTGAAAAATGTTTTACAGATAAGAGAAGATCAATAAAATAGATAAATAAGACAGGCAATAAACAGAGAGAGAACAAGTTCACTATAGTCTCTGAGGAGGGAGACTGCCTTTGAGTTCACTCTGACTCTGAAAGATAAAAGAGACAATGAGGCTATTATCAAGCAGTGACAAGGCCACGCGAGGTGCACCAGTTCATTCTGGTTCTGTGAAAATGAGCGGGATGTGTTTGGCTATTTGCCGCTTTCAGGACACTAAACTGACCATGAGCCTATCTTTCAGTGTTGCATCAAAGCCAATGACTTGGTGCATCATAATTCATCCAGTGATAATATTACAGCACATGAATGGCTGACTTATTCCTACAATAAAGCCACACGACAAGAACAAAAACTGCCAATGTGTGTGTGTATATGCATTAAAACCTCTTTTTATTAGTCAGGTTGCTTTTATTAAATGAGCAATAATGGTGTCCATAAATTCATAGAAAGAAAGGCTTTTACATTGCCACATGGATGTCTAATGGATGTTGCACAAGGCAAAAAAAAAAAAAAAAAAAAAAGCAGCTGAAAGAGCATCAGTTCTTTGAGCATGTACTCATTTTTAAATAATTTTCATCCTCACAAAAAGATGTCCTTGAAAATTTTCAGGTTCTTGAGAGTGTGTGTGTGTGTGTGTGTGTGTGTGTGTGTGTGTGTGTGTGCGTGTGTGTGTGCGTGCGCGCGTGCGTGCGCGTACGAGTAAAATACCAGGAGGCTTTGTATGTATTGACTTATTTATTCTCATAATGTGTGGAGACATTCGGTAAATTTCATGAGCGAGAGCTGCTGTTCACTCAAAAGTCACCTCTACGATCTGAAATCATCAGCAATATACACATTTCCCCCATTTTTTGCTTTGTGATCTCTGAGGCATTTCTTAAGTAGAGCCCAAACCCTGGTGATTCAGCCTGGAAAATGTGCACCTTAATAAACAGGCATGGAAAGGAAAGCAATGCAGCATTAAAGCTCTCAGAAAGCCAAACTGCACATGCAGCTGGGCAAGTTAAATAGTTAAAACTCATCACAAATTATCTGGTTAGGATGCTAGCTGATTAGCTGAGCATTTCTCCTTCCATTTCAATTCCACCCAAGCACCGATACTCTCAATATCATTTTAATCTCAATAAATAACACGTCATAAATCAGACTAATCCACTTCTCATCCATTCTCCTTACCTTTTTCACACAGCGCTCACTGCTCTCCCCACTCTTTTCCTTCTTCAACATTGCCACGTGTGTGTGTGTGGGACGAACTGCCAAGTACAGTGCGTGTTTGATTCAGGGCCTTGTGCATTGACGGGACATCATCTTTCAATGATCATTTCAGTGGCTGCACCTCTTGCCCTCTGCCTCTTTTTAGCCTTTCCTTTTCTGTAAACCAGCCCAAACTGCTCCGCCCATGTGCCAACAACACAATGCAATGAATTGTTTTCCCTTCCTTTCATTTTTTCCCCTTCCCTCTCTCCTACCTCAGTATTCTTGTTTAATTGTCAATTGTTCAAGCGCAGGCTGAATCGCTGCCATCAAAACTAAGCTTTGCCCTTGCTGACCCAAGACATGTAGCCAACAAACTAAGAGCATTAAGAAAGGAAGCAGTGATAGAAAAGGACTGGAATGAGCCATCTATACATCCTTATAAACTCTCCTAATGAATGGAAATGCTCATTAGCATACAGAAGAAGAGGTTAGGTTAAAAACTACAGTGATTACAGTTAATCTTGAAAGGAAGTAATTTCGATTGATCCTTTGAGCTCCACTCTTATCAGCACTGTGATTAAAAATGGCCATCATACAAGAAGATAAATAAATAAAAATATGAGGATTAAACTGTTGTTCTTTGGAACATAGAAGATTCCAAAACAACACAAGCAGAACAAGTCAGAACTGCTGCTTTATGTTATTTACAAGGGCAGCCATTGGTGCAAACATCGCTGACCTCATGCAACCTGTAATGGGTATGCTGGTCTCGAAAGTTTATTGGATGGGAGATTAAATGAGGGGCTTTAAGAGCTCAGAGTTGCACTGAAGGATTGCAGGTCATTTTAGGAGCTGGGGATAGAGGGCTTATTGGATGTTTTTTGGGACAAGATTACCACAGGGCACAAAGGAAACAGGGGCTACTGCCAGAGAGAATGGCACAGTGGTTCACTTATTCCTGTGTAAAATGAGAACAAGCAAACAGCATGAGAAGAACAACCCAAACGTAACCCATTCAGTTCTGATTTCTATTCCCTAGCTAATCTTTGAAAAGCACAGAATTAACAGGGTTTTTATTACTAAGGTATGGGGTAAGCATTGTCTAAAAGCTATTAAAACTCCTTTCCATTAAACGCATACTATATGAATGTGAATCAGTGAAATCTGTCACTTTTCCATCGCTGGCACACCTGCAATCTTATCAGTGTGAATCCAGTAATATTTATGCACCACTTCTACCATAGCTCAAGTCTATTAATCCAGTGCATGCATTAACAGACAGCCATGCACAAATTACAAGTGTACATAGTCAAGTTATAACATATGTCTCTGAGCTCGAGTCTCAATCAGAAATCAGCTCTCTCACTCAGACACTGGGTGCGAGGGGCAGGATCATAAAATTCAAAGTGGCTTATATGTGAATGACACAGCGCCATTTATAGACCAATTCTGCTTGCAGTGCTAAACACCTCATCTGTGAGAAAAGGTTTAAATCTGTATTTCAGCTTGTGGCAATAAAAGTCTGCAAATAAACTCAAAGTAATGAATGAGCTGGTGCTCATCCGCGTACAATAACCCGTCAGCCAAATTCTGGTTAGGTGTTCCTGCAGCTTACTGCTCACCACGAGTGGCAAGTCTGAATGAAGGGCTGTTGTTATGAGTGATCACATACTGGTTAGATTAGAGATGACTTTACAGTAACCTGACAGATTCTAAGATGGTCCTTCAATCTCAAATAATAAACTATTTTCAGTTTGACCATCTCTGATTTGCATAAACATTTTATGGTCCACAGCTTGAACAAGTGTAATGAAGAAAATAGCATTTTCTTCTTTTTTTGACTAAGAATTTCATGTAAAAATGTATTCAGCATGTTTTGTTTTGCATTATTGTGAAATTCAACTATATACTATTCAGAAATTGTCACCAATTGTGTTTTGACATCTTTTTAATGTTTAATTCTAATGAGTCTGCGGTCAAATACGGGGCTTTATAAGACTGCTTAAGTTTGTTGTTTTTTTTAGTCCTCAATACTGAGACGTTTTTTGATCCGTCTATCCCAATTTCACAGCTATTGATTCATTTTGATGGTAAGAAAGGGCACTGAAAATTTCAGGTTTGTATCTTTAGTTTTTGAGATATTCATGTTCAAACAAAAACAACAAGAAAATTGCTGCAAGTGGTTTGACAAAAGTATTTCGAAAAGTATTTGAAATAAAAAAATCATTATATAGAAGTCCAAAAATGGGAACATAATATTTTTAGGCAAAATTGGGGATGGTTGAGGTGAAGGCCCACAGTGATTTGAGATCAAAGAACCCAAAAGACACTTGTAGCTGAAGGCAGTGAAAACAGCGAATGGAGTCAGCAGCATGCTCCTCCTGTGCTCATATATTAGCCACTCAGGAATGGCTGTACAAGTCCCAACATATAAAAAGCTATTTTCAGAGGCAAACAGCTTTTGTGTGTCAATGTCATTCAATTTGTCAAATACCTGGAGAAGAAAGGCCACTGTGTAATTCAGTATCCTCTGATTATTTACAATATATATGTCTGTAATAGTCTCTCATATAATGATCCAAGACTGGGTAAAAATGGAGAAAAAAAAATCTTGGTGATTTTCCCTCCTCACATCAGTCAATATTGATATATAATCACGATATATATATTTAAACCAAAATGAACTTCATGAGTTTGTCATAAGCTGAACATGATAAATGTACTGCAACACTGTAACTGTATTTTAAATAAATACTGTTGTAGTATATAGACAAACTCTTTCAAATTGTTGGCCACATGAAGTGCAGTACTGGGTAGTGAGGCTCATAAATGGGCCAGGTGTGCGCTTTGCACTCAGCTGCTTAAAATATGACATTTTGGACCATGTTTACCGACATCGTGTCTTGTAATGTGTGTAAGCCGCCATTGTGGAAACATGTTTTCAACACAGTTTACAGTGTATACTGCTCTGCTTCTTTGTCAGACTTTAAATAGCCAAAATATCGCCACATTAATTCCTCAATAGTGTCCTAATCCTTTGAGTATCAGGTTGTATCCACTGCAGTGTCATATTTGGTAACAAAGTCGTTTGATTTTTCAATAACAGTCTTTGTTCTCATTTTCTCTTTTATCTCACTCGAATTCCTAATATACTGTAGTGTGTAGCAGCCCAAACGTTAGCACATGTGCTGACTATTCTTACTGTCATTGGCCTTCAGTGTTGTCAGTAAAAAAAAAAAAAAAAAAAAGGATTTGGATAAGCTCCATGCAGTTTATATTGACCTTGTTTAGTAATGCCATCTTGGAAAGTTTTTGCACGATAATTATTTTTATCGTTTTATCACCTGGCTCTATAAGAATCACTCACTTTTTTTATACTATGTTTCCTTTCAGACAGCACCGGCACTGCTGCAGAACTCCAGCATGTTTGCAGGTTGCGACACTGGAAGAGCCATAAACGTGGAGTTCGTGTTGTGATGTGGGTTGTATGCAGGTAATAAAAATATTTCAGACTAATCTGCCTTAAGCAACAATGTTCATCTCTTGGCTTTCCCCTCCATGACATTCCTAATCTTCCACTTTCTATCCAGCTTTCACACCCCGCAGGAACTCTTTTACATAACAGATTGATTGGGTAGCTAATGATTTATGAATAATACATGTTCAATATTCAGCACTTGCCCACATGGGACACAATCGTGTATCCGGCAGTGACCATGAGCCACCAATACAACCACAGAAGAAAGGGGATGAGGAGCACTTGGTATGCACTTGTTTTCTAGCAGTCGCTTATATAGACGCATGTGCACAATGAGGAAAAGAGATGAAAAGAGCTCTATTTAAAGCCATGTGCTCCTTTGTTACAAGTGTCTTTGAATGGGCTATTCCAATTCAGTATAAGATGCTATTGAGCTCTTATGCTGAATTGGACAGACACAGATGCAGCATCGTTTTATATGTTTGTGCTCGCTGGAGGACAAATATAATCTTTCCAGTCGTGGGGTTGGGGTGGAGGCCTAAGCTTAACTCCTAATAATCTATAACCCCTTAACTCTAAATGGAAGCCCTAAAGTGCTGCGAAGCATCCATGCTGGAATACATCTGTCATCTAACATCAGAGATCAAACACGCAGGCTTTATGCCCCATCTGTTTATGTAATTCATATGGCGATACCCACAATGAAACCATAAATATCACAACATCTAAATCCTGGCTCCTGGCACATTCAGCTGGGCTCTGCAGCCCTCTGGAAATGACAGATTTGTTTTAAATTTGTGGTAAGACGACATGTTTTAGAACTGGGTGGGGGGAATCTCCCGTTGAACACAGTCAACAAGCTAGCTGAGTGCCAAGGGAACTGTGGTACAGCGCAAAGAACATCTAGGCTGGCGTTGTGAAAAAACAGAGACCCCTCTGGGAGAGAGAAAATGAAAACAGACACAGATGCAGCATCAGATCTGACGAGATATGGTACTGTTTTGATTTCCCCACAAACACCGTGGATTCATCTCATCCTGCTAGACTATCAACAGAAATTTGAAGTGACAAGTGACTTAACAAACATGCTCTGTTATTAATCACAGAGGTGAAGATAGCAATATTTAGCACTTATGAATACACTGTAAAAAAACAAAACAAAAAAACATGTTTGTCATGTTTTTGTATACAAATACACTTTGAAGATATACAACATATCAATACAACAGTGCACTTGCCTTATACCTGCTTTGGCTTGTGAATGTCAATAAGAGGATTTACAGCTCTTTAAGGTACAGCTATACGCTGACATCTTTACCTTCTTTCTGCTGCTCACTTTAGGGGTCACTACAGGTAATCATCTGCCTCCATTTCAACCTATCCCTAGCATCCTCTTGTCACGCCAACCCCCTTCACCTTCCCTCCTACCTCATAGCTTCATCTTTTCCACCCAGATGTCTGCTATCTGCTCTGCACATTTCCAAACTCAGCTTTGCCTCTATTTGCGTCTAAACCGCTCAACCTGAGCTTTCCCTCTGATGTACTCATTTCTAATCCTTTCCATCCTAGTCATTCTGAACAAAACCTTGGGAGGATACCCTGCCACATCCATCATATCCATACATCATAAACCACCATCATAGCAGGTTTCACTGCCATCTCTTAAACATGCCCTTTAACCTTGGTACCATTTGTTACGATTAACGCCAACGCTCTTCTCCAACCCCTCCACCTGCCTGCACTCTCTTCTTCACCTCTCTTGTGCTCATCTGTAGCTTTGGATGGTTGACCAGCCAAAGTCATCCACCGTCAATCCTCTTTTCTCCAGAGCATATCTCCACCTGTTCCCTCCTCTACAGATAACAGTATGGTAAATGGTAAATGGCCTGTATTTATATAGCGCTTTACTAGTCCCTAAGGACCCCAAAGCGCTTTACATATCCAGTCATCCACCCATTCACACACACATTCACACACTGGTGATGGCAAGCTACATTGTAGCCACAGCCACCCTGGGGCGCACTGACAGAGGCGAGGCTGCCGGACACTGGCGCCACCGGGCCCTCTGACCACCACCAGTAGGCAACGGGTGAAGTGTCTTGCCCAAGGACACAACGACCGAGACTGTCCAAGCCGGGGCTCGAACCGGCAACCTTCCGATTACAAGACGAACTCCCAACTCTTGAGCCACGATCGCCCATAAGTATAGTCTGCAAAAATAACAGTCCATGGAAACTCCTGCCTGACATCACCTGTTAACCTGTGATGTTGCTATTTTTAATATTTTGCTTAAAGAGTTGAATGAAATGTTACTGAAGCACCTCAGGTAAAAAAAAAAAAATCATGCCTTTATAAAAAGGGAGAAACAGGAAGAAGTTACTCCTTATTATAATTCATTTGGACAAGGTTTTATCTTTAAAAGAACATATAATATTCACTTCACACACCATATTGTTATTCTCTGATTCTAGTAGAATAACGTGGCATGATTCACAGTTAAAAATGATCATCATTTATCTTTTGGGGCCTTGAAGAATTTTTTTAGTTCACCCGCTCTCAAAAAAACAAAAAACATTTATGCCCTATCCTACTCTCTTCCTCTCTAAGACCACACTCACTTTTAAGCAAGCTTTCTTCTGACTAGCACAGAAGGTCAGAACAGCTGGTGGTTTTTTGTTTGAGGGAAAGAAAATACACCCATGCTCACTGAAGTCTTGAGTACAGCAGGCTTTTCAGCTCCAGCAGCAGGAGGAAAAAAATGCCTCCCTCTTTTAACCAGTTTGGTTGTTTTTTGGTATGAAAGCTGCAAAAGATGAGACACCAGCTAACTACCTTAAAAAAAATGGCACCCTGCAATCTTGAATAAAAACACATAAATAAGCCAATAAAGAGACCAAGCACAAACCAAAGCTAAAAGCTTGGCTCTAACTGCTAAGTGGCTTGTAATGACGTTGGTCACTTAATATTTTTGTAATACATTTCTGCTCAGAACAAAGCACAGAGCAAGTGCAAAATGCCAAGCTCTGCACTCTGCCTTTGGCATCACTCCACCAAGGAAAACATTTCATCTTCTAAAATTAATGTTTAGCCATTTCTGAGTATTTCAAGGAATTCTAGACGAAAGCTTTAAAGATTAATTTGATGTTTAGTCACACATCATAACACGTATGCCTCGAACAAGGACTTTAAACCAGCAGTGAGGTGACGGGACAATGACCGTGCAGACTTTAAGCCTGGTGTCTTCAGTGCTGGCCTTTGCCACTGATTGACAAGCCAACAGGAAGGGAGGGAGGGCTTATTCGGCATCCCCACAACACCTGATAACTGTGGGGAGCCAAAGAGTCCTGCCCAATATGCCTTTCTGTGTGCGTGTGTGGGAGTACAAAATGTTCCCTTTGGCTGAAAGAACCTGAGGTACTTCAGGTTCATCAGGAATTTTCCCAGCTTTGAAATGCCTTTTCAGGGCAACACAAAAATCAGATGTGATGGTTTAACATTCTAAAAGGCAGTAAGTCTTTGTTGACCATTTCATAAACCAAAATATCTTTATGCTTCATAAATGAAACCCAGATTAACAAAATTGGTTTCAAAATACTGATGGCCCTCAGCGCTATCCCTCAGCCTTTTAGGAGAAGCACCTATGTCAATTAGATTAGAAAATCCTAGGTCATATCTTTCTCAAGTTACCACATTCACATGATTTTCAGAAAACATGACATTGATGTCACTGAGATTCAAACTTTAGTATCAATATGGAAAATCAATATGGAATAAAAAATTAAGTACTTCGATGCTGCTGATTTTTCTGTCTCAGGATGAAAACTTTGTAGGGTCATAAAAAATAAATCAATAAAATGTATTCTTTGTCTGAAAAATCCTGCATGAAGGGTAAAATTCTAGTGGTAATTAATCAAATTCAACTGAGACTTCAGACAGAGACTGTTGTGTGCACTCAGGTGAAATGGACACGTTTTAAGATAAACTTCAGGGCAAATTATTGAAGTGACTACCAATGACAGTGCAAGATACTAATGATTGACATTTTACAGTCGGGCAACTGAAGCCCTGAATGTCCACTAGCAACAAAACATCTTCAAAAAGTGATTAAAATGCAAACAATTACTTTGCTAATCAATTCTTTTACATATTCAACTTGCAGTTTGGGTGGCTGTTCGAGCAAAAACGTGCAGTTTTAAAACATCGCTCTGTAGGAAATACTGAGAGGGTTGTAGGGGGGGTTGTAGTTTTTCCAACAAGGAAAAATATTTCACAAATAAAGGCTGTGTGTGTACTCAGCTGTGACTGTAGGGACACAAGCTGGCATGCTATGCTACACAATGCAAAACATACAGTGATGTCTTCACAGCTGTGTTTCTGAAGGCTCTGCATGCAAATTTCTTCTAAAAACATTCGAGTTCCCGTAAATCAGATGTTTGGCTAGAAACGAGAGCAAAGCAAGCAGCTCTTTCGATGAGCCGTGTGTATGGTTTGGCAGCTTGAGTTTTGTTTTAATTTTTTTGTTTTTTCAAAGGTGGCTTCACACCAGAAGAGATCAAATCTGTGTTTTTCCGAACCATTGATCTCGGTCACACGACGGGGTAATGGGCTGGAGCGGTGACCCCTGCAGCGGCGACCCCTGCAGCAACGACCGCACTGAACCTACTGAGTTGAACTGTGGACTTTCATTAGAAAGTAACCATCTCACGTTCAATTGCTAACTTGCTTGGAAGGGATTCAAACCTTATGGCACCTCTATTACACGGCCCACAAGATTGCCTCATTGGCACACACATGAGATAAAATTGTCAGCCTATCCAGATCTCATCAGCATACGGTGGTGGATGTTCATTTCCCATTCGACCTGCTTCAGGTGCTAACTGACGTGAATAATAAACAGATACGGAGCCTCTCGTCTCACGGTGTGAGGCTTCTACACAGATTGGCATGTGTTCCAAAATGAGTAATCGTAAGTGAAAGACAGAAGGAGACAGACAGAGAGGAGCATGCTAACAAACACTGATGAGAAGGTAATGTACTAGAAAGAAAATTGAAATTTAATGATGATGACAGGGAAAATTGGCCAGCTCACGTTGGCTCCATTTGCCAGGATCGGTGCTGCAAAAGTTCTTTTTATTGTGCCTTTTTTTTTCTTTCTTACAGTGGCACAATTTGCAATCACCTTGAGCTGGTCTGTTTTTTACACTTATTTTTTGCTTTGCATCTGTGTGGACACTTGTCAGTCCGTTCTCCAATCTGGTGTCAAATCTTGCCTTCGAACTGCACGTGTCATCATCTATAAAAGTTTTAGCCACATCAGGAACAGAAAGAGACAGGGGCTGAGTGAGGAAGAGGAGTGGGTATATAAAGGATTGAGGCAAAAGAAGACTTGAGCCCTGTCTCTCATAATTGAAGTCTTATTCACTCACTCCCACATAACCTGTCAATTTTTATCGCCTCACTGCAGCTGTTCAAACTGCCAACCATCTATAATTACCACTCTAAAAATACATGATGCTGACCAAATAATCACAAACCAGCTTAAAACCTTTGTCTGATGTTTCTGGGCCCCAAAGCACTTATGTAGATGATCATGGGCCATATCATTTAATGCTCCTCCACCTAAAACCAAAGAGCCATTGTTCTCATGGAGCAAACAGTGAATGTTTGTGTCAGAGATACTGAGACCCCATGTGTGGTCATCTGAATGACACTGTTGGATTGTGCGCATCCCCAAAATGGATAAAACTCACCCAACAGCTCCGATGAGTATTTAACAGTATAACAGTTATAATTTTATGCAGGTTTTCAAATACAGCTATACTGGTAAACAAGTAAAAACACCCAGTGTGCACATTGCAAGCTTTTTGGAAGGATGGATAACCCAAGCAAGTTTTAAGTATCCTGGGATCTTGTTAATGAGTGATGGGAAGGTGGAGCGACAGGTGGAAGTGTGTATTGCTGCAATATCAGCAGTAATGCGGGCACTGTACCAGATTGCTGTGGTGAACAGAGAGCTGATCTGGAGGTCAAAATTCTCCCTGAGGTCTGCACTCGCCCGGCTGAGAGGAGACAGCAGGATAGACGCAGGACTATATTGCTCATTTGGTCTGGGAGTGTCCCACAATCCCCTAGGATGAACCTGCTATACTGCTAGGAAAAAGGGTGCCTGGAAAACCCTCCTCAGCCTGCTACCAAAGCAAGCCAACTTCGGATGAGGGGAAGAAAATGGACATTTATTTAGAAACTTCCAGCAGGATCATGAGGAGACTTGTAGAGTTAATATGTTAGGGTGCCGTTATAATTATGGGGATCCACATTTGATAAATATTCAAGAGGTGAATTTAAGGGTTTCAAGTATGAACAGACTTTTAAGTACTTTTATTACACCATAAAAAGTCACACACAGACTGAGTCTCAGAATGAAGGGACAAGACTGAGGGACGTGTGTATATATTACAATTATAGCAACAGTAAAACAGTATAATTGCTAGACTGTTTTAGTATGGTTGATGGGTTCTCCTATGAACATTTACCAGCATATGCTATCGCCACCTGTTTGTTTATTTAGAGGCTCTAAAGCACCCTTCATCCTTCTTTTAGTACCCACAGCTTGCCAGCACAAGCAACCATAAGCCAGGACACACTTAGCTCCTCCACTGATATATTAGCAATCACTGATGATTGAAGTGACAGTGACTGACATATTACCTACCCCTAGTGTCTATGTAAAAGAAGGAAGGTAAACAGTTGAGGTAACCTAAGCTAGGCCTGTAGAAGCCTGATGCACAGTCCTTTGAGAGGAAACCCAAGAGGAGAAGAGGGAAGGAAGTATTCTCCATAAGGCCAGTAGGAAACTTGCTGTTTATACCTCCTTTGCTGCTGCTCTTCTCTGGGGGAAATCTCAATTGCTTCAAATGTATTTCTGTGCTGATATTTTTACAGAAGTCATATCCTGATATTATAGCAAGTTATATTTTACCACCATAAAACAGAAGAAAATGAACAGTTTGCTAATTATAGTTTTTGAGAGGTATATAAATAGCAGACTTGTCTTAGCCAAACACAAGTTTTAAGCAAAAACATTATAATAAAACAGCAGCCTGGGCAGGACGGAGGAAGGGAAACATGAGCACGAAGCATTACGTCAGTGACTTTAGGAATAAAATTCTTGCTTATGGTGTCTTTTAATGATGCAATCTACACAAGATAGCATGCTCATTTAAGCTCTTCCAGAGTATAAGCTAGTTAGGAAAGACACCCTTCCCCCTCACTGCAAATGTTTTTTTCAACACCTTACCAGGTACCAAAGCTTTGTGATCGTTGTTCCATGGTGCTGGACTGGCTATCAGGTTTTTATGTCATAATAACATAATTATAGGTGATGATGACTGAACAAAGTTCAAAGGAGAAAACAAGCGGATCAGATCAGACTAAGAGCAAGGATCACTTCTCTTAAATCAAAGTGCCAGAGAGCTTTTAATAGCTTTGTTCAAATGTCTGCCATAAGGTCTGGAAAACTGAGTGGTGACATTTAAAAAAAAAAAAAAGGAAAGAAAACAAGGAACATGTCCTGTTAACAGCTTAACGCACCACACAAATATCTGGTAATGTCCTCAAAACCAAATCCTAAAAGTGCTTCTGTCAGACTGTCCCCAATCTGGGAGTCATTTAGTTAAAAGTAGAGACTTTAACTCAGTTAAAAACAGTAGGAACCCTACCCATGTGCCAAAGGTTGTAAAAGCAAAATGCTCATGCATACAATATAATCTAATATTAAAATTAACCCAAATGCTCCCTATATATTACAAAAAGAAATATCTTGTAAAATTGATCTGCATCTGCAACAACTCATGCAATGTGGTCAAAAACATTTATAGGTAATTATTATGTGTGTAAATGGTCCTTTGGGGAAATGTAGTTTTTGAATGCCACAAGCTTGGGCATCCATCTCTTAGTCACTTAACACAGGTAATAATCCAACAAGGCTGGACACTAGAATATCAAACACAGTACTACATGAATGTTAACTTATTAGACAACAAGTTAAAATCAAAAAGCTTATGTGGATATTAGATGAAGGTTCTTCTGACTGCTCCCTTATTTCCACAGAGGTTGCAACAGTGGATGGATCCATAGGTTTCATTTGACACAGATCTTATGCCAGATGCGCTTCCTGATGCAAACATGCCAATTATCCATGCTTGGGACCGGTGATGTGCCAAAAAGTAATAATCTGCCACAAAGTGATTCCCAATGTTTCGGTTTTGTTTGTTTTTTTTTTATTATTATCTAATACATTTGCTCACATTGCAAAATAGGCTCTACTTAGCATGACTTATTAAGGCATTATACATAAAATGAAGAAATGACCTGTTCTTCAAGTATCTCTATGGCTCTGACTTGTTGTCCCTACCATTGTGATCTACATTATAATCAATTGGGTCCTTTATGGCCACTTAAAATATCTTTATAGAACCGTTTTGTTATATTCATTCAAATTGCTGCTCTCCTCTTGGCCAGAACGCCTCTGAAAAAGACATTTTTAATGTCAATGATAATGTTTACGTGATTAATGTCACTTTGCTAAGAACTGATTACAGCTTTAATATTGTGAAAGGTATCTATGTTCTGGCTCATAATGGCATCTAATCATTCATGAGAGATTTGTTTGACATGTATTTGACAGATTACAGGCCAACAAGTAATTTACAACAGTTTTTCGCAAGCACTGGAAATCACTTTTTGGCACAACACCTGGCACCAGGAGTACACTAGCTTGTGACTCACAATTAATGGTAATTGCTAGGAGTTGGGTGGCTAACATTAATATGTGTGCCAGCAAGGTTAACGTTTTCGATAACTGTTCAATACTTCACCATTGTTGAAACGGGAGCTTTTATGACCTCTTGATATTAGCAGTGTGTCACTATAAAGAAGCCAAAGAGCTGTCAAGACACCTTGGTGGAAACACGTATTGTTACAACATCTTGTTAACAGTGTGTTTTGGCCTTGGTTCTTAAAGCAGAGGAAGTCCTTCAGGCTTTTATGAAGTGTACTAGACAAAGCAACGGATGTCTTGCTTTGCAGCACTCCGTAGAGGACGTGCAGTCCTAAAGGAAGCAACTAAAAAGAGACCATAAATGATTCTCTCTTTTTACTCCATTCTTGTTACAACTCTTCCTCCGTAAACAATCTTGATTCAGAGTGGAGCCGACCACAGTTTATTATGTGCTTGTTTTGTAAGCTGCTCTTGGATGCCACATGTAAGAGCTGTGGACATGCTTCTCAGTGGTTTTACTTGCTATTCTTGGATTACTATTGTGTTTGTGTAGAAGAAAACCTATAATAGACTGCAGCAGACAGAGAGGTGTCGACAATATTTTAAAAATATATTTTTCTTCTTATGTCGCTCTCCCTCTCTTTACACATTTCCCTGCCTCTGTAATTGAAGTGAGATCAAACACAGCCCACAGCTTGGCTGGATTACAGCAGCCTCAGATTTAAGTCAAACTGTACTGACGGACAAGTCTTTAAAAAACGAAAATAAAAAATGAAAGAATTTTTCCATTTTTTTCTATTATTCTCACAACATCTACACTGAACCATCACAGTTTATCCACCTTGTGAACAATGTTATCAACCAGACAGAGCTAACAGGTGGCTGGATCTTCAAGCACGCACAACGCTGCTGACTGACATTTTGGCTGACAATTGAGGCTGTTGAAGACAGCTCGGCCTGTCATACACCCAGGCTGCGCTACCGCTGGATCGCATGCAAGCAGCAGACCGTCTGTCGATCTTTGCTCGGCCTTCAGGGAGGTAACATCTGCGTTAAAGGGTGCCATCAGTCTCATCTTTGCCTGATGTCTAAATACTGTGCAATGTTGCATGTCACTGGCACTTCCATAGACAAAAGTTAAGTTACTGACCAACATGTTTAACAGGCATGAAAGGAAGAGTCCATTTTGCTTTTGTAATGAGAAACTGCCTTTGTCAGAGTGAAATTAAAGGCGACAGAGTAGGGTTTCTTACCCATGCATAGATTTTTCTACAAAAAATGAAAAAAAAGAAAGAAAACAATAGTTGGAGAGAACAACCTGCACCATGGAGCAAAACAATAACCATCTGAAAAACAAGCCTGTGGCTAAGATCGTGTCTGAACTCACGCCACAGGAAAGGCCAGACACAAAAACAGGGGCAGAACTCTGGCAGACGCCTGGCTTTTACTGAAATGGCTCTGTAGTCTGCAAGCTCTGGCAAAGCAGAAGCAGACACACAAACCAGACAAGCAAGTAAAAGGCAGAGAAACCTTTTTTGGTTTTTTTTGCCTGTCCCGTTTGGCTCTTTTGCCATCAGAATTGTTGTCTAAAGGCAAAGAAAGATGCCCAACGGATTTACTTTACCAAATTGACCATCCCAGCCTTGCCGTAATGGTCCATTTGATTCACCTTTTATTGTTTATTTTATTTTCACTTACTGAATACGGGACAGATTTGACTGGGGGAAAGAAGGGGAGAAAGAAAGAGGGAAAGAGAAACAGCTGAGAAGAGGGACGGGGGAGAAGGGCAAAAAACAAAAACCAACAGAATGAGCAGAAAGAAAAAAAAAAAAGAAAGAAAAAATGCATATATCAATCACCTGGATCACCTGCTGAGAAAGAAAAACGAAAACAAGCAGAAGAGAACAAGAGTAATAGAATAAACAGCATCACAATGATATATGGGAATATGACAGTAAATACTAAATATTAAACATTATTGTGCAGCACATAAGATCAACAGAACACAGTGTGCTTTGAGGTAGGAGCCAAAAAGGGTGTAGTTTGTGGGTGTGATCACCCGTGTGTACACCTGTGAGCATGGACGCGCTTGTTTTTTTAAAAGGTTCCTTCATGTAATGATCTGCTAGAGGGTGTGGGGGGGCCACAGCCCCGTCCTCCAGGGCATGAAGCAGGTATGGAGGAGATCAAAACTCCAGACATCCAGAGGCCCCCAGAACACAAGAAACCAAGGAAGACCAACAGAGGGGCAGCCGCGCCACTGTCCCAGAAAGAGCTGAGGAGAGTCCCAGATGAGGGCTCACTCAGCAGCCGCGGAGCAGAAGCCAGGGGGAGTTGCAGTGACGCGCCCGTGAGCTCCGCCGGCAGCCAGCCGTGCCTGAGTGACCGAGCCCCAGGCCAAGAGGCCGGGGGCACCCCACCTCCGAAGTGGCCCGAGCGAGCCCCAGGCTCCAGGCCCCGATAAGCGGCCGCCAAGGAGTGAGCCGGTGTGTACCTGGACGCCCATCCCCGGACACAAAGAACCACCAACGCACCGATGTCTGAGGGGGTCCGCCACTGGCAGGGGAAGTGGTGGTAGGGGGAGATAGGCCTCCAAACCTTGGAGGGCCTGAGATGTCCCCAGAGAGGTGGCGCCTGACACCCAACCTGACATATAGACACAGACATACAGGCACACACAGATACAAACATCCATTCCCACCCTCATGCTCTCATATGCACTTACTCCACACTCAACCAACGTGGAGACAGACATAAAGAGACGCTGTACACACGATCACACTCCCCAAGCGTACTCTACAAACCGGGTCTAGGTACCCTTGCCCCTGGAGGGGGAACTGCACCCAGACCCAGGTGGTGTTACCCTTTTCCCTGCGGTGGGGGGAGGCAGACCGCCCCGACTCCGCAGCAGCAGGGAGGCCCCACACTCCAGACCGCAGTCGGACGGCCAACTCCTCCTCCTAGCCCCCCCGCTCCAGCAGGTCGCAGAGAACGGGGGTGAGAGAAGACTCCAAACTTCCCTCCACCCGCTCATTGTAGTGTTGATGCATGTGTGTTCTAAGGTGCATTTAAAACCCAGGAGGGCATGGAGCTACCTGCCAGAGAGCAGCAGGTAAGCGCATGGTCCCTCCTGCTAGCCCTCAATGTCTACGTGTATTTAACCTTGAGAGGTGGGCAACGACGCCAGGGGTGAGGTGTACACCCTGATGGTACTTTGGATTCCGTGTATCGTGCCCACCCCCAAGACCCTATATGTAAGTGTAATGAGAGTGTGAGTAATGTGAATGTCTAAGTTGTGGGATAAAATTGAGGCAGACAGAAGGGGACAGAGGGGGGGGGTAGCCTCCTCTGCACCCTGGTGACATACCCCTACTCCAAGGCCCTGCATGTGTGGGTGGTTGTGGTGGAGCGGGAAGAGGGAGGCAGCTGGAGATGGGGAGGGAAGGAAGGGAGGGGCAGGTGACCCCTCCCTGGGGCCAGCTCCCCCGCTGACCCCAGTAGGCACCCCCATACTCCGCGACCCGCCAGGGAAAGGGGGCCCAGGCCCATCCAGACCGGGGCCCAGTGCAGCAGCGCCTCCCGGCCCCACAGAGCCCGGGACAGTCCACCCAACCCCACCACAGAGAAAACTGCACCCACCCCACCATCCACTCATCTTCCAGACTACATAAGACAATAAACACCCAGGCTGAGATCTTCCTCCACCTCTCCTGTATCTCCCCCTCCTGCAGAGAGAGCTCCCGAGGAGAGGAAAGCTCCTGCAAGATGTGACAATCTCCCCCACCAGTTGAAGAGCCCCCCAGGCGGCTCGATGCACCGGCGGCACCCTGCTCCAGGGGTGGGCCCCCATGCACCCACCCGCCCACAACCCCGGCAACACACCAACCAGGCAACACATCAACTAGCAGGTGGCCAGAAATCAAACAGCTTCTCGTTGTGTTATGCTGCCATACAGTGTAGTGACACACCTAGGGTCCACCTAGCTAGCCAAACTTGCTAGTATTAGCTGACAACAGCACAGCACACCAAGCAAAGTCAGGTGCACCTGTCCGGATCTAATCAGTCAATCACATGGCAGTAAGTAGTGTATTTAGGCATGTGGACACAGTCAGGACGAGCTGCTGAAGTTCAAACTGAGCGTCAGAAAGGAGAAGAAAGGTTACTCAAGTAACTTTGAACATAGCATGATTGCTGGTGACAGATGGACTGGTCTGAGTATTTCAGAAACTACTGATTTACTGGGATTTTCCAACACAAACATCTCTAGGGTTTACAGAGAATGGTCTGTCCAGTGAGCAACAGTTCTCTGTGAGAAAATGCCTCGGCGTAAGAGGTTTGAGAATGACCAGACTTCTGACAGATAGGCAACAGTAAGTCAAATAACCACTCGTTGCAAACAGGGTACACAGAAGAGAATCTCTGAATGCAAAACATGTAAAATGTTGAAGCAGCAGAAGATCACACCAGGTACTGATTCTGTGGGCTAAGATCATGAAACAGTGGCTGCAGCTAACCAAAATTGGAGAAAAAAAAAAAAGAAAACTAAACGTGCTGCCCTGTCCTAATGTCTGCTGCAACATTCAGATGGTGGTTTTATTACCTTCCTTTCACCCAATTGTAGATTTCTGACTGCTCTGAGCAATAAGGAGGAAAAAATATGAAGGAAGGAAGCAAGCTAGTGTGAGGTGGTGTGTATAAGGATATGTTTCAGAATCAGAGCACAGTGTGCTGCCCTGAGGTTGCCTATGATGTAAGAATGCCCCCTCTGATTTATACACACAGACAAGTGCTCAGACTGTAAATAAAAAGGCACACATACGCACACTCATGCGCCCACCATTACCGTGCATACACTTGGCAGCTACTGAGACAACATGCAATTACCAATGGGCTAGCACGTGCCCACACACACAGTATGTATATGTTGGTAGAGGCTTTGTGCAGCCACGTCAGCAGCAGAGAAAGCCATCTTAAGCTCTTCACTGAAGCCTATTTGCAGCATCAGCACATACTGTGTCCCAAAAAAAAAAAAAAAAAAGTAAAGATGCATTATGTAGATGAACAGCTAGCAGCTACGTACCTGGTACTTTGGCAAATTGTTGTCCTTTTTTTTAAATTTGTTAATCAGTTGTATTAAAATTGATATGAACACAAATGTTTGTAGAAATGTTAGTTTAATCCATTGCAAAAGGAGATGTTTGAGTCTAGACTCCATCAGGGGACCAATTCACTTCTCGCTCTTTTTCTTTTTATTTCAAAAATGGAAATATTAAAATAAAAGGCACCCAGAGACAACTCATACTGTGAATTGGTTCTGCAGAAACAAAACTGAATGGACCTGAACTGTAATTCTAAGTTTTCACCAGGATGAAACTGTACAAGAGTAGAGGGAGCTGTGGGTATTTTCGGTCTGGGTGCATCTTTAAGAGGGACATGTAGTGCTTATTCAATTGTTTCTAACGACAATGCCTCATTGGTAGATAAGCTACACGCACCAACAGTGCAATGAAGCACTGTGTGTCTTTTCTGTTGCAAGCTTTCACCCCCCCCAGGTCCTAAAGAGGGGAGAAATGTCCTTTGACTAGACAGACACTGACCTATGACCTAGCTGTCCAATCACTTTGGAGAAATGAGGGACAAACATCACCTGTGTGAACCAACTTGTAGCTGTATAACAATGGAAAACTTATTCTGCAACTCTCCAAATATTCCCACATATCAACTGACACCCCAGGATTACCACAAGAATTATATCATTACAGCACTGTTTGGGAGAACGTTTTGTTTGCTGTGGATCTGCAGCAGCAGTTAGACAGTACTCATATCACTGACAGGGGATGTTCTGTATTAAAGCAATCCAAGTTTCTTAGTTTTAAAAAAGAAAAAGGAATAATTATTATGTCCTCAAAGTTAAGTGTTATCAATACATTTCATCTATGTTTTATCTAATGATATAACATTATATTTATAACATACCAACACTGTCACTAGATGTCATAAATGCTGCCATAAGATGGAGTCTGTCTGCTATCACTCTGCAATTGAATGGGATTAAGTTGGCAATTTTGCAAGCAATCCGTTTGCGATAATACAGCAATTGACTGATAAATCATTTAAAAAAAAAAATATATATATATATATATATATATATATATCACACACACCTTTTGCCGTCTGCATAGACTGAAATTCACATTTTGGCTAAACAAGCTTTGCAGAAATTGCTGTCAGGCAGTGGAAAGCTCGGGTTTGCTGTCCAAGTCCAACATGACATGAAAAAAATGAAAGAATGAAAAAAAAAGTTTTTTTCCTATTGCCTACAAACTGTGCATGAGAATCAGAATTCAAATCTTAAAAAATAAAATTAAATAACAAAAACAAATAATAATAATAATAATAATAATAATAATAATAATAATAATAAGGGGAGGATTACTGAATGAGCCTACTTCCTTTTGAATGCCTCTCTCTTACTGCAACTGCCTGAAATGGTCCCAGTGCTGCTATAAAACTATGGAAAGTATGCAGGGCCATCTACACAGAGCACTCCCCACTAAAACAATCGCTGTCCTTCTGATATGATCTGATAGTCACAGTAAAAACCCAGGGACACTGATACTGGAGGAGAACAGGCAATGAATGATGGGGCTTAGTGACAGATTAAACCCTACCTGCTTACTTAACAGAGACGGGGGAGAGAGGACACATGCAGGCCTTTCTGGAACTTTTTTCTTCTTTCACATGACTCTTCCTTCTTATTCTGAGTGGGGGTGGGTGTGGTGGTGGTGGTGTTTTGCTGTGTCGCTGATTTTAAATGCCACATTTTACTTGCAGTGACCACCAGAAACATTACTGATAAACTTTTGAGTCTTCAGCCCAAACTGACAAAGCAAAATATTCTGATTTTAAAAAAAAAAAGAAACAAAAAAAACCCCAAAAACTGTTAGACTTTGTTAATTAAAAACAGGCAAATTCAAATCATATCTAATTAAGAGAAGAAATACTGTATTGAGGCATTGTGGCATTAAATAGAAAAGATTTTCTATTATTAGAAAATCTCACTGAGTCTAATTATAGTCTTTATCTATCTCACATGCACAGTCCCAAAATTCAGTTGTGTAACAGGGTCTTTTTTTCCCCCCACTACGTCAATCAAACTAGGGCACGGTTTGGTGCCCAAAGGCTTCACACTCCCATTCAATGGCTGTGGTCAAATAACCTCCATTCACAGAGATGACCAAGCCATCAATATTACTATTGATCAGCTCATTTAATAATCAATTGTTTCTACTCTGACTATGTGGCTCTCACATCTGAGAGAAAACAAACCGCAACAATCGACAAATGATGACTAAAAGAACCGGCCCAATGAGCTGAATGACTTCCGACCGGTGGCACTGACGTCACATCTTATGAAGACTCTAGAGCGGCTCTTCCTCAACCTCCTCCGACCACAGGTACAACATGCCCAGGACCCACTACAGTTTGCATACAAGGCGGGTGTCGGAGTGGAGGATGCCATCCTGTACCTCCTACACAGAGCCCACTCACACCTGGATGGGGGAAAAGGCACGGTCAGGATCCTGTTTCTTGACTTTTCCAGTGCCTTTAATACCATCCGGCCCTGTATGCTTCAAGAAAAACTGAACAGGATGGAGGTGGACCCCTGCCTGGTGGCTTGGATCTCCGACTACCTCACCGACAGACCACAGTACGTCAGGCTGAAGGACATCACGTCTGACACAGTGGTCAGCAGCACAGGAGCACCACAGGGAACTGTGCTGTCCCCTCTTCTCTTCACCCTGTACACCTCTGACTTCTGCTACAACTCTGAATTATGCCACATTCAGAAGTTTGCAGACGACACAGCCATCATGGGGTGTATCTGGGATGATCAGGAAGAGGAGTACAGAAGTCTGGTGAGGAACTTTGTCGCATGGAGTCACACAAACCACCTGCAACTCAACACCTCAAAGACTAAGGAACTGGTTGTGGACTTCGGGAGGTCTAGAGCAGGTCCACTGCCGGTTCAGATAGAGGGGGAGGAGGTGGAGGTGGTCAACAAGTACAAGTACCTCGGGCTGTGGGTGGACAATAACTGGACTGGTCATGCAACACAGAGTACCTGTATAAAAAAGCCCAAAGCCGACTGTACTTCCTCAGGAGGCTGAGGTCTTTTAACATCTGCAGGAAGCTCCTGAGGATGTTTTACCAGTCGGTGGTTGCTGGAGTACTTTTCTATGCTGTGGTGTGCTGGGGGAGCAGCACAGCAAAGAAGGACTCATCCAGGCTGGAGAAACTGATCAGGAGGGCTAGCTCTGTGGTCGGCATGAAGCTGGACACTCTGGTGACAGTGGCAGAGAAAAGGACATTAAAGAAACTGATGGACATTATGGACAATGCCAGGCATCCTCTGCACACGGCCATTAACAACCAGAAGAGTCTGTTCAGTGACAGGTTGCTTCTCCCAAAGACAAGAACTAACAGACTTAAAAACTCCTTTGTCCCACACGCCATCAGACTGTTTAACTCCTCTCTGGAGGGGAGAGGGAGGGGAAACAGGAGGACAAAGGAGGGGGGAACAACTAAGCTGTAGTGCCTCTGCACCTCACTGTGCAATACCTTTTGTGCAATACTTTTGTAAATAGTCAACGGTGCAATAGACTCAATACTTGAAATGTGCAATTCACTTGTATTTTTATTTTTATTCCTATTTATTCTATTTATCCCCTTCGTATATTTTATTTATATTGTCTCTGTATTTATATATGTGTGTGTGTGTATAACTCTGTAACTTCTGTCGGTGCTGTGCTTTTTTGGAAATCGAATTTCCCAGAGGAACCCACCCGAGGGATTAATAAAGTTCTATCTTATCTTATCTTATCTTATCTTAAGTGATGCATCAAAACTGTGTCTGTGGCCTTTTTAGCAAATTGAAGAGCAACCTGTATCTGCTGCCTTTATACAGATCCATCTCCAGTCTACTTTTTTTAAGCCACTGCAGGGTCGATAAATGCCACCATTAGAAAGAAACATAATTTAACATTAACCAAAAATCAATTAAGTAATTATATATAATAATTTTTTCCACGAGCTTGAAAGCAACACCACACACTTTTAGAATATGCCACAACAAATCTCAAAAATTAAGTGATTTGTCTCTGGAAATGTGTGTTTGTGTTTTGTCTTCCCTCTTTTTGAAATGCTAAAAATAGCAGCAGCTCCCTGTGGGGAAGGTATAATTACATCAAAAGCACACAGTAGGGGGTGGTGCTGCTCTATTTTTGAATAAACCCATTATGGGGGTCGATGATCTATGTTTAATTAGGATTGTGGAGCAATTTCTTCATTGGTTATTAGGCTGGATTTGTCTTTATAAATTAATCCGACTAACAACAAAACCTGCACAGCAGCAAACAACATGAAATATGAGGAAAGCTGGTGTTTAAAGCTACTCTAAGGAGGAGGTTTTTTCCACATATATCGCCTATGCAAATAATTATCATATGACTCTAGTTTCCCCGAGCTATAGGTAACATTTTAGCATCATTCAGCTTATTGTTTGGGTTTTACACCCTGGAGTTTTGCCATTTTAGTCAATGATTGCTAAAAGACCACAAATCAAATACTAAAACACAACTGTGAAGAGGGCTGTCTGTTCAAACAGTACTATTCAAACAGCAGTTTGTTAGCAATACCATCTTTACATGATGTGCCTGACTTAACTAAGTAAAGAACATTACTTCTGCTCATATCAATGAAATTTCCTTAGCTCAAATGTAATAAAGTGTACATCTAGAAGTGGATTTATACATCCATTATCCAGCTCCAAGGTGATTCAAGCTTTAGCAGCCATTGTCTCTCTCTGCCAAGAGTTGGTGGTTTTGTCTAACTAATAGGAAGCTGGATAGACAGATGGGTGTGTAGGGGCTCATTTCAGGCTTTGTGAAGGCCTTTTGTGAGGCAGCACTTTTTGAGCACAATGTTGTTCCTTTGTTCACTTGCAATGCTCAAGCACAGAGCATTCGCTGTATTGCTGGGAGGTGCAACCAGAAATGTACACTACTTATTTTGTTTTTGTTAGTTTAAATTAGTGCTGTAACAAAAGGAGATTTTCATTTTGATATTACTGTATGATCAGCAAAATAACAATATTTTCACAGAATCAACAGAAAATTAAAGGGAAGTAGTGGTTTCATGTCTTTAAGCATGCCTGGGTTCTTCGGCACAGCCTGAACTCTCTTAGAAAGCTTTCTTCTAAGATCCCACGCTGCTTCAATAATGGTGAGGTCTGGGCTTTGCTGAGGCCAATCCATCACTGATGGTACATTTTTCTACCCAGCATAGACAGTTTGTTTGGAATCACTGTCATGGTGAAAAATCAAGCATCTATAGACATTCGCTGTTATACCACTTTCCTGATCTCTGCTGTACATATTAATGATGATTTGAACCAAAACGTTCAAAAATCTGGATTCATCACTCCACAAGAACTGCTGCCACTGATTTTCAGTCCAGTTCCAGGGTAATTTGGTATACCTTTGTGTCTTTTCTCAGTTTCCCTTCATTAAAAATGGCTTGTTCACAGACACCCTTCAGCTAAGACCATTTCTGACGAGCATTCAATAAAGAGCAGCTTGATCAACTAAATGACCAGATCTCAGATAGTTCTGCCCTCCATGGCAAGATACGCCAAGTTTTTGAACAACAGCTTTTTGGGAACCACCTTGTTGGTGCAAAATACTACTTTATGCCTGTCAAACGTTTTCATCTTTGGTATTTTCAGTTAAAGAACTAGAACAAGTGAAGTGTTTTGTCAGTTATGTGTAGACAACAATGGTTCATCCCTTGAGTTAGGTTCCTTTTTTATGCTTGAATGATTCATGGGTCAGTGTTAAGTGGCTTAAAGACAGACAAAAAAATTCCAATGAGAATTGTCATCTGAAACTCAGCGAAAAAGTAGCTAATGTGCAAACAAAGAACAATTGCTCAATATCTCTTTAAAGGTGACAAGAAAGTCTGGCTTTCTTGCAATAATATATCAAGAAACGACAGGTGACTCGGACATTTTTTTTTTAAACCACTACAGTTCCTTATACTACTGCTTCTTATAACAGAATTAAAATAAAAATAACAAAATAAAAACACTAAATAACAAAAACAGACTCTTGGATTCAATGTTTATATTGTTAGTTTGCCTCCCCCCCCCTTCTCTTTAAAACTAACTAAATCATACAGCATAGAAAGCTCCCAAATTTAGTGATGAAGCCTCTCTCAGCTCCTAACAGGTTGTTTTTGTCTAGCCAACATTACCCAGCATGCCCCTGTGGTGTAATTTTGAAAACATACAATTATAGGTGTTACAAAGTGTCTAACATGGTGTTTGTTCTGTTACAGTTTTACTTGTATGTGACTGACTGCAGTGTTAAAGTTAGAACCATAAGTAAGAACGTTTACATAGTCGACAATATTACAGATTTCTGTTTTCCAGAGCCACAAGAACCTTGCATAATTTATATCGTATGGGGAAATTGAAACAAGCACAGCCCAACACCATTTTCTTCTCATGCTTGGCGACTTGTCTGTTAATGTCCACAGATTCTCATGTGTACTCAGCATTGTAGGCTGGAGGTCGCACATACACACACACACACAAACAAAAAGCCTGGGCTCCCTCGCTGGTTCAACAGTAACTAAAGTAAGGGGTTTAAAATTTCACACTATGCTGGTTGTTTATGAACATGGGTTCCAGGAAAAGTGAGTGCTCTTCTTTTCCCTTCATTATGTTCACTCCTCTGTGCCAAGGATCTGAGGCTTGTAAAAAGCCTATTGATGGAAAGATGTGTAACTCAATCAGCTGTACATGCTCAGTGATACCAAGCTGGGATGACAAGGCAGGAAATGAGTTTCAACTGGGGAGTTGCAGATGTGTATGTGTGGGTGGTACACTCATTAGGAGGGATGCAAAGACTCTTAAAGTGCCAGTCTCAAACCAGACCCACAGGCAAGAAAAGGGGAAAACCTTCATGAATTGTCCACGACAGGCGTTCAGATCCCATCTACTGAGCACTAGATGTCAAGGCCAGTAAAGTCAGCATCATGTGCCAGTGGAAGGTGATACATGTAGGTGCAACCTAATTTAGAAATGAATGTGTGCTGTAAGAACAGCAGGAGACTGGGAGGTAAAATGCAAGCGATCAGTGATTTTTTTTTTCCCTCCCCAATCTGACAGCTGCACACCCTTAATGCCAAGGTAACCCTGTATAACCACTGTGCTAAAATGTCACAGACAGTCTACCCTGATAATGTGTTCTCATCCCAGGGTGCAAAATACTGCCATTTCACCAGCAGGCACTGCATCACATACAGGCACAGCTGAATGGCTCTCTTATACAGGTGGGCAAACTTTTGTGCCTGTAAGATGGTGGGAAGTTTCAAACTTGGCAGAGAGTGCTGTCCCATTCAGGAACTTTAAGTGCTGCAATTTGTTTAGTTTTCACTTGCCAATTAGTTCCCCTTTCCATTAGAGAAACATTAGACATCCATTGTGTTTATCTATTGTGTTTATTCTTTATAATAACCAGAGACACCGACAGCATTTGGATTGTTGGCCTATAATTTGTATTTTTGTGCTACCACCAGCCTCACAATAGGCTGGAATTTTCCTGTGCCAAACCAGATTTACTTTAAATTCAAATTCAAATTCAAATTTTATTTGTCACGTACACAGTCATACACAGTACGATATGTAGTGAAATGCTTGGACAAAGAGGAAGTATGTTAGCAAATTGCACAAATAAACCCAGAAGCTTATGCTTGATTTCGCTTCAGCTCTTTATATGTTATTAGGTTGCCCTTCCCCGCAGCTGGCTGAAGGACCAACGGCACAAGCTAAAGTATCACACAGTTTGTGATCCGGCCACCGCTGATCATAAACACCTACAACGCGTAAACGATGGTCTGCAAAGCTGTCCACACAACCACCACAAAACCATCTTTTACCCATAAGACCATAAGCAGCCTGTGTCCCTACCAAATGTTGGCTGTACAACCGCATAGTTCTATCAAGCAGTGTAGCCACTGCCCGCAGAACAGGTATCCATTGAGGGACTGCCAATAGAAACAAAGAACGCATTCACAGATTCTCTTTCTATGTGGCTGTAGATACACTGAATCTTTAACAATGCCTCTAGGTAGTGAACCTAGTTATTTCTTCTATGTTGATGGCTGTTGCTAGATTACAAAGAAAAGTAATACTACCTACTTCGTGACAGTACTACATAATACCATTCAGCATTGCTAGAGGGCCAAAAACTAGTAGATGTTAAGGGTTCAATTTGTTACTTTACTGGGGAAGAGTGCACCTTGAGCATATTCTTTTTTCTTCTGGTCTCTGCCCCAAATTCAGAGGCTGCAAGGCATCTTTCAACTGGTTGCTTCATTTAGGTTCCTCAGCCTGGACAGCTTTGCCACATTCGTGAAAAACAATAATCCAAATTAGTTGATTCTGTAATCATTTTTCCCAAAAGCAAGTATGTGAGTGTGGGTATGGAGAAGACCTCAGGACTAACTGTTTATAAAGATTTTTACATTATGCCCACTCTATTCTATTACATTTATTACAGCTCACAGTTTTGTCTAATGTTTGCTTGACTTCACCTCTCAGCCAGTCCACAGTTAATGGAAGTACAGCAAGAGTTGTGTGTATTCATACGTGAATAAAACACTATATAAATAAAGCTGGTTGTGGCATTTTACTTTAATGCATTACATAATGAAAGCAGCCATTATTTATCAATTGCACAACTGGGATTTAATGACCAGGCTGCTGGTTAGTTTTATTTAGTGTTGAGAATATTGTAACAAATATGTTGACCACGTGACCACCTTTTCAGTGTGAAAATTCTGATTCTTATTTTATCCATCCATGCATGCAGCCCTACAGCAGAGCAGCCGCTACAACGACCAATCTGGACAGCGATGAAGGGCTAACTATTTGGCAACTTGGAGCGAGAGAAACTGTAACTGGTGTAAAGTACTAACAGTCCATTTCCTGATTTGGCCCGAGTGCCATGGATAAAGATGGTTAGGCAGGCATGATCTCACACATAGTGGTGCTGGGATTCGCGCTGGGAAAAGGTCTTGTGCTGTACGGGAACACCAAGACTGTGAGAAAGTGAGACACGGCGTGAAAGCTAAATAATAAAAAACGACAGAGGAAGCGGTATCCTGCGGTGTGGGTAGTTTGTAACTCAGACTGTTTTGGGGGTTATTTTAAGAAGTCTGCTGATCCACTGTTTGGAAAGTATTGTTGAGCAGGCTGACATGAGGCACACAGCCTGAGCAGAACCAGAGGGGAGATGGAGCAAAAATAAAAAGTGGTGTGACATGGTAATTTGAGCAAGAGGAGAGTGAGAGCACCAGAGAAAGATCAGATAAATCCGGGGGTTTCACTCATAGGCCATTAAAAAGAGCGATAAACCTCAGCTAAGTGCACTGAGGGCAAAGCTGGCCAAATATACACCCTCTACCATGAGTGGAAGAGGCAGTTCAGACTTGCCAAATCACACAACAGTACCATTCAGTTCCTATAAGCATTTATTTTGAGATATATTACTTGGTCTCTTGCCTGGAAGTATTTCACAGTAATCCACAGATATAGCTCTTTGATCTTTTAAGTTAGTATTACATACACATACAACCAATCAGGCTTACCAGTGACTAACTGATTAATCAATCATTTACATTCAAGCTATGCACTCAAACACACACATTAAAACCCCAACCACTTACTACAGCCATTAAAGCTCTACCCAGGTCTGATTAACTAGTGGATCCCATGCAGGCCTGCCTGGGCCTCTCCACCACTCCTTACAACTGGGTTTGTTCTTTTTAAGACAGTCCACTCTACTGTCTTAAAAAGGGGCCAGGAACTTTCCCACTAAGGCAAGCCTTCAAACTACCATGAGGTTCAAGGTCTGGGCACGGGCTGTCGATCATTCTTAATGCTTCTCCGGTGACCTCTGACAATGCGTTAAAGCTTGCTGGGACCTCACAACTCCTGTGAGCTTTTTAGTCCTGTCATAGAGTTTCCAAATCAGCATTTAAAGGCACTTGTGAAGCTGGGAAGCTGTCATGTTGTTAGACAGATATAAAAATGACAGTAGAAATACGGCTCTTTGTGCTGTATCTGTAGTAGAGACGTGCTAGCCAACAAAAAGATAATTATAGCAATTAATTTGTATTAAATTCAAGACTCAATAGTTCATGTCAAAGTGGAACCATAACAGTTTTCTTTTAAGGAGTCGCCAGCAAAAAGTAAAACTGTATTTATGAAGCGCCTTTCAAGATGCTCATATTAAACATGCCCAAAGTTTCAGATAATAAGGTCAAGGTGTGTTCAAGTAACCACAGGCTTCAGACTGCTCTAAATATTAAGGGTCAGATTCTGTTTCAACATTCGGCTCAGTATGAAGTCAGAGAGATAGCTGTGAGCACATCAGCCCTACTTTCAAACCTTCTGTTTTGGAGGGAGAGCCAATCAGAAGAAGGTTGGCAAATTGATGTGCTGCACCATGGCCCAGTATAAGATAAATAAGGATTATTTTGAACTTTGACTCATTCTACTAGAGTCCAAAAAGAATAGAGTTGGCAATGAGCTCAATAAGGTCTGAGCCAAGAGTCTAGCCAGTATATCAGTGGGGCCCATGTATAGGCCGATATTAGCTCCTTACCGATATATTGGTACTGGTATTTACAGCAGTCAAAATATAAAAATTAAGTAATAAAATAGATGTGAGAAAGATGTACACGTGTGTGTGTGTGTGTGTGTGTGTGTGTGTGTGTGTGTGTGTGTGTGTGTGTGTGTGCCACAAATACAACCAGCAGAGTCGAGCAGAGCATATTGTAACCCTTGACTTTTGACAATAAAACTGCATTGTTATGTTATCTTAATAGTGACTCATAAATAACACGCACAATAAAATGTTAGGGAAATCTGTTTGTGTTTTTGTGCGTTTCAAAAAATGTAATAAAAATTGTCCGATATTAGATATTTAAATAACTAAATATCTATCTCAAAAAAATTTTATCTGTCAGGGTCTACAAGTTTATCTGAAGAGGGGACTTGAATAAATATATTTATTCCTATAATCTATTTGATGAATACAAAAGTAGGGGTAGGACATAATTCAACTTCTATCCCTTAGGAAGTGCATGTGATCACCACAATGCAGGCACTCCCCCACACACAGACCAGCTCAGTTGCTGAGGTGACTCACCAATCAGAGGGCGCAGGGGAAGGACAGTGACACATTCGCCTTTGTAGCTGAGAACAGTCACGGGGAGATGAAGATCAATGTGCTTGCATGAAGATGGCCACGCTGAGAAACCACAGAGCAGCCACCTCATATCCTTCACCAGATGACTTGGAACAATCACGAGAGCATGGAAGGAACTGATGAGGAAACAGGCTGCGCAATCTTTAGCTCAGCTGGCTTCAGCACATCGTACTAGCTCCCTGCTTCATCTCACCATATTGACACCTGCATGAAACTGATCACAACAATAGTGCCTTTTACAGAGCAAGCTGGTGTAAATATAGTTACAATTAATGAGTTAATGAGTGGCATTAGAGTGGAAACCTATAGCACCATCAACACGTGGCAACAACAACTTGGGCTGATTTTTGACTCTTGTGAAACACAACCCCACCTTCAAAATTGTTTTCGTCCTGAGCCACATGTCACTAAGCCTGTTAACCAGTGAGCACTACCAGGAACATCAGCTTAGTAGGTGATATAACATTACAACAGAGAGGAATGTTCCTGGTAGATCCTGCTGTTCTGTGAAATCATTTACCGTAATTGTCGGGCTATAAGCCGCTACTTTTTGCACAAGCTTTGAACCCTGCGGCTTTTAGTCAGGTGCGGCTTTTCTATGGATTGTCCATGATTTTTGTCATATCGTAAGACTATTTGTTTTATTTGTTCCGCTGTTGTACGGCACTACGTTGCCTGGCGGAAGGGCATGTGATCTGACACACAGTATCGGGGTTCAAGAGTGGTATGTTGGTCACATGTCCATCCGCCAGGCAACATAGTGTTGTACAAGTAGCGCGAAAAACAAACTTCAAAGTAGCGCTACCCGTTCAGCAGGAGACGTGGATGATGAGCGCCGATAAACTTGCGAAAAGCAAGTTATGCTCAACTCCACCAGTGGAATCTGACAGCGTGGAAAAGTTTGAAAACATCCATGATCACCAACGGATTTCGAAGGGCTGGACTGCTGCATGATGGAGAGGAGGACACCGCCACGGCCCTTCTGAGGGTGTTCGACACTGACACTGACAACGAGGATTTGTTTGGTTTTGAAAGTGACAACAAAGGAAAGAAGCTGAGAGTGGATGACGAAGCCATCCTGAGCCTGTTCGTATCCGACACTGGAGAAGAGGACTTTGGTGGTTTTAGTGCGCAGGAAGAAGAGAAAGATGGTGGTGAATGACTGACTTTTCTTCTTGTTAAAGCCGTGTCACTGCACCTGAGCCTAAAAGGTAGTCCGGATCCATTTTTCTGGTGTGCTGTAGGTTATTGTTATGTACTACATTTGTTACTCATTTATGAAGCACAGTACATGTTTCGTTCCATTACCGCTACTTGTACATATACCTAAAAAGTTATGCAAATATGTACCCATAACTTGTTATTCAAAATATTAATAAAAGGGGTGTGTCTCCAAACAGCCATCTCTTTCCTGACAATTCCCTTTGTGCATATTCTCTTACATATGATAAGTCAACATTGAAACACCTGCGGCTTTTAGTCAGGTGCGGCTAATGTATGTACAAAACAGGATTTTCCCCTGATTTTAGCTTGTGCGGCTAATATTCAGGTGCGCTTTGTAGTCCGGGAAATACGGTAATAACATCACTATGCATGCTTCCCATAAACCTGTTAGGAAGTGCAATCCCTGCCAAATCAGGCAGGTGACACTACTGACCAAGTATGCAGCTACAAAAATGTCTGCCTGCCACACGAGTCTCGCACAGCAAACGTGATAGCAGCTAGGCCCGCTTCTTGAAGTACTCCGCAGCTGGAGCCTTCACCCAGAACTTCCCAGAGGCTGGAGATATTCAAGCCAAGCTGGATGGGTTACAATCACACTCATCACTGACTCAGAAAGCTTACATCTGGGCTCACCTACAACAGCAAGCTGGCCTTTTAATCCCCTCATGTGGTGAAATGATAGAGGCAAGGATTAAAAGCCAGCCAGCCAGCCAGTCAGTCAGTCAACACCACTGCCCTGCCTGGCTGCGTACTTGCATCATCGTCCCCAGTGCTTCACTTAGCTTTTACTGCAACTGGGGAAGGACAGTTCAGCAGATGCTCGAGGCCAGGCTGTGGTCATATAAATCTATAATGCAGTACCATTACTCCTGCTATACTTCATCTATAAATAGGCTGCAGGCAACCTTCTGTGAATAAACAAAAATACTGAAAAACAGTTGATCAGACCAATACAGTTCCAACACACTGCAGAAATTTACATAACAGGCAGACTTCAGCCCTAAAAGTGTTCAGGATGGCGTTCATCCTCAACTCAAGCTTTCTGGACTCTCTGCATCCCATGAACTTGAAACAAGACAACACACTTGCAATGAAAATTCAAAGACAGACATACATTTTAATCACACAAGCTAAGCCATAACAACAGGATATAAAGATCAACATATAATGATCAGATATTTAATAGAGTGCCTGCACTGATATTTGAAGGAAATATTGGTAAAGAGTTAACAAGTGTGACCAAAATGTTTACTTTCAAATAAAATTTTTTTTAAAAAAGCACTATTTTAAGTAAATTTTCACAACTACTTCTCCCCTTAATCAACAGTCTGTACCTTGCACCTGCATTCAAACTTGGCCTCCTCAGTAGCACAGATGTGGCTGTTTCTTTCCCATAGCTCTGGCTGCGCTTCCCCCTGCAAGCCCGGTGTTTCCGACTGCTCATTCTCTTCTAGATGCCGGCTCGCTTTGACAGTCTGAGGTACTTGAAGCCATCTGCTCTGTGCTGCGCACTCCATTCTCTCACGTTACTACCAAACATTTGGCTAAAGGGTCTTTAAGCTGGGTTTCCTTCGGGGTTTGGTTTAATAGGATAGGATCACTGACGTAGTACAGGGTGTGGGTGGGGAGTGCATCCCACCCGACTTGTCCTTTCACCGGGTTTCACCCAATTTCTAGGCTTTCTGAAGCCAAAAAAACCCACTAAAGTGGCATGTGTATTAGTGCAACAGCTGACCACTACTTATAAAGTCCACTACAAAGATAACAGGATATGCAACTGTTAATAAAGCTCTTGCAATCATTTTCTTATCAAATAAAAAAATGTCCTTTCCTTGAACGTTGCCCTTCTTCTGTCCTAAAAAAGACCTTGTAAGGAGCAGAGCGATAAGACAACCACAGCTAAACAGTGCCTAAATCCACCTACGGTATCAATTATAGGTGTTACAGACTCAAAGAGGTTTATTTTTATAAACCAGGTCACAGGGGTTACACATCACTGACTACTGTTACAGCCAAGTTAGACCACACACCTGCATAAATTTGACTAAACTAAAACGGCATGTCTGTTTTACAGGCAGTGAACTGTGAATAGTTTTAACATAATAATCTGAGGTCAAGCAAGGGTCATGAAGTTCCACAGAAGGACACCCAAGTGTCAATAATCAGAGCTTCTTCAAAAATAAGAAAGATGTGCCACAATTAAACTACGACTGAAAAGACCATATCCGAAAAATGTAAGCGGTCTGTGTTTTGCGTTTGTCACGTTTATGCTCAAGATAATGTGACACAAATATACACAAACCTACAAAAGCATGTGGGACCTCATGCTATGAGAGAGCTTTTAAATACCCAGTATCAGCACAACTTGTGAGAACAGTTGGATACTGTCGCCCACCTCCTGAGTCCTAAATATTTCACTTAAATGTCAGCCTTAGTGAAAACGGGTATGAGAAAAAGAATAACATTCCTTCCCTTGTGTTATAAGCAGTGAAAAGCATCATTTAAACCGTCAACGGCCGCCGCCGATTCAGCTTTGGTGCCAGCTAGCCTGTTAGCATCGTCACACAATGCCAGCTTTCCCAGCAAGCTCGCGCTGCGGCGAGGTCCTCAGTGGTGGTCCAGCAACAGCGAGATATACAAAAGCACTTATGTGGAGGGGAGAAAAATGCCGCCTGTCTTACCTTTTTCATGCGAGGAGCCTCGGCAACGGTTCCGTCCCGGTTGACAAACGCCTCCCCGCCGTTCTGCTGCGGGTCCGAGCGTTTCATAGACGACGCTTGAGGCATCTTCGCCGGGTTTGGGGTGAGCAAGCCCGTGCCTCCTTCCCCGGCTTTCGCGGAAGGCTCCGCGATAGGGGACACGGCAGCCGCGGAACCGGCCTCGTGCGGGTCGTTTCTGGGGAGGTTCTTGCCTTCCGACGTGGGTGTCACCGGGGATTCAGCCGGCAGGTCTTTGCCGGTGGGGACGTCTTTGAGTTCGACCTCTGCCATTTTCGCTGCCACAACCTGGACTGACATCGCTGCAGTTTCTCAAAGTCCTTTTTCCAGCACGATAGCGAGTCAAGCGGATGTGAGCGGAGGAGCCACGACGGCCAAATGCATTGTGGCTCTTGTAGTTCCACTAAGTAGCTCAATGGCTCACAGGACACTTCTCACACCACTTATTCGTACATGAGTAACGTTTTATTGGACGTCAATACATGCAGCAAAAGAACAATATCGTTACTTATTATTATAATACATTTAAATTAGCTAAAAAGAGAGTCCTAATAGACATTGAGACCACATTTCCCAATAGAGATAGCCGGGTTGCTAAATACACTCTGGGAAATGCAGTTTTTAATAAAAAGAGGACGACAATAAACTACATAACAAACGTGAGCTTTGCAGATAATGCGGTTTCAAGAGACAATCTCATAAAATGCACACTTAGATCTTTTTTGTGAAAAATAATCAAATTTCTTTCTAAAATAAAATATTTACAACGTACAAAATCCACTACTGGTGGTGGTCAGAGGGCCCGGTTGCGCCAGTGTCCGGCAGCCTTGCCTCTGTCAGTGCGCCCCAGGGTGGCTGTGGCTACAATGTAGCTTGCCATCACCAGTGTGTGAATGGGTGCATGACTGGATGCGTAAAGCGCTTTGGGGTCTTTAGGGACTAGTAAAGCGCTATACAATTACAGGCCATTTACCATTTTACTTGTTTTGTCAAAGTAAGCAAGAGCAGGCTGCGCTATTACACTCTGTGTGTACCAGAGTGTTTATCAATACTCTAGTCAATATACTGCATCACATAATGCGGTGGTACATAAGACGGGTACAAGACGAAGGTCAAATCACAAATAAGGAGCTGCACTGCCACCAAGTGGATGCCTAAGATATTTAAAAAAAACAACAACAAAAAAACAGATCTCAAGCACACTGCGTACAGTTCAAGGAAATGAAGAAACAAGTGTTTTCTATAATTAATATTTCAATTTAATTTCCAAGTCTCGTTTGACACTTGTAAAACAGCTTTATCGAAAACAAACAAACATGTAGAGGGTGGTATAAAATCTAAGGAAAAGAAATATTCACAGAAACAGACGTTGGTGACTTGAAGGCTTTTCATCTCTCCATCACACATAGTTCAACTGTTATACATGTATGTGCAGCATTTCCGCAGCTGTACATATACGTACAACTGCTTTCAGCATAGCTGCAATATCCACTGGTCTTTTTTTCCCCTCCCCAGTAATTCAAGCGCATGCCAGGAATAATCCGATTATTGCATTCTAAACTACAACAGGACAGGCGGGGAAAGCGACAAAAAGTTGCTATTTACATTCAAGCTGATGGGTCTGAGCCCTTGCTGTCCACCAGATAAATCTGAGGTATATTATTTACAAGGCTGCCATGCGGGTACATTCTTAAAGTAAAAAATCAGAAACTCCAAACACTGTTAAAAAATACAGCTCTTTGTTGTATCATAAGCACTCTGTGGTGAAAAAGAAACATGTCTCTAAAAATGCAAATGAAAACACAGCAGGCTGTCAATCATCAAAATGTTCAAAGAACATGCATCTACTCTAACTGAAGTCTTGTGTGCTGTTTGTTTGCTGTTGTGTTTTTTTTTTTTTTGCTCATGTCCACCAGAAAGGAGACACACATGTCCTCAAATCCACTTGGAGTTCCCTTGTAACTTAATATTTGAGGATGACGCCTCAGTCCTCAAAAATCCACAGGATGTTCACACCTGAGAGGCCCAGATTCACTCTCCTGAGGAGAATATGAGAACAATTTAACCACAGTACACAAGACAAGGTCAAAGTAGTCACTTAAAATAAATAAAAGTCTATCTTAAATCTGAACTTTAGTGCATCATTTCTATCGGGAAAATGAATCATTTCATGATTCTTTCTAATGGCTCTGTTCACGTTGGAGATTAAAATCCAACTAGCTTTGAATAAAGAGAAACACTCACCCCAGCATCCCTGACTCCTTGGTCTTAATAACATAGAGGAACATGAGGATTGTGTGGAACAGGTTGTTCCTGCCCTGTAACCGAAATCAACATAGGTTCACATCAGCGCAATAAAGTGTTACAAACAAGCAAGAAAACCTCAAATGTTACTGAACGATACGCCCGTTACATGCTGGCTCTTTCTCTAGGACGAGGAAGGCCCATGGATTTAAAGTAACAAGAGTTATTCTTTTATGAATAAAACATGGGTTTTTGATTTGCAAATCATTTTATTCAGCATCCCAACATTTGATAATGTGATAATGGCATTAGTATTTTAAGTTATCCTCCATGAAGGAGATTTTAATGTTTCCTTGGGAAAACAGAGGAATATGTAACAACCGCAAAATCATTGGCTACATTGTTAATTTAAACACTGCCTACAAATGGCCAACAATTTTACAACTAGTGCATTCCTAAAAAAAAAAGAAGAAAATAAAAAGGAGTGAGAACCTTGGGAAGACTGTAGACATGTCCTTGGTAGATGAGCTGGTAGTGAGGAGGAGTGGTGCTGCTTTGATGAATGCAGAAGAGGTTCTCCTTGGTAACATCTATGAGTTAATACAAAAAGGTGACACAAAAGAAAAAAAAAGCAATGCTGGATTTCAAGGAGGATCAAACAGTGGCCATCTTAAGTCTTTAAGTACTATTCTTCAAATCCTATCTAATGTTGTGCTCACCAGGTTTGTCCGGGGTGTGGCTAAAATGTTGAGAAGTGAAAGTCTTCCCATCTGGGTACTTTGGGTGCGGAGGCAGCCTGGAGTCCAGGTATGTGCAAAACACATGCATGAGGATCTGAGGAGACAGACACGTAGTTATTGTGACACAACTGAGCCACAGCGTGTGCAGTAAAAGAGCAAGGTCGCTTTGATCTGACGAGTAGAACAATTACGGTAATTATTCCAACCTTTGCTACTGACATTTACTTTTTAGCTCATTCACACCCCATCCTTGTCCTTTAGAAGCATTAAAAAAATCTTTTATATGATGAGAACTGAACACTGGAGCAATTTAAACACATTTTGAGTATACTCACATGTGACATTTATTAAATGCACATAATAAATAAATAATTGCTGCTCATTATGTCTGTGTGGATATCGCTGGGTGTGGTCATGTACACTCACAGCACAGTCAGTAGGAAGGTCTGTATCCCATTTCCTGTTCTTCAGGTCACCACCACCGTTCCAGCGAAAGGAGCTCATACAACCGCTGTGAGCCAGCTCTGACACAAAGAAGAAATAAAACACACAGCACATATGCAGTGAAGTCCAATCACAGGTCCACAGTGTTCATATATATATATAAACACCCAGCACGCCCCTGCGGGCGGTTTATCCTTCAAGCTCGGGTCCTCTACCAGAGGCCTGGGAGCTTGAGGGTCCTGCGCAGTATCTTAGCTGTTCCCAGGACTGCGCTCTTCTGGACAGAGATCTCCGATGTTTTTCCCGGGATCTGCTGGAGCCACTCGCCTAGCTTGGGAGTCACCGCACCTAGTGCTCCGATTACCACGGGGACCACCGTTACCTTCACCCTCCACATCCTCTCGAGCTCTTCTCTGAGCCCTTGGTATTTCTCCAGCTTCTCGTGTTCCTTCTTCCTGATATTGCTGTCATTGGGAACCGCTACATCGATCACTACGGCCGTCTTGATAGATATATATATATATATATATATATATATATATATATATATATATATATATATATATATATATATATATATCAATTAATGCCTATATGCTTTAATATTAAACGCACCCTTTATCCGGTCCACTAGATACTCCTGGTTGGGTGTGATATCCAAGTATTGGACAATAGAGTTCAAGGTAGGGATGGAGGAGGCTTTGGTCACTGCTGCCTGTTTCAGACTGCTTATGCTGGCCTCTGGTGGAGAAAAAAAGTGAAAAGGTAAAGTAGCTGGCATAACAGTGCCTACAGAGTGTCAATTTCAATTGATTTGGAAATATTTTGAGGCAACTCCTTACTACTCATCAGTCAATAGCAGATTTTAGAAGTTTACCTCCTATCTGGAGCTCTGGGCAGCCCATTCTCCTGAGCAAGCTATTAACTGAGTCTATTTCTTTGACCAAGGGGACCAAGATAGTATCACTGATCCACTGCAGACACACATAAAATTATTTTTTAAAATTCAGATCAAATATTTCTGGACACCTGGAATTCATTAAATATATAGATATAAGTGAAGCCCTACTCACATTTCTAAGCTTGGCTGTCCAGCCATCAATGCGATCCAAAACCGGGCGACTGGTTGTGATTCTCGCCCACACCTACGTATCAGAAAGGAGATAGAAAACATTTTCAAAAGAGCCAACTATAGTTTAAAGAAGAGACAAAAAAAGGCTAATCTTTCAACTGATAAACCCCGCCCAAAAAACAAATACTGACACACAGACCTCCTCTGCAGCCTGTTTGGAGCCCAGGTCCGTCTCATCCTTGTGGGCAGAAGGCGCCTGAGAGCGGCATGCAGGCTGGTAAAGGAACTTCCTCAGGCTCTGCGCATAATCTCCCACCGAACGGTTGTAGTTCCAAAACGTAGGACTGTGACTTGGAGACACAGACTCTGGACTTCCTACACAGGGAATGACGCCATCATGACATCAGAAGTGACCTACTATGTTAGAATGGGGGATACTCATGCTAACTATAGCCAAAGTTTCAAATAGAGCTGGGCGATAGAACGATAACGATATGTATCGCGATATAACTTTTACTCGATAGAGAAATTAAGCTATCGCGATAGACCTCGCCGCTCTTGTCCTCTTAAAAAAAAAAAAAAGAAAAAAGGTCAGCCAATCCAAATTAAGTAGCGCAGAGCCGAACCAATCACAGCTGCAGCGTCACGTCGCGTGACTTGTTACGTACAGCACAAGTGCCAAGCCGCACGTGTGTTTGTTTGGGAAGCAGCCAGCCCGTAATGGAGGAAATGAGTGTGCCGACTAGAAAAATCAACCGAGCGTGACCGAAGAGAAAACAGATGATGGTTCCAATGCCGGAGAGATTGTCAAACGGAAGAGCCATAGAAGTTCCGTAGTGTGAAGGTATTTCGGCTATTTCAAGTCTGACAAAAAATAGAGTAGCGCGCACTGTAAATTGTGCCGAAAGCAAGTCTGGAAATACAATAAACTGGAGCATGCGTCACACTGTGCGCCACGTTATTGTTTCGGTGAAATGAATTTCTACAATACTGTTACTGTTAATTCTACTCTCTGCAGTGTTTAAATGCTTACATATACACACAGTTACTGTCCGTCCACACATACGACTCGGTTCTGCTTCTATGCCCCAGCTTTGTTTCCTTTTTCCCACCGGGGCTTCTAGACTTCTGATTGGCCAACATTTCGGCACGGTTAGGAATCTAGCGCCACCTGCTGCTTTGGCATGTTCATAGCAGCGTTTTCCTTCATTTCTGCCTTTATGTGTGGACGGGATTATTTTTTAAAACGAAAACGGAAAATCTCAGTTTTCAAAAATACCCGTGTACGTGTGGACGTAGCCTCAGTCTCTGACTGGAAGCGCTAATTCGTCATTCGGCTGTTGTCAGACTAAAGTAACTGTTAAAAGTGTTTGAAAAGCTAAGCTATACAACAAGGAGAGATTGAGAATTTCCTTTTAGTTCTCAGTTTATTTGATATTGACAAAAGTTAGTCAGTTTTGTCTGTTCTTCTGTAAAACAAACTAAGATTTATTTTTAGAATTAATATTTTGTTTCCAAGTGGAATTGACAATTTAGTAGTCTGTTTCGTTTGTTCATTTTGAAACTTAAACGCTTTAGCGGCTGCCTTTTGTGTAGTTTGCAATATTTGCCTTTATTTATCTGAAAAAGTCTCATGTTCCTTAAGTACATCTACCCTGTTGAACTTATTATGGGAAATAAATATTTAAATAAAAACAAGCTGCTGATTATTTCACATTTTACTTGTGAGCAACAGCACATTTAAATCTTACAAATATAGTTATTTGGCTTATATCGTGATAGATATAGTTATCGCCTGAAATGAAAAAAACATATCGTGATATGAAAAAATCTCATATCGCCCAGCTCTAGTTTCAAATAATAAGGATTTTCCACTCTTGGATCTGTACAATGTCCAAGAGAGGCACTATCCTTCAAGGCTGTAGTTCAAACCTTGCTTGTTAGCATAAACCCAACTGCCTAATTGTATTCATTCATTCATGCTTTAAAAATCGTGAATGAAACCTACAATTTCCTCTGTGATCTACTCTACTTTAGCTACCTACCAAGCTGGCTCCGATGACTCCTTTCCTCCTCTGTTCGCAGGAACCTCTCCAGACTTTTTAGATCCTCCATGTAGTCCTCCTTGCTTCCAGGGGAGTTAAACACTGAGGGAGGTGTGCGGTAACGAGCCCTCAAGCTGGAGCCTTCTGCTGACCCAATAGTAGTGGGATAAGGAGAGGAGCCAGAGGGTGGACTGTAGTTCAGCACCTGAAACAAGGAGAATCGTTAATGGAAAGGAAATGGAGTTCAGTTTTCTTTTTTTCTCGTGTACTCATGTCACTCCTGGTTAAAAGTACCTTTCCAAAGGACACAGAAGGGGAAAAGGGGCCTCCTGCACTGTTTGTTGGGGATGGGTTGCTGAGTGTGGGGCTATATCCAGGAACACAGCTGGGGGAGAACTTGGGGCTGCTGGAAGCTGTACGAGAGGGACTAAAGCTGAGCACGCTCTGGCCCTGCAAAGGAGATGACTGGGCTGGAGCCGGAGCTTCCTTCTTTTCTGGCTTTTGGGGCGGAGATGCCTGAATACCTGCAAAACAAAAAACCCCAACTCTGGCTCATATGTTCATCTAAAGATCGGATGGGGCTTCCTTTCTGCTACTTTACTTGCCACAAAGGATCTTGAACATAGCAAGAACTGGATAAAAGGTGTGGAAAAATATAAACCATAAATTTGCGCCTCACTTGTGTTTCTCAGACCCAGAAGGTGATGCTGCTCAGGGCTTACAGCAATTGTGGACGGAGCCATTGTGTATTTGAAATACTTCCAGAAGTCAAAAAGAGCATTGAGGCTAAAAAGGGAGGCAAGCACCAGTTCTGTAAAAGAAGAAAAAAAACGAAATAAAAGACTGTAGCAGAGCATGAACATGCAGGTGGCAAATTAAAAGCCATTTCCCTGTATTCCTGGCATGAGTCTTTTCAGCATTATATATGGTATCGTGCAAAATTCCTCTCATGTGCAAACGAATGGAAATACAGCATGAAAAACAAGTCTCTCAAGTTACAATTTAAAGTTGTTGTAAAAGCAGCCAATGTCCAAAGAAAAACTCTGAAAGAATTTCAGAAAGTCAGGACAACTATAAGAAGAACACATTATAACCCTACAAGAAAGTCTGTTTGCTTGGAAGCAAAACATGAAGTGAAGCATGAGTTAAGACTTTTCTACACTGTAAATGTTACTTTAAGCACAGCTGAGAATAAATAGGACTTATTCTGAACAGAGAAACAAAACACAATTCTGATACGTAGCCTAATACGGTATATTAGGTCTGCGTTGCTGTTTGTGCAGTAGTGTAGAGGAGCCTCACCGATGTACCAGATAGGCCAGTAGGTAATGTTGTAGTATCGGCTCAGCAGCTTGCCTGACCTGATAGAAAAGTAAAAAGTAAAACCAGACGGGTACATAACCACACCGCCAAGCACACAGCATTATTTAACATTGAGGTATGTAACTTACATTTCAGTGTAAATCATGCCAGCAAGAGATACGTTTAGAACAGCCCAGGCAAGGACCACCTGACGAGCCTGCTCCTCCCTCCTCATCCTCAGCGCCCTGTCTATCATGCTGGGCATCCCCTCCTTCGGCGGAGTGAACATGGTTTTATCCCACTGATCAGGCTGAGGGAAAGCATAAAGAAATAACTGTTCTCTGGCTCGGCAAGGAATAAAACCGCGTGACAGTAATAGCTGTACTTGGCTCGCGACTACGGGTACCATAGCATAGTTTAGTTAGCCCGGCATACTAACAGGAAGGGCTAGCTAAAGTTAGCTAGCTTACAAGTTAAAACAGTTCTAAGTTAGAGGCTTGGTTACACTTTATGCGCCCCTTCTCATTGTTAAAAGTAACAACATTTGAACCAAACATTAATACAACCACAAAACAAACACAAAGCACAGGGAATTTAAGAAATTCATACCACGCTAAAGTGAATGACAAATGCGGCGCTGCATGATTTGTATTTCACCGGAAGTTGTAGGGTGCACTTCCGGTACCTTCTATATACGCATCAAAGCTGCTCAAATTTCAATAGTAAAAATAAAATATTATTATATTCTTATATATATTAATGCAGACACAATTAATTATTTGTTCATTTTCTGTAAGACTAAAGTAGTAGATTGCGCTTTAATCTTAGAAGGTCACAGTTTGTTTCAGGTCATAAATATTGAAACATGTGATATTAATATGGCCAACTGGGGGCGTTGCCCATCTTGTTTTACCATTTTCATTCACGTAGAGTTGAAATAAGGTATTAATGGCTTAAACTAAGGTCTAATTTTGACAGACACATAATCACAAAAAGACAAACACAACCCGAATTAACTAATAACAGAAGCTATTAGTTATAAAGTTATTCTATTTGTATTTAATATCTTGAACGAGAGGGAGACAGGTGTAAGAGTGAAACTGCAAGGAGCAGAGGTGGTGAAGGTGGATGAGTGTAAAAACCTCATCCAAAGGAAAGGGAAGGTTTACAAAAGGCTTGAAACCCCATTAATAACTATAGGGACAATCAGTCCCATACCATATACTGTCATGTTAAAATGTTTCAGTGATCAACAATTCATGCAGGAGTAAAAAGTGTGACAACCAACCCTGGTCTACCCTACATCAGAGGGACAGCTAGGGATGAGCGGTTAAGAGACAGAGTGAGAGACGCAGGGCAGAAAATGTTTGTGCGAAGGAGGGACAGTGGATATACTGTACAATGGGTGTTAAATATGGAGCTGTCAAATAGAAGAAAAAGAGAAAAAACGGCGAGAAGATTCCTGGATGTAGTGAAGCAGGACATGCAGAGAGGTTGGTGTAACTGAAGGGATACAAAAAACATGGTGAGATGGAGATAGATGATTCACTGTGATGATCCTAAAGGGAGCGGCAGATTAATTGTTCACGATGCAGACTTCTCAAAAACTCCCCCTAGGATCAGATGTTCTTAGCATCACTTTACTAATAGTCTGCTGTTTAAGAAAGACTGATATTTGTGAATCATGCCTCATTTGCCTCAAGATCAAACACAAACTGAACAAATTTTCAAAATTCAAGAGCACATACAAACAACATGGAAAATAGATAAATACAAATAAAAAAAAGTTAACAGAAAAAATAAAATAAAAGCTGTATTTTGAGGAAAGAAAGCCAACAAATCCTCAGTGTGAACTATGGTGGAGGGGGCATCATGGTTTGGTACCTTATTTCTTGGTCACCTGGAAATCACCTTGAAAGCAGTAAAGGGGAAAAGATGACTTTAAGCTTTAATCCTAAAATGTAACAGGAAATAATCAAGGCAGCAGCCTGTGAGCTGAAGCTGAATCTGGAGAAAACGGTGTGTGTGTGTGTGTGTGTGTGTGTGTGTGTGTGTGTGTGTGTAGAGGAGGTGGTCTGGCATTTAAGGTTTTCAATATATCATTTTCAGATTTGGTTTGAAGATCACACCAAATATGAAAATTAGCAAAGACTTTATATTTCCACCACAAGTTTTTTTTATGGAGCATCCTCAAACATTACAACAATATACTAGACCTAGACCTTTTTCAATATGACAACCTACAACATCACATTGACACCATAACAAAATTACACAGTGTGTGAACATATCTTAAAATCTCAAGTTTTTCAGCTTATACAAGCCACAAATGCTCGCTAAATTTGGCTCCTGGGTGTGCTCTCTGGGTGTTCTTGTTCAGGATTTATTCCAGCCAATATCTGGCAGTAAAATTCTGTATCAAATCAAAAAGGTCATACACGTTCATAAGTCGAACTACTTCGGGGCTTGTAGTTTAACTTTGATGAAGTACAAAACATTTGCTGTATGAAAATGTTCATCTGTGGTAAAATACAAATAATCAAGATGGTTTGCTGGTGGTGCAGTGTTTGCTTCCGGGACCTGAGGTTAATCTCCATTTCTTTCTTTGTTCTCTTCCTCTCCTCTTCATAAAATTTGATTTCTTTCTGGTTCTCAACCAGCATCTGTCTTTCTTCCTTACACTGGGTGAGCTGCTGCCTCAGAGCAGCATTTTCTGCATCCAGCTCCTGACTATCCAGAAGGGCTTGGTGCAGGGTTTGCAGCATGCTGCTGGGGAGCATGTCCATCATGCTGGGATGCAAAATCAGGCTGCACTTGTTCAAGTGACTAAAAGACAAAGAAATACACATGCAACACATGCAAAATAAACATGTTTTGATTCACTAAAGACAGTCACTTAACATTAAGATGAATTATTCTCAACAAGAACTGTATACTATTCACAAACTCATGCAAACTGTTAGATCAGCGATTCGAGAACTCCAGGCCTCAAGGGCCAGTGTCCTGCAGGTTTTGGATCTCATCCGAGGTCAGCACACCTGAATCAAAGGATTAGTTTATTACCAGGCCCGTGGAGAACTTCAAGATATGTTGAGGAGGTAATTTAGCCATTTAAATCAGGTGTGTTGGATCAAGGACAAATAAAACCTACAGGATACCGGTCCTTGAGACCTGGAGTTCCCCACCCCTTTGTTAGAGTGTAGGTAGATCTAATGGCCATCAGGCTCAGCATGAGGCTACCAGTATGGGTCATTAAAACTCATCCCACCCTTCTTTCATCCTGACCCTCCCTGGAAACTTTATTTTTTGATCCAATCACACAATTGCATTTGTACAGAGATAAGATGAACCAATCAAAGAATACTGGACTGTCCTAAACACTTTAAGAAAACAGTCTCTGATATTCAGAAAATCTTACCTCGCCTGTTGAGTTGGTGCTTATCTCCATGTTGACTAAACACAGACAGTGTAGAAGTACTAGTCAGAGTATTGTTGTAGTTTTGCTTCTAGTTTTGGTGCTTTTTCTGTAGTTTTCCTGGTTGTTTGCTGAGTTTCATCTGAGAATTGATTTTCTATTGGACTTCAGATTAGAAATGAATCTATTAATCTAGAATTCTACAGTTTTATATCACAAACTGTACATACAGAACCTACAGTGCACATATCCTACTACACGTATAAAATGTAGTGGACTACAGGACCTGGATTTTCCTGTGATGTCTAAAGGCCATATGTGGTGATTGTGCTTTAACTTTTGTCCATCTGTAAATGTGATGGAAAAATAAATACAATATTTTACCTTTACTTACATAGTAAAATTGTATTACTATTCATTACATTCTCACATATCCATCACTTTAATAACCCGGATACGTGTGACTATAAATAAACCTTTTTTTCTCTCAAAATGCAGTTTGAGATTGCAAATTAAGCATTGCATTTATTTCCCCCGCTATACACTGACCAGCCACTTTATCTAGAACGCATGTTCAACTGTTCAAATATCTTATCAGCCAGTCACATGGTAGCAGCTCAGTGCTTTCAGGAATGTAGTCTCAGTCAAGATGATTTGCTGAAGATCAGCCTGAGCAGCAGAATGTAGAAAAAAAGATGATTTAAGTGACTTTGAAGTGAACATCGCACGATTGTCGTTGCCAGACTGAGTATTTCAGAGAATGCTGATTTACTGAGATGATGCCAGCAACATGGTTTAATAAACTGGGCTACATATAGTTCTGTGTTACATCACTGCTTCTTTTATCAACACTATGTCAGCTTTCAGACAGCGAGGACATCAGTGCATTTGTACGCCACATATGCTTCTTGACGTAGGATTACAACAGTTCAGTGTGTTCTTTGTTTTTCATCTCAGAATGTGGTGAATGCTTTGAGAATTTGATAGGACATGAACTTTTACATTTGAGCCATGTTGTCAGAATGCACGCAAAGTGTGGTTTTGGCATTGTGTCTTGAAATAAACAAAGCTTCCCCGGAAAAAAAAGATGCAATCAGCATGGCGGCATATGTTGCTCCAAAACCTGTATAGATTATTCTGCATTAATGAGGCCTTCACAGATGGGAAAGTTACCCACAACATGCTTACGAATGCAATCTCACGCCATCACAGATGCAGGCTTTTCAACTGTCGAGCTATTTAAATGCAGGAGTTTTACTAAAGATTTTTTATGGTGTGGCATTACTCCTTTCAATAAAGTAAAGCAGCTGCTTCCCCCACTGCTGTAATAGTAATGATGAACTAACGCTGATAAACTTGCTTTGCCACAAACACATGCTCTTTCAAAACATGTTTTTTAAGTTGAGCTCCACTTGTGTTTTTCTGCAGTTTGAGGAGGACACCTCAGCATCATTGCGTGCCCTGTTAGTCCCATTTCTTCCGTTTCCGTCCCCGGATGAGGGCTCTGTGTCTGAACATGCGGCAGCAATCTTTCCTGGTGGTCCCCTACTGATCTCACTGCAGCTGATAAACTTTATCGCGCCTAGTCATCGCGAACGTTTGCAGGAATTCTCTCACCATGCGCTGCACGAATGTGTAGCCTTGCGCAAACAGGAATAGATCAGCAGGCTTAATATTGAGATTAAACTTGCTTGTCTGATTGTATTCTAATTTCCTTCCTCATTTTTCTTCCACGTGTTATTTTCTTTATTGTTTTCATCTTTCTGTTTTTGTGACTACATAATTGAAATCTTGCTTAGCATGCTTTTCACCACATTGTAAGGGATATACCCAATTGTTCTCAAGCGTGTGTTTACTAAGGGCCCATGGTGGCCCTGTGTGACAAGATGTTCAGAGGACAACAATGTTTGAGCAGTTGTTTTTGTTTTGTTTTTTTAGTCCCTCAGATTCAAAAAACTGATTGTATAGGAGGTGAGGATGTGGAACACACTTTCCAAAAATAAAACACAATCCACATGATTCCTCACAACCCTTTCCTCTTTATTATGGGTTAAATCTCACGCACACATAGGCAACAAATTTCACACTGAAATAGATCCATGGATCCAAGGAATCTGTGCAGGAATCCGATTAGAATCTGCCTGTGTACTTCAGGAAAGAAAACATGCATTATGGCAGAAGCTTTAGTAGCTTCAGTAGTAGCTTCATGTTTTCCATCTTTAGAGTGCCGCTGAACCATCAAGCGCAAAGTACCAGCACTTGGCTAATTATTGGGTCTAATTCACACACTGCACTACCAAACGCCTTTTGTTGAGGGTTTGTCATGCTTTAGTGGAAATCAATGCCATTCTCCCCTATCTGCACGGTTCAGTTGGCGTGCATTCTGCAGGGCTTTCCAAATCCCCTTTAACTGTATACAATATCGCTAATGTTTACTTTTTGGGGGTAAATTTGTGGTTTTGGTATTACAGAAAATGAGAAAGGGGCTGTTTCCATGCAGGCCAGCGGAGGTTGGAAGGATAAACATGCAAATAGTAGAAGTAGAGACGAATGTTTCTAGAGTTTCCTCTTATGAAGCTGAGGGTTCCCTGATAAATGCATTCCTCAAGATATTAGAAGGCAAAAACTTCCTGAGTACCATGAGATATGAAGTAGGTGGTCTTTGAAGAACATTTAGGTGCAAAAAACATGAAGAAAGAGAGAGATACTTTCTTCTGAAGGGATGCTTCTTGCTTAAGGAGTGCTTGGGAAACTGCTTTAAAAGCATGGTTTTGCAAACAACCGTTTAACACTGGCGAGAAATCAAGTATGCTAATCTACAGCTGCACAAACTGCTTGACAATGCTGATTATTTATTACAAAAAATAAAAGTTAAATGGCAGAAAAAAAGCAAGGAGTACCTTGGTATTGTCAGCTCATACATAAAGCAGTAAGATAAAACACTCAGAATGCACAGCTTACAAATGAGAAGGTAGATGTCATCATTGAGTGCTGTTCATCTTCGGGCTTGGCTTAAGAAGGTTTTTGTCCAGAGTGAACACTGAGCAGCAAATGGCCTTTAGCACAAGATTCTCAGCAGTCAGGGTGGGAGAAAAGGGCTCATCAGAAGGGCTACAGTTACAACAGAGAAGCAACAGCAAAGTAAAAATCCTCGATTTTCTGTCATGGCCAAAAGCGTTTTCATAGTTACAAATATATCAGGAGACTAACTGAATTCTTGAGCTCATATTAATGTGCAGCAAGTTCAAATGAAGTTAAATAACCACTTTAATGACAACTAAAGTGGTTAGTTGTCTTATGTTTTCAACTTATTGTTTTATATTATTACTTAATTTTTATTTCTGGTTTTGTTGTGATTTTTATCTGTGAAAAGTGCTATATAAATAAATTTATTTACTTAACTAGTTCAGTAGCAGATTTGAGATTTCATTTCTCTCATTTTTTATGACTATATCAATAGCCGCTCGTTCTTGAAACAAGACGAGACTGAGCGTGTTGTTGTTAAATAACAAACCAAAGAGAATAAATTCCACTCAATCGAAATCTTGTGTGTCAAAGCAGAATGATAACATCACCTTATTCCATTGATTAGAACAGATTTTCTGATTGCACAACCAAACTGCCCATGCGCGAGGCTCAGAAAAGTTCAAACAGCAGATTTTTTGAGTTGCTTAATCATTCAGTGCATGATTGTACATGCCACCTTAGACCTGTGCACGGGAAAGCCATTATTTTTTTAACTTACATAAGGGAAATTATTTGTATCTAAATCCAGCGCTTTAAAACTGAGGAAAACATTTCAAAGTAACCGGAGAGCAAAGAGACTGTCAACATGTGATGTGCACCCCGAGGTTCCACAGTAAAAGGTGAAATAAGCTCCAGCTCCTCCGTGACACTGAATTAAATATGCAGTTAAGATGGCAGAAGGATGGATAAAAATGGGACTCTGACACAGCAATGTTGAACCAGTGTTATATCATAGGCCACATACACACATGTTATTTGGGCTGGACCAGTTGAAATTCCCCCTTTCCATCAGTGGAAAGACATTTAGCTAAACATTTAATCCCTGAGATGTCTTAGTATAAGAAAAAAAGTGTTGAATATGTTAAATTACAGAAAAAGCTCTGGTAGCTATTACTGTACTGTATGCGATTACGGTAGCTATGGAAAAAAAACACAAGCAAACTTAAATTTCTATAGTGGATAAACAGGAACTTTTGTCATTTTATCGGTTACATATCATTTGGGTGTAGTATGAATGGAAAAAGGGGAGGTCTTTATCCAAAGAAAAAGCTGTAAACGTTATGAAAATACAGTTAAAAGTTCAAAAGTACTTGCTTATAATTTCCAAAGCGCTCATTGGGCTAGATTTGAGTCTTTGCCAGGCCAGTTCTGGCCCCCTGGCCTCATGACACCCTTGCTCTAAAGTCTCTCTAAAGAGACATTTCGCACAGGGTTATGTTTTAGTCAAAAGTAAGCTCAGGAACCTTGTTGATACTTTTCAACCACAAAGAGCTTGTAACATGTGGTAAAAAAATAATTGGACGTTAATGCTTTTTTTTAAACTCAATTTAATGATGACATAAATGAGCTGGGATTATTTTGTAACATGTACCTTTTCCGAAAGTGAAGAAAGACATTATTATTTCATTGACTGCATGATATAAAAATAATATGACTCAATAATAATTACAGCTCATCTTTACTGTCCCTTTTTCCTTTTTACACTTTGATCATACACAGCAGGTCTGAGTGACAGGCAGGGCTATTTAAACAACATCCCCGCTTTCGCTTAGGCTGGTTTGAGTTTCTCCATCGCTAGTGCACTCCGAGCTCTGCTGTAGCCGCTCGAGTTTGCGCGCCCCTCCGAGTGACACCTCCACCCCGGAGACGTTTACATCCAGCAGGTTCTGCAGGTGTTTGATATAGTCAATGGCCGCTCGCAGCGTCTCCACTTTGCTGAGCCGTTTGTCGTCGAACTCGTGAGGCAGGTGCTCCCGGAGGCGCGCGTAACCCTCGTTTACGCAGCGTACTCGGTGCCGTTCCCGTTCGTTCCTTTTCCGGATAAACGCGGGCTCGAAAGAGTAATCGCACACACCGAGGGGTCCGTGAAAGGGGATGTAGGAGAATCGTCTGCAGGGTAATCTCTGTCCGTGCACGGGGTCAAAGTAGGCGTCCAGGTGGCAGGGCAGTCCGAGGCGAAGCGCGTCTTGACGGTGCGCTCCGCTGTTGTCCATGGAGATGCCGTGGAGAGCCAGCGGACGGACGAGTGAAATGTGCTCCATCATCCCCTGACTGTGGTAAGCCATTCTGCTGAAATAACAAGAAAAAATACATTTTTTTATCATAAAGTCAGAGGGTATTACATCGATTCAAACCATCCAGCACCAAATGAATCGTTTCAACTCACCTCGTCAGAGCCTCCTCACAACAACCATCACTGGTGTGTGCGCGAGTTTCCTTCTGACTTTTGCAGATGAAACGTGTTATCTTTAAAAAAAAGAAAAGAAAAGAAAAGAAAACAACAACAAAGTCGGCTGCCCTCGATGTAGTCAGTGACAGCTTGTTTGTTGGGGGTTTTGAGGCTGCTGACATGGGTGGGTGTGATCCTGGGCGGAGATGAATCCATGTAGCTTTTCTCAACAAGATAAAATTGTTTACACAACGTTTTCTTCCTTCCGCTAACAGTGTGAAGCAGTTCTCAGCAGGACAAAAAAAGATTGGAAAATTTTATTGGCTTATAAGTAATTTTCATTGTAAGTTATTCAACAATTAGCCTTATGGATGTTGATTAGGATTTATTTGGTGTATTTTGGGATAAAATATCCCAAAGTCATCTATCTTTGTTTTCTTTTTTCTTTTTCAACAATGATAATAGATGACTTTTGCAAGGGACTGTATGTCCTTGAAATCCTAATCCAACAACAAAATATGAGTTGAAGGTAGCATTTGTACGTAAAACCATCATGAAACATCATAACATGAAGTTATTTGTTCCACATGATAGCATTCAATCTTTCAGTGCCAAAAAATTGAAACTTATCACCAACTGGTAGTAAAAGCACACACACTCCTCAATGTCACAGCAGAGGAGTGTAAGATTAACTTCAAGTTTATCTGACAAATCAGTAAATCAAGAACTAGACTGGAGCAGCAAGAAGAAAAATCACAACCTAAACAAACCCCATAGAATTAGATAATTAAAATATTACCTTTTATAGTATTTTTTATTTAAAAGAATAAGAATATGTCTCTTAGAATAGTGAAGAATCTAAATAAGCTTTTACTAAACAGTAAAAATACAAGAACTTTTCTGTCATTTCATTGTCTACTATTTACCTACTTTAGTGTATGAGTGGCTGTATGTGTGCGTGGGGGGGGGGGGGGGGGGGGGCGTTCTTTATTAGCAGGAACAGCTGGAAATCTTATAAAAATGCAATTAAAAGAACAAAACTTTATACCCTCCACCATATCTTCCGTCCAGCGTACCAGACTGGAGTCTTTGCCGGGCCGATTCGGGCCCCGGGCCCTATGTTTGACACCTCCGAACTACAGCCTCTTTGCCGTGTTCGTACTCACCAACATCATTCCCTGGACAGCTAAACAAGCACCAAAGGAAACAAAATAAAGCAAATAAGCGTTTCCTAGTTACATTTTTCACTAAGAAACACCGCACAGATTTATAAAAACATTAAATAGTAAATATTAAAAACTAAAGGTAAATTAGGAGGAGGTTATCCCTCTTACTGACCTGTGATCAGCCGACGCGCCTCCATCCTTCTATGCTACGGCGCATGCGCCGGGAGGCAGTACTGTCATGGCCCAGGTCATGGAGGTATTGTGTTGGTATGTTGTTGTTTTCACGGCTTTTCCTTTTAAAATCCTCAACGTTTCAGCAACAAAGCAACACTTACGGACGTATCGAGTTACACGTGTAATACTGCCCAGCAGAAACCGCTCGAACAAAGCTAACAGTGCGGCCAGTCCGGAGATGTTGGGCTAACTAGCTAGCTAGTTGCAAAGCTTTTTTATTTTCTTTAAAAAAAAAATCTGATAACGTTGACTTTAGTTTTAGCTTCTTTGTCAGTGTCATGCGCTTTAAGTTTATTTCAAGCCTACTGTCTTTAATTCGCAGGGACAGACATGTAGGAGCACCACTCAGATGTACACGGCTACTGCAGGACCTCAGTTGTTAAATTCAGGTAAGTTTGTACTTAATCTGTGTGCACATTGTGTGCTTTCTGTTTATTACTAAACGCTTCCCTTCAGAAAAAAAGACGGTCGCGAGGTTGGTACAATAACCTTCTCACCCCCTCACCCTCCCAAAATGTGCTTACTTGTGTATGTTAGCTAGCTTTCTGGCTAAACGCTCAGGTTGCCTCTGATGTTGACTCTCCAGGATGAATGACATGAACCTCAGTCCTGTGGGCATGGACCAGCTCAGCGTGTCCTCAGTGAGTGCCAGCCACCTGGGTCTGCCCACCTCCCCCACGCACAATCCCATTCCCACTCCAGGTATGGAACACGCTGCTTCCTGCTCTTAATGCTGTAGCTGGGAACACATTAGACCGACCTGGTGATCTGTGATGGTCCACACATTTTGTCCTTTATAAACAAAACATACTCACTCCAGCTATTCTGCTTTTAATTCTGATTTCTGGAAGACCCAATAAGGAGAAAAAGTCACAAAGCATATTGTAATAATTATTTCTTATTGTTAAACAAAGTTATAATTATAAGAAATTTAGTTTGTTTTCTAACTGATACTTGTAAAATACTGACTCGTCATCAGAAGTTACACTTGCACTTAGATTTTTGTTAATGAAGGTATCAAGCTTGAAAGCATCCTGACAATCCTCACATATTTACATATATTTACAATATGGGTTGTGTAGAGGCCTGCTCAGACTCGTGGGGCGTACATGACTGTGTCCAGATTTCTGTTGTCAGTGTTAACCCGGTTTCATGTACTAATTAAACAGCTATTGACAGTTATTTTTCACTTTATAGCTGGTGTATAAAATGTTTTTGTTTGCAGATAGATCATATTTTTCATTTGCATATTATTCTTTCTTGTCTCAAGCGTCAGTGTGTATTTACCTGTTCTTTGGTTTGGGAGTTTAGGTATGCCAGTGGCCATCCCCAGTCTGGGTCCTTCCCTTGGTTCTCTCCCTTCAGCCTTGTCTCTGATGCTCCCCATGGGTCCACTGAGTGATAGAGGGGTGATGTGCGGCCTGCCTGAAAGGAATTACTCCTTGCCCCCTCCACCATACCCTCACCTGGAAAGCAGCTACTTCCGACACATACTGCCAGGTGGGTTAAGGTTTCTCAGAACACTCATCTAGAGGCGAGGGCAATGTTTAATTTAAGTTGTATATCCCACACGGTCTCTGTGTTTGGTCTACAGGTATTCTGTCCTACCTGGCAGACCGTCCTCCACCTCAGTATATTCATCCCAGCAGCCTTAACATGGATGGGACCCTGTCTGTGCCCAGTAACAATTCCTCAGGTCTGGATCCCTATAGTGGCCCTGGAGGCCCACTGGAGCAGGGCCTGGTGCCCATGGACTCCAGACAAGTTAGTGGTCAGGCAGACCTTCACCAGACAGGTGCTCATGAGCTGGACTCTACAGGGCTTGCCATGGAGTCACGTGTCAGCAGTCCCATGTCTCCTGAGCGGATGGGGGAGGAATTGGCCTCAATGGATGGAGTCGGAGTAGTGCCGGTGCCTGACACCCAGCAGCAGCTCGGAGGGGGAAGGCAGCCCCAGCCTCACGAGGGCCTGACAGGGGTGGACTCTTCTGGTGGGGTGATGCCCCTGCATGGACCCCCTGTGCTCGAATTGCCAGTGGTAATGGAACAGGATCACATGGGGGGGCGAGTGGGCAACTCGGGGGGAGGGGGAGCAGGGGGACTTGGGGAGCAACTCCACACGAACGGGGAGCTGAACTCAGGCGTAGTAAGTGTGGTACTCACCGGCTCCATGGCCAACCAGAACCAGCTGGAGCCTGTGTCTCTGCATGGACACTCTGGGATGGGGCTGGAGGCCGTTAACGTGTCCCCCATCACTGCTGAGGTTTCTCTGGGGCCGGAAAACAACCTGGTGCTGGTGAACTCGACGCTGCAGCTCGAGGATTCCTCTTCCAACAAGGAGAACATGGTCAATGCTTACAGCATCTGTGAGTTTTTAACTTCAAGTCTCCTATCCAAGTAAAATCGATAGCTTATGGAGAAATCTTTAAAGCTAATGTGCATTTTTGTTTTAGGGTGCACACTGTGTGAGTGCTCATATACCTCAGACTGTCCTGAGCATGGCCCAGTCACTTTCATCCCAGATGCTCCCATCCAAAGCCGGGCTCGCCTCTCTCTCCCGCGTCCGCTGTGCCTGCGTATCTCTGTTGCCGACGAACCGCTCGGTAAGAAAAGAAACTTGATTATTAATGAGGACAGACCTCAGATGTTACTCTAAGCTCATGTTTAAATGTGCATGTGGTTGCACTCATAGGAGTTTTTGCACGGGACGTCATTCCACCAAGGACCTGTTTTGGACCAATGGTTGGCCAGCATTGTAGCAACGTGGACCTCTCTGATTGGCCGGAAAAGGACACACCTCAAATATGGAAGGTTAATCTTGTGGCCCTTTGTTAGGAGTGCAGTTGCCACATTCAATACAAAACCACGATGAAAGCATGGGAACGCATGATAAACAAGTTTTTCTGTCACAGATGTACCACAACAACGTGCTAGAGTTCTGCATCGTGACAACAGATGAGAACGAATGCAATTGGATGATGTTCGTCCGCAAAGCTCGGTGAATGCTCGTGTTTTTATATGCCATTGTTGCCTACATTACCTACAATGCAAATTAAAATTAACACGTTTTTGTTTGTGTGTCCAGGACACATGAAGAGCAGAATCTGGTGGCGTACCCTGCTAACGGTAAACTCTTCTTCTGCACAACCACTGAGATCCACCCGGACCAGGAGCTGCTCTTCTATTACAGCAGAGACTACTGCAGGCTGATGGGTGAGCGGACATGACTAAATATGTCTAACCCTCTGTATAAATTTAAGGAACCCTCATTTAGTACGAGTGTGAGTAAACAGCTGGACCCATTGTCTGACCCTACATTGGTGCAGTGGGTCCTAGGTACCTCCTGGTACACAATAATCATATGGTGAGAGTATGCAGGCAGTTCCTGGAGGATGAAGGAATAGATGCCATTGACTGGCCCACATTCTCAACTCTCTAACTTCCTTTTCTTTGGTTCTCAGGTGTTACACAGGTACCCGAGGGTCAGATCTGCCAGTGTGGCAAAGAGTGCGCCTCCTTCTCTGACCTTAAGTCTCATCTTGGCAGCCATAACAGTAACCACAGCCATACCCAACCTCCACACAGCCACAGCCCATCACAGCAGGACCACAATCAGCAACAGCAACCACCAACTCAGCAGCAACAGCAACAGGAGCAGCAGCCCCAGCAACACTCTCACCAGGAAGACAAGCTGACAAATGAAACCTCTAGCTCCTCCTCTTCCCCGTGGCCCTGTCACAACCCTGCTGCAGGGCAGACAAACACTGACACCGGCGCCAGCAGCGGGGGCGGCAGTGATAGAAACTCTGATAACATTACCTCCAGGGCAAAAGGTCAGGGCCACGTGCGGGAGAAGAAATTCAAATGCAGCATGTGTACTCGGGCGTTCATTACATCCACTAAACTCAAGGTGCACTTCATGGGCCATGTGGGGATGAAACCTCACAAGTGCGAGTACTGTAGCAAAGCCTTCAGCGACCCCAGCAACCTCAGGATGCACCTGAAAATTCACACAGGTAGGTACAGCGTAAATAGTGTAACTTCAGATGCTCGGCACACAGACTGATTAACACATGCACACATGTTTTCGCACTGACAGGTCAGAAGAACTACAGATGCACAGTCTGCGAGAAGTCGTTCACTCAGAAGTCCCACGTGGCGTCGCACATGCTCATCCACACCGGGGCGGAGAAGCTCAAGTGTGACCTCTGCGATCGAGCGTTCATCAGGAAACACGACCTGAAGCAGCACATGTTCTCTCACACACAGTGCGTCACTTCATTGCTTTAAAAGTCAACAGATGGATTGTACTCTCAGAATCCAGAGTGTCTAATAGTTGTTTTTAAATCTCCTTCATTTCTCAATGACAGTGAGCGGCGGATTCAGTGCCCAAAGTGCAACAAACACTTCCTCAAGACCAACCACCTGAAGAAGCACATGAACTCTCACGAGGGCCGCCGAGACTTTGTGTGCGAGAAGTGCAACAAAGCCTTCCTCACCAAATACCACCTCACGCGCCACCTCAAGATCTGCAAAGGGCCCAAGACAGAAAGGGGGTCCCGCAAGGAGCAGGACGCTGACGACGAAGACGAGGAGGAGGAGGAGGACGACGACGACGACGACAGCAGAAGAGGAAGAGAGAGACTGGTTGACTCGGCCAATAGTGAAGACTGCGGTTTAGATGTCGGTGGATATAACTCTGAAAAGTCCCTGTCACCCCCTCACTGACAACACTGTGCCTGTTGAGATGTTTTATTTATTTAAGTTCATAAAACTATCGATGTTTACCTTTCGTTTTTGCCAAATATAACTTTCTGAATATATAATAACATATTTGGCCATCAGTACAATTGAACTGCCACATTTTTGTCTAGTTTCTCACAAGAGCTGCTAAAATAATCTGAGATCTGACTGTATTTTCTTTCCTCTCATGACTCAGGCCTGTGTAATTACTGGTTTTCGGGTTTCATATAAGCTATCATTTATTCATTATTTTTCTCTTAATCTTAATTCTTCAGCTCACTCAGTAATGTGGCTGATAACCTTTTTTTTTTGCTACAGAGTAATATGGTAGGCATTTATGGTGCATTATCCCACACTGGGTGTTAAAGTAATGTTGCAGCTTTATACTGTGTAATGCATATTTTAATAAACGAACAACTGTGCTATAGAGCAGACTGATATTTTTTATGTGTCATCTCATTAAGTTGCAAAGAAAATTTGGCAACTTTTTTTCAAAATCCTGCAAATCTGTTAACTCAAGGACATCATCTAGGACTTTCAAATTAACACCATTCGCGCTTTACCGAGAGAGTAAAGGGTAGCACTGCTGATGTCAGCATTTTTTAGTACTGTTAACAAATTGTAGAGCATGTTTTTGTGACGTATGAAGTCGAGCATGCCAGCCAGGAACTAATGGCTTAATTACACTTGAGTGAAACTAGGAATAAAAATAATGAGAACCATCAGTGCTGCCCCTCAGCCTCCTGGTAAATGCACCAGGAAATGATAAATACATTTGAAAGTCTTCTTGAGGATTTCCCCCTTGAGTTATCAGATTTGCAAGATTTTCAGAAAAACGTTACCTTAAGGTCCAGGTCAACAAGATTTTAACACCTCTGAGATTTTTTTAGGTGATGCACCTATGGTATAGATTTGAAAATCCCTAATTGCATTGTTGGGTGTCCATGCTACCCGTCTGCCCGCCTGCCAACAATTCCTCATCAGCCTTCTACAGCGGAGGGGTAAAAGTCTTGTGACTAGGAAAATCGTAGTGTTTGCTTAGTGATTGCACTTTTTTTTAAATTCTGTAACCGACCACTTTAGATTGTAAGGCAATTGTACAGGTTGCCTGGTGGGACACAACATGTTTCCAAACTGACTGCAATCACTCGCCAGATAATTTATAAATGCAAACTGATTTCGCACACACTGCAATCACTCTGAGCCAGCTACAGCGATTGAGCCCAACTGAGTGCCTATTTCATTCTGAAGTTAAGCAACCATGTCACTATTAGTAGAGGAATTTCAACATTCATACTCCAATTGGAGAGAAAGTTGGGGTTAGTATCTTGCCCAAGTAAATTTGGCATGCAGACTGGAGCAGCCAGGGATTGAACCATCAACCTTCTAATTTGTAGATGTACTTCCTGAGCTACAGCCATCCCTACTTATTGTAAATTCCAGTAAATGCAGACAGTAATAGATTCTTTTTTTAAATTACAGCTAATAACAATATTTCCATAAAAAGAATGGATTTATTTGCCAGCTTGATTTCATTGAATGCAAGCTGATTGAAACCAGACTTACTGCTCTGAAGAGAACTCACTGTGACCTGGTTCCCATCTTTGAAGTAACCACTTCAAAATACCACCTTAAACCATTTGTCCCCTCAGTGACTTCTCACAGTCCAGGCCCTGAGATGGCAAAGCAGCCCAAAACCATGATGCTCCCTCCACCGTGCTCTACAGTGGGAATGAGGCTTTGCAGCTGATGTCCCGTACCGTGTCCCCTCGAAACAGTGTTGTATATTTTTGTTTCTCCGTTTTTTTTAAATTTTGTTTTGTTTTGAACAACTCTTCCAGGATTGTTTCTTGAGCTCTTCTTGTAATCTTTACAGGACACCCTCTAAAGACAGTAGCAGCAACAGTCATTTAGCTATCAGCAGTTTTTCTTAATGTGAATTGATGATCATTCTTTTGTTCACTTTTCCACCAATGTGAATCTCTGTACTTCTCATTAAGTGATCAACTACTGGTTGTAACAGATGGCTGCCCCTCCCTGAGCCTGGTTCAGTTTAAGGTTTCATCCTGTTAAAAGTAAATTTGTCTTCCCGCTGTTGCCAACTGCTAACTTGTTGGGGGTTCGTGTGATTGTTGGGATTGTCTTGCTAATAATATAAATATAAATATAAAACACCTTGAGGCAACTAGTTTTGTGAGTTAGTGCTATATAAATTACATTGAAATGAACGTAATTAAAACTGAGACATGGGCTAGTCTCTCAAATTTGTAAGCCTTTATTATAATGAGATTACTTTGCTTCAAGTGTCTTTTGGAGAAGTACTAAACACTATTGCTCACTTATTGCACTTACTCAGTGCATTCAGTAAAGGAAAAAAAAAATTAATTTGCTCATGTGGTATCAGTTTAGTCATGTTGTGTCCATCCATTTCAGAGAGTATCTCCAAACATGGAGACATTTCATTTCATAAAGAATCAATGCAGTGATCCAGGTGTATCTATTATTCAACTGTACGTCTACATACAACTGAATATATTCACAGGGTCTCTTACAGTTAGAATATGATTTATTCACGTGCCCAGCAAGCACATTTACAGAAACTAGAAGGTGTTACGGTTCAAATGAAGCCTGGGCATCTTTTTCTGGACTTGCAGTTGTTATTTAATATACTTTTACATTTTAATTAGACAAATAGTGCAGGAACAAATTTGTGGGAATACTTGGATGTTGACATAACCCTAAATGTATCATCAGCAGCAGAGAGCATAAAGTGGTCAAAGTTAAATGATAGTCATGAGGAATTAACAAATGCAGCACATTCAACACGTCAGTCAAGTTATTCAAAAACCTTCCCGTCAGGCTGGTTCACTGCATACAAAGCAAAGAAAAAAATAATGTATCATTTACTATCATTTATTAATTTAAATACATATTTACATGCAAATAACTGTATGATATCCAGTTAAATGTAAGTTTGGGGTGTAATACACGTGTAAGCTTATAGTCAGCAGTTCTTCAGTGCATGGAGTTGACTGAGGAGAGCGTGTTTTTCCTGTTCTAACAAGGATATTTGACAGTTCTTGTTCTTCACCTCCTGTTAAAACATGAAAAATGACAATGTTACACAAAGGGACAAATCATAAGAACGCTGATGCAAAACTTATTCACGTAACTTTATTAAAAGCTCTTAAAGAAGATGTTTCAATATTTAATTAAAATATATTTCTTCTACCTCCTTGAGGGTTGTTTCTTTACCTGAGTCAGTACTGAGTTGTGCCACCGGAGGTCACTGTCTGCCACTGCTTCAAGCAGAGAGGGGTTGCTGCCGGTCATGGCGTTAGGCTCACTCATCACAGAGCCCAGAGAACCGTTCACCCGCTGGATACGAGACCCGAGGAGGCAGGAGCGAGCCTGAGGACAGGCACACAGAACTGTTAGTGGGCTTAGAAACACCCGAATGGATGCCAAGCACAAGTCTCATCTTTATGATTGGTGAGGAATGCTCTCACTAACAGATGAAAATGAAATAGATGCTTAAAATAATGTAATTACAGGAAATGTTTGTCGTTTAGGAATGAGGCTGAAGTCTTGCACAATTTTTCAGATATTGACCACTAAACTTGGACGCTGTGCATGCTAAAATTTATGGTAAGGCCCGATGCAACTTCCATCCTTCAGCCTCGACAATAAGGCAGCCAGTTGTGATTGTGTTACAATGACAAGCCTTTTCAAAGTCAGAAGGAAGTTAAGACTGTAATCATTCATCGTTATTAAACATGACAGCCTCATGTCAGTAAAATCAAAGAGGCCCTTCTCTGTACCTCTGCTCCATCTTCATTTCTGGAGACAAACCCACTTCTGCTTTCGATGCTATCCTGCCAAGCCCTGTTCTCCTCCAGCCGCTGGAGATACCAGAGCCGAGCCTTCTCCAGAATCTCCAGACCAGACCACAGAGCGTCCTTCTCCTTCTCCAGATCCTTCAACCGTTTAATCTGAAACACAAAGAAGCAAAATGAAATGGAAAACTTTGTTTGTGCTGAGTTATATGATAGAACCAGTTTTGGTATGTCCCTGTGTACTAGGCTAACATGTTTGACCTTCAGGTTCATGTATAGAAGCATGTAAACCAGAGGCCCCGAGGCACTGTGTACCAGGCAACACTGAGCAGCAGGTGGCCTTTAGCTCTTTAGTCTATGCCCAGCGGGGTTACAGGCTCTTTAAATAGGCTGAAACAAAGACACACAGTGAGAAACATGACATGTGGCGGTGGGGCTTCATGACTTCAGACCATTAGTCACTGTAATCTCAACGACAGTGAGGCCGAAAACTCTATTCTCTATTTTAGAGTTAATAGTCTAAATTTATTCTGGCTCGGCTGCTGATCGTTAGTAGATTTACTGCTAACAGAAAACTGGTTACACTGATCCTTCAACAGGAAGCTGTGAAGATCGAGCTTGACATGTGGGAATGTGTCACTGGGATGACTGTAGAGTCACGCTACCCCGAATAAAGCAAAGATAGAAATGACTGAACGCAACCTGACTCAACACACGCACTTTATACATACAACGATGCGCATCACCTTTACGTGACAATTCAACTTGTCTGAAAAACACACAGTGAGTGAGTGTGCTGTTCAAATGGAAAACAAATTTAAAAAGCTAGAAGTATTAATGAGACATGCTCTTAATCTGAATATTGCTAACATGACCTCTTAATCCATGGCTGTCAACCTTATGTTATCAGTTTGCCACATATGATTCAGTTATGATAGTTAACCAAAAATGTACATTGTGAAAACATTCAACTCTGAGAGCCTTGAGAAAAAGAGATCAGATTCAACATTATCTACAAGTTTGTCACATTGAGTCGGCTTACTGTTATCACAAACAAACACTACATTTAAAAAGAAAAGAAAAGAATGGAGAAAGCATATACACCACTGGGCTGGTTAGCTGTTAGTGAGAAAACATGCACATTTGCTCTATAGTTTTCTCTGCTTTCTTGTCTCAAACGTGTTAATGTTTAAAAGAAACAATTAGACTTGCGACTATTTCTATAGGATTGTGCCGTGACCTTAACCCCTAAAATCCACATTTTTCCAGTTAGAAAATGTAAAATTCATGAGAAGTAAAAAACGCGGTGAGCGTGATATTTTATGCTAAACATACTGACATTAGCAGAATATAGTTTCCCTACCACAAGAGAACAACTGCAAAATATCATGGCAATTCCACAGGCAGTATCAAAGATGAAAGTAGTCACCGTGACCTCAGCTGCCATATATGGAAGAAAGGGTGGAGCCCTAATTTATCAAGCTAACTCTAGCTAGCTTGGTCAGAAAGCTGCATTCACAAACTGTTTGGGTGCAGGAATACGTTAATTGAGCCAATTAGTGCTGAGACTAACAAGCCAATTATACAGGCAGATGAGTTATTAAAAAGAGAAAACTACCCACACAGGCGCAAACCCTATTTTGTACCAGGCAGTAAATATGCTTTTTAATCTCTTAACTTCAACCTTTGAATGTATGAGTCTGTGGAGATTAACTTCATTTTGGTGCCAGCCTCAAGTGGCAGCTACAGGAACTGCAGTTTTTGCCACTTTTTCAGCTCTGGAGTTTGCCCCTTGGTAGCTAGCACCTATTAAACTTCTCTCCCATGGATAAAAATATAATGGAAGCACTGTTTAAAATATAGTTTTTGTTCTTCACTTTCTTTTTAATTATCGACTGAATGGTGACTGATATCACTGCACAGATATCAGGCTGATCTTATTTTTGATGCCTGGTGTGATTTTCTGATGGTTGTGGTGTGTTGCAGGGTACACCATCAAGACTATAGCTGTAATAGCTAACTATATACTATTTTAATAGTCAATCAATTGTTTTGTTAATTAGGTCATTTGACATCGGTGGCAGGAGGTTGTTACTTATTATTTGGCTCATAAGCGTAAACCTTTTTTTCTTAAATGTTAATAATGCAATAATAGGATAGTTTAGAAATGCTGTCATAACATATTTTATTCAGCAGAGCAGCTTCAACATTTATCTCAGCACTGTTTGCAGCACGTGCAGCAGAGTAGCATTGCAACTGAACAGAGGGTGGTGCATCATCATTATATGAATCCAAAATGTGTCTTTTCAACTAACAAAGCTGTTCCCCAATGGTGTGTCGAGGCACACTTCTGTGCTGTGTGAGGCAAGTCTAGCTGTGTGCTGGAATTCAATAACAGTCAGAACCTATTACTGCTAGACAAAAAGATATGGATGAATTGTTAATCCACTGTTTCAGTACTTTGGAAGCAGTGTTTACCTGAGGCAAATCATACAAAAAAAAAAGCTTTTTGCACAGCTGCCAAAAGTTGGATGTTATTACAGCATGACACATGAAAAACCTGACTGACAGTGAGAGTAGAGAGCCCTGAGCCTGAGCCTGTCAAGTAACTTGAGTAATACTCCACCAAGCAATATAAGGAGGCACTTAGAAACCACAAAATCCTCTTTTGCAAAACTTATCCAGCTTTAAAAATGCTGAATATTCACCAGTTGAGTTTAACACAGAACAGAATAAATGTGATAAAACCTCAGACGGCAGCAAAAATGTGCAGATATCATGTTAGGCATATTATTAAAATTGCCTTTGTCCTACAGTGCAATCAAAGAATGAACTGAGGATATCTCGTGTGACACTGAATTAGCTTTATGCAGACATGAAGACTTAAAATTGGACGTTTTTACCTCTTTGAATTTGCCTAAAAAGTTAAAAAAGTTTTTTTTGTCTGTGAGACTACACTTGTGTTTGCTGTCTGTTCAAAGATTAATGAAAAGAATTGTTTAACAATCTCAGTTCTAATCAACAGATAAGATTTCTGACATTTCTGTCCCTGCACTTTAGTTGTTTGTGTTTCTTGGCACTCGTTCCTTGTAGCTTGTAGCTTGTACCGGTTGAACTTACTAGTGAAATATGCTGCCATTTAGCCTAGATAAACTTGTCTCTTTATAAGAATACTGTAAAATAATGAGTAAATGAGTCAAAATCAACACAGAAATGATGGATGTTACATTCCAGAGAAGTGGGAAAAGTCAGGTTATTGCAGGTTGGCCAAATGTACCAAACTAGTGACACTTCCCCAGAGACAGAAGAGTCCATCAAAAGCATGTTTAGTATACAACAGTTTGATCATTCATACAACTCCTAAAAAAACAGGGAGACAAAACAGATGATGTATAGACACACAAATACCACCTCTATCCTCACCCATAGGTAGAAGCGAAGTGCGTCCACGCTGCACAGACTGGTCTTAAGCGGGATGATAACCACAGTGTAGGAGCCAGAGCTGGAGGGACGATAGGCCATGGAGAGCTGATCAGTCACTGACAGCTACTGCTACCCCATACAGCTGGGTTGACCACAAACAACAAACCATAGCTTGCCACTGGCTGACTCAGAATAATACCGCGGGGAGAGAATGAGTGTGCATGAGTGAGAGAGAGAGAGAGAGAGAGAGAGAGAGAAGGCAGGACTGGAAAAAAAAGCAGCACGATACACAGGCGCAGGCAGCATGGTGCCCCCGGGGCGAGGTGATGAAAAATTCCACATGTCACTGACTGGTTGATCGACAACCAGTGACAAAGAGAGGGAGAACCGGGTTGGAGAGGGGGTGAGACTGGCACTGCCGGATCAAATATGAGAGAAAAGACAACAAAAGGTGAAAAAGCACCCAGCAGGAAATATGAAAATGAAGCTGCGGATGGGAGATTTGAGGGGAGGATACAGGTGTGGTTACACACTTATCAGCTCCTGATGTGTTTCCATCAGTGTCATAACAGCAGGGGGGGGGGGGGAGCTTGTTTATCCCAAATTTACAGCAGAAGGCCAGAGGAGGAAAACAAGGCTGTGTTTCACAAACACTGGATTTTCCAACAAGATACGAAGAAGTTGTCCCTCAGCTCAAGGAAAATCATGCTAATCTGCAGCTAGGTCCAAAGGAAGGGCACGAAATCACTTTCTTGTTAGTTTCAGGTGAGCTTTCTGTCCCAACATGTTGCCTGGAATGTGACATAACCTGAGGATGAGAGATCAAGCACAGAGGTGTGGAGCACTGAATGGAGCTGCTAAACAAACTTGACTATGGCGAGTATAGTTTGGAGTTTGAGAGCAAGTACAGGAGATAGAGACTTCAGTAGGCTCAGTTTATTGACACTAACAGCATTACTATCAGCGCTCAGCTGTTCAGTTAGTCGATGGCAACACAGAAAATCAGCAACACATGTTATTCATTAGGGCCTCAGGCTAAAGTGGCTGTTATGGATCCAACAGCAGCCCTGTTGGAGAGATTTTAGTGCAACTTGTGAGGGAAAAATATATATATAGAAAATAAAATCCCCTACTGTGCCCCCTCAGATTGGTTCTACAATTAACCTCTACAACAATGTGTTAAATATATGTTATACTAGCGTTTTGCATCAAGCACAAAACTACCATCAATGAACGGACAAAACCAAACTTTGGAGGTACCCCTCCTGTTTGTGTGAGGGCGTTTTGTGTTCAAAAGAGAGGTCATTCATTAGCTTGTGCAGCTAAGCTATGGACAAAAGTGCTCCCTTTTAAAGTGGACACGAAACACTACATGCATAAAGGCTAATTTACATCATGGATTCCTGCACGTTATACAGCATCCAGAGGATAGTCTGTGTATTCAAACCCACCTCTGGCGCTGGTGCCCTACCCTCAATTTTAAATGCATATAGACACTGAGGGTTTTCGGGAGGAGCCGTGCTGCTCTCTGGCAGGAAGCACCATGCCCTCCTGTGTTTTAAATGCACTTCTTCACTCACCCCCGTTCTGTTAACCATCAGGGCTGGGCAGCTGGGAGGAAGTGCTGGCCGTCGGATTGGGGTCTGGGATGCGGGGCCTCCCTGCTACTGCAGATAAGGAGGCGATCTGCTTTCCTCCACCCCAGAGAGAAGGGTTACATCTCCTGGGTCTGGGTACGGTTTGCCCCTCTGGGGGCAGGGGTACACGGACCTGGGATATAGAGTATGTTTGGGGAGTGTGAATGTGTGTACAGTGTCTATTTATGTTTGTCTCTACGTCGGGTGAGTGCTGAGTATTTGTTCGTGTATATGGGGGTGGGAATGCACGTTTGTGTCTGCGTGCACCTGTTCACCTCCCCTCTCCACACTCTCTGCCAGTGGCTGATGCTCTGAGAGGTCGGTGTGTTGGTGTTTCTTGGTGTTTCTTGGTGTCTGGGTGGGGCTGGGCGCTCATGTATGTACTGGCTCACTCCTGATGGCCTCTGGGCCTGAGGCCTGAGAGGGGTCACTGCAACCCTCTGCTCCGTGGCTGCTGGGTGACCTCTCGTTTGGGGCTCTCCTCAGCTCTTCCCAGGAGGGTGGCAGACAACAATTCTGATGGCTAAAGATCCAAACCTCTGTAACAACAGCATGATCCGAACATTTTAGATGGCATAGGCAGCCGTCCTAAATTTTTAACTTCACGAAACCATGACTACAGATGTGTCAGGGTGGCCGAGCGGTCTAAGGCGCTGCGTTCAGGTCGCAGTCTCACCTGGAGGCGTGGGTTCAAATCCCACCTCTGACAGCAAGTAGCTTGTCTGACACTGTTCAAGTAAAGATGCTGGTGTTGTGTCAGGTCTAATTCTGCGTTGGTGAGTTTTGTAATAATTGACTTGTAATAGCTGACATGTACAACAAAGCAAGTCATTAATTTCATGTCACTAATATATTTACTGAAGATATATAACTGTCATGTACACTGTGCTAACTATTTATTAAAGGCACTATCACATACTGGTAGAATCACTTTCTTTTACACAAATCTGCAAATTTGAAATCACTGGAGCAACTTTATTGTCATTCGAGCATTATTGGTAAAATCAGGGCTGACCTTCTTTTTTTATTTACATGATCTTTATACCATTAAAATGCAAGTTAACCACTAAAGCTAATATGATTCATTTTGTTTTCCAGTCAACAGCACAATCCAATGATTTCCAGCTAATTTTCTAATGGCATTATTTTGGCACTCCCATGGTGTAATGGTTAATGCTTTGGACTTTGAATTCACTTCAAAACACATTGAGATCTGCTTTTATGAGACCAAAGTTCTAAGCACCAACCATAATATCATATCTGTAACCTCTGTAACAGCTGCATGTATTGAGGGCTTAAGATGAAACAGGAAGCTCTGTGGAATTATCTATATCACCAAAAAGCGCTGTGGAAGATATAGATGGTTGAGCAGGTTAAGGCGTAGATTCGACTGCCACTACTGCATTCAGGTGTTTTCAATGCGGGAAACTGACTTGTTCAGATGAACAGGGTACAACTATTCTTAGTGTTACTCTGACAAAATGCATTTGAGATCTAAATTTCTCATAACACAGGTCTCTTAGTTGGGCACTGTTCAACCCTGCATAGTGACTAGTTTTGTAATGATGAACAGCATCTTCATCTTTCATTTGCTACATGCGAGAAACTTGCTGTCAGAAGTGGGATTTGAACCTCCGCCTCCATAGGAGACTGCGACCTGAACGCAGCGCCTTAAACCGCTCTGCCATCATGACACAATAGCCCATGAGATTTGGCAAAATGATAAATACCTGTGCTGGTTCATCTTACTCTGGAAGACCTGACAAAGTCACACCTTTCACAAAGTCACACAATTCAGACAGACATTTGTAAAAAACTGAGAAAAACCTCAGAAGTTAGCCTCCGGTTTACAGTTTTCTTCAGTCTTTGTGGTCTGCCTCATGAATGTAAAATTGCTTGTGTAGCCAAACAGAATTCCTGCAGTTTGATTTCCATCAGTGTCCTGAGTTTGTCATTGTTTATGTGATTATTAAAAATCCATGAATGTTTTATTGTTTATCTGACAGTGCATAAACAAAATGATCACACACACACACGTCCTTCTGCTAATTAAGAAAATCTCATATCAGTAGTTATTTGCTTTGCCATTACTTCCATTATTGATGGACACTACTCTAATGTGATGACGTTAAAAGCTCTGTGAGTGAGGCTGCTTCTTGCCAGGTGTGGTGGTGTGTGCCTGTAATACAAGCTACCAGGAGACTGAGGCTAGAGGATAGTTTGAGCTCAGGACCTCTGAGCTGCAGCAGTATATCAGGCATCCTCGCTCAGCATGGATATGGTGCACCTGTGGGCCCTGGTACCACCAGGTCATCTAAGGAGGCCTGCACCGGCAGACAGAGCAGGTGAAAGTAGGATCAAGCTCATGAATAGATGCTGAAGATCAGCCTGAGCAATGCAGAAGAAGCAAGTCTTTATGCACTACTGATTCACACAATGTTTTGTGCTCTCAGTGCATGAAGCATTAAAAACCCGCAATTATTCCCAGTGCTATCCATTTAGGATCTGCGTTTCCCATCAGCTTTCTTACAACTTATGTGTGAGAAATAAATCCATGTTTACATGTTTGCAAATTTCTTAAATACTGAATGAAATATATTTTGAAATGCTTCGTCACAGGAGCAGGATTTGAACCCACGCCTCCAAGGGAGAAGGCAACCAGAACACAGAGCTTTTGCTCAGCTACTGAACACTGATTACAAAGATGCTTGAGCACGCTTTTATCTGTCAATATATCATAATATACAATTGAATGATCTCGAATGCATAACCCTAAACTGAATGGAATCTGACTTATGTATTTAAACTTGAGGTCAAATAGCCTTAGAAACAAATAGCAACTCAAACATGCACACACATGCATTCCTGATGAACTATTTCCTGCAAGACCTAAATGCAACGCCTTAGACCGTTCAGTCATCTTGACTCCAGGTGGTGTGCAATTAGTTATGATGGTAAGCCAAGACAAAAATACTATCCACTTATTCCACCTCCTCACTGAAGGCACACCTGAATAAGCACAACACATAGCCGCTGGTAATACAAAAATGCACTGAAAAGAGGAAAAGAAACAACCTTTGTGGTAGTTACGGGTTCAGGGTCTGCCATCACCATCTTTCTTATGAAGCTGCCAACAAGGCTGGGATGCAGGAGCTGGTGTGTCTTCAATGAAGCTGTCCCCACCCAGCAGTGCAGCTTCCAGTAAATTTGTATCATTGTAGTCTGCAACTATAACACACACAAATACACACGGGGCAGAAATATTGATGAATATAAACAAGTATAAAATGTAATATAAAAGAATAGATCACAACACAGAGAGGTGTAAGAAAATTTGCATTTACTTCTGAAGAGGACTCTGGACTCTGTATAAGGTGGCTGGAAGAAGACCTGCACAGTACAAAAATTATAAAATACTGGCGTGTGCTAGTTCTACTTCTCAGCCTCCGAGCAGACACACCTGTGGTATCAGTTTAAAAATCCTATGTTGCCTCATTTTGAAGTTATTGTATTTACAGGATTTTCAGAAAACTTGACTTCTGACGTTGAGATCACTGAGATTTGAAATTTTTAGTAGATATACTTATGATATTAATTTGAAGCTCCTACGTCACCGTGTTGTTGCGTTATCGAGAAACTTAGATGTCAATACCGATCGCCCGACCGCCCACCAGGGTGATGACGATACCCTGTCAGCCTTTAAAATTTGAGGGGTAAAAACAAACAAGCAACACAATTTAAGTCATTAAACTCATTAAAGATGTATGCTACACACCCTGAAACCCCCCCCCACACTATCATGACATTCATGTCCGTGATGACTGCATTTGAATTTCTGACCACAAGTGTATGTCTTTGTGCAGTTTTGTTTCTTTCTTTTTGAAATACTTTGGTGAAAAGGACTGTTTGCTATTACGCTGCTGTATAACCTAAACAAACTTGCTGTGGGTGAGGTGTAACAGGGATAACCCCTGAGAGTGATACCATAGTAATATTTTAGCTGGAGTTCTGATGCTAATCAAACAATATCAAATTATTATTAGGATTCTAAGGTCTCACAATCTCTGATAATCGAGGACCAATATTTATAAAAAAAGAAGCTCAGAAAAAACAAAACACAACAAACCATAAAACCTCTTTTAAGCTGTTACTGTAGGCTGCTGGGAGACTGGCTATCACATTCAGTACATACTGTGTTTTGATTATTCAGTGGGTGCGGTTAAGCCTCTTTTGGCACTGTCCTGACAGGGAGGTCCATCAACATGTGTTGATGGACCTCCCTGTCGGTACAGTGCCCACCCATTGGTCCCACCCACTACATTATCACAGCGCTGTACAGTAAAGAGTATCACAGAGTATCATGACCTGGGTCATAATAGATAACACATTGATCTGAGCCATGCCAGCTTAAATGCACTTAAGTTAGGAGTTTGGGTCAAATGCAAAGAAATGCACTGGTATTTAATTTTTGCAATACAGTAGAATAGCAGGACTTGTTCATCTTGTCATGGTCAGGTCACTCACCTGAGACTTCATACCCCTTCAATTGCTCATTAGTGCAATCACATGACAGCAACTCAATTTATTACATGACTTGAACAAACAGAATGGGGATGAAAGGTCACTTAAGTGAGTATTTCAGAAAACTGAAAATACGTTTTTGGTGTCAGAGGTCACAGGAAAACTGCCTGACTGCTTCAAACTGACAGGAAAAAAGTAACTCAAATAAGCATTCCTAACAGCAGGTTATGCAGAAGAGCATCTCTGCATCTGTGTGTAGTTTTCTGTGGGCTGCAGCAATAGAAGAGCATACTCCTGTCAGGGTAAAAACAGAAAACTGGGACAAAATTGGACAACAGAAAATTAGAAAAATGCTTTCTAATATTCTCCATTCCGTTTCCCTTTTTCCCCACAGCCTACTTGAAGTGTGATATAGGTTATGAACAGTAGAGGGAGCTATAAGTCCAAACTGCCTGCTGAAGAATACAAACTGTTAAAAGCTGACATTTTGTATTATATTCTCATAAGTCTGTGCCGCAGTAACTTCAACAAAACACCAGATGGAGCAACACAATTAAGTGCCAACTGAGAGACTTCCTCAAAAGTATGTCAGCTATTTTCAACCTTTCCTCACCCCCATTTTTTTTAATGGGGATGTTTTCTTTCATGAGGAACAACATGTTCAAAGTATAGCTATGAAAAACCGACTGAACCACTTTTCTTCTCCCAAACGATGCAAATTTAGACAGAAAAGAGGACCAGATAAGGACCCAGAAAAGCAATTTCAAAATATTTATATATAAATATTACATTTATTTATATTCCTTTATATAGAAAAGTTACATTACAGAGGGAGGATTGTGTGTTCCATCATAAGACCTGTGAGTCTTGCCAAAATGAAGCCTAAAGCTTCATGAGCTCATAATATCCTGAGCAATAGATGGCCTGTTTTTTTGTACACAGCATATATGGTCATAAGTAAGACAACATACGATCACAAAGGTTTCCACCGTGGGCTCCCCTGAGGAGTGAATTCACCACATTTATTACATAAACGGTGCAAATTTATTCACACAAGCTGCAACTTTTCTGCCGCTCCTGTTTCCCCCCAGTCATGGTATAATACTTCGCAATATGTGCATACATGTTTGTAGGTTATTCATATTTAGTCTGAAGTTTCTAGCGCACACACAGACAATTTTATACACAAACACACAAACACAACAGTAACTCACTTCCTCTTAAAGTGAATCTTTTTAGTCACTACTACTACTTTGTGGCTGAGAGTGGGCCCCTGGTTGCTTCCTGTCTTGCTCTCTCACATACACACTTTCTCGCACACATATTTGGTCCCTCGCTGTCACTCCTGTGTTTCATGAATACTTATAGAACTGTTTGCAACAAAAAAAGAAGAAGAAGAAGCAGCTAACACGGACAGGCCACGGCCCCTCTATATAGCGATGTGAAACAGTCATGAAGAGTCACTGTCAAGCGGAATGGACACATTATTCCTCGCCACAGAAGCTGGACGCTCCCTTCGCCTCTACAGTCCAATATCCAGTGCGGGCCATTCTGGGCTCACTGTTCCAGATCATAGTTTTGTGGAATCTTAAACATATTTTCCCCCCAACCCCCTTCAACACACACACACACTTAAAACCAGTGATGAAAAAAATGACATGTCTTTGCAGTCTCTCAAGGGAGCTCATTACAGACTGGCTCCTCCTTGTCCTAAGAACCAAATATAAGCAATGGATAGGAATGGAACAAACAAGCGGTTTGAGAGGAAACTCAATCCTGAATATGATGTGTTCGTGCCAAAAATAATATTGCGTGATGAGTTGCAGGAAGTGTGCTTATACATGTACAATATATTGGCTGTAATCTGACCTATTAAGGCCTCATGGATGTAGTTTAGGGATAGCGCACCTACAGCCAGCACTTTTTCTCAGACATTGAGCTTCTTTTTTTTTATCAGAGACTAGATAGTGTCATTACCTTTACTCTTGGAACTAGGTGAGTTTATCCAACATTGCTCAGGCCCACGAAACTTTAAATGAAAGTCAAGAATTAAAGCTGTCAAAGATACCAAATGTGTCAAACTACACTTTTTTTTAACAGCACATCTCAAATGTTGTTGCCCAATCGATGTACTTTACACCATAAGCCACATTCCCCCTGATTCTCACACACACACATACACACACTGTAGTTGGCGCCTGAATTGTGCACATACAGTACTTTCTTTATCATAAACACACATTGAGGGTTGTTTATTTCAAGGAGGGTGTTTGAGGCCTTACGGACTTTTCTGTGTCAGAACTTTATGTAGAAAAAGATGCTTTATGGATGTTTAGATCATCACACTGTTTGTTCAGTTTGTTTGCAATATTATCTGCAGTTTGTGCAGTATAATGTAGCAGAGCAGCAAATGGAGAAGTTATTAATGGGTTTGTATAATACTTTGCCAGAAAGGTAAAAAATAGCACCATCATTTCCCCTTTACAATATTACTCTAAGTATGTATTTACATGTAGACTTACAGGTAAACCTGTGAAAATGCTCACAGTGTATGTCGTCGACCAAATTTCAACGCAGGAACTTAATGCATTTAATGGTTAAGACGGCCAGCTGAAGTTCAAGGAAGTGCAATTAAAGTGACTTTGAATGTAAAATGCTTGTTGGTGCCAGACAATCTGGTCTGATTATTTCAGAAACTGCTGATCTGCTAGGATTTTTCCATACAACTATTTCTCGGGTTTATAAGAGATCTAAAAAGCAACACAAAATATCAAAATATTCAATAACTGCCTGTTTTGTGTGTTAAAATGCCTTGTTAGTGCCAGTGGTCAGCAGATAATAGTTAGACTGGTTCAAGGGACTAGGATAGAGAGATTAACTCGAACATGTGTGCTGTCAGGAAAAACTCAAAGCAAGCTACAGCAGCAGAAGACAAGAGAAACTGAGACTGCAACTTTCTTAACCTCACCAGTTGGACAACAGAAGATGGTAAACCCAGCATCTGTTGCAGCACAAATGGAGACGTCAACCTAAATGTGAAAGCATGGATCTGTCCTGCACTGTAGCAAAGAACCTTTGCTACAAAGAATTAAGGTTCTGAAACCAAAAGGAGGTTCCAACCCAGGACTAGTGGTGATTAAGAGATTTATTACACCATAAAAACAAGAAAACACAAGTACTTCAGAAAGCTCTTTAAAAACTTGTTTAAAACTACAAACTGAAAAACTGGACTTTTTTCAGAAATTAATCGGGCATAACATTAAACCTAAACCACATTTGTCTGTTCAGGGAAGTAACAGATTTGGATTCTTATTAAAAAATAAAAATATGCTTTTTTATATTTGTTTTTATTATTTTAGCATTAAAATATTATTTCAAGTCAAACATTTGTGTGACAAACAGTGAGGCGAAGGATTTCAGTGATTGACATACGACCTGGTAGTAAACACATTTGAGGGTACCCAACACAACTTTTGCAAGAAGCCATCCGTCAGCTTCAAAGTCACGAACGATGAGCAAAGTGCTTGCAGTATAGATGCAGCTTTGGACTACAAAACGCCAAGATAAACAGTGTATTACAATATAAAGAGACACAAAGGATGAAAATCATTTTAAAAATCACATTTCCAAGCCTAGAACCACTTTTTAAAATCTCATATTAAGAGATATTGATCAACAAAAGGTGCAACACATCTTATCATTTACTCTATCTAATACAATGTATATGCAGAAAGGTTCATACAGGCTTTAGAGGTTGTTCCTAAGCAACCCAGCTGGCCTGCTTACCATGAATACCCTGTGGCCCCAAATCGAGGATTTTTAATACAGACTCCTGCTGCCCCCTTAAAACCCAAAGGCCTTTTCTTTTTTCCCCCAGAGATGGACATCTTAAACATTAATCGTCATATCATCTGCTCACAAAGCAAGAATCCGACTCACACATAGGTTTGATGGTGCTTTTCGTACTTAATTTTACAACTTTTTTGCCCCTTCTGTTTTCCCCCAGTCATGGTATAATACTTCGCTTTAAACTGAGCCATAAAAACAGGACTCAACAGGTTTCCATTGAAGAGATAAAGATGCCAGTTCACTCTTCCATGCAGATTTCTGATGTGATCGTCTCCGGTGAAAAAAATAAAAAAAAACTTTCTGTGAAACAATGAGATTAATCACATCAGCAAAGATTTGTGCCTAATTTGTCACGGCAGCATTGAGATTATTGGTTGCAGGCAAGGTTAACATGCACGCACGCACACACACACACACAAGCACACACAATCTTTCTCTCTTTTCGGCAAGTCATTAGCTCACCCCCTACCCCCCCAACTCATTCGTCCTCTCAGCCAGCCTGTCACGCACACTTTATCGAAGCTCACGAACATATTCCATACCCTCTCCTCTTCCCTTTCTCTCTCTCTTTTTTGCACTATTGTCACGCTCACAACCCAACCCAGTTCCACACGAGCACAGTCAGATGGAAACCAGATGTTCACCAGATGTAGATAAGGGCAAAAGCACAACAGCTGAAGCACCTATTTTAGCTCAGCTGCAGGGAGGAGAAGCAGACAGCCCTCCTGGACTTATGAATGGCACATAAAATATAGCTTCACTTAAGTTTCTTAGTATATTCCATGCAGTTATTCACCATGCAGTCACATTAAGCCTATATGCATTTGCAATGATTCAAATTTTGCTTTGGTTTTATTTAATGTTTCATATTGCCTTGCAGTGACTTTTGCTCTAGTTTTGACATTGAATTAACCTCAGCAAGACCAAAACAAGTTCCTCACACACACACACACACACACACACACACACACACACACAGAGGCAGAGATAAAAACAAAGGATGGATTTACAGCAGCCTCGCTCCGCCCTTCAGCCTTCCTCCTCCCTCTCCCCACGCCCACAAATACACTCTGCAGAAACAATATTTCAGAAAGCACCGCCTCAGAGAACAGGCTGTTCTTGAAAGAACAAGTAGTACTTTAAGTGTACAGATAAAATGCAAAGTGGGAACACGCTGAGTGCACACTCAGGAAATGGTGCATGAGACACCGCAAGTCTGAAAAAATAAATCTTAGAGTCTCCTGTCTATATCTTTTCCCCCCAACGCTAGCCCCTCGAGGAGCCCCCAAAACAAACAAAGTCAGGGTCTCTTTGGGCAAATTTCATCTTAGAGCCATTCACCGTGACGACCAAGTATCCCCCCCCCAGTGAGCAGCTCTAACTAGCTGCCACCCCAAACCCTCGGTCTCTCCAGACCCAAAGCAAACTCTCTCAGACTCGCTCTTTCAACATAGCACATATATGAAAATAGTATATGACTGACTCCCCCACTCTCTGTGACAACCCCACCTGTGGCCTCCACAAGTGGAAACTCCCATGGAAACTCCTCACATATTTTTCACTCACAAAGTTTTTTCTTTTCTTTTCTTTTCTTTCCCTTTTTTTTTTTTACAGCACTAATGTCCTGATTTGATTTTAACTCCACCATTGGCTTTGAAGGTGTGTCACCATTCAATATTAATGTCCTGCTAAGAACAGATTTTATGGTTTGCAGAACAAAAACATGCAAGTTAAGGTGAAAACCAGGCAAATGAAGAATTTTAGATGCTAAATATAGCAGGGCTGAATACTAAGGGAATTACAGTCATAAACAAAGTTGTAAAAACTGCAGTTTTTACAACTTTGTGTCACTTAAGCCTTTGTAGGCTCCAATGATAAACTGCTGAACTTTACAGCATTAAAACAAGTGTTTAAAACTTGGTAGAAAATCAGTTTGGGTTTCTGTGAATAGCCGCCCCCCCCTCCATAAGCACTCTGAATGAGGTGATTTTTTTTTCACATTCACCTGGAATAATTGCATTAGAGGCGTGGCAGGTCTGACAGGTGGATCTCACTGAGTAGGCTCATCCACTTGCCAGTAAACTGGACCCTTTTACTCTCTGTGCTACTGGACATTTTAAAAGGATTTTTTTTTTAACTTCCTGTGTCGTAAAACGCATCCAAGAAGTTTTTGCATTAACTATTAGTCTAAAATGGTTTTCAGTCTTGACCACTTTCCTGCTAAATGTATGGGCTAAGTAGCTCATTTTGGTTTAAAGCAAATAAAACATTAAGTCTATTTTGTAACAATTGGTCACACTATATTTCAAAAAGGACAATTATCTGTGCTATTGTCACGGATTGCCGGGGCAAGCCGTGTGGAATGTAGAAAAGGACCCAAAGGGCAGCAGCTCTGGAGCAGGTGAGTGTTTATTTAACAAAAGAAAATACAAACAGCAATGGCGTGGGTGAAGGTGAAACAGGAAAACCTAAACTGGGTAAAACTAACAAAACAAACCAGAAACGAAGATGCAGAGGTCCGGGGAAATATATACGGAGAGACGCAGGGAGACCGAGGGGAAACAACACAGACGAACCAGCAATTACTAAGACAGAAAATACAACTTAAATACACTCAGAGAACATAGGGAGATTACACACAGGTGGGAGACACAGCTGGGAGTGATAACCATGACGAGACTAGGGAGGCAAACTGAAAACACTCACATAAGACGCAGACCTTCACAATAAAACAGGAACTTGCACATGAAAGGACACAACCTAAGAAACGCAGACTAGATACAGGAACACACGGGCAGAACAGAGTAAACACTAACCAGAGGAAGAACAGAACCAAAATCGCGAAGAGAAAACACAAAACGCTGGGTCAAAAGGACCCAGGATCATGACAGCTATGGTCATAGGCTAGTCCTTAGCAAATAAGCAAGCTGGTTTCAAAATCAAATCATTTAGTGAAATCATTTAGGTTGTGCTTTAATTAACAGATTCTAATGAGTTAGCTAACCTAAAAATATTATTATGTTAATTAACAAACAAAGTTTGTTATATTTATTTTTGAAGTCTTTATGCTAAGCTAAGCTAACAAGGAAATAACTTCAGTTAGTAGTCAGTTGGTACGGATAAATGAGCTTCTCATGAACCTCACACCAAGACAGTAAAGAAGTATTCTCAAAAATTTTAGCTTATCACTGAACAGCTTCACAGTCACTGTATGTCGGTGTGTAATTTTGATGTGCACTAAAAAGTAACCACAATGATCTTCCAAAATATGTAGCTTTGTTCTCTAAACACAATAACTTTTCACCACCACCATATTACCTGTAATTCACCAGCCCGTCCTTACTGGAGCTGGCTTGTTATTATTATTTTTTTACTTTATGTAACATATGCACGGTTGAGGCCTACAGGTATCTTTGCTGCTTGTACAGCTTGTATGTTGGTGTAGATCCTTATCTGTTGCATGAACGTTTGTGTGTACACATTTGCACATGCACTTGTGAGCACACAAAAAAGCGTATATGCCCCGTAGGAAAACCGCTTAAAAGTCAAATGATTGTAGACTGTGTCATCGTACTGTTGAACTGTACAATTAAATTTAGATTTAGATCCATTTTCAAAACAACATTCAGTAAAGCACTGATTATTTCTCAAGCAGGCCCAAATCCTCTTTGACACCGTTGATGCTAATGTTACATAGACTTTTAATTGTTATATGCATGATGATGTAGGAGCAGACATACAGGGTACATACAGATATATATGTACATGTCTATGCTACAATCATTATAGTCAAATTTTGTTTCCAAAAAACAAAAATATTAATATAAATGCTTGATTACCATCATATTGCACAGGGGGTAGTTTCCTCATATACTCTACAAACGAGCTGTCTGGAGGTTAGTTTCTAGCTTATGGACATAAATGCAAACAAATGCAAGGCTGTAAGCAGGCAGCTGTGAAGCCTTATGTCAGTGATGTAACATGCAGACCAACTTCCCGTAATTCGCTGCCATTCCTCTACTTCTTGTGCAATTAAGTGTCTCTTTTTCTCCTTGCCTGCATTTTGTTGTGGTATGCTAGGAAATAATGACTGATGTAAACAATCTCCTGTCTGTGGTAAGCCTCTTCTCAGCGCTTGCTTCCGGAGCTGAAGGGTAGAAGGATGTGGAAACCCCCGCACTGCACCTGTGAACCAACAACTTCCTCTCACCAGTTTTTCTGTCCTCCTTATCTCTATGAAAGCATCCCCCTTCAATACAGACGCTTCCTGCTCAAACGAGACTGGCGTACGGTACGTGCCGTACATTCTTTTGGTGTTTTCCTCAGAGCATCTTCAGCACCAAAGCTTCAACGCTGGAAAATTATCTCTAGACACGCACCTTTCTGAAACCTCAATCTCATCCGGAATGAAACCAAACTGCATTTTAAGTTCTGCATGGCACAATATTTGGTAGTTAAAGCAGTACTTAAAATAATGAAGGCACAAAGGAACATGAGCCTAACCTCAGTGTGTATTGTAACACCTTCCTACATATGCTATATGTCAGCACGGGGAATAATGTGACCAACAGTATTTAATTGGTAATTTAATGTGATTCTGTGGTTTAGTGAAAGTCAGTATTAATTGTCAATATTATCAGATAAATGTGAAGGAGGTGTATTATAGGGTTCCTAGTGGACTCTCTGTTGTTTCCTTTGTTTGTGCACTGAATCAGTAACATTATAATAAAAAAAAGTCTGTATTCTTCCTTTTTTTGCAATCACAAGGCTCACCATGACAGTTTCCAGTCTTCTGACCAAGTCACATTGTACTATGATGACTGTTGTTTTACTAAGAGTGCTAATATATTCAATGGGCACTGACCGTGGAGCCGTTACAATGGGCTTAATGACTGCATATGCAACTGCAAAATAAAGCACAGGATTAAGAATGGGAAAAGGGGGCGGGCGCACCAAAACACACACACACAGGACTGTAGACAACAAGAAGAGGATTAGGAATTAAATGTGGAACAATAAGCTGACTGTAAATACAGGTCACAGAGCTGACAAAACAGTGAGGGATCATGCTGCTGAGGACTTATTGTCTGCTGCTGAGTCCTCAAATATTACAGTGTATAAAAAGGCCACCTCACACACAGATTAGTAGGGCATTAGGGAAGTGGGCCACAACCCTGACTGACTAGTGTTAAAATAAACGAGACCTAAAACAATGAATCATTAAAAAAAGAAACACTGTATCTTTCCATTAATGTGACAAAGATGCTTGGCTGAGGGGACACTTGGTCCCCTCATGTAAGTATTCATGCGACGGATATTTTTCAGTGCCAACCTTCTCCAGAAACGTGAAACGTAACCGTAACCTGACACTTTCTGGATGCTCTATGGAGCATGAAAGAAAGGCAGTTACTATGAAATGTATTGTTTTAACTTGTAGATCTATCTCTCCACCTAACTTTACACTCTGGATAACAGTTATTTCTAGTACAAATGGAAGAATTACATATGTGTAAACCAGACACTCAGGGTATAATTAACAGGAAATGGAGGGCCTTTTCTTCAATGGTACAATATTTTTGCCTTAAAGTCAGGCAGTTTAGCATAGGAGTCAATGTGATTGCTGTGAATGCTTTTCAAGGCAGGGTCAAGTCGCCATTTAAAGACCTTCACTTCTTGACACTGCAGCACTGGATGATGGTGCTGGGCTGGTACAAGCACAAGGCAGGCTAAGGCCAGGATGATACTTTCTGGGTTGGAGCAGGGTCTGAATGAAGTAAATTGAAGTAAAGTATATGAAGTAAACCAATTGCACATGCACCCCAGGCTTCAGACTTCAAAGGAGTATAACAGGAATGACTGCTTGCCTGTCGGGTCTCCAGCTCTCTCTGTCCGCCACAGAGTATAATCGAGGCCTTAAGGAGGTTTTGTGGTCGCCACACTGATTGTGTCGCGAGCTATCTGTGACATCACCACAGCACGATTCATATCTTCACTGTGAGCGCATCAGATGGGATGCAGTATTCTGCTGAATGACAGGTCTCACCACAGAAACAAAACCTGTGTATCAGTACACGAGTGGAGAAAGTAGACCCCGGAAGAAAACATGGAGGTTTGTTTCTGTTTTCCATGGAAAGTGTCATCTTTTCAAGCTGTTACAGCATCTTCCTGTACATAATCTGGCAATCGCTGAGCTTCTGTACTGATATGCCATTGAATGTCTACGCAATAGAACAAAAAAAGGTACACAATTTGGTCGTTTCTTTTCTCTTTTGGTGTGTGCCACTCTTCGTGAGGATGATAGCAATCTAATGGACCCTTTAAAGTTGCATTCACACTGGAAATGATTCACTCGTTACCGCATTATTGACCAGAAGAGCTCATAAACCTCTGTCTGCATCTCTTACTGAAGGAGGGAAAGCATTACTTGTGTCAGACTTGAATAACTCATTGTGCTAAACAGTTTAAAAATAGTCCGTGTATGTGTTTGCAAATCCTTGAATAACCTTTGGGAGTGAGGGCCGTTGGCTGGCTAACAGGCCCCTTGGATGACTTCTATATTATGTCACTGATAAGCAATAAAACAGTAAATTTTTTGCCCATGTGAAGAGGCACTGCAGCAATAGGAAACGGGAGAGTACAACAGGAAAGAACAATAATATTTTTTAAGTTAAGGGAACAAATGATGTGTCAGAATAGGTGTCAGAAAGATAAAAGAAGCAAAAGGGATGCAAAAATACCACCAGTGCTCACTGACACTAAAAACTAAAATAGAAATAAAAGGAAGGCAGGCAGGAAATAGTGACGACAGTGATGATTTAAATGAATTTAGACTGTAGATGTCTGCGTGTTACAAGTCTATTGATGGATGTAACTAATTTCTCGAACAAGAGCCACACTGAAGGGGTCCCTGAACATCACTAAAATTACATCATATATAGACAAGTGGGAGGTATTCAAGTATAAAGTAAAAAGAAAACACTTGTATGGCAAGAAAGGGGTGGGGGCTCCAAATGAACTGCTCCGTGGTTTATCTGTAGTGTGAATGTGAAGCAACTCAACTACCACCTTTCCATAGCATTTTTTGCTTTGCATTCTGGGATGCGGCAGGGTACCATAGATGTGCAAAGGTCATTACGGTCTAGTAACTGGCTGTGAAATTAATGTAAATTTTCCATGTTCTCCAGTCCTCCAGAACACAGCATCGTCATTACTCTATTTACTTTTGTTGCTTCACCAGACACGTGTGGCCAAAACAGGCTGAACATCTTCACAAGGTTTGAAATTGCGCATTTTGGTTCACTTGGAATTCCCTTGGCTTTTTTTCTGTGTGAAAAGAAATCAAACCACTGGGAAAAAAGCATAAATTGAACTAAAGTAAAAGAACTATTTAAAAAAAACATGACTGTTAGGTCGTGTAAAACCACCCTAACATGCACGTTCTGTGGAAGGAACCTGAAGGGAGTTAAATGTAATAGATTTTAAAACTGGCAGAAACAATGTAATAAAACTGTGATATGGCACATAGTCTCAGACTATTTTTTTAACAGGGCTGGTACACGCTTTATCTTGAAACGTGACTGCGGTGTTGGCAAATCATCTCTAAAGATAACACCGGTCTCTAAATCTTTGGACATTATTTTACAATCTGAACTTCACCACCTAAAAGAAATCATTGGGATCAATAGATACATACCCGGCAAGAGAAACCCGATGCTTTACAAGAGCTGGATGGATAGAAATATAACTATTACACTCAGAAACATGTTTATGCTGAAAGGCTAACTTTGTATATTTCAATTTACTCCAACTTTTTTCTTCATGTTTATTTAGGGTGAAAAATCAGTTTTTGTGACTAGATACAAATGTAGGTGTTACTTTTTGTCATATACTGGATTCTGTTTACCATTATTTAAATCTCCTATCAAAACCACAACCAGTGGATTAGTAAAAACACTCTTATTTCCCCAAAACTAATGAATGGTTTTGATCCATCCAGTGATTTCTTCAACTGTAAAATTTGATTTTGAGTGCAATTAATGTGTTTTGTTTGTATGAAGGTGTTATTGAAACAACGGAACATCTCTTTGTTTTTGCACTCATGTTCAGTTGTTCTGGGAACAATTCATTGAATGGTACCAACAACAACAGCAACGTAGTATTATGTTTACTCCTATAATACATTATAACACCAAACAACCCAACAATGGGTCTACTGTTTGGTGTCCTCCTCGTTAATGGTTTACTCATTGAACCAAAGGTCTTTACTCACAAGCACAAAGTTTATCCAAGCTCCACGCACCCTGACTCAACTTTGTATCAAGTCCCAAAAGACAGAGAGTTATGCACGTTTTACATAAACAGATATATGATTTAATGTATTAAACACCTTATTAATTTGGTCAGCAGACAAATTGTCAATGAAAACATCATGTGTGATGGCATGCAGTACAATGTCACGTCGTTTTTTCAGAGCTGCAATTGCACAAGATTAAATCTAATTAATTTTCTTCAGGGTCAGAAAGCATTAAGTACATTATGTTCTTTTCAGTATTTATGATAATAAGTTGGTCAAGAGGTCAAGGGGAGAAGTAGCAATTGAGTTAAAAAACAAGTTCCTCTTTTACTAAATGCATTGAATCCTGTGAAGTAAGTTCAGGTGATTTATTTTTATTTTATTCCCTACTTGGTTGGAAATTTGTATTCAACTGGAAAAATGTAGGGCAAGTCCAAATGAGTCTGTCTGTCCAGCCCTGTCACGTTGCAGCTCAACGTGACTCGAGGATACGGGCACGTCGCCAAAATAAAACGTGATGCAAGCAAACACGGGAACTGTGTGTCACATTTGAGAGACGGAAAAGGGGAAATGGCGGCCACTGCCAAAATATTTGACCTACTTCTGAGCGCCGAGAGGGAGAAGCGAAACACAGCGCGGGGAGAGCGAAGAGGGAACAGGTTTGGGAAGAGAGCTGCGAGGAATTTCACATTTTCGCAAACATATCAGAGGTAAGAAGTTTGTCTTTATTAAAATGTGATACATTTTTATTAATCTATTTCCTGTAGCACGTTTATAGGTGTAGGTGTTTTTTGTGTGCATTTTTTTTTGTTCCCAAAAGAAGTGCAACGTGCTTCATATTTTAATCACGCTAATAAACTATTATATCGTTACTAACCTCCTGGCTGCGCTCCAGCAACCTTGTTTTGGTGGCGACCACGTGACCGACTTCTCGCGTAAGGACGTCCCCTGTCTCTTCGCAGTCCATAACAAACAAGTCGCGGATAAGGGGACAGGACCGACCCACCCGTGGGTAGTGTTTGAGTGAAACTTTGCAGCGTGACAGTGTTTATGTCCGCGAGGGCTGTCACACAGCAACACCGTTAATTCCTCAAACCGGTGCGACAAAATAGCTGGAGCAGTCAAAGCGACACTTTTACCGGACTATTCTGAGATACTGACGCCTATGGTAAGATAAAAAATAATAATGTTTATAATACTAGTATTAATATTGCTGGTGGTCATTATAGACATATATAGGCTAGTTTTTATTTTTCCTTTTCTTAATAAGACGCTAGCTTTGTTTTAATCTTTCTTTGAAGCTAACAGAGTTTGCTCGCCTCACTGCTTAAATGTAAGCGTTCTGTATGCTTTCGTAAGAAAAAATAGTGCGTGTGTGTTGTTTTATGTAGCAAGGGCGAAGAGACTAGAAAAGACATGAGGCTGTTTGTGTGTCGCATCTCATTGACCCACATCCTCGTTTAATGTAACTGCGTCACGAACTCTGGCTGCTCCCTTGTTAACCCGCAAAACCTTAAAAAATAACACCCACCGCTGTGCGTTTATCCGCAGTTTAATGCCAGTGTTATAGTGCTGCAAAGGAAATAAATGCATTTTAAAGTGGAGGGATATATATTTATTTATGTTTAGTTTGAGGAGTGGAGGATTTTTTTTCCCTCGGGGACACCGAGCATAGTAGAAACCTGACCACCAGCACACCGCGCCCACTTCATTTTCGACGCAAACAACTTTCTCTCAGGGAGCGCGGTCCTCTTACTGAACACAAAAACTGTTATGTGCCCGTTTTTTTTTAATGTTTTTGTACGGCAATGTGAGTTAAAATAGGTCATTGAAGTTATAAATATGTAATACGCACTCACTTAGGAAAGTGTTTGAATTGTTGTGGTTTGGGACATTGTAACGGTTCCTGTGGGTGTGCAGGTGCCGTAAATGCATTTAAGTGTACGTGTGAAAGTATAAGCATTATAAAGTATTAGGTGTCAGACAGTTGCGCAACTCCCTCACCCCCCAACCCAGGGTCTAATTGCTGTCTTTCAGGCTTATCTTCGCCCGATAGAGTGCTGGTATGTTCAAGAGCAGAATAGGCGAATTTGTAAAGTGCGTTTTCACCTCTGGAAAAACAGTGTCTTAACGGAACGTTTCTAAATCAGTTATGCAGGCAGGGGGAAAAAAAAGGCAATTCATGACCACAAACCAATTTCCAGCGCTGGGCTCCCTTCCTGAGGGTTTTGACCTACATTTGCATGGGCAAAATCATTTAGTGTTTATGTATTTATTTTAGCTTTAGGTCTGCCTTCAGGGAGGAAAGACAACTTTTTACGCTGCATTAAGTGCGTGGCAATAACTGCCTATCCCAAATACCATGTTTGTTCTTTTTAAGCCCCGGGAAGTTAGTTGGAGTTGTTTGTAAAATGTTAACTGGGTTTGGCTGGGAGTTGGAAACCAGCGGAGGCTGTGCTCAGAATTCATCAGTCTGCCTCTAATGAAATGTCACAAATGCAGGGGAAACATTTTTTTGTCGACCTTCTGACCATTACTGTCGACCTTTGGCCTGTGAACACCAGAGCAGGTTGCTGGAGATTTATTTGGCGTTAGCTCATGTACCTGTTGCTGCAACAGTTACTCAGCAGGTGAGGGCACATGTGTGTGTGTGTGTGTGTGTGTGTGATCACATAAAACATGTGGGCGCCCAAGAGGCCGATATGGGTGCGGGCGGGAGTTTAGGTGTTCAAAAGCTTGAGTGTGTGCGTGTGTAATCTGTGCCAGTAAAACCTCAGATCACACCTCATTTGGAACTCCACTGGACTAATATATCCATGTGTGTTTGCTCTCTGATAGGGACATGGCGATGGCCTCTAAATCAATAGCGGAACCAGCTATGGAATCTGACCCAGAGCTTTCGCGCCTGGGAGGCATCGAGGCCTGGAAGTTGAAGGCGGGGCCGGTGCGGAAGAACCTCTTTGGGCCCGTGGATCACCAGCAGCTGCAGCAGGACTTCCAGCGACTGTTCTGCATGAGCGTGGAGGTGGCCAACAAGCGCTGGAACTTTGACTTCCAGAGCGATGTGCCGTTAGAGGGCTCCAACATCCAATGGGAGGCACTAAGGTGTCAGGACGTGCCGGCGTTTTACCACAGCTGCACGGTTCGACCGCTGGCGAGGTCTGGAGCTGAGAAGACAAAGGAGAGACGGCGGACGTCGTCTTTGTCGGGCGAGGGTTCGCCTGGGTCGAGCGCCTCGTCTGGGTCTGGGGACGAGTACCTAGAAGTAACCACTAGGGGGTGCTACCGGATCCAGCGAACGGGGAAACGCAGACAGGCTGCGATCACAGGTGAGTTCGCTGGATTAGCTTGATTAAGACAAGGAAAGTTAAACCTCTGTGGTCACACTCATAACTGATTTCCACTCTGTTCTCTCACTCTGCAGATTTCTTCAAGGTAAAGAAGAGGAGGCTCCTGCATAACAAGGCTTCCTCTCGGCAGTAGAAAAAGCACAATGAGCGGAGGATCACCAAGTGGTCGACATCCCTCCTCACATCACCTCATATGCATCACATGTAGATATGTAGCAATATGCAAGTGACTGTCCACAAGCTCATACATGCATGGGCTTAAAAACTTCTGACACCACATACCTTTATAACTCAGCACAAGGAAGCTACCATTGCCCAAGTAAATTAGACTCTAGAAATCGGTTTTTGTGGATAGCTAGAAATAATAATAATAATACTGTATACTCTTCATACTGTTAGCTTTTTTTGTTAACTATACTGTGAAATCATTCTGAATGCACTCTCGCAGGATCCAACAGAAAACAGGCTCTAGTTTGAAGAGGTTAATGTTCTTCTGAACGTGCCTTAAGTAGTATTTGACCTCAGCCCTTGACCTTTTTTTTTCTCCCCACCCTCCCTCTTGCTGCAAGTCATAAGTGATTTTCATTTGACAAGTTTAGCCTTTAGTCTAACCCCACAGCGCGTGGGGTCAAAACCTCGCCCGTAGTCAAAATGTGGTGACGTGACTGGGATCAACCTTTGGGGCAAAAGGTCAGCGGTGGAGGTTTCTTAGGGAATGTGGCTGTACGTCAGGGTTTTAAATTATAATAATGTTTCATATATCACTATTTATTATTCAGATTGATAAAAAAAATAAAGTGTAAAAGTGAGGTAATTAAATTACAACTTAGACTACAAGCCCTTATGGCTCATAAAACACTCCACCGTTGCCACTTAAAACTATCTGAAACCATCAAAACACAGCAAAAAAAAAAAGTACAAACTATTTCCCCTTTTTTTTGCTTTATATTATTAGCATCTTTTTGGCAACAGACTATAAACATATCTTAATGGTTGGCTTAAGCTTTTATTAATGTAGCATGTTCCCACTCTTCGTGTGATATTGTAAATGCGAATGTAGTGTTTTTATCACTGTGGTGCAGCTCAGAGGAACCAAATCTTCTGGTTCTACCGTTTAACTTTTTTTTTTAATATATAAAAAAGTGTCACATTTTCTGTTGCTGTGCAGTTGTATAAGGCTTGTATATAGAAGATACATATATGTATGTGTGAGTGTGTCAATGTTTTTTCTCCCCTTTTATTTTGTTTTTTTCATTCGTTTTAAAAGTTGCGGCAGCTGATGCAGTCCAACCAAAGGATTAAGTTGCACACTGTTTGAGCGATCAGTTGTGGGTTACAGAAAGTCTCCAACACTTTAAAAACAAAAAGAGTTTTTCTGTTGTGATCCGTTACTGCATGTTTTGTGACTCAAATAGCATGCGGCTTGCCCTAGCTACAGTGATTCTAATTTGTATAAGGGTAAAAAGCCATAGCCTGGGTTTATCTGTTGTAACTACCTCATCATAAAATTCAATAACACAAATATAAGAAAATCAGAAAAAGACAAAAAAAATCAATCAGTGTAGCTCAGGTTGTTTGTGTCTACAGGCATGAAAGAGAGACAGACTCAACGAGGGGGAAGTTGTTATTCTGTTGTGGTAAAAACCTGTTGCTTCGTGTCGGATTTCTCATCAGGTGAAAGAGTCAGTGTGTCATAGGGCCGTGCAGAGGAAACTCGCCGAGGGGCGGTGTGGGGTTAGCTTTTGTTGTTGTTCCCTTTACTTTGCTTTGACACCATTCCCAAAATACACATGAGGAAAACAACAAGGGTCAGATTTAACCAGAACAAGAGGAAAAAGGTCTCAGATCCTATCTGGATCAAAGGATTTCTGCATCCAGATGATGAGTGGTCTGTAAGTGCCCCCCCTCCAGAGTGTGTCTGTCTCTCTTTCATGACTCAGCTGCCTCACCATGAAAGTAGTTGTTTATAATCATGTTGGGTTTGACTTCCATGATTTTGCACAACTGTTTTTCACACATTTCATAAAAGCAGAAATTGCTTCTTCTTTCTTTTTAAAATCTTTTACTTTATCTCTGTGTAAGTTTGAATGTGCATCTGTTTTCTCAGCGTGTTTGTAGTAACTTATTTTCAGTCTTTGTCATTTGTTTTCAGAGGGACATCATTTTAAATTCCCCATTCTTTCTTGTTGTTTTGGTTTAGTTTTGTTTTGCTGTAACTAACTAATTGTTTTTCTTTGAAACCATATCATTGCACTACTTTAAACATTTTTGACAAAGGAACTACTTTTTTTATGGTAATCTTCAAAAATAAGGAAAAAAAAATTCTTAAAGAGAAACAGACATGGAGTAGATGTGTCCAAGCAGATCTGCCATGTTGTTGAACGTGGCTTCTAACGGTTAAGCAGCATTTTGTAGCTTTGCTCCTCAAATCCACTAAGAGGAAAAATAAAAATAAAATAAAATCTAAGAAAAATTTGGACAGAAATAGAATGAATCTCTAGTGTCTCACTCTGCTCAAGCAACCGCTGCTTTCCTAACTCACCTGTCGCAGCTATATTAAAAGGTAGTGCATACTTTGTATATGCATGAATGTATGACAATATTTCCATACGATTTATAATAATTTTTTTTAAACTGTAATTTAATACTGGTATATGTATCTTTGCAACATGTAAGAAGTGTAATTAAAAGAGATTAATTGTTGAGTTGAATGAAGGCTGTTGGTGTTTTAATGTGCTTCAGTCAGTTAAATGTTTATGAATTATATGGATATAAACTGAAATTACCAGCACAACACTTGTTTCTGCTTCAACAGAAAAGAAAAGGGAGTGAAGGTTTAAGTTTGCATTCAGAGCACCCCCTGGTGGATTTGATACAACACTGCACAGACAGCAAACCATGAAATAAAAATTGCATTTATTTAAAACAAAAAACAGTTACATTTGTTAAAAATTATATGGAATCTCATATGATTTTTTTTATTTTCAAGAGACAAAGAAAATTTCTTAGCATGATAAAAAAAATTGCAATAGCTATTCCTAAATGTGCTTTACACAATCCTATATAGCTACATGCAAATGTGCAGCTAAATTAACCATCTTAACCAGAACAAATTGCCCACCTTGCAGATACCACTGCATCTAAATTAAACATATTTACCTACACTGGCTGTTAAAACCTAAATCTGGACATAACCTACATGGATTTACAGTTAAAAATCAGTTAAAACATATGCAGGGCTCCTGATGCACACAGGCAAACCTTTCCACCATGGTAGTGTGTTTTACAGAAATAAGGCATGCTATGCTGTTAACACAGAGTTTAAGAACATTTCTGCCCGTGTGTGCAAGTTAAGACACTAAAACTTAAGATGTCAACATTCGAGCAAACAGTAAATGGAAAAGGGAAAAATGAAAATCACATGTACACAGAATGAAGAGAACCAGCCCCCTGCCATGAAAAGACTTTACAGTACAACATTAAAACACAATTACAAAAAACTGTACACAGGTGAGATAAAATGGCAGTGATCTGGAGCTTTCCCAGACCTCTAAAAGTGATTTATTAAAATGTTTTAAGGCTTGTGCCTGATTACTGTGAGAAGAACATAGTGCAATATTTAAAATGACTAAAATATGATACATATCTACAAGAACTGATTACAGAGTTCTACTTTACAATCACTGTTCACATTCCTTGGGCATTAAGCTTTCTCAAAGAGTCTGATCTTTACGGTAAGAAGCTCTAGTTTCTATATTTGGCAACACTGATTCAAATACATCAACATTCACATCCATTTAAAACCTTAAAATATACACATTAGTACATTCTGGGATGTTTTACAAAGCCCTGAATATACAGAACAGTGCAACCTGTTGTGGTTTTTTTCTTCTTAAGGCAAGGACTTCAGCTCAAACTCCAAATCTTACATGCACTGTAAGTAGCATCATCTTTCAACAACCACAAAATCACACCAGACCTGATTACAGTAAAAACTGATGGTGGTTAAGATTTCTTACAGCTGCCGTTGCCGTGCTCGCCTCTCTGTCCACATGGCCCGCAGCTCTCTAACAAGCAAGGGAGTGATGAACACAATGCTGCCCGCAGTCTGTAACACGAAGAGAAGAAGCCTTAAGCAACAAGCGCAAACTGTATATAAAAGATGGATGGAATGTCTTGGACTGAAAAGTGTAACCAGGTGTCATGCTTCGTGACGGTCAGCAGGGGGAGTTTATAAGAAATCCAGCTTACATCTCACTTGATTTACGACCTCGGTAAACACCTTTCTGATTAATTCAAAGTTAAAGTCTTATTTAACACATTTTGTCCTTTTAAGGATAAGAATTATCTTACCATGACAATGAAGAAGTAGAACACGCTCATCCAGCCCAGCTTGCTCTCTATCAGAGACACCAAGTACTAGAAGACGAGGGAGAAAATGGTCAAATTAAAGGTCAGTCTGATCACTCGTGTGTATACAGTCAATGTCATAGCTGTGTCACAAAAAGGCATCAGTGGAAGCAAACATGCTCTCATGCTGCCAAATTCATTCTGTTTAATTCTCCAATTTGATTTTTTTTTCATCTTTACCTGTCCTGCAGCAGCTCCTATACTTCCAGTTCCATCCACTATACCAGTGACAGTAGCCAAGGCCTCCTTACTGCCCCTCAGAGCATCCTGCCTGCCAAGGTCAGCAGATATGGCCGAACTGATTATGTTGGACGGCCCACCAATGAAGAGTCCGGTAATAGCTAGCAGCACACCGTTTATCACCTGGTCATTAGGTGATCCTGAGAGAGTGGATTTTAAACGCAAAATTAATCGTGTGAATTTTTAACCTTACAGTGTTATTGTGAGTTTGACGCCTTGACTCATGAAATGCAGTTTTTTTTGTTTTATTATTATGAAGAAGAAGATATCAGATCGTGAGCTGTTGTTAGATGACGTGCATGTACTTACGGCTGTATCCCACCAGGGCTCCGATTGCCAGCATCAGACTGACGACCAGCACCGGCGCTCTCTTCCCCATAAAGTCAGAGATCAGACCCTGAAATGTTCCTCCTGATACAAAAAATAGCATGATCAAGGCAAATTAGGAACTGACAAACTGCAAAGTTATTTACCAATGAATACATTACACGTGGGGCTGCATACATTACAGCTCCACTTTAGGACCCTGCCAAAAATAAATAAATATTCACACCACACATTATTTTGTTTAAACCACCATTAAGTACAGCAAGGATCAAAATCAGCCGTGCCGCACACCTGTCGAGGGCGTACTCTGCCTCTCAACTTATGACAGCTGGGATGGCCTCTAGCCCCGCCCCCTACACTGAATTAGACAAGTGGAAGAAAATAGATGGATGAAGGATCCAAATCAAGTTATGCTTATCTGATGGTGCCCCCACCTCCAGAGGCTGCATGCCCCACCGTTAGAGAACCACTGCACTACTATAAGTTGTGATAATAACATTCTATTATTAAGCATCATACAAAATGATGAGTGATAAGTGATTTTAAACAGGACCTTTACTGCTCATTACCAGCTCCAATGGTTTTATTCTTGGACTCTATAAGAGCAGCTTTGCTTTGATCCCAGCTCCAAACAATCTCACACTGGTCCCCAGCTCATCAGTTCTCTGAAACAAGCTGTTTTAGTTCCTCTCCTTACATACTTCCTTTAAGCAAACTTTGCCCTGATTGGTTGCCCCTCGCAAACAAAGTGTAAAGAGCGGGAGGGATCTGAGATGACCATATCAGGACTATGGTTGCACAGCCAAAAGTCGGGAAAAACATTTCTGGAAAGAGTGTTCAGAGAAGCCTGAGTGTTTAGTCACAGGGATGACTGACTGTTTCTTTCAAAATAGAAAGTCAAACCTCAGTTTTATAACAGAACTTTTTTCTTTTTCAAGCAGCTGCTTACCGATGATTCCTCCGACATCATACCACACAGACAGGCGGTCGGCCTGGGCTTCCTTCCACTTGTAGTTGTTGCTCAAGTAGAAGGGAAGCCAGAAGAAGAAGGAGTAGTTGACCAGCTTCAGACATGCATAAGCCAGGGAATACTGCAGTGCAAGCGAGACAAAGTCATCACACTATAAAAACATTGTTATATAGTTTTATATAGTTCGTCTTCTTCACACTCACAGGCAACACCCCAGGAAGACAGAAAGCCTTTAAGAAGCCGATGGCCTGTGGAGACTCAGCTGGAGGCTCTACAGGCTGCTCGACAGACTGGCCTCGCCTGCTGTACTTCTCCACCTCCACCTCATCCTCCTCGTCGCTCATCAGAGGCTTGTGGCTGTCTGTGTCTGTCTCAATGGGGCTGAGTCCAGTTTCTGACTCCAAGCTCAGACCTGACACACACACACACACATTAAAGGAGACCATAAGTTTAATCAAAAGTTTAGCTTATTCAAACTGTTTCAACTTGAGGTAGAGACGAGTTCACACCTCTCATGGAAAGAAGTTATAAAAAGTAAAGATACAAAGTTGATGGTATTTCAAAACAAGCTGAAACCTGATCACATAGTATATGCACCAATGTATTAAGAAGAAATGAGGGTTATAAATTTTTAAGCATTATGGAGAATATGAACACATATGCAACATTCTGGGAAGTACTTTGAGTCACCTTAATATATTTAAAGCATGCAAAAACAAAAAAAACAAGCAAACACCCTGCAAATTTTTTACATTTTTAACATCTAACTTGCTTCCTGAAGTCCTTACCAACTTCCTTTGGGGAGGTAAGCAGGCCGAAGAACACGACCACCCCTCCCGCAAACTGCACAACAGAGGTCACCAGGAAGGCGTACTGCACACAGCAACAGTCAGCACATTATTTCAGTGCTTAGTTGTTGGCAATGTTAAGTGGGGCAGGGGGGGGCAACAATAAAACATGTTTGTCTATATGTGCTTCACCTCATATCCATATTTGAGAACACTGGAAGCAAGGAAAGCACCCAGGATGTTGCCTACAGAGGCGCATGCACTCCACAGGCCAAACACAAAACCACGACTGAAAAAGAGATAAATGGCATTAAGTTTATTTATAGAACAGCTTTAAGTATTTTTTACTCTGTCACTCGCCGTTTTTAATATGAGCAGAATATGCCCTGCTGCAGAGCAAAACTGGGTCTAAATAGGCCTATGTTCTCACTGTGGCACCAGTGAATAGAGGCTATTGATGGCGAGTGTGAGCATCTGTATTTCCATTTGGGTGTGTATGATGAAGGTCGACTTGGCAAATATGAGCCTGACTAATATTTCTGGGTTGGACAGATGCTGTGTCTGTGATCCAAACTCATCTGGCAGCCGTTAAGGCAAAGATAATGACATTCACAGAAATGACACGCACCCCGCCTTCCCGAACCAGTTGCCCATGACGGCCACCACGCAGGGCCAGACGGCCGACTGCAGCAGGCCGTTCAGCACCCACAGGCTGCTGTACAGGTAGATGTTGTAGATGTGGAGCCATTCAGTCAAAGTGCCAAACACAAACTCCTGCAGAAACATGCACAGCTTTCTTGAGTGTTTGGTGTTATAGTTGTCAGAAACTTTACTTTTTGTGTGGATTTTATACAGATACCAGCAATGATTAATGCAAAAACCACCACCCTAATAATCAATCATATAATTCTGTACTATGTACTAACCACTGCAGCAGAGCCACACAGGCCGAAGCAGAGCACATAGCGGAGGTTCACTCTGTCTCCAATCATACCACTCAGATACAGACCCTGTGTGGACACGAACAAAAAAATGGAGAAAATAAATAAATAAATAAAAGTCTGATCTGATTTTGTTCAAATTACAGGCATAATGTACTTTCTCAGTGAGTTCCAAGAACAAATCTGATACTTAGTGTTACAGAGATGTGCTGGCCTTTGTTTTACTCTTATCATAATCCACACAGGTCACCAGATGGTTCAAATGATTTCCATTCCTGAGTAAATGCAGGCCCAACTTGGCACGGGGTCGATACACAAAATTATCTTCTGCTCACAGTTTTACCAATTTGTGTGGCAGACGCATCCTAATAAACAATGAAAATCATGTACTCACCACTGCATATGAGAAGAGGAAGATGGAGTCCAGAATCCCCAGAAACAGAGTGGCCTGCTTTTCATCCTCAAACAGACGATTATCCTGCCAGGTCTGGGACAGTCAGAGAAAACGTGATTGTGCAGAGTTCATACAGGCTCTTAGACCAAGGACGTGACTGTAAAAGTTTTGCTTTTGTGCATCAGGGATTAAGTTAAACTGCAGAGAAGCTAAGTGTGCACATTGAAAAACAATAACACACAAAAAAAAGTAAAAAAAAAACAAAGGCTTTACTTTGGAATTGTGGCCAGCCAAAAATATTTCTGACTTATTTTAATTTCAGCGTTGTATATGTGGGAGACACATTGTTCTGTGCTGTATGCTCATTACCTCGCCAGGCGAGAAGTCAGGTGAGCTGTCATTAAGAATGAAAGGCGTCCACTGAGCTGAGATGCTCACTTTCACATTGCTGAATGTCTTCCTGGACGCATGCAGCAACACGTAGCTGGAAAGACAGAAAGCAGTTTTACTCAGAAAGGAATGACAAAACATATGTGGACAAACATTTACTGAAAGTGCAGCGCAGTTATTTCATTCTTATTTAATATGATGGATCAATTAAAGGTTACATTTATGAGTTTTGAACATGCTTTTTGTTTTGAACACGGATTTTTGAGGGCTCTTGGGTACAACAGCTCTCTACTTGTAAATAAAAAGGTAAAATTCCAAAGTAATGTCATTTCAGCTGTGCAAGAAACACTGAAATTACATACTTAAAAATGAAAATGAAAAAAAAAAAAACCCCAAACAAAATCCACTTCCAAAACAACTGAATGCTTAAGCCAAATTTATGCTTGTAATAAAGATTTCATGCACAAATGTCCGATGCCATGGCAACAGCAATTGCTCTATATGACTTTTACTTGAACCAAAATAAAGCAAAGCCTATTATATGATACACACTGTCTATTTAAAACGACATTAATTTCTTTGCTAGATTTGTTAAATAAAAGAAAACTAAAACTAAACGTTAGTAGCAAAAATAGGGTTACAGCGAACAACTAATAAACCTCCACAGTGAATAGGGATGTGCATTTCCATGCATATGATTTGATCAAAAATTGTTAAAAAACAAACAAGAAAATGGATACATTTATTTTTTCCTACACTCTAATGTGTTTCAGAGTATGATAATAAAACAAGACAGATAAATCTGAGCTGATTTAATCTCTCATAGATCTTTAACTTGACCTCACAGCTCACATGCATTCACACTGCATTAACTATATGGCTAGATTGGACTTGCTGGGATTAAAACTGCTGCAAAAAATGTGTGTAAATTCCATCATTCCAGATACAGTTTCAAGTTTTCAAGTTTGTGCAGCTCTTGTCAGTTTTCTGTTAGTCTGTGGATATCTCACGTAGCACAATGTTATCTAGACACCGGCACAGGATGACATTTGCATTCCTACTCAAGGCTTACAGGAAGTTCTATAGGGCGGGGTGACTCCAAATTACCTAAAGAAGGTGAGAAGAAAGACAACCAGATGATGATGAGTGTACTGTGACAGAGAGGCACAGCATGATGGAGGCATCACAGGAGCGGCCAAAACAAGAAAGAGGAGGAAGGTGTTGGTGAAGGTCTTCGAGGACAGGGAGGGGGTTCAGCTAGAGTCTTCCACTATACCACATGGGACAAACACATCACTAGACGTGCCTGGAGAAGAAAGAAAGCCAATGTCAAACTAAATAACGTATTTTTCATTCAGCACTGATTATAGGACAGGGCTGCAGACACAGACCACAGGGGAAACTCCTCTGATTACATAAAGAAGGCAGATTTTACAGAAGCCTATGGGAAAACAACCCCTCAGCTCCCCTTATCTATCACCTGTGTAAACACTTTCCTTATGAGCTTATGGCTTCAGCAGACAGTCACAAGTTTTATCTAATAAAACACACTGTTTGTGTTGTCAATTTTTATCCCAACAAAAGTGAAACACAATGATAAAGCAGGGTTTTCTTTAGGCAAGGCCTAACAAGACTGACCAGTATGGTGCTCGGCCCTGGTTTTAAAACCAGGATGGGTAACATCACTCTGTTCAAAGCTTCACACCAATACACCCTGACCTCACTATCCATATGGTGGGTACATCCAGCTATCATATACAGTCTATAGTTCAATGGAGACTGTGGGATAAATATTATTGTGGCTCATTAATTCGTTTCAAGTCTCTGATAATTCCAATATGGCAGCCAGTCAGTACTTCTTGTTAAAGAACTATGTCCCCATAGGTTAAAAGATAAATATGAAGTAATGCACCTCGTCTGAAAGGTGGGATTTGTGTGTTGCCTTAAAAAAAAGAGGGCTCAATGGACTCAGTGTGCACTAACTGTCTTCATCATTCCATCCTGTTCAGCTGTAACACTGCTTTGCTTCATCTTTATAGCGCTCTACCAGCTCAGAATACATGGACCAAACTGATGGCAAAATTCTGGTGAGCTGCTGATGACCTGCTTGCTTAGCATGACTATTTTAATGCTTGGACCAATTTCTCGAAGTCAGTTTGAGATCTGAGTTTTCTAACTCTCGACACATTTGATAAAAGTGGTCGAAAGCAGGTGTGAAAAATAAAAATGAAAGTCACTTCGAGTACTTGACACGGGAAATCCTGAGGGGCCGGTGTTGTGCCAAAAAGTGATTGCCTGCCAAAAACTGATTTCCGGTATTTGCCAAAAACTGATTGCTCGTATTTCAACTGCTATAAGTAACTTGTTGGGCTATAATATGTGAAACATATGTCAAATGTATCCCTTGTGGATGACATAAAGTCATCTTGAGCCACAAACAACATTCGTGTAACAAGGTAGAAGCCGCAATCAGTTTTTGACAGTGACTTTTATATAACATTTATTTATGCAGTTACAAAAATCTCATTAACATAAAAAATGTCTTTTGTAAGAGTAAGTTGGCCAAGAGGACAGCAGACATGGCAGCAAATATTACAATAGTTCTGTAAAATTATTTTAAGTGGGGATAAAGGACCGGATTGGTTATAATGTAAGTACAATAACACAGACTTATAAAGATACTTGAAAAACAGATAATTTTTTAATTCTATATATAACCCCTTTGTAAACCCGAAGCCTATTTACCAACATACGTAAAGATATTACACATAAAAAATACACAGAAACATTGGAAATCAGTTTTTGGCAGTATTACACAGTATCTACAATAGTTTGTACACCCTTGTTTAAACTCTAGTTTTAAACTAGATGCAATACAAAAACAAAACTCTGTAACAGTGGCAAATGAGGTGCATGGGAAAGTTTAATCATGGACACCTCTTTTCATTCATTTTGCTGTTATAGAACCTTCATATAGGACAGAAGTGTCTGACAAGCTCCCAGAAGACAAAAAGGATCTAACAAAAAATTGTCTGCAGTGTGGGCTATGCTGTGCACTTAATACAGCACACTGGAGGAATATGACCGAGACGTGCTGTGCTGACAAATTTCGATAGCTCGGAACAGACGGGCTTTTGTTTTGAACTAAGCAATCACAATTTTATGGACTCCGTGGTTAAATAATGATTTACGTCTTCGTGGATCAACGACACATCTTGCCACTGAAGTTATAAACCCTCCACTGTTGTTCTGCCAACCGAATTAACGTTTATTTTGTGAAAAGAAGCTACTGCCACACCTACAGAGCAGTTTCTCTCCACCTCGGCTTTCTTAGTAACAAGCCGCATACTGGTTCGAGCCTTTCGAGTCAATTCCGGGTTCGTTGCGCCTTTAAAATCACCACAAACATCTCCGAAAAAACAGCTGACTGCTACTAACTCTTTGAAAACAAAAACATATGCTGACCTTTCAGCTCTGAGTCCCGTTGGCTAGCTTGCTCTTGATGAAGCGTCAGTTTTGTGTTTACTGTGTGTTGCCCCGTCACTCCAAACGTCAACTTTCGCAGAGCGCCAAGGCGCGCTGCTGCCGCCAGTAGGACAGGAGTGGAATTACAGCTCCCCCCACCGCCCCAAAAATAACAGCTGGGATTGACTGTTGAAAAAAAAAGTGAGCCAGCTGCTCACATTTCACCTGCTGCCGTGCCACTTGTTCGCGAGAACCCAACTTTCATTGGCTACAAGCAAATGTATTTACAGTTTAAAAACTGCAGCGCCAAAAAAGTCCGTTTACAGCAGGGTTGCAGCACTTGAACTTGGACAGCACTACATTTCTGGTAAGCATTTGGCAATTATGTAGATTTATCTAATCGTATAGTTGATACATATGTATGTAATACTTTTACAAAGCCTTCTAGCTTCTCAAACATCCAAAGCTTCACGTCCATTCACGTGCAAGAGCAACGTGGTACGCGGTTGGGTGTGGTGATAAAAGATGTGAGTAAACTTGAAGTTTAAAAGTTGAAGGATTTAAATCCACGCTTATATGTAGCAAATGTAAATAAACACTCCCATAAATATTTATATCAAACATTTGCATAATGACAGTCAAAAGTACAAACAAATGTAGAATTTTCCTTTTTTACATGTTCTCCTATCAATTTCTGTATGACAGTGAACGTAACGTCATTGGAAATCATTGGAGGGGGGTTGTGCAGCTGCACAAGCAGCTGGAATGAAAAACAATTCCAGTGAATTTCAGATTTGGAGGGAAAAGCCGTAATATGATGATGTCTGTCCCACATTCCACAAATTTCCACACAGCTTGTGGATGTAAAGTATGGGATGAAATAGTTTTAGTTAGCATCAAGAGACATCTATCCATCCATTCATTCGTACACAGCTCGTTTCTGAAGCCAGCTCTAAGTGAATCAACAGTAAAGAAAGGGAGAGAGAGAGAGAGAGAGAGAGAGAGAGAGGGGGGGAGGAAGTCATATCCAGGGTGAGGGGAGAGAGAGGGTGATTAGAGGCGAAGCAGGGAGAGGGGGGCACGTTCAGCACTGTGTCTTCAAGGCTCACTAAGATAAGCAGTCGATGAATTGTTTCAAGGCTTAGAAAATCTATTTGAACCTGGGCATATAAACTGCACACTACAGCTGTTTTGGAAGTTATACCAATGGATACTGTTATAGCAGCATGGGATGCACTGTGCTCCCATTCCACTGATGAACACATGAAAACTGTGCAGCGAAAGGAGGTAAGAAACTGATTTAATGTTTTAATTTGAAAGGAGATAATGTTAGAAATGATCTGATTTCAGCAGAATATGCACTGTGCCCATGAGTTTGTCTTTGCCAGAAGAAACAGATTACTGCAGAATATAATTTCACTGTATCTAAATATACACTCCTACGCTTTGTTTGACACACCTGCTGAACTGCTTGTTAACACAAATATCTCATCAGCCAGTCACATAAGAGCAATTTGGGCCATTTAGGCATGGTCAAAACAGCCTACTGAAGTTTAAACTGAGCATCAGAAGGAGGAAGATAGGTGATTTAAGTAATTTTGAATGTAAAAGGGTTGTTGATACCAGATCAAGTCAGGTCAAGTACTTCCAAAACTGCTGTTCTGCTCATATTTTCCCACACACCAAAGATAAAGTATGCAGTGAGCAGCAGTTCTCTGGGCAAAAATCCATTTGTTGATGCCAGAGGTCAGAGGAGAATGGCTCGACTGCTTCAATTTAATAAGACAACACTACCACAAATAACCATGTGTTACAGTCAAGGTATGCAGAATACAGAATACAGCAGCAGAAGACCATACCGGGTGCCACTCCTGTTAGCTAAAAACAGGAAACTGAGGTTACAGTTCACACACAGGCTCACCAAAAGTGGACAAAAGATAACTGAAAAATCCTCTACTGTGACAGTGAGCTGGTAGTATCAGAAGACATAAGAGCATGGATCCATACTGCATTGGATCAACAGTTCAGGCTCGTTCTGGTGGTGTAGTGATTTGGGGGATATTTCTAGCCACACTTTAAACTGAGCATCATTTATACACCACAGCGTACCTGGCCAAAATCTCTGAGGGACGTTTCCAGCACCTTGTCGGTGAAGAATTAAGGCCATGACGGTAAAAAGGGATCCAGCCTGGTACAAGCAACATGTACCTAAAGGGGCCACTGATTGTATGTTTGCTAATAAAGTAAGATTGAAGTGGTGCTTTTTCTAATTCTAACTAGTATTGTGTATCTTGTTGCCAGGATGTATCTTCTAGCAAATGGTGTAGCTCTAAATGGCTTTTTTTTATAGCCAGTCAGCTACCCTACAGCCTTAAGGGTGGTATGTAGTCCTTATGCACATCTGTCATATCATTTGGAGTGTATATCAATAAACAAATGATGGCAGGGGCCTCACATATGGGAAATCACCAAGCCCTGTTTTAGAGGACGCTGAACTACAAGAACATTGACCTCGAAGATGTGAAAGTACGAGAATTTGCACAGCAGCTTTGTCACTGCAGGGGTCAAATGTTTGGAAGTGGTGGAAAAACGAGTATACTACAATACACTAAAGGAGAGGAAAGAAAAGGCAGGCCCTAAATGACTGCTGAATGAAGTGTTAGTTAGTGTGATGAACTACTTCGGGGAGTTGCACTTGAGTCTCTGGCTGTCATGGTTTCTTTGATTTTGCCCAGCTGTCCTGTGGCCCGAATGCTGAAGTTTACCAGCTTAATGTTTAATCTACTAAAAATGCAATGTGAAGACTATATAACAGTGTAAAGCCGGATAGCTATTGTCAGTGGGAGCAAAACCACAACAACCGCTAATGTGCAATTCAACGAACAAGCAAAATCAGAGAAGATGCTGACAGAAGTTGCTTCTATGTCTCTCTTTCTCTATCTCCCAGGTGTGCAGTGATCATGGAGGCCGCTGAGAGAATGAAAACAAAGCAAGATTACATCAACTCATCTATCAACAGGTTTGTATCTGACCAGGTTTACCAGTGAGGCATTAAAATAGGACACGGGCCTTCACAAATTTCTCCCTGAGCCCTGAGAAAATAAGAAACCCTGTTAGGCTGCCCTTTAATCATTACATCCATTAAGGGAAAGTCAGAAAAGGTCTTTCAACTTAAGGCTTCCCATTTCCTCCCGTTTATTTATTAAAACATAACAGTTTGATGAAATGGGCTCCAATCCAAGCATGTGTTTATTTAGCGAGGCCGATGAGAAGATGCTCGGTCATAGGCTTGTCCTCTGGCATTTACTCTCAGGATGGATTTTCCCACTGTCCAGAAAAAGACTGAATGTCCCCTAGCTGGCAGTCACTGTGACCATACTGGGAAGTTCAGGGAACTCTGCTAGCAGTAGGTTATTCTTTAATTGGTATTCCATTTATTTTCAATTTTTCTGATTGAATTTGGGAATGTGGAAAAGTATGCATTAAAAAAAAATCCAAATAAATGTTAACGTGTTATTCCAGGAGACCCGAGCTGGAGATGGTAGACTATGTTCGACAGATTTACCCAAGCCTCCAGTTCGCTTTATATTTTCTTTGTTCTTCCAAGTGGAAAAGTATATTTATTTGACTTTATTGCAGATGCTTCAATTTTGCATCATAACTGAGGGTTTTTTCCACACACTAGGGGACAAAACCACAACTGTGCTCTGAAAGCCATTCTTTTCTATGGTTTCTATTCCTGCTGGCCGTGGCGACGTGAAATACGTTCACACAAGCCATCTATCCATACATTTGCTTCTGCTTATCCTTTTCAGGGTCCACTGGGGCGCTGGAGCCTAGGCAGGGTACACCCTGGACAGGTCGCCAGTCTGTCGCAGCGCATTCACACAATCATTACAATATATGACATGCATAAACTGTATGTAAACACCCACATGTGGTTGAAAAAAATGACATAAAACTTGCAGAGTGCAGCAGCCAGTGCAAGAGACATTTTGGGTTGTTCGATTTACCCGGAAGTTATCATTGCGTCATGTGATAATGTGCGATTTGCTTTTATATTTCAAGCATTTCTAAAATGATTTCCTATTTTTATTTTTAGGCTAAAGAGGGGCTCTCCGGTGGGGGAAAGTGGTTTCTGTTTCGCTTCAGTAGAAAACAAGGGAGGTGAGCACAGAAGAGAGGGAACACTAAAACACCCCTTTACCCCACTGGAAAACCTCATTAACCAGAAGGAAGAATCATCCATGATGGCCCACAGGAGGTCGAGCTTTGACCCTCAGAGCAATGACAATGCTCTCTTAGTAGGAGTCAAGCTGCCCAGATCAAATGGCTGCAGCATCAGGGACAAGATTTCACTATGGGAGGGCAAGGAACCCACTCATTCATCTCTAACCTCGGATAACGTGGGCCAAAGTAGCGGTGTAAAAAGGACAGACTGGCTGCCAAAAAGCAACAATAAATGTATAGAAGACAAGCAAAGTGCAGAAAGTTGCACAAAAGTAGCCCATAAGGAAAAGCAGGATCTTAGGAAAGAAAGTGTAGGAAAAAATGGAGATTCCAGGCCTTGTTCACCGGTTGAACCCACAAAACAGCAAAGAGGAGCATTCAATATCAGTAAGCCTGGTAGCAACCAAGTAAAGGAAGACTGTAAAAGAGTTGTAGTTCACAAAGAAAAACAAGAACACGAGAAAGAGAATGTAGAAAAACTTGGGGATTCAAGGCCCTGTTCGCCTACATCAACAGATAAACAGCAGGTGGGAACCCTGAAAAAAAGCATTGACAGGAGAGCAGCAGAACAGACGAGTCATGAGAAGAGAGCTGTATTCAGTCTTTTTAAAAAGCTGGAGGCTATGGGGGGGAACCATGGAAAAATGCCCCCAGAGCTTGGAAACTACTTCAGCCCACCGAGCAAGGACAAGCAGCTGGAGGTGAGGAAAAACGAATCTGAAGCTTTAGCTCAAAGAAGCACAGTTGCAAGATCTGGGACCAAAGAAAAGAAGGAGCAGCATGAAAATGTGTACACCGAGCCAGGTGCACCCCCCATCAACCCCGTCCCTAAACCCCAACGAACCTTCCAGCACCCAGCTACTGCCTCCCTGGGAAGGAGGCAAGGCAGAGGGCAGAGGAACCTCCCGCCACTACCGTCAGTAGCTTCGAAAACTTCCTTGAAACCTCCCTCTGGCATCTACGGAAGACCCAGAGGTGAGAGAGTCCGGGACAGCTTCAACAGGTATCCATGGATTAGAAAGATTATTTGCTTGGTGAAGTTATGCCAGCTGTATGTAATGTATTAACTCATGCTTTCATCTCATGATGACAGGAGATCCTTTGAGTTCGAAGACCTTGCGGGGTCAAATGGTCTGCTCTTCTCTCGCTCGCTGTCTCAGGAACATCACTATGAAGACATCCTGGGTCAGACACCAACCTGCATTATCCATTGAATACCTTTATGAGCAAATTGTAGTGGAAGTGTAGTTAGATGGGATGCAGTTGATTCCAGAGCTGAGTTTTTTCCTCTTCTACATGCTAATTGTAACATGCAGATACAGTATTCAGCAGAAAACAATCAAGTATGAGTACAATTTTTGTTAAACGTGTAAAAAAAAAAAACAACCCCTCCTCAAAACTGCCAGGTAAACTACTTTACCACTTTTACTGCATCAGAAATTAAGTCCAAAGTGTCATGGCAGGACTGCAGCCCTGCTTCACTGTAAAATACTGAATAATGTTAACTTTGTGCACAATTATCAGACATGCTTGAAAACTTGCGTCAAATGCGTTACTTCTGGTTTTTCTGCAGACTCGTCAAATGAGAACCCGTATGAGGATATAGAGTTGGAGAGCCAATGCTCCCAGCAGTCTTTACCTTCCTCTCCTGGTGCTGACACTGCTAAGGTTAAAGTATACCCTGAACTTGAAACAGCAACTACTTGGTTTCAGTAGTTAGAAATAATTATGGTTATTATTATTTATTTATTTTCTGTCCATAGGCCTCCAGACCAGGGTTCTTCAGGCAGAATTCAGGCAGAAGCTTTAAGCTGCTGGACATGCGGAGAACCAACCAGCAGATCCATAGCACTGGAAGCAGTAGAGGTGTTTCATCTCCACCCCAGCTCAGCCCTCCATCTACCCCCACCGGACCTGAACAAGCCTCCTGGCTGCCCGGGGATTCCTATGGCCGCACCTGCCGGAGAATACCGACGGTCTGTGTTTGTGCATGTTTTTTTTTTTTTTGCTGCAGAATCTTATCACATCCATTTTGAACAGTCGGTTTCTTTTATTAACCCTGGCAAATTATTAAGCACATACTATTTAAGACTAATTTGCATGGTTAGTGCTAGTTTTTTACTGGAATGACAACAGCTGGGCACTGATTTAGTGTTTTTAATTGGAGAAAACAAGCACTGCACTGTTTTGCTAGTGATGGATTAGTAGTTGTACCTCGCTTAAGAGCAAAAATAATCCTTTCCTCACTTTTTCAACTTTCCTACTGGAATGTACTGAAGTCGGGGGTGACTTTGCTCCCAGTTCTGATTTCCGAAGCAAATGGAACGTTGCATTAGATTAGGTATCACTGTGTTGGTGTTGTTCCTGGATAATCAAAATAAATGTTGATCCAGCTTCTGCAAGGGACCAATCATGTCATAAGTTTGTGACATGGAAACATCATCACACCACACACCATAACCATAACCCTCAACTCCAATCCTAACTGCCTCCGTTTTTGGATATTTTCCTATACATCAGATACAGCCTCTTTGCACACAGATATCACGCAGTAGTATTTACTGGCACTGAGACATATTTTTATTTATTCCTTTGGACAGGTTGTACTCAGGATCAACAGCATATTTGAAACTCGGTCCAGGAAAAAGCATCTCAGAAGGATCTATCATTATGCTGAGACAAGCTCGGGCAGAGGTGACAGTGTTAAAAGGAATGAAAATTGATTGTAATATTTATTTTACTGTCTAGTAAGTTTGTATTTTTGGGTTTTAATTTACAGTAACAGATGAGAACAGTGACTCTGAGAGTGAAATTGAAGAAAGAGCAAAAGGTAGGGTTTCAATTATTCATTTATCTGTCATTGTTTCTTTATTTTTCACACTGAGGTGTATAATAGTGCTCTGGCTTACATCCTTTCTTCCAGCTCACCGCCAGCGTCTCGTGTCGGTGAAGTCTATACTGAGCCAGCCGAGCCAGGCTCAGGTCCACACCAGAAGACACTCACTCGAACAGGAGCTCCATCAGCGCAAACTTTTTGAATATTTCCTGGTTGTGTCGCTGCAGAAATCAAAGGCTGGAGCGCACTATCTACCAGAGGTCACACAGCAGTTCCCTCCTAAGGTCCTTGAATCATGTCTCATTTTTGTAGTAGTTTAATTTAAGACCAAATACATTAAAAAAGAAGAAATGCAAGAAGTGGTAACTGATCTTAAATCTCTCACCTCATTTTAACTGCAGCTGGAGCGAACCTTCAAGTTCATGAGGGAGACGGAGGATCAACTGAGGATCATTCCTCAGTTCTGCTTTCCTGATGCTAAAGACTGGGAGCCGGTGGAGAGATACCCAAGGTGAGGAGTGTGAAATGAACAGGGCGACACACTTATCTCAATATAATAAACACTGAAAATTCAACTCTTTATACCACGGGAAACACTATCAATTTCATTAATAGTGTTGACTTTTACAGTATATGTGTATTTTCTCTTTGAAAAGTAAAAATACACTAATTATATTTTTGTCATGGCTCTTCCCTCGCAGTGAGATGTTCTCATTTGTTTTGACTGGAGTGGATGGGAGCCGAAGGTTTGGATACTGCCGGCGTTTACTGGTAAATAGAAATCGTGTGCCGTCACCGAACAGGAAGTAGCTAAATACCACAATGACGGCTGAGTAAATAAGCATACCAGAATAGTGTGCCTGTGCCTGTGGGAAAACAGCCCATCTCAGACTCTGGGCGGAAATGTGTGAGACTGGGAACTGTGTATGTGCGGGTGCGCATGTGTTTCTGCTTATGCATTTCTGTAGGAGGAGTGTGTGTATTGCAATACTGTTGATTTATATACTAGTCTGTCCTCATGTCTAGGAGTACACTAGTGAGTATTATGTGTCATATTTTCATCTTTTTCTCACAGCCTAGTGGAAAAGGCAAACGTCTGCCAGAGGTCTATTGTATTGTCAGCCATCTTGGCTGCTTCAACTTGTTCTCCAAGGTAAATCACTCCTCCGCAGATAGCATCCTTTATTACCCTATATTGTCATTGTCCATGTCCATGTACAACAAAATTATGGGCACTCCACACCAACTGTGTAGGAATAATGTATAGATAGTAAGACACCGGGAATAAATAACAAACAGGACAAATATATACAGTCAAAAGGGATATATACAAAAAAAGAGAAAGGGACACATTGGAGACAAAGTGCTTGGAAATAGTGGAAGAGTCTGTATGCGAGTGGCCTGAGTGATGAGGGTTACTCAGACCATGGCGCAGATTAATATTGTGAGTGGGCAGGGGTGGGGTGTGGGGGGATAGTGCTTGTTAACAGTCTGAATGGCCCAGGGAAAGAAGCTGTTTGTGAGTCTGGAGGTGTGCGACCTGATTGACCCGAGGCACTGACCAGGTTGCAGCAGGTCAAACAGGTGGTGGGCGGGGTGCAAGGGATTACCTATGATGGCTCTGGTTTTGCTGGGAGAGGAGGATCTGGCGATGGCCTCCAGGGGTGACAGAGGGCAGCCACTGATTTTTTTTTTTTTTGGGTGGTGTTAATTATCCTCTGTGCAGCCTTCCTATTCTCAGTAGTGACCCCTTCATACCAAACACCCAGGCAGTAGGAGAGCACCCTCTCCACCGAGGAGCGTTAGAAGGCCAGCAGCAGCTTCTGGTCCCAGTTATTCTTCCTCAGGACACGGAGGAAGTGCAGCCGCTGCGGGGCTTTCTTTAAGGGGCGTTGGTGTTGTGGGTCCAGGTGAGATCGGTGGAGATGTGGGTGCCTGGAAATGAAGGTGGAGACAGATTCCACATGTTCTCCACTTAAGATGAGAGGGTGGTGGACCTGCCTGTGCCTCCTGAAGTCCATCATGAGTTCTTTTGTTTTAAGGATGTTCAGCTTTGGGTAATTTTCTGAGCACCAGCGGGACAAGTTCTCTACCTACGCCCTATACACTGTCTCATCTCCATCAAATATGAGCCCAACCACAGTGGTCTCATCAGCATACTTGACAATAACAATGGTTAGATGGGTTGGTGTAGAGTAGGGGGCTGAGAGGGCAGCCTTGCGGGGATCTGATACTGAGTGACACCAATAAACAACCTTTATTTGTCACATACACAATGTAGTGAAATGCTTGTGTCTGAGCTGCAGCATTCCAGGGCTTGTTTTTTGGGGGTTTTTTTTTAGCATGGCGGGTCTAGCCAGGACCCTTACTGGATAGCGGGTGGGAATCGAACTTGTGACTCCTGCTCCAAAGGTGTGTAGTCTTACTATCCAGAACCATGTCTGATCAGTTTGATCAGAGCCTGTACGTCACTCATCATCCAAGGTTTTTTAGTTAGGAAAAACCCAGATGGTTTTGGTCACTGTCACATTCTCTACGCAGCACTTACTGTAGAAAGGGACAGACTGAGTAAAGGTCTCCATGTCCTGCTGTTCAAAGATGGACCAGTCTGTCAAAACAGTCCTGTGGCTGGAGGATCATCTGGCCACATTTAATGACCTGGGTGCTTCAAGGGGTTTGTTTCCTGAGCAGGGTGTAAGCAGGGATGAGGAGCAGAGAGTGGTGGTTAGATTAAGGAAACTTAATATGTTGGTGGAATTTGGGGAGTACAGATTACAAATGAAATTAAGCTTGTTTTATATGCACGCATTCTAGGTGCTGGATGAGGTGGAGAGGCGCAGGGCTCTGTCTCCTGCCTTGGTCCAGCCTTTCATGAGAGCCATCATGGAGGCCCAGTTTCCAGCTCCTAGGAAAACCATCACCATCAAAACTTTTCTTCCTGGTTCAGGCACTGAGGTGAGCGACAGTGGAACCCCCCCACCCCCCAAAAAAGTAACAAACTGTAAGAAAAAGTCAGATAAAATAGTTAAAAATGTCTTTTTATTTGGAATCCTAAGCATAAATCAAATAATCTGCTAAGAACATTGCCATTTTTTTTGACCAGATTTTGAAATTTAAATCTCACTATACAAAATTCATCCAGTTTTGTTTCTTTCATCTAAAAAAACACTGCAAAAAAATGAAACCTTTATTGACACCCAGTAATTTGGAACTTTTACTACATTTTTTCCTACACATGTAAAGATTTGACAAAATATTTGCTGGCTAAATGTTTTTGCATTTTTGCCTAGCAGTTGTGGATGAACAGCTTATACAGTTCGCTAACCATAACTAGAGCTGAAAGTAGTTCAGATCCAGATTAAAATGACTTGAAATGAACATATTTAGAACCGAATGATGGAATGGATTTGTCAGTCCATCAGACACAACTTTGGTGTTACATTGAGTAAGCTGACAGGATCAAATCTTTTAGGTGATGGAGCTCTGTCGACCCTCTGACTCACGCCTGGAGCATGTGGATTTTGAATGTCTGTTCTCCTGCTTGAGTCTGCGCCTGCTTCTCAGGGTTTTTGGCTCTCTGCTGCTAGAGAGGCGAGTCATCTTCACAGCAGACAAGCTCAGGTTTGTCCCTTCATTTAAGCCATATTGTCTGTACACCAAAATCCATATCTTCCAGCTATATATGAAGCTGTACTGTTTATGCAGTTATGAAAATGGCAAATATTAGTTGAAAGCAGCAGGGGTGTTTTACGATAAAGTTACAGGATATGTGGGTGGTCTAGACTCACAATTTTAAATAAATTTAAGGCAGTCCCAGTTTTATTTAGGGAACATACCAGAGAGCTAAGGCCAGCTGAGTTGTTGACGTGTTGGGACTGGTTTGTTTGCTCTGCTGAAAGCCACTGGGAGTCAGAAAGATCAGCCACAGTAGTAGAAGACAGGAATGCAAAGTGCAGTGATGTAAATGAAAGAAGTCTGTAGGCTTGGTTTTCTCTCAGGGCAATGGTATTACATTAGAGAATGGCTAGTCTCTATTTAGACTGTGGTGCCCTCATGCGGTGAGAATAACTGATAATTCTCTCCTTTGTCTCATATAGACTAAAAGGGAAAGTCAGTTTTGTTTTGTTTTTTAAATTAAAATTCATTAAAAGCTCAATTTAATAATGTTCCACTGTTGTGTTCTCTGCTCCCTCCTTTAGTACTCTTTCCCAATGCTGTCATGCAGTCGTGGCATTGCTCTACCCCTTTGTATGGCAGCACACTTACATCCCAGTGCTGCCCTCAGCTATGCTCGACATCGTCTGCACACCAACCCCTTTCATCGTGGGCCTGCTGTCCAGCTCCCTGCCCCAACTCACTGAGCTGCCCCTGGAGGAGGTCAGAGGAGTAATACAAGTGTCACTGCAATCATATAGGAATACATTACTTATGAGCTGCTGTGCAGAGAAATAACCTTTTTTCTGTGTACAGGTTCTGGTTGTGGATCTTGGGAATAGTCGATTTCTAAGACAGGTCAGATATTTTTTTAAAGGCGTGTGTGTGTGTTTATGGTTTGTCACACTCTGTATCTGTGTAGATGAAATTGTTTCAGCCTCACCCAGACTTTCTCAAAAAAAAAAAAAAGCGTTGTAGCCAAAGAAAAATTAAAAAAAAAAGCCTTAAATGTGTATTGTTTTTCAAATGGTCAGTGCGTATGTGACTTCTTATAGAAGCCTGCTTCCAGCACTGGAAAAAAAAGGTGCTTTCTGTCACCCAGAAGTTAAAACTTCTAGTTATATTCACAGAAGTCTGAGTTAGTAAGTTGAGATTTTAAGATAATAACCTGAAACTTTGACTTCTGGGCGACAAAAAAATGTTTGTTTTTTCAGTGGCAGAAAGTTTCCATAACTGTTCTTAGCTAGTCATAGAGCAAAGAAATCAAAGGTAGTTATACCATAACGTAAGTGCTTTTGCAGCAAGAGAAAGTTTACAGCACTTTTTGTATTGACTTCACTTTTTTGAGATCTAGAGGCTATATTTATCTTTCATAATGTTTCCAAGGTTACATCTACCTATCTATGGTTTATGAATACATTTTCTTTCCTGTTATCTCACATTTAGTTGGACGATGAAGACTCCATCCTGCCACCTAAGCTTCAGACGGCTCTGGAGAACGTTCTGGAGAGGCGAAGAGAGCTTGCTAATGAGCGAGGAGGAGATACAAGCAGCGGTGAGTCAAACTGAGGACTTTTTTCTATGACTCTACAGTGTCATAGAGGCTTCTTTGGTGGCTTTGAGGCTTCTTTATGGTTAAACCTAGAACACAAACATGGTTGTGGTGACAACGCTTATGTGCTTTAATGTGGATCTGCTGTATATTTACCATGTTTACCACCAGGTTTTAGTTGGTGCCAGAGAAAAAGTCAGTAGTCACTGTAGTTCAAAGACTTGATCCCCTAATAATTTGGAATGTCATGAAATAATTCATACTGGGGTAAAGGGATAGAAAGACTAACTAGAAGATAAAAATTTCTGTAAACATCTTTTTGAACATTATGTAAATGGTTGATCAGCAAGTCGACTTTGTTATGTTTTATATTACCACGTCTAACATCCCGTCTCCAGACTCAGGCCATCTTAGCACCATTGTGTCCGAGGCCTTTGTTCGATTCTTTGTGGAGCTGGTAGGCCACTATCCTCTCTTCATCACCGGCGAAAGGGAGGACGGCTACTCCTCTTCATCCTCCTCCCCTGCCTCGTCCTTCTTTCAGCGAGAGGGTTTTCGCAAAGCCATCCCATCCAAAACCGTGCGCCGCTTCTTGGAGATCTTCATGGAGACGCAGATGTTTGGCTGGTTCATCCAGGAGAGGGAGCTTCATAGGCAGGCTCTCAGAGGTACAGAGGCACAGCAGAAAGAACAGGAATTTTGTCTCAAAGTGTGTTTTTTCCCAGAGGTTTCTTCCTGTTGAAAGGGAGTTTTTCCTTCCCACTGTTGCCAAGTGTATGCTCATAGGGGCTCATCTGATTGTTGGGGTTTTCTCTGTAATACCTCATAGTAAAGCCTTGAGAGCACTTTGAGTTGTTTTATCCCCCATTTTCAAAGGCTCAAAAGTAATTGGTCAAAGTAATATCATTTTAAATCAAAAGATTTTTTATACTTGGGTCAGAATCCTTTTGCAGCCAACGACTGCCTGAGGTCTAGAACTCCTCATCTGGGGCCTTTCTGTGTGGAGTTTGCACTTTCTCCAGTTCTCTCCAAGTACTACATCATCTTCCAGTCCAAAGACATCATAATTAGAATAACTGGTGACTCTAGATTGGCCATAAGTGACTGGTGACTTTTACAGACAGGATGGATAAATTTAATGGGTATGGGTGATGGGTTCTTCTAGCTCTTCATGATTGTTTTTGTTTTGCTTCTTTTAATCTCACCAGGACTGTTTGAAGTGAGAGTGCAGGAGTATCTGGATTCTATCCATGATAATGAACATAGGAGGGTTAACAGGTTTCTCAAAGGCTTGGGTAAGGAAACAACTGCTTTATATACACTGCTCAAAAAAAATTAAAGGAACTCTTCTTAAGGAGTGTGTAACATCAAGTCAGTGAAACCTTTGGGATATTGATTTGGTCAGTTAAGTAGCAGAGGGGGTTGTTAAACAGTTTCAGTTGCTTTGGTGAAATTAACAACAGGGCGACTTTTTTTCACTAGTTTTGTATTTGGCTAGGGTCAGTGTCACTAATGAGGTGATACCTGGACCCTACAGAGGTTGCACAGATAGTCCAACTACTCCAGGATGGCACATCAATACGTGCCATTGCCAGGTTTGTTGTGTCTCCGTGCACAGTCTCAAGAGCATGGAGGAGAATATAGCAGACAGGCTTTACTCTAGAATGGCTCTTAATCTATCAGTAGGACTGACATATAGGCAATGACACTCTGACTGCCATTAGGTATTGGGATGAAATCCTTACACCCGTTGTCAGACATTACATTGGTGCAGTGAGTCCAGCCTAATGTGGTCAGAGTATGCAGATATGATACCATGATACCATTGGCAGATTCCCACATCTAGGAGCTCTGTGGTGCCATGGTCCAGACCTAGGAGGAGATCCTCCAGGACACCATCTAGAGCTGTCAGGCATGCATACAAGCACATAGGCACCATATAAGCTACTGACTACTATTTTGAGTTGATTAATGAAATTTTAGTAAAATGGACAAACCTGCTGCATCATTTTTTCCAATTTGATTTTTGAAATCTCTTTGAATGCAGCCCTCTGTAGGTTGATACTTTTTATTTTGATCAAAGATATGGCATGCATTTATTCCACATTACCTTTCAAATTGTTCCTTTAATTTTTTTGAGGAAAATATTGTTTTGGGCTCATTCTCACTTTTGGTCACTTTGTGTGTGTGTCTTTTTTTTGTTCCAGGAAACAAAATGAAATTTCTTTCAAAGAAATAATACAACAAATAAAGCACTGAAACCAGGAAAGTCTTGAAGAACTACTAATGTAACAAAGAAAAACACAACCAAATTTTGTTCATCCTGATTTATGTCACTGAACGAGGGATTTTGCAAACAAATTAATCCTGCCAAGGGAAAAATGCTGCTGCATGTCACACAGATGAAAAACCTTGTTGATCCTTTTTATAACAGGATTCTTCAGACATCATCAGTTTATGCATGTCTGGTTTTGTGTTTGGTGTGTTGCTGTGAGCTACATATGGCTGAGGAATTAACCTGGATTAATGGGAAATAAATAGACTGATTAGTAGTAACAGTGGTAGTCTGGATTTGAATATAAGTTAAAGTGAAAGAAGCGTTCGCAGTAATCTTTTAAATCCACCAGGGGGCAGTAGTATATTTTTGCTGTTCAGACATATTTTGACAGTGACTGACCACAAAGTTACACCAAATAGCATTTCAGTTTTCTTTTATTCATAACATGACAACATCACATGCACTTTGAATAAATATCCTCTGGCTATGCTGTGGTGATTTCTTGTCTCGATGCTGTCATATTTTTTTCGTTGCCATCAAAGCAAATGGCAATATGTCATACAACCGTTGCATTACATGTTTAGATTCTCAGTGCCATTTTTGTAAATGTCTTTTCTCTCTCTTCCTCCTCCAGTTTGCACATTTTCAAATGATGAGCTTACTTTATGGTAAATACAAGATGTATCCAATGACACGGTGCAAATTTTACAATTTCCGTTTGTTACACGCTGGGAACAAGAGAATCAAAGCCGAGGGAATTGCACTCACTCATCATTTGTGTGCCAGTTTTATAACATGAGTAATCCACATGCCACCAGTTCCCTAACTACTGGCTGATGTGTTTGTATGTTTGAAGGTATTTGGTTCTTTCCTTTTCTTTCTTTCTTTTCTTTTTCTTCTTTTACTACAAAGAGCCTTGGTTCAGGGTTGGTGGCAGCTTTACTATTTTAGTCTCTGAGTCATGGAAACAAAGCAGATCCTCAGCCCACAAAGAGGAAACATCTTTGTCAGCAGGAAAACATAACACAGGTGCAGAGCAGAGCATAGTAGCGTATTGTCTTAGGGATGGTATGTTCAGTCCTTGCCTGTTGGGCACGCCTGAGAGCCCCTAACCTGTTACCTTGTAAATGGCAAGTTCACACACAGGCTCGCTGACACACTTGCTGATTCTAAACACAGATGGCCAAAGTGCAAAATCTATATTAAACAGACACACCAGACTTTAAAACCCACACGGTTCACATTTACTTCAGTACTTGCCAATCAGCCTTTGGGGCTGAAGTGTAGAGTACAAAAGTGCCAAAAACTGCAATTCCTCATAGGTTAACTCTGAGAAACTACAGTGACATCACCTGTTGTTTGGTGAAATCCCATTGTGAAGGCTTGAGATAAACATTTTTGACATAATCTTAGGGTTTTGAAACTGGGTGTAGATAAGGAGCAGACATGAATGCGAAACCATATAATCATTGGCTGATGACCTGGCAAACACAAATTAGTAGCCTATCCTATATAATGCTCCCATCTAACCCTTAGAATGACCATAATTTACTAAATGGACGGTCGGTCCTGAAATGAGCAACTGGCACCATCAGCTCAGCTGGAAGGAGGTTAATGAGATTCTGTTAGAGGGCAATAGAGGCCAAAACTGTTTTTGGCCTCTATTGCCCATTTTAGAACCCAGCCAAAATTTCAGTGATTTAGCTTTTTGAAATTTCAAAGATTAAAAAGAAACGGAAGAAACACCTTAAAGCAAGCTATGAGTTTTGTTATTGCAAAGTTTGCTGCACCAGAGGGCGCCCTGCAGTCCTGCTTTCCTGTTGACATGAAAATATTTTAGAAAAATACAAAGTCACATTTAATCAACAACATTATATAAGATCCAGTTCAAAGTCAATACAAATACACAATTTGAACATGGAGATGAGAGACGATGAAGGGATAGTTAAGCGCTTCTGACAGGGCTGTGGGGGCAATAAAAACACGTGTTCCCTGAATACACATGTTCAGTCGGGCTGTCACAGAGTAACAAATGTGAAAATCATACCACAACTTCCTATCTGGCTCCCAAGGTGGGAAGGCTGCTGTGCTGTGGGACAGGAGTCATCTCAGGAAGATGAATGGATGTGGTGAGAGAAGAGCACGGACAGCGGCTGGAATGTTTGCTCAACCCACTCAGGTTCTTGGAGTTATGAGTATGTGTGTGTGTCTGTGTGCGCTTGTGTGTGTAGAGAGGGGTGAACCCCAAACCCAATGTATCACATACTGTTTCCTGCTTAACACCTGGCTGCGGTTCAGGACAACCAGCTCGTTAGCGAGGAGGTAATTATGGTTCCGATTAATTCCAGTCAGCAGGGGTTGACCCCCGAAGCCTTACATCCTGCACTGGTGTATTTCCACAGCAAACCTCCCAGTGGAATATCTCCCACTGCTGAAAACACAAATGTCATGTGTTTTCAGTCAGCGAGAGAGGACTCTTATCTGGCACTTAGAGGCAACAATAGCTTGTTGAAACTTCGATAATTCTCGCTAAGTCCCTTTCACGGGTGCCTATTACCTAACTGCATTCCACCTTTAAGAGATGCTACACAGTGGTACCCTGACTTGAGCACAGCTACCTGCTGCAAAGCTCAGCTTGGCAATACAATGTAAGCCTGCAGGTAGGCTCACTATTCTCAGCAGAAATAAAATCATACAAATATCATGGCCCATTAAAACCAGCAGCTATTTCAACTGGAAAATCTCTTCAGAGATACGCCGACCTCATTTCGAGGCTTGAAAACCAGTGTTCGCAACTCTCTTGAGGCTGCCTCTGCTATTTACATGATTTATGGTGTCATTTATGGAGGCGTGGAGGTGCGGCAAGCAAAAGCAGCACTTTGCATTAATCAAAATGAAAAGTGCTATGTCGTTTTCTGCCATTTTGTTTTCAATTTTTTCTACCTTCTCTCCCACAACCCTCAATCAAAAAGGGCATTGTGGTTAGACTCCAGACGGATTTGGATTTTTTTTAAAAAAAGAAAAAAAAGCTCAGGGTGTTTCTAAACCCCAGGTGCTGCATGAAATTTTTCACAAATTTTGTGTGCCTAGGGTTTTCAAGTTATCACTACACAAATACGGTGCCTGGGGGGATGCCCATACAGTGCGCTTGTGCTTGCTGAAAGTTGGGGAAACCTTCCTATTTAGTCCAAAACATCTCACAGTAGTTCAACTTGCTTGATTCTGGCTGAAGAAAAGTAAGAAAGTAGGGAAGAATTTGATATCTGAGAAACTCTGATTGACCATGCACACTGAAAAATGCATGCAGATGTACACTACACACACACTCAGATGCACTGAAAGTTTCCTGAACTTGCACCCGTCAGCTTGTTTTTCAGAGCTGCAGGTGCAGTGTCCAGCTGCAGCACTGCCATACATGCCAGCGGCTTGAATCATTTCTCCCCCAACCACCCCTCTTCTGAGGAGGAGCCATCAAAGCATATGGAGAACATAACAGCGAGGCAGGAGGAGGTGGGGAAGGAGAACAGTGGAAACAGTGGAAAGAGGAGGAAAAGAAGAGGTGAAGTGGTAGGTGTAGAGGAGAGAGAAGGGGATTAGGAGGGGAGCGTTTCCATTCCCCTGCTGCTATGCTTGACCAGAAGCTAGCAAAGAGGACGAAAGAAGTGTAAGGAGGGGAAAAGGAGAGAATGGGGCGCTGAACATGTAACACAAGGGTAGTGTGAGAAGAGGAAAATAAGTGTGGGTTGTGTGTTTGACCTCTTTTTCTTGCCCTCTTCCTTTAATCTCAGATTTTGAAAGGAGGAGAAACGGTGAGGCTCAGAAATAGAATTCGAAAGGGGGAGAAAGAAGAGTAGTGGGGGGGGGGGGGGGGGGGGGGGGGGGGCATTGAAGCTCAGGCCACACACATAGATTTCCAGGCCTGAGGGTGCGTCAGTCAGGCCTGTCTGCATGTGGTCTCCTATACGTGTCCAAGTTTATCCACACCACTATTACACCACCATTAGTCGTGGCAACCGATGACAAGGGTTAAGATCCTCCGCTCGTCCTGTTTTGTTGTTTTTTTCCTTCTATAAGTCGTTCAGCTCTAAGGATCTTTTAAAGGGTCATACCCCTAATTTCTTTTAAAGTTTCCTATCTCACCGCTGTCTGACTTTGTGTCTCCGCCGAACACGGAGAGGAGTCAGTCTGGAGCCTGCAGAGTGGACGTGGACAAACACACTCATGCACACATAGACTAGTTGCAGGGGATTGTTTGTCAGGATAGTTACAGGGTGGTCTGGTGTTTAAGTGTCGGTATGTCGGCTCATGTCTCTCTTAATGTGGTTTTGAATGTGTGGACGTTGTGCGTGTCTGAGGACTCTGAGCGGTTATATTAAGTCTTGTGGAAACGTAATAAGCACGAGGATTCAAGCGTTTATTTTTTTAGGTTTTCCTCGAGAAAATTCACTGGCGTAGAGACAAGAAATGAAACAAGGTGAAAAATCACCCCTTATCACCTATGTGGTATAATAAACCTTTAAAAAAATATCTTCACACAGTCTAAGTGTAAACATTTTGTGTTTGAAATTTCCACAAGGAATGAAATTTTTAAGTTATTTTTGCAGATATTTATAATAAGTTTAGTGAAAATCAAATAGAAATCTTATATAATGATAGTACTAAATGAATTAATAATAAATTAACAATTAAATGTACATCTGTATCTGTATCCAGTATCAGGGAAATCCATCTAGTGGAGAGATCTCACCTGAAAACAAAAAGGAACAAATTACAATTAAGCAACACTAATAAAAAGATTGCTGTAGTCATATTACCAATTGGTTTTAAAGCCTCAAGTGTTGCCTCTTGGCTGTTGCTGTTTTTTTGAAGTCAGAAGTGGCCATATTTATAAGACAGGATTTATGTTGCGCTCTTTTTACCTCTGAACTCAGATGATGGAGAAACGTCACAGAGTTTAATATATTCCAGTAGTAAAGTCGAAAAAAAAATGGAAAAACTGGATTTTTTTTACGCATCACTAGTAATATAGAGTAATGACGTTTCTTTTGCACTTAAAAACACCAGCCATCCTGGGGCGCACTGACAGAGGCGAGGCTGCCAGAAACTGGCGGCACCGGGCCCTCTGACCACCACCAGTAGGCAACGGGTGAAGTGTCTTGCCCAAGGACACAACGACCGAGACTGTCCAAGCCGGGGCTCGAACCGGCGACCTTCCGATTACAAGGCAAACTCCTAACTCTTGAGCCACGATCGCCCGCATTATCTGTGACCACCATTACCTTCACCCTCAACAACTTCTCAAGCGCTTCTCTGAGCCCTTGGTATTTCTCAAGCTTCTTGTGTTCCTTCTTTCTGATGTTGCTGTCATTGGGAACCGCTACATCTATCACTATGGCCATCTTCTTCTGTTTGTCTACCACCACTATGTCCAGTTGGTTAGCCACCACCATTTTGTCCATACCGTGCAGGGGCCTGTCCTTCCATGATGGTGCCTCCTCTTCCTCCTCATTCTTGGGTTTCTGCTACTTGAGGTATTCCACTGAGCACGCAATCTGTTGGGGCCATCTTCCTGATGTATTCATGGATGTTCGTTGTCTCATCCTGGGACCGTGGTGCTGACACTCACCAGTCCCTGGCCCCCTTCCTTCCGCTTAGCATACAGCCTCACGGTGCTGGACTTGAGGTGAAACCCTCCATGCATGGTCAGGAGCTTCCTTGTCTTGATGTCAGTGGCTTCTATCTCTTCTTTTGGCCAACTTATTATCCCAGCAGGGTACCTGATCACGGGCAGGTGTTGATAGCCCGGATCTTGTTCTTACCGTTCAGCTGACTTCTCAGGACTTGCCTGACCCTCTGCAGGTATTTGGTGGTTGCAGTTTTTCTAGCGACCTCTTCATGGTTCCCATTTGCCTGTGGGATCCCCAGATACTTGTAGCTGTCCTCCATGTCTGCAATGTTGCCTTCTGGTAGTTTGATCCCCTCAGTTCTGACTACCTTCCCTCTCTTTGTTATCATCCGACTACATTTCTCCAGTCCGAATGACATTCCAATATCATTGCTGTATATCCTGGTGGTGTGGATCAGTGAATCGATGTCTCGGTCACTCTTGGCATACAGCTTGATATCATCCATGTACAGGAGGTGGCTGACAACTGCTCCATTCTGTAGTCGGTATCTGTAGCTGATAATCTTGTCAATGATCTCACTGAGGGGGTTCAGGCCTATGCAGAAAAGCAGTGGGGACAGAACATCTCCTTGGTAGATCCCGCACTTATGGTGACTTGTGCTATGGGCTTGAAGTTGGCCTCTAGTGTTGTCTGTCACATCCCCATTGAGTTCCTGATGAAGGGTCTTAGGGTCCTGTTGATCTTGTATAGTTTTTAGGCATTCCAGGATCCAGGTGTGGGGCATTGAGTCATAGGACTTCTTGTAATCAACCCAGGCAGTGCACAGGTTGGTGAGCCTAGTCTTGCAGTCTCAGCTGACTGCTCAGTCTACCAGTAGCTGGTGTTTTGCGCCTCTAGTATTCTTGCCCATCCCTTTCTGTGCCCCACTCATGTATGGACCCATGTGCCTGTTCATCTTAGCCGCTATGATGCCTGACAGGAGCTTCCACGTGGTGCTGAGGCAGGTTATTGGTCGGTAGTTGGAGGGGACCGGTCCCTTCTGAGGGTCCTTGAGGATCAGGACTGTCCGGCCTTCGATTAGCCATTCTGGTTGCCTCTCGTCAACTAGCAGCTGGTTTATTTGTACTGCCAGGCGCTCGTGGAATGCAGTCAGCTTCTTCAGCCAGTAGGCCTGAACCATGTCAGGGCCTGGTGCTGTCCAATTCTTCATACTTGAGACCCTTGCTGTACTTCTTAGGCACCTTCTTCATCACACCTTTCTGCAGCTCCGATAGTTGGCTAACCTCCCTATGTGCTACCTTGATCTTAGCCTGTAGCCCCCTTATCCATGGAGGGTACTGCTCCTTTTGGCTGTTCAACTTGTAGCCAAGCATCTCACTGATCACTACTGCCGTGGTGTAGATCAGCTTGTTACTCTCGGTAATGGTGGCTGTAGGTATCGTCCGTAGTGCTGCATAAACATCATCTAGCAGACCTTCTTAGGGTACTTAACGTAGTCTTGGTAACTGGCTACGGGGGATCCAGGTTTCAAGCTTGGCCATGAGCCCATCTTTCAGGTCAGTGAAACCAGAGAGAACCAAGGTTACAATGTAACCGTACGCTTAGAGGTAGCAAGCATGCTACCATTTCTGATATTCATCAATAGATACAGAATCGTGCCTCTAATTTTAAGCCAAACTGGCAATTTATTATTATTTTTTAATCTGATGTCATAAAAAGGAGAATTACCTTTTTGTACCAGCCTATAAACATTTAATTTTGTCAGTGAAATTGAGCATTTTCACATGGGAGTCTACAGGGACTGAGTTGCTTTTGGAGATAGCCAAAACAATGGCTTTGTTGTACAGGTTGTTGCCTTGGTGATGCTAGGTGAGTGGATCAGCATTGGGGTTCACCGTTGGACCTAATAAATATCTGTACAAATGGTTTGCTGAAGAATGTGATGCATATTAAAGATTACAAAGATGGAGTTCACAGGTACACAGGTATTTTTTTAAATGTGATTTTCTGCTTTTGTTTTTGAAATAGATGTCTACATAAAAACTAAAAAAAAGATGTCAAGTGCTGTCAACAAGTGGTGATTTAACCCAAAGGGAAACCAAATGTTTTCTCTTTGTTTGTTCTTCACATTTTAAGCATTAAAAACAAACAAACAAACAAACAAAAAACAATCTCATTGTTCAGTTTCCTAACATGGTGTTTACTTGTGGACAAAATCCCCAAAATACCTGTGTATATGCACAGACTACATACCTGTACCATGGAGAGAGTTGATATGGCACAAGTGAACGCAATTAAGACAATAACGATTGTAGGAAAAGTAAAAAAGGAAGTGAAAACAGAAGGGAAAATAACACAGGAGGAAGTAACATACAAAATAAAGCAGGGAGTAAATGGAAAGAGGCATTGAGCAGGAAGCACATGGAAAAAGAAGAGAGCAAATCGAGAAGTAAAGAAGGATCAACACAGAGATCACGGTATTTTGGTCTGGAGCAAGGTGATGGCCCAAGTAAAAGCCTGTCTGTACAAGTTTCTTTTTCTTCACTCTCCTTCTTCACCTTCCTTCTCAGCATCCTGACAGCTTGCCAAAATGAACAACGTGACTGCCAATCAGAGTGCACAACAATCGTAATATCTTTTCCTGTAAAGCCTACCATCTGTTAAAGTGATCCAGATGAAATGTGATCTTTTCATACCTGCGATGGCACTCAGTGTCAAGGCACACTTGCAGTTTTACAATGGCCAGCTTAACATAAAAAAGCTTGAGTGACTAGTACTGCTTGCTGTAAATAGGGAAGATATACAGTAACATATGTTTTTCACATTAGCACAAGCCCTGTATTTTAGTGTGTGTGTTTTATGTGTGTCAAATTAGGGATTGCCTTGCCACTATAGTGCATTAAGATCTTATTTCTGCAATAAGTGTGATTGAACCTTTTGTAACTTTTGTTTTGTTGACTATAATTTCTTCAAACTGCAGTAAATGAGGGCGTTTTCAAAATCAGGACTACTGTGCAGGCATGCAGCGCATACCGAGTACGTTGAGAGAGTGGTGCTATTTGCAGAGAGGGAAAATTGCCTGACAACTGTATGCGCCTGTGAGTAATGTTGCTATGAGGAAGTACGCCCATACAAATAAGCTCTGTCTTTAAGCTGTCACTCAGACATTCATCAGCCTGTGTATTTATTCTCGGGGATTAGAAATGCTTATCTCGTGGTGGTCATGTTTATTTTCCACTAGATCCGTCACAGAAGCGCTTTTTCCTTCTTTCAGTTTTGTACATCTAGGATGATCAACACCCCCACTCAGGTGTAGCTTTAAAAAAAAACCTCTCTATATTATTATTATTATTATTATTATTATTATTATTATATACCTATTTTTCTTAGTTGATCTAATTGGACTCAAACACCAACATTCAACAATATTTGACTTGCATTTTGGGCTCCTGTACATTTTGTCCAAACAACCTTGAAACTTTCCTCAGGTTTGTCATTTGTCCTGCCAAGGCACTATCTGATGAAATGCAGTATATGCCTTTGCTCCGAATGGTGTATCTTTACCGTAATACTCCCTGGCTCCTGCTGGTCTCCACTTAAGATGACAGTAATAGAAAACATGCTGCTATGAAAAAGACATGCTTCTGCTTTATTTTGGTCCTCTTCATTTTCCACTTCAGCCAGTCCCCACAGTGATTTGTTCTCCTGTAGGACTTCAACTGGCTTTGGTCTGGAAAGTTCTGGAAAAGGGGCTTTTTCCTACTGGGGCAGGTTGTGAATTGTACTGAGTCACTTATGGAGGGAACAGGATAGGATAGGGTATCACCCAAACTGAACATCGACTACTGCAAAAATGAAGGACTGAAATTCACTTTAGAATAATAATAATAATGGATTGCATTTATATAGCACTTTTCTAGACACTCAAAGCGCTTTACAATTCCACTATTCATTCACTCTCACATTCACACAATGGTGGAGGCAAACCACAGTTGAAGTAGACACAGTAGAAGACCTGTTAAGTTTTAAAAAGTGGGAGGAGCATTCTCGTTAAGTGTAGTGTGCAAAATAATTTGTGTCAAACAGACATTAGAGAGACATGTACTGTGCTTTGGTAACTATAATTCTGTGACAGATAAATCCTAAGAGAAGTTAAAAAAAAAGAAGCAACAAAACAAAAAGGTTGTGTACCCAAATTATAGACTGTACACAAAAGATGTATGTACCTATGGTGATGCCCATTAGCTTGTGAACTAGTGTTTATGAGCCTCAGCGCTAGCATTTTGGCTGCTACCGTGTTGGATCTTCAAGCCAATAGTAACCATATTTGGGTGGGCGGGTGAAGTTTTCAGTTTTCACATAGTGCAATAAAGTAAGTAAGTAAGTACAGATGCCTGCAAATTAGTGCTAAGCAACAGAATAACAAATACTAGAGTCTGACTCTAAAAAACAGTGGTGCCTTAAAACTGGTGTTGCCTAACATTACAGCTGCCTACAGTATATCAGTAAAAGCAGCCACACCCCTACCTTTGAGCTGAAACAAGATGCACTGCAATAAGCTATACAAATTGCAAACCATGCAGTCATAATGAAGGGGAAACAAGAGCACTGTACAAACCTGTTGTTCGATTATACTGTAAATATGCTTTTTGAAGCCCATACGTTGGGTATTTTAAAGTGGGAGATTATTGGAATTTGCTCAAAATCCAAAATGCAAAGCCTGGATAAATGGCAGGGTTGAATCAGGAAGCGGATCCATCTGCTGTGGCAAAATAAGGGACGAGCAGAAAGTACCAATTTACTCTCTTTTGGAACAAGCCTCCAGTGGCCACTTCTGGAACTGCAAATGTTGGTACTTCTGAGCTGTTCTTGAATCCTGGAGGTTGTTGCTTGATACGCAGACTACACCATGTTTACTAGCATTAGCTAAAACTGTATTCATAGGGTGGTTTTAAATGTTTGGCTGCCTGCTGTTTTGTCATTAATATCACTGCAGACCATTAACTTTGTCAGTATTTTCTTTTAATACATATCAAATATACCATACAGAGAAAGCTTTAAAATACATAAAGAAAGCTTGCTGATAGGAATTTTTTAAAATGCAATTTACACCACGAACAGTCAATGTTAAAGTCCACACTAGTGGCCACACTACAGTGGCACACTTCATCACAGCTGCACAGGTTTTGGGGAAAAGCATGAATCTACTGTTCTTGTAAGCAGGATTACAAGATGGGTGCGTTGACTTTTTAATAGTGCAGACAATTGTTTTGAGTCCAAATTGACAAAGAGTCAATATACAGTCAGCCTCTAATTTGTAGCCATTTGTCAGTGGATGGCAGGTTAAACAGGATGTCAGATTTACTGGACTGTGTTTCCAAGAAAAAATGAGCAAAACTCATCTCAGCCTGGGCATATGCTTCTGTGGACAGTTAATATGATTTCATTTCTTTCTGCAAAACTTTTGGAACATAATATTTTGCTCTGAAGATGTTGACTATCCATCTCCCATGTAAAGGATACATGTGGAAAATATGTTTCTGTGCAGTCCAGCTCCTTATAGGCTGCCAGACCCTTACAAGTGAAAACAAACTATGCTGCCCTTCCAGTCCAGCTTGAAAGCGTTTTGTTCAGTGTTTTCAAATCAGTGATAATCCTATTACAGTTTTTCTCAAATGCTAAAACACATTTCACAAACGTTACCACCAGGTCCCCCAATGTCCAAACACAACACCCTTCTCTAAAGCTACATAAACACAACCACACCTTCCCACTGCAAAACTCAAACTCCCACACCAAGAGAGCAGCTCGAAGCTGTCAAAACTGTAAACACTATACACAGCATTACACACTACAGCAAAACAATTGAAAACACAATGCTCAATTTGTGAGAAGGTTCTTTGTTTCATAACTGCCAATGCATATTTTAGAAACTATACAGTAACGGATCGTCGTAGATCTCTGCAGAGGATTAGGCATTTAGATTTGTGAGTTTCATATGAGTAGTATAAATCTATAGAAAATCCTGCATGTACGTACACTACTGTAACACAACTCAATGCAAAAACAGAATCTATTGCACACAACAGTAATCCTGAAAACATGAACAGGGTGTGAAGTTTTTTTATTTACGTTATTCACACCACACACACACCACAATCACTGTGCGGCATCATGTCGCTGAGCTGTTGCTCGCATCTCGTCCGTAATGATGGTGCGAGGTTGTCTTGCTCTCCCTCCTGGACCTTCTCCTCTCCCATGTTGGCCTTCTCCTCTTCCTCGTTGGTCGCTCCTCTTCCTCCTCTCATTTGAACTCCTCTTCCTCATTGGCCTGCTCCTCTTCTTCCAGGGCCAGCTCTTCTCCCTCCTCTGCATCAAATTCCTCTTCCCCTGACTCTGCCTTCATCCATTGTGTTTGTTTGGAACCTTCAGCATACTGTGCACTCTGAACTTGCTTTTACATGTGGGTACAGCATTAGCAACAAGTGTCTTCAATTTTGAGTCATTGTGTGTAGTGAATGACGCCAGGTGTGTTCCCTGTGTTCAAAGATTGGTGACTGTGGCAAGCATTTTGCATCACATGGGCTTTCATTTGAGGATATGAGCAGAGTTGTTTTGCAACATGTGTTTTAGCAAGGAAAAATGTGTTTAGATTTATGAGTACAGAGGGTTGTGTTTTGTGAATTGTGTCTTCATGTGACATGTGTTTATGGTACTGGAATATGGTGGCTACATTTAGTAAATGTGTTTAGACTACTGGTCATTTGGGTTACAGGATTGGCTTTTGTGTTTTAACATTTGAGAAAAACTGTAATAAATGTAGAAAGTTGTTTATATAAGTCATTGACTAAGAGGAAAATCAGAGTTTATTTGGGTGGGTTGATTTTTCAGTGGTTCTTACATGTGGCATACTGTATTTTATGTATAGTTAGCATGAGCTGGACCTTGTTTTAATAAATGTGGGAAAAGGGGAAGTGGCTGGGCTGCATATTATCTTATCTGTGGACTGTCCAAGCGACAAACTGAGCTGTGTCCTGGGAGTGACTAGCATAGTTGTGTGTGTGTGTGTGTGTGTGTGTGTGTGTGGTAGCTGGCAGCGTGTTTCTCTGTACAACAAAATGAGCCTGAGAGACGGTGCAGAGGGTTTTCAGCTAATTCTCTCCAGGATGTTCCAAAGCACTATGAGTTGATATGTACAGAGCTGTCTGGAGTGAGAAAACAAATGCTGTAACGGAAAGTACAGAACTCATAAGCTTGTATTTGGCTAAAGAGCACGCTGAAGACATTTAATGACTATAGGACATATGAGACATTTAATGAAATCCTCTGAATGACATATGAGGCAATTTGGCAACAACAACCCTCGGACATTTTGTTCCAAAATGCGATAACCATTATTGGAAAAAGGTGAAACTATGTCTTGCCAAAGAGCACACAGTGAGATAGTAAAGAAACTTCCATTGATAAAACTTTTACATGTTGGACTCTCTTTATTTTAGAAACAGTGATTAATTACAGTCTTCTCCCTCCTCTAAAGTTTCATCTTGGAAGTAGACATTTTCTCCTCCTGCTGCAAAAAGCAGCCACTCCAGCCAAAGCTTTTCAACTCTGGACTCAACACGCTGATTGATTGACTTATGGACTCTGGCCAGCGTGTCCTTGTGTGAACCGCTCAAATCAGAATGGCCTCCACTGTGGTGGGAGATGAACTCGTCTCTCTCCAAAACCACAGCAGGTGGCCTGTGTTTGGGTTGTACACAAGCTTAGTATCACGTTACCTCCCTATACACATGGTATCAATTAGTATACAGTAGATCCTCAATGTGGTCATTGCTCACAGCTTTCTGTCTCCTCTTCCAAACCCAGAGATATGAAGAGAGGGCTACAGTAGTAAACAGAAAACCTGGCCCGACATGCAAAAATGCAGTTTACATTTCAGCAGCTTTTACAATCAATTAGGTGTTGAAATGTCAAATAAACATGGGAGAGGGTGGTCTAATGGTTGAAGTATCATGGGTTGCATTAATAATTTCCAGGCAACCATAACTGTGCATCATGTTGGTGTTTGTTATTAATGAGTTGTCCGTGCAAACATAACAAAATTAGAACTTCAGCACAGATAGTGATACATGGATATGAACGTAGCCCAGTGGTGTCTGCAGATAAATTCCTGAGAAGTGAGGCAGGTGTCTGAAGATCTGGCTGGACCCTTCACAGAGGGAAAAGTTGGAATTCCGAAAATCATCCGTCACTTCGCCTCATTCAGAAATATGTCTGGGACTGGTCTTATGTGAAACACTTGTACAAACACAGACTCTGTCCTTTTATACAATTTGGCTGTTGGTGACTCAGAGAGCTGCCTCCGGGGTAGGGTCTCCTTCCAGGCAGTTTCCACTCAAGAGCCAAAATATATCCTGACTTGGCAACGGAGACCATGACATTATAGACTGTTGGTACACAAGAAACTTTTGTCACTTTTTGTATGGGTCTATAGGCAATGAATATGACTAGTCCTTTATCATATAGTGATGATTACAACAGGAAAAGAAAAGATTTAACTGCACTGGATATTCATTCACTGATTAAATGGAGAAATTTAATAAAACTGAAGATAGTATTAGCCAGCTGATCCACCTGTATTCATGTTTATGGGATTATTTTAAAGAAATGCTCCATTTCTAAACTGTATATGAAAAATGGACTGGCCACTGTGATGTCGCCCACTGGAACTTGCTTAATTCTCAAGTTGTCTTTTTGTTTGTTATTTTTAAACTAGATGTGACCATATTCGGATGAGTTAATGTAATGTCACTGACACTTACAAAACTTTATGATATTGAATGCAAATTCTTTCAGGGAAAATTGTCTTAAAAGTGTATTTTAATGCAAAAGAACTTTAACACAAAATGCCCAACTATATCTTTTTAATTAGCATAACTTGAAACATATATACAGTTTAGATGACTGAGAAGTGCGTCCACACAGTTGTTATGGAGGTGGGAAATTTTGCCTCAGGTGGAAAACCTGTTTCCGCACGGGAATATACAGAGATTCGAAAACGGGAGTTCTGATTTGGGTCTTGCAAGGTGTCCCTAACAAAGTGGCCAGTGATTACTTGTCTCACATAGTGTATTCTTTTTAAATACAGTGGGGGTCCAGATTAATTTTTAATAGCCTTTATAACATTTATTCAGGAAAAAGAATGCATTTTTATTGATTTTGTTCCACCTAGCATACTTCTGACTTAGACAGCTTGTTTGACACTCATTAATTTGGCCGCTATCAAGCAAACAACAAGTCTATGATTTTGTTCCTGCAAACATGTCTGCATGTGTTACTAAGGCTGTTTTACAGGCATCCGCCATGAAAACTGATTAGGTGTGCAGGATGTTTCATTAAGTCAAGTAAAGTGTCTTTGATCGTGCAGTTTATCTGTATTATGCAGCCCAGTTTTGTGGCAGGAAACTGGCTGCACACAAAGATGAAACTTACCTTTAGCTCCATCACTTTTAGGCATGTCTCTTCTAGTTCTATGTCTATCTGAAGGTTTTGCTTTCTATTTATGAATCCATACCTTTGCTGTATGTGGACTCAAAGATTATATTCTTTGAAATTAGAAGATGTTTCATAGCACACTCATTAACAACAAGGCTACTCAGTCTACCAAATTGTTGAAATGATCTACCAGCAACATCAAACTTTCCCTTTTGTTGCATTGCGTTATCCGGCAGGAACTGTGGAGGTGTAACTGTCTGTTTAGTCTGACGTGTGCATGGGGTGCGTGTTTCTGTGCAGACATTAACAACTACCAGGTGGGCCAAAGTTTACTAAGAACCTAAAGTGATATGCCTTCATTTTGACACATGTTAAAATCATTCTCTTCTATTAATATGACCAGACGCATCTGCTTTGGTGCTTCTTTTCATTTTTACGCCCATATTACTCTAGCTCTTTAGTCTGAACCGATGCCTTATACAGGCAATGGAAATGTCCATTTCTGAAACATCTGCTGCTGCTGTTTTATGATATTTACTTCCATGAACAGTTGTAATTGTGACTCATTTTTCAAGGGGTGTGCCGGATCTGTTGTCAGATGTGTTTGTGTGTGCTGCTTTTATTTGACCATGACAAAAAACCCTTTTAGCATTTTTTGGTAATTAAGATGCCGTATTAATAGAATTTCCACATACTGTTGAACCACCTGCGGGAGCTTTATGTATATACTTGTGCACGTACCACAGTTTGAGAACTAACTGCCAAACATAAAACAAACAGCTGAAGATTGTAGCCCTTATTTCTTTGGAGACATTTTGCTGATAAATACGAGGCGGTTTGGACAAATCTAATAACGGTGTAAATAACAGTCACACAAATTGTGTTTTATTGCCATTGAATCCAGATGTTCTGTTATGGGAGCATTTGGGGTAACAGGTAGGGCCTGTAGCCTGGTCAGTAATTCTCCAAATCCCCTGGCTCTCGGCACTGGTCCTGATACAGCTCATTAAACTGTGATTATACTGCTCCCAGGGGTTTGGGCTCTGGACCAGCTCATTATTAAGGCAACAGAAAACAGAGCTTGTGGGATGAATCTTAATGCAATGTGCTTCCAATATGGTAGTTTTGTCTCCAAACAAAAGCTTCTCGTTTGAAGAAACATATTGCCTTACGTAGAACGTAAATGAACATGAAGCTGAAAGCCAAGACTTTAAATGTGAACCTGGGCTAAAATATGTTATAGAGTGCATTAACATTAGTATTAATTGTAGGCTGACCTCCAGTGCTACACAACTCACCTTTTGCAGTTGTAGGGGACCTGGTAGCACATTAGAAGAGGGAGTCTGGTCAAATTAACTCAACCTGAGCAAGAACAGATTTAAAATGCAAGAAATTCCCAGGAGGTCTAATTCTATTTCTGCTTGTCATTTAATCATAGTGTTTGTCCATTTCATGGTAAAGAATTAGACGTAAAAGTGTACAGGTTTATTATCGCAGCACTGAAGATTATTAGCTTTTACTGGTCATTGTTGCGCTTCATTTAAGCCATTTATCTCTTGTTAAATTCATGAAAACCTTATCTGTATTACTCTGTTTTAGTCAGCATTTATTTGGAGTTTGGTGCCTGAACACCTGTGAATGCAAATGCAGTTAATTTCTTGCTTTACACTACCACATTAGATTAGAAATTAAACAATCAAGATGCAAAATTGCACCCAGTTTCAGAGGTTCAAAGGTAACTTAACAAACAAACATTATTTTAAATACGAGGACTGGTTTTAATTTTTGGATTAAAATGCTTTTGCAGGGAGTCTAGAACTCATGGACATCACCGAATGTTGTGGTTCCTCCACAGAGATGCTCTGCTAGGCTTCACTTCAGCCACCTTCATATGCTGTTTCTTTGTGTTCAGTTTTATATTTAATAACTGAAAAGCATTATGTTCTGTTTGACGGAAGCATGGTGTTGTGTTGTTTTAGCCCCATCACCTCATAGCACCAAGGTCCACGGTTTGAATCCACTGGACTGCTGGGGCCTTTTTGTGTGGAGTTTGCATGTTCTCCTGTGTCTGCATGGGTTCTCTACATAAACTTTGCTATCCAAAGCATGTCCAATATCATGGTTAAAAATGGAGGCAGTTTGCTAATCATGCCAACTAACCACTGATAGCATTAGCTGATAACTAATCAAGTTTCCAGTTTGTCTAAATGTGGTTCCGTTAGGTTGAAGTAGCTAACTTAACTAACCAATTAACCAGCTAACTGACAACTAATTATGGCATACTCATACCTTCAAAGTTTTTGTCACACTGGCTATTGTATCCATAGTGAAAAACTACAGTGCACACTTTTCCAGTGTGACAGTTTGTATTAGGAGGACCTGAGCTGAATTGTAAGGGTAGCATATACAGAAGTCACTCGAACACATGGTAACTCACAGTTTAATTTTACTATTTGCTCTAAAATCCATTCACTGCCCTGAACAAACATTGGTTTCGCAATCCCTCTCCCTCCTTGTCTGTTCCTCTGTTCACGTCTGGTTGGTATTTCAAGCAGACAAAGATTAGAAGTGGTGTCAAGTATCCTGCTCTACGTCTGGCAGTGTAACATCCCTCCTGTGTTTTGACAGTCATTAATGAGTGCAGTTAATGCAGCGACTAAGAGCGCTAAAGCCTCTAATAGAGAACACATCCAAATATATGCCAAAGCAAGCATTCTTTGTGAACAGAGGACAGGATGTTACTGTAATACTACTGACTGGTGCCAGACTGTGGGGATTGGCCTTGATGATAGCTGGAATGTAGTGAATGCCAGGCTGAATACCAAGACAGTGAATTTACAGACAATGCAGATCGGGGAAACAATGGCTTCAGCAGATACTAATGAAACCTTGAAAAGCCACAAGTTCTCAGAGTAATTGATCACCCCATCAATTTCCCTGCAGAATGTGAACTTAAGCAGCTGTGTTTTACTCCCTTATTCTCTATGGACACTCTCTATGTTTGTCCATCAATCTGACCATCACTTTAGTCCTGACTAAGAAGTTGTAATGCCTATTTGGGATAGCCTTTCTGTTTGCCCTTACCTTTCATCATAATCATGCACCTGATTAGTACTAATACTAGTCTCACAACTTGGCTTATAAACTAAGATGGTGAGCATGGTTAAAGGGGTCGTATTCTAACATTTCCAGGCCCCTATTCTTATTCTTGAATGCTATTAGAATAGCTTTACATGACTGGCAGTTCAGAATAATTCATATCTATCATATGGACCTTCTCTTCCAATGTGTGGAAAAAAACAGCTTCCCCCTCTTAGGCCACCCTCTCTGCATTATGCCTCTGATTGGGGAAAAAATAGTTCAATAAGAATAAAAGGTTTCAACAGCAGGTGGGGGGGGGAGTTTCTGTACTCACAGCCTCGTTCATAAAGTGCCAAGAGTAAAAATAACTGTCTGAAACAGAACTAGAACTAGAAGTGTGATGCATACGACATGTGGGCAAAATTGGGCCACCAGTCCAGCCCACTGGACGGATTTTCAAAGCGTAAAGATCGCAGAGAAGATTAATTGTGTCTCTGTATTTCTACAAAGAAGAAAGTAAGACCTTAGACATACCTTGCTTCTTACCCTGTGCCAGCTGGGATTAGGGATGGGTATCGTTTAGGTTTTATCCGATATCGGTGCCAAACTGGTACTTTTGAAACGGTGCCGGTGCTTAAAGAATGGAGAACACAAACTTTGTCCAAAAACCTCTTATGTTTTTATTTTTATTTTTTAATTTTAGAAGTCTCTTTTTTTCTGCAAAATGATAACCAAGTTAGCCTTTTCTGTTGATACAACATACCTCCTTTGGTTGGAACCGGTGCTTGTACTAAAACCTCTCATGTTCAGCTGATTTTGTAAAAAGATAACGATGTTAGCCTTTTCTGCAGCCATAGGGCATATATGGTATCATTCTATCAAACAAGAAGACAGCCGCATGTAACTACAACGCTGTTTGCTAGTTCACCTTACGTGCATTAATGTAATAATGTGGTTAGCTCACGCAGAGAAGAACGGCTGCTGCTGCCATCATCATCCGTCTTCATTTCTGCTACACTGGCAGGGCTAGGGGCAGGACTCTCCTCTTCGGGTTCTTGGGGGATGTTGCTAACTCCGGGTCGATAACAGGCACCACACCTGCAAGTAGATGTGCTCGGTGGTCGGTCTTGCAGCAAGCTATTAAATATGGTGCATTTCTCGGCTTTAAAAAAAAAACACTATGCGTCGCCAGATATTTCATCAGCACCGAAATGTGCGCTGCTTTTCGGTCTGGTTACTACCGTTTATGTCAGAAACGGTGCCATAATGGCACCGGATACCGGTACCCATCCCTAGCTGGGATAGGCTAGACCTGTTAGGATGCCTGGGTCGTTGACCCAGAGGTTTGAGTTTATTATATTATTTATCTTTTCTAGTCTTTGGTTTTTTTGTTAGAGTTCTATCTTATAGTTTATGTCTCTGTGTCTGCCCTGGTCCCACGTCTCTGTTCCCTCTGTTGTAGTGCCTGCCTGTGAGTCTGTGTCTGTAAGTTCAGTCTGTGTTATGTTTCCTCTTTTACTTTGAAAGTCCTTGACTCATGTAAATGCATCTGGTTGTGCTTCCTTTGTCTCGTTAGGCCTGATTTGCCCCAGCTGTGTTTCCCTCCTGTTACCTATTCCCTGATTGCTCCCTCTGTGTATTTAAGCCCTGTGTTTCAGTTTGTCTGTGTCGCGAGCTACCGTTTATGATGCTGTGTGTTCTGTCTGTTTGCCTGAGTTTGGTTTTTGGAGTCTCAGTTTTGTTACCTTTTTTGAGTTCACGTCTGTCTCCGGAGTCTGCACTTTGGGTCCACCACTCCTGCCTGCACACAGCCCTCTCATAACAAGACCCCTCATGTGACTTTGAACAGGGGTGTATCCAGGACTTTTGAAATGGGGTGGCATAGCGAGGACCAAACAGAAATAAACTCAGTGTAGTAACTGGTTACTCACATGTGTTGTACCATTGTACCAGTAATTTAATGTGACAATAAAAGGGATTTGATTTGAAACAAGGTGACACACAAGAGTTTAAACAAAATCTTATGTTGGAGAAGACTTTATTTAGTTAAGTTTTAATCCTACTTAAATAACTTCATAATCTAAAATATATATATAATCAAAATATATTTAAAGTACCTTAAGTAAATGAAATAATTATGTGGAATATAAAAAAGTCCCCTCTGGTGATATACATTATTGGATCATAATTATTGATTTATTGGTGTGTATATCTCTACTGTTGCAGCTTTTGATGATTTTAATTACTTATATATTTCCTGTTAGCTTGATCCATAGTACTGTAGTTACACTGCAAAATAATAAGTAACTTATGGTTTAAAATAGGTTTGGAGTATGACGTTTAATAATTTAGAAAGAAAGTGGCATAACATGGAAATACTTGTAGTGCAAGTACATTAAATCTGAGTAAAGTACTTGAGTAAATCAATTCAGTTACAATGCTTCTGGTCTTATCCATGCTCTCATCTAATGGTACTGGGAATTACAAGGCTAGAGTACACTAGTCAAGTAGTTTTGGTAGGTGGGGAGTCACATTTCAGTTGGAGGCTGTTCCCACCCCATGTCCCGTGCTCACAAATATGCTGACCCGGAATTGGACGTGGAAGTGGAAGAAGATGGATAGATGGACAGCGAAAGCAAGGCCTATAAGCCAGGAAAAGACATGTTTTTTTTTAATTACAAAATACATCCATCCATTCGCTTCCGCTTATCCTTTTTCAGGGTCGCGGGGGGCGCTGGAGCCTATCCCAGCCAGTCTGTCGCAGGGCTAACACATAGGGACAGACAACCATTCACACTCACTCGCACATTCACACCTAGTGGCAATTTGGATTATCCAATTAACCTATCCCCACAAGCTGCATGTCTTTGGACGGTGGGAGGAAGCCGGAGTACCCGGAGAGAACCCACGCAAACACGGGGAGAACATGCAAACTCCACACAGAAAGACCCCGGCCTGATGGTGGAATTGAACTCAGGACCTTCTTGCTGTGAGGCAACAGTGCTAACCACCGTGCCACCGTGCTGCCCTACAAAATACATATTATTATTATTATTATTGAAACTGATAATGAGAGTATTTTTACAGAAAGTGGAAAAACCTAAGTGAAATTACACTTATTTTGTTGCTATGGCAAATAAAGCTGTTTGTCACGCTGAAAGAGTGGAGTTTTTTTATTTCATATGAATGGTTTTGCTTCTCCGGCACTCTAGAGGTCAGTGGCCAGTAAACTAAAATGAATGTGACACCTCCGATTTAGAGCACTTAGAGAAACTGATCTCTTGGTTCAGATTACTCGTACAAATCCTGACCTCATTATATGAAATTTTGGCCATGTATAATTTTTGCAACCACTGTTGTAAAAGGATATATGCAAGAACATAAGGCAAGACATAATGGGCACGCTATTCTACAAATATGACAAATTATAAACATAAGTAGCAAGTTCACAGTCGAAAAAGGCTGCATCACTTTACTGGGACATTACTCAAGTATCAGTTTGCCCGTTGCTTTTTGACCTCACATTCAGTATTTACTGCATAGAGTATGCGCACTGATTTTCCAGTCTGTTCAGCTCCAGGTGTCTCTTCAGTGTGTCTGCAGCATGAATCAAAGCATTTTTTTTTAATTTAACTGGAAAGCTTGCTGTTGTTTATCACATAATATTCCTAATGTGTTTTTTTTCTGCAAAATGAGATAAGAAGGGGAAAAGGGAGTTGTATGAAACGGGCCAGATTTAAATGCGCCGCACGGCACATTGCATACCACAAATGCCGGCGGGCTTGAGTAACCAGGAAGCCAGGGCCTTATAAATGAAAAGCTCTTTTAGTGAGACAGTGTGAAATATGATGGATACTCCAGAGCTGAGATGCTGGACCGCAGCCCTGAGCAGCACTCCACCTCATGTGTCATGTTCTCTGGGCATCGAGTCAAGTGTTAAACAGTGCTGGAGCTACACCATGAAAGGGTGGTAACCATTGTCCTATTAACAAAACCGAGCCTGTGCAACGGATGTGTTTATTTAAAAATCTCCAGTAATTACTTAACTATGCCTTAAAGATATGCTAGGGAGAAAAAGAATTCCAAGTGTATATTTATAGTAAATGCCGGGATAGTTACAGTCAAAACCCTATATAGCAGCGCTAATACACCACTGACATTAAAACGATCGGCTTCCTGGCACTAATGTGCTGGAAAGTCATTCAATGGAGACCTCTGTGCTCATTTTCTATTAACGTTACACAGAACATTTGCAAATCTGCACTGCTGAGAGCTGCGGTTGGTGTGCCATCGGGAGCACTTTCAAACAATGGACAGAATGGGTTTCCGTTGCTTTATGATGAGGAACCTGAGCCGTGGCCGCCTGCCATCCACAGAGTCCCGGCCACGATTAACAGGAAAGGACCTGGCACTAAACCTAGAAATGCGAGGGCACACGCTCAGATGCAAAAGTACACATGTTTCTTTGATCTTCAAAGGAGTTTGAAGGTCTTGCTGAAAAGACAGTGTAATCTGGTTTTTCTGGTGTGTTTTATGTATTAGAAACAAAGTCAGGGAGCAGACCTAAACAGTGAGGAAAAGTAAAAAAGCAACTAACATGAAGGTAGACTGTTACACCAGTAATCTTTGAAAAGCTTGGTGCTGCAGCACCGTGCAAGAACCTAAAATGTCTGATTTTTCTTTTCTTTTTTGGCAATATTGTGAGTGACCTATCATGGGAGGTCCAGACTTCTCCCATATGCCAGGCCTGCATCTGCAGGAAGCTAACAGCTCTGCGCACTGGGTATAGTTGGATTCATCGCACGTTGCTGCCTTTTGATACTTGACCCAAAGTGCTGACTTACAAGACAATGCAACAAGTGTCTTGTTGCATTGTCTTTGTTTTAAGCATTTAATAAAATATTTGACTAAACAGGAGCCAGTTCTTTTTTTGTTTGGTTTGTTTTTTTCCCATTACACAAATGCCAAACGTCAGTCTCGTGGTCCAGGCACTGAAAACCAGGTTACCCTGTGAGATTGATTTTATATATTTTTCACCTTTTATTCTAACATAGCAATAAAAGCACATATGTTCAGATTGTTTTGATTAAAACAGGAATTTCTGCTCTATTGCTTCTAGATTTATTGCAACTTAAGAGATGGCCTTCTAAATCTGTAGTGGCAACGAAGCGTTTTTTCCACCCAGCTGGGATGTTTTTCAGCAAAGGACGAATCTGAAACTGGGCGAGATGTTATTATTACTATGATTTTTTCTTTTTTTTCAATCGTGGCCTTTAACGGTTCCAAATCCAGATTGCTTACATCTTTCCTCTCCTCTGGGCTGACATGCGAAGTGGAAGATCTTCAAGTCAACGTCTCAAAAAATACTGAAAGAAGATTATTCAAACCATATGATGCAGATGAAAAATTAATGCATGTTTTTTTCCACTCTGTGCAGCTGTGCAGGCTGATTAAAAACACTGTACACATTTTTGAGTGATTAAAAAAACATGAAAGGGCTTTTAATTGGAATCTTAAGGTTGAATCTAAAACCTCATCTCCAGGCCGTAGAATGTAATAAAACAGTAAAGGTTTCAAACAAAGCTACTCTGACAAATATTGTGCTTGGAGAGCAGCCAGATTCTTGTGCAGATGACTCTGTGCCAGAGGCAAAGCTCATCCAAGCCCAGAGTACTCTCAAGTGGGCCTGAGTGTTGTTTTGGAGTTTGAGGCAAAAAAGAATAGGCCAAAGGCTCCCTGTGAGATAAACTATTATAATCCACTCAAAATGCACACACAAACACGAACTGCCCAAATCTGTGTTTCTTTGGAATGTATCAGCAAACTGTACGGCATGAGACAGATCAGGCTTTTGTTTAATTTTTTTCAGGCCGTGAATAAGTTACTTGTGTTACAGCCCACATGCAGGTAATCCTAGTTTAGCCCCGACTCATCAAGCACGGCTTACTCAGTCATGTACTGTGTGCTGCCCCATTGTTCTAGTATATCCTGGTCCTTGTGAATGCTTCAACTTTCACCAGAAGGGAATTTTTTTGTTACTTTGTGTGTGTGTGTGTGTGTGTGTGTGTGTGTGTGTATAACACTGTTTTTTGTAGCTTTTATGCCAGACATTGTTCTGGTTTTTCATGCATTTATGCTTTTTTTTTTTTTTTTTTTTTTTTTTTTTTAGCAAAAGACATTTGACACAAAATTTGACTTTGTCACATTGTCCATAATACATTGTAGGAATGTTGATAACAGACTTAAAATAGATAGGTTTTATCTCTGACAGAACCATCTTTAAAAAATGAAAAACAGGATTCATATCTCTAAATAATAATACATATATTTTTTTTGTTATCACTACTTCTATGGTACTGATAAAAAATGTAAAAAACTATCAAAAATGTCAAAATATGAAGTCTAGTTATCATATTTTTTACTTAATGGATAGCTTCAGCAAACAGACAGCTAGCTTAACTTAGCATAAAATCAGAATGCACTTTAAAAAAGCTAGGCTCTGTCTACAAGATAGTCTATCTTTTTATGTAATAATTAAAAAAAATACTGGTGGCCTCAGAATCTCATCTCTGATTTTTGCAGATGATGTGGTTCTGTTGGCTTCATCGGGTGAGGGCCTCCAGCTCGCACTGGAACGGTTCACAGCCGAGTGTGAAGCAGCGGGAATGAGGATCAGCACCTCCAAATCTGAGGCCATGGTTCTCAGCCGGAAAAGGGTGGAGTGCCCACTCCGGGTCGGGGATGAGTTCCTGCCCCAAGTGGAGGAGTTCAAGTATCTCGGGGTCTTGTTCGCGAGTGATGGGAGAAGGGAGCCAGAGATCGACAGACGGATTGGGGCTGCAGCTGCAGTAATGCGGACGCTGCACCGGTCCGTCGTGGTGAAGAGGGAGCTGAGTGTAAAAGCGAAGCTCTCAATTTACCGGTCGATCTACGTCCCTATCCTCACCTATGGCAACGAGCTGTGGGTAGTGACCGAAAGAACGAGATCGCGGATACAAGCGGCAGAAATGAGCTTCCTCCGAAGGGTGGCTGGCCTCTCCCTTAGAGATAGGGTGAGAAGTTCGGCCATCCGGGAGGGGCTCAGAGTAGAGCAGCTGCTGCTCCACATCGAAAGGAGTCAGCTGAGGTGGTTCGGGCATCTGACAAGGATGCCCCCTGGGCGCCTCCTGGGTGAGGTGTTCCAGGCATGTTCCAGACCCAGGACACGCTGGAGAGATTATATCTCTCGGCTGGCCTGGGAACGCCTTGGTATTCCCCCGGATAAGCTGGAGGAGGTGGCTGGGGAGAGGGAGGTCTGGGCCTCTTTGCTTAGGCTGCTGCCCCCGCGACCCGGCCCCGGACAAAGCGGATGAAGATGGATGGATGGAATACAAAAGTGATAACTGGTAGCTTTAACCCCACTTCTTTCCTAAATTAAGCTAATACACAGAAATATGCATACTCTTGCCAGATTGAATAGCAAATTAGCTAAGTATGATGACTGGAAACAATTGCGATCAGCTACCAAGGCACTGTCTAATTTTGCCGTGATATGACCACCCACCATGTGATGTTAACTTGTCCACCCTTTCAGACTAACCATCTTGTCATGGTAGAAATGTATATTTCCATGAATGGTTGCTGTAGGTTGTGTCAGTCGCTGTGAAATCAATTGGTTGTTGATCCACTAGTAAAAAATATTTGTTTCCTAAAGGTTTGTGAAAACCTTCTTGCAATTGCGTTTGATTTTTAATTTTAGTTTGAAGGTCTGTGTTTGCAGGCAAGTTGGGGTCTTCTGTGCAAACTAAATGTGACCATGGCAATCTACCGGAAATCAGACGGAGGGTTTTGGCGGAAGTTGCTAATTTAATCTAACAACTTCCAGCAGCTAACCAGAAACCGCTGTCCGACCATACTGGGAATATACACCTTTTTCCCGCGGCTAGTGTTTGCATCACGTCTAATTTGGGAGACAGCTGTTCAGCAATGTGCACACGATGTCATGCAAGAAACCTCTGTGCTTAGGAAAAACAATACTTTAACATTAACTATGAAAATTTGTGGTTTTAGTGCTTTTCTAACCTAAACTAACCTTACATACAGAGTTGCAGACATGAGAATATATCATGTATTTTAAGTATTGTTTGTGGCGATGTCTGTAATTACAGTCCAATATGTTTTTAATCTACTAAACCTCGCAAACTATCTAATCTTGGCCCCGGGGTTTTGTGTTGTATCTTTCCCATGCCCCACTGTCACACAAACACAAAGTCACGTCTCGAACTTAGGTATTTCCTCTGTCATTATTATCATTATTAATAACATTTCTTTTCATAGCGACCTGTTGAGGACCCCTTTGCTTGGCCGCATAGCTTGCATTTTTACACACCCGCTGTTTATACAGCTGCGTATCCTTCGGAGTCTGGTTCGGGCCGAGTTGGGTAACACAGATGTTTGGGTTCTGCCTGATGCCATCTGGTAACACTGGCTCCCAGAAGAACTCAGCTGGACACGGATTTCATGGTTGAACAGGAGGGCAGAAGGGAGATACAGTGTCAGGGAGAGGAGAAGTGGGATAGAAGAGCGAGAGGAGGAGAGGAACAAAGATGGGAAAACAGGTTAAAAAAGAAGTGTGCTCTTTCACAGAGAGCTGCAGAGAATTAGAAAAAAGAAGTGATGGAAGAAGGGGTTGAAGGGGTGAGAGGGGAGTAGAGGGATTTAGGTGTGTAAGGGGGCAGTAAGTGGATACAGGGCATTTGGATGGCGGGAAGGAAAAGAGGTAGTGGGAAAGACACGACTGGATGGTGGGAACTTAGCGTGTGAAACTGTGGGCATTGGGAAGCAGGAAACTGCAGGGTGACAGGATAAAGTAAAAGTGTTACACATGGTGCTGCAGTAAAAAAACACATGCATATGCATTGCATGCTCATTTTCTCAGAGTTGAAATATAACATTTATCTATATATTGATGTACGCCCTGCTTCAAACACAGGCTGTTCAGAAAATACATCATATCACATTTATTTAAAAAATCTGTGGTGACAATCTAATTGATGCAGTCATGGCTTAGCATTTGCTAATTAACATTAACATAAAGTTACCACTGAGGCTGAGTGGAATGTCATTTGCAGGAAACTGGCCATAAACCATCAAGTAAACACTTAACGGCTGATCTTTTTCGTCTTTAAGCCAAACGCAAACTTATGGGAAATCGCTTAAAACATCACTTATCCGAGAACCGTTCCTCGCCATATTGAAAAGATTATACATTTTGATTGCAAACATATTGCCAGGAGGTTTTTGTTGGGTGAATTAGTCAGTCAATCAGCAAAGCTGTATACAGCTGTATCATGTTAAAAGAGGGTCAGAACTATGAAACATCTGGACAATTACTGCTCTCTCTGCTTTTGAACGGCAATCATGTGACTTTGAGACCGAGCGCTCCATGCCATCTGATTTATGATACTCATCTGAGTCTACTGTACAAATAACAACTGAAGAACATGATTATGTTGTATACAGCGCTCAAGAATATGCGATTAGTGGAGGGTGCCCTGTTCTTGCCTTCACTGCTTGTGACTTTCTGACAAAGTCCATTAGTAATAATTTTGGCTCTCTGGTATTTTAGACAGAAATATAATTTGAGAAGGCAGTTTTGCAGTAGTTGTTAAAAGAAAAGGTAAAAAGAAAAAAGGACTTTTGTTAAAACATGGGTGGGAATGTGTCAGACGTTTGGTGAATAATATAGAAAATGATTTATCTTTTTCTTAAGCCCATCTTCTTTAGCACATATATTTCTTCATAAGCAAACCAATGCAGTGATCCTTGTCACAGTACATACCATGTTTGCCTTTCATAAATGAGTTTGATTTCCTTCCAGACGACAACCTGCCCACACGAAGAAATGGAGTTTGCTGCGACAGACATGTTTAAATGCCATATCAGCCCACTCCATTTAAAAGTCCACGTACTGTCTGCAGACTGTAGCCTCCGGCTGCGTCAGGTCCCTCCCTCTTTGCTACCCTTCCTGTCTGTGCCACTCTTTCATTCAGCTCAGCTGTAATAACAATAAATCAGAGGTTTACAGGTTGTATAGGGTGGAGGGGGGTTCAGAGGTAAAGAAGGAGCAGAGCTTTATTTCATTCAACCTTTTTTTTTTAAACGGCATACATTTAAGATAAGTAAAACTCCTTTGTCAGGAAGATCGGGTAATAAAAAATGCGCTGCACACAAATAATACAGTCATGTTTTAGGAAGTAGGAAGGCAAGCGCGAACTGGGGAATGGTACCATCAGAGATGATGCTGTGGTTTTAATGGAGGCAAATGACTCAGTTAATGCAACCTGAGCTTTGAAAATGGACAGCTCCATAGAACAAATGATCACAGCATCGTTTGCAAGGTGTGGACAGGGTTAATGAACATTACCAGTGACTGCACTGTATTTGTAGCTTTCACGATGCATTTCAGCTTGTGTTTTTAAATGGAACTATACACTTTGTTTGTATTTCAAGCCCTTCAAATGTGTGTCTCTAGTTTGCACTTACAGGAGTAAAGAGATACAAATCTATGGTGGCCCTGAGAGGTCAAATTCACTGCAACTTTAGAAAATAACAGCAAATGTAAAAATGCTGCAAAAGCATAAAAAACACAATCAAATAATTTAAAAAATCACTGTTTGGCCTCTCAAGGCCACCATACAAATCCCACTTATACCTTATTCTTTTTTAAATTGCTAAGGTAGTCAAATGACCCAAGTCTACTCTAGAGCCAAAGCTAATTTCAGCCAAAGAAGCTGATATGATGTTTAAACTTCTCAGGGAAGTTGATGAAGTGAAATGAATTTCATGCAAAGCTCAACACACTGCACAACAAGTGATGCTTTTATTCCACCTCAGGGAGAACACCAGAGGAGATCACCGTTCACCGGGTCTTAATCTTCATCACACAGTCTGAGCAAAGACACCATGCATTTTAAAGATAACTTATAATTTTGAAAGCCTCTGCCAGCCGACCAGAGGAGAGATGTTTGACTCTCATAGAGCACAGATTTTAAGTCTTTTTTGACCTTCAAATACAGCAATTCAGAAATTCTAGAGGATCAGGATCAGGGACTAAGTAAAGCGCTATACAAATACAGGCCATTTACCATTTACCATCTCTCCTTGTTTATGCCCGTGTGATTTCATTGTTTGTTTTGCAGTTACTCCAGAGATGAAATAATCTTCCAGGATAAATGTTCTTCTTTTCTTTAATTAGCACACACACACAGATCCTCTCATGCTCCATCTTCCAGCAGGGGGCGGTGCATCCATTGTCTGCTTGATGTACAATCACTGAGGTCAACTTAGAAGGCCTCAGCTCACTGCTGGAAAACAAGGCGATGCAGCATCTCCTCTAAAAATTCTCAGAAATGCGAACAAACACACTGCAAAGAGGAGCTCTGCCAGTTTGTTTTATTTTTAACCATGCATCCCAGGACTGACACAGTAAAATTCTACTTGTTGACACACTTCAAGGAAGATCCTGGCCTATTTTTTATTTTTCCTTTATCTCAGCTGGGATCATTGTGCAAAGACTGCATCAAACTGTGAAGATTAAGATTGTTATGTCTCTGCGAGCAGACGCTGCATTTAAAGAGGCCACCAATCCCCTTTATGGAAATGTGCTGCAAAAGCAGGAAACTCGCATCAAAGTGTAGAGCTTTCTTTCTTTTTTTAAATAGCAGTTTTACATCTTTATTTATATTAAGAAGAAAAGGCCCAGGACTTTTTTTTTTTGTGGGTGAAAACATCTTTCTCTCTCTTACTCCGTGCTCTGTCTTGCCACAGATGGTTAAAGTTTTACTCTTTCTCTTCTCACAGAATCCCAAAACAATTCATCTCATAAAATCCAGAGTCAGCGTGCCATAAGTGAAAATGTATGGCTCCCATGGGTGCCCTGAAGGAAAGTTACTGGCCACAAGACAGCAATAGAGGATCCTTGTTTTCTTACTTTCTTATATGGAAAAAAAAAAAGCATGTATGTGCGTGTATTCAATTGGGCTGGATGTAGTTTAAATGTGGGTTGGTGGTGGTAGTCAGTCCTTGTTATCCAAAGTATCCTTCAGTCGGTAAAACTGTCAGGCTAGAAGAAGCACATCGGGCTGTTTCTGCCAATTGTGGCTGCATCTCAACGACAAAATGATGTTGGAAACATAAATTTTTTTTTCCAACGAGGAAGTGGTTTGTTGTGAAAAGAGAGGCTTTGCTAATTTTATTATGGAATATATTCCCGGGACATGAACTCTGAGACCTCAAAATTGTATAACAATTCAGTCAGGACCGCTGCTAGCCAGAGTGAAAGTGTTATTTTGATGTGCAGTAATTTATATTTGGTGGGATGGCTCTGTTTGGGACCTTTCTGCACTTCTGTGTGCATGCAGTGAAAAAAACAGGTGGAAAAAAAAATTGCAAAAACAGGGCAGAAGAGAGACGGCATTGGTGCCAGCAGATGAAGGCCAAGTTATTAATTAATTCAATTAAAAAGTAGTTGTGTATCTATGTGTGGTGGGTTGCGAAGCAGCTTGCAGATGGTGTTCCATATACAAAGGCCAGCTGATCTGTGAGGACAGCAGCTGAGTGCAACTTCATAGCCTATGCTAACACAGTGCTTCTTCATATTGCTTTGATCATGGTTTTCATGACATGATTTTCCATATTTCTATCCATGTATTTGCCCTTATGGCTACATTACATGAACATCAAGGGAAGGGGATGTTGCAAATACAGAATGTTAAGGGTCTTAATCCCTTTTATAAACAGTGCTGCATGCCTATAAGCAGCAGTTGCCAGCAGCCTACATACACGACATGTTTAGCAGGTTTATCATACCCCCGATTGCTTATTTTAATCTCTGACTGTTTTGTTGCGGCCGGCTGTCCGTGTACTCCATGATGTCAAATAATAATTTTTCTTTCTTTGCTTCTGACTGATGACCCTTCATTAAGAGATGCTAGCAGTTATACACTTAGAGTTGCTACTGTTACTATACTGCAGTTCTTGCTTGATTGCAGCACCCTGAGCTGTATTTCTGTTCATTAGCCCGAGGCGACCTCATATCAGTAACTTTTCCTGTCTTGAGTTCTGTGGAATCATTTCAGTCAGTAATCTGGAAGTGACTGCAGAGTTGCTTCCCCTTAGGACAGTAAATTCATGCAGAAAATTTTGTCTAATTTCACAGCTACTTCAAATATTGCTCTTATCCCTTAGAGATGGGGTTCTCAAAGCGGACTCGGGGGACCCCCAAGGGGCAAGAGGTCCAGAAAATGATTTGCTTTAAATCTTAGAATTTTACTCTAATATATAAGACTGCTTAATGACACATGGAAATCATTCACACAAACAAAATGTCCCAGCCCCAGCCCCGTGTTATCGCTGAGCTAAAGATATAAGATATAAAGACAAGGTGTAGGACTGGACTCTCCCAAACACGTCACTATAAGACTGGACTCTCACACACGTCACCACACGCACCACCACACATTTCCTATAATCCTATAATTCCTATAATTTATAATCCTTATCTTTATAATCTCTTCTGCTATTTGCACATTCTTTACTGTAAATTCCTAAGTTAATTTGTAAATTTTTGTAGTAAATTGTAAATATTGTAAAACTTTTCTTCTGTCATTTAATGGTCGGGCATTGTACAGCTACAAGCATTTCACCCCCATTTCATACTGTGTATGGTTGTGTGTGTGTGACAAATAAAATTTGAATTTGATTTGAATTTGAATTTGAAATATTACAACCGTGGCTATTACTTGAGTAGGGTTTAGGTTTTTTTTATGTCTTTTCCTTTAATCTGTATCTTTATCTTTGTCAAAAAAAGAAATAGAGGGCTGAATAGAACAGGGACTTCTGCTGGCTACCAGAAAATGCCCTCCCTGCAAAGGCTAAGTCTGCTGACTTAAAACGTGTTTGAGATAACAGGAACTCTGGTTTTGCAACGGTATCCTGGGCTAAGCCAAAATAGGCGGCATGCTGACATGCGAAGACAGATGTGAGCCATCTCTGGCCACACAAAGTGCAAGAACCTTTGCTCTAGAGCATGAAAGTACAGTTTAGTAACACTGGAACATTATGTGTATAATGCAGTGCGGTGTGTTTGTTTGTCATTTCTCAGTAGAAGCTGTTACCTATACAAAACATGTTGGTTAAACTTGAACAAACGTGATCCAACATGTGGCCCTGTGGACTTCATAAGTGACGAAACTGTGTGTGTGGGCGCTACAGCTTTTATGGTATTATTTTTAAATATGACTGAGATTTTCTTTTCTTATTTTTTATTTTTTGTGCTCTGTTCCATTTGCAAACAATGACAACTGTCAGTTTCAGGATTTGAGTTTTATTCTCTAGTGGAAAATGTGAAAATGTTCAAAAGCGATGGGAAACTTTTTACTGCACCAACATGTAAACTCTGAAGAAACTAATTGTGTGTCATTATTCCCGCTGCACTGCTCTGTTGCTCTTCTGTGTTTATTTAACTGAAAGTAAACCCCTGAAAGCTTCACTCTAATTGTGTGGTTGGTTTATTTTATTTGTAAAAAGCAGCACCAAGTTCCCTCCAAGCTTTGGATTATGTTCTTTGATATCTCCCTGCTACTTGCACGTCTCTGTGCAAAATATTTAAAACACAAGGCTGCCTTTTTTCCCCTCAAAGCCCTCAAATCCTGGCTCAAAATGTGAGTCGGGTGATACAGTATGTGCTGCCACATTTCTGTTTGTGATATACGTCAGTCTTTACGACTTTTGAACATCTGCTGAGCACTTTCATGTTCAACTGACTTGTTGTCACCATGCTCAACCATCAAAATGAAATGGTCCATGTATCAACAAGAAGGCCGCAAACATGGAGGCATGCACACAAGCACAGATGCATCAGATCTTGCACATTACCTTTTGCACCACTGGTGAGCTGGTTTTGTGAGCATCAAAAATTCAGAGCTGACTTATGGTGTCTTTTATCTAACCGAGTTAGGGGCCGCACTGTGGCAAACCTGGATTTCATAAGCAGCCCGTCTCTGACTCAGACCGTTAGTGTGTGGTAAGGCTACATGCCTGTTGGGAAGAGATGGAGAGAGGAGGAGAAGAGAGGAGAAGCTAGACGTGATTCTGCGGTGTGACCAGTAAGTGCAGCCGAGGAACCCAATGACCTCCACATCCTCCTTCTTCTTCTCCTCTTCCCTGGCGCTCTTTTGCCTTCTCTTTCACCACATGTCCATCACGTATTCAGTTTTAATAATAGGCTGGAGCATGTGAGTCATGTGCTTCAGTGTGCTGGCATGCATGCAGGCAGTGTGTATGTGTGTAAGAATTGTGTATGTGTGTGTGTCTATAGCATTAATCAGGTGTCTGTGGTTGATGTAGAAAGGGGTGGATGAGTTGGATGATGCAATCATGCTGCACACTTGTCCAACATTTCAGATCATTTCTCTAAGTCAGTCATTAAACTTTATAAAGCAGCTGTGGAGCGCTTTCACATCACGCTAATTTAATACATTTACATGTTGCTGCAGGGGATTCCACCTAAAACCGATGCAAGGCTTCATATTCTATACTGGTAAAGGTTTTAAGGTGTTAAATGTGTGTGTGTGTGTGTGTTTCTGTGCTGGGGGTCTGAGCCTGACAGTTAGAGTTCCTCATTATTCAGACCTCAGCAGTGGTTTCACAGCCTTGTGCGGTTTTCTACACCAGACAGCAGTTATCAACAGACTATCTCTAGCTCTATCACACACCACCCCCTCTGTTGTTCAAACACAAACCCACTCATGAGAATACAAACAAGTGTTAACATGTCAGCAAATGTTAACATTTTTTACATGGAGTTATCCTGGGCAAACAGATGTTTTGTGTTAAATATTTGCTCTGCCAACTAAATTAATCAGCGCTCTACAGCAGGTTAAGAAAAGCAAAATTCAGTGCCAAGACTGGCTGGTTATTACTCTTTTGACTAACGTGGTTTTAAGAGGCATAAATCTGTCACAGCTCCGTGTCTCTTTCCTTCTTGGAGTGCAACTCTGTGTGTGCATGTGTGCAGAAAATGTTTGTGTATTCATGTATTTGCATGTATATGCATTATACAATCATTTGAAAAATAAAGTTTCCACAGAACTCTATGCAGTCCTGTTATAAATAGTCCACTAATGCTGCTTTCATGAGTATTAAGAAGGTAAGTAGCAGCTATGTTGCTGCTAATCCAATGCTCTTCATGAGCTTATCATCAGCAAGTGTGAGCAACTCTATGAAAGCAGACGTTTTTTCACAGTTTACAGGTCTGGAGCATAGTCTCCAAAGTTGATGTCCAAGCAAAAATGTCTCTAAGGTCTTATTGGAGACATTTTTGCTGTCTCCAAGTGTGTATTTGCCAAAAACCCTGAAGCTATATCTCAGTTTGCAAGTTAAATGTTAAAGTTCATGATAGTACAGCTGGAAAAAAAACAACTGAACACTATGACTTGCTTGGAAGAGTTGCCAGAAGGATGCCTCTGCTCTCTAAAAAGAACATGACAGCAAACGCAAAACTTCCGGACCAGTGTCCTTTGGGCAAATGAGACCAAAGTGGAGATGCACATTTGGTAAATATACCAGACAGAGCATATCAGCACAAACATCTGATACCAACTGTCAAGCATGGTGGTGGTGGGGTGATGATTTGGGCTTGTTTGGCAGCCACAGGATGTGGGTATCTTACAGTTATTGAATTCATGAATTCATCTGTATACCAAAGTATTCTAGAGTCAAATGTGAAGCTGTCTGTCTGACAGCTAAAGTTTGGCACAGGATAATAATCCCAAGCACAGCAGCAAATCTACAACAGAGTGGATTTAAAAGCAAAGATTCATGGTGCGACCTTAGGAAAGATGTGCAATGAATGCCTGCAAACCTAAACAAACTGAAGCAATGTTTTGAAGAAAAGTGGGCCAAATTTCCTCCACAATGATGTGATAAAGTTATACAGAATATACTGACTTCAGGTTATTGCAGCTAGTTCTACAAGCTACGGAATCAGAGGGTGTACTTATTTTGTCACTGGCCTGCGGGCAGGTCTAACCTTTTGACTGTAGGCTTTTATTCACATTCTTACTAAGCTGCGACTAAAGCCAAAATGTTTTGCCAGACAGGCTCTTTCTGGAGCTGTCCTACCACAGCTGTCTTTTATTTTTGAATTATTTAACATTTATTCCAGTATTTTATGTTGTCTCACTCACATGGAGGCAAAAGTGCTCCCTAGCACTACTTTCATGGTCACAAGCATCACAAATTCTGTGTTTTTTTTTAAATCATATAATTGTTGTTACAATAATGAATAATGAGATTTATTATTATTATTATTATTTACAAGCTTCATTTGACCCAAAAGCTCAGAGTTTTGCCTGCTCTAAATGTGTTGTTTCAGACAATTACTTCTACTGCCGTATCTGTATGATGTCAAAGAAAGAGGATATTCCTAAAATGGTCACCTCAGGCGCACAGTTGTGAAGCCACACCCACTTTCTGGCAGTTGGTAAGAAGACAGTTAGCGTAATATGACAGGAGCTTGAGGGGGCTGCGCTAAGGCCTAATCTAATATTCATAAGGATAATTTTAAACAGTTAATCATGCAAAGTACAAATAATTCACTTGTCAAAAGAGGTACTGAACAACACGCCCAACATGACTCAGAAAGGAAATTTTTAGAAGTTTGGAAAAGTAATCATCACGTGACTTTATGTATATCCCCTGGCGATAGGGTCTAATTTGACTAGGAACGAGATATAAAAGAAGTCCATGTTACAAGGTACATATAGGTTTAATAGTATTATGCAACTGAATTGCATTATAGGACTCGAGTGAAACTGCATCACTCAAGTCACGTCACGTTCTGTGGCTGCAACATCCCAGCTTTACAGAAATGTCAAGATAAACCAGTACAAGGACTGTGTGCTGATAAAAGTCGCACAGTCTTACTGTTGTCTTGCAGCATGACAACACATGCAACAGTGATAAGATAAAGAGAGAAAAATGTAGGGCTGAGGGTGGAGATTTAGGGGGATTATGGTGAAAGGGAATGAAAGCAGTAGGAGGTGTCTGCGGTCAATGCTTAATCACAAACTTGTTCTTTTTAGCATGACAGGAAGAAATGTATGGGGGGGGGGGGGGGGGGGGGAGTCAAGAAACAGCAACATCAATCAGGGACATCATTTGTGACTTGTGTCTGTTGTCCTCATAGCGTGTCTGCTGAGGACAGAAGTCACAGCGCTCATATGTCTGGGGGGCCTGGCAGTGTTTAAGCTCTGTAGCTTTGCATCACGTCTCACGAGAGATGAGAGGATGCAGAACCGGTCCAGGGGTCAAAGGGCAAAGTTGGGCTCTCTCGGAGCTCATATCGAGTTACAGACGTCTGAACCTGCTGACACTTCGGTGTGCGGTGAAAAAGCTTTGTTGACTCATTTGAAACTCCAAGGGGAGGTTATTTATTGTCAATGTCAGGCTTTTAAAATTAGAACAAAGAGAAGAACAAGGGGGGGAGAGGACACCAGCGAGGCTCGTATTTGCCAGTGAGTCATGTAAACCATTAAGGAAGCGTGTCATTCTGTCTCTCTTCTTTTTACTGTTGAAAACAGAAGCATTTCTGTGTACTGCATTTCCAAGAAGTGCCAAATAAATAAACAGCCAAGTTTAACAATTATTTTCCTGCTACATTTTCCTACATTAACAAATGAATCACGTAAGTTTTAGGTAGCCTCTCTGCCTTGATTTTTACATAGTCAAAACAAAGGCTGCACGAAACACATGTGCAATAGGAACCCCGATTGCTGAGCTGATACTTGACCTGTACCAGGAGCTCTCGCTTTCATCCGCCTTCACGAAGCCACACGTAGGAGATAAAGCTTTCATTCCTATAGGTCCTCCTATTGTCTGTAACTGCTGTTTGCCATGTTCATTTCCACTGACCCGAACACCCTTTTGACCCTGCCAGCCTTCCGAAAGAGGCGATGAGTGAGAGATGAATTTCTAAGAAGTTACATTCCAGCAGCAGGAAAGTCCTGCTTTTTATTGTTTAGTGGGATGCATGGGTCGCCATCACGCATCACATCCTGGTGACAAACAGCTCTCAGGGTGATGGCTATGCTTTGGGTTCTTTTGAAGTCCAAAAAAAGCAGGAAGCTTCTGGGCAAAGGTCAGTGTGATAGTGTTTTCTTTTTTCTTTTTTTTCCTTTTTTACAGAGGTTGTAGTGTTTTCTCTGGACTCTTATCTGAAACTACTTTACTTGACTTTAAAGGGGACCTTTTATGCTGATTTCCAGTACCATAACTCACCAATAGACTATGGTTGCTTTGCATGATTTACAGTTTGAAATAAACCAAATAAACCTTGTTTCTCCAATACCTAGCCTTGGTGCAACCCCTCAGTTGATCATCTTCCTGAAACAAGCCATTGTAACTCTTCCCTCTTTAAGGGACACGCCTTTAAAGACAACCTTTTTCTTATTGTAAACTTCTTGTAAACAGAACATTTTAAACAGTTGTGGGTGGGGTTCTGTACTGTTCTGTGCTTGCAGTCGAGCTGTGTGTCTGAGATGATCATATAAATAATATGCCCTCTCTCTGGGCAACTATCTTAATGCGTACCTGTGTGTCATTTCTTCATGACACCTCTTAAGGCTAATTAGGTGACTAATTAGGTGAATTATAGGACAGTTTAGGTAATGAGCTACCAGAACGTTTTCTGCAATTTTACACATTTATTTCTGTTAACAAATGTCTTCTAATTACCACATTAACATTTCTTTATCATGCATAATTAAGATGCATTGTTGAAATTTCACTCATTTTTCTTACATTAATACATTTCAAGGATTCACTGTGTAATTAAACTTGACAGAAAGGGGAGTTTTGACTGGTCCTGTCCGCTTAAGATCAAAGTGGACTGTATGTGGCCCATGTTGTAAAATGAGTTTGGCATTCCTTGTGTAAAGTATATAGCATTTCGGTTTTAGTTTACTAACATATCCACACTTGTTGTAGAAAGTAATTCAATGCACAAAAGGTAATTGCTACTACATTTTTGTACACATGAGGTGAATTATCCATCCGTCTATTTCTGCTGTTTATCCATGTTTGTGTCTCGGGTGCACCAGTCTAAGCAGAAGCGCCCAGACCTCCCTCTCTTGGGCCACCTCCTCCAGTTCATCTGTGGGGGACACCCAAGCCAGCTGAGTTAAATCAACTTAAACTTTATAAAACCACATATCACCCATACAGACCCTGTAGTTAAAATGAGATCCTACGCAAGATCTGCTCTTGTAGTATTGAAGTATTCCCACACAGCTGCTAGAAGCCAGCCCAAAGAGCACTTTATAGAAAAATGTGGCTACTGATTCTACCAAATCTACTGGTGATAATGGCAACATTTCTCTTTACTCTATGTGATGGTTTGAACACCACTCTGAGTCTGGTCTTTCTAGCTAGCTTTGTGTTTGGCATGCTTCATTTGGAGGAGCTTGGGGAGATGTGATGTTGTGTTTGCAGCAGTGGATAGCTGTTCCTGTCCTGGCCACACTTTGTGCATTACATTCACATTCTTATGCTTCCATGCAAATAAGGTCAAAGTAATGTGGAATTATCCACTTCTTAGATACTGTAGATGGTGGCACAAGCATGCATGGAAAGGGATGTTTGTCAGTTTTTGTTTCTATCCTTCAGTTATGCAGATGATTGAAGTTGTATAATATTAGTGACAAAATTGTTTGAGTGACCCCAGTCATTACTGAATTTAAAACAGTAATATGTTACAGATGCATGCGTTATGATAGCATTACATTTGCCAAACAATCTGATATTTCTAAAACTAAGTGAAACATGTAATTTGAAAATGCACACTACCTTATATTTTCCTTATCATATTTGTAATACAGTCACAAGTCAACCCAGTTTCAGTGGTCTTTTTGTTTCTCGGTGGGATGTTCATGTGTTTTAGTGAGATGCAATCTATTATTTAGTGCATATTTCAAACTCTGACAACATTTCAAAATGAGTCAGCTTGAAACTCTAGAAAGTGAACAAACTTTCACTAGCAAATTATGGCTTCTAACAACCACAAATTTTGTGTTGTTAAGACACTAATGAGGCTTGTAAGGATTTTCCACTGAAATTGCCGTATTCTGTTTCAAGATTTTGCATTTAGGTGATACAAGACAATGCGATAGTATGACATAACATGACATTCCACACACACTTTGACTCGTTGAAATATCATCTCATTCCTAAATCCCCCTTAATTCAATGGCTTACACACTTCAACCACTGCCATGGTTTGATAATGCTTTAATGCTCTAGAATACGAGACTGTGAGAAGCCCAGTCAGCCCTTTGACGGTAGTTTCTTCTGAAATCCAAGTGAAGGGGGGTAAACTGCACATTATTATAATACACAAACAAATATTGCTCATGTGCATCTAATTTTCTGTTATCCAAATGTGTTCTACTTCAAGGCGACTGTCCATTTCCAGAAATTACCAACTTAGGACTTGAACTAGGGATGAGCACGTTGAAGGTCTGTCTTGGCTTCGGTGTAACCAAGTAAAATGTCTGGTCTAGATTGTGAGGTAATCTATGTTTGCATGACACATGCAGACATTTTTCTAAGAAGTTGAGCTGCTCAGTCATGGCAGGTTCAGACATATACAGCCAAATGCTTTTTATCAAGGGGGGGGGGGGAGGTTTAGGGTGTGGTAGTGAGACAGTGACACACAGGGATGTCTGTGAAATCCTGTCTCTCTTTTCAGTGCCTCTTTTGTTTTATCCTGTCTTTGCTAATTAGCTGTCTGGCTTCTATCCCCCCCCCCCCCCCCCCAAACCTTTTTCTACATCTAAGATATTCATTTGGTGGACTGACCTAACTCATCATATACAAGGTTGCATTGGCGGCAGCACCTTTCTAGGTGTGGCTGCCAAACCCCAGAGATGTCATTTTAAACAGTAACAACAACAAAACCTTTGATATTGCCATCTCATGACTGGATGGCTATGCAAGCTCATCAACTTGTAGTTTACGTCCATTTATTCTTCTGTACAAAGTAAATAGGGTGGCAATTATATCATGCTCTACTGCTCTACCTGAGCACTCAGAGCACTTTTTATTGTAAGCTATACATACAATTCTTTTATCATTATTATTCTATGTCTTTTAAGCTCTTTCTGTCACACGCAATCACACCCCAATTGATCCATTTACTAAAAACAAAAACAAACAAACAAAAAAGATTAGCTTCCCTCATAAACATGAAGCAATAATTTTACTAAATATTATAAATACAATTTTTTTTTAAGTGTTGGGGGAAATGTGTGTCCCTGGGTAAAGATACTGAACCCCTTCCTGCAGACTCAGGAGGCCAGGAATCAAACCGCCATCTCTATGATTAGCAGAGCTGCAGTGACTCTTAAACAGTACTTAAAATTTTTGAATTGTCATCAATTTATGCTGTATTTTTTGGACGATAAGGCGCACCGGATTATAAGGCACACTGTCGATGAACGGGTATGTTTTCATCTCGTGTTTAGGTGGAAAGCGAGCTAACTTCCTGCTAACTTATAACTCTGTTAAATTTAATAAATTCTCTTTTCATGGCTGTCTGGATGTTAAACTTACTTGTTAAACCTGGTAAAGCAGCAACACTGATCATTTTATTAAAGATGAAAGAATTTAGACCATTTGTAATTATCGGTGATGCTGCAATGTTCATGTGACTTTGGGACCTGAAGAAGGCAGAGTTTTGGACCCAGATTACTCCGCAAGGCTCCTGACTACGGTAGGCGTAATGCTCCGACAATCCATCAAGCGGTGCGGCTTCGTAGTTACTTCATAGTTACTTTGTAGCGTACTAAAACATTTTTTGACAGATTTTAGATAAAAATGGTTCGAGGTCAGTAAGCACAACCAGAATTCATACATAAGGTGGATTGTAAGGCGCACTGTCAAATTTTGAGAAAATTAAAGGCTTTTAAGTGTATTCTAAAAATTAATCCTTTAGATTTTTTCAGAAATTTGTCCCAGACCAGATAAAAATCCCTCCATGTATGACTGAGCTTCACAAGAATTAGGCCAACATGACTTTGACTACCAAAATCAAATTAGTACATTTGTGAGTCTGGTTGAACTTTTGTGCCAAAGTATTTCTGAGATAATACCTTCACAAGACAAATATAAACTATAAGCCCACAGCTGTCACAGTGTGGAAACATGAAAGCCAATTCTCTTCAGTCTCACTACTATACAGTAACTGGTCAAGGATGATGGCTGTTGCAGATAATTAAAAAAAAAAGAATAGAAAAAAATTGGAACTAACTACCAACACTGAAGTGTGCATACATGTGCATACGGTTATGGAAAAAGAAAGTATACTTTCTTTCAATTTTAAGGCTTTACACATCAGGACATAATAAAATGTGTCACAACACAATAAAGGTTTGTGTAGGTTTTCAAAATATTCTAATTCAACCAAAGATGAATAACATAACATGATATGCTACACCATGTCTCTATGTATTTAACAAAAACTAAGCCAAAATGCAGGTAGCAGTGTGTGAAAAACTAAGTGCATCTTTATTGCTTTACAACTTCCACCAGGACCTATGAGGGTAAGTGGTGGGTAAGCACCAAGGTGCCAGTATTGGCAAATTGCTGATCTGGAATATTGAGCCATGTGCAAACATAATGGCAAGGAGAAAAGACATCAGCAGAGATTTTAGAGTTGAAAATGTTGCTGGTTGTCAGTCTGTGAAGGGTTAAAAAGTCTAAGTATACCAGTTTTCCCAAGAGTGGACTTCCCGCCAAGTTCAACCCAAGGTGGGCAGGTGGGCTGGAATCTAGGGATGGTGAAGGAGCCCTTGTTTCCTGAGAAACAAACAGTCAACTCCAGGCAGACCAATGGGGAACAAATGAGGAAAGAGGATTAAAGAAAAAAGTCAAGGAGTATGAGGATAGCAACTAAACCTGGTGAGCTAATTTACCACCATGGTGGAAGCAACAATCTGGTGAAGAATAACAGCCACAGTCGGTTTTCAGATACTTATCTTTATCACTCATCTTACTGTTGCCATCTTGGTATTTTGAAACCAAACATTACGACTGGGGGCCAAATGTGCAAGATTCGCTGAGGGACACTGCATGTTCATGGACTAGTGAATTGTGTGTATTTATTGAAACCATCAGGAAAGAGTCATATGGTACAAAAGCCCTTTATACCATCAGATAGATGAGAACAGGTGCTATGTCCATCATTTATAAACAGTCTAGGGTAAGTACGCAGCTATGTTGGTTGCGGTGACCTTGATCGAACTGTTCTTTTTTCTTTTGTAGGACCAGGCTGTTTACACTTTCCATTGCTCTTGAGTCAGAGATGACTTCAAAATTGAGTCAGTTTCCACCTTACAGCCTCAAGCGGCCACTCCAGCCAGGAACTTCACTCTGCCCCATGAAATCATTTTGCAGGCTTCTTGATCAGATTTGGAAATAGACAACTTTAGTTGTCAGGTAGAAAATAGAGCTCTGCTTTCTCATGTTGCTTTGAGAGCTTTGAGAACTCTTTTAAAACAGACAAAAAAGATTTGTTGTTTTTTCCATGAGGTGTTTCAAGCTTCTGTCATATGCTGAAGCATTGTGTTATTTCATCACGCTGCCAGTACACAGGGGTCTCATTTCAAAAGCTGATATCCATTTAAAAACTGCACAAGCTCCTAGTGAATGGTTTTATGTGATATTTATGTTGTTTATGAGGGATCAAACTTTATCTTCACTTATCTTCACTGTAAAAGGATATTGTCTTCTTCACTTGGAAGTGTTCAATATGTGGGGACGAAGTGGTTGCAAAACAGATGTACAGTGTGTTGCAGTGAAACTGTCCTCCAGCCAAGCAGGCACTCACTCAGTGTTCTCCAACTCACAGTTCTCACCCCTCAGGGACAACAACTGGCAGGATGCCCTGTGTTTTTGTCTTAGACACGCTATGCCTGCAGTGCTCGACCTCCAGCCAATCACAGTATGGCTCAGGCCGCCACAGAGGCCAGACAGGGCGGTGTCCTTTCTGAGCGGATGGAAAAAAAGAGCTCACGTGAGACCTGTTTAGTAGTCAGAGAAGAGATAAAGAACGTGGAAAAAAGAGAAAGAAAACAAGATGGGAGAGAGAGAAAGAGAGCAAAAGACAAACAGAGAGAGGGAGCGAGAGAGAAAGAGAGTGTTTCAGTTGGCGGGAAAGCAGGCGAGGAGGAGGGCAGAGGAGAGTAAAGGGAGGAGGAGGAGGGAGGCAGCACACAGTACTGACTGGACCCTGGATTTATGCTATAGATATTTCCACTCATCAGCTAATAGTCATTGCTTTGGCTCATAAACTGCACACATACTTTACACAGACAGAGGCTTAATTTGATTATAATGGTCGGCCTGCTTCACTTTTAAGGAAAATCTAGGGCTACAGAAGCATTAGTGAGTTTTCCAAAGTAAAGCAGTTGTTGCACCTTTCGGGGGAGCAGAGGGATACAGAGATGTAATCCAGAGTGACACCCAGCAGAAACGAATGCGATGGTGTCTATTTTGAGTGCTTCAAAGGGATTTTAGGATTCCTGTATACAGATTCCAGTGTACATCATTTTCTTCTTTAGTTTGTAACATAAAGCTCAGTTCAAGGTAAGAGGCTCAAATGCAAACGCCTGGCAGGTAGAATGCAACAAAAGCCACCCCGACATTGTTCATTAGTTAGTGGATTCCCGTCTCACTCTTCCCTTTGAAACTAGGAGTCACAAGCAGAGTGAATGTGAGTGAGAAGCCGTGAGGTAGGCACGGCTTTCCTTTAGGGTTTATTTTACCCCAACAAGACTATAATTTACAGAATGAAGATCATTTTGTGTTGAGAAGACTTTAAACTAGAGCTTCAGTGCATGAATTCAATAGTCCCCAGTCATAGCAACCCCACAGCAACCAGTCTGGTTGCTAGGGAAAAATGTGTATTCCCAGACCGGTTGTAAGTGGTTGTTCAAGGTTACTGATTGTTGCTGGGTGACATCAGTCACAAAGGATGTTGCATCAAAAACCTACTTGCAAGCAGATTCTGTGGTTGCTTGTAGTTTGTGGGGAAGACACAGACTTGTCTGCAAACGTTTGAGGCAGTCAAATGTGGAAAAATAGTCATATAAGCTGTAAATTGAGAACAAAGTATAAGTATTTAAATCTTTTTAAATACAATCTTTTTAGCACTCAGTTTTGTAGGAACTAGCGGCAACAACTCAACCAGCCTGGGAATGCTAATTTTCCCCAGCAACTGCTGGTTGTCAGGCAGTTGCCAAGTTTCTGGATTTGTGTAACTGGAGCCTTAGGGAAGTGGTTAAGAGTCCATAAATCAAGCAGGAAGTAGGATCATTATCTTATAGACTTACATAACATCTGACCTGTCTTTACAACTGGAGTAGTCGCCCCCTGGTGGCCAGTTGAAATAAAGTGAGTTTAAGAGGCTACAGTGATCTTAAACCCACTTTATCTACAGTTAGAAGTAAATTAGAAAAAAGGAGACACCATTAGTACACCATTAGAGGCAATTAGGAACAGGTAGGACTAATCAAAGAGTCAAAATGTTGAGATTAGGATAAAGGCATGAACAAAGCAAACATATAACAAACATAAACATATAACCTTTATAGTATGAGTAAAAAATCTTCAATCTGGCGAATGGACTGGCACATGACTGTACTCTATGATGCATAATATTACCACATACAGATAATTCAGATAACACATGTTATATGTTGTGCTCCACCAGAAGAGCAGAGCAGAGCATAATCTATTGTTTTCATTTCCTGCAGAATGGAAAGAGACATCACAAGAAAAAAGAAAAGTAAAAAAGAACTGTGTGTAAAGACTCACACCCAGAAAAAGCTTAGCGCAATCCATATGAACAACTCTGAGGTAGAATACACATTTTTGTTGAGAAATGAAGCTTGATAAACTGCAGGTTGCTGTTATAAATCAGCTGGAGTGTGCATGTTCTGAGTGGATAATATCCCAACTGTCTTTGCAGCAGCTCCCCTGCGCTTGTTTTCTTTGCTCCGTGTCTTGGCCAGCCTCCAACAAAAGCACAGGCCTTCTTCTTGCTGGTTCCTTTTATTTTTCACTATCGCTTCACCATTCAGATCTGACCTGACCCTCATTTCTCTCTGTCCCGTTCAAAAAGGCAAGCTGAGGTTAAAGTCCAAAAATGGGGGAAGAAATTAAGGAAAATCATGTAAATAATGTGAGCGGGAAAGAGAATATGCGGTCGCTGTTGATAGGCTTTTAATAAAGCAGTCAAACTCTTTGGGTTTATTGCACCAGATTCATTGTGCTGTAATTGGTATGACATCACTCATTTTGTAGGCTTTCATAAGCCAACATAGAATCGCACAGGAAAGGGGAAAAAAGACAGCTTTTCTTCACCCATAGGTGACCCAGATCGGATGGTTTTTCCATGTTTAGCCTGTAATGTAAAGATCACATACAGCTCATTATTGCTTCTGTAGAAATCCAGACATCAAGAGCTTAGAACAGTTGTTTCCACTGTTTTTCACTGATTTAATCTTCTAGGTAAAGCCTTGCCGTGACATTATTTTGAGTGCTTTTGGAGTGTAATGTAGTGTTCAGTCTTTAACACTTAACTATTGACTTACCACTAACGTATCTAATCTTTCCATTGTTTTCTTTCATTCTTATTTTCTTTTGAATGAAAGAAACTTGGTGCCCTTTTACTGCAATCACAGGAAAAAGTGCAGTTAGTCTGTCATCTTATGTTAAACCACATAAAGGACCAGAACACACGTAGAGAGTTTGCAGCTTTGTTTAAGCAGCTCCAGGATCTCAGGTAACATATCTAAAGGTGCAGTTTTGAAGTTTTTTTGCTAACCACTGCCACCCACCTATGTTCTGGGACCCGACAAACGGCCGATGCAAAAGATAGCTTGTCTCAATCTTAAGCTTGAATTAAATCAACAAAAAGGAAGTATTTCCTTTTCTTTTGTCAGCACTGAAGTTACGGGTTACGGGTTCTTGTTTTTCTAATTTCTTTCTACTTCTTCTGCACATTACTTACTTAAATATAAGAATGCATGTGCATAATTTTATATTGTGTTCTTTTTTTTTAAGTTGCTTTCTGTGGTTTTGTCATCTAGTATTCATACAACATTTAACACACCACCAACATCACCACCTGATCCAAAAACGGGACCATCCATATCCCTTATATATTCCAAAAATATCACTTAGATCCACAAATGATCACAAATATAAAGTCAAATTCCCCCAAAAAAGGTAATGAAGAAACTGCAACATTACACTGAGTACAAGTTCATCATTCAGTCTGCAATAATAGACTGAATAGAATTATGATTTTTAATGATAAGTTTTCACCTATTGGAGGTGCTGGAACATGTTCAGTGTCAAAAACAATTGTAAAGATGCTACATCATGTGCCATGTTATTAAAGTGCGCTGCCACTGGCTAATCTATCAAATGTATCAAATTGGCGAATCAAACTTTTATGTTTATGCTGGACACAAGCATAAATGGCCCACTTTAAATTCATTCATCAATGTGCTGCTAAACTGTTACTTGACACCTTGGTATATCTGTGTTGAATACTGTGTGCGCTCATTTTAAATTTCTCATTCAGAGAAAGAGGAAATATAGATACTCATAAACTCTGCGACCTTGAACTTCTGATAAAACAGTTCAGGTCCTATTATGTTACCTTATTTATCATAACAGTGGCAGTGCCAAAACACCAAGGCTTGTGCAGACACATGAGCTGGCATTAAGCCTGCAGTGTCAGCTTGCCACCATGACGAAAGCATAAACAAACAAGCCCCATCTACAGGTACCACATGAAATACTGGAAGAGAGCGACCTCTGAATGACAAAAAAGCACATATAAGCCCTTCACTGTGTCTTCATCCATGGCTCTGAATTATGTATTGCACGAGAGATGACAGTAATTCCACAGCAAGTTGTTATCTTGTCAAACAAGACTCTGTTGTACTTGCTTAACAAGGACAGGCTGTCATGCTAGTGTGACATTCCCTCCGTGCGTGCACAAACACACCCATGTCTTCCTGTCACCAGGCGTGCGTTTGCTAAAACTGCAAAAATCAGAGGAGCAAACAGCTTCTATATCTTTAATCCCATAATGGCCTTGTATAAATACTAAGGACACTTACTCACGCAATCTTTCTGCTTGGCAAAACAGAGCGTGCAGCCAGCATTGGAAAAGCCGTCAAACTGAACTATATTAACCACCTGTTCCTGATCCAACAGCATTAATGGACAAGTGGAAGTCGCGTGTGCTGCCTGTGGTGCAGACATGGTAAAGAAATAGACAGAGGGGGACCCCCCCTCCCTTCTCGGGTGCATAAAACAGAGTGTCTTGGCACGAGAGAGAGAGCGTGCTTGGGAGGATTGAGAGAGGGTTGAGGTAAAAGCAGGCGTACAGAGAAAGCACAGATGATGAAAGGTGACGTGAAGGATGAAGCTGCACGCTGAATAAAATTGTTTACCAGACTGGACCTTATTCACACACGTTTAGCTGAGAAGTGAGCTTGGTAAAACACTTAAGCACAGTATCAGCGTTAATGTGAATCAAATCCAATATCCCTGTCCTTCCCTTTCTCCTGTTAGTCAAAACCATCAAAGAAGAAACCCTAAAAATGTTAGTGCAACATGTAATTAGAGCAGAAACAGGTAATAAGAGCTAGAAAGCGACAGATGATGACTGATGAGGCAGTGACTCAGATGTAAGAGCTCAAAATTACTGCTGCAGTAAACGTAACCACCTCAATATATCATTTATACTTTTCACTCTCTGTTTCCTCCCTTCCTTCTTTCATTATACCCAAACCACAGACGGTGAAGACCAGCTGGCTGGCAGGATCAGTTACACAGCTCATTTGGAAAGAGATGACATCAGGTAAATGCATTCTGCAAATATCCATTACTTTCGCCTACTCTTACCTCCCTTATTCTCTGTTCTTGTAGGTCCTTAAAGAGCCAAGAAATTGATTCTTTAATAACACATCTTGATGTGGAAATATGTAGACTTGTAAGCACATTCATATTTAGTATTAAAGCATCATATATGACTTAATCCTCTTGAGGATATTCAAGGCGTGTGGGAGTTTGCCCAAACAGTCAACATGAGTCTTTGGACTTGGAGAGGGCATTCGACTGTGCTGCAGGATGTCATGCAGGTCATGTGGGGAGTGCTCATGAGTATAGGTACATCTGGTCTGTTGTTAAGGAGCTTGCTGGCAGTGAGTCAAACCTGTTCCTGGTGGGAGTTTGACTCCACTCGGGCTATTCTTTGTCTCTTTATCTGTTTGTAAAGTTTCTGGACCTCCAGGTGCAGCCAGGCAGCAGAGAGTTTCTGATTTGCTTTCTGTGGATGATGTGGTTCTCATAGCTTTGTCGGCTGATGGTTTCTAGGTTATACTGGGCCAAGCATAAGATCGCTTTGGCCAAGGTTGCAGGTTGACTTTTAAGTCTCTGGGATGAGAATTAGTTCCTCCAAGTCTGAGGCCACGCTTCAGTCGTTAAAGGATGGGGTATCCTCTCTGAGTTCGTGAGGACTTGCTGTCCCACATAGATGAGTTTAATTATCTCGGGGTCTTGATTATGAGTGAGGGAAGGAGGGAATCGACAACTGACAGATGGATTGGTGCGTCACGGGTGGTGATGCGGATGCTGTACCAGTCTGTTGTGGTAAAGACAAAGCTGGGTGTGAAAGCAAAGGGCTCAGTTTACCAGCTGATCTACATTCCTACTCTCATCTATGGCCACGAGTTTTGGGTAACTACTGAAAGAATGAAATCACATATACAAGTAATGAAAAGAGACGGAACATTTGGGAGGGGCTCAGAGTTGAGCCGCTACACGACTGTATTGAATGGAGCCAGATGACATGCTTCGGGCATCTGACTAGGACATCCCTGGGATGCCTCGTAAATGAGGTGTTTCAGGTATGCACTACATACCTGAAACACCTCATCTCGGGAGGAGACTACAGGCCAGACCTACAAAAGCGAAATTAGATCTCTCAGCTGGCTTGGGAAGACTTCAGTGTCTCCCTGGAAGAGTTAAAGGAGATGGCTGTAGAGAAAGTCCCTTTGCTTAGACTGCTGCCCCCAAAACCCAGACCTGGATAAGAAGCAAAAAATTTTAATGGATGATATTCTATTATATGATAATTATATAATATCTTTAAGATATTAGATAGGAGTAGACTGAAACGTAATAGGACAAATGTCATCTCTTTTATTGTAATTCTTTTGTGCACCATGCATTATCTAGATTAAGTAAAAAGGTGAATTCACAGCCCAGAATGTCCGAACAACGTCCAAGTCTTGGTGGATTTAGAGACAAGAGGAAATGGTAAGAAGACGGCTAACCCAGCTGGTCTGATAATCAAGACGAGCCCAACCAGTTCGTTCACACTTTTGTTTTTATCTTTCTTACAGTAAATTAGCGCTCAGATTACAACTGAAAGAACATTTTTCTGTTTCTGCTTTTTCATCATAAGCCAAGTCAGCCCATTTCAACACAGGTTTTGCTGCCAGCTGGACTTCGCCATGGAAACTGAAAATACTTTTTCAGCAAAATAAAGGAAAACCCTAAATCTCTACCCCCACTTCAGTGAGGGCTACCATTTGTCATCTAGAATCCTGCATCTACCACATATGGCCACCATAGGCACTAATGCCACCACTTAGCAAAAATTAGAGTGTTGCATGAAGATTGAAAAGAAATGTATGATTATTGGACAGCTTGATCTATGATCTTGGTCACTCTTTAGATCAGGCGGTGGGGGGTGGGGTGGGGGGGTCACTCCAGGCCTCAAGGGCCACTGTCCTGCAGGAGATCACCCTGGATCAGCACATGTGAATCAAATGATTAGTTCATTACCAGGGCTCTGGAGAACTTTAAAAGGCAGGTTTTCTTAATGTCAGAAACCACAAAAGTCCAAAACTAACAATGCATTAACCCGTCCCTTAGAAAGTGCAGACTTAAACTTTCCTTTACCACTCCAAGGTTGTTCCTGAAAAAAATGTCCAGTCTTTCCTTAGAAAGGGCAAACTAGTTTTCAAAAACAGCTGGTAGTAATTCTCAACAATGGTGACTCCAGCAATACCTGGACAATTTTTCAGCTGCTAGTTAATACTCATTTGGTGCCTTAGTATTTATGACAGCAGAACAATAGCTGTGGGAATGAATCAAAATAAACTAGAGGCCCCATGTTTGTTGCAAGAAAAAACTGACCATGTTAAAATGATCAGCGGTGTGGCTTGAGGTATTCGGATTTGTTTTGGGCAACAATCGAGCTCTATGACACAGAGAAATAAGCTTTAGTGGGCTGTGGTTGTGCAGAAAGTAGGCCACGTGTTCCTCTTCAAATTAGTCAAGAGTACAGATTATCATTAGATTTATCTGTGTATATAATGAATTTGAGATTGAATTCATTAGAAGTGACATTTTAATTTCATTTTACATTTTTATTCAATAAACAAATGGTACTGAGGCTCTTTTTGTGTATTACCAGTGTACATAACAGGGAATTTGTGTGGACAGAAACCGAAATGACCAAAAGATTTAATTCAAAATTTTCAACAGTGTTTTCCTATGGAAGCAAAAATGTGCAATTATTTTTAATTGCATATTGATTGCACAAGATTTCTGTGTGGCTCTATTGTATTTTTGACTTTTATGGCTATAACTGATTGGGCTAACTACCCACTGCATCCTTGTTTCGTGACAGACAAACCCCTCTTTTGACCCGAGAGCCTGTGGTTTACAATGTGTGTGTGTGTGTGTGTGTGTGTGTGTGTGTGTGTGTGTGTGTGTGTGTGTGTGTGTGTGTGTGTGTGTGCTTATGACTCCGCACATCGGTGTTTGCTCCCAAGTTTTTGCCCTATCCAAGTTTCGGTGACATCATTTGTCAAATAAGAGTCCTGCTTGCTCAGACTCCAGGAGTCAGACACAGTAGGTCATATGTTTGCTTTCTTTTTCATCCATGCTAGATAATAGATTCCCAGTTGTGAGCTGAATTCTGCAGACAACAAGACGTTTGACTTTGAGAGACTCTGTGAGACAATGTGATTTATACACCTCTGAGCTACATTATGATCACACAATTCTACCAACAGGTGTATTAAGAATCCAATAATCCATAGACTGTATATCAAAGATGGTGATAGCTAGTATAACAGTATCTAGTTGTCTATGAAATGTCATTTTAAACCAGAGTGTTAAAAACATGAGGTTTGTTTTTGCTGTGTTTGTTTGTATTTTTTTGGAGCCATAGCCAATCACATTTGGCTGAGAGGGTGGAGTACAAGATGTTCTGCTATCCCTAGCTAACTTGGTGAGCAAGGTTTACTCACAAGCTGCATCACGCAAACATGGAAGTCTATTGGGAATGATTCATTTTTGCAACCAGCCTCATGTTGCAGTTTGCATAAACTGTAGTTTTGATGTTCCACTGTTGGCATTATTTTTTAACGTGGGAGTTGCCACTTGAAGATAAATCAGCTTGAGCAACTGAACAGAGGTTTTTGGTGCAGCATTGTATTTCTGTTTGCAAACAGTTTCATGCTAGCAAGTACTGAGTGTTTGACGGAGGGATGCTCATATTCTCCTAGCAACCAGTAGTTACCATTTGGTTGCCAACCAGTCTCTATGCCTGTATAAGTGAAGCCTAAAGTAGCACACAATTGCTCTAGGAAAAACTTACACTTACACTTATTGTGTCAATTGAACTGATAGGTGGAATTTGTAGCAAAAACAAAAATCTTTTAAAAAAGTTTATATGCTTAGATTGGTGTATAATCGCTGATTGATGATTAAGCAGGAGATTTGATCTCCTACTTAACTGGTCCAAAAGTAAATACATCATTAAATGCTAGCACATATTTAAATTAAATGATCTCTTTAAGACTCATTCCTGTAATTATACTTTTCACAAGCCTCTAATATGTTCTAATAACAAGCCAAAACAAGCCAACACAGTTATCCTCCCACTGTAGTGCTTATTGACTCACCGCACTACCAAAGAGGCAGAGGTGAGCAAAAAAATACACAGTGCAGAAAACGGCTGCATGCTCTAAACTGCATGCCTACATGAAAATAAACCCCAAAAGATTAGTTTTGAAATGTATGTGTGGATAAGCATCAGTGCTTATCATCAAGCTTCCCTGGGGTAACGTGATAAAAGCAACACTGTGGTGGACTTCTCACTGCACTTCTCTCAACTTTCTTAGCTCGGCTTTGATTGCAGTGTAAACACAAATTACACCATTTACGCGTATCTCGCAACACGAGCCAGCTCTTCTAAAGACCTGTGTTGCAAATAGGTTGGTAAGAAAATTCATATGCTGCATTTGCCAAACTATTTTTAGTGTTCCAAACAAAAGGGAGCAGAGCAGTAAAAAGGTAAAGCCCGTATAGAATTTTATAGAATTTCCTCTTTTTGTTTCCCTACATGCCAGAATTTGGCACGCAGCAGTATGGGCCACCCTGAAAGAGTGTAAAGCGTGATCCCACTCCTCCAAGGAAAGACAGGGGGATATTCCTGGAGTCTGTGTGAGGTTGAATGTGTGTGTGTGTGTGTGTGTGTGTGTGTGTGTGTGTGTGTGTGTGCGCAAGCGTGCATGTGTGCAACCTGTCATAAACGCTGATGAGTGATTGAGTGCATAATCCTGTTCGCACGCCACATCCCAAACAACCCCACATGCAAGAGTGAGTGCGTGTGTAAAACGCCATTCATCTTAACTGAGTAATTCTGGTAGACAGCAAACAATGTAGTCCTGCTCACACCCTATTAAGCTGTCACTTATAATGTGTATTATAATCGTAGACCATTTTTATTCTTTGTTTTTTTCTTTTTTTGCAGGTGCATTGCTAACACTCTGGCCCACGCACACAAAGTAAGCAAACAGTTTAAAGCATTTACATACCAGCACATAACGTAAATACACTCACATACGTGCAGATCCTTTGCATACAAACTCCACAATGCCATCCACCAAATGTTCTGTTCTTTCCTGTGACCTTAGCTGTGAGTTCATTCCACCCTCGCACATATGGAGCCCTGGCACGGACTCAGCTCTCGGCTGCTACCCTGCTACTATCAGCACATTTTTAATTGCCTGGCTTTAGAATATAACAGCCTCTGTGATGACAGCACGCTTGTTTATTTTTATAGGAAACCATAAAGGGCCCCAATAGCCCAGACCTTATAAGGCATATGTATGATGTTTTGCTCCCCGAGTCTTTTATTTTTAGCCGAGTGCAAAATAAGTGTAGATGGTGGCAACTAAGTTGCTTCTTGCCTCAGGATATGCCATTGTTATTAAGTTTGTCAGTCAAACGCAAGGAAAATCTTTGTACAGCAGCAAATGTGACCTCTGATCACAGAAGCAATATCAGCAGACCGTCGTAGCTAAATAAAGGTTAATGTCTCACTGTGTGCCATGACTTGGGTTTGAGGTCACATTTGTCATAAACAAGCAGAATAAAGTGCATTATTGTTCATATCTCCATGGTAGCAAAGCCTAGTGAGACAAATGGGATGAAATTAATCAACGTCTCAGTCTCACAATGTTATCACTGTTAAAAGCCATCTGGTCAGGATCTCTCCTGAGTTTTAAGCAAAAAATTCTTATTGAAATAGTTCGAGAACCTCACCCAGTTTTTTTCAAACTGCATTGCTTCTTACTGCCCAATCTAGCACATCCGGATAATCCTGCATCTCTTTACAGTAAAACTGTACTGTTCTGAGTAATGTCACAAACCACGCAAGCACAGTTGATGACTAGATATCTAAAAGCACACCTGTATCGTTTACAGCAGTTTTACTTCTTTGTCTGTTCTGTTGAAAAAAGAACACAAACTCTGAAAATCAAACAAAGACAAGCTGGAAAATTGCATTTTTCTAAAAATAAAAACTTATTTTGAATTTAATGCCAGTTGTGACATGAATGTGAACAGAACATGAGCAACCAAACTTAGCACATTGGTACATTTTAGGCTGCTTGAGGTTCTTACCTATATCAGATATTATGACATTATCACGTTGCCTAGCAAGTACCTAGCAAAAGGTTAAATGTTCTTTTCCACCAATATATTCGACATAGTTCTATCACTCTATCACTAGTCATACTGAAAGAAAGAACAATTGATGAGATCAGTTAAGATCAATGCAGACATGAACTCTGTTTCTTATATTCATGAAAACAGTTACCGAAAATAAAAAAGTAGCTTTCAACTCATTGTTTCAGCATCACAACAGCTAACTTTAAAGTTTGTGTTCATTTAAGACTCAGTGCATCCTTGCAGATGATGTGGACGTGAAAATGGAACCAACAAGCCTGAATATTAATCCATTCCACAGATATGAACATGACTTCAAATAACAGGTATTGTTCACAATTACATTTAATACACCTTTCTTAGTAAAACGACTAAAACTTTGGAAGCAATTTGCTTGTGATTCAAGAGACATTCCCCCCTGTCAGTGATAGGATAGATCAGAGACTAACATTTTGCTTAGTAAACACTCGTAGAATTTTTTTTAAAAAAGGAACTGCTGCAGCTTGTGCTTTTGTTACTGTGGTATTGCTATCGTAAAATGGTTTACCAATGGGTACAACATGAGGTTTTGTGCTTTCAAACAATGATTCAGAATTTTAAATACGGGCAGAGTGAAATTTCTGCCCCACCTGGTGTGTGCTGAGAAGTTTTGTGTTGCAATTCAAGCCCATTTCCACTGCCCAGACTGGGTAGTAACTCACCAGAGTTCATGAAGATTAAAGTTCAGTAATCAACTCTGAACTGGACATTGGCCAAGCTGGAAGTGCATTCACCTCTCTTACTTTAATAGAATAGAATAAAATAGAATAGAATAGAATAGAATTCAACTTCATTGTCATTGCACATGTTACAAGTACAAGGCAACGAAATGCAGTTTGCATCCATCCAGAAAGTGCTTTAGCCATAATATAGTTTATATAGTTATATATTACAAAATGTATATTAGCAATAATATAGATATATAGATATATTACAGAAATAGGTGTGTTATAGGTATGAGGGTACAAAATATGGGTCTATTATGTGTATGTTACAATGTACACGGTATGAAGGTATGTATTAATTTAATATATTAGTTTTAGCAGCTCTCCATGCTGTAAAGTAATGTTGCTTTGGTATGCTTGTATGTAGTCACAATTTACAGCATCATTTATATATTTTGAATATGAATTGAGCTTCAAAGCACTTGCTGACGTCATGTTGATCAGAAGGAAAGTTTCCATGGTGAAAAATCACAAATATCGAGTTTGTCCACTCTTGCCTCACATAACAAAGTCATACTTTATAAATGAAACCTTTAACAGCTCCCAGAGGTGTGGACCAAAGAGGGTGTGACATCACATGTTGTTCATCAAGGGACAAAGCTTATGGAGAAAAAAAAAGAAAAAGAAAAGGAAGATTATGCTTGGCATGCAGTTGATTCTAGTCTGTCTCGTTTTCTTTCTTTCTTTCTTTCTTCTTTTTTTTTTTTTTTTTTCCGTACGAGATGACACAATCATGTAGGAAATTCCCTGGGAACAGCCCTGAAAAATATCGCTTACTCCTCTACTGTTGATCTTTAAGAAATACTAAATAAATGATGTGTCATCTGTTGCCGTGGAGGAATGCTCATCAAGACCAACCCAGTTATATATATTTTTTAAACTCAGTTTCATAATAAAACCGAGTATCTTTCCAAAAAGATGGAACACTCACACACTAAAGCATCCATGCCACAATTTAAGACAATGTTCCTTGTACCTTTGAGCAGGAAAGTCCCTTGGCAGCAGCATTTGAATTATGAAATACATATCATATGCTCTAAAAGAAGTGCAACAGTTCACAAGGCTGTGAGTCATGCATGTGTCAGAATATCAAAGTGGAAGTTCAGTGTCATGTTCTTAGATGTGTTCAGGGATATGACCTTGAAGGGAAAACCACCCCCCTATATTTTTTGGGGGGGCCAACTCAAAGAACTTTTTGATCAGACTTGGTGTGCCTGTTCCAGACTAACCCGGCAAATCGCTGGAGCCAAGGGAAAATGTGAGCAAAGTTCACTCAGCTCTTATCTATAGATGGTTGTGACGAGTTTTCCTCATTATCTCATCATGCGTGTGTTTACAAGTACAGACTGCCGATACTGTGTAACCAGGTCAGCTATTCACGTTGCCAGAGTTGTTCAGCAATCAGGTAGTAGTAAAGGCTAGTATGAACAGTTGAAAAGATCTGCATCCATTTCCTTATAGAAAAATTAAAACTGGTAGGGTGAGATAGTCCAGTGATACTGGTTCAAACTGCTTTCGAGGGGAGTGTCAGAGAGTGTGATAATATATTGGCACAGAAAACAGGTCAAAAATTCATTTCTTGTAAGTTTTCCTTTCACTTCCTTTGGTTTCAGTCATTTCCCAGTAAACCTGCCAGTCGTGTGTATGTGTGTGTTCCTTTTAAAATGATGAAATCTGCTATGCAACAAGAAATAACACAAGATTATTGGATAGAAGATGCAGCTTTATTGTAGCAGTCATGCTCTTTATATACACTTTTCTTTAAACTACATTTAGCAGTTATTGTGTGTGGAAGTATTTCACGATGCGCTGCCATCAATCATACAGGATATTTCTCTGTGAAATAAAAGGGCATGAATGTAAACGCACGTGTTCTGTTCTCAGGTGAGCCCAGGTACAGGCACAGACAGAGGGACAAAGAAACTGGTTAAACTCTTTTTACTATGAATAACAGTTGAAGGGAGAGGGCCAGTGGTTACCAACTGGCAACGGAAGCGATGGCAGGTGGCCGGGCTGGTGGCTGAGTCAAGAGGGCAGGGTGCAGTGGTGAGCATGAGCTTGAGACTATGCTGGAGGCAGAGCAAGCGAAACTGAAGGAAAAAAAATGAAGACAAGACAGGCCAGGGCAAGAGGCACTATTCAGGTGTTTTGCTAAGAAGTAAATGACTAGATCAGTGCGTGAGCAGACTATGAGCTGTAAGGGTGGAGGTATCTCGAGCCAGCCCTCTTTTCTTTCTGTACTTCACAAGAAAAAATTGGAAATATTTGCAGAGGTTTAATAATAATAATAATGGATTACATTTATATAGCGCTTTTCGGGGCCCTCAATGCGTTTTACAATTCTACTATTCATTTACTCTCACATTCACACACTGGTGGAGGCAAGCTACAGTTGTAGCCACAGCTGCCCTGGGGCAGACTGACAGAAGCGAGGCTGCCATATCGGCCCCTCTGGCCATCACCAGTAGGCAGTAGTGAAATGACTAATATGCAAACAGTCCAGTACATAAAATTAAATATGTAAAATTAAAATAAGCTGAAAAGTCAATATTTGGTTTGACAACCTTTATTCTTCAACACAACCTGAACTCTCTTAGGAAAGCTTTCTTGTCATTTGTTTTTAAGTATTGTTGTGGAAGTTTTCCATTTAAATAAAGCCTGCAGACGAGCGGTGAGCGGTAGCTAACATTCTTTAATCCAAACACACAAAGAACAGAAAACCAAGCTTGTGGAGAACCTACATGACCGCGGGGCAGGTCAGCAGAGTCTCACTGAGCCTAGCATGTCTCTCAGTTAAATACCTTCTCCAGGAACAAAAGGCAGTACACAGCTGTTTCACACCTTAAGGTTCACACTCCCTTGTGGAGTGGTCTGCTTCTCTCAACTTCCTTACTACACCCCCACCATTTGTCTTGGGTGTCAGACATGTTAAAATCCAGTGGCACCAAGGCATTATACAATAAAATAATGTGATTAATACATAAATAAAAGAAATTCCTATACAGTATTTTCAGGAATAGTTCTCAAAGTTTCTTGAAGCACATTCAAACCTCTTCTTTGGATGTTGGCTGCCTTTTGTTCTGCTCTCGGTCAAGATGATCCCACGGTCCTTCAAAAAGGTTGAGGTCCAGGCTCCGGGGAGGCTAATTCATTACTGATCTTTTCTTCCGTCCCTAGCTGGCGGTCCACGAAGCCAGGGTTTCCATCTTGGTCAACAATATACTTTGACCTTTGCTTGCTCGATGGTTAGACGTCATTGTTTAAGATCGTCTTCAATTTGCTCGATCCAAGTCTTCTTGGGTGCATCACACTTGATTCTCCAGTGGGCAGGCCGCTCCTTCAGCAGAAGGCGGTATGGCAGGCGATGGTTGCTCATGGTGCAGACATGGCCAGACCATCGCAGTCCTTGCTTCTGGATCAGCCTTTCCATCAAGGGCTGCTGCTGACATTGACTATGTATCGCACTGCTGCTGAGAGAGTCATGGAGGGACTGTGTGAGAATCTGACCCAAACAATGCCAACAACAGTACCATGACTGATAATATTCCACTGAGTGTTTTTCTTTCCAGGTATGCTTTTACTGCATTAGCAGTGTGTCTGGGATCACTGTCGTGCTGAAAAATGAAGCTGAAATTTCTGTGTTCACAATTCCATCAGTTTTGAAAAGATTCCCAACATCACTGGCTGAAATGCAGTCCCAAACCATGACAGAGCCTCCACCGTGTTTCACAGATGGTTGTAGACTCTCACTGTTACTGTTACCTTACTCCTGTGTCATCCTCTGTACAATTTGAACTAAAAGTTTCAAATTTAGATTCTCCCTCACTGGTTTTGTTTAATTTTGCATAACTGAGCCTTTTCTTCCTGTTTTCTTTCTTTAAGAAAAGCTTCTTGGCAGCTCCCGTAGATAATTTCTTGGATCTGACACATCTCGGTACTTTTTTAATGCTTGAATTTGCTCAACAAACAAAGTACATTACTCTGATACAAGGGACTGAAAATGTGACGTTTTTAAAGAAAGATCTTGAGAAAGCTCGAAGAACTATTACTCAACACCACTTTATTAAAAATGACAAGTATGTCCGTCTCCTTGAAAGCAATACGTAAAGAAATAAGTAAACCAATTAAAATTGTTCTCATTTTTCTCTGCTGCAGTCACTACGCATAACAGAAAAGACCAGCTCCAGATCAGCACGCATCATCATAACCGTTACGATCTCAATATCAGTGTTGACATTTTGAAAACAAGTCTTGTGAAGTGAGCGTTACCAAAATTGGCCTTTAACATCCCGTAACCCTGACAGTGTAAATATCACCGTGACTTTCATAGTAAATAAAAGTGTAGATTTCATGCTCAGATAGGCTGCTGTTTGTGGCTAAGCTCTGATTTTAAACATGTAACACTGAAATAAAAACTGGTGGTAAGACTGGTGCTTTAAAATGTGCAGTGCACCATAGCTGGGTCAGGACATCCCGCTCCCTAGTGTGGGGAAAACTGCCAACTTTTTCCTCGGCACTGGCTGAAGGTGTTTACCTTTGCTTTGACACTGGATTTTAATCTGTAAGTTAATTAAGAAATGTAATATCATGGGGGTTCAGCTAAGCACAACCTGAGTACTACAGCCCTGTATTTTAGATCGCTCCCCTAAATTTTAGGCTTCCTGCTAACTTGACAAATGAACCTGGACTTCATAACCACCACACACTCATAATCACACATTAAGAGCGAAAAGGAGAGAGGGGAACGGCATGCGACCTGAGGATCGCTCCCTATACTTAGTGAACTTCTGGTGTTTTAATGGGCCTGACGTAGTTCCATGCTGCGGTCTGAGGTCTCTCTAACCAGCATCTATTTTCCCTCTGAAACTGAGTTGGAAAAAGCACAGAGCATTTAAACAGGCTAAAAATGTATCTGATGGCAACCACTGCTGGCTGAAAATAGCCTTAAAAGGGTATTATTATCATTAATGAGGGATAAATTTGTCGGCTGACTTGCAGTGGAGTCAGGAGCGCTTAAAATTATTCTGGAATTTGCCCACTTCTTTTTTTTTCTTTTCGTTTTTAGATGTTTTGGCAAAACTGAGGCATCAGTTCTGTCTGAGGAATGGATGGTGTCCCGCTGATTTATTCTCATAAAGTCAGCTTCTCCTGCAGAGCAGAACACATCATACTGTGTAAAGGTAAACTATCAAAATCTTTTTTCAATTTCAGCGCTCGTGCTTTAATAACCGCGCTGACTGCATGCTTTAGCTGACTGACTTAAATAACCTACTCTTCAAATTACATCTGACCTTCTCCCAGTGCAAGCAATATGTTTCACTTTGCTTTCCCAGCGTCCAGGCTGCTGTTGATTTAAGCTAATAGGATTACCCCATCGAGGACACCATCACATCTGGTTATGATGCACAGTCATAAACTCTTTTTCTTGGTTTGTTTGGAGGAAATGTCATTTCAGACAGCTGCTCTGCCCTTGCCAACGCTATTGTGACCCTATTTTCTTTCTGGTCATAAACAGCATGTGTCTTTTGAGGAAACTTTAGACTTACATTAAAAAAAAAAATAATTCAGGTACATCTCCATCTCGGCTAAATTTGTTGGCCAGTTGTCCAGTAGGTAAAAGGACTGACCCATATTTCAATAATGGTATCCATGGAGATTCTCCGCCACTCTGGCAAGAAAGGATGAGAAAGAAGATTGCCTGAGCCTTAATTTTTCTCCAGATTGGGCATGTTGTAATAAAAAACATACAGAGGAATCAGTGTTTGCTTTTCACTAAGTATATTTTATGTTATCTCATTTAATATATTTATATTGAGACAGATTATAGAGTATTTAACTTTTACCTAACATTTCAAGCAAACCTGTTCTTCATAACAAAGCGCTGCATTGTGCATTAGCTAGCTGATAATAACTTAGATTGATGTCACCCATGTTTAGAAGATTACGGTTTGGAGTCCTGCAGTGTGCAACCCTCTTTCATGTACAGTGTTGACTGAATTTCAACAAGATTTTTGCCTAAAATCTTCCTAGATGAATCCACAGCTGCCTGTTTAAGACCATTTAGATTAGAAAACAACACAAAATGCATCTCATTAATTTACACTCACTGGCCACCATAGTCTAAACTACCCGTTAACATAACTTCCTAACCAACCAATCCAATTGTAGCAATTTATTTAGGCTTCTAGACGGATGAGAGGAGACGAGACTGGCCACACAGCTTCAAACTGATACGAAGCCAACAGTAGCTCAAATAACCATTCATTACAACCAAGGTATGCAGAAGAGCATCTCTGAGAACACAACATCTTGAACTTTGAAACAGATGGGCAACAGCGGCAGAAGACCACACCGTGGTCACAAAGATCCAATCATCTGATATCCTGTACAAACAGCCTCCACAGTCATCAGATCTCTGTCCAGCAGAAATGTAACTAAGCAACATCTGAAAAAATTGGAATGTTCCATGTAACAGCAATATCCTGCAAAGTATAAAATGATTTAATAATAAAGGATTGCATTTATATAGCGCTTTTTGAGACCCTCAAAGCGCTTTACGATTCATTCACACACTGGTGGAGGCAAGCTACAGTTGTAGCCACAGCTGCCCTGGGGCACACTGACAGAAGCGAGGCTGCCATATCGCGCCCCTCCGGCCAACACCAGTAGGCAGTGGGTGAAGTGTCTTGCCCAAGGACACAACGACCGAAACTGTCCGAGCCGGGGCTCAAACCGGCAACCTTCCGATCACAAGACGAACTGCCAACTCCTGAGCCACGATCGTCCCGATCGATTTGTGGCAACGACACCTCTTAAATTAACAAATGTGTTATGTAATGAGCTATTTAAGTCCATGTATGCATTTAGTTTGTGGTTCTCCTTAAATGTGGCATATATATTTATTGTAATTCATTTTCGTATAAAAAGCTTTTTCCGGTAATTTGGAGCACTTTGCTTTGACCTTTTACTGAGTTAGAGCAATTTACGATCCTTTACTGTAAAGTAAATGTAAAGGTCTGTCTTTTAACATAAAATCTGGATCGTGAGAAGACAAGCAGATTTCAGATTTGTTGTTTTGGCATTTACAGACCTACTTTTGCCTCCATTTTTTTCCACCTTCCCATTCACTGATTTATTGGCTGACAAAACCAAAACATTTTCACAGACCAAAAGAGACAATGACATCTTGCTGTCAACATTTCCTGTTTGGGATTATTGTTGTTGAACAGTTGTGCGAGCACCTGGTTTGAGGTTGGATAAGACGAGATAGGGAAGCTGTGTCATGTGTGTTCACCAAACAATTTCCTCTAGACATATGTGGCTACAAGCAGCAACACCCAAGGTTTCCATGGCACCCTGACAGATGGTCAACAAACACTCTTCCCTTATTACTCTGTCTTAATTTAAGAAGTTTTCAAACACAGTGATTCCTCGTGCCGCTCAAAAGCCTCTCATAAGACCAGGGGAGGTCAAATCAGTAACCACAGTAAGGCTCTTATTTGTTAATTTCACACATTTTACACATTTGTTGTAGATTCTGCTGCAGACTCTTAGATCTTGAATATACTATAAATGCACACATTGATTATCTGTTAAGAGTTACATAAGTTACTCTTTCTTCTTTTGAGTCTATTAGAAACAGTGATAAACATGTCATGTTCTTTTAATGCTTCATTGTGCTGACACAGTTCTTAGCACACCTTTAAGTCTCTTTTGACAACCAAATTAGGTTAAACATGACATCATTTTACCCAGGATGTCTTTGCTGTTTCAGCCAGTGCCTTACACAGGGATGGTGGGCTCATGATGATGCATTACAGTGTTTGAATCACGCTCTGAAGCAGAGATAAAAGAGGTGTGCAGAACCAAGAGAAAGAGATAAAGAAATACACTCTCAGGCTAATTTATTAGGTACATTTGTTCATCCGCTTATCAAATATCGGTGTATTTAGGCATGTAGAGATCGTCAAAAAAAACAAAAACTGCTGAAGTTCAAACTGAGCATGAGAATGGTGGGAGAGTTTGACTTAAGCGACTGAACGTGGCATGGTTCTTGCTGCCAGATGGGTTGCTCTGAGTATTTTAGAAAGCGCTGACCTGCTGGGGTTTTCCACACAAACATCTCTAGGGTTTACAGAGAATGGCCTAAAAAAGAGGAAATTGTTGATGTCAGACGTCAGAGAACAATGGCCAAAACTGCTTTGAGCTGATAGAAAGGCATCTTTAATTCAAATAACCTCTCATTACAGCCAATGTGTGCAGAAGAGCATCTCCAAACCTTGAAACAGATGGGCAACAGCGGCAGAAGACCGCTACTGTCTGCTAACAACAAGAAACTGAGGCTACAATTCGCTCACCAAATGTTGCCTGGTTTGATGAGTGTCAAAGTCTCAGCATTTGGCATAAACAACATGGAAATATGGATTTATCTTGCTTTGTATCAACAGCTCAGGCTGCTGCTGGTGGAGTAATGCGTGGGGGATATTTTTCTTGGTCCAACCTAATACTAGGACAGTGTGACTAATGAAGTGCTCAGGCACAAGCTAAAGCTCAAGATAAGACAAGGCAGGCAGGGAGTACTGGAGTATTTGGTAGTTCATTCACATGCAGTGTGTATGATTGTGTGCGTGTAGGAAGAGTTACAGCACACTGAGACAGTTACAGATGAGGTAATAGTCAAGCTAAAGCCTTTACTGTATAATGAATAAGTGAAGAGATATTTATTTAATACTTAATACATTCAGCTATATTTCACCTGTCAGGCCCAAACCTCCAGCAGCTTTGGGTGAACTCTGACCTTGCCATCTATCAGGTGACTATATGTAAGTGTTATATATCAATTACAACAACCAGAACAAGTTGTAAAAGGACATTAAAATATCTCTCAGAGTGCACACTTTCTTATTCTGAGCAGGTTGCAAAATCACACTGCTGGTGTGTGACACAGACTTTCATTCTCGCACTCTCTAGTAGTAGCTGGTACTTTTTTAGTACCTACTTCACCGTGGTTCCAAGTGAATCAAGTCGAAAATGTGACATCAGTAGACTGCGTGCCACTGATTGGTCAGTCAGTGGTGTCACTCGATGAATCATAAGAGCAACCCCTTCTCAAAAATCAAAGCTGCCATTTTTGAAACTCGACAACAAGAGAACTGAACCCCGCAGAAACCAACACCACGGTCCGGCGACGAGGTGGAGACGCTTACCATTGGTTTTGCAGCAGGTATACCATCACCTCCATTTCCTCCATTGTTGCGTTGTGTCACATACAAATGATGTCATGGGACCTTCGGCCACATTGCTGTAACGACCCCAAGCACATAGCGGTGGTACTCGACTGTAATGGAAAACGCTCAAAAGTGAGTAGAGTCGAGTTGAACCAAGTAGGTACTGGTGGAAAAGAGGCATAAGTTATTAATCAGAAGTTATTAAAGAGTTGTGCTCATTTATGTATGTGACTCTAATTAATTGATTTAATGATTTAATAATGATTTCTGATGTAATTAAAATTCAGGATTGGCTTTTTGTTGTTGTCTACACATTAACCTTAAGAACCTCTTAAGTCTGTATACTTTAAATCCAGTGGCCTTTACTGCTAAACCCAGATGCAGAACACAGACCAGGACAGGACTGCAGTTGTTTAAACTGTTTATTAATAAAGACTAATGTTATGCTGCTTTTAATCTGTGCAGTTAAGAGGGATAGATATATATACCAGGTTGAGCTGAGAGGGGAAGTGAGGAGCCAGAGGCAAGTGATCCAGAGTGGTTTGTGGGTCAGAGTGGTTTCCAGAAGAATACTGACTAATGGTCAGCTGAGGCTGGAGTGGTTCAGGGGCAGAGGTCAGGGAGAGTTTGACAAATTTAAAAAATTATATATATATATATATATATATATATATATATATAATTATATATATATATATATATATATATAATTATATATATATATATATATAATTTGACCAAATTAGCTACAGTAGCAATATTTAAAAGCTGAAGTTAGACTGAGATCGTTATTGACATGAAATTAACGACCGAGTGAATGAGTTATACGTTTTGGTTGGTTAAATATGTAGTGCACAGTGTCCGTGAATACCTTGAGCACCGTAGCCGCGACAAACTGTAATAAAACCTACGGAACCAGTTACTGTAAGCCACAATAAAAGGAAGTGAATCTGCATTTAAATGCTCATCAAGAGGGAAGTCATGCTTATTAACACCAAGGTAAAAAAAAAAAAAAACCAAAGGTGAAGTAATCTGTGCATATTCCTCAGTTGTTATCTGCTGGCATCAGGGTGGAATTATCACTGCAGATTTATCGTGGAACAATAATTTTATTACATATATAAACACTCAAGTACCTGCTGATAATATACAGCACACACCCGGAGTTTTATGGCCTGTAATGCAAATTTAATCGCCACCTGCATGACATGATTTTTGGCCGTGACTGTAAATGTTTTACCCGGGTCTGCACGCACACAAGAGTACATACTGAGCTGCACCTACAAGGTCATAGTGTTCTAACAATTATAAGCACAGACCTGAGTCCAAAGGTAGACAAGTGCACGTGTTTACCAACACATGTACTGCACACACAATTCCTGGAGAGCCCACTTCGAACTCTTCGAAACTAAAACTAGTATTTTATTTCCGCCTCTGTGTCATACCTTTACATTCTCTATACCATATGCTGTGTACTAAAAACATGAGGAAAAATACTGGCACTGATTCCTGTGGTGCTTTACAGATGGAAAACTACCTCTATCTGTTTGGAAATGCCTGCAGAGCAGCAAGGTCAACGTGCCGTTACCCATGCACATGTCTCCACCCAACAGTTTTAAAGGAGGCTGGCTTGCCTGACCGGTTTGGTTAACACAGCTAGTAGTAAAAGCAGTTCTACTATCATGACAGAGTATATCTGTTTGATCTGTTTGTCTTTTGTGTGCAGATTTTAAGTTGCAAAAGGTTGTGATGCCTGAGTACACACAGGAAAATTCTACACTAAAAGACAGAATGTACACTTACTGGTCACTCTATTAACACCTTGCCTTCAGAACTGACTTAAGTCTTCATGGCATAGATTCAACATATTGCAGGACACATTCCTCAGAGATTTTGATCCATATTGACATGATGGCATCACAAATTTGTCCATTGCGCATCCATGACACAATTCTTTAAACAACCTTCAAGAAAGCATTATCCTGCTGCAAGCACTGTGACCATAAAGCGATGCACATGGTCAGCGCCAATGCTCAGGTAGTCTGTGGTGTTCTTAAATGATGCTCAGTTGTTACTAAGTGTGCCAAGAAAATGTCCCCCACATTATTACATTACTACACCACCACCTTCAGCCTGAACCACTGTTACAAGGCAGGATGGATTCAAGCTTTTCTGCATGCCAACAAACACTTATTTCTGAATGTTTAGATTAGAATACTTAAATAAATCTAGACAGAGAAATAAGTTTAAATAATGATCTACATCTTACTGTGAATTTCACCCCTTATTGCCGGCTGCTACACATAGACAAAGAGGAACAAGAGTGAGGATTCTCAGATTTATGACTACACTGGCTCTTTAATGCTGAAAGACAGTTTGTGTGTGTGTGTGTGTGTGTGTGTGTGTGTGTGTGTGTGTGTGTGTGTGTGTGTGTGTGTGTGTGTGTGTGTGTGTGTGTGTGTGTGTGTGTGTGTGGTAAAGTTGAGAGCAGCCACACCCTTGTTGTAGTAAAATCACACTCACCATTACGCCGCAAGCCAAACAAAACCCAACCGCTGGTTCAAAACTACAGTGTCAACATGGCGATGTGTGCGACATTATCTGCTTTCCCATCTTAATGCATATTTACTGTCATTTCAGACTTTGAGTTCAATTGTAATATAATAGCTAACATCATGATGACTTGGCATGTTTTGGATATATCACAGTGTAATGTTTTTGTCAGAGTGAGTGGATGTTAAACACATTGTTTACATGTGGGCTGCCAGCTCCATCTCCATTATTAATCAGCTGTATGTGGCTGCTCAGTATGGATCTACTCTGGGGTTTAAATATTAGATTGAAAACAGCAATTAATCTACCAGTATTAATAATCCATTTCATTTTAATCCCTGCTTTAATCTAGAGTTGCTTCTTATCTTTCACTTGTTCCGTGTCCCTAGAGTCAACCTGAGCGTCTGTCTTATACACGCATGCGATTGCCTTGAATGCAGCACTTTTTGGATACAAGAGATAAGCTCTTGTCCTTAAAGGAGCAAACCTGAAAGCAGCAAAGAGATGAGACGTGAAGCAGTGATGATAAGCAAAATCCCTGCTCCTCCCTCAAAACTGGAGATTTTCCAAGCCACAGTTAAAAAAAAAAGCCGTTTTTTCTCGAACTCAGTCCAGATGAGGCTCCACTTTGTCTCTTTAAGCAAACCCTAATTAGATTAGTGGACTTTTAGTGGTTGTCCAAAAAAGAGAGGAGCCAGGTAGAGAGAGATGTCAAACAAAGTGAGACAAAGGGATCCACCAAGCTGTCACTCTTTGATCTGGTCATCTGCGAAATGTGTTCCTTGTCCTGTGTCCCCTCATCATCATCTAATAATCCTTCATTTACCCACACACACGCACACACACACACACACACACACACACACACACACACACACACACACACACACACACGCATGCATCTGCCCTGAGCATGCAAACAAGAGCCTGTCTTTCATTTTGCTTTTCCAAAAGGCCGAGGCCAAGAGAGACACAGAGAGAGAAATTATGAGACGCGCTCCCTACATTCCTTTCAATTTAATGGCCACTGTAGTATGTCCTGTTTTGACAAGGAATGAATTTGAGCCTCAGTGTTCTCCATGATTTCCTACCAGGGCATAACTTATGGCTCGGTGGTTGGAGCATACAGTATGTTCGCTTCCAAAAAATTTTTAGGCTGTCAGTTTTGAGGTTGAAACATGATCTGAAACTCCATCAGTCAGCCAAGATTTTTGACTTTCCAATCAGCAGCGTATTCATTTCATCCACCACTCATCAGCATGTGGTAAAGTAGTTTCTGTGTCTTCAAACTATAATTTTGAAAGATGTGTGAAAGACGTTTTTGAAAATAAAGAATGGCAAACCGATGAAAAACGAGTTCTAGTTTGAGTTCTAAAAAGAGGAAACAAAGTGTATCCATGTTTATTCACTGTTTGCTCATGTAGTACACAGGAGGTTCCATCTGTTATTGTTTTTTTCCTTGTTTGACCTTGAATAAATATTATTGTCAGCTCATGATGAACTGCATCTCATCCCACTTGTTTACCTTGCCTACCCCGCTTACCTTCGCAGAATCACCTAAGAGATGTTGCAAAACAAAAAAGAAAAAAAAAACCAAAAAAAAAAAACCTGGACCTATTAAGTACGTAAAATTACATTTATGGACTAACTGTAAGAGGTTACAAGCATTGACAGACCTAAAGAACAGGGTCAATACATTCAGTTCTCCTAAGGTCTGCACAGCTTTGTAACATCTATTCCGTTTCAGTTCAGTTCAGGATTATTTATATAGCTCCAAATCACAGCAACAGTCAACTCAAGGTGCTTTAGATTATAAGATAAAGAGCCTACAATAATACAGAGAAAAGCCCAACAATCAAACAAACCCCTATTAGTAAGCACTTGGTGACAGTGGTGAAGGAAAAACTCCCTTTTAATGTGTGTATGCACTGCAACTAACAGGAGGCTTTTGGGGCTGTTCAATCAGATATCATCAAGTCAGTGTTGTTTCTGGATTAATATAACTACGGTTCAGGCCCAGGTTTTAACGCTAATAGCTCTTTGGAATCACCTTGCTGGTACAAAAAGGCTCTTGAACTTTGTTATTTGGTATTTGAAATACCTTTTTTTTTTATCCAGACCACGTAAAAACATTAGTCATATTACTGACTTTACTTAACCCTACCCACACCCTTTCATTAATTTGCCCGTACAGATCTGCTTCAAGTGTTTGTCACTGTTATGCAGATAATCAACTTTTCTTGACAGGCAGTTGAAAAGGAGTTTCCTCTTTAACAGAGCGTGCGCAGCCCAGATAAGATCTCCACTTACCTCTTCCCTTCTCCTCGGTCCATTGACTCTACCCCCAGAAAACAAGCTGTTTTACAACCACTGACCTTGTCCTACTCTAATAGCTTTGAAGTTGACCAGCAATTCAGCCAAGGACAGTGGATATTAGAAAGTGCCCTCTGCTTCCTTTCAGAGAAAATGACCCTTAGGTTTAATAACATGATGAAAAGTCAGCATTACAAAAAACACCACAAATGACTGATCATGTTATTCAGCAAAATCCCCATGTTGATATTTCTACCTATTTCTATTTACTTTCACCTTTCAGTTAGTAACTAGATTTCCTTCAACTGTGTGTATGTTTATTAGCTAGCTGCCTTTTAATCCTAGCCTTTAGTGGGCACATTGCCTCATTTCTGTTCTTCAAGCAGGGTAGTGTTGTGAAATGGGCATCACCAGTCTGTAGACAACTGCCAGTTAATTATTTACCCTGACTTGTGTAGTTAACACCCAGGCCTTCCTTGGTTGCACCTGACTAGATGTCCTTACATTACCTTTCCTTGATGGCGTTGTGTGCATTACCACATTTTGTGCTCAACCCCCTCTACAGTTGCCAGCGTGTATGCCTATGTAGGTGTCAGAATATCACAGCGAATTATGTCTACATGTTGATCTGTCCATGGCATTTAAAAACAATTAAAATGGTCCATGCTTTGTTTGCATTTCTAATCCATGCCATTTTGATATTGTACTTTTTGTTGGCACTTCTTTCTGTTTGTACTGAGCTGTGGCTCTCTTTGTTGTTCAAGACAGTTTATTGAAAGGGATTTAAACTGTGCATAACATCTGCGTTGCACTGGTTGAGACCTCATAATCCTTTTTTCTGCGTACCCAAAGACCTGTGCAAACTGGCTTATGAGACAAACACATTTGACACCAGCTTACCAAAACATATGCCTTATAATGCTAACAGTAATTCGTTACACAAATATTAACTGATCTTTTTCCCTATTCAGGAGCAGAGCAAGCTGCATGAAAAAAGAAGACACTATATTACCTTAAAGATATTTCTAATGTCGTAGTTAATAATTACCTGCTTGTAAATCCAGCAGATGCAGAAAATGAACTTTTATTTGAAGGTTTTTTTTCTCACTACATGACATGCAGCAGTTGCATTGTAAGACCAATGGTGCAGCTGACTAGTCTCTCTGTTGTATTATCACTGAGGCTGGGAAAACCACTTAAGTGTGGATGAAAAGTAATAAAGAGTGAAAATATCTATGTATGGGCAGGGTCTGGGTCATGGTGGATCAAAAGGTCAAAGTCTTTCACCCCTGAACAATGTGACGCATGTGCCATGTTAAACTAAAAGAACAGAGGTTACATATGCAGGATGAGAAGGCACGTTGAAAAAATAAACAGGTGAGCTTGTAATTTAGCTGCTGAAATCCAGAATACACAAAGTCTAAGAGTGAAACAAAAACAGGAATCCAAAACTGTAAGATACATGAGGACACTGCAAGATAAAATCCAACACTGACGTTAAAAACAGAGACAGGGGAAGACAGAAAAAATGTGTAATGAAAGAAGCTAAAAATATAAAGTGGCACTACCCACTCTGATTCCCGTTCCCTGTACTACGAAGCAGGATTTGGTCTTAACCAGGTAACTTTAAGGTTAACCCTGGGATTTCGGTATTGCACAGGCAGTTCGCTTCTTACCAGGCTACACTGCCATTGTAACCTGACCTGCAGACCTGCTCTTCAGCTGCTCCAAATTACAGATCAGCGGGTAAAACTCACCGGCAAATCAGTTCCCTGGAAAACAGCATTTAGCTGTGTGTCTGGGGTAAAATAGTATTATTATACTATTTATGGATCATTGTATTCATAAATAGTGGATTTATTATCCACCGTTAATATGGATCATTAACGGTGCATATTTTGAGTTACAAGCGCAATGTTGCCAAATGCAGTGATTTCATTGGTCAGATCTGTTTATTTGCAGAAATTGGAAAAATCAATCTTGGTTGGATAAAATAAATGAAGCAAATCTGTCCAGCAAAATTACACATTCGGTGTGAACAGCTACATTAAGAATAGGCAGGTCTGAAAAATGCTTTTAAAGCATGAAATATGTGCAGAGCCCCTCTGCGAATCACTACCTAATTGTGGTGGAGGGACTATATTGTCCAGGGGGGTTCTGCCCCCTGGTAGGGTCTCCAATGGCAAATTAGTCCTGGGTGCAGGACCAGACAAAGAGCGATTCAGAAGACCCTTATGAGAAAACCATCAAGGGAACAGTTCACCCTGCCCGGGATAGGGTTACCGGGGCCCCGCCCTAGAACCAGGCCTGGGGAGGGTGCCTGAGGGCGAGCATCTGATGGCATTAGCCCATGGGGCCCGGCCGAGCACAGCCCAAAAAGGGGACATGGGCCCATCGTCCCGCAGGCCCACCACCTGCAGGAGTCGGGTGCATTGTGGGTCGGGCGGTGGTCAGGAACGGAGGCCCTGGCGGACTGATCCCCGGCTTCCAAGACTGGCAATTAGGACATGGAATGCCACCTCTCTGGTGGGGAAGGAGCCTGAGTTAGCGCGTGAGGTTGAGAGGTACTGGCTAGATATAGTCAGGCACACCTCAATGCATGACTTGGGCTCTGGAGCCAGTCTCCTGGAGAGGGGCTGGACTCTGTCAGTCTGGAATTGCCCCCGGTGAGAGACAGCAGGCTGGGGTGGGTATTCTAGTATCTCCTTCGCTTGCTGCCGGTAAATTGGGGTTCTCCCCAGAGAATAAGAGAGTCTGTTCCCTGCACCTTTGGGTCGGGGAATGGGTCCTGACTGTCATCTGCGCAGCTCAAACTACCCAACCTTCTTGGAGTCCCTGGGTGGGGTGCTGGAGGGTGCTCTGCCTGGAGACTCTGTTGTCCTACTGGGAGACTTCAATGCTCATGTGTCATGGTGGTAACCCCCGAACCAAATGGTGGACACCAGAGGTGAAGGGAGCCACCAGGCTGAAGAAGGAGTCCTATTGTAACTTTTTGGTTACTTCATTGTAACAAGCAATAATGTTCACTTGACACCAATTTTATTTTATCCTAAAAGTGCAAAAGTCAAATTCTTAAAGACACAGAGGTTTTAATTAAGCCCAAAAACAGCATGATTACAACACCTCATCCTATTTGTGCTAATTTTGGTTTTAATTCCTGCATGAATGTGGTTGAGACTTCAAAGTGTGCCAGCGCAGCTGATAGTTTATTGAAGAGAGGTGCGGCTGCTGCTAAAGCTGTGAATGTGGGGTCTCTTGTGGTGAAAATGATAATACTGCCCTTTTGCTTTTATCTGACTCCACAATAGTATTTAAATGTGATGCACGACGTACAGAAACTCCTGTAGTGGAGCAAAAGATAGGAGGAGTGACGCCGATAAAATCACATTCATGGTTGTGTTTAATTTAGAGGGTGTTGCTGCCAAACACACCAAACTTTCCAGATTTTTTTTTAAACTGATGGTAGATGTGTGTAAAAGCCAAGACATTCCTACATTTGTGTGGCGGGATTATTCTCTTTCAGTCTTTTCTGTATGTAACTCCTTCTCTCTATGAATCTCTTTCTCTTCGAGACCTTTGAAAAGCTTCGGTTTCAGCTAGCTGTTCTCTTCGCCCTCCTTCTGATTGCAGCCCAGAGAGAAAACTCCCAGCATTGTCTGTGTGTGCGTGCATGTGTGTATATTTGTGTTTATATTGCAGCGTGGAGCCCTTGGGATGTGACTCAGTGTGCAATCTAAGACAGCTCCTATCATAATGACTGCTCATTACCTACCATGCTCCCATATAAAGATATATTTTTATATACCCGGGGACATAACCTCACTCCTCATCAACATAACAATTATGGCTCATTTTATTGGCCTCTTTGGAGCCGTAGAGAAAGTTCAGAATGCCTTCAGTTGCAAAAACGGTCTGGGTGACAGACAGGTTGGGAAATTAACAACAGCTGCTCATCATATTTTGCTTACATGTGTGCTGTGGCTTGCAAGTTTGCCTGTCAGTCTCTTTATCATATTCTTACTGTATCAGTGAGTGGCCAGATTGAGTGCTGTGTGGTTAGCTGGTAGAACAGTGGAATAGGTGGTACAACTTTTAGTGGCCTGTATAGATTAAATGTTTCTTATATCCTGGAAAAAAACTGATGATGTTAATGCCCTCAAACACTTTGTTAACTCGATGTTGACCACTAACCTTACTGCATGATGAAGAGCCTCCACAGTGTGACAGTGATCATGTCAGAGGTTCAAACATTTGATTTTGCAATATTTACAGAAAGGTTGAGAGAGGCTAAGTCAAGGTTAAATTCAGCAATACCTATTAATTTGATAAATGTATTACTAAATTAAGCACACTGACATTAATAACAGAGAGAATTTTTGCTACCATCCATCTTCTTCTGCTTTATCTGGGGCCGGGTCGCGGGGGCAGCAGCCTAAGCAGAGAAGCCCAGACCTCCCTCTCCCTAGCCACCTCCTCCAGCTTATCCGGGGGAACACCAAGACGTTCCCAAGCCAGCCGAGAGATATAATCTCTCCAGTGTGTCCTGGGTCTGCCCTGGGGCCTCCTCCCGGTGGGACATGCCCGGAACACCTCACCCAGGAGGCGCCCAAGAGGCATCCTTGTCAGATGCCCAAACCACCTCAGGGCAACCCTGGCGGAGCCCATCACCCACCGGGAACGAGTCCGACTTATTGCCGGCAATGCAAACCAAGCTCTTGCAACGGTTGTATAGGGATCAAATGGCCTGTAGCAATGGGCTGAGATGCTGAACATGGTCCATTCGGACTCAATGTCCCCAGTCTCCCTCGGAATGCTGTTGAAGCTCTGCCGGAGGTGTGCGTTGAAGATCTCGCGGACTGGGGCCTCTGCTCTACTACGCGTTTAGGTGCACCAGGTCTGTCCAACGTCCTCCCCCGCCACCTGATCCAACTCACCACCAGGTGGTGATCAGTTGACAGCTCAGCCCCTCTCTTTACCCGAGTGTCCAGAACATATGGTCGCAGGTCTGGTGATACGATTACAAAATCGATCATCGACCTGCGGCCTAATGCGTCCTGGTGCCACGTGCACTTATGGACACTCTTATGTTCGAACAAGGTGTTTGTTATGGCCAAACTGTGATTTGCACAGAAGTCCAATAACAAAACACCGCTCGGGTTCAGATCAGGGAGGCCATTCCTCCCAATCACGACCCTCCAGGTCTCGCTGTTGGTACCCACGTGAGCATTGAAGTCTCCCAGTAGGACAACAGAGTCTCCAGGCAGAGCACCTTCCAGCACCCCACCCAGGGACTCTAAGAAGGCTGGGTACTCTGAACGGCCACTCGACGCATAAGTGCAGATGACAGTCAGGACCCGTTCCCCAACCCTAAGGCGCAGGGAACAAACCCTCTCATCCACCGGGAAGAACCCCAGCAAGCTGGGGGGGATATTAGAATACCCATCTCAGCCCGCCGCCTCTCACCAGGGGCAACTCCAGACTGAGACAGAGTCCAGTCCCTCTCCAGGAGACTGGTTCCAGAGCCCAAGCCATGCGTAGAGGTGAGCTCGACTATATCTAGCCGGTACCTCTCAACCTCACGTGCTAAGTCAGGCTCCTTCCCCACCAGAGAGGTGACATTCCATGTCCCAATTGGCAGTCTTGGTAGCTGGGGATCAGTCCGCCAGGGCCTCCGCTTCTGGCCGCCGCCCGGCACACAATGCACCCTACCCTTATGGCACCTCCTGCGGGTGGTGGGCCTGAGGGACAATGGGCCCATGTCCCCTTATCGGGCTGTGCCTGACTGGGCCCCATGGACTAAGGCCCGGCCACCAGACGCTCGCCCTCGGGTGCCCCGGTAACCCTATCCCGGGCAGGGTAAACTGTTCCCTCGATGTTTTTCTCATAAGGGTCTTCTGAATCGCTCTTTGTCTGGTCCCTCACTGAGGACCAATTTGCCATGGGAGACCCGACCAGGGGGCAAAAGCCCCCAGACAACATAGCCCCTGGGATCCCTGGGACACACAAACCCCTCCACCATGATAAGGTAGCGATTCACGGAGAGGGAATTTCCGCTACATTTTGCTAAACACCTTTAAATGTCTCTGTTTCTAAATGAACTACTATCTGGTGCAGTGGTTAGCGTAAGATCTGAGGTCTGAATCTGACAGCTGGCCTCCGTGAGCAATTCAGCTTTCAGCAGTCCAAAAACAAGCTTGGTCGGTTAACTGGTGATTCTAGAGTGACTGTATTACAGGTGTGTCAGTGTTACCTGCTGCTGTCAACCTCGTAGATGGCGGCGTGGGTCATAACTGCTCGCGTGAGACACACTTTGTATGAATTTGACTTCTCATGCATACTTCAATTACCTCATGTTTGCACCGTGGCCAGATTGTGAACATTACTGTAAGTTTTTACTGCCAGTTTAATCAAATATCAGTACAGGAGCTCAGAGATTTCCAGATTATACATAGAAAGATGCTGCAATGTCTTGAATGAACTAGGCTCTCTTGAGAATTTTTAAAAAAAAATAAATTCAGCAATTTCTTTATTTACCTTTTCAGTTTCTTCCAATTCTATAGCAGAGCTGGTGCAGAGGTTTTATCTGAGCGGCAACACTTCTCATTCAGGAGTCTGACACACCCACCATGCCAGTAATAAATGTTGGCACGGCTGTGGTAACATCACTGTTTACATACAATACAACCAGTGTGGCAACTGTAAATAAGTCTTTAGACATGCAGTAGAACGGTTACCTCTTCAAGATGTACCCTCCTACTCGCCCTGTGACAGCTGGAATGGGCACTTTCAACCTTTAATTGGATAATTAGTTGAGAAACTGGATGGCTCCATGGTCTGTATTTACAATACACCTAAACCATAGTTAGCATTGGCTAACTATGGCTGCGTAGGTGACTAGCTTCCTTATTTTAAGCTAACTTTAACTTAGCAGCAGGCTAGTTGTTATACCTGGTGTATCCTGTAAATGTTGGTCTTAAGACAAGAAAACCTGGCTCACAGTTTTTGCTCTACTTCATCCCAAAAGGGTTCTGTCTGGTTGAGGTCAGGCCAGTCAAGTTTTTCCACACCAAAATTGCTCATTTATGTCTTTGTGGACATTGCTTTGTGCACTGCTGCGCAGTCATGTTGAAAAATGAAGGGGCCATCCCCAAACTTTTCTCACAAAGCTGATGTCTTAGTATGCCAAAGCATTAAGAGTTACTTTGACTATACAGAAATTTGGTAACTTCTGCACACTATGCACCTCAGCAGTGAGTGAATGCTTTTCACAATACAGTGTGAAGGTGTGTATTAAAGTGTGTAAAGGGTGCTGGACATGGCCATGGGGTACAGGGCCAAGGGAACCTGTGGCCACCTAGCTTTACCCCTGTGTCCCACATTCTTTTTACTTTTTCATCTGGTGTATCTGTGTAGGTTCTCAGTCATCTGGGTCGTGGTAATCTAAGGAGCTTGGAAACAAAAGTGTCTGGACAACTTAAAGAACTCCAAGCTCCTTAGATTTCATTTGATAAACCTAAAATAATTAAAATGTTAGTTTAGAGAATGGTGGGTTAACATTTGTATAAATGATGCAGTAGATCTGGATGCAAGAAAAAATAAACAAATTGATCAGCTTTTGTTGCTAGCTGTCATGTACCTTAATGTTTATTCTTTCAGTTGATGTCACAAACAGTCACACTTCTGTGAATATTCTTACTAATCAGATCTTTAAGTGAAAGTATTCCAGTATTTTATTCTGTTGAGCTACATTCAGTATAATCTGCATTTGGAACAGGCCTTCTGCGCTATCCTTTGACACAGTGAGAAGAACAAATATAATTTAAAGACCTATAAAACCACAATCTGTAAACATGTAAACTTTTATGTTTGCTCAGATATCATTGCAAACATGCAAGTTTGCATTCACACACACACACACACACACACACACACACACACACACACACACACACACACACACACACACAAAGTCACTGTAATGGAAAACACAGCTATTGGTGTTTTCTTCTACTTGGGTATCAGCTATCACAGTTGATCAACAAATGATGCAAACTAATCTACATAATGTGGCTGAGACTTTTTAAGCAAAACACATACTCAACACATGGCATTTCCTGATTCTTTTTTTAAAAGCAGAAATATCAAAAATGAACTTTGCATTCATTACAAACAGCACTTATCGCTCATATTGTAGTAAAATTATTGCTAGTTCAGACCAACAAAGTGCTTGGAATATTGTCGATTTTTTTTAAATATACACAAGATTTCATTTAGTTGGATTAAAGGTGGCTGCTGGTAAATACAGAAGCTTGCTTCTGCAGAAACTATGCGTACCTTGGCTGCTGAAAACAGTAAGATAAGCAGATGTGTAATAAATTGCAGAATAAGTCAACATTGCACAAATGTGTGATGCAAACTGAATCAATAGTTCAAGAACGTTGAGGAAATTTATTTAAAAATGAGCCTACAATTGCTTAAAAAATTTCCTTGAATGTTTGGTGGAATATTCTGTTACTTATTATTAAAAAACCAAAAATGTATAAAAGTTGAAAACACAGGAGACTTTGTAGTGACAAACAGCTGAACTTTGACCTCTTCACCTTATCAAAACCAGCACAGAGATGGATTTTTTTTTTTTTTTTTATCCCTTTATCAATTACTCGTGTACACTGCCCTTTGCCCGAGTGCACGCAAACATTTGGCTTTCGTGATGATTGTTGACCTTAATTACAGTTAATAATCGACCAGTGCAGCTTATCGCAAGCTAAATGTATCATCGTCGTCGTCAGTCATAAAAGGGCAGCATGTTTTTTGGATTGGGCCCAAGTGCTCACAGGTGTCTTTTTTTGTGAGTGGACATTTATCATGTCTAAGAGAGAGATAGGTAGCTGGTGCTGACTATGTCTATTTGTTTTCCTGACTAGTAATGTTGACGTAGTTTTTTAAAAAAGCTGACATTTAATGGGTAAAATGTACTTTTTTTTATTAATTTAACTTTGCAAAATCTGCAGTATTTGTTTATTTGTGAAAAAAGAGGCCTCTGCACTGGATGTGACATTTGGCTTGTGGTTTAGGCAACAGACAGACTTGTTGTTGTCTGTTAGAGCTCACTGTTTCCTCTTCTCTTTCACACTCACACATAGAAGTGGTTCACCATGGCGTGGGTGCAGGATTTGCCCTTGTTTGATGTGATCGATGCCAAAAGTCGTCTGATGTCTCTCTGCATGTGTTGCTTGGTTCCAAATGTTAGCCTTTATCTACAAACCAGATAAAAAGAAGCTGCTTCAAGAGTGAAAGTGTGTGGGCAGTGGTAGCTTCGGGCTGTGTGCATGTGTGAGTGCATGAGGGGAAGTGCATGCGTCTGGCAAATGTGTGGGCTATCGGTGACCCTGATACCATTGAAATTCAGAAACAAAATAAAGCCTGCAGGTGTGTGCCTTTGTTGTTTCTCTAGATTTTTCTCTCACACCCCCAAAAACCAAATCCAACATTCATGAGAAAAGCATTGCCTGCCTGTCCATCTCTTGTCATGCAGCATACAGTCAACAAGTAGATTAGGTAGACTAAAATAGGCCCAACAAATTTTATATATATATATATATATATATATATATATATATATATATATATATATATATATATATATATATATATATATACATATATATATATATATATATATATATATATTAGTAAATGCATTTTTCTTTTTAAAAACACTTCTGAAGCCTAGATCTCACCTTCTGCTGTGGTTAGTAACACATCAATAGAACAGCCCCCAGTGCCTACTTTCAATTAAACAGTCACAGTGACGAATGTTCTTTTTTTTTCTCTCTGTAAGATGCTGACACAAATCAACAGCAGCAGATGTGTTATATATTAAAAAAATTTAAAATCCCCTCTCGCCCCTGCGGTCTTTCATTCAAGCTCGGGTCCTCTACCAGAGGCCTGGAAGCTTGTGGGTCCTGCGCAGCTTCTCGTGTTCCTTCTTCCTGATGTTGCTGTCATTCGGAACCTCTACATCTATCACTACGGCCGTCTTCTTCTGCTTGTCTACCACCACTATGTCCGGTTGGTTAGCCACCACCATTTTGTCCGTCTGTATCTGGAAGTCCCACAGGGTCTTAGCTTGGTCATTCTCCACCACCCTTGGTGTAGTGCCTCATTAGACATTAGTGACTCTGTGCTGTCTTTCAGTCCAGCTTTGTCCAGCCACTGGTAGGGTTTCTGGATGTCCTACCTCCTCTATCTGCTGGTGGCGCATACCATGCAGGGGCCTGTCCTTCCATGATGGTTCCTCCTCTTTCTTGGGTTTCTCCTGCCTGGGGTATTCACTGAGCACGTGGCCCATTGGGGCCATCTTCCTGATGCATTCGTGGATGTTTGTTATGTCATCCTAGACCGTGGTGCTGACACTCACCAGTCCCCGGCCTCCATCCTTCCACTTAGCGTACAGCCTCATGGTGCTGGACTTGGGGTGAAACCCTCCATGCATGGTCAGGAACTTCCTGGTCTTGATGTCAGTGGCTTCTATCTCCTCCTTTGGCTTTTTATCCCAGCAGGGTACCTGATCACGGGCAGGGTGTAAGTGCTGATAGCCTGGATCTTGTTCTTACTCTTCAGCTGACTCCTCAGGACTTGACCCTCTGTAGATACTTGGTGGTTGCAGCTTTCCTAGCGGCCTCTTCATGGTTCCCATTTGCCTGTGGGATCCCCAGATACTTGTAACTGTCCCCTCAGTTCTGACTAACCTTTCCTCTCTTTGTTATCATCCGACTACACTTCTCCAGCCCGAACGACATTCCAATCTCATTCCTGTATATCCTGGTGGTGTGGATCAGTGATCCACTCTGCTGTCATAAATTGTGTAACATCACGTTCAAATATTCGCAGATAAGTTACAATAGTCCGAGTTTTTCAGATGCTTAATATGTTAGCCCTGTGGTTTTGATTTTCAAAAATCTTATTTGACATGTCAGGGATCAGTGTCCCTGAAATGTTGTGCTCATGAAAATGTATTTTTATTTGGTGAACAGCAGACACTTTCACAAAAGGAGAATGACTCTAGCGCAATGTCAGTCAGTTCACCACTTTTATTAAAGCAAAATATTTCAAAAACTAGATTTTTGTGGCCACAAAAACACAGTAAAAGGAAGTTGTTCTAGTGTTTTACAGCTGGCCTTTCAAATGAAAATGTCCTAATTATGTAAAGGGAAGGTCAGGGACTTTAGCCTATTCGTGTCTCAAAATTCTGATAAATACAGTTGCACCAAATTTTAATCTAGCACTACAACAGGGGTGTCGAACTCCAGGCCTTGAACGCCAGTTTCCTGCAGGTTTTAGAGATCACCCTGACTCAACACACCTGAATAATGAACTAATGGTAATGAACTAGTTCATTACCAGGCTTCTGGAGAACTCTGGAGAACTTCAGGACATGTTGAGGAGGTAATTTAGGAATTTAAATCAGCTGTGTCGGATCAAGGATACATCTGAAACCTGCAGGAAACCGACCCTTGAGGCCTGGAGTTGCCCACCCCTGGACTACATGTTAAGACCTGCTATGATGTATGTTTTGGAGATAATGGCACTGACAAAAAGACAGAAGGCAGAGCTGGAGATGCCAGAGATACTAAGGGTTGCTGTGACAGAAGAGGATGCTAGAATGAGGTGGAGGCATTTTAATATACCATTACTATCAGGTAAAAATTTCCATTTGTCCATTTGTACTTTGGTTTATGACCAAAGTACTGATGTAATTTTTCTTTCACGTTTACTTTATTTAGCACTCATTGTTGTTGTCGGGGGGGGGGGGCTGGAAGGTTCAGTTTAAGTTAATTTTTATGAGAACATTTCAAGTCATCTAAGTCACAATATTTTGTTGAAAGACTGGATGCTAAGTTATCAACTAATGCTAGCTAGCTTGGCTAATAAGATGCGTATGGGTGCAACTCACAGACACGCCCTTAATATTTGTTAAAGAATCTATTACAAATGTACCTAAAGGTAACAACTAACGACAGAAACAGCAAAGAGGACCAGGCTGTTGCCAGGTTAAATTGATTGCAGAGAAGGTGCTGCACCAAAAACCTCCCAGTGATTGCTTTCATAGTTATAACATGCCATGGCTGCATTCACTTTTTCATGTTAGTCTGCAATCATAAGGGCGTTTCCCAACTGACTAGTACAGGGAGTGCAGAATTATTAGGCAAATGAGTATTTTGTCCACATCATCCTCTTCATGCATGTTGTCTTACTCCAAGATGTATAGGCTCGAAAGCCTACTACCAATTAAGCATATTAGGTGATGTGCATCTCTGTAATGAGAAGGGGTGTGGTCTAATGACATCAACACCCTATATCAGGTGTGCATAATTATTAGGCAACGTCCTTTCCTTTGGCAAAATGGGTCAAAAGAAGGACTTGACAGGCTCAGAAAAGTCAAAAATAGTGAGATATCTTGCAGAGGGATGCAGCAGTCTCAAAATTGCAAAGCTTCTGAAGCGTGATCATCGAACAATCAAGCGTTTCATTCAAAATAGTCAACAGGGTCGCAAGAAGCGTGTGGAAAAACCAAGGCGCAAAATAACTGCCCATGAGCTGCCAAGATGCCACTTGCCACCAGTTTGGCCATATTTCAGAGCTGCAACATCACTGGAGTGCCCAAAAGCACAAGGTGTGCAATACTCAGAGACATGGCCAAGGTAAGAAAGGCTGAAAGACGACCACCACTGAACAAGATACACAAGCTGAAACGTCAAGACTGGGCCAAGAAATATCTCAAGACTGGTTTTTCTAAGGTTTTATGGACTGATGAAATGAGAGTGAGTCTTGATGGGCCAGATGGATGGGCCCGTGGCTGGATTGGTAAAGGGCAGAGAGCTCCAGTCCGACTCAGACGCCAGCAAGGTGGAGGTGGAGTACTGGTTTGGGCTGGTATCATCAAAGATGAGCTTGTGGGGCCTTTTCGGGTTGAGGATGGAGTCAAGCTCAACTCCCAGTCCTACTGCCAGTTTCTGGAAGACACCTTCTTCAAGCAGTGGTACAGGAAGAAGTCTGCATCCTTCAAGAAAAACATGATTTTCATGCAGGACAATGCTCCATCACACGCGTCCAAGTACTCCACAGCGTGGCTGGCAAGAAAGGGTATAAACGAAGAAAAACTAATGACATGGCCACCTTGTTCACCTGATCTGAACCCCATTGAGAACCTGTGGTCCATCATCAAATGTGAGATTTACAAGGAGGGAAAACAGTACACCTCTCTGAACAGTGTCTGGGAGGCTGTGGTTGCTGCTGCACGCAATGTTGATGGTGAACAGATCAAAACACTGACAGAATCCATGGATGGCAGGCTTTTGAGTGTCCTTGCAAAGAAAGGTGGCTATATTGGTCGCTGATTTGTTTTTGTTTTGTTTTTGAATGTCAGAAATGTATATTTGTGAATGTGGAGATGTTATATTGGTTTCACTGGTAAAAATAAATAATTGAAATGGGTATATATTTGTTTTTTGTTAAGTTGCCTAATAATTATGCACAGTAATAGTCACCTGCACACACAGATATCCCCCTAAAATAGCTAAAACTAAAAACAAACTGAAAACTACTTCCAAAAACATTCAGCTTTGATATTAATGAGTTTTTTGGGTTCATTGAGAACATGGTTGTTGTTCAATAATAACATTATTCCTCAAAAATACAACTTGCCTAATAATTCTGCATTCCCTGTATATGCATGTTTCACTACCTATACATGGTAGCTAGGGGGTCACTGAGCAGTCTGTAGATGTGTTTGACTGGGACTTCAACTGCAATTTCACCAGCAACTGCTATTAGCGTAGAGCAGGGGTGTCGAACTCCAGGCCCCGAGGGCCGGTGTCCTGCAGGTTTTAGATAACATCCTGGGTAAACACACCTGAATCAAATGATAAGTTCATTGACAGGCCTCTGGAGAACTTCATGACATGTTGAGGACGTAATTTAGCCTTTAAATCAGCTGTGTTGGATCAAGGACACATCTAAAACCTGCAGGACACCGGCCCTCGAGGCCTGGAGTTTGACACCTGTGGCGTAGAGTAACCCATTGCAACCCCTCAGGAAATACTCACATTGTTCTCCTATGAAAGGTGGTTGCCATACCAGTCTCTCGGCCTGTGTGACCAGGGTCTTATTCACACAGTTAGTCATGTACTTTTTAGAGCTGGAAGCTACACCATGAACATACCTCATAGGAAATTTTTTTCCAACTCCATGTTGGCTCCTTTTTTTCAAGTTGTCCTTTGTTACAGTGTCAGTATTTGTGTCCCCCCGGCTGGATTGGGTGATTACTTAGTAAGTTTAGGCCCTTTTATCCAGTCAAATCACACAGACTCAGTTTGTCCTCTTTGAAAGGGATGTTTTCTTGCTCATTGTATGAATGCTTGTTTATAATTATAATGAATCTTGGAGGATGGAATGTCCTTGAACTCACCAGCAGCAGCAACTGCAACAGATGTAATAGGAAAGCTCTAAAAAAAGACTTTAATATTTGCCCTCTAAGTGGGTTATGACTCAAACTCACCCAATCACAGCACCAATCAGACAAATTAGAGGAGTTTGATGTGAACTCAGTTTGACCTGTAAGTGCTGATACGTCTGTCCTCAGGTCAAACTCACTGCTAAAAACCTTATCAGTTCAGTTTTCTTTTAAAATTTGTTTTCTACTAGTTGCAAACACTTTGTTGTTTAGGTGTAATGCTGACAGAATCATCCACAGATTTACCCCAGCAGCACAGAGAAGCTCTTGTAATGCATCACTACACAAGTCAAAAATTAAGCAGCAGGCAGTCAGTGCACGTGTCACAGACACTCACATTAATCAATCTATAGAGTTGCACGAAACATTGTGAAAACACACGCACAGTCACATAAACCTTCGGTGATTGAACAAAAGTGACTGCTGCTGAACTGCTATGACTTTTAGGACAAATCCTTAGCAGATTGATATTACTATGCTTGTATATTTGGAAACTCACACACATAATGAGTTTTGCATGCCATCGCCTGATCCGTCTGAACACGAGTTATCTCTGCATTTGACGCTTGCCTTATTTCAACTAACCCACTGCTCTCTTGTTCTTTCTCTGTCATGTCACTGAACCCTCAGGGTCAGAGAGAAGCGATCAAAGCCGAAGCGTTGATGAGGCCTTGATGGGGTGTGTCTGTGTCAACGTGAGTGTGCGTGACTATCATTAATGATTTTTATTATTTTTGTCCATTTAAAAGGTTTTAATTTTAAATTAAATTAATGTAAACCCAAAGCCATATGTTTTCAGTTTTATTACTTTGCCATGCTAAATCAAAATAAAAATCCAATAATGTAATAACAATAATGTTTTAATGCCACACTCAAATATGGCAAAATGCATAAAATAGCAGATTAATGTTATATCCAATCATTATTCTTTTAATTTAGGATGACATGAAGGAGTTGCATTTTCTACTACTATTACCTTTAAAATAAAAAATAAATCATCTACCACTCGGACAAATAAAACAACAACAATCATTGGGAGAACATAAGGAAATATGAGAACCTTGCAGTGCATATTCAGTGAGTGTTTATTTAACCAGAGCTTTATCATTCCCAACGCGTAACTAGATACAGTTTGTGGGAGTGGGAGGCATCAGTTAAGCTCACGGGTTGAGCAGGAGACCACATACAGCAGACAGAGTTTGTTGTCAACCCAAGGCCCTTTGCTGTGTGTCTTTTCCTGCTTCCCTGTCTGCACTTAACTTTACTAATAAAGGTAAAAACCCATCGCAACCGTTCAGGAAATACTCACATTTTTCTCATATGACAGGTGGTTGCCATACTGGTCTCTAGGCCTGTGTGACCAGGGTCTTATTTACTTGACGTTACACAGTTAGTCGTCATGTTTTTTGTGGGACCATGAATTGTTCTCTGGTGGTTTATAAAAGAATGCAGGCTTAAGGTACTGTACATTGGCTTTACTTCACTTTTTAGAGTTGGAAGCTACACCCACCTTTGCATCTTTGGGGGCTGACCCAGTTTAACATATGTGGGACTCATTTCATGGGTGGACACAGATGAATGTATTGTAATAGATAACTGACCCCCCCCCCCCCCCCCCAATTTTATGTGTTTGGTGTGCTTATCATTGTTACGTTATGCATTCAGTTCTTTATTACTGTATTTCTGACACATACTGTTCTCACTGGCAATCCAGCTAAAATATTTTGGTCAATGATGATTCCCATGGGTTACGCTCATGCAGGCACTGAATCGGGCAGCTTTGGGGTCCTGTGTGCTTTACTGCACAGACAGCCTGCAGAGTGCAGTTACGCTAAACTGAAGTGCTTGTGTTTTGTATTTGCAGGTGAGGACAAGTGATTTGATGATGTATAAACAGAATGATGTTGACGTAAGAAATGTATTAGAGTAAGCTACTGTCATTAATGTAACACAATGCTAATGTCGGAGTTTGTGATTTACACGATGTACCTGAACTTGTGTGAAACTGGATATCATGTCGCAAATGGTTAATAAGAGGATCGAGAGAGTAGCCTCCAGTTGCTACATTACTACTTGGATGAGCATGCGGGTGTGCAGAATATTGTAATATGAACATTGGTAGGAAAATACTGATTAAATGAGTCCTTTGTTAGCACATGTTCAGTAGTTGAAAAGTTATTCTGTGTGTTTTACTGCACAGACAGCCTGCAGAGTTCAGCTACGCTAAACTGAAGTGCTTGTGTTTTGCAGTTGCAAATGAGCGAGTAAAGAGAATGATTCTGAACTCATGCACGCCTGGAAGTGTCTTTTTTCCAAGTGTGCAACACATACCTCAGGAAAATTTTTGGCACCTCCATGTTGGCTCCTTTTTTTCAAGTTGTCCTTTGTTACAGTGTCAGTATTTGTGTTGTTTCCCCCCCCGCTGGATTGGGTGATTTGTAAATTCAGGCCCTTTTATCCAAGGTCAGATCACACACACTCAGTTTGTCCTCTTTGGAAGGGATGTTATCTTGCTCACTGTGTGCATGCTTGGCTCATTGTTTTTGTGTTTATAATTATAATGAATCTTGGAGGATGGAATTTCCTCAAGCTAACATCTGCACTTTACCATGCTACCTTCTAGAGTGACACACAGTTAATCCAGCGGCAAGTGCTAAAACAAAAAAAAGGTGCATACATAGGAAAAGCGTGACAAAAGCAGAAAGAACTTTGTAACAAGTATGAAGTACATTGGTAGTAAGTGTATATTCACTAGCTCTGCTAGTTTCTCTCCTCTGCTCTCTGTTTTCATTGTGTGTGGGCATGTGTTTGCTTGCTTCACCGCCCACACAAGGTACAAAATGCGTACCTTACTCTTGCAATCTGTCTAAAGGCCATCAGAGGGTAATAGTTGTGGCTCCAAGAAGACTCCTAGTCCTATTGAGGTATCTCACATGATATCACACATTGCTTGAGTTGCTGTCCATATTGGATGTGATATGATCACCGTTTGCTTGGAAAATGTGTCTGTTTTTTCATTTCATTCGTTAGCTGTGGTTGCTTGGAGAATGCCACAGCTGCCTGTAGTATTCACTTTTGAATGCAAATACTTGCTACCTACTAGCTGAGTGGTACTACAACTTGCAACTGAAACTGAAAATGGAGAAGGCTCATGTTTAAGATAAAAGCTGTGTCACTGGACTGCAGCCAACATATTTCAAAAAGCACAAGTTTTACTTTTTTGGATTTTCGAAAAATTTCCAGGGTAGTCTCATCGGCTAATGACTTGTGATTAAAACGTCTATACCTGATGAGCATCAAGGCATCACACCAGACTTTACAAACCAAAGGGTGGCATCCTGGTGGCTACAGCCATCTTTCATACTATATATGTTTAAAATTAAACAACACTAACAAGAGGAGAAGCTGACAGAATAAGCACAGAGAGACACACTGTCTTTTTTTCTGTTATCCTTTTCCCTCTTATAAAACGACCTACCCAGCTAAATCACCTACATATAGAGCTAAAATACCAATTTTCTGAATCCGATTTTTACCCCACACGAATTTTACAAAAATCCACCATATGGTGACAGTGAAGGAATGTGATGTGAATGTTATGGTGAGAGCCAGTCAGAAGCAGAGGAGAAGGTCTTTGCAGAATACCGATGGAATGAATGTCTGGTAGGTGACATAATCTGATCTCAAAACAGCAAATTTTACAGAAAGTGAGGAGTTTGTATCTGTGTTTATATCAAAATTGGTGTATTTGCTGCACATTGTCTTCAGTGCAAACAGTCTTTGCTATGGTAACAGGACAGGACTGAAATCTCGAGGACAATACATTTAAAAGCTTGCCTGTCTTTGCATAGAAACCAGGAGCTTTAGTTTTGGAAATCCATAACTTTTTTTCTGTCCACTTCATTGAAGACTATTTGTATGCATATTTAAGGAACACAGCAGGCCTGCATAGTCTTGGTGACCCCTGCTGCAAGGCAAACTAAACACTCCAGGACTGTAGAAGGCGGGGCAGTCAGGCTGCATGAGTCACAGAGCCCAGAAAAAACCCAAATGTGTAAAGACTTCGCATTGGCAGATTAGTTTGTTTACATCCTGCACTGGACGTGATTTGGCCAGGATGTAGCAAGACACAGCCAAAGACCCCATCTTTGCTTCCCTCTCTTTAACTACCCATTCTTTCCCTCATTTTTCCTTTTTCTTTCTTTCTACCTTCTCTCCTTTCTTCCCGTCTATCTCTACTTTATCTCTCCAGATCTCACCGCTGCCAATAGCATGGACCATAACACAACGGGGAAGTGACGCAGCTCTGCCCTTGTAAAAAAAACCAAAAAAAACCCCAGAGGTTTTAAAAAAATTGACAAATGAATAATTTGAAACAGATGGGGGAAGTTGTATTTCTAGATTAAAACAAGACAAGACTGTTCAAAACACACACACACCTCCATTCCCCAGTGGAGTTTGCCAAGCTATGAGCTCATACTTTTGTAGGGCCTCTGCTGAATATCTCCTAATAGCGTCAGCTCCAAAGATGTCAGACTTTTATGACCCATTTCTCCTCTCGTTATCTGCAGCAATAATAAGGGGCCTGCTAAAATTTAACATTGGGAGTATGGTAGTATTTTCCTGACTTAGAAGCAAATGCAGGACTGCTCACGGTGAACCCGATATGTACTGGGACTCATTAAACTCTTCATACATCTTGAAGGGTATAAGAGACTGTTAAAATTCAAGGCTTTAACTTTGTGTGCATGTGGGTATCTTTTTCACCACCCCGGCTGGAGTGTATTGATTATAAAAGGTCAGTGTGGGTTAACACAGAGACTCACAGACAAGCTTACCCTCCAGTGTGGTTTTGAGGTCATGCCGAGTACAGCTCTGTACAATGCTTCACAGTGGTTGATGTTTTATTTGTTAAACTGTGAGCTTGAAATTGAAACCCATGAAAAAATGCTTATTTACAAATCAGAGGGTTAAAGGAGGCTTACAGCGGGACTAACAGTGCTAAATAGAGCAGCATACTGCACTTTAAAGGCCTTGGAGCAATTGGTTACTGCCTGACAACCACCGGGAAAGGTGAGGGAAAAATGTGGATTTCCTGAATGTTTGCTAAGTATTTGCATGAGGTTGCTGTGAAATCGATTGCAGCAAGACTATTGACAGGGAATACAAAGAGAGAGCACATTTGTCCTGTACTGGCTTTTCTTCACTGGCTCTCTGTTAAAACTAGCTTTATATTGTAAGGTAAAAACCCTTCAAATATAAAGAAGCCTTTCTTCTGTGGAACCAGCTCTCAGGGTGGATTCGGGAGACTGACACTCTGTACTTTTAAGATTCGGCTTAAAACTCTTCATTTTGGCAAAGCATATAGTTAGGGCTGGATCAGGTGACCCTAAACCCTCGCTTAGTTATGCTCTAATAGGTCTAGGCTTCTGGGAGAGAGGAGTGTTTTCTTCTTCACTCACCTTTTTTCATCATTGTTTATGCGCCACCTTGCTTCTAATCATTCGTTGTTATTAATCTCTGGCTCTCTTCCACAGTGTATTTTTTTGTCCTATCTCCCTGCACTCACCCCTAACTGGTTGCGGTAGATGGCTGCCCTTCCCTGAGCCTAGTCCTGCCAGAGGTTTCCTCCTGTTAAAAGGGAGTTTTTCCTTTCCCCTGTTGCCAAGTGCTTGCTAAGAGTGTTGTGTGATTGTTGGGGTTCTCTCTGTGTTGTTGTAGGGTCTTTATCTACCACGTCTTGAGGTGACTGTTGTTGTGATTTGGCACTATTTAAATAAAGTTGAACATTATTGAAGCCCCAGTCATGTAGGCCTAGACCATTGGAAACCACTAGGGAAATATATGCACTCCGTGACTGGCTGGCGACTAGTTGTGAATTTATTCTCCTGAGACCCAGCCTATTCAGAAAGTTAAACTGAAAGCTGAGCCTCACGGCTAACCCAGTTGTTTTCAATGCCTAAACCTAATAATGTATTTATAAAAGGTACAAATGATGGGTGAGCATGCAACTTGTTTGACTCAAACTTAGGTCTTTGGCATGAAAGGTACCACCATCACCCCTCTAAACGCACATTGTAGACGGATATAAATCACTACACGAGAAGGAGATCAAAAGTTGTGTTCAGGGACTTGGAAAAATGTTGGGAAATGTTGTGACTGGAAGCAAGAAAAGGAAACAAGCTCCTTTGTGTTTGGAAGAGCTTAAAAAAAGGAAACATGGTTTGTCTATCCATTCAGGGTTGATGCAAGTAAAGATGCAGATGGAAGATTTGATGTTAGATCCTACGCCTCTTAATCTTCCACTGCAACAAAAGTAATAGCCAAGTGAGGAACATCTAATTTTTAAGAGATCTAATCTTGCAAAAGTAAATTTTAGAGATAAAGTCATGTGAAAAACAAAGAGCATGTGGAAAAAGTAAGTCGATCCCCTGGCACCACAAGGTTTATTGAAATATTTCTTCTTGTGGATCCATATAGCAACTTGTGCTCTTAGGGTGATCATCCTGTTGAAAGATCCATTTCCATTTAATTGTTTGTTCTTCAGTCTTAACATCTTAATGTGACTTCCACGCTTCTGTCTTCAGTAACATCTACAGAGCTCTGACTCTGTTGATATGACTAAATGCTTGACATTTGCTGCCACTGCTGGCCAGGAAGTTGACAGCATGCAAATATAACATTAACCATTTATAGGTTCTGGTTCTCATTAGGGTTCAAACAGCCATATGTGAATCTGAGAAGCTGGTCTTTTATGGTCGCAATAGGTGCTGTGCTCTATTTAGAAATATCACTTACTGCAAACATATTATGTTTGTGATAATAACACCAATGAAGACACAGCAGAGGTCGTGACGTTACCCCTGGTAGCTAACTATAGTAGAGGTCACACTTAGCCTTTACTTGTCTTTGGTTTTTTTGAACCTCTGTCTCCTTCATTGGTCAGTGTCTCATTGAACAGAATTTAGCTTAGCTAGACTTAGCTGGATAAAAGAGGGTAATGATTTGTTCATTTGTGCACTCTGTATGTGATAATCTTTGTATAAATACTGACCGGAAAGGCTTTGGTTTTAGTCTTTGGTTTGCACGGTCTGCATGTTTCCACGAATGACGTTACAGTCATATGGGGAAAAAAAGTCTTATAGGAGTCTTTGCAGTCCTGTGAAAAATTAAGTACACCCTTAGTGCTTCCGTAGCGATTAAGAGGATAACTAGCAGCCATGAGCAGTCATTCAGTCAGACTTTGATTGATACTAATATATCATCAGCAAGTGTCACCACCTTTCTAAAAAGCAGAGGTTTTGGCTTTGTGGTGGTTTGGAGCATTCAGGTGTGTGTTAATACAATGCCACAGTCTTCCCAGCAAATACGCCCTTGGGTCAGACAATGCTCAGACAAATTCCTAAACAGCAAAGAGCGAGATCACAGACTCTGCACACATTAGTAAGCATGTTAAATGTTAAAGGTCATGACAGCACGATTAGGAAAAAAAGACTTCTCTCTAAAGACTTCTCTCTACTTCTCTCTTCTCTCTAAAAAGAACATGGCAGGTTTGCACAGTTGCATCTGAGTAAACCACAAGTGTTCTGGAACAATGTCCTTTAGACAGAAGAGACCAAAGTGGAGATGTTTGGCCATCATGCACAGCATCACTTTGTCAAAAACACAAACACAGCTTGTCAGCACAAACACTTCATACCAACTGTCAAGCATGGTGGGGATTTTGGCTTATTTTGCAGCCACAGGACATGATAACCTTGCAGTCACTGAACTGACCATGAACTCCACTGTATTACCAGTGTGAGTATTCTAGAGTCAAATGTGAGGCCATATGTCTAACAGCTAAAGCTTGGCTGAAACTGCATCATGCAACAGGACAATGATTCTAAGCACAGCAGGAATTCTACTACAGAATGGCTGAAAAAGAAAGAAAAATCAAGGTGTCCCAGTCAAAGCCAAGACCTCAAACCTGATTCAAATACTGTGGCAGGATCTTAAGAAAGATGTGCATAAACGAATACCCACAAACCTCAGTGAACTGAAGCAAAGCGGGACAGAAATCCTCCGCTGATAAAGACTGATAAAGTCGTGCAGAAAGCAATGACTTAAAGTTATTGTGGCTAAAGTTGATTCTACAAGCTGCTGAATCAGGGGGCTTATTTAATGTTTCACACAATCCTGTGAAAACTTCCCTTTTTTAACATGACTGTAGTTTGGGTTTAAACGGGTGAAAAATAAGTTCGTAAGCAGCACAAAACCTACTTTCAGGAACCGGAAAAGGCTGTTCTTTAAAGTGAGCGATTATGGCAGAAGTGTTAAGAGCTTATTAAACAGTTAATAGTTAATATACACATAAAGTACACCGAACCAGAGGAAAGACAATTGAAAACTTCCCCTGAGTGGATAAATGTCAGATTAATGCTGATGCAATTTATTATTGTAGTGCAAATTGACACTTATGGTTAAAAGCATGTGAATTTTTTTTTATAATTCTGTAAAAGTTAACAGAAGGGGCATGAGCTAGCTCAAAATGACTGCAGACACTCACAGCCAGTATATCATAGGGAAAGCTGTCTCGCTCACTCACTCTGTTTAACTCCTAGACACTGGTATCAACGGGAAAGAGTCAGCCAATGAAACTAATTGGGTGGTTTGTGTCTTATGAAAGGAATAGCCTGTTCTGTCCAAAGCTCCCTCCCACAGCTATCTGACTGGCTGGCTCCTAAGTGGTCTGCTTTTCTTCTCTCTGCTGTGATTGGAGACAGGGAAGGGCAATAACTAAAAAAAAAAAAAAAAAGTTTTTTTCTCTCTCTCTCCCTCTCTTTTCCTCAGGACATACCCTTGTTGTTTTCAACTTTAGAGGCAGAGCTTAGCTGAAAAAGCTCGAGCACAGTCGCAGTCTGCACTCTGCTGCGGCATAAGGGATTTAGTCCTGCAGCATACAAGATATGTAAGATTACTGAGCAGTAGCTTCATAGGAAGCAGAATTCATTTTGCACATTATTTAATAGTAAAGTGTCTTAAAAAAGTGTGACAAATACTTCTTCACTGAGTGATTTGACTGTTTCTTATTGTGTAGCTAGAGCTGCTTTGTCATTCCACATGCTGAAAGGAACAATTATTCTCCAATGTGGTAATACCCCAGGTCTTTGCCTAAGACTTGATAATTACTATGATCAGTCTTGTAGTTTACATGGGCGGATCACTAAACTTAGGGCGTTTGTGAAGGGTGGAGCGGCTTTTGTTTCTAGTATACAAGCGATGCTCTTTTAATTAATCAAGCTGCATTTTAAAGAAAATAGGGGGGAAAAAACACAAGCACAGGGTATAAAATCAATTATTAGGCTCAGTTTTGCTATTTTATTTATTTATCTTAAAAACAATAATGAAAATATATATTTACAAAAAATGCAAAAAATTATGCTTTGGGAAGCTATACATACATCCACGAAAAAAAAAAAAAAGATAGAAAAAGAAAAAAAAAAGCTCAACATAAATAAGTTAGTATAATTTTTCAGTGTTTTTCAAAAAAAAGAAAAAAAAAGAAAAGAAAGACAGAAAAAAAATGAGGCACACAGGTACACTTCAAAGTTTTACACCGAGTGAGGTGGTGTCACTTTGTTTTTCTGCCCTCACTTAAAATGAGAAATGAATAGTGCAATTGCATGTTCCACATGAATTCCACACCACAAAGACAAATCTTTGATTCACATATTTGCATAAAAGAAAAAGGCCCAGTGATTTTTTTTTAAAACATAGTTTATCTATGTTGACCTGGACAACATGCATTACTTACTAAGGGGAAGGATATGTGGCCTAAAAGTAAATAGAATATGAACTTACCTAATTTCAAAATAAAAGCTAAATCTTAGGATTATTAGCAAATACTGTTAAAAAAATTTGGTTGGATATTGCTCAGCAGTTTAGCCATCCTCCCCTCCCACCCCTCACCCAGAGAATTTCTTTTTTTTAAAGGCACAAACTTTGGGCCTCCCCCATCCTTAAAAGAAATATTATAATAAAATAATGACATAAAACTGGGAAACAGGGAGACATGATCTGTGTGTAAACTTTATCTGTCATGGCTATTCCCAGTTAGATGGACCTTCAACTTACAGTGTGGCCATCTGGACCTTCAAAATAAAGATATTTAACACTGGGAGAATAAAGCCATAGAAAAAGTGAAGACATTTTGTTTCCACATAACCCTGACTTTTTTTTTTTTTTAATCTGCATTTATTTATTTTTCTTTTTTTTTACTTATATCAATTACCTGAATAATGATTTTTTTTTTTAAATGACCACTATAACAAAAATAATATTTCTCTGTTGGAAATTGCACTGCAACTTCCCATGTCAAATTCACACACTTACACTTAAAACACAATTAACAAAAAAAGTATGAAAAGCATAATATGCTTTTTTATGTGCTACATCTGAAACATAGGTAGTAGATACAAAACAAATGAGCAAAAATCAATTTGCACAATGCTACATTGTCTGCTGCTTCTGAGGCAAATTAATTCATATGAGTGCCAAAACTTGATAGTGTACATGTTCAGTGCTTGTGCAGCCTCTCCCTCCTCTCTTCTGCAGGAAAAGGTTGCTTTAAAAAAATAAAATAAAAATAATAATAATTTAAAAAAAAATCTCTCCCCTCTGTCAGATGATGAGAAAAAAGCTACAGTATTCCATCAGCAACAGGTCTCTCCTCTCTGCTCTGTGGGACATAAAGAGGAAACGAGGCTGTTGAATGGTACAATGGAAAAAGGCAGTTATTCACACACACACACAATAAAGGGTTGACCAGTCATACTCAGAAACACTGTGTTTACATGACATGACGCATAAATAGCATGCTGGGTTATTTGTGCAGACACTGACTCCTAACCTGGCGCTGTTTGCCCGCTGAAGCACCGCTCAGACCTCGAGTCTGCCGGGTCTCTCCTCCGCGGCTCTTATCGTCTGACTTCCTGCACCGTCCGACTTGTCATCGTCGTCGCCACCATCTCTACTACGCGACCTTTTAGTCAAACACTCGGTGGAGCAAGAGTCTGTAGTGAAGGGGCGGGGGGGGGGGGGGAGCACACGCAGAAAAAGTTATCAGGATGTTGTCGCGTGGAGTACATTTTTAAAAGCCACCAGACGCATTTGTGCGATCAGCTGCCCGAGGAGGAAACGGTGTGCATCAGTAATATGGCGTGTTTTTGGTTCTCAGAGAACTTCCCGCAAAGTTTCACCTTCAGTAACAACTCAAAATAAGACGGTGGTTGAACCACACACACACACACAACTGCTGCACCTCCGAGACGCCCAAATAAAACCAATCAAAACTAAAAAGATGACAGCTCTCACCTGCATCTTCTGCACTCCTTTTCTTCGAACCGTTTTTGCCTGGTTGGAGACCCGACGGCCTGTCACCGCCGTCGTTATCCAGCCGGTCGCTGTCTCCGGGAGAGCCTCTCGGTCTGCTGTGAGGCTGCCTGCTATAAAATTCCGGTGCGTCGTCGTCTTGCACCCAGTCGTAACTGCGCGGAGCGAGCGGCCTGCCTTCCACCAGATCGAAATCGTAAGTCTCCCTGAAACGCTGCACCTCCTCTCGCGCCGAATTCTCCGCATCCCTGCGGATCTCTTCTGGGTTCGGTCTACCGAAAAGATTTCTGCGAACCGAAGTTCTGACGTTGTCCTGCTGCCGAGCATCCACCCTCTCCACCGGGCTCGCGTTAGAAAGGCGAACATCTGACATTTTGTTGCACATACAACGACGAAAAACAACACACGCGTGCTTCAAATCGCTGCTTCCGAAATAGTATTCCTTTCAAACGGACAGTCACGGGAATGATGCATGCATGCTCCGCGCGTATCATCCAAAAAATAATAATTTCAGAGGTGGGGGAAAAAGCGTCTCCGAAGGCGCACGGGAGGCTGGCTGGGTGGGTGTGTGGAGGAAGAGGAGGGGGATTTAACACAGCCACTCCTGTCAACTCCGTAGTAAGGCAGATGAAAACACATCAAGTCATAAGAGCCAACATGGCGTTAGAGGCAGCTCCGAGTGTAGAAGAAAAGTTGACATCAAGGACTATTTAAACAGAGAAGGCGATTCATTGGTCTGAACTAAGAACCGCCCAGAAACTCTTACACAGAGCGGAGCTGGAATAACTGTGCACATGAATATGGCCTAATTACTGCGTTTCGTTACACACGGGAGTCAGGAGACAGGGAAGGAAGGGTGTAGTTACAAATTTAAGGTGTTGTTTTATCTCTCTCATTAGCACGATCGCTAAAAATAAAAGAGAGAGAGCGCGCAGCGGGGTGAAGATCAGACCTCACGTGTTAACACCTGACACCGGGATTACCGGGCAGAGAGAGCGCTCCGAGTACGGGACCGCGGCGGCAATCGGTCACCAAACGATTGTGCGAGTGCTGACAGATACTGCTGCATGATTTGATTTGGCGTCACGTAAGCAGATTGGACACGCTTAATGCGATCACTGTAGCTCTGTTCAGTTACAGCTCCAAGGTCACTGAAGGACACCTGGGGGCTCCAATGCGAGAAAAGTGCGAGAAAAAGGGGGGGGGGCGAAAAAAAGAAACGAGGCACCCACTCACCCTCCAGTGACATCAGCGAAGGGCTTCGTCATCGTTGGCTCGGTGCCTATCGCTGTCAGACTTCGCCACTGGTGCCACAGGGCTGGTTTGTGTGCTTCACTGGCTGTAATTGCTCGTGTGCGTGCTCAGAATTTAAACAGAAAATAGAAACCACTTAAAAAAAAATCACTTTCAGTTTCACACCAATTTCCCCCCTAAGAGTTCTCATTTTGTATTTGTTTAAAAAAAGTCATTATTTAACTAGTGATCATCAACTTTATTGGCATTCTGTGGGCTTTGTAGGAATCCTGTAATAATCAAAGGGAAACTTAAACTCAGTGTCATCTGCATTCCTCTGCAAGCATATGCCAGTAAAAAAAAAACCCTCTGGGGCCTGCCTGCAAGACCATGCTGCTTCAATTAGCCCTCGAGAAGCCTCTGAACATGTAGGGATAAACACAGCGAGTGTGTGCGTTATATCGATGTTATCGCTGTTTAATCCATAATGTGTTTATGCTGCTGTAAACGGTGCGTGGTGCTGTAGGGAACAATCCTTGAAGTGAATGCTGGACTCAGGACAGGTAAACTGGAATAATAAGTGAAAAAGTCAGACAGCCGATGCAAAAGGCGATGTTTTTATTTTAATGGTGCTTCACAGACACTGCTCAAGTTTATGCAGATGGAAGCAGAGATGCGGATTCAATGCTGTGTATGCTTCAAGTAAAAAAATAAAATAAAATGGGAGTAAATGCTTAACGCAACAGCTAAATGTAACTAATAGGGGATGATGCAACTGTGCCACATTCTGCCACTAAAACAGTTACATGGTAGCTATACTTGTTTGTGGAATCGCACAGTGCATATAGTTCACATTCTTTCCCAGAATAGTTGCCAAACTGGCCTCCACAAGCAACTGGCTGGGAAGGCCCATCAACCTAATAAGATGTCACCCTTATCGATCTCTTTTAAGATAAATAAATAACATCCAGCAGGAAAGTCGATCAGTCTGATTCACAGTGTAAACCACTGTTTTCCTGGTTGGTCCAGCGTGGTCATCTTTACACACACGTGTTGTGGACTCCTTTCCCGATCTCATGACACTGCAGCCTTTGCACTCTGCTTCTTCTTACCCAGCTCGACCTGAATTTGATGGGGAAACTGGTCCAAGTGCTTGTTCACACATGGCACGCAGAACCTCTTGGTGTAGAAAAGGCTGCAGTCCTAACAAAGTGAGAAGGAAACAGAAATGACAAAAGTTCAGCATTTGGCTCTCCATGTTTGCATAAGTAAAGTCCAAAAGGTAGTGGGTGCCACTACTCTTTGGACTTGATTTATTTTCACCATCCACTTGTAAGACTGAATATTGATTGCAAGAGATTTAGAACCATGAAGCCCACTCAGCATTTCAGCCACATGATCGGAGAGTCATCTGAGCAAAATATCAAAACCACAGACATGCATCTGCAAGTGGAAAATTATGACAAAAGCACAGGGTTTAAAATCCAAAAAGTACGTTCGGCCCACAGCTGAGGACAGTCCTCCTGGTTGAGTTTGTTCAAGGTTCTTTATTTGTCACCTTGAACCCTGTCTGCAGCTTAGCAACACGGTTTAATATGGGTGAGATTAAATGATAGGAAAATATTCTGACCATATCATGAGACATCTTACCGATCCAACACAGACACAAGTGCCACAAAGGCTGCAAATGGACCCCAAAACTAGAAACTTCTCCCTGTCCGGACTGAAGGGGTCCTTGGTGATAAAACACTCCTCAAGCAGCCTGACGAACGACAGACAACAACACACATGCTTAACTCTGGCCCATCTTTAAGTCATGAAGGGCACATGTACATAGTTCAAGCCTTATTCTGCTGCAAGTGCAGTCTAGTCACCGCTGGGCACTTTATTTCTCTCCGTGTTCAACGCAGCATGCAGTTAGTTACATAGCGGCTAACAACATTAGCGTTAGCCTTGCTAACACCAGAGCTCTAAAAATGGTACGGGTTGTTTTTTTGTTTGTTTGTTTGTTTTTGCTTCATTTTCACTTACACGATAGCTCTGGTGTTAGGCGGTTTCTGTCCGTAGTAAGTAAAGGGGCTAGTTAAACTGCACAACTGGCACGTAAATGTTTTTTGAGGGTTATCACTAGCAGCCTTTTCCTCCATCGCTCACAGCAGAAAGTCAGTTCCTGGTTTTCTCTTCCAGTCCGTCAGTGTTGTTTCGTGAAGCTTTACCGCCACCGACTGGACTGGAGCGGTAAGACAACCAAAAGTATTACAATATGATGGCGCTGTAAAGCGATAATAATGTGGTTACAACGATTATAACAGCGTCACTTGTATTTTAAAAATGACATAGAGAGAGCTGTAAAATATGTGACTTTAAATACTGTACTATGTTAAGCAGTTCAATTTAATAATATTTGAATGACTAATTGATAGCATGAATAGCAAAAAGTACTTTTCCTACAGTCAAAATGTAAGTCCAGTAGGTAAAAGTTTCTATTTTATTTATGTATTTCTTTTTTATTTTTATTTCTAGCCAATGAAATAATAATTTAATCATAATTTATTTCAGACAAACGAAATGTGAAAGCTTGTTTTCACCACTGAAAGGGGAAAAATGGCAGGAAGAGCTAAGTCAAAATATCAAGTTAATATCTCAGATTTTTGACTTGTTGACTTAAACTTCTGAGTAAGTACAGGGTGGGCCATTTATATGGATACACCGTAATAAAACGGGAATGGTTGGTGATATTAAAGTCCTGTTTGTGGCACATTAGTATATGTGAGGGGCAAACTCCTCAAGATGGGTGGTGACCATGGTGGCCATTTAGAAGTCGGCCATCTTGGATACAACTTTTGTTTTTTCAATAGGAAGAGGGTCATGTGACACATCAAACTTATTGGTAATGTCACAAGAAAAACAATGGTGTGCTTGGTTTCAACGTAACTTTATTCTTTCATGAGTTATTTACAAGTTTCTGACCACTTATAAAATGTGTTCAATGTGCTGCCCATTGTGTTGGATTGTCAATGCAACCCTCTTCTCCCACTCTTCACACACTGATAGCAACACCGCAAGAGAAATGCCAGCACAGGCATCCAGTATCCGTAGTTTCAGGTGCTGCACATCTCGTATCTTCACACCATAGACAATTACCTTCAGATGACCCCAAAGATAAAAGTCTAAGGGGGTCAGATCGGGAGACCTTGGGGGCCATTCAACTGGCCCACGACGACCAATCCACTTTCCAGGAAACTGTTCATCTAGGAATGCTCGGACCTGGCACCCATAATGTGGTGGTGCACCGTCTTGCTAGAAAAACTCAGGGAACGTGCCAGCTTCAGTGCATAAAGAGGGAAACACATAATCATGTAGCAATTTCAAATATCCAGCAGCCTTGAGGTTTCCATTGATGAAGAATGGACCCACTATCGTTGTACCCCATATACCACACCAAACCATCACTTTTGTTGTTCCAACAGTCTTGGAGGGATCCATCCAATGTGGGTTAGTGTCAAACCAATAGCGGTGGTTTTGTTTGTTAACTTCACCATTCACATAAAAGTTTGCCTCATCACTGAACAAAATCTTCTGCGTGAACTGAGGGTCCTGTTCCAATTTTTGTTTTGCCCATTCTGCAAATTCTGTGCGCCGATCTGGAGTTTGTCCCCCTCACATATACTAATGTGCCACAAACAGGACTTTAATATCACCAACCATTCCCGTTTTATTACGGTGTATCCATATAAATGGCCCACCCTGTGCTTACTCACTTTACTTTAAGCACGTCTTTTATCCTGTCTTCCTCTTCTCACCCTAACCGGGCCTGGCAGTTCTGGAGGTTTCTTCCTGTTAAAAGGGAGTTTTTCCTTCCCACTGTTGCCAAAGTACTTGTTCATATGATTGTTGGGTTTTTCTCTGTATGTATTATTGTAGGGTCTACCTTACAATATAAAGCACCTCGAGGCGACTGTTGTTGTGATTTGGCGCTGTATAAATAAAATTGAATTGAATTAAAAGTCAAAATTTATACATAATACCTCAGAATTTGATTTACCAACAATGAAGAAAAAAATGAAATAAGTCACAGAAACAACCTTCCACCATAAAGAGTTTGGTGTATGTTCTGAAGTGCTCATGGCTTCATTTAGAAAGTGATGTTAAATAGATTAGTTTATTTCAGACTACAACACATTTAACATCAACAGCATGTTTACACATATATATAAAAGATAAAATGTTTCATTATGACCCACAACAACTTCGCAATGCTACATCGCGGTTCAGAGTCCAAGTACAGAAAAATAAGGTGATCAGCTCCTCTTTTTGAGGCCTGCAAATACACACGTCCCTTACACCGAGGTTAAGGCAGTCTTGTTATATTTCCAAAACACAACACAAGCTAATTAACAGATTATTTTGTTTGTATTGGAAATATAAAGTACTGGCTGTTAGCACATTTTTCTCCTTGAGATTTAGTTTTACATAATGGCAGGATTTGTACATAAACATGTACTCTGTAACACTGAAAATCTGAATTAAAAGGAAAAAAAAGTGAGCTATCACGCTGTGTTGGCTTTTAACAGCAGGGCAGAGGATGAATAAAAAAATGACACATCAAATAACAGATTATTGCCTGCGGGAGAAGTAAGGCTAATTATCTGTTATGTGTTGGAGGCAGAAGCTGTGCCCAAAACAGGAGAAACCTGAACTCGTGCAGCAAGTAACGATGACACTTGATCAGTTCTCTGCGAGTTGTCAAGGTAGTCAAAGCAAACGTGCCACAAGTACGCAGTAACAGAACAAGAAAATGACATAAACCACATCCAGAGGGCCCTAATCTGTTATGTTCACAGGCATAGTTATCCTCAGTGCACACATGAGGTCAGCAGTCATACCCAGGTATATTTTTGATATGTGTACATAAATAATATGCACAGCCTGCTTCAGATTCACTTTTCTTCACATGTGTAAAAGCTGGCATCCAAGGCACTCAGCTCCAAGACATTCTGGTGCTGCTGGTCAACCAAATTAACCCTTTAATGATACCTCTGCACATCTATGGTTAAAAAAAACGCTCCCTTTCCACTGTGCGACCTCTTAATGAAGTGGAAGCAGTCACTTTCCCAACAAAAGCTGCCTCCCCCCTCCTTAAAAAAAGATTTTTGTTTTGCTCCGGTTTGTGCAGCAGCCTCAGAAGCTGCATTGCTGTTCCTTCCTGTACATTCATATGCATTTCTCAGTTCATATACTCAGTACATGTCTCTGTATATTTCTTGCAGCAGCGGGTGCAGGGAAGTATCCTCTGTCGTCTTGATTTCTTGCACCAGCTGAGCATGCTCAGTGACCAGCTCCCGGAGGTCAGCCAACTTCTGCAGCAGCCTGGGGAAAAGGAAGGTGTCATCTGGGTGATTGGCCAGCAGGTGGAGCCGCAGCGCCTGAACAATGCTTTCCTGCAACTGCTCTACTACAGGTACGTCTACCAGGCCTGGACGATCTTTGGGAGCAGTGGGGGAGGACAAGATAATGAAGAAGGAAAATTCAAATATGTCTTTTTCTCTTTTAAATTATTATTCTACCACCTATTATCGGCCTTTTACCTCCACAGCAGATAATAGCAGCCACAAAAAGAGCTAGGTCGCTGTCGTCCAGCTCCAGAGAGTTGAAGCGTGTGGCAAACTGGAATTTGGGCTCCATCATGTCACTGAATGGTCGGCGGAGACTCTTGAGGAACTCACGGGTGATAAAGCCTCCACCACGGGCCACCAGGAGGCCGTCCTTGTTCATGCACGAGGCCAAGAGTGTGAAGAGGGCTTCGTAAACACCGTACTTCAAGAGAGTCACCTAAAAGGTAAATAGAAAAGCAATAGCATGTGAACACTCATCTGCTCTTCCTTCCACTTCTTACCATAGAAGGCAACCTGAAACCCACCTGATCATTCAAATCCAGACTCTGGAAACCCGGCATAGCCTTGGCAAATTCCGTTAGCTCTGTGACAGTCTCCACTGAGGTGCTCTGGCAGCAGTGGAAGAGCCTGGCTTCGGCCTCCCTCTGCCGAAGCTCCCCGCACGACACAGCCGGACTCACTTGTCCGAGGACGCTGTCAGACTCCGGATAGTTGCTGTTTGTCATATGGACCGCTAACGTTCTCTCCGCCAGCTGGAACGTCTCCATGTCGTGGATGATGAGAGGCTGCTGGGAAATACAGAATCTGTCGGTGAGGCAGAGGGCAGAGATATAGAGCAGAGAATATTCTCAAACTTTATTTTCCACTTTACCGGCTTGCTAGTTTTTCCAGTGAGTATGAGCCGTGCTTTTGCCTTGTTCATGTTGAAGTTCTTCATGTAGGCATCATGGATCTGCCTGACCAGAAACTTGTGGTCAGACATTAAGGGACTTTCCACATCTTTCTCAACCATCTTGCTTTCCTCCTTCAGCTTCAGTTTTTCTGCCTGGGGCATACGACCAAACCGGATGGCTGGTACATAAAACACTGGTCATTAGAAATTGCCACAGGACTTTCTTTTTTTTTTCCCCCTCACATTGCACAATAAATTGACATATGGAGCCATAAGGCTTATGCTGCCTCAGCAAATATTCAAGGATTCAAGGATTCAAATATGCACTAGTACCCTAAAAAAGAAAGAAAGAAAGAAAGAAAATCACGTACAACAGATCTGGTACATCCTGTTCTATTTCTATTCTTCTGAGGCATGCCATGTTCCTCTCATGTTTCTGATGCTGCTAGTGGGAGGTCATCACAACAAACTCAGTGACCCTCCAGCATTCACTGCAGACGACGGGCCAGATGTCACAGCAAAAGCATTTTGACTGAAGTAGAGCTAAATTACCGAGGAACGACAACCTGCTGATGTTTTAAAGAGCACATGTTGAGACTGAGGATGTTCAGACTCTTATTGGCAGTTCACGGTGCATCGGGCTAATCACCCTCAAGTTCTTTCACTGCGATGTTTCAGCAGTGCTTTGATCAGAGTAATTTGTTACATACTTGCAACCTTAGTTCCACATATGGGGAAAAGATGTATGATACCAGTTTTTCCATATCAACAGATGTCGGAGAGGTAGAATCACAATTTTACCCTTTTGGTTAGCTTATAATAGCTAGCTTATGGTAGCTAATGCTCGCAAACTTAGCCTGACCTTTAAGTTTATCACTGGTTGCTTGAGCTTGTTCTCAGATTATATGTTTTACTGTTTACTCTAATCCTGTAACTGTGTCTACACTGGCTGATATTTTGCAAACTTTCAACTTTTTCCATTACCGTTGTGGGACATGCCCACAGAGAGGCACTTGTGGAATCTGCAGTACTGGCACTTGTTTCGGTTCTTCTTTTGGATTTTGCAGTTCCGCTCACACTTATCATACTCCAGCTTCAGCCTGATGGTCCTCCTAAAGAAACCCTGATGTGACAGACAGAACAAAAAGACGTTATCACTTAGCTTTCTCAGTGGTCGTCGTTCAACCACACTGCATAAGCAAAAAATGCACAATATATCCATATTTTCTTACCAGATTTCATTTGTACTCTGCAAACACATTTTGCACCATCTTTGTACAAATTCTGTTTTTGTCTTATATACTCTATTTCCATGTATGCTTGCACACGTTTCATTATACTGCAGCAGTCTGTTTCCCACTTTACAAGAAAGATTTAAAGAAATATGGCTCAAGACTTGCATAGTATTGCATGTGCAAAGTACATTAATACGCACATATTAGTGAATGGGATCCAGTGCCTTTGCATTAGCACCCTGCTCAGAGTCATGAACAAAACAGTTAACAGTTTGCATATTTTATGCATTTTTGTATTAAATGTGCACCTTTTAAGCTCTGGCAAGATCAATGTTAATATCTTTGGATTGCATTTGAGGGAAATTACACCTGTTCTTAAAGGAAAGGATCTCTAAAGATGTGCAGTAGATTTGACCTTTTTTTTTGAAGAACATCTCTTTTTGGAGGAGACGTTATAGCCCTCAGATAAGGCAAGGCGCGTGATATTCTAATGCATACTCCACTTACATCAGTAAAATTTCCAACAGGCCAAATGGTCATTAAAGACATCATCTTACACCTGGCTGAATTTATGCTGAATAGCAGCTATTTTATAATTTTATTAGTTTTATTATGCGTCATACGCCACTTTTGTGTCAATTTTAAGCAAAAGAATCTCTTTTGTGTGGGTGGAATCAGCCAATAGAAAGCACTGAAGGCCATATTACAGTCATCAGAAATGCATTACATAACATTACAGAGCTGCAGAAGGAGGAAAAACAGATGTGTGTGTTTATGCCATACATGTCCCTGCATGTTTGTGTTTGGAAAAACAGACACAACCAGAGGCCAGTACTGTGCTGCGATATCTTAGCCAGGAGGCGAGCAGCAAGGCTGACAACATAAACAAAGAGAACGATTGTGCAACGCTTAGGAGCAAAAGTCTCTCTCATTTTTTCAATTTTCTATCACTAAAGGCTTTTCCTGACTCTAATAATATCTCCTTTGCTCTAATGTTTCAGGCCCATTATCACCACAGACTTAAACCCTGGTAGGGCAACATCACAGCGCGTTCACAGTCCCACTGCTCGGTGCGCCTCTCTTTGAAGCGAGGTGCTGAAAATACTCCACAGAGCCCATCCAGCATGGTAACCGCGAACTGTGACTGTGACATATCAGAAGCAAGATTACTGCAGTCAGAGAGTTTAGAAGCAGTGCCGTCAGAGCACGCCCCGTCACATATGCAGTGTCCAACAGTTCAAGGTCATCACGTCCCTGCGTCAGCAGCTGCTGTGTGACACGGTGATAGGTGTCATGCCAACGCTGGCAGCCGCTCTGACAGCAAGACTGTGGTGATGAATGAGACGTGTGTCGTAAAACAGAGCCCCCGTGGGCAGCTACAGAGTTAGACAGCAATAGATTATCCACCAGATGCACTTTTTTAGCATTAGAGCCAGCACAGTGATCAACCGTCATTGGTTTTTATCAGAAAACCCCCCCAACCTATGTGCAGATGCAGAAGTAGAGACATGTTTATCGCATTTCCAATCAGTGGCAATGTCGTGGAAAAGCGAAAGATCTTTATTAAAGAGAAGCAAAGCATGAGACGTCAACAGGGAGAAAGGGTCAGAGTTTAAAAACTCATGCAAAAGTAGCAAATAAATCTCAGATTAGCAGCAACAACCTGCGGCCAGCTGTGAGGGTGCAATGATCTCATGTGACTGCACAAACAACGCAGCGACCGTCCTCTATGGTTTTTAACACGTGCGCTGGTTACTGAGGCCAGCGGTCTCACTTACCCAATGTCCAAAAACATAGATAAAGGAAAAATGAAAGCAGCAAAAACTACATTTTACTAATCATCAAATCCCAAAAGGGAATATTTAGCAAAGTAGAGCAGTCCACTGTGTCAGTAGCTGCTCTGTGTGTTTATAAATGTGCGTGTGTGTATTAATGTCATTGACTTTGGCTCTGTGCCAACCAGGACAGAGGTGACAGGCCTAGCCGTCATGTCCTCTACCCCACATGACTCGGCTGTGTGTCTCAGAAAGTTTCCACTGGTCTCCAGGTCAGGCGCCTCTGCGCTGCCAGGCTTCTGTACGTGTTTTGGTGCTGCGTGCGTTCAGGCATGCACGTCATCTTTTTTTAAACTTTTAGCTGTGCCATTCAAAAGAACCGTGAGGTGAACTGTGTTTTCATTAAGTTAATATCTTTGCGCTCCTTTAATCGCCTTTCTCGCGCCAAAGTATGCCTGCATGATGCAGTCGATGTGCTCCAGCTGGCTACACGATCCCTGTTTAAGTCCCATGTTTCTTACCTTGCAGCCTTCGCATGCGTGCACCCCGTAGTGGAAGCCCGAAGCTTTGTCAGAGCACACCCGGCACTCGAGGTTGAGGGTGCTGCCGCTCTCATCTTGGCCAGCCGCTGCTCCGCACACTCCTGATGATGGACTCGAGGCTGGGGTCAAGGTCTCTACAGCAGAAAAGATAAAAAAGACAAGAGGTTACAAGTTTTAACATTTGGCATGATTAAGGATCCTGCCCCTGATTCTTTCCACCAAGTTTCTTACCTGTCTCTCTGTACACCAGTGGCACCGATGGGTTGAAGTTGGGGTAGCACTTATGTGAGTAAATATATGTTTTTAAAATTGGGGTCTTTGGGTCAAGCCAGATCTAATAATGAGCTTCTAATATTGTCATTTAAAGCCATATTAGGCTCCAAATCTTGACCAAAACAGCAAGGTAGACCAGAGCCCTACAGAAGGTGTTAGATAGCTTTTTAATTCTCTGAGGCATATGTTCTTGGAAACCAATCTCAACTGGTGATGAAGGTACCCCTCATACTCACCCAGTGCGACAGAGCTGTTGGACCCCGAACCAGTGCTCTGGTACTCTGGAAAATCAAACCCCAGAGCATCATCTCCTATAGACTGGGAGATATCACGAAGATCCTCCATCAGGTCTCCACATAGTGGACTTCCCAGGAGGGAATCCCCCAGTGGGGATGGGGGGCTGTAGTGATCCCCTGCCATGGTAGAGATCAGGGATTCAAACCCTCACTCACCAGACTGTAAAAAAAAAAAAGAGAGAGAGATTTTGGATGAGGAAAATGAAGTCTGTGAGTGTGAAAGCACACCTCTGCTAATGTTTGGACAAACTCCTTTTAAACATCAAACTGATCGTATTGACCATCTCCATCATGTTTATTTTGAAACTTGATGTGATGAGCGAAGGTTGGATGGAACTAGGAAATTAAGAGCCACTGCACATTTATAAGGTATAAGCTATATGATAAAGTTTAGCGTACTTTGCAAGAGTCTATCAGGACTATAATGTACAAAATTAATATCATATTGTATTAAATAAGACATGCAACTAGTGACTGAGAACATTAGCAGATCAGGAAAGTGTTTATTAAGGTCACAGAACAAGTGAGCAGTATGGTAGTTTTCTCATTAACTTCTATGCAACTTGACATCTTTGTGCAGCTAGAAGTCCCCATCCCCTTTCTGGCCATCAGATTTTATGCATTGGCTTAACTTTTCATACAGTTATGCAATTTGCTAGATAAGCGATGGATGACTGGTTGGTTGATGGACAGATGGACAAGTTCAGGCAGTGTGTTTTCACATGAAGACTACTAAAGCGCTGATATATGAAGCATTTCTCATCTCATCTTACAATACACAAACAGCGGTGAGTGCATCCCGAGGTTTATCCACTGGACACCCTCTCAGGGACTCAACAGTGGGTCACAAATGAAACATTTACCACATTCTTACAAAACATCATAATATGACTCCACAGGAGGCACCAAGCAAGCAGCAAATATTAAAACAGAAAATGAAATGTATGTTTATTGTCAAACATGTGAGACGACCGTCTGAAAAATGCAAATGAAGCACTGTCTTTCACTCCACCGAGGTCCTAATGCCATAAGAAAAATTCTATTAAGTTAGTATTGTGAGGACTATGTTCGTAAGTGAACCGTGCCTTGTGAATCAACAGCAGCACATTATCCTAAATGACTTATTTTCACACGTTTAATCCCGATCTGTTCAGCCAAAGTATTCACACATACAGCTAAATTCAAAGCCTTTCACTCTGATATATGAACCTGCACAGAGCATATAGTGTCTATTATATACACTGTTTACACTATGTGAATAGCTTTTAGGTCTACGGCACACAATTTAAAGTCACTTTTGTCTCTTGAGGATTAAAATCAAGACAGAAGTAAACAGTCGACCTGTCTCTTCTTCTGCACGTCTGCTTTCAAGAGTGGATCTCGCTGCGTGTTGTGTGGGTGGGTGTTTGCTGGAGCTCCCAGCTGCTCACAGCGGGGTAAAGGACATCTGTTTGAACCATCACGCAACACAACAGCACCACGGCCAATGTTCGTGTTCTGTAAGGTGCTCTCTCCAACCTCCAGTAATTTATAACAGCAGATGTTACTGCAGACTTTCTTGATAAGCAGATTAGAACCATCCAAACCATTTTTTGGATGCGAAACCTAATAAGGAGGTGACCACAGACGCACAGTTTGTAGGATAAAGGCAGAAAAACAAGTCTTCCCTGCAGACAGGCGTTTCAGATTGATGGTCTGCTTTCCTAACCCTCTTAAAATGCAACTCATTCATTTTTTACAGTATTGCGTTACCATTTTACCTGTGTTTTAATTACATCAAATCTGCCGAAATTGCGATGCACAATCTCAGCTTGCACAGTTGCACACATCTGTAAGACACGCATGAAAAAAACCCAAGTGTGACTGTACAACTTTCGCTGTCTAAGCTACTTTAAACTTAAAGCATGCACTATGACAAAAAAGGGGTTGAAAAAAGTTGATAAAATCCTGTCTGTGTTAGGAAACATGCCCTCTGTGAACTCCTGAGCACCATCAGCAAGGATTATATTGATCCGAGCATGCGTCTGTATGTTTATCTAGTCTTTGTGTTGCAGCATTTAGGGGACAGGTCGTGACAGGACTCTGACACCATGCAGGTAAATAAGTACGAGTGTGCAAACAGATGTGTGCCGGCACCTGCAGCACGCCATCAACTGCACCATACAGAGTGTATTATACCTGTGTCTAAAGACTTTTTTAACAAAACACAGCAAACTTTTTGGGCAGTCATTGACAAACTTGCTGACCAACTGGTTTGTTAAACTGCTTTGATGCAGAGCGTGTGCCCGCTGATAAATTTGTTGCCCCTGGGTGCTCAAAGAGATTTCTTCATCAAAGGGTCGATTGAGCAACTCCTGTACATTCTGCAACAATACACAGCAGATAAACCACAGATCAACGAGTTAAAGTCCAGCCATGATACTCATTTCCACATATTGTTATTTTTCTTGGAGTCTAGAGTCCAACACACACACACACACACACACGTATAAAATTCACAGTTTGAAATAGTAGTTAATAATATTACACTAGGTGTTCATGCAAGCCCTCAGTTCACCCAGTGATTGGTTTTGCTCCTCTCCTTTTCTAATCACCCCCACGCTTTTTTTGATTTTTTTGATTGGCTGCCCCTCACAAACAGGAGGTTATGTGCTAACACTGACATCAGACTGAATTTAAAAAAAAAAAATGAAGCTACCCTTCCATGCCACCTGCATATCCACCACTGTAACAATGGATAAGAGATAAATTAAAAAGGCATACTACACGCTGCTTAATGAATTGTTAAATCGAAGGGATGTTGCAGAGGGTATGGCGATTTGTTGGTGAAGTCTTGGAATTTGGAGAAAGGTGAAACTTTAAGGCTGTAGTTTCTAAAATGTGAGAGCTTAAATACAGCTTATTAAAAAATTTTGAACTTTATTATCATTTGTTATGGATTAGTTGGATGTCACAGTATTTTGATGGTTTCATCATGCCTGTAACTCTGGCCTGTCTCATTCATGTATTAAAGCCAGTACAAGGTGACAGCAAAGTTAATTGACTATATTTCCGTTTGAGTCCAGCCCATGCTTCCCCTCTACCTCAGAGGACATTGTGTTTTAACTCCCAGAGGAACTTTGATCCCAGACCTTAGGGCTCTATCTTTAGGTTAAAGGAGAAGAGGAAACAGGAGCTGCAGCCAGAGACGTCGGCTGGACTCAGGAGAGAGCACGTCAGACGATACAAAGGAGCCAAAATCAAAACACAAGGCATCATATTTCTAGTCACCTGGAAAGTTGCACATCCTTTCTTAGCCTTTGTTAATTAAAAAAAAAAAAAAAAAAGCAACAGCTCACATTTGTCAGTGCTGAATCTGGATCGGCTGTTTGGACTTTTCGAAAACAAGGTCATCCACTGGCCACAGATTGAAAAAATAAATTTAAAAATCAGGCACAGAGTAAACGTAAAAGCCACATCAGTCTTGCATCATCAAAGTATCTCTTTGCATTGCTGCACAGAGTGTGACATAGAAGCATATCTGGGGCTGCAGGGGGAAGCGTGCCTTCCAGTGTGCGTCTGCGGTTTAGTCACAACAGATGAAGACATGACTTAAAGGAAGTTTATCTAGAGCTCACTCGCAATACAGCTCACTAAAGACAAGTGTGTGTTTGTGTGTCTGTGTGTGTGCTTTAAGAGAAAAGAGATACAAAGTTAGCCACAGTGTCCACTTCACTTATACTTTCTGCGCGATTGAATAACAAAGTTTGTTGAATCAACAGGCAACTGCACAGAGAGCTTCTTACACAGTTACATAACATTATAGAAATAAATGTTGGTAAATACCTCAGCTCGGAGTCTGCTATCCGGAGCATTTCAAGCTCTCGCTGCCGGAATGGACGCCTGTGCTTTATCAGAGGAGGAGGAGGAGAGAGCTGCTTCGGGCCTGGGACGCTCACGGATGCGCCTGCTGATCGGCTCTGCTGCCTCCCTCCCTGCCGTCAAAAACGTCATCCTCAGCAGGAAATAACGTAGAGAGGGACCGCAACATGGCGCACACACCTCCTGACACACCTATGGTTTCAACCAATCGGAACACGAGAATTGTGTGCGGGGGGGGGGGGGGGGGTTGTTCGGTAAGACACAATCCCTTCTTGGTGGCTCGGTGCAGGATGAACCGGTGTGGCGCATTATCTCCTTTATCTGTACCCGGTGAAGGGCGACTGGATCTCTCTGCCTGGGCCTGTAAGATTAATGCCATCCGATCGCCTCCAAAACCACTTCCTGTAATTAAAACGTCAGCAGCGTCATACTATCGAGTAATAATTACGTGAATGCTCAATAAAACGACAGCTTTTCCAGTGACCTGCCCGCTGGCAGGCAGTCTGGTGATAATCTCGCTGTAAGCAGTGTGTGCTTTTCAAATATCCTGCAAGTATCAAATGGATATTTTTGTGACACTATTATGACGTATTGTACTGCAGTTAACAGTGGTCACTTTTCATCTTTAAGGACCTTACAAAATACTCAAGATGGTTGTAATTTAGTTAGTAAATATTTATATTTGCAGGCTAATTACTGTATCAGTGAGTGTGTCAAACATGAGGTTCAGGGGCCAAACTCGGCCCGCCAAAAACTCCAACCTGGCCCACTGGACAGCAGTGAAAAATGTGAAGGGACTTCTAACAGTATTTTTCTGTTTTTTCTATGTTTTCTATTTTTAATGAACAAATATCAGAATGAATTAAATGACAGAAACGTTCCTGTTTTGTTTATTATCCATAATAGGAAGATTTTTTTTTATAGTGGATCCACTGCATATATATATATATATATATATATATATATATTTTTTTTTTTTTTTTTTTTAAGTATTATTACTATAGTACAGTGTGTGCAACGAGCCATTTTCAACTGTAATTTTACCAGTCTGTTACTTACAGAGTCGTGCTGACAGATTTCTTCCATTTTCAGCAGCATTTCTTTATTGTGTAGAAAAACTGAGACGTACTGTTGAAATCTGTGGCATTTAGTTCATGGTTTAACTTCTTTACACTGGCATGGAGTTCCACTGGTCTGACCCACTTACCCTCTAAAGTGGGATATATGTGGCCTACAGTGTAAAATGATTTTTGACACCCATGACTTAACCTTACAAACCCTTTAAGGCCAAGTATATAATATTTGATACATGACATGCTCGATGTAGCAAAACACATATATGCAAATTGATGACTCATTGCTTTTTTTGGTAATTTGTCTAAAGGTTCACCCCACCCACCACCAATTTAAAACAATCAAACTAGCTGAATGAACTTTTGCTTCTAATTCCAAACCTTCTCTTTCACAGCTTTTTGTTCATTAGTGTAAAACTTGCTCTATTGTAGCATTTGTGTGAAGCCACACATTTCAGGTGACAATCAGAGATATGTGCTGTGTCCAAGTATTGCTGGGAAATGACAAATAAGTCTGTCTCTTGGTGTTATGCTGCTCACAGTTAAGCAGTAAGAAAGTGAAGGTCATTTTAGTGTCAGCCTAATTTGCAGTTGCAATCCAAATAACAACTGTCTGAGTGTTTGAATGGCATTCTACCTACTAAGCCACACACTGGGATACAAATCACGGGCATCTTTCAGGTGTTTGCCTTTTATTTACACCTTAAAAAATCCCCATCTTCTTTAAAACACATTTAATAGCATGAATAAGGTAGGCGTGTGTACTTGCTTTTAAAACGGTTGCTCCAAAAAGCCTCCCTTCACAATTTAGTGCTAATGGCACTTCATACTGTGGCTACCAGCTGGTGTTTTTTATTTGATGGTGTACACTTGGAAGATTTTTGATATTTAACTGTGACCCTATGGAACACATACTTGACCTGTGGCAAAATTAACTTTATTTCAACCATAAGCACGATGTTGTGTCAGTGCTGCTGTAAGGTTACTTTAGTTGGCAGAAAGCAGCCCTCCTTTCCTGCCTGGACCTCCTACATGTAGGTCAGCAGGACACCCTCATTCTGTACCAACTCCTTAGAAATTTATAGCCCGTCTTAAAGTACATCTAACAAATTAGTGTAGACTGCGATTGTCTCCAGCAAAGCAACAACACCGCATTTAATATCTGGCGCCATCTACTGTGAAATGACGCATGACAATAGGATATTTTGGCTGTCATATTTTCCTGTGGACCTGCACAGTAAGTGTAGACGATAAAAACCCCTCATGGTGGCTCAGCGTGTTCTCCCACAAACAAATGGCAGGGTGATAATTTATGATTTTCTTTGGTTTTACCTCGGCACCTGGTCTCCCGTTCCATCTGGGATGGAAACACAAGCTCATTTTTTCTGAATACGAAATGGTTTTTAAGCAGCGAGCTACAGAATCAGCTTTGGTCAGGGATGTCGCTTGAAAACTCAAAGCAAAAGCTGCACTCCTACGTGTGGTTTCATAAAACAGCATGACTCTTGGCTGTTTGCTCTACCTTCAATTGTTTTCTGGAGTTTTACTTGCCTTTAATCTTGCACAGTATTAACATCTTAATTGGAAGAAATCCCATGCAATTGATTTTTGTTTTAAAGAACAAAAGAGAAATGATGCATGCTTTTTAGGAGACTTTTCTAGACAGATAAAAAGATACATGTTCCTCAGACACAGAGGCTTTGGGGATTAGAATTTCAGGGCATTATGAGCTCCTTAAAGGGATTAGAGACTAAAGCAGCATTTCGAAGAAAATATCCCATCTAGGGAGACTCTACTGTTGCACAGTTGTTATCAGCACAAAGATCAGACTTCAGCCATTATTTGCTCAGCAATTATTTCTTGTCCAGTCTTTATTTAATTACTGGGGGAAAAGTACAAGCAGTATTAAAACATGAATGCTAATAAAATTAAATAAATGCCTTTTTTATGCCATCTTCCCAGTGCGAGTTACAAATGTGTAAAGTGATTGTCTCTCTGAAATGCGTCGTGTGAGTGAGCGCCACTCACCCATACACGTGAACCCTTGAGATCGAATGGCAGTCTTTTGTGGGCCTTTGTAAAAGAGACTGTCCCATTTTTCAGAGGCAGGGAAAATGACAAAGATGCGCGCGCTCCTGTGATGTATTGCTGCCCTCCAGGGAAGGCAGTAGGTTGTATAGTTAGCTCCTGATGGGGTAAAATCACAACCCTGAAACCACACAACCTACTACCTCACCCTGTACGAACATCATAAAGCACCCAGGCGGGTACGGAGAGGATTTGTGCGCGAGCCGCATCGCTGCATAAATGAAACTGAAAGCAACTTTGTTATTTATTATTGCAATGAGGATTGCCATGATAATGTCAGTTGAAATGTTACATGCTGCACATAAAAGGATGCACTTGCAGGAAAAGTTACATGAAAAAGCTGCAAAAGTAAAAGTGGCTAGATTTCACATTACTTCGCTAAATTTACTACACGCTGTGAGAACAAGCTTCACTGGTTACAACTTCAGACTAGCAGAACTTACCTTTTTTTAAAAAATAATAAAAAACAACAACAACAGGCATCAATAAAAAGAGAACAATTTCCCACAAAAATCTGCATATTATTTTAGGTTAAACAAACAAACGAGTCCAAATTCAAAAGTCATGCTTCTTATCCTCTTGTGGGTACGATGATGAAGATGATGTTATTACAGCCGCTTCAGGAAAGACAGTAAGTTGTATAGTCATCTGACAGCTTGGGAATGACCCTAAAACTATACAACCTACTACCTCACCCCAAAGGACAGTTTAACTCTCGCACGGCTCTCCAGTCGCACCCAGTCGACCTGTGGGAACAGAAACTCAACGACAACTGACCTTTGTGAAATTAGGACAATACTTTAAAAAAAAAAAAAACTAACTACAGATAAGCTGTAATGGGTGGAGTTAAGTGTGTAAAATTCAACCACAATTCAATGTAATAAAACAACAGCATCACAAATGTGCCGATAAAAACCATAGCATCCAATTAAAGGCAGAAAAAACAGGTGGATCTTCATAAAGTTGATTTTGTCATCGTTCCAAAGGTCAAAGCTGAACTTCTGTGTGCTTGTACTGTTAGTGTATTGTACTGTGTGTAATGTAGGCAGCTATATTCAATGTCATGTGAAAACGGTAACGTAATTAAATGTTTAAAATTTTAAATAAAGCCAGTTCTGTAGTCTTAGCAAAACATCATCATGAAGCAGCACTTAAACTTACTTAATTCACAGATAAAACACTGCATGTCCAAAAAAGTGCTTGTTTTACATTTTAAGAAATGAAACATATATTTATTTCTGTTTTGTTCAATCCGTTTGTTTTTTTTCTAAACTTGTTAAATCCTGACCCAGCTGCCAATCTATCAGAGGTTTAACACACGCAGACACACAACAACATCTCACAATCACATCCACAGACACATTTATAATCACTATTTACCCAACTTAAGATGCACTGTGGGAGGAAAGTACCCAGAAAAACCCACACAGGCACATGGAGGACATCCATGCAGAAAGGCCCCAGCTGATCATGAGGTTCCTTATTTTTTTTTTATACATTTAAAGGAGAGGCTTAATATGCGAAATGTGTGGTAATTAAAAAACAAAACAAAATACACTCAAAACACTTCCTCTGCATGTCACTTGAGCTTGGCAGGTCATCTTCCCTGAGCAGGTCTGTGCGGTCTGTCAACTCGCCTCCTCTCAGGTTTCCTCGTCTCGATGCTGACAAACGAGAGGAGAGAGTGAGCTGCGCTTCTCTGTTCAAAGGTCAGACTTTCACTTCTTGTCTAACACAGGAGCATCAGAAAACAACAGAGCACCTATATCAGCGGGTTCACACATGTCATCCACGATGGATACAGAGAGCAATACGTGGGCCTCCTTCAGTGCCAGTGTGCAAACACACGACTGCAGGTGCTTGCATGTCTGCATGTGAATGTGTAGAGAGTGCAAGTATCCTGTGGCTGTATTATTCATGACTATCCTGTTGCATCTCTCTGTATTGCTACCTGGCAGTTTATTAGAGGAACACACACACAGTCACACCATTAAAAGTGACTCCAAAACTCTGAAGTCGTGTGTTGTGCTTCATGGTAAACCCATCTGTGTGTGTCGCAGGAAACCTCGCTGCAAATGAGCAGATTTGTATGTCAGAGTGTGTGTTGGCCTGAAAGGTCGAGCAGACGAGGTTGTGGTTGTTTCAGGGAGTTTCCTGAGTGAGACAGGAGAGGCTGCGGCTCTGCTGCGGTTTCCCCCTCGAATTGGGGAGCGACGGAGGGGAGGGGAGAGGCGTGAGGGCGCGAGGTGGGGGTCAAACTTATAAAAGTGAGTCACTGCCTTAACTCTTCACGTGCACGCACCAGTTTGTGGCTGTTTTATTGCAGGTCGTTTATCCCATAAATGCCACACAAATCTCTATATGAGCTACTTACTGTCCAACCCTGTGAGGTATAAGCAGGCCTGACTGTGTGTGCAGCTCTGTTTCACTTGCACTGCTAATGCGTGTATGCAGGGTATCGGGTTTACACAAGAGAGGCCCTTTTACTTAAAGGGTCATTCCAGGTAAATTATGACAAATGTATTTTCCAGTTTACTTCTGCTGAACCAACGTTTTTATGCATGTGTCACTGAGATTTCTAACCACAGTTAAATGTCTTTTGATTTTACTCAGAAATGTTACGTAAAAAAAAAATTATTAAATTATCCAGAGTGAAAAGGACGACTTTTTTTGGAATACATAGGACTGCTTTTATTAAAAGTTATTAAATACTATAAACAAGCAGAATTTTATTAATCTCTACTGGAAGTGGGTGGAGACAGAAAGCAAAGCACAAAAACGTTAACCCTAAAAACACAAGGTCAGTCAAAAATCTTCGTTTCTTTTGTAATTTTGGGTCAAAAAGCTTTTAACATTGCCCAAAAGCATTACATTAACACTTTTCTTTAGTTAATGCATTTAATTAAAATATAATTGTCTGTTAAATGTGATTAAAACATTTTTGATAACACAACTGTTTTACAGTTTGTCAAAAAAAAAAAAAATTAAAACGACTAAAGAGAGGCGCAAGTGAGATCCTCGATCTAGGCATGAACTTGCAAACAACTTTCCAAAAATACATTCATCCAACATTTTGAATACACAGTGCCATAAACTGTAAAACTGTCAGGACTGAGCTTCACAATTATTTGAGATTAACCAATTCACCCTTTGAAGTGAGTGGAGCCGGTGTGTCTGGAGGGTTACAATAATCAGCAAATATAAATCAAGAGTAATTGCTTTTTTCACCGCTTGCTGTTTTTTCATTTGTAGTTCTGATTTAACGGCACGCGGTCAGCCGTGCCGCCGGAAAGCCTGAAACTGAGGTGACATAAAAAGTCGAGCCTGAACCAAACCCGTGAGTGTGTTTGTGCAGAAGAGCGCCGATCCGAAAATGTTCTAGACGTGTATGCGACTCAAAGTCGTCTTTTAATATCAGAAAAATCTTAAGTGTGAGGTGTCCTGTCGCTCTGCATGCAGTTGATCAAAACCACCAACAGGTGTCATGTCTCCCTAAGTATGCTGGGAGAGAGTGCGCAGACCCGAGGGCTCCTGTGACAATGAGGCCTTTGTGTAATTCCGGGGTGCCAGCCGGTGTGCCCTCGTGTACTGTTTCTCTCTAATCTTCATTTGACCTTTAGGCTGACGGCTCTTCTGTCCCATTTTTCCTGACTAATTTCCTTTGAGGAGATTATCTTTGAGCTGCAGCACAGACTTACCGTTTCAGATGACACGACAGACACAACGCACCGATACGAGTTTTGACAAAACGCATCACACGATGCTTACGGCCACTGGTGTGTGCTGGAGACGGTTGTGTTTGATAAACTAACAACAAACCGCGGTCGCTGAGCTGTGTGCTTATATCATGGAAAGCAGTCCCGAATGATTTTTGACTGTCCGGGCATGTACACACACAAAATAGGTGCTGCTATATACACCAAAAGTGCTACAAAAACATACACGGATTCAATAACAAGAATATAATTTTAAAGAAAATTAATAAAAATGTTAGACTAACCTTGATATCAATGTCTGGCACGGAAAAATAAAGTCACTCCCAAGTAATGACTCTGCAAATGAAAGCGAAAAACAGATAATTATAGTTACACATGTCTGTGCGTGTAGCATTGTTAAAATTTATTCACAAAACACACACATGTGCACACACACTCGGCAAGGTGTCCATGTATCGCTCAGGTCATAAACCTGCCAAGCAGTTACTTAAGTGTATCATTAAGGCTGATGTAGCATATGTTAGAGTGATCATAGCTCAGAATACTGTAGCTGAATTTAGACGGGATAACTGCATTACCATTCACTGCCAGTGCAGCTTAGATTCATCTCTCAAAAAGGTACTAACTCCAGGAAATTACTACAGGAACTTAGATTACTGTAGGTCCAGAGAAAGACAAATTAGCCTTTAGCCTTTTTTTTGGTTTGTTTTCGGCATTTCTTTTAGGCATTCGTACGTCTTTATTTTGGTCCAATATTACTTTTTATTAAACAAAATGTGGAATTTTTTAAAGTGCTTATATTAATATTTAAATATAAACGACAGTAACTGAACAATTAGAAACAAAAACAAAAAGCAGAAAATTAAATATTATAGCTAAAATATTTTTTTATGTTAACAATTAATTTTAAATCTACATTTTAAGCTTGAAATAAATAAATAATATGGACACCATCCTCTGTTTCACTCTCTCTCTCTCTATCACACACACACACACACACACACACACACACACACAGTATCCTTAAAACATATTAGAGAAATAATAAACGCCAACTGTAAAGTACATTTACAAAAATGTAAAGCAATTACATATTTAAATGTTTATATACATCAGTGAATTACAAATGTATTTCTCATAAGAAAACGAAAACACCAAAAAAAATTCTCAAGTCTTTTAAAAACTACACTAGAGTTATCCAACGATTAAAAAAAACAAATACAACAAAATAATTATTTTTCACTTAATAAACTAAATTGTGTACTAATATAGTAAACACACACACACACACACACACACACACACACACACACACACACATACACACACACACACACACACACACACACTCTTTCTCAAGGACTGTTTTGCTACACCTTCAGAAAATAAAAAGCTGGAATCTCCCATGAAAATCAAATTCATCTAAAACCTTCCCTGAAATAAAAACACTTCATGAACAACATACTCTCACACACACATACACACAAACAGGGATTGAAACAAAAAGAAGTGTAACTGAAACTAAAAACAATCTGTGTGTTCTCACGTCTCATTTCTGCTTTGCTGCTATACAAATTAAGTCGTCTTCATACCAAACTGACTCCATCTATAAAACTGACACTTCCATCATATTATTTATTTATTTTTACACCACAAAGTAAGTAATTAAAGTATGTATACTTGTAGTTTTTAAAAATGGGTCATTATGCTATTTTACTATGTGTGTGCCTTTGTATTTTACTGAAATGCACCTGTGTGTATGTTTGAGGGAGACTGTGTGGCCAACTGTAGTGCATTGTGTGTGTGTGTGTGTGTGTGTGTGTGTGTGTGTGTGTGTGTGTGTGTGTGAGTGTGTGAATGCTCAGAGGAGGAGGCTGTGCCCTGCACTCCTTGGGAGAGGCGTGGGAACCCCATTCATCTTAGGAGCCAGGGTTCATTGTGGGGTACACAGCATCAAATGTGTCTGGTTGTTTGCCTGTGTGTGTGTGTGTGTGTGTGTGTGTGTGTGTGTGTGTGTGTGTGTGTGTGTGTACGCGCGCGCATGCAAGATGTTGTGTGATGGTCTTTATATTCGCTTTCTGAATGTCGTTTACTTTTCTAATGTTTTGTAATGACAACATTTCGATTACAAGCTTTCGATGTTATATTCACATTTACAGTAAATATTTAAACAAAAAATATTTACTTGCTTATAGGAATCACGGCAGGAACAATTAATGGCTCTTCAAACATAGGAAAACAATGTGCGCTGCATTAAATCGCTCAAAAAACTACAATTTACTGCCAGATTTGCAAGGGAAAAAAGTAACGCTTATCAATTTCAAAAGCTGGCCAGGATTGCTTCCTTCATTTTCCCCAGATGAAATATTATTTACAGACTTGGCAATATCTTGTGGACATGTACTGTACAACGTACGATGTGCGATGAAATAAAAAGACCTAATAAATGAGGAGTTTTGCGTATACAAAAAGCGAAAGAAAATCGCTAGAAAAATATTTTGATATGTTTCCAAACGGTGATCGATAGTTTTCAAGGCGCTAAAAACATTCTGAAGCGGGCTTCTCTCTATTTAGACAGGACAGCGGATTCCAGTGCTTCCTCACACAAATATATTGGATTGTACTGTGTTTCTAGGAAATGTGTGTTCATTAGAGTTAAACAGATAATGTAGGAAGGTAAAAACAAACAAAAAGTCAGAGCAGAAATGAGAAGACAGCCATATCCTGTATCTGACTCCTGCAGTTTTCACTGCTACACCTAAAGAGTAAATGTGTCTAAATGCTGCTATATAACTCCTAATTTCACCTGACTGAGGGTCTGAAGAACAGGGATTGGATGCACTAAAGCGACGTCAGGATTTCCTGTCAGTGTGACAGTGATGGAGGAGTTTAAGCCAGGCTCAGTAGTGTGAGAGTGGCGGTTGAATAGGCCTGTCAAACGTAGGATGTAGGTGGGATGACTAGAGCTATCTGTGATGACTCACGCTGCCTCCACTCCTACCTTTTGGTCATGGTCGACTCTGATGTGCTGAGGTGTTCAACGTGGAGTGATATCGATTTAAAATAAAAAATAAAATTTTAAAAAGCAAGATTTTCAATTAGCGAGCTTTTCAAAAACTGATTTATGGATGATAATTAAAAGATGCCAAGTTGAATGGCACTGCTGAGGGGTGTGGCGCACTCAGTGTTTTAATTATGTGGAAATTTTAATATAATACGGACAAAATTAGAGCCGATATTCATCGTCATGGATGAAGTAGCAGTTGTAATCAGGTAATAATAATATAACCTTTTTAATTTCCTTTAAAAAGCAGAGCACTCTACTACAGTCAACATGTACCTCTCAAACCGTGTGCGTTTACAGTTTAATCAAACCATAGTCTGTAACCGAGCGAACGCGGGCAAGCTTTAAATCTTAAGACCTTAATGGAGTTCTTTTTAGGAAAAAGTTTTCGTTTTAATAAAGCATCATAAACGATGTGTCCAAAAAGGCCTGTTTGAGCCATATTAAAGCGACGTGGGGCCACGTGTCAGCACTGACCCATTTTCAAATATTTAACCTTTACTTCCAGGGAATAAACTAGGCACATATTCATTAAGATGAGGTTTTAATAGCAGAGCTCAATACGAGTGGTGTTTAATCATTTTCTGATAGACCTGAGAAGAGGGGGAGAGAGAGAGAGAGACAGACAGACAGAGGGGGAGAGGTAGAGATAGAGAGAGCATTGTGGTGGGGCTCGGCCTTGTGTAGCAGGCCTTCCCTGGCCATCAGCCCAACATTACAGCACTATTCCTTCTCTGCTCCCTCCAAAAAAGCATTTCTCTCTCTGAAACACACGAAAGGCCGATCCGGAGTGCTAAAGTACAGGTAGGAATGCACTAGAGAAGAGATTTGCTCAGTTTCGTCGAAATTTCAAAGCCAATGCCACGTTTCTAACCAGTTTGACTATATTTAGTTAAGCCTGCTCTCACTGGATAGTCATGTAGCCCTGGAGGAAACAACACCCAGGCACAATGTTCATACACACAAACGTGGTGATCAGGTCACACGATGCGGCTCTCCACATTTGTTATGTCTTCATCTTTTGACAAAAAAGAAAACCACTGCATGTGTGCAAGCACCACACACCTAAGTATACACACACACACTTACCTCCACACCCACACACTCTCTCTCTGACTTACCCACTGAGACTTTGAAGTAACTGTCCCACACCACAGCAATGAGCTATCCTGGATGAAGCGGCTGTGCTGGACCCATCCGCGGCTGCACACAGTATGTCCACATATCCTCTCTGTAGAGAAGGGCAGAGAGGGAGCTTGGATTCAGTCACACAGCTTTGCACTCCCTGCAAGAAGTAGGCGGGCACGCCAACGACAGACCCATTCAGAGTCCCAGAAAGTACCAGCCTCCGTGTCTGCCTCAGCGCCTTTCCTACAATGTCTGTCTGCGCCTCTGCCCGGGATTTGCCCACGATAATCTGCCCACTTCACCCCAAACCCATCTCTGAGTGTTGGGTAACCTCCCCAACCTGAGCTAACTGCTTTCTAATATTTACAAACCAGCTCCTCTCGCTCTCCCCTGTCTGCCAGCTCCTTGTCTGAGACTGTCAGGGCCGCCACAATGGAGAGGCCATGTGGGTTTCCCATGGAGTCGCGTGTTCCTCCCGTCTGGCAGTTAACAAGGCTTTGAATGAGGAATGTTAGCAAACAGAGCTGCTGAATGTCGGATGAATGCTAAGCCAGGCAGCCAGTCAGATCGCAGCGCTGGCCCGGGCATATGAATAATGCAGAAAACTCGGCAGGGAGGAGAGGAGACAAGGCTCCACCTCCCTGTGCCCCTTCCCAACTCCACCCACCCCTCCTTCTTTTCCCCGCTCGAAACTCAAATGCCTTCACGGGAGCAAGAGAGCCGAGAGAGGGGGGAAAGAGAGAATTCAAGATCTCTGCTGCTATTCACTCATGCAATAAAAAAAAACCTGCAAGAGAAGAATAGTTACACATGCACACACATCTAATTACTACAAATCAGTTCTTTAAATACACCACTTTTCCCTCTGTCGTTGGGATCTATCACACTCTTTTTTCTTTTTTTTTTGTTTTTTGTGCCTTTTGTTTGGAATTGGCACCTGTCCCAGAAAAAGCCCCGCTGCTGCTCCGCCCTCCTGCTCTCCTTTCACTGGAGACTGCCCACGAGATCGAGAGAGAGCGAGAGAGAGAGAGAACGTGAGGAAGAGAGGGTGGGGCAGAAAAAAACCAAAAAAGAGGGACAGGTTTGGAGATGGAAAGGGTTAGGAAGGTAGAGGGCAAAGCAGATAAGAGCACAGGAAAACAATAAGGAATTCAATTTAAGACCCATGCGCGAGACACATGAAATCGAACAGCACACAAAACAAACTGCAGCCTTCATACTCAGATTCATCCAGGAAAAAAAAATCTGACATGTTGAGCAATCAAGAAACGTGCTGAAGGAAAAAAACAAAAAAAAAACCTTTGCACCAACGCTATGGCACGGCGCAAAACTCCCAGGTCCAGTTTATCTCTACTAGCAACAACCCAGGCGAGGCAAAAACGTGATAAAACTAAAAGCGCGTGAAAACAAGGATCTGAAAAATGCCCTTGCAAATGGCGCAGCAATGTCGAAGTAGGAGTAAAGCAAAGCCACTTGTTGCATGATATTGAGGAACAGATCTTGCAGGGAGAAGTGAGAGCAGGCAGAGGGTTAAAATCCTGGGACTGGGAGTAGTAAAAAATCCCTCCCTCTTTTGGCACAGACTAGCTAAAGGGGAGGGCCTGCCTGTAGAAATAGCAGCAGAGCGTTTTTCCCCTCTTTTTTTTCAGAGCTGCAGCGTCCTAGTCTACCCTTTCGCATGTGGCCGGGACCCAGGGAGAGAGGAGGAGGAGGAGAGCGATGGATAGAAAAAGAAGCAAGAGCAAAGAGAGAGAGAGAGAGGGGAGGGGGTAAGAGAGGAAGGGGAGAAGAGCTGTGAGTGGAGGAGAAAGAGCTCAGCTGATGATGAAACAGGGACGTGTGGGAGTGCGTGCGCACTACGCGTTTTCATCACAGACCCAGTATGACGTGCGCATGCACGAGGCAGGGTGGGGAGGGCGCTGAGCTGGGCTAAGGGGGGGGGGGGGGGGGGGGGGGGTGCACTTCTGCTGAGGACGAGAGTCACAGCAAACACTCACAAATGATTAAAGGATACTAGGACAACTTGCAACACCTAACTTTGAGACTGGAGGGAAAGATTAATAGTGTATCTTTTCTTTGCAGAGCTGCTGGGCCTTTCAGTTTAATATCAGCCATTTGGCTTTGACCCACACGTCTTTATCACTAAACTCCCAGCTGGCACTGAAGCAATGGCGTTCCCCTAGCGAAGGCCAAAAGTGTAGGGTATGATCAGTGATGAATATCCTTTTGATTACTGCTTGTTTTTTTGGGCTTTTTTAATGCTTAATCATTAATACGTAGGAAAGCTACATCAACTGTTCTGGCACGCAATCAAAGCCAGATAAGCACCTGGATGCGACTGCCCCACCATGATTGCGGCATTGAACCACGCTGTAAAAATCCTGTAATATTTACCGCAGTGCGCCCGCCATGTGCCATTACTAGGCCACCCTCGCCTTGCAGCGAACTGCAGCAACAGCAGCCGGTTCTGCGTGCGACTAAGGAGAGGAGAAATGTCGGGCAGTAACCGAACGATAAAATGGACTCTGTTGATGACTCTGCTCATGTCCAACACCCTCCTTCCCCCTCCGCATCGAGTCTATTCTGTCTCCCACCCTTTCTTGTCCTTTCGGTAGCACTGTTCTAGCCTACAGTAATAAACAGCCCTGTTCTGAACAGCTAGTGTTAATTTAAGCCTGCATGAGAAGGATCTTTTTTTTAACGTTTTTGTGCCAGATACTACCCCTGCTGTCTTCCTCTCTCCCCTCTTCTCATGCACACCTACCAACCTCTGGATCAGCATGCTGAAGGTTATTCACACCCGTCCGGTTTCCACCCGACTTCCCTCCTCAAAAACTTTTCTGGGCAGCCAAATTGTTGTAATGCCCCGTAACTGTTTGCAACAGATTCCCCCGTGGCAAAGAAACAACTTCCTCCTTTTTGGACACCATTCCCCTCCCCTCTAGTCTTCGCTTTCCCAAAAGAAACCCAGAACTCAGCACAGACAAATTTTTTCCCCTTTTTCTCTCCTCATAGCAGCAGCCATACAAAAGAGAGAGGGGGGGGGGACTGTCCAACAAAACGACGAATCTCACATCATGAAACACAGCTAGCTAGACTCCATGTCAATCTGTGTTTATGCTCGCAGAGTCTAAAGAGGACTAACATGAATTTAAACAAATGAAAGCTGGGAAAACATCAGTATTTCCAGAGTTTTTCAATACGTGTGGTGTTTTGGTTGTTTGTTTGTTTTTTCATTTTAAACAGGCGACAAGTAGATGAAAAACAGCGAGTATGAGCAACACAAGAGCAAACTAATATGGCTGCTTGCTTACTTGTACCGACCCTGCACTCTTAGTCCTGGAGACTGAAAGAAAAGGCGTTACGCTGCTGTGTGTGCGCCTTTTCTACCTCGCAGGACGGGCTTGGAGAGAGAAAGAGTGGGAGAAAGGAGGCGAACGGGTGCACTTGCCTTGCCTAGCTCTCTCCTCACCTTTCCACACAGTCAAATAAAAACTCGGCTTCCCTGTGTTGTGTGTACTACTGCTGCACCATCCGCATTTCAATGACGCACAATGTGCAAACTCGTGAAAAATGAGGAGTGAGATTACTCCCGAGGTTCAACGTGAGGCAACTGGTGATTTAAATGCACTTTATCAAAAAAGCAATAAATTCCCTCGTGGGCATTGATGAGCAAAACCCCGGTCGAGCACCAAACAGTGATCAGACTGAACCCTGTGACGTCACATCTCGCCACGTCTTTGAACCAATTGCTCTCGCTGAAATCATTAAACGCTGTTACGAGTGCCTGCTGAATATATATCAAGCACTATTGTAGACAAATTCGTGTTTCATCTGGAATCAGAAGAGTCCCTTTGCTCTTTATCTTCTATCTAAGATACTGTTACTGCAAGTCAGTTGTTTACCATCTAACATGTGGCAGGAATTCAAAAAACTTGGCAGAGCCTGTTGCACCGTACGTCGCGGAGAGTTCATTTGAGGATACAGCTCTGGTTTTGGCTCAGCTGCCAACTTCTGACACTGTAGCCCTCTGCACAGCCTCGCCCCTGCAGGAGTGGCCTGCGTAATGCTGCCATTGATGAAACTCCAATATTAACAACCTCCTTTATGACATCTCCACGAGTCTACAACCGCTTTTTTCCCCCCTTATCAGCTCCCTTCATCTCTTCGTTAAAACTGAGCTGCACTCTGCCTTACAGCACACGTAACGCCAGGGTGTAAAAGCATTGTTAACATTTCATATGCATGTAAATGCAAGAGAACAGAAGCTTTACCGCACAGTCTTACATATTCACAAAAAATCAAATAGATGCAAAAGGAAAACCGAATACAAACATTATCAAATAACCCAACCATAAAAAAGTGACAATACATGTGTCATGGTTGCAACACAGAGCTCAAGTCTCAGTGAAAATGACTTATAACTCTTAAGTCGCTGACTTATCAGCCCCCGAATGCCTTCACATCTTTATGAATCATCCCACAAATTTACTGCAACAAAGCAGCCGATCAGCACACACACAGTATAAAATTTACAGCACGCTGACACTGCTCGATGCTGCACTGCCCCAGGGCAAGCAACACACACATGCACAAAGTGAAATTAACTCAACCACAATATTTTTGATAATCACTGCTGGCAGCTTTACAGGACCATATAAATACAAACAAATCGCAACATGAACTGCAATTAAACAGCCAACAAGTAGTTGAGAGAAATCACAGCAGATCGGCTATCAAACTGAAATTCATCATTAAGCACAGCAATAACTAAAATAAATAAATCTATTATCCACTTTTTAACCAAAAATGTTTTTTCTTCAGTGTATTATGTTTCGCTGTTAGTTAGCGAAGAATTAATGGGGTTAAGTAGAACCACCTGGGATTGCCAGTAAAAAGACATATGACCCTCTGAGGGATCTACTTCTGTGACTGCACTGATTTTGCGCTGAAAAAGACCAACATTTGGGTATTTTTTGCACGTCAAAGATGTTCTTCTGAAGGGTGAAAAAGTCGCACAGGAGATCTATGTTTTACTGTGAACCTGAGAGTTATAGCTGTCTACACATTCACACCCTGGCGAACTTACACAAACTTTCCCTCTTTCTTCGGTGGCCGGCGCGGCGGGCCCGCTCCCTCTACAAGGTGGTCCGTCGAGGGGCCCCTCAGCAGCACGTGCCTCAACAACTTCTCTATTACACCCGTGACCCTAAGGTCAGGTTCTTGAGGGTTCTGAACAAAGGCCACGACCCTAGGGTCAGAAGTGTAACGCCAGGGGCAGGTCAGGGCCCCACAGCAAAGAGAGCGTGCTGTTTGCTTTGAAAGGTAAGGATCACTAACACACAGGCCTAATAAGGATTAAGGGGCCATCCCCTTTGGGATGTCACTTTGGGGCCTCAAACATCAGTCTCTATTAACCTATGTGACCCCCGGTGGCCATTATAAGGCTATAGGTCACAGTCACTTACGCTGCACATCTGTAAAACCTAAATCACATGCAACCTTTAACTTGAGTGCTGCTCATTATATGTACAAATTGTTCTGAGAGATTAACACCTTGTCAACAGGACTCAGTCCTCGTTGTGAGGAGCTGTGCCTGTGCAGGTAACTTGTTGCATCAGCTGGCAGATTTCAGTCTTCAGAAAAGGTCCTTTAAGGTGAAAAGCAGTAATTCAGCATCAGGTCAGCAAACAGAAAAAACAACAACAACAACCTGACAGGTCATCCCAAAATGTAATGTATAACTGAAAATCATGTGAGTACAGCTGATTTTTCTTTTTTCACCTCACGCAAAGCAGGCTCAGAGCACTCAGGAAAACTTTAATAAAAGCAGGTAGGCCAGAACTGAGGGAGAAAAATTACAAAATGGAGGACAGGAGGAGACAAGATGGCGGCCCGAGTGATGCAGCCACCCGCACACTCCTTGTAACGTGTCAAATCGCCATAAAAACGTTGTATTTTGTGCGATCTCTCTCGATGTGTTATTTTTTCATTTTTTAAAACCAATTTAAACATTTGTCAAAACAGAGACGACTTAAGATGCTTCAAAAGATCTGAATTCATTTTAGTCACTTTGGGAACTAAAAGTCACAGGATTAAATCCGGTGATGTCCAGAACAGCAAAGGCGGAGAGGAGACATAACGTACGCTTTTTCATTAAGATTCATTCGTTTATGTCGGATTTAAAGATTGCCTTCTTAACGCTCAAATCACACTAAAGTATTTCAGTTACTTTGAAATTTATATAATATAAATTAACTTTAATTTTTTTACCGTTATAATGAAGAAAAGAGGAAACTACTGAATTATTTATTTTTTCATAATATATTTAATAAACAGTGTTTGTAAAACAGGAAAAGATAAACGAACATAGGGGTAAACACACACACGTTCACATCATTTATGCAAAACTACTAGTTTTAATATATTATATTATTCAGTATTGTTAAGAGTAAAAACATAAAACACATTGTGGGCAATTTATAATTTAATGCGAACCAATACAAGCAGAAATCACTCCAGATTCAAATAAAAAAAAAGGAGCTAAATTCATTCAGGGGTCTTTTTTTTCACTCCCAGATTTTTTTAATGCAATTTTAATAATTAACTCAATTTATGGATCAACTTGAAATGTGACAACCGCTCAAATTTAAATTCTACATTTACAGGTTGCATGATGACACTTCTTCCCCAAATTGAAGCCTGGAAAAGGACAAACTTTTATTGTGAAAAGGTTAGATACACTTCATTCATAAATGAATGATAATTTCAGTTGTTAAACATTCTGCTGAAACTCATTTTATTGTAACTTTATCTCTGACCTCTTTCATAAAATCATCTCTGCACAGAGATGTATGGAAAAGCTTAAAATGCGGTGTATTTCCTCTCCCTTTGTTTTTTTAAAAGAGTCATTTAAATAAAGAGTATAAACATCACAGTTTAAAAAAGAAACTGTCGATTTTGTTAACTATTAGAGGTTGACTTTTAGTTAACCCTTGAAATGAATGAAGATTCTAAACCTGTGTAATTACAAGTAGAGGAAACACTTGAAACATTAAATCCTTCTACATATTTGCACTAAACTGGAAAAATTTGTAATTATTCGGAAAATAAGAAGCAAAATTTGTGCTCAGTATCATTTGAGTTTTGAATGTGTGATTAGAAAATGTTCTTTCAAAAGCACATTATTCAAATTTCCTCAGATCTCAACAGCAATATGTTTTAATTATTTCCCATGAGAACTATAAGGAGTAAATAAATGTACACATTTCTGTATTTCTTTACTTTAAAAAATGTTTTGTTTTTTTAAAACTCGTACTTAATAAAAACACAAGAGGGTAAAGCAACTGACAGAAGCTCTGAACAAATAAGAAGCCAGCAAGGATAAAATAACATGTCCTCAAGCGTTCTTCGTACGTAGTTCACACTTCTCAGGGGCACAAACTGAGCACTTTGTTTCAGATGTATTTCTTTTCAATCATTAAGCCACTCACCTCTGAAAAACGAGCTTCTCTGTGTGGAGGGAGCCTATTCGGCCACATGGCAGAGCAAAGGTTGGAAAAGAGGAGAGAGGGAACGGACCTGCGCTCGCTAAAGACAAGTGTCCTAAACAGCTTTTAAAACGGCCAAACAGACAATAAATCGCAAGCAGGCAGCACTTTGACAGCTTCTCCTTTTTTGCAGCTCTTCTTCATTAAAGTAAGGACAGAGCTTTGGGAGAATCATTGTCCTACTTTCAGTTAACCATGAGACTCTCCTCTCTAGGTCATTCTGCAACTGTCTGGTTTATTGGAAAACTTTAGTTTCTAATTTAGCTAACACTGCCCATCTTGAGAGGGTTTTAAAAAAATCTAATTAATGATGTTTTTTCAGGGAAAATAGAAATGTCAAAGTGATTTTTGGTTAAAAAAAATTAAAGCTTTTTTCTACTGTGCAGAGCATGGCAAAATGACATTTACAACAAAACTAAGTTGAAATAAGTTCAAGCATGCCCTTGGTAGTGTGTACTTATTTTAACTTGCATTAAATAGCTTTTCTCAGTGAGTTATTCAAACATTTTGTAGTGCTAGCTGTCAAGGGGAAAAAACTGTTCTGAATGCAAAGTCGAGTGCTCTCAAGGTTATGACATTTTCGGCTCGAACAATTGTCTTTTTAGATCACACGTGGCTCTAAGTCATTACTAAAAATGTAAGAATGACAGCAAATCACGAAACTGCAGAAAGGCACAAATATTAAATAAATAAAGCATATTTTAAGATGCATTCTTCACATTTAAAACTTACCGCTCATCTCATCTCCTCACAGAAAAACACACACATCCCACCCACCCACACACACACACACACACACACACACCTACACACGCCTCTCCTGATTCCTTACTGCTCACATTTCGGGTCCATCCCACATTAATAAATGATCAATTTTGCAGCTCTTATCATCAGCTCACATGCAGCTCCCTGGTGTTCTCTGGGAGTGGTACCACCTTTTAAAGCATTCGGACCTGCCACGTCACAGGGCTGCACTGCAGCCTGGATGGGCCTGCGTGACCTAGCTCGGTCCAAACAGGAACCCTTCGCACCACAACCCCCATCGGGACCCGTGTTTCATACAAGCAAGATGGTGGCGGTGGGAAGCTGTGTTTTATTTGAACTGAGCAATTCCATTAGCCTCCTGCTCCGTGTTTCATTTCTCATCTCTAAAAATCAGACACTTGTCTGACTGAACTGACAGCACCCTCCTTTTAGTCGCCCGTATCCAATTCAGCTGACTAAGGGTTCAAAAATGCTCCAAACGCAGTGTTTTGGTTGATTTCATATCGGGAACGAGTTTACATGCACATCCTCTCAGCTTCACACACACATGAACATACACACACACGTCTGGATTTGTCTGGGTTACAGAAGGTAACACAAGGCACACATGAAACCAACAGTAAGCAGTATCTGAGCAGGGATTTCACACGTTTATGAATTAAAAATATATTTTTTTGTTTTTGCTGGTTCACTGACATTTTCAATGCTTATAAAGAGAAAGAGTGTGTGAATGTGTGTGTGTGTGAGAAACTTAATGATCACATCAGGACAACCTTATATCACACTAAACGTGAAAAATTAAGAGTGCTAATAGGCTGAAGTTTCTCTGAACTATTGCAGCTGTTAAATGTTGATGGTAGTGATTTTACAGACACCCCTCCCATTTGGGGATGTCAGTCTCATTCCTGAATTCTCTATGAAACCTTACAAAAAAAAACTACAGATAAACAGAAAAAAATGACATATCAATGTTAAAAGTGCTCTGATTTGTATTGTATTTTTTAAGCTATGCACAAGCACAGAATATGTTAATCTGCATATTTTTACATGTATTTCATGTCAAAACACTTTTTCTTGTTTTGTTTTGTGGTCTTTTATTCATGGCTGACCTCAACATTAAATGATTTTCCTAAAAAAATGTATAGCATTCAGTTCACTTTGGCAAAGTTGTGCCCGAACATTAAGAGAATGATCAGAGCATTTCAACTATCTGTCCACCAATATTAACCCTAAACCTATACTCACACATATGTATTTTTTCTTTTTAAATTCAATCTCTGGCCAGAAACAGCAGCCACATAATAACTATCAAGCTGACTCCTGCTTAAAATCCAGTGTTGTTTTTTGCTAAAAGTATTGACTCATTGTGGTGTCTACTGCAGTGTGCAGTCTAGTAAAAGGGGAAAAGAGACGCTGGCTCTCAGGGGTTAAGATGCTAGCAGTCATGTGCCTGTCGGCTGCAACAAAAGCCTGCCTATGTAGGGTGCATACAGATGGAGTGAGCTCCTTTGTGTGCAGCCTGTGTGCAGCGTTTCACACGTCGCAGCCTCGGAGCTGCCAGGTCTGGCTCTCTGGGCCTGGCTACAGGCCTAGCTAGCAGCTTATAGCACCTGACGCTGGGCTCTCACTTTGCTTTTCTTTGCGTGAGACCCAAGTGCAGCGAGTTTTTGAAAGATAATGGAACAGAAGTCCAAATAGTGGGTCACACGGCTCAACACAAACAATTCCAACGAAACACGGCACAGCAGAGCACAGCCAGGCAGGCAAGACAGAAGCACTGTAAGCATGGCTCCCACTTATCTCTGCCGCAAAATATTTGACTTTTCCCTCCTCTGCTGTCTGTCAAGTGTCCCTGAAAAGTGCTGTCCAAGACTACTTGAAATATGCTAACATACACACAGCCAATAAACTTTTAATCACGAGTACTGTTGTGCATGAAGTGTAAACAGTTTTTATCTTACTATCTTCTATATCACGTCCACCAAGTGACAACGGGAAGTTCCTTATGGTGTTGCTTTACAATGGTGTATAAACTATTTAAAGCCTGTGCGCAGGGCATTGCTACATATCCTATCAGTTGTCGAGCATAAAGTCCACTTTAAGCTAACAGCTTTTTTTCTTAAGCTGCACAAAGTCAAGCTAATGCTTTTCAGTGAAAAATAATGCTCTTTATTTCGTTGTTGGGGAAAACACAAACCAGGATTCTCACACAGATGCAAAAGAATCTAAGAGTATATCATTCAAGTAAGAGTTACAAGATAAACTTCTTACCCAAATGCCACACACACACACACATGCACACACACACTTGACCTTGAATGGAGCATTAAGACTTATTATATATTATGCATACACTAAATAAAAACATTTCAGGACAGTGTAACTGCTGTAAATACCAGTTCTGTGCATTTGCCATTTGGAAGGTTATTATATTTTTATGAATAAAAATAAAAGCATTGCAGTTTTAAGCCTCCAACAACCAGTCAGGTTGTTTTTAGGCTCGTGCCTATACACACTCACAGGTAGAAGATTTAATTTAATTTTGACTATTAATATTTACCACTACAACTACTACTACTACTAATAAAAATAATAATAATAGAGCTGTTACTGCAAAAGAAAAATGTTATAAATTCTAAAACACAAATGCTTTACACACCTTCAACGACAGCAATAAAGATCTACTGTATATAATCGAAACTGTTTGAATGTGGGAACTCAAAAAGAGTAACCAGTTCAGTATCTGAACCCCTGTCTCTCCCTTACATATAATGTTGACTAATGTGCAGAAAGATAAACATTATATCATAGTGAACTTGACCTTTGACCCTGTGGAAATAAAATGCCACCACCTTATTTATCCCAGTCAACATCTGTGAGAAATTCTGTACATTTGTAATTTATTATTGAATAAATTACACATGAAAAAAGAATAAGTTTTTGAGATCACGATGACATCGACCGTCTGTGCCTCTGGCCACGTCTTTGAGACTAAGGCAGGGATTACATTCCCCTGCACACACCACAGACACCTTGTTCTTATATGATTTTTTTTATTGTTGTAGAGTCTGTGTGTAGGACATAGCTGGTGTCCTTATAGTTTCATAGCAGTGGGGACTAATCTACGTGATCACAGAAAATTGCAGATATTCACACGGAGCCTTGTATGCAATCTCCGATGATGATGTTCAACTCATCCAGATTCTTGAAGCTTAGCTAATTCAGGATCTATAAAACCGGCATAAGGAGACTGCCGTGCTATCAGGAGGCTGCTGGCTTGTCTGCTGTCTTAAAGCAGGACCCTTGGCTGGTACGAGGAATGAAGCTTTTGACATTTTAAATGCATAACAATATTTTTGAGGACTGGGACACACTGCTGCTTTGACTGCACTTAAAACCCACATAAAGTGGATGGAAATTCTGCGGTGGACCAGCATTAGTCTATTATTTCAAGCGCACAGCCCACTATTTGTACAAAAATAACTTCTTTTTTTTTTAAAGCTTTTCGTTTTAGTACATGTAAGCTTGTAGTCAATAAAAAAAAATACTGTTTCACTGTGCTGTTGATTTTGGATTGTCAAAGACCCAAGCGACAGAGGCTACACTGGGAAGAAAATAGAGCCATAAAAAGTCACTTCTGCTATCCTTCCAAAAATAACAATTAATCTTTAATGAGAAATACTCTGTTCTCTCTAGATCTTCTCCCAAAATAGGATTACTGGCACAAAAAAAAGAGCCAATACGAGAACCTCTGTGCAAATATTAAGATAAATGAAAATATTTTAATATGAAGTCATTGGGGCTGCCACAAACGATTATTCTGATAGTCGACTAGTCACCGATTATTTTTGCGATTAGTCGACTAATCACATCATGCATCCATTGGACATGAAACGTACAGCTTATTGCACCAGCAGCATCTACTCTTATATAACTATCATTAGCTTACAGCTTTAAGTGTTTAAGGTATGTGCGAACTAAAAATAAAGACAAGATGAGAGTTTATTAAATTTTAATGACATTTGCAGATTGTTTCGGTGGAGTTTAATAAACTCCTTGCTATCTAAAATATAAAAGGACATTCTCGAGCATCTCACACTTCTGATAATCAGTTGTCTGCTTGACGTTTATTCAGCTGTGTAAAAACTATAACTTTAATTTCAGCCAAACCGATTTACTCAGGAACAAATAAAACACTGAAAAAAGAAGTTATCTAAGTGACTTATATCATGTTTAACCTGAGTAGCGAAAGACCGCAGTGGGTAACAGACGTCTACGAAAAAGTCGGAGCGCTTTTGAAAATATGTGGTGTCTTGATAAACTGAGCAGATATTTGAGGTTTACACAGCTACATTCTCGCCTGAAAACATGTTAAATGTTTATTTTGTGACCCAGAAAGAATAATAAGAGTAATATTAAAACTAACTAGCTGCCACCATTGTTGGAAACTGAGCAGTGCCACGCTATGAATTCTGGTATAGGTTGGGCCACGAAGTACACACCCGGACCCATCCTTCAAATCTGGGGAAAAGGAGGACGCATTTGTCGGCCGCTTTTGTCGGAGTCTTCGAATTTGGACAGTCTTTGTCGTGTCGCTGTAACGCAATCGGCTTACAAATGCGGGCACAGTAGGATGCAGTTCCTGAATTTGGACACAGCTACGATACTGGACACTGCTTATTCTTCTTCGGGGTTTAACGGCAGCTGGCATCCTTGTACCAGTGTTGCCAACTCCTCAGTAAGGAAAATCGCTATTGGTTGTCCTAAAAGTCGCTAGAAGTCGCTAAATGATGTCATTGCCTAATTTGCATAATTGGTCATGCTAATCTAATTGTAACCTATGTTGTTGGAGAGAGAAATAACATTGTGGAAGAGACATAAAGTGAGTAAAAAACGTCCTAAATGCATTAAGAGTTTATTTAGAACTACAAATTAAATTTCTTTTAGCAATTATTGTTTTTTTTAATGTCACAATTCCAACCCTGCTCCTTTACCCGGGCTTGGACCGGCAAGTGACCCGAAATAGGCACTCTGGTGGAGTTACTTTGTGTGTGTGTGTTTATAAGTAGTTTTAAACCTTGTGATCCACAAAACAGCATAAGAGTCAAAGAGTAAAAGAAGAACTGACTGCGTTACAGCACCCGCTGCTTGTTGAGAGTAAAAGCGATACGCGCTTTAACGTTTTTTTTTTTTTTAGAAAAAAAGTCGCTAAGGGGTCTGAAAACTAGCTAAATACAGCGACAAAGTCGCTAAGTTGGCAACACTGCCTTGTACATGCAGTGCTGCCATCTTCTGTTTCAGTCCGTTATTACACTCTTAAATCCTACTACTTATTCCTGCGTCTTTTGGGATCTTACAAAGCATCAAACGATGCGTCGACTATTAAATTAGTCGTCGACGATTTTGATAGTCGACGTAATCGTGACTAGTCGACTAATCGTGGCAGCCCTAGAAGACATTGAACGTTTGCATCACTTGTATTATAAGAACAATTACTAGCTGCTTTCCTGTACAACCATTTTCAACACAGAAAATGACTCCATGTTAGCCCCCATTACTTTCCATTATGAATGCTACCGACATGACAGAGATTTCTGGTTTTGGACATACAGGAGCACTTTTTTCTATAATGTGTTGTGTTCCCAGTAGGGCTGCCACAAACGATTATTTTGATAGTCGACTAGTCAGCGATTACTTTTGCGATTAGTCGACTAATCAGATCATCATCCATTGAACATACAGCATACAGCTTATTGCACCAGCAGCATCTGCTCTTATATAACTATCATTAGCTTTCAGCTTTAAGTGTTTAAGGTATGTGCTAACTAAAAATAAAGACAAGATGATAGTTTATTAAATTTTAATGACATTTGCAGAGTGTTTCGGTGGAGTTTAATAAACTCCTTGCTATCTAAAATATAACAGGACACCGGAGTAAATTCTCGAGCATCTCACACTTCTGATGATCAGCTGTCTGCTTGACGTTTATTCAGCTGTGTAAAAACTATAACTTTAATCTCAGCCAAACCGATTTACTCAGGAACAAATAAAACACTGAAAAAAGCCAAACAACATTTTGAAGTTATCTAAGTGACTTATATATCATGTTTAACCTGAGTAGTGAAAGACGGCGGTGGGTTTGAAAACGATCTGCCGGGAGTCCGGTGTTCTCACGGCTCTAGTTAGCCTAGCCCCCGGCTAGCTATCGAGCTAGTGGGTAACAGATGCCTCCGAAAACGTCGGAGCGCTTTTGAAAATATGTGGTGTCTTGATAAACTGAGCAGATATTTGAGGTTTACACAGCTACATTCTCGCCTGAAAATATGTTAAACGTTTATTTTGTGACCCAGAAAGAATAATAAGAATAATATTAAAACTAACCAGCTGCCGCCATTGTTGGAAACTAAGCAGGGCCGCGATGGGCCGCGCTATGAATTCTGGGACACAGTTTCTTCTTCTTCGGGGTTTAACGGCAGCTGGCATCCTTGGACATGCAGTGCTGCCATCTTCTGTTTCAGTCCATTATTACACTCTTAAATCCTACTACTGATTCCTGCGTCTTTTGTGATCTTACAAAGCTTCAAACGACGCGTCGACTATTAAATTAGTCGTCGACGATTTTGATAGTCGACGTAATCGTGACTAGTCGACTAATCGTGGCAGCCCTAGTTCCCAGAGAAGACAAGTACCAAACTGAGAGCCCCTTTAAAAGAAGGTGTTACTTTATCTCCTTAGAAGTGACACAATGGTCACTTATGCTGCCATCACACTTATAATGAGCTAGTGAGGTGCAATTAGCTCCCACATATTGTTCCACACCATGTTAAAATTTTAGAGTCTAAATACTCCAGGACCGGGAAATAAAACTGCAGGGCTTCAGACAGAAATGTGCTGGTGTCTGTCACACTTACACACACACAGAAACAAAACAGCCCTCCTCAAACAAGTTGCCTCTATAAGTTGTATGTTAATTAAACTTTTGTCAGAGTATTAGCTTCTATTTTCCGACCCTGCGCCCTCCATTCAGCAGTCACGTCTTAAAATACATATACAAATACACGAGCAGACACACACAGACTTTCAAATGTATAGCCACCACATGTTTCAGTTACATGTTTCAGAACAAGATGACTAGGTGCCTGACAACCTCAGTGATGGAGGAGATGTGAGGGTGGGAGGAAAAAAAAACGTTACCCTAGCGTGTTAGTTTTCTGCCAGGGAGTCCCTATTGACCTGTTAAACCTTTGTGACTGGAACAAATGCAAATGGCGCTGACTTGTTCACACAACATACTAAAGGCTCATTCAAATGAGGCCCCGGGCCACAATGAAGCAGTGGCCGAGCACTCTGTGGAGGCTGGGCAGCCCCCAGTCTGAGAGAGTGAGAGACAGACAGATTCATTTTGCCATTGCACAGTTCATTCCAGTTGTCTGGTAGAGAGCAGTCATCCACTCTGATTACTTCTCCTTCATGAACACAGACACACACACACTCACAAGATAAAATTACCTTACACCTCTCCTGTAATTCTGTGCTTACTAAATCACACTGTTACACTGCACTGAACTTTACCCTGTAATTACCTTGTCTGTAATACTTTGTAACTGGATGCTAGCGGACGTGAACTGCTCCTGTTATCAAGTATGACACCACTCATCCTTGATAATGACACACTGGTTAATACACTCTAGCTTTCGCAAAGATACTGACTGTGCCCCAATGACTAATCACTTTTTAAGTCTGTCCAGCCAGCACAGAACAGGAAATGAAGTTGTAAAGAAATGAATAGAGACTGGAAGAAAGTGGCAGAGCAATACAACTCAAAGGCTAAATAACAGATAAATTATATGAATAAACAGAAAAAAAATAACTCTATCAGTAACAGCAATAATGACTACAATCAAGTCTATCACAGTTCATGTCAAAAATGAAAGTATGAGTAAGATATTTACAGCCTCAGAAATGGAAAAGAGCCAGACAATCCAATTGAGGTTTTTCATAATAAGAGCATGAGCTGAGGTATTCAAACTGAGATACAATATTTGTATGAGTCAGTCCACAACTGGGTTATGAAAACAAAAATCTACAGTATGTAAACAACGTTAAAATGCTAAAAAGGAATGCAGCCAAAACACTGCGGGGAAGCCTAGGATTAAAAAATGATTTTTAAAAAAGACCATGTCTCTGCGATTCCCCCCGGTCTGTACACATCTATTGTGTTTATTTCTTGTGCACAGTGTGTAAGAATGTTTAAAAAAAACAAAAAACAAATTAGAAGCTCAGCTTCACTATAATGTTTTAAGAAGCAACTATTAAAAATAATTAAATTAAAATTGTTTTATGCGTAACACACAGCAACAAAATACCTCATTGTGATATTGGAGTATTAGCCTTTTAACAGAATACAACATGCTAGGGTGGAAATAAAGTAGAGCTCTTTTGCTCCATCCCCTTTCTTCAAGCAGGAGATTAGTGGGAGCCTGAGGATGACTCTCACGCGCACATATGGACAACACCTGACCTGAGAGAAGCTGCCTACTGGACCTCCACTAAACTGGATTTATCAAATGAAGGGTTTTATACCAAAGAAGGGATGTAGTGGGATGTAGACCAACTACTGCAATTCAGTGTAGCGACCTAGATCCAATACTCTGTGAACATGTAGAAGTTCAATTTTGATGGTTAATTTGATGTACAGATGTTGTTTTATTTAAAGAATTTACAGCTACAGAACTCACTCTCTCTCTTTCATATATATATATATATATATATATATATATATATATATATATATATATATATATATATATATATATATATATATATATGCTTGGAAACAAGCGTTAAAACTTGGGATTTATTTCAATGTGTAAACATGAAGCTGAGATGTGCTGCCCATGCTGTATAAGGAGTGACACCTGCAGAGGTCACACATGAGCTAAAACTCTGCAGAAAAAGAGCAGAGGAAATTTAGAGAGAGGAGAAACCGAGGAGACAGATCAGACGTCTAACCCCATTTACAAGTACTTTTTATTGCTCTGTTAAAGTTTGTTTTGCAGGCCTGAAAAGCTCGCTACATAACACAACACAATGACTGCAGTAGGTTAAATAATTAGTGATTTTCTATTTAAATATTCATATAAATTGTACTTACTACTTTTTATTCTTTGACTCCTCCCAAAACATGTTTTTATACTTTCTACTTGTCTTTTTTTAACATTAACATTTCTCTCTACATGTCTTTGTACCAGATTTTTACACAAAACACGAAGCTTACATAAGACACATGGATACACTTTTAATTTCCATCGCCGGACACCTGGAGCAGCTCCAACATTAAACCACTGCTTTAATCAATAGTCTACATTATAAAGTTATTATTATACTGTAGAGGACTACTTCCTATTGAGTTCATTAAGTTCTTAATTTTTGGAATACTTTGCTTCCAATTCATTTTAATTTTTTACACAAGATTTTAACTTTAAACTTAAGTGGATTAGTTCCACTCATCACAGAAAAAGGACACAGGTCACACGCAGAAGCAAACTGAGCTTTCACAACTAAACGAAAATTATAATGAACTCTTTTGGCCGACTCCAGTCAAAAGCATATCCTGCAGCCAAACACTGTTCAAAAGCACAGAACTTTATTTCATGTTCTAGTGAAGCTCCAGATGCTTCCAAACATACTAAACATGTCATGTTGAATTATGAGAAAGTGCTGGAAAACCGATGTGTGAAACATGCAAATATTTTGCAGTTAATCTAACCATGGGGCTGGAAAACAAGAGCACTTTAGGGTTCGATACTTTGTTCAATACAGTCAGTAAGTACTGTGGCATCTATGCCGAGTACTGCATGAGAAATACACAGTAGTGTTTGGAGGACGTTTTTTTCTTACTTAAAAAGAAGCACAAAACAAGATTAAGAGGAACATCACATTACCAGTGGTCCGAGTAAACTCAGTGAACTTTTGTGAGCTTGATATTGATCTCATGGCAATGAATCAGCCAACTCCACCCATGTGGTATTCTATGCAAGTCAAAACAAACATAATTCCAGTAATCCCTTGTGTTTTCGTCAAGAATGTTATTCATTCAGGTGCCTTCAAAGTTTACCCACATTCATTTGGCACAAAAGAAGTCTTGAATCGTCTCCTTCTAATTTCTATTTCAGCACTTTATGCCCAAGGATAACCATAGGTGCCCTTATTAACTAAAAAACCTCTCCTTCCTTGCACAGATCATGGAAAACTCAGTTTTGCAACAAATGCATGACAACGTCATTTGTTCTGATTTACAAGGAATCAAATACTTCACAGAACAGAACCAAAATGATTAGTTATCACACATAACCACCCCTATAGGCAGGCCCATGTGGCTTTCAGTGGGAATCTCCAAGTTCGGCAGTCCTGTTGGACAAACTGTGACTCATCACTCAAATCTGATTATGCAGTTTGACTCTTAATCATCCCATTTTATGTCACTCTGCCACTTTGACTTTCACAAAAGATGAGGAAAGATGCCTCGAGTGTGCATACATCTTGAGCAAACTCTACTTGAAAACCCTCAATGACATTACGAAGTACAGATTTCACAGTGACTAAATTTCAGTTCCCATTTCAGCCTTCAAACTTTCGTCCCTTTTATAATTAAAAAATTATAAAGAGATGATGGACAAAGACAGAAAAGTTATATAGGTTTGAATTGATGTTTTTGATTTTCATTTATTATAATACAAAAAATATATATGCTACCCTTTCAGCAGGCATAAGAGTGTTGAATAAATTAGCATGGATCTCTGTGCCCTTCAAACAAATGTATGCTCACCTGCTTTACAATGTCTGAGGCCCTGTGGGTTTTCGTTCTCCTCGATGTGCTGCCCTGCACCTTAAAAAGAGAGAGAGAGAGAGAAAAGGGTCAGTTTACAAATTAGCATTGGGGATGATCGCCACTCTGTTGCTTCAACCTGCACTGTGAAAAAATGATCGAGATCTGTGATTGATTAGGATTTGTGGTGCACCGTTTTGTTGCGTGCTGTTCTCTCACAGTGTGCCAGCAGAAGCTGGGAATGACACATCGATACTGGAACATTTCTGCTGCTACATATCGTCGCTGTATGGCAGAAGACCAGAACAATAATATTTACACTTTGTTTCAACCATAAGTTTTCGTTTTCATGAAATAATCGTGTTTAACTGCAATCATAAAGAATAAATATTAAATATATCTGTTAACATATATTTTCATATACAAAAAAGGACATTGATATACCTCATGAAGTACAGATTGAGTTGTTCAAATCAGCATAAAAACTATAACTTTTACCCATTATGGGGCGTCATATTTGTCTATCAAGAATTCAAAAGCAAACTAAAATAATTTGTGATAGATAGATAGATAGATAGATAGATAGATAGATAGATAGATAGATAGATAGATAGATAGATAGAAATATGTAAGTAGTATCAAATATTAGCCACAATTTTAATGTAATTGTTATTGCACTTTAATGCAACTTTACAGAGCAAACTTAAATATAATTTTATTTAAAAAGGTGCAATATGCACAACACCTTGCTATAGGAGGAGGACACTCTTTAGCATCTAGAGCACAAGCACATCAGAGCTAAGGGTCTCCTTTTCTTGCATCGCCAGACACTGCTGCAGCTTAGAAGTGATCTATCCCACAACCCCACCCTCATTCAGTCTTTTCCCCTGACCTCAGCATCACCTGATGCCTGCTGTTGGGTTAGGGACACTGAACGCACCACAAACAAGGAGTCATTCCTGTTAAACTTCTTTAAAGTGTAACTGGAGCCTCACGCTCAGTCTGATTATGAAGTTTACAGTGGGACTCAAGCAGACACTTGGATACTTGTGGAAATTAAGTCTGGCAAGAAGCCTTGTTACGTTTACTGTTTCTGCACTAGGGCTGCCACGATTAGTCGACTAGTCACGATTACGTCGACTATCAAAATCGTCGACGACTAATTTAATAGTCGACGCGTCGTTTGAAGCTTTGTAAGATCACAAAAGACGCAGGAATAAGTAGCAGGATTTAAGAGTGTAATAACGGACTGAAACAGAAGATGGCAGCACTGCATGTACAAGGATGCCAGCTGCCGTTAAACCCCGAAGAAGAAGAAGTAGCTCCGTCCCAGAATTCATAGCGCAGCCCAGCTCTGTTGTCAACAATGGCGGCAGCTAGTTAGTTTTTATATTACTCTTATTATTCTTTCCGGGTCACAAAATAAACGTTTAACATATTTTCAGGCGAGAATGTAGCTGTGTAAACCTCAAATATCTGCTCAGTTTATCAAGACACCACATATTTTCAAAAGCGCTCCGACATTTTCGGAGACGTCTGTTACCCACTAGCTCGATAGCTAGCCGGGGGCTAGGCTAACTAGAGCCGTGAGAACACCGGACTCCCGGCAAATCGTTTTCAAACCCACTGCCGTCACTTAGCTTAAAATGTTATTGTTTGGCTTTTTTTTAGTATTTTATTTGTTCCTGAGTAAATCGGTTTGGCTGAGATTAAAGTTATAGTTTTTACACAGCTGAATAAACGTCAAGCAGACAGCTGATTATCAGAAGTGTGAGATGCTCGAGAATTTACTCCGGTGTCCTGTTATATTTTAGATAGCAAGGAGTTTATTAAACTTCACCGAAACAATCTGCAAACTTCATTAAACTTTAATAAACTATCATCTTGTCTTTATTTTTAATTAGCACTTAACTTAAACACTTAAAGCTGTAAGCTAATGATAGTTATATAAGAGCAGATGCTGCTGGTGCAATAAGCTGTACGCTGTATGTCCAATGGATGATGATGTGATTAGTCGACTAATCGCAAAAATAATCGGTGACTAGTCGACTATCAAAATAATCGTTTGTGGCAGCCCTATTCTGCACTGTAAAAGAGTTGCATGTACATTAACAATAAAACAGGGCTGCCACCAAGTTACTGTTAGTTTAACAGTTTTCCTACTGTTATCTACATTACAGCATGCTACTACAATGATAGCGTGTCCTGAAGTGCTCCGCGTTCCTTTATTTCTTCCTTATACCACGTCAGCTATAAAAACCTGCACAATGTAAGTCTTCCTCTCTCTCTCTTTACCACTGAGGGCATAGCCTGCTTGTTTGTAAAAGATTTACTGGAATTGTGACCAAGGTATGGAGGCATTTACATTTAGTATTAGCTCTCAATGGTGGCTCATGTGTTTCATCAAACAGGATTGGTGATTAAAATGAAATATCGACCTCTAATGTCAGTTAACATAATGTGAAAGTTTAAAAAAAAAAAAAGGGGCAACAGTGTCTGTCCAGCTTTCAGTGCTAAGGCTAATCCTGCTAGCATTCTATAGACAGACAATAAATAATGCATTATCAAAAAAAGTTTTATTTTTTACATAAATAGACTTGATTGGAAATGACTCGGAGTGTACAAAATCAAGCATACCTCATATTGAAATTATATAATTTGCACTCAACATTTTGAGAAGACCACTTTCTATATAGACTATGTACTAACCAATAATAATAATAATAATAATAATAATAATAACAACAATAATAAATTGCTGACTCAACATATTTATTCAAGACTTCAGCTTTTTTTTTTCTGTCCACGAAGTTGCAGCCTCAGGGCTAATGCTGCAAAGTCCAATTAAGGGTTAAAGACACCCGGCCAAGGCTTGCTTACTGAGCAAGTGAAAACCCCTCTGCTGTAGTCACACAAACAAGATATTAAAACACAAGGAAAAAATGGTTCCTTGACTACTCCTTGAGCAGACTAGACTATTCATTAATGAATAGAATAGAATGTTTCGTAACCCATATGGAAAAGATATACATAAATCTTATAAAGTTTGTATCTGTCGTTGTATTTTTACTCAGTTGTATATAGCATTCGTATTCTATTTTTATCTTATTGTATATTTTTATTCTATTTTATTCTACTGTATATAGTATATTATTTTATTCTATTCTGTACAGCTGTGTACTGTATTTATTCTTATTGTATTCTAATTTTTGCGTCATAACTTTTGCACTGTCCACTTCCTGCTGTGACAAAACAAATTTCCCACGTGTGGGACTAATAAAGGTTATCTTATCTTATCTTATCTTATCTGTCTTGTGTGAAACTTGTATGAAAAGCATATAAGTGTGAAAACAGATATAAGATCCCTTGAAAAATTATATAATGAAACTTGTATGTTTTGGATACTTACTAAAACAATGTATGAAAGTAATGGGAAAGTGGCCACTTTCATGAGTAATCACATATAAGTTTTTACTATTTCTTTTCCGTATGGGAAGGACCGATACAGTCCTTACGAAACAGGTATTCTGGAATATTTCTGTCTCTCGGCAGCTGCTGGGTGTGTGACGATGTTTCTAGAATAGTCTGTAGATAGTTCAAAAGGTATTGAAAAAAAACATGAAAGAGGCTGAGTAGGTGTTTTTAGTTAGAGTATCTGGCCTTATTTAATTCCTACCACCCCCACCCCTCCACACTAAAATATGTACATGAAACCTTGAAGATGAGATTAGGTCATGCTGTTTCAACATTTCTAGCATTTGCCTTGGTCTGCATGTAGTTCTTGGAATAAGTGTCATCACACGTGAAATATGTCTAAGAACAAATTTAAACTCAGTGACCTTCAAACCAAATGAATCAATCTCACGTTTATTCCACAAAATTATTACATTTTTGGGATGCCAACGAGTTGATCTATAACGCCGGCTTCCAGTCATTCTTTTTCTGTGGTACAGTACCATTTATCACTCCGCAGATCACTCAGAAGATTCATTGGCTACTTTTATCTTTTGTTCTTTACTTTTTAGCTTTCAGCAATACAAAGGGCAAATGCTTTGTAGTGTCTCGACACTGGCCTTGATAAACCCGGTTTGTGTGTGTATGGTAAATACTTAAAAATACTTTAAATGCTTTCCAAGTATTTAATGGACCTCCCCTTTTTGCTGCACTTAGTTTATAACTGAACCGGAAGAATATGCACTCCTACCCACAAAGCAACCCCCTCACCCAGTCTTCTCACAGGACTTGTGAACTCTCCATAAACCCCTGAGTCCCTCCAGAACACTGCTGTTCATCTGGAATCAGAAAAACTCCACACACACACACAAAAAAAAAAAAACTTAAATAGACACTAAAGTACAGAGAGTGAAAAGAGAGAGGGACAGAAAGAGAGGCAGGCCAGATTGCAGAGGGCTGAATCAATGCAGCAGCCTGGTCTCTTTTTTTCCCTCTCCACTCTTTTTTCATTTTTTTCTCTCTCTCTCTCTCTCTCAAATGATTCACAGTGGAAAGAAAAGGCCTTTTCCCTGTCCTCAGTTGAACTCCACATCAGCTTCCTGTTAGAAAGGCAAGGAGGAAACACCCAGAGCAACACGCGCGTGCGCACATACACACACACAAACACACACAGAAGAAGGCCTTCACGAGTGGATTCTTCGCTGCCAGAGAAATTAGGTCAAGCACTTAAATGCCCTGTGCTGAGATGCACAGAGACTTCAAATGTGAAGTGTTTGGTGGGGACAGCAAAAGCACAGCAGAGCAACAAACACACATGCAAACAAACGCCTGTTGCACTCGGGATATACACACACTAGTGACACACTTTACATCTCATGGTTTTCCACATTATTAATACCAGAGAAAACTTAAATAATCAGTGACAGACGCCCACCTACTGTTAACACACCATCCATCTGTGCAGATTAGAACATGACAAGGTGGCTTTGTCACACACGATAAAATAAATGACGAATTAAAAAGGGGGTAAGGAGAAAAAAACAAACACATTTTAAAGCCCTTCTCAGGCAAAAAGCTAAAGGAGTATGTGTGAGTTCTCAAAACGCCAGATGACCTGATTAGGGAGCGACAGGACTCTGCGCGCCTATACGAAACAGCTAAAGATGGGGTGGGCGAGCACAAGACGCCACACTGCAGCATCGGCCGTGCACGCCGAAAATCCCCCTCGCCAAACCCCACCGCCCCCCGCCCTCTGACCTGAAATGGCCTTAAAGTAACAACACACCACATCGCCATCACGTCCAATCAACTATTCATAGAAAGGCTGGATTGCGCTCCGTCCTGATCTTGCCGTTTAGGGTTTCAATCAATTGCGTGAGATATGAGAGTGTGGCAGGGAGTGTGGGAGGGAGGATGAAGCTGCTCTGAAAGCAAATGAGAGGAATTTTTTTTTTTTTTTTTTGCTGAATCCAAGCCTTCTTCTTTCCTACCATATTGGCCACTGCCAGTATGGCCCACAACGGAGCTCAGAGCTACAGGGTGGCGGACTGAATCTGAAAATAATCACGTTAATTTTCACTCCACAGCCATGTCCTTTCTTCTGTCCCACTGCCTCACTGTAGAGAAATGAACCCCGGCCCATTGTCTAAAGGCCACCTGTGTTTCTGCTGCATTCTCTCAAAGGCACATTTTCCTGTTTATAACCATGATTGTGCCTTATAAACATAAATCTCATAAGACACAGAGGGGAAAAAAATTGTGTTTGTGACCAAGCTATTGCAGCCAAGAGGTCGTTCTGACCCCGCTCAAATTTTTGGCTCCTGACAGTTGTGTTCCTCTTTCATGGTGAGAATGTGGCAATAGCACAACACGCCGTGTTTTGTCAGCTAACACAGATCTTTTCCTGGGAAACGCTGCTGCTTCTTTGCAAATTTGACCGACACTCCAGAATGAACAGAATCTTACCCGACCGGCCAACCAGGCTGCACACAAAGCCTTGAGAGCACACAGGCACACATACACTCACAAAGCAAAAAAGAAAAAAATGTAGCCAGATGAGCAGAGATGAACTGGAAGGGAGAGGCAATTCTCTAAGGTGTGCGTGGGCCACTTTTTAACCTTTAACCTGCGATGCGTTTCCGTGCCGGTGAAGTGTGGCCTGAGTGATATATCCAAGATAAACTGACAGCAGTAAATTTGAGTATGAAGCTAACAAAAAAGGAGACTTGTGCTTTAAATCAATAGAGTCAAATTTTATAAATTTACACCCAGTGCAAATTACAAAGCAACCATGCTTTTATGACTTTATGTGCAGGCTGCATTTTTGCTTTAGTTGCTTTTAGAAGAGGACGATGATTTCCCCACTTTATTTATTATTTAGCAGGAATCTGTGTGATTATCTTCAGCCAAAAACAATCAAAGAACGAGGCTGTAAAAAGAACTTTGTGTGCTGCTACCTGGCCAGTGTAAAGCACCTGTTATTACTGCCCACATCCACGTGTAACATCAAACGCATCACAAATCTAATATCTCACGGGGAATTTAAGCATGTGTCTTTTTAGAGAAGCTCAGTGTACACCTGAGACACAGCCAGGAAGCACCAAACGGGCCTTTAGAGCATTAAAAATACATTCAGCTACTGCTGAGTTAGCTGCTCTCGGATTTCAATGAATTAATTTCATCAAAAAACTTCTCTTGAGGGGAAACCACAGTGACACATCAGGGGGAAACCGCACAGTTCTACCATATGTTCTCGGGTCTTACATACGCTCATCATCTCGGGGCGCACAGCTCCGGGAGACGCAGTTTTTACTAATTAAACGCACATTTTTCCTTTTCCCCCATCAAATCCTACAAACTGATCACTTGGAGAGCGGTGATGTTTTCCGCTGGATTGACGCGATCCGCCCGGCTGCCTATCTGTGTTTGCATCGGGGACAACAAAGGGGGGAAGATTATGCCTCTCAGCTAGCAGAAACTAGGGCACGGGAAGGCGACCTCTTTTCTCGTATTGCGACGGAGAATTTACAGCCTGGCGACCATTTCCATCACCGCGTATAGACTATAAGGTGTCTGCGACTTGTTCTCAATTTTAAAGACTTTTTTAAGCTATTAAACAGTTTCGGGCACGCTGGAAACTTCCCCTAAGGACTGTTTCAGTCATAACAGTGTCAATATCCACTGACTCAGTCTGGGGAGGGTGTTGGTGGAGGGGAGACGCACCGCCACAATTCACACACGCTGTATTGCTTTTGCTTTTAAAACAAAACCTTTGATGTAATTTTACGCAATTGGCGCAAATTTAAAACTAAAAATAAACGTATAGAGCGGCATTTTAATACGCACCGATTCGTCTCAAGTTCAAGTTGGATGGTCTGCTCCGGCGTGTCCAAGTCGGCCGGCTTTATATTTCCTTTAGCCCACGGTGACTCGTCTTCCTTTTTGTGTCTGGAGCCACGAAACAGCAGGAAATTAAAAAAGCAAGAAAGGGACGATATTTGCAGACTGAGATGTGGAGGAGTCATCCCGTGACTCGGTCTCCGAGAGCCGCTGCTATGTCACGAAAGTGTTGCGTTTCCCCCCTTTCTTTCTCCGCGTCTCTCTCGGCCGGCCATGCAGCTCGGTTCAGTGGGGACACACAGCAGACTGCGCCGTGCGACTCGCGCCGCCGGTGAACCAGATGCGTCAAGTTCAGCTGAGGTGAAACACGAGTTATACAACCACACCGCTGTGCGGTGCAGGCTGCTCTGCCGTGCTGCTTATTTAAAGACTCCAAAATACGAAGGGAAAGGGGGGGAAAAACAAAAGCCACCACTCTGAAATATCAGCAAAAACGAGCCTGCGTTCAGATGATTATTAAGGGCTGCCTCACTCCCTCCCCTCCTGCCCCCTCCGCGGACCTAAAAAGCACTATTTGCTGGCGTGAACTTTTGTCAGCCTCGTGAAAAAGACTATTTTAATTCCGCCGTCAACTTTTACTGGTGCTGAAAATAGCACAAATTACTGCCGCGAAATTATTTACAACAGTAAAAGAATATTAAAGAATTAAAAACAAAAATGCTATAAAACAACCACCAAGGTCACTGTAAAGTCACATATTTTCCATGGCACACAGGTTTTATGCCCCACCTTGAATTATTACACACATACCATGCCTTTTTCCCCACTTGCACCACCCCTGCTTTTGTAATTAACAATTACTCTGGTAAGTAGCTTTGCTGTAAAGTATTATTCATAAAAGTGTGTGCTTTTAAAACAAACTGCAAGTGTGAAGCTAAAGAAAAATAGCCACAAAACAAGCAAAATGTGCTGCGTCACCATCCGTCCGGGCTAACGGCGCTCTATTAACAGCACATTAACTTAAATGTAATTCTCATGTTAGCTTAGACCTTAACCTCCACAGCTAGGCTACTTCATTTTCTTCATCTGCTAGCTTTTAAAACACACTCCCCGAAAGCGGGACTTCACACACCTGTTCCCTCCCTGCAGTTAATGAGCTTCATTCAGTTTTGTCCTCTCTGCAAGTTAATGAAGACCTCCTTATTCATTCGACGCCACAGGTGACTCGCAGACAAGCCCGGACTTGTTGAGGTAGCCAGTTTGCCTCACAGACACTTTATTGATTAATCAGCTGTGGTGATGAGTCAAACCAGAGCTGCTGGAGCACGTCCCCGACATTTTGAAAAGTTGCTAAAAATAAATAAATAAATTAAAAAAAAAAAACCCAAGTGGCAAAAGCGAGGGGACGTGGGAGATATTTTAATAGCTAATAATTTGATTTTTCATGCTGGGTCATACTAGTTTAATGTAAGGAAATGAAACTGTAATAGAGTCCGTGTACTAGGGGGGAAATGTTTTCCGAGAGAGTTTGTAGGGGAATTTTATGATTGGACTAAAAATAAATAGTGCGCATCTTTAGGTCTAAATCTTTTTTTTAATCTAAAATTATTTATAATAACATGGAAAGTTCATTAAACGTTATACTCCTTACACAGAGCTCTGCACAGTCACTCTTTAATAATGTAAACACACACAAAAGTGGCTTCCCTGTAAGATTTAACCTTTTCCTCAGGTATGTTACTGAGAAATGAGATTCTCTGAAGGCAAGGATAAAAAATTAACTTTTAATATTCCTCTGGAATGTGTAAGAACACACTCCCTCACCATCAACTGCTCAATGTAAATTAATAAAGGGGGACCAAAAAGTCAATTATTAAGGGAGCTAATTAATTAAAATCCTCCCTTAAAAATCATGGTAATAATATTAATAGGAAGAAAAACATTAAAAACACAGGTGGAAATATGTCAATGTGATTATTTTGTGGGAAAAAACTTAACACTAGTAACAGAAGTTGAACAGAAGCATGTTTGTCCCTCAGTTCGTGATCAAACCACTGCTTGTGTTAGTTGTTTTTTCGAAGCTCTGTGCACATTAGCACTGGAGCATCACACTGTGAACTAGCAGAGTGTGCAATGAGTGCACGTAAACCTGTATTTACAAGCGTACAGAACACCTATATTCACGAGCATGGAGCCATACTATAGGATTAGGAGTGTGTGTGTGTGAGAGAGAGAGAGATGTTACAGCTCAGCTGCCTGTGGCCTGAGAATGTAGGCTATAGCTTACTGGGATTAGAAGGTGACACGAGTTCATATTATTAAGACAAACACACACATATTTAAAGCTGCAATAGTTCATGAAAAAAGGCTGTGTGTAAACTTTTATTAACTAAAGCCAATTATAAAAAAAAATAGGGTAATGTTTTTACTTACAGTTGTGATGTTTATAACTAATATATATATATATATATATATATATTATAGAGATGATAATATTTTATTAACACACATAGGCGATAGTAATTGCTTAATATATTATTTTATGTAAGCGAAGAAACATCAAATTCTTATGTAGGGCTCAGGCTCATATTTGTTCTCACACACACACATACAACCCTGTTATTTAAATTTCTTAGATATTAATAAACATATTCATTGTAATATAATATATTAGTAATTGTGGTCAGCACAGAAGTGTGAAGTTATTGTGTAATGTAAGTATTCTGTATTTTATTATTTCACCATGTCCTTTCTTTGTAGAAAAGCATTTTTCATAAGGCACTTTTGAACTTTTTTTTCTTTGTAATCACCTTTAGAAATGTTTTCACAGTTCCTTAAATTTTGTAAATGAACATGCTCAAATTATAAAATACCTTCAACAGGAAATATATTTAATTATTAATGATCTTTTTTGTCTGTTTTCCCTCAAAAGTGGACCTGAAACTATAAAATCCCCACGTTTCCTTTGCCTGGGAAGAAAAAAAAATGCTCCAATAATAATAAAGTGAGCTTCAGGTAAAACAAATATTAGGAGATGTTAATGTCACTGGTGGATTTGCTGCAGATGTCGTATTTGGCACTTATCATCCAAAATTTTACACCCAAATTGACTTTTGCACTCAGTACTCATCAATGTTTCATTTGACTGAATTTGAACACTCACTCGCATCAATTACGTGAAAAGTATTGACGAGAGAAAAGCACCGAGTCCCGCCATTAACCTTCTTTTACGGGACTTTTTCATAAAATCGAACCGGCAAAGTGTCCGAGGAGGACGGGCGAGGAGACGAGATGGCGTAAACAGTGTTGAATCTAGTGGAGTTGGCCAGGGTGCTCTATTCGGCACTTCTAATTTGCAATCAGACCCTCTCTTTGAGCCCACGTCTCCAGACAGTGTGGATGGCAGCTGAGACAAAGCTAGCATTCTCCACTGCCCAAGGCCCCTCTTAGTTTTATTTCAGGCCACTGCTCTCAGACACAGACCATTCTGCATGGAGTACCCAAAGACAGCAGCCACAGAGAGGGAAGAGGAGGAAGGAGCAAGTTTGGAGGAGGTGTGGAAAAAAAGTGGGAGGAGGCTTTGTCAAGGACCAAACTGCTGTCTGTCTCTGTCTCTCCCTCCTCCACCTACCCTCCTCTCACTGCTCCTTCCTCTCCTTGGATGGTACCCCTGGCCTGGCCCCCACCCCCGCCCTCAAACTTACTGCAGTGCAGTGCCACGCCCCACCTAGTACCACGAAAAACACTTGAGACATGATCGATCACACCACTCAAACTGGGGCACGCCAATCATGACCTCCTTCCCCTTCACCATCTCTAGTTTTTTTAGCTCACGGGAGCAAAAAAGCTCTTTTGAGATTAGCATGCCGAGTGTAAGAAGTTTGATAAACTCCTCAACAGCTCACTTCGGCACGCGCACCAAATGGGTAATACATGGCACATCATCTCATGGTGCAGTTGTAAAAGTGAAAATTGAGTCACTCTGGTGGCAGACTTTAGTGCCACAGCAACCCAACTCTTTGAATACTTTAACTCTTTGAGTGCGACAGATTTTAATTTGGCAGGGAAGCTGGTGTCCGATCGGCAGTTGGCACAAGTTCAAAGATTGGAGTCAGAATCAAGGGTCAAAAAGTCTCCGCTGCCTTTGTGCTTGGTATTCACAAAGTATAAAGTTTTGTGTATGCAGTAAAGCTTGGATGAGCATACTTGTTTTTACAGTAACGCCCTGTTTAAGGAGATAATGAACAGGAGTTAGGGATTTTCTGGGGCTTACAGGGATAACCGTGACGCTGATAATTCAGCCCAATATATATAAATACGTAATCTAACTCCTTTAGAAAAAAAAAGTGTGAGCACGCATGCCTGCGCTGTTATCCACACGCCGACGTTATCGCCTCGCTATCAGCAGTCCTGTGGTCGTACGGTTCGTTGTGGCTTAGTTGCCACAGGTAACAGGTCAATGATTACCAAGAGGGCCGAGGGTGTCCTCAAGCTCAGGTCATAGTCAGTTCCCCGAGAGAGAGAGCAGGACAGCAGTGCGCCGCAGCTGCCGTGTGTAACTCTAGGCCTGAGTGTTGAAAAGCGGCACTGTGTTCACATTGGGCATGTGGCCTGTGTCAGGGGGCAGGGGCCACACTCCAGTAGCCGGTGCTACTTTATGAGGAGAGGATGGGATCTTTTTATTTGGCTTTCAAGTAGTCGCTTCTAAAACCAGGAGGCACTAAAACTTTCACATGATGTCGCTTTAAATCCACAGCTGTACCTTCCCTCCTCATCAATAACGTCTCCAAAAACGGAGAAAAGATCTGCCTCAGTCCTCTTTTTTGGTTTGAGCTGATTCCCACAGATTGTGTCACTTATTAGCTGCTTTTCCTGCACTGGACCGAGGAGCACAATCCCTCTCAGTCTCACTCGAACACATAACAATGCCAGGAATGGCTGCATTTGTGCAGTACGACCATTAGGCAACATCCAACTGCCTAATTCATTCAATTTCTCCCTCTGCCGTGCCAGCACAATTGGCCTGAAAGGGCACAGGTGGGGGGCAGAGGAGGCTGGTAGGCTTGCTGCTAAAGTCGCTCACACAGTTCTAACTGTTCTAGGGGGCTTGGATGGGTTAAAGCACGGGAGCTGGTTGGGAAAATCGTGTCCTTGAGGCGATCCCAGCCGGGCTCGGCAGTCACCCTGACCCTTCTCTCTCTCTGAGCTTGACCCTGACTATATCTTTAGCAGTGAACGGTACAAATTACTCGATCGCACGGTTCTGCTTTCTCCCCTCTTGAATCCCTTTCTCTTTCTCACTTTTCTTTTTCTCCGGATGACCACAAATAGCCATTGTCGCTGCAGACCACGAGAACAATTGGGTTCTTATGCTGTGGCTGGTCAGGGGATGGGAGGGTAAACTTCGGCAATGACTGCACTAAGTAAATTATAGCTCCAATGGCCTGTGTGGTTTGGAGAGGCTGCTCTTTGTGAGAGGTCCTGCAAGTAAAACCACCGGTTCAGCACATTCGCTGCACTCTGCAGCGAAAAACTGACGATAGCATGGCAGACTTTTTTGCATTTTTTTTTGTTTCGCTGGTTTCTTCTCGATCTACCAGAGCGGTTCATAGTCGTGTAAGCACTTTGAGCTAACACTGAGAGCTGTTAAGAAGCAGTTTGAGTTTTTGTTTGGAGTCTCTCTGTAAACTACATCTTGTGAAATGAATAATTGCATGACTGCGGGGCAATGCAAGATTGCCACAGTCCGGCTCCTTCTCCCCCACCCCCCTCACCCTTCCCTTTCTCTCAGATCGAGGCTCCGCCTGTCGACTGTCCTCCCGCGCCTCCATCGCTCCACCCTCCCACCCTATCCCCTTTCTACATGACATCATCCGCACATCTGTCGTCCCAACAGGGTGCTAGTGACACAGACAGGCCACAAAATTAGTAGAGTTCCTCCCTCTGCCTTTGTCACCATCTCTTTCTTCCCCTCTGGTTTTCTCTTTCTTGCTGTTGCTTTTTGCTTTCTCTCAGCGCTCCTCGGTATTCCTTTCTTTCCTCTCTTTATACTTTCTAACCCCCACAACCATCACCATGCCCCCACCCCTTTCTGCATTATGTCCTGTAAATAATATAGCTGCATGCTGCATTACATTCTGCCTGTTTCCTACAATATGGCACGTACATTTGAGCAGGCAGGAAACAGCCATTAAACTAAATGATCCGTGAGCTTCACCCCAGCCTTGACCCATGTGATTGTGAGCAAACTCAATCAGCAAGGTCAGCACTAACACGATGTGACTCTTACAAAAGACTTTTTTTTCCTGACTTTCTCTGATTTGAGCTAATAGGGCCTGCTAAAACCGGTTAAGAGGTTGCGGTTGTGTCAATTTGTGCGTTGTTTTTTTTGTGTGTGTTTGTGTGTGTGTTTGTGTGTGCGCCCGAGAGAGAGTGCAAGAGGAAGAGAAAGAGAGTGGGAGCGATTTCTAGTGTGTTTCAACAGTCAGACCCAACCCATTAAGGGCCAAGTATTTTCAAGGGAATAGAGACTTACAGAAGTATAACACATGTTTGATTCCCAGAGCCCCAGTGCAATAATTCTTCACACATGAATTACTCACAGATCAAATCAAGTTGTACTGGATCACACAGCTGCGCTGGATTTACAGGTCTGCTGATGTGTTAGTGAGCGTTCACATCACCATTCACGCTGTTAATACCATCATTAACCAAGTTTCCTTTTAAAAAAATTACACTTCTCATATATTTCCTCCTTTATAGACGTATACGTGGTAACACTTTAAGTAAAGGTCATCAGTACAGGTGTTCATCATTAACTACTTGATTATTAACATCCATATTAGTTGGCTCTTAATAAAGAACTCTGAATTATGGATTTTTACTTTTTTGGGGGGCCAGAGCTTTTACATCGACTATATATAAAAGATGGACCTACCCACTATGACATCACCCAGTGGTTACTGAGGTCCTGTTGTGAAGCCTCAAGCTGAGAGTTTGCTCTGCCATCACATCTTCTTTCAAAATACCATTTTAGTGTTTAGTTTGAAACAACCTGTGACGAGTGAAGGGAGAATCTGGTTGAGAAACACACAGTAGACAATGTGGACCTTGCTTTATCCTCCTTTGGACTATAATGAGACCATAATATACAATTTAAAAAAAAAAATTGGATGTATTCAGTAAGGTTTAAAAGTAATGATTAAAACCACAAACTTATCAGGAAAGTGATTTGTAGAGGTTGTAGAACAAGGAAGCTGAGGGCTGTTTTTGCAATTCTACACAATCAATCATTTAGAAAGAATGCACATGTAAAGCACCTCTGAAGACTTGGAAGCTGTTCATCTATGAACTGCCGTCTACGGACGTTGACCGTTTTCTTTTAAGCTATTTTAGTGCTCTGCTTCTTTAAGAAATCAGCATGGTTACAAATTACATTTCAAAGTCATATTTTTTAGTAGAGCTGCATGGTGATGCCTTCCTTTTTTATTTTTAGCTAGAGTGTGACAAGTGAAAGTAGTGCCATAAAGACCTGGGATTGTATGGCCGAACTCTTAGATTCCATGTCCAACAACAGCTAGCAATCAATCCCACAGCCCACACTAGACAAGCTATTGGCATTTTGCTAGCTCTGCTCTGCCAAGGTTACACACACTCTGATCGTTAACTGAAAAAATCTAATCAGCCAGTCACTTGGCAGCAACTCATTGCATTTAGGTATGTAGACGTGGTCAAGATGGAATACTGAAAAACTGATCATCAGAATGAGAAAGAAAGGTATTTTAAGTGGCTTTGAATGGTTGTTGGTGTGTTGGTGGTAGATGGGCTGGTGTGGATGGGTTACTGTCCCACACAACCCTCCAGGGTTTGGAGAGAGTGGTCCGAAAATAGAGATAATATCGTCTGGGAGAAAATAGCTGGTTAATGGAAGAGGTTAGAGGAGAATGACCAGACTGCTTCAAGCTGATAAGAAGGTAACAGTCACTCAGATAACCACCTGTTACTACCAAGGTGTGCAGAAGAGCATTTCTGAGCACACAACATATCAAACCTTAAAGCAGATGGGCTACAGCAGCAGAGGACCACAGCGGATGCCACTCCTGTCAGCTAACAACATGAAACTGAGGCAATAGTTTGCCTGAGCTCACCAATAATGGACAAACTTTGCATGGTGAGTGTCGATTTTTGCTGCAGGATTCAGACAGTAGTGTCAGAATTTGACATTAACAGCATGAAAGCACGGCTCCATCCTGCCTTGTAGCAGCATTTCAAGCTCATGCTGATGATGTTTTAATGGTGTGGGAAATAATTTAGTAGTAGTACTGAAATGAACAATAACTACTGAATGAACATATTCTGAATTAAAAACAATCTGGACTCATTTGAATAATGTTAACACATGCAGTTTTGTGTTTTGTTACACAAAATACCCCACCCACCAAGGGAAAATTTCGACACTTGTAGAAGACCCACCCTTTTAAGTGGAAAATGAACAAAGCATATTAGAATATTCCAGCTATACAACAACTTTCTAATCCATTATATTAAAAAAGCAATGATTAGCTGGATATTGAGGAAAACTCTTACTTGATGCCCTGCTAGCAGCGTATTGATCATGCAGAATTAATCTTAAAACGTGCTCTATAATCACACAAAAAAATCATGAAAATAATAAGCTATTAATATGCCTCCTCCCAGGCCACTCGTGACTGCCGAATCTTGTCGAAATACAGACAGCGAGGAAAATTAAATGACATGTTATTAGTTGAAAGTCACTAGGTGGATGTGAGAGTGTAGTTTTGGGTTCCTCGTTTGAGTCTGATCGCCATCAAAAGACAGCCACACAGAAGGCAGCAGATGGGATTTGAACCTCGGATTACACAGAGGGGGAAGACGAACCCCGATGACCACCACGTATGACCTCCGCCTTTTTTTCTTTTCTTTTTTTTGTCCTTGCTTTATTTTTCTGTGGACGTTCATGGATTAGCACTTTTGAAAAAAATCATGCTAATAAGCATAATTGTTTAGGAGATACAAAGTTGCAAAATGCCACTGTGTGGAACTGCAGGACAGTTGGAGTTTGCATTCAGAGAGCACTTTGTGTGAATTCAGTTTGTTTGTGTAGCTGCTGTAGACACCAGCAGATCCGATAGAAACCAAAACCCACTGTCAATTTCTAATAACAGGCTCGTGTTTCTATCAGAGAAACAAGTAAACCAAAGTTTTGGTGAAGGTGGCTCCACACACACACACACGCACACACACACACACACACACACACACACACACACACACACACACACACACACACACACTGCTCTTTTAATTTCCGATACATTTTACTAAATTCCAGGTCTTTGCTCCTTTAGCTGATGGTTAAATAGAGTGCACAAATATTTCAATTTTGTCAAAAAGTGCTTGCTTTTGTGTGCTCAGCGGGGGGACTTTGTGAGAAGTGGAATATATGTTCACTAAAGGCGCACAAATAAACACGACCGTTAAATTTTGAAATTCTGATGGCAGGAACCAAGATGGTGGAACGACTGAGGGGTGGTGGGGATGATGGGGGTGGATGTACGGCGTTGAAACAAGGGAGTAAAGAGCCCCCTTGAGGATGTCAGACACACACAACATTGCTAGTGACACTGAACTACACCAGGCTCGCTGAATAATCACCGGACACGTGAAACAATATCGGCAGAATCAGAAAGAGGAATTTTCTGAGCTGCACGTTGCTTAATGTTCATTAGAATCTAAACAGTGGGGGGACCGACAGTGCTGCAATGAAATAAGGAAACAGTGGTTAAAGTAAAGTTTGTTCTATATCAAAAAGTAGGGGATCTGCTTTTTTAACGGCGTGAAAGACCAGAGTGCTGGTGGGAAGAGGACAAGCTTGACCCAAGCCAGAGAGGTTTGACCTGAAGTGAGAGCTTCTCTGGTCCTTTGTCTCCCTCTGCAGCTCTAGCTGGGTAAGGACAGATAGAAGAAGCCATTTGAAAACAGAAAAAGGGGAAAAGTCTTGGGGAAAAAACAAAACAAAACAAGTAGAATTAGAATAAATACTTGGGGATAAAAACGCTGCATGATTGCTACAGCATAAAAGTACATAAAGCTTCCACTTCAGTCATTAGCGAGCAGATTGTTGCAAAAATCTTGGCAGTGTTGCAGCGATTCCAAACAATTCATATTTTTGAAATAAAAATTAAGATTTTAAAAAAGAACCCGTTAGTCTCTTGTTTCTTTAAATTACAAACTCATAAGGATAAAATTCTCCCCTTTTTAGCTTCTCATGGTGGTGAATTCGAAACCCTTCCCGCCATCTAGCCTTTCCCCCCACATCTGCAACATGTTTACAGCTTGAAATGTGCATTTGTGCACCCAAAAAACCCATAAATCTTCTTTACATAAAAGAGATCATTTCTGAAGACGTTTATGTCCCTCGTGTCACCGTTAAAAAATACAGCCCTGCCATAATCTGCTCTGGAAAAAGGTTCAAGATGCTTCGAAGGCAACGACTGCGTGAAAAAGTAGAAATGTCGCCCGTCAACATGGAAATAATTTCCCCTCCTGTCAGCTGTCGGGTTTTGGGGGATACTCAGGACGGTGTAAATTAGATTTGATTACAAAGTAGTTTCTTGTAGCTGTGTCATAAATACTCTCTTACTTCTTCACCCCCAGGCCTGGCAGTGCCTTTTTTATCTCTGAAAACCCTTCACAGTGCAGGGGGTCATATTCATTTCACCAACCGCGCCTCAGATCTTTTGTGCATTCTCTCATGCGTTTTAGCCCATTACACATATAAGCACCATGTGTTTGTCTCGCAGTATTAGGGTCTAAACAATGCCTCTGACATTGTGGTTAAGCTTTAAAGTCACTCGAGTTGCACGTAGCAGTGAGTTAAAATGGCCCATATGCACTTGTCTGAGCTAAACAAATTGAACCCATCAGTTTGTCTTAGCAGATCAGAGACACATGCCATATGTTGAACCGAGCTCTTTGATGCCTGTCTTTTCCTATGAGCTCAAATGTCACATTTTACATATAAGGCTGGCATAAATCTATATTTTTTCCTACTATTAACAAATCCCCAAACCAGCAGTGTGTCTGTGGCAATCAGCTCCACCATGTATAGTTTCATTGTGCACCTGCTGACTCATTTCAGCATCAAAATTGTGTACAGGAAACACGATCTAATCATCTAACTGGACATAAATGCTTTCATCGGTATTCTCGCGAACCATTCATCTCATCTACTTCAAATTTTGTCGGTGTACTGCCCGAGTAAGAAAGGGCTCCAGTGTAGCACTTTCCTACGCAAAGTGTTTATTACAAACGGTCTCATTCGCACACACATTCACGCAAGCACTTTCTAATGTGTCCAACGCCTTTCTATCTAACGTTCATTCACACGCCAGGAGCATTGAGAGCAAGTCAGTATTTTACCCAACCTACCTTCCCACCCCCGCGCTGTCACGATGTTGGCATCATCAAAAAATGTACAATGTCAGAGTAATAACACTAATCATGGGATTGATTTGTGGCCTCATGATGATGTGTCACACAGTCTAAAAATGTCCCGTAGCTGTATTTTTATAGTTCCTGGAAAGCTACGAAGCTTAAATATAAACTTGGATTCATGGTAGGTACAAGAATGAACACATAGTTTAGGTTCACCTTTATTTTTCTAGGAAGAAAGAAGTGTTAGTAGGGTTAGGCCTCCAGGTAGACCTCCACTGGGGATCTGCTCCTCCTCATAATTATCTGGTGGGAGTGGGTCCCTGGCTTCAGCACTACATTTATTAAAAGAAAGTCATGGAGGATTTTATGTGTACAACACAAAGCAAAGATGTTTTTTAATAGAAGCTGAGCTATTTTATGCGTCTCTTATTGTCACTTTGAACAGTCATTGTCACAAAAAATCCCCCAAAATACCACTTTAAAAAAATAATAGCAATCAATGCCCAATATCCAGAGCTACAGTACAATAGATGCACAATTTATCAGTCCCTCCCAACTAATACACTGTCTATATGAGCAACAACACCAACAAACAGCTTATTGGATGTAAAATAACACACAGGGTTCATTATACTGGGCAGAAGATCTCTCAGACAGCAATAGCTCCCCTCAGAAAGAGAAAAGACGGTGGACACATACTTTGGATGATTGCTAAGCCATCCAAAGCTTCTAGAAATAAAACAATATATCACTCCCTGCTGGGCTAAAGCATCACACCATCACTGTCTGGGACTTATAAAAAAAAGATGTGAGGAAAAACTTGCAACATAACTATCTTCATGAAGTAGAAAATGTCGACATCTTTACCCACCAATAGTTTACATTTCATTAGAAAAAGTACCTTCTTCTATACAGTTTACTTTTAAGTTAGAGTGAGAAATTTAGCACACAAGGAGCAGAATGAAATGCTGTGAAAGGCAACGTTAAGGCAGGGACACATTTCATCCTCCGAAGGAATGGATGTGACATGTCTGGTGGAGGTGATATATAAATAGAGAGGTTGCAGTGATGTTTTAATGCTGGTGATGAAGCTCAGAAAGACATTAAGGATAATATTGGCTACACTGAGTCAACTCAGACTGGCATGGTGACTGTGAGGCAGTTTCACATGAATTTGGTGCTCTGAGTGTGATCCTGTGTGTGTTTGCTATTGTTCAGAAAAATGTAAGATCATTTGTCAAATGATTAATATTATATTTTACAATATTGTTTCATTGACATCTAGGATTTGGGGTTTAAGGAAAAGAAAGGCCCAAAATCCCTCAGAGCCCTGCAGACACTATGAATAATGTGGACTTTTCAGGCCTGCTTCCAGCTCGAGCCCTCCGCTGCTCCCTCCGCGCCTGACTTCCAGATCCGCCGCTCATCGTAAATGACGTGAACAATTCCACAAAATCAGTTCCCATCAAACTCTTGACACAATCGCACCAAAATTCGGTCTGATTTCGAGTTGCTGACATCACAAACTCGAGCTTCAGCAGTGGATGAGGAATTCCTGCGTGGCCCCGTGCTTCTCGTGTCTCCCCGTTCACCTCGCCTTCTGCTCAGAAATATGAAGAGAAACAGATATTGCCGCGCGAGCGCCAGGACACTGAGTGCATGCTGTGTAAGTGCTATCTTGGCTTTGGAAATTGTGGTTTTAGGGGGATTATTTAGACAGAAAGAGAGAGGGCGAGGGAGCATGAGACAGGGAAAAAGTGTTGAACACATACACAGAAAGGTCCAGTTTACAGGAAAGGCTGCATGTAGCTACATTATATCTGCCTGCAGCTAAAGTTACACACACACACACACACAGTCTGAGTGGGCACAACCATCAGGCCCATCTGACACGAGCCAAGGAATGAAAGGTATTTTATTTGAATCACTGCTATCTTTCGCCGGTTGCCACAGGGAATTTAAATTAAGCGGTTCGTTTCCACAAAAATACCCTCAATTATTCCACTTAGTTTTGTTCACATGATTGATACCCTGTTCAGTAACAGATTTCTATCAATATTATCTCCTTGTGGTCATTTCATCAGTTCAAGTAAATCTTTGAAAGGCTCCATTTCGGCCTGCAAAATGTCAGCAAGCCAGGAAAATATGCACTTTATCCTCTCCCCTCCTCTCCGTCCAGTCTGTAAGACAGACCTATAAAGCCTAGCCCGAGTGCTGGTGAAGATCTTTTGTTTTCACAGCACTTTTAAGTACAAGTGTTTGCCCTTGTTTGCACTCCTGCATGCATTCACCACACAGAAAATTGTCCCGATTAATCAGTATCTTTATTTTCTGCTTGCCCACACTGAAAACTAATCTATAAACCTCTTTTGTTAAACAGTTACAGCAGTTCTCTGTAACTCTGCAGATGCAACACCAACTGCTGCGCATTCTGGCACCGGTTATGTAGCTGAGTGACATTGTTCCTTCATGTCACCACATGAGGGCGTGTTGTCGGAGGGTACAACCACAACACAGCTGGAAGCTTGAAGAGTCGGAGACACTGCAAATCTGAAGCATTTCAGCAAACACCAACCAGCTGAGAGAAACTGGAACTCCAAGAGTTGTCTCTTTGGGAGTGCAAGTAATGGTTATTAAAGCCATTTGTTTGGTGATACCCACAGACAGTCGCTAAAAAGCTATTCCAAAAAAATAAATAAATAAAAAAATAAGAATAAAAATATATATGTATATACACTGCCAAAAACCCAGAAGATTATTATTTTTAAAACACTGAAACCAATTTTGGGTAATTCAAATATGCAGTTATTCACTGGCATTGTTGTTTTTCAGAGTTAAGAATATTACTGGTTGAGTTTTGGATGTGCTGGACTTAACTGTAACCCTGCAGTGGTCACGGGTCCGAGCACAACGGGGGGATGAGGACAAAAAGGAATAACGAGAAACACATTTAACTATTGACTGCCACAAAAAAACAAAAAAAAAACAAACAAAAAACCTTAAAAAATATATTTTAAAAAACGCGAGAAAGAGAGCAGAGTGGGAGAGGCGTGGACGTGGGTAGGAGGTGTGTAGGGGGTGGGACACAGAAGGATGCAGGGTATGCAGCCTCATCCCGGGGGCTGGTGCACCGGGAAAAAAAAGGCCACCGTCTCTCTCCCCTCCAAATACTTTAACAGTCTCACTTTTGGAGACGCATCCGGACATCCGGAATCCCATCTGCCTCCCCCCTCCCTACCCTCTCTCCTCTCTCTCTCTCTCGCCTTTAACACCTAGCCCGCTTTCAGTCCAGGTGGCAGAGCGCACATCGGCCGAGGGATGCAGACTCTCATCTCCAACAACACACGGATAGCGGAGCTGGGAACAGCCGCCGACAGCCACGGCTCCGTTAGCTAAAGAAGACGAACAGCTCTGCATTTGCGTGGACTCTAAAAAAAGGATACATTTGTTCTCAATTCTTCTTCTCCCTTTTTTTCTTAAACCCAAGCGAGCAAATCAAGCTGTGTTCAATGCGCAACCATGCTCATCATCTCATCTCGCAGTGCGCTGCTGTCCGTCTACTACCCACAGATCTTCCTCATCCTCACCAGCGGTAGCTACCTGTAGGTTTCTTCTGAATGAACACATGTAATTTCTCCAGCAGGTAGTAGTGCCTTGTGCGCAAATTAGCCAATTACGCACAGGGAAATTGGACTAACAGAGAGCGAAGTTTTGTTTTTAGTGCAGGTGTTTATTTATTACAGCTGATTTTTTTTTTTTTATTATAATGATTATTATTTTTAGCTCAGCATTTGACTTTGCAAAATGAAGAAATCCGACTCGTGCTTGCATCTCGTTCTGGTGTGGCAGAGATTTTATTTTAGAAAGTGAGGTAAAATGAAATTTGGACTATCCAGTCCCTCAATATACGGGAAACATGGGGAGGAAATGCGTGATTTGTGACGTACAGTTAATTTCATTTTATCCTATCATAGACTGCCAAGGAACAAGAGCTGTGGATTTTTCCTTCAACATATGGCCACGTGTGTCATTTTCCGTCTCATATTGAGTCATAAAGATTGAATGAATTCGCTTGAGTGTATGCATGTAGCCAATATTTAATCGGCAAGATTTGTGCACGTCCTAGTGTGTGCGCCGCTGATGAGATGACCTGCCCTCGTGGATTTACACATTACACCAGAACCACTTTGTCATAGAAGCACCTCGTCAGACAAGGGCCATAATTGGAAAGCAGCATATGGAAAAGCCTCATTTTTGGATTACTCCACGCTTTGCCCACAGGCCCAGGCCTATGTAATGAGCTCTTTTCTTACAACATTAAAAGACCCAGACCCTCACAGAGAGAATGATTGCTGCACCATACATGCCTCTCATTCATATTAAGGGCAGGTTCTGAAGCCTTAAAGTAGCTGTGCTGGTTCATGTTTTATATAATATAGAGAAAGAGAGGTGGACAGAAATGTCTGAATTTGAAAACCAGTTTTTCTAATTAAATACGGCACTTTCTTATGTCTATATAAGAGTCCATTAAATCAAACATGATAAGACTTATGTTTTTATTTAGTTATCTTGACAAATGTACCCATTTCTCCTCTTGACAATAACATCTTGATACCCAAGCAAGGTTTAAGTTGGGGGAAGAATTCAAATCTTTCTGATTTCACTCAGATTTCAGTTCCATAATTTCTATTGTTCTCTCTCACTAAGCCCCATTACTCTCTGCCTAGGGCGTTGTCTTCTGTGGTAGCTCTGGGTGCCAACATCATCTGCAACAAGATACCTGGACTGGCCCCACGTCAGAGAGCCCTCTGTCAGAGTCGCCCCGATGCCATCATCGTCATTGGTGAAGGTGCCCAGCTGGGCATCAACGAGTGTCAGTACCAGTTCCGCTACGGCCGGTGGAACTGCTCAGCCCTGGGAGAGAGGACCGTGTTTGGACAAGAGCTGAGAGTAGGTCAGTCTGGTTGAAAGTCAGCTTCTACAAGAAGTATTAACAGTTTTTCTCTGCATAGACACATAGACTGTATGCAAAAGATGGAGGCAGCCACTGCATGGTTACCTAAAGATTGTAGATAAGTTTTTGTTCTGCTTGCACCATGTTGGATTTTTTGAGCCAGAGGTGACTACATAAAGACAAGCAAGTCAATAAATAAGTTATCAGCTAATGGTAGCATACTTGGTTAGCAAGCTACAGCCACAAAATATACTGCTATACGAACCTGCAAAATCTGTGCTAACTAACATATGCTAGAATTTAAATTTCTAATACTGAAGCAAAAAATATTTCATGAGATAGACATCACAGCTGGCCAAAATAGTTTGTCAGTTAATCCCAAGATAACCAGAATCAGAATCCTTTAATAATGCCTAAGGAAATTATGTATACACCATTAGTGCAAACATACCAAGAATCTCAGCTCAGTAACTTAGCAGAGGTGTGTCAATGCTCATTTCAATCAAAGAGGCCGTGTCCCAAATTTTAAGTCTTAAAAAGATCCAAACAGGTGAGTTAGGAAATATTCTGCTTTCCGACAGTTGTTATGAAGAGGAAAATTGGCTTTAGAGACTTAATCCGTGTTTCGTATCATGCTCTAAACATTGTTAATTTCATCTTTAATGCTGGTTATTTCAAAACCGAGTCAGTATGGACTGATGTATGCGTTCTAGTCAAAAACTTGGGAGTGACATCACTCCAGAGTTAGCACATTCCAGAAAAAGACAGGAAAAACAGCATTTGTTTTGGTTCTTAGCAAGGTAGAGCCATGCAGGTATTACTAGCAACACTGCATAATGCATATATTTTTTTGTGTTACAAAACACATTCATGGATAGAGCCTGAGTGCTCTGAAAATGCTTATTTAGTGAGTCAAAAATACAGAATAGTGGTAGTACAGATGAGAAGTTTACCGTTTTTCTACTGTTTATGTTTATTGCTGCCATCTCAGGGTATGTTGGTCTGCTCCGACTTTTCTGAATGGTAAATCCAAGTTGAGGGGGTTTTCCACAAAAAATTTCCAAATCACAATTTCCGACTTATTCACCATGAGTATCTTTTGGAGTCAGCCCCTAGTGGCCTTTAGAGGAACAGCAGTGTTTTACACTTCCAGTTCTACCATGGAGGTTGCTGCTTGTAGATTGTAGAATATGTGAAAAGTAGGCTGAGACTGAACGGCTTCAAGGACGAGACAGGGGTGTTTGAGATACTGACATAGTATCAAGTACAGATTGACAATATTTAATATAATATGACCTATTGAGAGTAAAAAGGTGACAGAAGAAAGTTTATTGGCTAACATTTTACAACAGTCTGATTAAATTAAATAAGGTCCAACAGGTGGAAATGATAGATGTGATAACAGGTGGACTGTTCAAACCAAGCCCAGCCAAGATTTCCCATCACTGAAAGTTGAACATCAGTGCGTAGACGAAGCCATTCTTCTTGCCACAAGAATCTCTTCTCATTCTTCTAGTGTTGCCTTTGAACGTCCTGTCACTATTGTCAGCGCTGAGAGGAAAAAGTTGGAGCACTGATGAAGGCATTTCTGTTTGGAGCTCCACACACGAGAGAACAATGAATGAACAAACTCCAACTCTAACGGCTTTGCTAGTATTCCCAAAGGGGATTTAAGCGACTCTGCTTGCCATGCATCGTGGTTGATGGGGCAAAGACTTTCTCTGTGAAGCCTCGCTTTAGGTCCATCTCTGAAAGCGATGCATAAACACAGACACGAACACACCTCCCCGCTTTTAGTCCACATTCTTCCCAGTTTTATTCCTCACAGGAGCGTGTTTGCTCCTAATGTGAACCTCTCATGTAAATCACATTGTAGTTGGAGCTGTTTTGTTGCGGTCTCGCTGTGGGTTTGGATGCACGTTTAATCTAGCATCTCTGGGAGCAATCACTTTCTTCAACATGGGAGACGGGCAGACGAGACGTCTGGATTGCTTTATTTCTTTTGTCAGAGGAAATGTCTCTTTTCTTTTGTGGTGTGTGAACAAGACTCAGAGAGACGCTCTAGACCTTACTTTGATCCTCGCGCCCTTTCCATGAGGAACAATTAAAAGACTTTATTTTAATAAGAAGTAAACTAGTTAGCAGGCTGCAACAAATGTGTGAGCTTTCTAGATATTTTGGGGGGAGGGGGGGTTGTAAAATAATTTCTTGTAAAATCACACACATCTGTCACCTGATTCTTACCCATTTTCTTTAGTCTTAAAGACAGAAATGTGAGCTAGGGTCTTAGCCCCCTCTCATGTGGCCAATGTGCCATCCACCACTTTATTTGATTGACCTGCTGAGCCTGTGAACTCATTAAATGTTGAGAAAGACCAGCGAAATTCATGCAAAACCACTAATTGAAGTCAGCTCCAGCAGCTGGATGGCAACAATGGAACCTTGCATGCACTGCTGTACAATCAAAACAAATCACAGTGCGAAGAGATGGCTGTTTGGCTATTGAATGCGCCTGATGCCTGGAGAAAGACTCAACCATACAATATATCCGAATGGGTCGCAGATTCAGCCTGATGAGAGACGACTAAAGAGTTTGTTTTGAGTTATGGAACGAGCGAACCGCAGGCCTGATGGTTTGCGAGAGCGAGTTTGTCAGGTTGGAGGCGCGCCATTAGAATCGCCTCCACCAGAGACGCCATGGATTAATACTCTGGGGCTGCTCAGAAGAACGGAGGCCCGGCATTATCCTGATTGGTGAGCGGGGATATCCTGTTACCAGCTTCTGTGCCAATAAATCCATCCCCTTTCTGCCCCCCTCCCCCACCCCATAAATATCAACGTGTTTATTCTGAAGTTCAATTGGTGACACGCAAAAAGCTTGGAAATGGGCACATCTCAGTCGAGCCTGGCCACAGATTATTTCAACATGCAACACACAGCGGTATCATTTGCTGGAATGATGCGGACCGCCTAAGACAGAGACAGAATGACACTTGAGCTGCGTGAGAAATCCCATTGATGAAAAACATTAAGCAAAGTAACTGCGAGTGCTGATCTTTAAAGAAAAAAGAAGCTCCTCCAGTCAGCCAGTAGATGTCACTTGTGTTTTCTTCACCATGGTGATCACTGCTTCAACAGTTACCGACTAACTGTGCAGATCAGCGATGGAGCATGAAACAAGGCTTACGGAGAAAAGATGGAGTTATGAAACTGTGCCTTTACTCTTAGGCTCATTATTTTGCCTCTTACAGTAAATTTACGGAAGGCATTAACAAATACTGTTATACACCACTGCTCTCTTTCATATTTAATCATGTCCTTAAAGCAGTGAATATTTTTTTTCTCTAAAGCCAAAGAGCAGCAACCCAGCTTTGCACATCAATACATTTTGAGGGCTTTTGCCTTTTCCGGAAAGCTGGAAACGAGGGACTAGAGAACTTGTCGTGAAATGCAACAAATGTTTGGCTGCTGGGGTAACCCCATAAAATTGAAAGGCCTTTTGTCTGCCCACACAGAAGTGTTTTCTTTTATTTTTGCCTTGCGTGTTATTTGACGTCAAGTCAAATCAAATCATTAAAAAAACAGAAGAAGGACACTACAAAGCATGCACGGTGACCAAGCTTTACTTGGACGGACCTTAGGACAGACTTCACAGCTAAAAGAGAATAAAATAATAATAAAAAGGAAAAGTTAAAACAAGACAAGCAATGCATATGCAAATGCCAAATATTCAGCCTAGTTTAAAAGCCAAAAACATAAAATGTGTTTTCAAATGATTTTTTTTTTTTTTTTCAAAAAAGAACGCTAGTTTTGGAGAGGTCCTGATTTAACTCTTTACCCCTTGAAAGCCTAATAGGAGGAATCCTTGAAGCTTTAAGGTGTCCCGAGAAAATAGATCTTCAGCGGTTTGGTGACCTCATGGTAATTCTACCATAGGTCTGCATAACCTCTAATTGAGCAGAGGGCTAATTAGCTAAAAGGAGTGACTTGGTAGTGTCAAGGAATCAGTACATCAGAAGTGACTTTCAATGGGTCAAGACAAAAGCCTTTAAGCTTACAAACATGGGCCACAGTCCAGAAATGCTGAATGCTATATTGTCTTTAAGCCCAACTTTTTCCTGATAGCAACACTTTTTGCTAAGAGCATTTGAAGAGATGTCAGAAAGACAGAGAATAATGTCTTTCTGACATCTTGTCAGGTTGCTGCCTTGATAAAAATGAATATAGTATTGAAGGGTTCTCTGTTAAATCTTTCAATGCTCAGTTCAATTCAGTTTTTCAAGTAGAAATGTTAAAAATCCCTTCAGATGTGTCCTCATGAGCTGAAAGGTATGTTCCACTACATTAAGATCAGGTGACTGATTTGACCATTCTCTTTGCCTGGAGAAACTCTTGGGTTGCTTTTGCAGTATACCATAACAATGCCTCCACCATGTTTGATAGATAGTGTGGTACGCTTCGATCATGAGCTGTTCCTTTCCTTCTGCATACTTTTCTCCTCCCATCATTCTGGTACAAATTCATCTTGGTTTCATTTGTCCAGTGATTTCTTTCCCAGAACTCTGCAGGTTTCTTTTGATGTTTTTTGGGAAAGTCTAATCTGGTCTTCCTAACCAATCTGCACCTTAGTGTAAACACTCTGATTCTTAGATTTTTGCATCTCTTGACTGTAGACTTTGACAACAGCAACAGGTCCACCTGTTCTTGACTTTGTTGTGAAGTTGTGAAGAGGTTTTTCTTGACCATGTAAACATATATTTCAGTTTTCTTCTGTGTTGGTTTTGGTGTTGCTGAACTGGCCAGTGCATATATTCTGTTTAAGAGTGAACCAGGTTGTTGATTTGGCCACTCCTAAAGTTTCTGCTGTCTCTCTGATAGGTCTGTTTTTTCAGACTAATGATGGCCTCCTTCACGCCCATCAGCATCTCTATGAACCTAATATTGGAATAACAATGGATTCGGTATATTAACATGATTCTATTTCTTCAGGCAGCAGGGAAGCAGCGTTCACTTATGCCATCACGGCTGCTGGAGTTGCCCATGCAGTAACCGCAGCGTGTAGCCAAGGCAATCTGAGCCAGTGTGGTTGTGACCAGGACAAGCAGGGCTACAATGACCAGGAGGAGGGCTGGAAATGGGGAGGCTGCTCAGCTGATGTCAAATACGGCGTGGAGTTTTCGCGGCGTTTCATGGACGCCCGCGAGATCAAGAAAAACGCCCGGAGGCTGATGAACCTGCACAACAATGAGGCCGGGCGAAAGGTAACACATGATCACAAAACTCTATCTGACCAGTTGTAAACTAAACAATAAAGCAAATAATAATTAAACGATGTGTGACATAAAACGTGAGCGTTGGTAAGGACGACTCCTAAATAGAGCTGTGCCACAGGCCTACAGCCCATTCAATGAATTACTAAGCATTAAGTCAGAGTTGAGGATATTATCCCCCGCCTCCTTTCTCAGCGGCAGCACCAAAGACCACACTTCTGCGCCACCACAAATACTGAACCGACTGGAGGGACTTCCAAAAATGCGATAACCACGAGGGGAAAGACAGAGTTTCTCTTAAGACCAGAGCTGTAGACAAACAAGTTACAACATGATGTAATTATGAGCTTTAAGTCATCTCACATTGAAAATGCATCGAAAACAAAATACAGCTCGGTCACCAAGGCAAACAGTCACCTGTCAATTTTGTCATCTGAAAATATTTGTATGGCAATATAATATAAATCTGGCTCAAACCACAATGTAACTCTATACATGCATGGTTGCACAACGGCTCTGGTCAGTTTTCTCGGGCTGACATGCTATTCTGTGGTCTCAGCAAAGGTAAAGTTAATTAGAGACTACAGTTCGGGGGTATGAGTTATTTTCCCCAGGTTTTGACATAAAGTTGGCCTATATGTTGCTGTGCTGAAAGTTGAAGTGCCCACAGAAAACCCAGCTCACCAGAACAGACAGACTTGAAGGCTGAGCGAATGCTATTAAGCATTTTAAGCAATGGACCTGCAAATTTAAAATGACCATTTGCAACACACAGAAGTGTGTACACCCCCGCGCAACGTCAATTAAATGTCGAATTATTCAAAATGATGAACTTGTACTAGCTGCTTACTTTTAAGTTGAATGGTCAAGTGTTTGTTCTCATGTGAAATTAAAAACAGGCCGATTCTATTCAAAATACAGGAAACCAGAGCAGCAACTTTTAATAACAGATTCGATCCGTTTTGGCATGAAGAATATCGGTGTCACACAGATTTCTGATGAGATGCTGTGCCGTTCTTCAGAGACATTTCTTTCAGCTGTTGGTGTTCTGCTGGATTCCAATCAGGCAATACACTTGGCCTGGTCATAGTTTTGAGTTTTCCTTCCTTTAGAAACTTTTGTGTGCTTTGGATGATTATCATGCTGGAATATTCGTCTTCTGCCAGTCATTTTGTCAGCCGGTATTTTGGGATTTCCACGGGTAGCCATGGCCCATCTATAAATGTCATCTCTTCAACCTCCTTTGCATTCATTCAGCCCCGTATCACCTTGGAGCTTCACTGCTGGTGTGGGGGTCCCGGACGAGTTTGCGCCAAACACATTGGAACCTATCTAAGGCAAATAAATGTATCTGGCTTCATCTGACCAAAGAATGCTCTCCTAAAACCAATTTTTGTGTGGAAGAGCAAGCAGGACCTTTTTTGGAAGTCATCCTTAGAGTGTGCACCGTCCTTTCGCAATGTCTCAGATGTCACACAAACTCTGACTTTCACTGATAAGATAAACAGAGGCTCAAAAGTTACCTCTCAGATTTTAACTAGTCTACAGACTATGGTCTGTGGTGATATTTCAGGAGGTTAGTGGCACTATGGCTGGCTCTGTTACTCTTGATTAGTGCTGCAGCTGTGTTTTGACTGCTTTTGAGTCGGTTACTGATCTTTCTCCATGTTTTTCCAACCTATTTTTCAATTCCTTTGGCAATTCTACTCTATAAGAAGCCATAAAGCAGCCAAGCAGACAGACAGCCCATAGCTTCAACATTAAAAGGGCTGTGGGGGATCAACACTGCTAAAAAAAAAAAGAATTAAGGGAACACTTCATTATCATAGTATAACACAAAAATCAGTTAAAGTTTCAGTTATGAAGCATGAACCACTTTGAATGAATTTATCTGCTTTGATTAAAATCAAAGTGATAACATGTGGAGACGATCCTCGAAAAGGGAATGGTTTTGCAGGTGATGCCCACAGACCATTGCTGTCTCCTTATCCTCATCCCTGTATACAGTATGATGTTGCAGGCAGCGTAACGTTTGCCACACCAGTTCCATACTCTTCTGCATCTGTCACATGTGCTCAGTGTGACAGTGTTTGCTCAGAAAAACATGCATAAATAGCTTTCATGTTCATGTTATAGGGCTCTGGCAGTGAACTTCCTGCACCTCTTCATACAAAGGAGCAGATACCAGACCTGCTAGTGCGTTGATGTTCTTACACAACCGTGTCCAGCTCTCCTCGCGTAACGGTCCATCTCCTGGTATCTCCTCCACATTGTTGAGAGTGTGCTGGGAAATACAGCAACCCTTCTTGGATGGATCAACCCTGAATGGGTTAGGATTTACATACCAGCACCCCCAAGCACCACCGAGGACACTAGCAGTAGCCAAAACTGAAGAAAATTCAGTCAGGTGGGATGAGGAGAGAGGAATGGTCTGTGGCCAGCACCTACAAAACCATTCCCTTTGTGGCGACTGTCTTGTTGGCTCTCCAGTGCACCTGTTGTCACTTTCATTGGCACTAAAGCAGATTAAATCAGAATGGTTTTTGCTTTCTAAATGGGCAAGTTTATATCCATGAAGTTTAACTGACTTTGATGACCAAATGTTCCCTTAACTTATTTTGAGTGGGGGATGTTCCGGCAGTTAGGCCAACTGGAAGTCAAGGATTTACTCAGTTTGTTCTCATGATAATGAGATTTCTTGTGTGTAAGCAATCTCAGGTGTAATTCATTTTTATTGCATTGAGTTTCTATTGTAAGACCTGTGTTTTCAAAATACTCTTTCTTAAGTTCTTTGCCAAGTTTTATTGTTAATTGTTACTTATCCTACTGATTAGGCTTTTAACCACCATGATTAATGTGTACCAACCTAAGATCTACTCTCTGTGCGCTCAGATCCTGGAGGAGAGAATGAAGCTAGAGTGCAAGTGTCATGGTGTATCTGGTTCCTGTACTACTAAGACCTGTTGGATCACCCTGCCAAATTTCAGAGAGATCGGTAACCTGCTGAAGGAACGCTACAGCGATGCAGTTCAAGTAGAGCCAGTTCGAGCCACGCGGCTTCGCCAACCCTCCTTCCTGCGTCTCAAACAGGCTCGAGGCTACCAAAAGCCCACAGACACAGACCTGGTGTACCTGGAGCGCTCTCCCAACTATTGCGAAGAGGACAGGGCCACAGGAAGCACAGGGACAAGAGGAAGACTGTGCAACGGCACCTCGAGCCTCGCAGACGGCTGTAACGTGATGTGTTGTGGTCGGGGTCACAACACACACCACTACACGCGAGTCTGGCAGTGCAACTGCAAGTTCCACTGGTGCTGTTTCGTCAAGTGCAACACATGCAGTGAGAAATCAGAGGTTTTTACTTGCAAGTGAGGAAACAATGAGGCAGGGTACCGAGAAAGGAAGGGAAAAGGGACAAGGGTACGAAGGGAAGGGAATATGAGAAGCTGGAATTGGAAGTGAAGAATTTTGGAGGTATTTATTACATTTTGCACATTCTGACATCCCATCTGGAATGGAAAACAAAGTGGAATTTGATTGGGAGCAACAGACATAAATATTTAAGACACGTAACTGCTTGCATGCTAGAGTAAAAGTGACATGACAGTGAAAGGATTTTTAAGATAATATCAGTGACGTATCCTACAGATGTTCCACAGAAGAAGAGAAAGGCGACTGTTGGATCTTGGAAAACGTCTGGAACACGCTAACTGGAAATACTATGAAGTAAGATTGCAGCGGAATGCGTTCAGCTCTACACTGTACTCAGTTTGAACACTGAAAATGAATTATTTATGTCAAAATATTTTTCACACTTAGAGGATGGTTAGCAAATTCACGTGCTCTGGCATTTTTTTTCCTCTCTCTAATTCATGCGGGCCACAATGGTTTTGTCATATGGAAGCTCAATTACAGCAACTAAACAGCAAAAATGATCTTTTTCCATTTTTTCCTCCCATAAAGGGCAACTTACTAGTGCTTTATTCTCTTTTTTTGCACTCACGTGGTTATGTTTTCTTTTTTTATGTCATGAGACATTGGTTACTTTGGGGAGCTGTTGGGTCATGGACATACACTCACCGCCGATGCTTTCCTATGCCAAGAACCAAAGAGGCAGAAAAATACACATGAAGTACTTTTAAACACCGTACTTGTCAGTTTGAACGGCACCTCGTCTTGACTGTGTTCACTGTTTTGTTTTTGGAAGGCTCTTGACTTCTGTGAAAACCATGTAAGCCTCATTGGAACTCTATAGAGGTGCAATCAGGTTCAGATACATCCAGCATTCCCATGAACGGCAGAGACGTGGAATTCCACATTCATGGTCTGTGCTTACACAAGGCCTTCCAGCGCGGTTTAGGCCTGCCTGGGTGGATGGCATGTACCCCAACCACACGGAAGAGGGTATGTGAGGATCAAAGGCCTCAAAGCTATTTTTGGACAGAACCCTTAATGTATTCAGAAATGTTTATTTAGGCTTTATATAACTTACAAAACATTTTGAAGAGTATATTTTTATATGAGGAACGTGGCACTTTATGTCATTTAAGGTGGAAAGAAAGTCACTATTTAGGAGTGCTTTCTGACATCATTGTATACAGATTGAAAAGCTTTAAGTTATTTGGAATTTTTGTTTTTCTTCAAGGTTCCTAAACTGTAAATATTCTACATGTTTTATCAAAAGTTGACCAGATCGTCTATCTTCACATGATCCTTCATAACTCAGAGTGGGCTCTAATAGTTAGTTGTCAAATCAAAGTAATGCAAAGGCAAGTGGAAACCACTATTAAAGTGGACCTATTGTGCTTTTCCTTGTTTTCTATCACATATATAATGCTACAATGGTGGGTGCTCATATTAAACATGGAAAGGTTTTCAATTAATGAAGCCTGAAATCCTGCTTCAGACTGCACTAAACACTTAGTTTTAGTGTGTTTTTCCAACTTCGACTCTGTGTAGTATTCACTGAGAGGGGGCATCCTAATATGGTCATCTAAGGGACAAATCTTGTATTTGTAAATGGCATTGTAAATTGGCATCCAATCAGAAGAAAGTTGACTTAATGAGAGGGTTTTATTAAAGGAAATGGATGAATACAAGATAAATGATGATTATTTTGAACTGTGAATCACTCAAAGCTACTCTAGAGTCCAAGTATTATAATATGCAGCTGGAAAACAAGCATAATAGGTCCCCTATAAAAAAATAAAAAGGTACATGGAAGGTGCTTATAGACAGTACATGGGTAGTGTAAAACAAAGTGCAAGTATTTTGTATTTGTCTTGATGGTGCTTTTGGTTAACAGTTTCCTAAAAGCATAGCTATAACTTAAAGAAATTTAACTAAATCTGTATTTTATTTGTTTTGTTGCAAAATTAGAGTCTGCAACACAAACATTGACAGTTGTATTTCATTCTTTTTTTTACCAATAAAATTTCTAAGGCACCTCTAGCTTTTTTGTTTTGTGTCACAAAAGGCCAACAATATTTCAATAAAAACAAAGAGCTCTTTGATACACGCAGTCCTTTATTATGCATTAAACTCATTATTCATAACCTCATAGTACGACCCAAAGAAAATGAAGCTTTGAAACCCCAACCAGAAGGCACAAGTACATTATAGTAGAGGCCTGTGGTGTAAAATGCTGACATGGGAAACAAGAAATCATGACCTTGACCAATGTGGTACTAATGTGTTAGGAGATGACCACATGGCTGCAGCCATGCCACCTCATTCAGCCAGGCTGACTTGCACAGGCTCTTTCCTGTGAGGCTGAAAAGCATTGCAGCCATTCAGTCAAGTGCGACTAACAGCTGTTTTGTTAGCCGTCTGAAATCCTGGGGACCGGAACCCCATAAGCTCCCTTCACTATGTTGGCGGATCGAGAGGAGAGTCCGACCAATTGTTTCAACACATTTTGTCATTAAAAAATCAGGTGCAGAGCAAACAGGGTGGAGCAGGGTGTTGGCAGGCGCATAAAGCGCTGCTTTGTTGAGTTGTCAGGACCGTTCAGCTTACCCAGCAGCAGGAGGGATGTCATTCTGCAAACTAATGCTTATGGTCCGATTCCTCTCACTCGCTCTGCAGATGCACAATTCCAGTATGTTTTTATCTACTGCCTACTGATGTAGAATTGCTATCACAGGTCAGCAGACCAAACATGGCTACAGCTAAACAGGAAATACAATATTGATGAAATATTCCCGGAAAAGTCTCCGGAGTCTGGTATAATAAATAATAGATTGCTCAAAGTATTGTGAAGTGTAAGTTGGTGTTATTCTAGAATGGTTAGAACTCATCCTGCATGCCATGATCTCTCTAATGACTTAGTTTTAATCATTAATGGATAGAAATAGAAGATTAGGGTGAAATTCACAAAACTATGTTAAGTATTTAACTAATACTGTTATAATCCTAAAACAAGAATAATTGGAAAGGCAAGCAAAAACACGGTAAACACACTGGGCCTTGTTTTTAAATAATGACACATGCATTTGTATTACTGCATTTCCCCCTTAAATCGCCTTAGCTTATAATATCGTGAATACCATATCTGTGTAGATAAGTGGATATTGGAAATACTTGAACAAGGTCTTCATATCATGACCAAGATGCCTCCATTTAATTAGGTAAGGCAGGGAGGGGGTAGATTACATCATGTTTTGGTCATTCTCTGTTTCATGGTTACTGCAGAAGTCACTATGGGCCTGGGATTAAACCCAAACCCCTGCTGGTATCATCTGTGTCTGTGAAAAGCAAAAAGCCAGGATACTGCAGTGCTCTTTGTCTTTGGATTAAACCGCAAAGCATCAGCCCTGCCAAAAGTTACCAGCATGAGCTCGCCACTAACAAACTCATTTCCCAGACTCGGATCAAGACAAAGCCAGAGCTCCTGGCATCCTGACCTCTGCTTCTATACCACAGATCTTTTGTTTACATAATAGTTTAGGCTTGAGTACCAGCATTACTGAGGTAGAAAAGTACGTTATAGAGCATAATACATACTTTTCTGATCGCACTTTTTTGATTATTGTGTGGGCAGCAGTGTGACTGTTAGCTATCCTGGGCAGGCGCAGATAATATTTGTCTAATACTAAGCAGGCCTATAACCTGAAGAAGCTGCTTAAGTACTTGGTAACATTCATGAGGCTTTTAACACAAGCTGCATGTTCACCCATTAGCGTACACATTTCATGTATTCCCTTCTACTTTACATGGAAACCTGTTTATGGGTTGAGGACCTTCTTTCTCCTCACAGATGTTTTTTTAGGAGTCTTTCCTCACAGGTTTGAGCAGCAAGGTTCCATCTCGCTCTTCCACCAGGAAACCCAACTCCCTGAGCGCGGAGTAGTCAGCTGTGCCGCAGCGTTCCAAAGTGGCAATCAGTTTCTGGTTCTCCGAGTTGTGCTCCAGGAGGTTCCTGATGGTGAAGATTGCCCACTGGCTGATGACTAGAGATGCCCGGTTAAGGACAACAATGTCAAAGTTTCTGCTTTAGAGAGTGGAACATGCAGCTGTTCCATCTTTTATTTTTAAACATATTTTTCAATGACTTATTATTTCCTTATTTTCTCCTCATATTTATACAGCTTCAGAGGTAGATCTTCATATTAAAGATGGGAAACGTTACAAATAATACAGTCAGCATATGTGGAAGCAATCCTTGTTAGACAAAAGCTTGGGAATCAGTTTCTGGCTTTCTCATAGAGAGGGGATCTCCATAATACAGTAAGGCTAAAAGCAGCCCCACCCACCTGCTCTTCAAACCTTGTGTTTCCAAGGGGCAGCCAATGAGAAGAAACCAGGTTTAAAGAGAGATGAATAGCTGAAACTACTCATTTCAGACAAAGGACAAACTGAGGGGTTACACCACAGCCAAGTTTATGAGAACTATGGATGATTTTGAACAGATTAAAAGTGAGCAACAAAACAAAACACATTACTATTGCCTAAAAACAAGCATCCATTTAACACTGCTGCATCAATTTAAATCAAAATTTGTGGTCTTATTCAGTCTCTTTTGGAATTAAGTTTTGTATATTTGTACATAAAAGCCGGTGAGTTTGCATCCCCCCCCCCTCCCAAAAAAAGCCAAAAAAAACAACAACAACAACTTTGCATCGCGCTACAAGGTAGTAGATGTCATGCAAGATGGATCTAGGAAATGATTTGTTATAGAAAGAAAATACAATACCAACAAAACCTGGAAAATAGATCAAGCTCTTTCAACTCATGAGCAGTTTTTATTTTCCCTGGGTCATTGACTTCAAAGACAGCCTAACAAACAAACGGGTTTGCAGACAGGTTGTGTATACTTTGCATTTCAGGTCACCCCATACACACTTTTTTTTCTAGATAACTACATTTTGGATGTAATGGTAGATAGACTGGGTTGTGGTTCTGTGTGTGTGGATGTGTCGGTAAGCAGACATGAAAGATAAACATGGGAACAAAATCAATGACCTGAAGACATATGCGTTTTCTCAAAGACTGTCAAAAAGTTGTGACAAAGATACATTATGTGTGAGCTCCCTCCAGTTTAAAGTCAGGGTTTGTGGGTCTGATGAATGCGGTGCTGGAAGCGTCACTTTCTTTTAGTGCAATAAATAAGTGAAAACTGGAGCTCCGCAGTGTACCAACTGTTTATTTTCTTTCTTCCAAGGTCTGCTGGTACCCATCAGCTAATTGAATCAAGCCCAATAAAGTGTAACTCCACTGGATAGAAGAAGAAAGTTTAGCATTTTACTTTGGTTGTGTATTAAACTGGATTTAAAGTTTACAAAACAAAATTTGCATGTTGAATTAGCCATTTTAACACCAACTGCAACCCATCACATGATACTGTCAACCATCTGCAAGCACAGCAACTAGGGCTGGGTATCGTCACTGATTTCTAGAATCGATTCAATTCCGATTCACAAGGTCCCGAATCAATTCGATCCACGATTCGATTTAATTCGATTCGATTTAAATCTGGGAAATTTTGACAGTCAGAAATATTATAATTCAGATCAGTACATTTACATATTTTTGTATCAATAAAAAGGAAGCTGACACACGCAAGACTTTATCACAGGTGTAAGCGTCACAGCAGATGCCTTTGTGTCAAAGTAGCTGAAGATAAAACACAGAAAAACATGAAGGCGATTTTCCTGGCCTGGGATTTTATAAAAATATTCTGCAGTACATCAAAAACGAAAGAAAACCATTAATCAACATATGAACATCACCTCTGACGTTACAGCGGTTTTATTAGAGACACGGCTAAGCGTTTTGCATTTTGAATAATTTTAAAAAGTTTAAATTTGTTCAGTATTGAACAGCAGAAATGAGGTTTTCTTTTCGGAAGAATGTAAAAGGGAAAAAAACAGCGGCCGACAGCGCTGTAAACAACAGTAGACTTGTGCGTAACAAGCAAGCGAATAATGAAGAAAGGGAAACTGTTCTTGAAGTACAGAGAGAGAGAGAGAGGGAGAGAGAGAGAGAGAGAGAGAGAGAGAGAGAGAGCTGTGCATCGTGGTGGAAGCAAAACAGTAAAAGTCAGAGTGAATTCATGACGATGTTTATGTGAAGCGTTTGGATCTTCTTTTGCTGCTGGTTCGGTCAATATTGTTTGGAGAGAGATCAAACTAACAGCTTTAGAATCGGCTTATAAAGGGCGTGAACACAAAGCGCGGACCCGCCGACAGATCAGAATCAGCGAGCTGTCGGCTTTCAGCCCTGACCGTGAGAAAGGCGACAACTAACTGATTCTGATCCGCGGGTCGCGCTGTGTGTTTAAGTCTATGTGCAGAATCCGTGTTCCTGCTCTCATTTACTGTCTTAACTGTTTGGTGGTTCTTAAAATTTTGTGAGATGTCACCTGAGATTCTGGCATTTTGGGCAAAATAAATTTATATTAAAAAATCGATTCAGGATTTTAATGAATCGATTTTACGTTATCCAAGCCAGAATCGATTTTAATCGATGAATCGATTATAAAAACCCACCCCTAACAGCAACATAACTCTCTTCACATTTCGGCACTCTTTCCTTGCCAGCCAGTACATGCTGCAACAATTAAAGCTCAATGCAAAGTTGTGCAGGCAAGCCCACTACCTTTACTGTACAAATATACAAAGCTTAATTGCAAAAGAGCCCACAAACTTTTTGCTTAAATATGAAGAATGATTTAAATAAACATGAAATATGGCTACATTACCACAGCTTCATATTTATACTTCACAGAAAGGATACAAGGATTGTTGCTGTCAATGTTGCAGTTATCCAAGATGAGGGGGATGCCTTCAAGTTCTCGCACCTATGGGATATAAGAAAATGATATCAAATATAGAGTAACTCAGCTGCCAGGTCCCCAGCTAATTTCACAGTGTTACCTTCTAATGAATTAGAATTAATTACCCAATTTCTTTTGCTTGTTTTCACTGTTGTTTGTTCAACTTTAATGGTAACATATTACTGTAACGTAACGTGAGGCGTTGTTGACTACTTGATTCATTATCATCACTTCACCTGTCGGCTCAGCAGGTGTACTCGCAGTGAAACAGAGCTGAATGAGGCAAAACTAGCACAACTATAAATGACAGCAGTAAGCAGCTGCCTGATGACTCTCACATTGAACCAATATGAGACCAGTGTAAATAAATCGTCAAATGCCAATTTAGTATATTTATCCTTGGAGGTCATTTATTCCCAAATTCTACTTTCCAAAATCAGGAAAAAATAGAGCCTGATATAGCTTGATACAAAATGATTTTGGCTGCTCCATCCACCTCCATCTCAAACTATCCTCAGCATCCTCTTTTTAAACCAGACCTCTCTGTGGATCCGCCTTCATTACGTCCATGAATCGTCTCGCTCTGGTCTTCCTCTTTTTCTCCAGGCTGGCAGCTCCATCGTCAATATCTTTAATGAAATATATCCACTGTCCCTCCTCTGCACATGTCCAAACCAGCTCAGCCTTGTGTCTCTAACTTTGAACTGTCCCTCTGATGTACTCTTTCCCAGTCTTGTCCATCCCTGTCACTGCAGCTACTACAGCTCAGCACATCAATTTTGTTCTTGAAAAATCAACCAGTACCACTCATACCTCAGGTATGTCAACTGGACCAACTTGAATAACACATTATTTTTAATTTAACACTGGTATTGGATCAGTACTCAGCATCTACTGAAGTAAAAACATTTACATATCAAGACCACAAACTGTCTATTGTTTATGCAAGAATAAAACCAGATACTCTTAATGAGATGACTTATTAAGTGAACAAAACTATAGCAAAAGGTCTTGCTGTACAGTCTCTAGTTACTTTATATCTCTTTTTCAGGAGGAAATAAATCTGTATAAACTTACTTAAACAACAGATACTTTATATCCAAGATTTACTGAAAGAATTTGTGAGACGTTTATCGAGGTTCACGATTCGAGTTAAGAAACAGCAGACAAAGGAACAGTACAGAGATGCCCTTAGCAGAGCCTCACATCCATGCAAACAAAGCAGTGTGGTTGTGGGTTAGTCTAAGAGCACCACAACAGGACAATCTGTTCTTTATCATCTCATTCTATAGGCTTAATTGTTGTATTTGCTTTCTGATGCCCTCCGCACGCCGTTGCGGTTACTCTCCAAACACACTGGAGCAACAGAACAAGACAAAGTGCTGAGTTACAGAAAATGGAAATGTCATTTACACTGTCAAAGAAACACAGAGCACGCAGGTCTGCGTTTTCCACTTTAGGAATCATTGTCTGAAGTTACTGAAATTATATTTAAACTCATAAAAGGGATGAATAACAAGCAGCTGGACCCTGACTTTCAGTCCGGCACAAGCAGTTCCTCGCTTTGCATGCACATCTTAAATTACAATCTCTCCCAAAGGTGAACAGAACGACATTTGGTTTACTGGAAGAAATCTGGGTGAAAACAGATACGTGGTGATTTCTGACCACTGACAGACCACAGATCAGCATCCATAAATATTATACAGGGGCCAACTGAGGGTGGCCATCCCACAAGCATTCCACAAATCTGTTCCTATTAAGTACAACCGAGTCTACAAAGTGATGTTGATACTGTCTGCTTTATTACCCATCTGTGCTTTACGCTGATAGCTGCATGCTGAAAGATGTCAATTGAGAAAAACTGATAAGATTTCTAAAATAAACAAGAAGCTAATGTTTCACATTTGAGTGGAAAACCGAGTTGTGTTGAAAGAACCCACAGCCTCTCGCTCAATTAGACTTTGCACTCGTTTGCACTCCTCAGGAGATTTGGTTTGAGGTTGCATGCAGCAGCCCATTTACTAAAACCTGCCTCTGAGCATGATCATTTAGTGGAGAGGTCAAACAAAGCAAACTAATTCAGGTCGGCCTCCCAAACCTCGCAGTCACATTTACACTTTTGACCCTCCAACTGTGTTGGACTGATTAAGGGTATTTGTTTAAATGCTAGGAGACCAAGGATCGCATTAGAAGGGCAGACCAGCAGGCTAGAATAAATGTAAGCAAAGAAAAACATTAAAATTTTAGGGTTTGTAAATATTTTCCTTTTCTAAATTCGATAATTGTTCTAAACCATAATTTCCTGACAGAACTATCAGTACATATTATAAAACTAACCAAAGAGGCTTTGGGCAATTTTCAATATGCTAATGTGTCTCCCCGCTTCCTTCACTTGACTCGTCCTTGTGTCTTACCTCCTCCTACTGAGGATGGGAGAGAGACAAGGAAGAGAAGCATATAAGCACCGACATTTACTAATGATGAGAATATCCATATTCCCACGTATAAAACCTTACCGCTGCTCATCTTTCACAGCTAGCACGTACAGGTAGGAATCAACAGGCACCACGTGATAAGATATCATGACAATATGATGTTTTACATTTTGCAATATGCTGAGTGTTGCAATAACATATTTTGTGATTTATTTTTTTGTAGCCGAAAATGATGTCCTAAAGTTAACTTTCTTTTCGGATAAAAAGATACTGACAAAAGTTATCTCACTTCAGTTATTTTTTTAGTGCAAAATGAGATATTCAAGCACACAAACACTGTCACCGAAACCTGCCATCCATGCTGCCGGACAGAGTCCGTCTCCTGTCACTTTACAATTACATGGTGTCAAGCAAGCAATTACATGTAACCCATTTCTGACAATACAGCAATTATCTGTAATAAATAGGCACATAGTGCTGTCTGTTGCAGTCTGCATAGACAAAAAAAAAAAACATTTAAGTATCACATTTGCTCTCAGCAACCTTCCTGTTCTACAGGAATATAACCAGAATGCAACCACTCAGCTGAGTCAAGTCCCCTCAAATTGTGCTCATTCAGACTCATAGTAGTGTGTTGGTAGTCTTCCTGCATTTATAAATTAAACAGCAATTATTTAAAATAATCTCTCAGAGAGTGACTGCAGTCATTCCAAGTCAGACTGCAACCGTTTGCAGAACAGCTTCCTATCAGGCGACCTGTGCAATCACCTTGTGACCAAAAGTGGTCATGACTGTTAAGCTCTGCGCAGCCATTTAGTACAATATGAAAAAAGTCAATACAATCATCAGTCAGCCAGCTATGTTTTTGTAGATGCAAGATGGTTGCTGTCCTATTTTTACTGTGACTGAGTCATTAGCTTGCTCTGAATTAGAAGGTAGCGTTGTTTGCTCAGCTAACATTTATCTCATGAAGATGGTGCATGAGATAAGCCATCTTTTACGAAGTATCCTCACAGTATTATTTAATAAAATACAGATTTTTTGCTGTACCTCTATTGACAATAATGGCAAGGAAAATATTGTGATACCATACTGCATAGATTTTTCCTCTCCCCTACTAGATAGATAGAAAAAAATAGCTAAAGTGCTTGAGCAGATTTCCCCACCTAACAGTTATTTCAAAATGCCTCCGGGTACTTATTTGGGCAGCTATTTTGAAGTTTTACTTAAAGAAACGCTTCAGATGTGACAGATTTAAGTACAAGACTCTGTGTCTGTCTCTGACAGATAGGTAGACAGACATAAAGTTCTCTTTATGTCCCACGAATAGGATAATCATGAAATACTGTATGTAAATTCTCAACATATTTAAAATGGCAGCATATGAAGGACTCTGAGGTGCAGAAGTAAGATTTTTAGGTCAAGGAAAGACAGAGGACAAGTGGAAATATGACTCAGCACATTGAGCTACCTCTGATCTGGAAATTATGGCTTACAGCAAAATTTTCATTCACTCTTCGTCACAGTTGTTATCAAGTACCACCACAAACTTCCATCCCTGCACTCATTCATTTGTCCAAACCTTGTTCTGGTTGTTGGTATTGCTGTGGCAGAGGTTTCCAATGAGCCTGATGAGATGTGCCTTAAAGCTGATGACAGGAGAATAAGAAGAAGAGTCTCCATCTCCACTGAAGGAGAAGTTCTGAGCAGCACTGAAAATATTCTTACTGGCCTTCCCAGTGGCGTGTACCTGCTCCAGGAGCTCTGCATGGACAGTTTGTGACAGACAACAGGAAAAGCAGAACACCTTCTGAGAAGCAGCATAAAGCTATTCAGATTATAGCTGATTTTGACAAATGAGATTCTGCTTTTCTCCTTTAAGAAACAGATTAAATGATAAACCTCAAACTTTCCAGCATTTGGACTTTGCGGGCTGTTTAATGTCTGCTGTTGCTCGGTTGTTGACTTAATGGCTGTTTTTCATTTACCAACAGTAGTTACTAGAAGGTCTGGATGATCCTGTAGGAACATGAACTGCTTGTGGTCTGAGGTCATCTCACACAGCACATCCAGCAGACTAATCACTGTTAGTGCCTCCTGCAGGACCTGCAGGGGATTGCAACAAACGGGGGGCAGTCCACAGAGTAAGAATCTTTTGAGACACAATACTGAGTCAAAATGACTGAAACATAGGTTAATTCATTTCACACAGGGTAAGACTAACAAACGCAGGGTGAAAAACCCGTGGAAATTGTGTTGAATTTATGATCTGTACCTCATCACTGGACGCAGAACCCGTAGCAAGTGTGAGCACAGCACCACAACCTTTCTGGAAGGAAGTGGCCAGGAAATGAGCCACACTGGGAGGGATGCCACAGTCTTCTGAGCCCTCCTCTCTTAGCTGGGCTAAAAGTAGCTCTAATAAAGTAACTCTGAAAAACAAAATGTACATCTATATGAAGCATCTATAGTTTTTATTTAAATATTAGCTGTTTTTACCACTATTCTGTGCATCAATTCTCTGCAGTGCAAAAACCAAACAAACTAAAATAATAATAGGTTGAAAGGTGTTGTAGCATACATTTAACCATATCTTTATTTTTACAATTCTGTTTGAATGAATTGTTCATGTTTTTGTCCAAACAACAAAAATGAAGTACCTATCATGGTGAGACATTTCAGAGTACATGTTCTCCACCAGCGATGAAGACTTCAGGAAATGCTGTGTTGCAATCAGCACTCTGAAAAATCAATAAATAGCAAAGGGAAAGTAGCACTTAAATATGCCCTTAATGCATAACAACAGTTTTCAAGTTAGTACCATGATGATGCACTTACGTCCAGTCCAGCTCAGGCTGAGTCCTGCAGAGCTCCATCACCCTGAGAGCCAGCTCAATGTTCTGTGGCTTGGACAAATCTTCCACCTTGGCCTCATCCAGGCATGTGTGGATTACCATCGAGGTGTAGTTCACGGTCTTCTCATCGTCAGTGCTAAGCAGCTGCCTGTTTGGATACGTTCGGGTTGACAGAATTACCAATATAGAATCTGCATGTGATTTTGGAGTCAAACAAAAAGATGAGGGTGAGATTTTGGCACACAGAACTTACAGGAAAAGGTCTGGGAAGCTTATCATCCAAATGTCATCTTTGCACAACTGGTTACCAACAGCCAAGTTACCAAGAAACTGGATGCCACAGCGAAGAGCTGAGCCACAGAAAACCGATCAAAAATAAGAAAAAACATTCAACATTCATTTTCCTCCATGGTGTATTGCTTTTATGTCCCTCTAGACTGTTAAAGTTTTTTGCCTACTCTTGAATACAAAAGAACTTGACAGAACGGTTTCTTGTAAAACTCAAAGAACCCTAAAAAAAGAAAAAAGAAAAACAGCTCTTGATAGTGACATCGTGACAGGATGTAAACATTAATGACATCCTCCCCTAACCTGAGTTGTAATATTAGCTGGATGCACACTTCTTCTGGTAGGCGGATGTAGACTGTTGACAGAAAATAGTTCTTATATGAAACTGCCTACACAAAAGGCATAATATTTTTTTGACTAGTCAAAGTCATAATTTCTTTTACAATTTGAGCACCACAAGACAAAAACAGCACAATCTACTTCCATCTCTAACAACCTCTATAGCTCACTTCAAAACAATTTAGTTGGCTTTGAAAGGGACAAAGGAAAAACACATAAGTACTGTACCTTAAGCATCAGTAGCTGAATTTTAGACTTACGTTCGAAGATGGTATCTGGAATCTCCATATTTACAGTAGATAAAAATCTCAGGAGTTTGAGGGATACATCAATGAAACCAAGTTCCCTAGTTGACAAAGACACATTATGTCAAGTGTTTCTTTGTCTTAAGAAAGGAGGTGCCCAATAATCTAACAAACTTTGACATAATATTATAATAAACTGCAAAAATAGCACTTCAACAAATCCTGCAATTGCAAAGATATAATTGTACAGGTTCCTTAAACATAAACTGCCAAGTTTTAGCAGGAAAAATGCTCAAGAAGGATTTTTAGCAGAGTTTCCAAATAAATCAGTCACTAAACTCTATGACCATTGTTTACTTAATTAATTTGTATTTACTGAAAGATCCCCCTCATGCTGCTTTGTGATGTCGGGGATACCTGAGCAGACTCTGGTTACGTATACTCTGGACACAGGAGTTCCTCTGAGCTCTGAAGCACTCTGCGGTCAGCTGGAGCTGCAGGGTAAAGGTCTGCACATCCTCACTGTCCAAGCCGGCAGCCTGCAGCTCTTCACAAAGTCTGGTCAGGACCTTCACAAGAGTGGAGAATGTCTTCTCCTCCACAGCATCTCTGACAACGACAAACAGGTGAACAAATACACAATATTCATTTCATTTGCAGTACTCTCACTGGGAGACCACCAGATATAAAACACAGATGTAGTTAATAACGCGGTATTTGCACTACATTAGCTGGATCTTGCGTGAAACACTGTCTTTTTTCCATTAAGAAAAAAATAAAAATGAAGTTCACAATTTGAATCCAAATGTGCGGGATACTCCTGTGCTACAAATTCTACAGAAGGGAGCATAATGTCACGTGCACAGGCCGTTAAATTTTAATAAGCAGAGTTAGCTCCTGCACAGGAAAAACAATGCCAGTAATGCTTAAAAATGTGCTTTTAGTACAAAACCACGTACTGAAGCTATACTGCTGATATGTGTTAGTTTTGTTTTTTTATGCTGCAGCGACAATTATTAGGTCTGAGTTCAGAAACCGGGCGTGCCGTTATATTTGGCTGTGCGTAGTTGACAGTTGGGTATTTTCAAGTTACTGCTAGCTTAGCCGGACCGCACTGATACGGCCCATTTCCGTATAAAACATAAATAAATTACCCAGACCTCACCTGTATTCGACATCCCGCAGCGCAGCTGTAAATGTTTTTAAAGTCTGCAAGTGTTCAGGTCCGTGTTTTTCATTTAAAATGCCAGCGATGGACGCTGAGGTCCCCAAAATGATGTCGGTGGAAGCTGCCATGTTTGCCTGTTTCACGCTTGTGGGCGGGACGTCCGGAAAACTCTTTAAGACATTATTGGTTCAAATCAGTATGGGGCGGGGACTGAGCATGTGCTGCTGTTTTCTTGTTGAAGAAGAGTCTCCTAGACTGCTGTGTAATGAAGGCTGTGACTGCAAATAGACTCTACAGAATGAATTTTCATGTGTTTTTGGATAAAACTGTGGGTAAAAATGACTTAACTATTCTGTGTTTCACTGTAATGATTTGATTAAGCACTTAGCACTGAGAAAGACAGAAGTAAAAATAGAACTGATGAGAGCCATCAAGCTTCTGGAGACCAAGGTTATTTTAGTTAACTAAAAAAAGGTACAAACTAAAAATACATATGAAATAACATTTTAGTTGACTAAAATAAAACAAATAAAACATAGACTTAAATGTAAAACTAACTGCAATTATTTTGTTTTCTTGGAAAACTAACTAAATTTGTTTGTTTTTTTTAAATAGAGAGACCAAACTCTATTTACACTAGTCTAATTTTGTACCCATTATAACCTCCCTAAAATTGCTATAGGATGCAGCTGCATTCACATCTCAAATCCATTCACCAAAACCAACATTTGAAAAGTTCAAATGTCAATCCATTCAACCCAGATAGTTTATAGAACAGCTACTGCAACTGCAGCTGCAAAGCCGCAAAACAAGCCTTTGTGATTTCCATGTAGAGTGGCAAATTTTAGATTACAGATCCATTATGGTTCTCCCTTGTATTTCCACTGGCCTGGAACAGCACAGCAGTGGTGAAAAGCAGCTCGCTGCTGAGAAGAGTTGATTACGGATGGTAGGAAGCATCCACCTCAAGCAATTTGTCAGCCTTAAAATGAGGCAATGAAAGAAGCAAACATTCCCTTTATAGAATTCCCATTATTCATTTTTCAAGTGGAATAACTGGAAATATCCTCACAAACTGGAAATGCTGTGGCATGATCGGGGAATCTGAAGAGTTGAGTTACAGGAAAAACAGGACATCCTATCAGGGTTCAGCCATTCTAGAAACCTCAGTAATGTTAACTAGACAGCGGCTGGTTTAGTCTGCTGTGGCAGACGATCTAGCTCTCTCGGAAAAAGAAAAAACAAAAACATCAAGACAATCAACCACACACACAGTTTTTATTATTCACAGATGGTCGGGCATTTTTCCTGTACAAAACACAATCAGCGTTGTTAAATGAAACACTTTAATACCAAGTGAATCATGTCGTATTTGGTCTTCCAAGACAGAGAAAAATGCAAGGAGAAATGAAATGGCTCCTTGTGTCGAGCAGCAGTTTGTCACAGCGGCACTCACGACAGCAAACTGAGCTGAACCTAAACACAGCGCACAGTGGTTAAGGAAATTATGAATGTTTATTTGCACCCTGATGGTCTAATACCAGAGCCTGTTTCATTCCACTCTTGTAAAATCCATGTTTCAACACATCTGGCATAGCGCTAACAAAGGAGAAATTCATTTGTGGTGCGAACATTTTCAGCCATGCGTGAAGTGTGGCTCTGTGAAGACGTGCTTCAATTCAGACATTCGTGGACTCAACATTATGTAACCTTCTAATTTTCATCCCCCCGAGTGCTCTAATTTGTGGTTTTGAGTGAAAGGCTGCGGTTGAATAGTTATTTGCTGCTCTGAATGAATGAAAATCTCTGTTATGTGACATACATGAAAAAAAAGTAAAAGTATTTAGGATACTGTAGTGTTAACACAACACAAAATAGTTTCCTTAAGGCACTTGATATTGTAAGGTAAAGACAGCTACAGTAATACAGAGAGAAACCCCTCAGGTGACCCCCTATGAAAAAGCACTTGGCAGCAATGGGAAGGAAAAACTCCCTTTTAACCAGAAGCAGTCTCCAGCAGAACCAGGCTGTAGATGGAGCATGCCCATTCACGTTCTGTTAGACATCACCTCTGCTGACTGGGGTCACTCAAGTGGACTTCTCTAGCACATTTGTGGTGGTGGAGCCTTTTTTTAAAATCAGCTTCTGTAAAATTATATTGATTTCTGTGCAGTTTATTGTGTAAACACCTAATCCAAGAGGTACTTAGCATCTCTGGGTATCCTGTTATGAAATGATGATGTATAAAACCCTGCTTCTGGGTTCAAACTACACTGTGTTCATTAAGGCTGTTGTCTTTTTAATGTGTTTTAATGCTTTATATTCTTGAATTCAAGAATTGGTCAAAATCCGCCTGTACCGTACACTGGGATTCCCCATTCTTATCTATGGGTCGTAGACCTGGGTCATCCTCAAACACGACCTCAACAAACTTGAGGTCTTCCAAACGCACTGTTTGCATCAGATTCTCCGTGTGTCCCTCCGTGATAGTCTAAGCAATGCGTGATACGTAGTCAATGTCACCAGCAGGCCTCAATGGAAGAGCTGATTAGGAAGCGACGACTGCAATGGTTTGGCCACATCTGCCGCATGAGCAACCATCGCCTGCCATACCGCCTTTTGATGCAGCAGCATCAGAGTGAGAGTGATGAGAGACCTCCAAGAAGACTTGGATCAAGCAAATTGAAGATGATCTTAAACAACAACGTCTAACCCTCAAGCAAGCAAAGGTGAAGGCAAGAGACCACAAGACCTGTAAGTGCATCGTTGATCAAGATGGAAACCCTACGACACCCACAGCGACGTATTGGCTTCGTGGACAACCTCCCTGCCAACCGCCAGCTAGGGACAAAAGAAGAGGAAGAAGAAGACGAAAGAATGCTTTATATCTTATTCGATTTAATCTGAACAAGCCCCCTGTGGCTTGCTAACTAAGCTTGCTAGCATTAGCTGACAACATACTCCACCCTCTGCTCTAAGGACCCACTGCACACCTCATAATAACTCATGTTCAGAGACTGTAAAGTGTTAATTCAGTATGTTCTCAAGCCATTTGTAAGTATTTTCGAGGTTCAGTGGACCACATTTTCCTGTTGGGGAATGTTTTTGCAATGGAGGTGAATGCTTGGTACGCAACAGTGTTTAGGTGGTATGTGTCAAAAATGCCAGAACCCATTGCTTTAGTAAATTGCTAGCGCTTTTAATGTTGTGGTCAATGGCTTTATTTATTTATTTATTTATTTATTTATCTCAGCTCAGAAGCAGAATTCAGAGACGAAGGCATGGATGGTTTCAGAGTCACCTTCAACACAAAGTTCTTGGGACCAGTTATAAGATTCTGCTGGATTTCACCTGAGTGATTAGTGACAGATTTGAATTAGTAAGTTTTCAGTTTATATAGTATCTAAATGTAAAAATAGACCATAAATGCACAGTTGATTGAAAAAAAAAAAACCCCTATATATTATAGAGAACTGACTGCCATTTGTAACCATAACTGTCTTTCCTATACAATCGTGCTTGTTTGAAGTACTTCACCACATCGAAAGAGAAGTGGTCATCTGCTTCCAGGTTCTCAAAGAAACACCACTGGCACCTTGGTAAAGGTTAACCTCTAAAGCTGTCCTGAGTACAACTATTTGTAATGCAAAAAGAAGGTTTAAGGTTTTTAATAGACTAAAAAAGCAAACCACAATGTGCATTCAGTGTTTTACACACATTTTTACATTATGATATAGAAACTGTTCTGCAGATTGAGACAAATGTTATCTTTAGCAGAGTCATGATGCTTGCAAATAATTTCCTGGATTAAAGTTCCTACTTCTTTAATAATATGATACCAGACACCAGAGACACACACGGTTTCACACATAGATGAAATGTATTTTTGCTCTACTTTTCTTTACCCTCCAGTTCAGCACAGTCTCTGAAGGTTGGCAGAGAGATGAGGTTAAAAACACAGTTGGTGTCACATGGCTGGCAGGCCTTAGCACATCACAGCGACTGAGTGGCTGTGATACTGTCGGACCTAAGTGTGACAGAGAGGAGCCATCAGTAAGAGACAATATCCAAGGAAAAAGTGGGATCTGTAATGCAATCTGAGGGACATGTGTGACTGATACAGAATTCAAAAGTCATCATATAAAAAGACTTTAACTAAAGCCCCACAGCCGCCTTGAGCAAGAAGAACCTGGCAAAACCTGAATAGTCCCATAGACCTCTATGGTAAGCCGAGCAATGGGCGCCTTAAAAAGAGGCCAAACCCTGATTCCAAACCCTAGAATCAAGTGGGTGAGGGTTCCCCTAACGTGAAGACAGTGGTGCTTTTACAACACGACCTCAAAAACTGTAGAGGGAGCTGAGCCATGTAATTACAAGCAAGCAGGTGAGTCCAAGTTGTTCGCTCCGAAACGGGGCCAAGCCACAGAAATGATTGTGTGGTATTCCACACCACTGCAGTGCCACCAAGGAAAAACAGGCAGAGAAAAATTTAGAAGAGGGTATGTAAGAATGAATGTCATTTGTTGTGATCCAATGGCACATTCGCATTTCTGAGGAAGAAAAGGAAACCGACTCAAAATCAGCAACTGAATCAGCATTAAGGAATTAAGGCCACCACAAGCAGGTAATATTACTTTTTCCATGCAGAAAACTATATTTTCCATTTGTTTCCATTTTTGGAAATTGTTATATAATCCAAAGATATTGCAGAATTACACTGACATATATTTCATACCTTGGCACTTTCAATCAGCTTCACATGCACCAAACCTCGAAAACCAGCAGGAGGAAAGTGGAAGAGGGGAAAATTTGTCTGGTTGCATTTATTCAGCTGACCAATGCAGCTACTGGGCTTTTGGTATCAATTACAGCAAATTAAGTGATAGCCACCCAACACCAACACTAAAAGGATCATCCATCAAATGAGTTAAAATGCTGCTCTACCACTAATTGAGCCCACCATTTTGGCTGGGCCCCAGGTGCCTATAAATAAGAGCCACGCTTATTTTTCTTGCATTCCTCTAAGGCGAGGCCTCTTTGATCTTTTGGCCACTTGGAAGTGATCATCGGAAAAATTGGTTTCAGGGTTCAAAATGACCACAGCCGAGGAAGAATGAGTACTGAGAGGAATTAAAGCCAATGTGTATCTGTGTGCTTTAAATGTTGGAGAGCAAAAAGCGACTTTAATCTCGTAGCTTTAATTTCAAACACAAAGAGTCGGGTGTATAAATGTATTAAAAGGAAACTTTGTGTATGTGAGATGCCATCACTACTTTATGAATATACAAACAGTATTCACATGGTGAAGGGCAACTTAAAAGCCCCATCTAGTGGTCTATGGGGTCTCCTAATATTCTAAAAGACATGTAACAAGAAATCTCAGAACAAATATCAAGATTACAAATAATTTAAAAATCTGCTTTGCTTTCTCACTAAGAGTAGGGGGAAAATGGATATAATTCCAGTGTGTCCAAACTGTAACAAATACGCTTGCAATCCTCATAGATTTTTCAGTTAAATAACAAATTGTTGACTTATGGAGGGTTTATGTGACCGTTAGTTTTGGTCCTGTGTCTTTCTGGGGTTTTTTATGTTACAATTACCATGTTTTCTTTTGGTGCTTGCTTTTCTTTTGTCGGTTCGTTCTACTACCCGTCTTTCTACTTTTTTTGGGTGACTATCTGCCATGTTTTCCAAAGTAAACCACGAACGGGTGTATAGATAGCCCATCCTTTGTATAGACGGTCCAACCGAGTCTTAGTCTGTCCTATATACCAGCCTGTGCTATTTTGTGGAGCAACCTGAAGGACTGAAAAATTAAGCTAATCTGGAAGGGTCAAAAACTTTTCCTCGAATGGCCACTTAATGCTACAGTCGGGAAAATAGTGGTTGAAGATTGCACCATGACCAAAACTATTGACCCAGTGTATAATGAACTTACAATCTGGCTATGCCTTTGAAATGGTTACTTCGATGACTGTGACCAGATCTGCAACCACTCGTCAGTTGCTACTTTCAGAGCGACTTTGATGTAATAAGATGGGAATAACACAGAGTCAGTCTGCTTTTACTTTGTGATTGAATGGGTCAAGTTTGAAAATTACATACAAAGTTTCTGTTAAAGACTGGACGATCCTCTTCTTGCTTATAAATTCAGATAAAATTGACCCCACTGTACTCGGCCCTAAAAATCTTAGAAACATGGTGTCTAATCAGATGGACATGGGCAGCAACAACACTCAGGTAGGCTGTGTTTAAATGACAGAATGATTAACGGGGGATCCAAAATGTGCCAAGAAAATAATAATAATAAAAAATAACACACCATTAAACCACCATCACCAATCTAAACCAGTGATACAACAATTTTCTTAGCATGGAGATGGTGGTTTATAAAAGATTCGATTACAATCTACAACACGCGCATTTCAGAGTTGCACCCAGCATGGTCTTCTGCTGCTGCAGCCCATTTGTCCCTTTTGTAGATTTAGAGATGCTTTTCTGCATGTACTGCAGTAGACAAATGGCTCGTCGGTTCATAGCTCCAAAACATGAACTCTAAAATGACAACCAACAGATTATCACAGAGGGACGCAAGCACAAGCCAGATGTTCATGTAGCCCTGTTTATTACAAATACTGTAAATTCAGGTATTTTTATGCTCAACATTGTTAAGTTATTTACAGTATGCTTGATTAGTAATAAAGTAACAATATAGGCGAGAATATTAACGCTAATGATGTTGTGTCAGTTTTTGAGCCATTCTCATCTTGTAGAGCACAATTTGTAAAACATGACAATGACGACAGATTCTGACGTCTGAAATCTGAAGCATTTTTTTCTTGATACCAACAACAGAATACTGCTCTGTGGAAAGTGGAAACACAAGAGATGGTTTGACTGCAATCAATGTGGGACTTCCTTCTGTACAGAAACTACAGTACTTATTTGTTGCATACGTAGCGTTAATACCATACTAAAACAAAGCCTTTGCATTTTAACATTATTTGATCATGAAGGTAAAAGCCTAAACAGAAATGTTAGCATTAACACATTCTACATGCATTACCAATTTAAACTTTTATTTTTGGCTGCTTTCAAAATACATCATTATTTTGTACAGGTGACGAGCAACGTGACGACTGATAACCTGTACATATTGAACAAAGAATGTCATTTATGTGCTTTTCAGTGGCATCATCACTGAATATAATCTTTTACAAGATATCAAATGTCCATTCAGAGAAGAACACAGAGCTTTTTAGATCTTTGCTGTGGATCTAAAGCATAACTGCTACTAAAGCCCATTTAGTACAGCAGTTCTTTTCCTATTAAAATCCCAACTATAAATAATAGCTGAGCAATCTCTATAAACTATGCTAATCCGCACCATTCCCATCAAATAAAACATAAATAAAAATACAATCGTAAAAACAACATTCATACTACAAAACACAAACAAACAAAGGCATGATTGCAGCAAATGTAGGTCCCCACTGGGGCCCCTTCTGTGGAAGACTGGACTCATCCATCGTCATTATCAACAGTTCCTCTTCCTATCTGCTGTACATCCATCTATCGCTTCTCCTTGGCTGTGTCCACAGAAGCAGACGTCTCCTGCGGAGCTTCAGGTGGCTCTGTTGTTGTGTCCGTAGTAATCCGAGGTTTTACCTCTTTTGTGGAGCTGGAAGCTACTCCGTCTTTTGTGTCGCTCTGAGTTGCTGGAGAGCTTTCCGCCTGTTTTACAGCAGCAACATTTTCCTGCTTTACTTCGTCTGCAGGAGGTGCGTCTCCCTCTGTGGCAGCTATCGCTTTGCCCGTCATCTTCTCGCTCGTTTCAGCGTCCGACTTTTCCTTTGCTGCTGGTGTTGTTCTGTCTTCTAGAGGAGATGTGTCTTCCTCTACTGGGGGGATCCCCTTTTCTGCAGGGCTTTGTGGCTTATCTTTAACGTCAGCCGCACCGTCCTCCATCATCTCCTCTTCCTCGTCTATCTCGTCCTCTAAAGGGGGGATCATCTGTTCTTCCCTCCCACCGGGGAAGACCCTGTCTGGGTAAATGAGCTTCAGCTGCTCCTCGAAATAGTCCTCCAGGTACAAACCCGCACTGCCGACCTCTGAGGTTGGCTGGTAAAAAACAAAATTTCAGTTAAAGCAAAATAAAGGAAATATCAATTAAATAAAGCATGACTGGCATTTACAAAATAAAAAAAAATACATAAATCAGACCAACCTTGTAATACTTAGCACAGTTGAAAAATATGAGCCTGACATCTGCAACAAAGCCCTCAGGACTGACATAACTTTCACCGTCTTTTGCCTTTGACTCCAGCTTCCTCTTTACTATTGACAAATCCATCGGGGTCTTTATAAGTTCTTTGTACCGTCTCGTCTCCTACGTTTAGAAGAAGAACAATAAAAGTTGAGCACCTAATCCAAGTGTTGTGTGAAACTCTCTCAAAAGTTATGAATCACTTTCATATGAGAAGATAGTTACAACAGAATTTATATAAAGTTACTGAGAGTGGAATGAGTAAAATTAAAAAGTACACGAGAAAAAAGTAACACATTGGCAAAAGTGGGAATAAAAACCCCACTTATTATAGTAAATAAAAATTTATAGATTTTTTTTTGCCTCATTTTACTTGAAATAATAGCACCGTAAAATAACATATCTAAAATAAAATAACATAAATAACATATCAGAATGCTCTACAGAAGTTTTGACTGAACATTGAATGCATCTTACTGAAGGAGAAGCTGGCTGCTGGAAGTCGGTGCTGAAGTCGTTGCAGAAAAGACGAAGAAGCAGCCTCTCACATTTCTAGATTTAAAAAAATGTAAAACTTTGTGTAAAGTTTAAAAAACAAAACGGTGAAAATGTGTAAAAATGTAAATCTTACAATTTAATTGAAAAATGTACAAAGTACAAAGACAACACATCAAATATTGATTAAAGAAAAATTCTGCATCACATCACAGTTTAAATAAGGCTAAGTTCACACTGCAGGTCTTAATGCTCAATTCTGATTTTTTGTCTGCTTGTTCACACTACAAATAAAATGCGACAGCAAACGTGCTCTAGTGCATGCGCAAAAGAAGACGTCACACAAGAAGTCTCTCTGTTTAGAACCAGACCAAACAATATTGTTTGACTGATGGCCTTAATATAAAGACTTCGGACTTTACGTTTCCCAATTTTTGCTTTAAGTTATTTTTTTATTTACATAACAATGTAAATAACCTAATAATGATCCTTATTGCTGCTTTAGAGAGGAGCGGTGCTTCAAAGGATAGTTGCAGATTTCTGTCAGAATCTGCAGATTATACAGTACAAATAAAATGTTCACGTTTCTCCAACGTTGTCTTCCCAACAGTTTCACTAACATCTACGCTGGATGGCCAGGATGGATGGCTTTTTATTTTATGTTCACACTTTGGTCAGTGCTAGATGTTTTTTTAAGGCAATGTTGACAGTGATACCCATTTAGGTTGGCTGTGTTTGGAGATGTTTGCCTGATAAAGTTGTTCAGCTTTCACGTCTGTGATTTTAACCTGAGCCATTAGCACTAATATACCACAAAACCATTGCAGATATTAGCTGCTGCACCAACAGTGCACTGGCCTGTCCCCTCTCCTCTTTAGCCTCTATGGAATGCAGTTTCATTGATTTTAAATGATAGTGACCAGAGAGATCTTACATAACTTTGGGTTTAGAAGCAACATTGTTGCTGTCCCTATGAACAGCAACAATGTTGCTTCAGGGACATGAGAACATTATGAAATGCTATTCTGAAGTCATTTAACCATTTTCCCCCCACAGAGCAGGAAATCTATCTCCAATGAGACTTTTAACAGGCTCAGACTTCTTTGATGCTCTTTTTAAATCCAACCTGACCTGCTGCTGTTAAATAACCAAATTATAGTTGTAAGACAGCGGTCCCCAACCCCCGGGTCACGGACTGGTACCGGTCCGTGCGTCGTTCGGTACTGGGCCGCAAGAATTTAGGCTTGGGTGTGAAATTTATGGTTTTCAGGGTTTTAATCTTTATTTTTTTTAATAATTTTTATCATTAACTCAATTTCCCTGGGTCTTTTCCCGTGTGTTATGAATTCATCTTCTGTTTTTTTGGTACCGGTACTGGTTTTATTTCATTTTATTTATCCGCGACACCTTAAAGGCTGGTCCGTGAAAATATTGTCGGACATAAACCAGTCCGTGGTGCAAAAAAGGTTGGAGACCGCTGTTGTAAGACATGTTTTTCATGGCAAGTCAGACCTTTCGTTTTTCCATTATGTACTAAAAAGAAAAGAAACTATGATACAATGCACTAGAAACTCAAACTAAAATCTTTTCAGTTGTAAAACAGAGGGTGCAGGCTGAAGGACTGAAACTAATTCGTGGACATAAATGTAAATGGCAGCTTGATTAGCATACCCTTCTGTCAACAGGTGGAAACTTTTCAGAGATGGGGGCATCCTTGCTGTCACAGTCGTACTCCATCTCGGGAGAGACAAGGTCTCGGCAGAATGAACAGAACCACTCGCCGCTGAGGAAAGATGTACGGTGAAGAAAAGCAGTTAGGAAACGCCCAATGATTGGACACCTGTTGCTGAATAAGATTAACATTTTATCTGCATAGAGCAGCCTGCACAGACTAACAAGCTAACTATGGGCAAGAATAATAACCATGCGCTCAACAGAGAGATTTTAGACTTCATCAATGCCAAACGGAGAAGGGATTTAAGACCAATTTCTACATTTATTCTATAAAGATAAAAAGGTGGAAGGTACAGAATTTTTTTTTTATTTCAGAATGGTTGAAGAAAAAAAATCTGTATTTTATTATGATGTTGATGGTCCAATATGCTTTATATACAACAACTATTACAGGCAATAACCATTTCAACTACACATGGCCTGTGGCCATCTCCCTGTACAACGCATCCACTTAACACACTGTTTGCTGCTACAACTACACATGTTTCTTTTCCAACTATTTATTTATGAGTGACTTATGTATGTATGTATGTATATATATATATGTATATATTGTACTATTCTTAGTTAGTGTATTGTCTGTCTTGTCTTAATGTTGGTTTAAAATGGAGCACTGTAACAAAAAATAATTTCCCCCAGGGATCAATAAAGTATTCTGATTCTGATTCTGATTCTGACAATGTTCAGACCAGCTAAAATAGTCTAACAGAGGTTTTAGGGATGAAATGCACTCCTCCTCATGCACCCTGTCCACCTCTTGTTTATTCATGTGTGTCTATGCATGATCCCAAAAAGGCATCTCTCACCTGGGGGATTCATTCAGAGTGGGAATGTGACAGGCCAGATGAAAAACTTTGGGACACTTGTCGCAGCAGAGCAGTTCTCCTCCGTTCTGACAGACAGCGCACCAGTCCTCATTAGGATCTTCTTCGGGCTCGGCTCTCTTTTCAGACTCTGGCTGCGATTGGGGCTGAGGACGCCTGTCTTTGGAGTCTGATCCAGGGGGTGGTGCTGGTGGGGAGACCTTCTGCAGCTGCCGGGGCTTAGACTGTGCTCCAGTGCTGCTATCTGGCAGGCTAGAGCCGACGCTGGACTGCACCTGTAGGTGGGAGAGAGTAAAAAGGAGCAATGATTTTGAGGCTGAACTAATGTAAAATAGCAGCGGAAGCCAGTGGTATCCCTCAGCCTCCTAGCAGATGCAATAATCCTATGTCGCCTTTTTCTCAAGTTCTGGCATTCACAAACTTGGATGCTCAGTCTTTTACAGATAAGGGTTAAAAATGAAAACATTTTAAATTTGATGCAAGCAACATGCTGCCAAAATCACCACTACTACTGTACTAATACTGCATCCCTGCTCCTTTGTGTTTGGGAAGTGAGACCACCAGCTGTGTTTTTGAGAGCAGTAATGTTTTCTCATAGTTATTTGATAAATGCTCAATAAGTTCAGGCCACTTTTGCCAAAGATTTTCCAATGGATGATAGGTCTGGACTGCTGATAGGCCAGTTTAACGCCTCCAACGTTTACTTTGGAGCCATGCTGTTGTAATATGAGCAGAATGTGTTTTAGGATTGTCTTGCTAAAATTAGGAAGTCCTAAAAAAAAAAAAAAAAAAAAAACACATTGGTGCATTCACATGTCTGAGCATTATGCTTCTCTATACTGTCACACATTCTGGAATTTGAACTTTTCTCCAATGGTGAGCTGAATGCTTTCTCTATTCAGGACAGAAGACTCCTGGAAATGAATTTCAATTCTTGATCTTTTAAAACATGACAAGTTTCCCAGCAGGGATGTGTGCATAAACTGGTAGCTTAAACGCTGCTGCTGTATATCAGTTTTGTCAGAATAAGCTGGCATCAAGGAGATCGAGGTTACTGCTCAGTTGAGTTGGGTGTTGCACATACCAAAGTAACAAGTTATTGTAATCACTTTACATTTTCAGTAATGCAATAATGTACTAGATTCAGTAATTATGCAAAATTTACAATTATTTTCTTACTGGCATTGCAAAAGGTTCTCCAGTTATCTGCACTCTAGGCAAATAAAAAGCTTTTTCCTTCCTGCCCATTTGCGCTAAAGTCAGATGAAGTGCAACGGTCTACAGCGGATATATGGGCATTACTTTTATTTTTACTGTATGAAAGGTGAAATGCAAGCTGCATGCAGAACAGATACAACTGTTTAATACTGCTAACAAAACTCAGTCTCTACAAGCAGCTCCACAAATGGCATGCTAACACAAAGCTTTGTTAAATCTGATTATATGCTGAACCCAGCCCGGCAGCCAGAGCCTGAACTTCAAAAGGTAAAAGCAGTGTTGAGCAGTTAGGCTTGAGTTATTATAGCCTGACTGCTATATTATTTACTTACATTTTCTTTGCATGCAAGACTTACCCTTTGCATTGTCTGGATACCAACAATAGTTTTCAGTGAGTTGTCAATCAGATGCAGTGATTTTCACCACAGATTTTCCTGTTTGTATACTGTATAACTATACACTGTATTTATAATACTGTGTAGTCACAAGCATTCTGTGTTGATTCTCAACTTTGTCTCTTATCCACAGACGGTTTATATTTCAAAAAGAATAACCACCTTTTTTGAAAATGGGCCGGTAATATGTCAAAGATCGATTTTTAATACGTTTTAGGAATGATACATTTGGATCAAAATGGCAAATCTGTAAATATCCTAAGTTTATAAATGCCACTCTTACGAAACGGACTTCGTCGTCGTCCTCAGGTTCGTCCTTTATGACAATAACAGGACCCGGAGAGGTTCTCCTTCGTCGCTTTAATGCAGGAGCTGATGGTGTCTCGGCAGTCTGCTTCCAAGAAGTCGTCCTTCAATACAGATTCCCACAGAGCAGTGTTTGATTTTTTTTTTTAAAGAAAAAAAAAGTCTGCTATACATTCACAGTTAATCCATGATCACAATAATAAACTACAGGATTAAGTAGCACTGTGACAGATGCTCTGCTCACTTCTTACCCTGTGCTTCTGTCTGAAGATGATGGTTTTGCCATGGGGGAATTCTGCCTCCCTCGACCTTTAAAAGGAGGAAATTTTTTTATTTATTTGAAAACCAATCCCAAAATGGAGCTTTTAACTCAACTTCAGACCTTAAAAGCCATTTTTTGTAAATGAAAAGATCAATGTACAGATAATGACCTGCCATGTGATTAAGCATGGCTGTTTTGTCAGCAGTTGCTGAAGCTAGAATAGGAGGGAAATTGGGTTTGGGTACAGAGACAGTGATGGAGGGGACCGATCCACCAGGTTCACTCCTCTTGAGGAAAGATGACTCTGGTAGGCATCTCTAAAGGAAACAACGCCAAACAAAGTTCAGTTATCAGCAAATGCTTTCACTTTCTGGACTTATGTTGTGTCAGACTGAAAATCTTTATGATAACGGTCCTACAAACCTGGTGCAGTGACATCTGTGTAGCTGCTCCAGACATGAGAGGCTGTGGAAAGCGGGAAACACCCTGTGACCCATCTGTAGGTTTAGGGGGGAAGCTGGAGGTATGGATCAGATCTCTCAAAGACTATATGTAGAAAAGACAAGTTCAAAGAACACTTAAAAGACTTAAAGATTTAAAAAAGAAAGAAAAAATGCATCAATTTGTCCCACTGTTTCATTTAGTAAAGGAAAAACAAACACTGATGTACTTAAATTTAACAAAACCTCACAACCTGACGTACCTGAGCAGCTGGGAAGCTCATGTTGTTAAGCAGAGATGATGTGGGGCTTCGAGGGTTGGGGTGGGAACTTCCATACCTGCGTCCTTGCTGTACCATGTTGGGGACACCTTGAGAGGGAGAGGAACCTCCATGGATAGGTCTGGTTGGTGGTGGGGGGCCAGGTAGCCTGACGTTTTGGTGCCATGACCACGAGTTAGGAGGGGGCCCCCTGGGGTGCTGTTGGGAAAGCTTGTCAACCTTGATCAAAGGAGTATTCGGCAAGATTAAAAGGCTACAGTATGTAGAAAAGTCCACGATATTTAAGAATATCTATGACTACATTTCATTCTTAGGCAGCCAAGGACAGCTTGAAAGATCCCTTTACCTGCATCTGGAGCTGTGCGAGTGTGCTCTGTCGCTGCTGAGCTGAAAGTGAAAGAGCTCCAGTGGGTGCTTCTGCTCTGGGACCTGTCTGGTGGTTGGTGATCGGTGGCCTACTGGGGCCTCTTTCTACTACCAGGGAACCTGCCCCAAAAAAGACAAACTACTACATAAACCGAAGACGCAGAACTATTTTTTTTTCTTCATGCAGTTTATGCCACCATCCCCAATATATGGAACCTAAATAACCCAAAGAAGTCCACGAATATTAATCAGTAGGATACCAAATGACTCAATATGACAACAGTCTGAACATCAGACTAATGTCACCATTTCTCTGATTGGATGATGGAGTGACTGAGGCAGCTCTTATGTGCTGATGGTCAGGTAAACTGAAAACAGTGAAATAACTTTAACATTGCCATGGACTGAGAGGGTGATGACCAAGAAAGAAACCTCTCCTCCAAAATCGACACCTTCAGGCTCAACTGAAACTTGCAGCTGTCCATGTGGACAACTTGGACGCTTTCTGGGGAGAAGTTTTATGGTCAGACGAGACAAAGTTTTATCTAATTGGCCTCAAAAACAAGGCGTATGTTTGGACTAGTAAAGATAAGGCTTTCATAGCAATGAACACTGCAGCACTTGTCAAGCACGGTGGCTGCAGCATGATGTTCTGGGACTGTTTTGCTGTCAGTGTTACTGGTTTATTGTACAGATTGGTTAGAATACCAAAGGAGTAGGACTTTCCTACAAATTCATCAACTTCAACTCTGATCATCAGCTGGGTGCTCCAACAGGACAATCATCCCAAACAAGCCATTCCAAATCTGAAATGGATAAAGCAGGCTAGCCTTAAGCTTCCCAAAGCCTCAACTATACTGAAAATTTGTGTACTATGCTTAAAGGCCGGGCCCTGTGCCATGAAATGAACCAATTTAAACGACATATAACAATTTTGCCAAAAACAGTTGTCAAATATCCAGCCAGAATTACGCCAGAAACTTGTTCAAGCTTCTGGTTGAGGTGCAACTTCTTAAGGGACATTTAACCAGATGTTAGTGGGGGGTGTTTATATGTATTTAAGTCTGTATCTATGCCCAGTGTAGATTAGAGAAAATCCGGAATAAATTCAAACTTGTGCGCCCAGTTCTTTTTTTCCCTAAATCGTTAAAGACGGATGCTGTACGAATCATTGCATCCTGCAAAAAGAACAGTTCAAAGAAATCATCAAAACCAAAAATTACCAGTACAGTCATGCCCATAGTGAGTCATCATTAATCATCAATCATGTAAACTTCTGACTACAACTGATGTAGGTTCATGCACGTGCATCAGCAAGATAACAAATGACTCAATACAACAATGTTAATCTTATGCAACATTTACCCAACCTAAAAATTCTCCAGTTTTGAGTGTGGGGGTTGCAGGTTTGTGTTTTTGTCCTTATATGCTTAAGCTGTGCAGAGACTTTTATAAAATATATTTACAGCCACATCTCCACATTTATTTTTTAACCAGTTGTCTTGATGTATGCTCAATCATCCAGGTAAGTAAATCCTAAAATGTTGAATCTGTACACTAGTTGCTCTGTTGTTGTCAGGCAGCTGACAGTAATTAAATACGACATACTATAACTATCTTAATTTATTTGGCACGTTATCTGGATTTTAAAGAAAGGGAGCAAACGATTGTCAAGAATTAGGACCATTCATTCATGATCATCATCATCAAATATGAAAATAAATGTGAGATGAAGGCTCTATGACTACCATGTTTTAAACCATTTTAGACCATAGCTGTAAATGCATAAAATTTACAACAATCACTTTCAGCACTGATAAGCATAATTGAATTTGAACTTTTAAAAACATACAAAAAAAACATCAGTAAATTTGTTGAATAAATAACACTAATGAGCAAAGGTACACATAAAATTTGGAGTTATTTCTGTTATCAAATGCTTGACCATAGAACAACCCAGTCATAACCTTTCTACTGTAGGGTCTTTGCCTCATGTTATAAAGTGTGGAAATCGGGCACTATAAAAATGGATTTGAATTTTTAGGGCCCACATGATCCTTTCAAATGTGCTGTTCTGCAGCCAGTTAGCTTTTGTTCTTGCTACCATCAGTATACATTGCCTCTTATACATGAGAGCAGCTGACAGCCTTACCGAGGTCTACATTTGTAGCCCAGAAACCGGAGCGACACTGGAATCGAACTGAGCTCTGAGGGACGATGGAGGGACTGCAGTGTGCTCTCATCAGGTAATGGATCTGGTAAAGGAGCTAGGAGGAGGAGAAAAAGACAGGGACATTTTAAGGTCACTGAGATTACCAAGTTTTGCAGATAATATTACATATTAGAAAAATGACAAAAACAAGTAATAGCTACAATGTACTTTATAGTGTACAGTAATCCACATTGCTGTTTGATGCTAAAAGTTACACACCAGTCTCTTGCAGTAGAGCAGAGCTGTCCCGCTGTGGCTAGCTGTGGCCCATTTGGTGAAGCTAATGACGTGGTCTAGGTGCCTGCCTAGAGAGTTGACTTCTTCCTGCTGCTTTTTCAAACCCAACTCATGGTCCTTAGTTAAAGCCTGGGGGGAAATGTGTAAGTTTATTTAAAAAAATTAAAATTAAAATTAAAAGAAACCCAGACATCACTACACCTAAAGAAATCAGGTCACACGTACCTCAAGCTGGTTAACCAGAATCTTTCCCTTCCTGTTGATCTCCATTATCAAGTTACAGATGGACTTCTTTATTTCATTAGTTACAGCTTTCCGATTTTCCTCAACTTGCTGCAGTCTGTGAAGTGAAATTCATATAATGCTCACTTTAATCTGGATTTTATTTCAGTCTAATTTTTAAGGGACTTTATTATGCTTTTTCTTTTCCACATGTTAATTTTAAACGATCAGGTCATCGTGTATGCCAGAATTCCCTGTAGCCATAAGCTCCAGATTTAAACAGTGTTTTCTACTCTTGACTCTACGCAGGTGGATGTTGTTAATATGGCCATCTCAAGCACACAGAGCTGGCTGTGAGCACAGCGGCCCCACCCAACTGCTGTTTACAAAGCGCAGCCAATCAAAGGAAGGATGGTTTAAAGGGGAACTGCTAATTTTAGAAAGCGGATCAACTGAGAGTCCGCATTGAGGCCCAGGAAAAGTTAAATAAAGATGACTTGAAACAGCAAGTCACGTAAAGCTACTGGAGTGGAATCCAAGAATATAAATCAAGTGGAAATCCCTTTTAATTTAATTAAAACCAAAATCCTAAATTCATACAGCTCAATTTTCCACTTCAATATTTTTTATGGCAAAACGCTTTATATCTGCAGTGGAGCTAAAACAGGTTCTCTGATCAAGCTCCAGCTGTGCAGAGTAAATTTACCCGCCGTTGATGCAGTTGGATACTTCCTCGATGGCTTTTCTTTTCTCTTGCAGCTGCTGCGTCATGGTCTCGAGACACTGCCTGTGGTTTCTGTATGCATCCTCTAAAAACTGGTAGCTAAACACAAAGATGTTTAAGCATGAATAATCAGGTACAAATAGACACCTGTTATCAAACAACACAACATGGAAAAATTGTGTGTTTAAAAGCTGTGGCAGGCTTAACCACAATGCACTTAATTGTGCTGCAACACCATTGTCTTAAACAGCTATAAACCTACTGTGAATAGAGAAATACATTCTCCATACTTGTGATCTTTGTGCTTAAGGAGCTGACAGTCTCGGCAGGTAAGTCGGTCACAAGTCTCACAAAACAGCTTCAGCGGTTCCTGCTTGTGGATGTCACAAAAGACGGGTCTCTGTGTGGATAGGCTGACAGCATCTGGTGTATAAACAAGGAGGGAAGCGTAACGTCACAGATCAGGAATGTCACGGAGAAGAATCACCATGTTAACAATTACAGGAAAAACAGGTGGCTTTCCTGGAAAGAAAATACCTGGAGACATCTCCTCCTTCTGGCGTATGGTGTGGTCCCTGGTAAACTTAACCCTCTGGTGTGCCTCAATGCACGTGACACACAGAAACTCCACGCACTCCACACAGTAACCTGTTGCCTCTGTGTTGTCATCACAGCTCATGCACACCTTTAAAGACAAAAATCAATGGAAGGGTAAAAATAAAATCAGTTGTGTAGTTACAGGAATGTGGTATCACAATAAAATCAAAGCTCAGGGAAAGGAACAGCTCAGGTTATAAGCTCAACGACTAACCTGCGTGGTTTTCTCCACAGTGCTGCTTGGCACCTCAGCAGAATCCTTTACAAAGAAATTGTCCAGCACATCCATCTCCCAGCACTCTTGTCTGCATACTGGACATCGAATGCCCACCACTGGAGTGAACACAGACATTACTAAAGACATTAGCTCAAAAAACACCATACGAAACACGGCCGCTTAAAACAAAGCTCATCCCTCAGACTGCTCTAAACACTCCATTTCAGACAGTCTGGTTCTACTCTTGATTTTCTCCCTTTAAGGACTTTATTTACAGGATAATGCAGAACTGCATGAGATCTATATGATGTCTAAATAATACTGTAATGAAGACTCTTTTAAATCAACTGATTGTAAAGGTCGTATTATCAGCGCTAATTAAGCCTGTTTCAAAAACAGAAAGAACAGTTTGAAACTGCTGCAGAGAAATTGAGATGACACAGTGGACTTCTAAGGAGTCAGAAATAAATCAAGCATAACTAAAACGAATTTTTCTGCTCAGGAACGTAAGCAAATAGCTGTGATTTGGGATCTAAATCAAAAAATAATAATGCCTGTTTTTTGTAAAATTTTAAAATTCATCCATAACAAGAAAAATTATATTTCAGCAATAACAATATAATTTTGAGTAAAGAGCGTACGCATTCTGGTGGATTAACCATTACAGAAAGATAAAAAAATGATTTTGGTAATTATCACTACTGTTAATTTACGGCAGCTGTTACATAAACTTTACATTGGGTGATGGGCTAATAAATGAGTTAAGCACTCTCTCTCTCTCTCTCTCTCATATATATATATATATATATATATATATATATATATATATATATATATAAATTCGTTTTAGTTATGCTTGATTTATTTCTGACTCCTTAGAAGTCCACTGTGTCATCTCAATTTCTCTGCAGCAGTTTCAAACTGTTCTTTCTGTTTTTGAAACAGGCTTAATTAGCGCTGATAATACGACCTTTACAATCAGTTGATTTAAAAGAGTCTTCATTACAGTATTATTTAGACATCATATAGATCTCATGCAGTTCTGCATTATCCTGTAAATAAAGTCCTTAAAGGGAGAAAATCAAGAGTAGAACCAGACTGTCTGAAATGGAGTGTTTAGAGCATGTATGTGTGTGTTAAAAATTTAATAGTAATGATTGCATTTTTATCTTTTAAGGCTTGTAGAAAGAGCCATTTCAAATATAGGGGGCTGAATTTTAAAAATCAGATATGTTAAAACACATGAGGTGTATTTAAACCATGAAGTTTATTGTGATACTTCAAAAAAATAACAATTTCAATTAGACTTTTCTAAATAGACTTTGTCTCTAGTAGTAACATTTCAAAAAAATTGTGATAATGTTCTTCCCTACTTTCCTAAAATTAATTTTTAAAAATTCATATTTTTATATCACTTGTTTATTGTGTTTATTTATTAAAACTTGGAACTTTTTTGTTGCAATTTTCAAACTCTCATATCTTTAAGACATATTAAAGTGTGCAGCATAATGCTGGAGATTATCTATCAATCTGTAGTAGCTGTTATCCATTTCAGTGTATGTGTGTGTGCGCATGTTTGGGGGAGCGGGGACAGTTGTCAGTCCTAGAGATGACAGCAGGACCAACAAACCTTTCAACATCATTGGCCAAAGTCTAGAGGCTGGAGTGGAGAGACAGCAGGAGTTGAGTCAAAAACTCCTGCCGTGAGTCAATAAGGGACAAAAGGTCATAGAAAACTGCTCTCCTTTATGGACATGGACTGTTCCACTCCATACTGATGCCCGATTTAGACTAGACCCCTTTTAACTCCACGCAGTAACCTTCCACCTAACCCACTGTGCGCCTCCCGATAAATCTAACATTACATGACTACACAGTAATTTGGGGGAATTGATGTGGAATAGCCCACACATAATCAAAACGTCATGGTTTGCTTATCACAGACAAACTTTATCTGTGAGCCAATTTTCCTCACATGACTTGCTGTTGTCAACTTGGCCTTGGGTGTCGCGTCTTGGTTCGGCACTCATGAAGGGGGCAGGTAGGCACCTCTTGCAGAAGGAGTGGAGACACGGCAGGAGTTTGGGCTCCCTGTTGTGAAAGCTCAACTTGCAGACAGGACACGTATCCATGAGCCCGAATGTGGCTTGCTGTTTCAGTCTCTCTTCTTCCGCTGGTAAACTTTCTGCCTCGTTTTCCACGATGATGACAATGTCGTCGTTTTCAGCAGTTTCGTCCATTGTCTCAGTCGCTACAGCTACCCGAGCTTTTCAATCAGTTAATCAACACACTTAGCGTTACAGTCGAAAACAAAGAACAGCTTTTATTCCTCTGACTTAAAGAAGATAAATATTAAACGATTACTGCATTAAAACCAAGGTTCATTCATGCTTCACGCAGTATTGCTTAACTGTACAGCAGCTTTAGTTAACTAAAGTGCATTTCTGTCCTTTAGGGAAGCTACGTTAGCATCGTAGCCTAGTTTTACTGTGCATATGCTAAACGCGTAAAAAAACACTCCATGGTCTGTGGCGGGTCTTATCAAAACAACAGAAAGATAACCGCACACAGTAAATTATTGATTTAAACAAGGCTACACATACTGTGTTCTAAAGCTCACATATTAGCAGGGATTGTCGACTGTCTGTGTATTCGCAGCTAAAAACACATACCATATAATACCCACACGGCACCGCGTTATTTTAACGCGTTTACGGTGTCCTGGTGAGGACAAACTACACATGGAACGACTTGATATTTTGACGAGATATTATAAGATAAGATAAGATAACCTTTATTAGTCCCACACGTGGGAAATTTGTTTTGTCACAGCAGGAAGTGGACAGTGCAAAAGTTATGAGGCAAAAATTAGAATACAATAAGAATAAATACAGTACACAACTGTACAGAATAGAATAAAATAAAATACTATATACAGTAGAATAAAATAAAATAAATATACAATAAGATAAAAATAGAATACAAATACAAATACTATATACAACTGAGTAAAAATACAACGATGACAGAAAGGATTATTGCACTTAGTATTATTGCACATGTATGGATGTGTGTGCTTGATCAGTTAAAGTCTTTATTATGGAGTCTAACAGCAGTGGGGAGGAAAGACCTGCGAAATCTCTCCGTCCCACACCGTGGGTGCCGCAGTCTCCCACTGAAGGAGCTGCTCAGTGCTGTCACAGTCTGCTGCATGGGGTGGGAGATGTTGTCCATCAGGGATGACAGCTTAGCCGCCGTTCTCCTGTCACTCACCACCTCCACTGGGTCCAGAGGGCATCCTAGAACAGAGCTGGCCCTTCGGATCACCCTGTTCAGTCTCTTCCTGTCCCCAGCAGAGATGCTGCCGCCCCAGCAGACCACGCCATAAAAGATAGCAGAAGCCACAACAGAGTCATAGAATTTCTTCAGGAGTGGGCCCTCCACTCCAAACGACCTGAGTCTCCGCAGCAGGTACAGCCTGCTCTGCCCTTTCCTGTAGAGGGCGTCTGAGCTATGAGTCCAGTCCAGTCTATTGTTCAGATGAACACCAAGGTACCTGTAGCTGTCCACAGCCTCAATGTCCATACCTTGGATGTTCAGTGGTTGCAGTGGAGAATGCTTGTGCCTGCGGAAGTCTACCACCAGTTCCTTGGTTTTACTGGCGTTGATCTGGAGGTAGTTCAGCTGGCACCAGTCCACAAAGTCTTGGGTCAGACCTCTGTACTCCTTGTCGTCCCCATCAGTGATGAGGCCGACTATTGCAGAGTCATCAGAGAACTTCTGCAGGAAGCACTGGGTGGAATTGTGGGAGAAGTCTGCAGTGTAGATGGTGAAGAGGAACGGAGCCAGAACCGTTCCCTGTGGGGCCCCCGTACTGCAGACGACCCTGTCCGACACACAGCCCTGAGTCCTCACATACTGTGGTCGGTCGGTGAGGTAGTCCAGGATCCAGGTAGTGAGGTGATGGTCCACTCCAGAGTTCACCAGCTTGTCCTTTAGAACCGAGGGAAGAATAGTGTTGAAGGCACTGGAGAAATCAAAGAACATGATTCTCACAGTGCTTCCAGCGGTCTCCAGGTGAGCGAGGGAACGATGTAGGAGGTGAATGACGGCATCATCCGCTCCAATGCCAGGCTGGTAGGCAAACTGAAGTGGGTCCAGTGATGAGCTTATTAGGCGCCGAAGCTTATGTGGCTTATATTAACCCTCTACTGCATAGTTTTGCCCTGAGGCAACAAACCACATTTTCATGCCTTACACTGGCCCTTCAAACAAACAAAAAAAACTTTCTTTTTTTAAAATTTTTTCTCAAATAATGCTACCAGGCACATATCTTTCCAATAAAATGATGAGTTGAAGGTGGTGTGACTTTATTTTTGGGGCGGGGAGGACCCCTTTCTGCAAGCTGCACTCCATGAGAGGCATCTCCATTAGGAGGCAAGATAAAGATAACTATTTTACATGTTTATAGTGAAATAAATGTATATAAAAATACTTGTATGTGCATGAATATGTTAAGAAACATATTTGATTGTTTGTTCTACTTTTTAAAAATTATTTATACAGTAAAACTGTTAATTTTCATTTGTTGCCTCAAGGCAACACTGTGCAGTTAGCCTAATTTTTTTCAGGCAATATAATGCATTAGCATATGTGTGTAGAGATGTGTTTGTGTGCATTTATATGATCATAGTCAATGTGTTTTACTTTGCAATCTACTCATAATTACAGGACATTGACGTAAAAACCTTTTATGGAAGGAAACCAAGGGAATGTGCACTTTCTGTCCTCAGAAAGTGAGGACAGTGAGCTATCATAGAGTGACAGTGAAGTAGAGGAGTGGGTCCTTGAATCAGGTTTGACGGACACTTAGGAGCTCAGGGGTCAGTTGGTAAAGTAACTGTGTCTGTGTGTGTGTTAGTGTGTGTGTGTGGTCGTGTATTACTTATTGTTGTGGGGACACAAATTTGTTTACACACTCACATTGTGAGGTCTCGCCTACTTTATGGGGACAAATTGCAAGGTAAATCATTCAATTTCAATTCAATTGTCCCCAAAAGTGATGGAAACACAACGTGTGTGCGTGCATGTGCATGGGGTTAAGGTCAAATGTTGGATGTATTTTGGTGTTTCATTGTTCTGTGAAATGTTTACATTGTTTATTTGTTGCTTATTTATTTGTTCATCCTTGTTGTACTTATAAAACTTATTATAGAATAACTTGGTGTTTGACTACCCTTGTCGCACAGTGTTGTCTTGAAGCAACAAACCAATATCTGTTTGGAGGGGGGGGCAGGGTGTCAAATTTTATGATTTATATACTATTAGGCAGAGGTGTGGACTCGAGTCACATGACTTGGACTCGAGTCAGACTCGAGTCATTAATTTTATGACTTTAGACTTGACTTGAAAAAATGTTCTAAGACTTGTGACTTGACTTGGACTTTTACACCAATGACCTGAGACTTGAATTGGACTTGAACCGGTTTACTTGAAAAGACTTGATATTTTACCCCAAATATAAAATTTAACATGCATATTATATAGAGATTGAAAATGTGACGTCATTCACGGGTAGAACCGCAAAGGATTCTGGGAACTCGTGGCAAGCGGTACTAGCGCACGCAGGCTTTCAATTGAAATCAGTTATACAGCGATAAAAAGAAACAAAAATGTCAAGAAGCCGTTGTATTATTAACTGCAATAGCCGGTCGCATGACAGCCACGGGAAGCCGACGGGTAAAGAGATCGGTTGTTATCGGATTACGTCGTTGAAGAGAAATTGTTCAAGCCATGTTTCCGAAGTAACAAAGAGGCGACGGATGGCCTGGATTGCAGCCATTCAAAGATCAAATATAACGTCCCAGAACACTCCAGCTCACAGGTTAGTCTGCTCCAAGCATTTACACGAAGGTCAGTGTTTTTTAGTAGTTAATACGTCATTTTCATAACATAATTAGTGATATAGGTTACAAGCAAGTCTGGCGCTGAACAGAAATTGTCGCGCTATGCTCCTTTATTTATTGTGCATAAATAGTGAATTGTCCTGACACAATATTGCGTTTCGCTTCTGTTATTATGGTACATTGACAAAAACATATACTTTTATTCACAGGATAAAACAGGTTTTTTGTATCACTAATTGCCCAGTGCGATTACAGCATACAATATTATTGTCACTGCTACATTTCTGTGATGGGTACCAGAAATTATTTCCACTACTAATTAATTACCGTTGAGCTCAAAGGTCCTATTAATAAACGGTTAAGGAATGTGTATTTATGACGACGATTTGTGAGACTGGTAAACTTATGATACGTACGATGGTCTTTACTTTCTACACGGTGCATTTCAAGGTCCTGTACCCATCTGTCGGTAAACTGTACCTGGGCTTGTTGCAGTGACCTGAAGTTACTAAACTTCATGAGTGTATGCACTCACTCCAAGAACCGTATGATTATAAATATGCACATAAATATGCTAAGATGAGATAGCTGACTTCATCTAACTAGCAAATGTTGTCCAGGCTACGTTGGTGATACAGTTTTTTTTAATGTGCATGATATTTTTGTCATGCGATTTTAAAGCTGGTCCTACAACCGCATCCAAGAATAACATGCAGCTTATCTCAGAACTGTCGGTGAAAATTATTCTTGGAGCTAGGTTTAATTGAGCTGCATTTTAAAGAGGTGCAATTTCACAATTTGTGTATATTTTCTAAGTTCACTATTTTGTCATGTGTTGAGAAAAACACAGATTTTAAAATTACATGGTCTAATATTTACATTTAGCATAACTGCAACATTATTTTTTCATTTTTTTTTTTTAAAGACTCGAAAGGACTTGAAATTCAAAGTTTCAGACTTGTGACTTGACTCGGACTTTTACACCAGTGACTTGAGACTCGACTCTGACTTGCCTGACATTACTTGAGACTTGAGGATAAAGACTTGAGACTTACTTGAGACTTGCAAAACAATGACTTGGTCCCACCTCTGCTATTAGGGACCCTAAAGCTCCCCCAAAATAGGGAGAAATATTTTTTTCCCCAAAAATTAAAAAGTCATGCAGTAGAGGGCTAACATGGCAAGTTACATTCAAAGGTAATCTATTACAGATGTTTGAGGTTATCCTTGAAAGGCATAGATACAAGAGTGTGCACCTGGGAGTGCTTTTGTGGTCACAATGGCCTGCCATGCTGTGGTTATTTGATGATACTTGCTCTGTCCCATAGTTGTGAGTTTTCTGTTTGTTTGTTTTTTGTTTTTGTTTTTTTGTTTGTTTTGTTTTTTTCTTTCTTGCTTTGTGTGTTTGTTTGTTTGTTTTTTTTGTTTGTTTCTAATTTAAAAATGAAAATAAAGCTTAGGAAAAAAAAGGTATTCTATTAATGTTATTATTGTTTTTATTGGAAAAAAAAACATTAGTATAAGTATTAGTATAAATTAATATAATTTCCAGGTCAATCATAAATCAAAGACTTTTTTGTACAGTTGTCATTATAGTATTGTATAGTTAGTAATTAGTACCCTTTTATCCCTAAATTTAGCATATTATTTGTTGTAAATCCTAGTTTTATATCTCTTGGAGATATATCTTTTATATACTTATATAAATGCACCATAGGGGGCTTGGGGTGAAACAGCATTTCGGTACACTGTAAACTGTGTATACTCATGTATTGACAATAAAGATCTTGAATCTTGAAAGACTTTTCAATACTAGGCAGATGGGATGTACCACTATGAGGGTGGAGTGGAATAGTCCCATTGATAATACCCTTTAATTTCCCTCTCACCTTTTGGCTTTCAACACCGTGTCACCTGAAGAACTGGGCCCTATTTCAGGAAGCCGGTTTAGTGCAAACTCTGAGTAAGTAAACCCTGAGTTAACGAAAACTCTGGGTTTTCGGTTTCACAAAGCGAGTTTAGATTAATTCTGAGTGAGTTACTATGACGACACACTCCGTGAAGCTAACCTGCCCCCTAGCAGGTTTACTTCAACTAATCCTGACTTTCTCCGCCTCTGTGTCGGAAACCTGACTGTAGGAAGTGTCAGACATGGCGTGCCCCTTCCTTGAAGAGCCAGTAGATGTTGAAGCCCAAATTCTCCGCAGAGCTCTCCGCCGGGAGAGAGTGATTAGAGCGCGTTTGGACATTTTATCATTTCCTGATGATTTCCTGTGTGAACGTTACCGTTTCTCAGCACAATCTATAATTCATTTGAATAACATCCTCAGGCTTAATATTACTCATGTGACACATCGCGGACATTCTCTCAGTTCTGTACATATTATTTGTATTGCACTTCGTTTTTGCAAACGGGAGCTTTCTGTATAATATTGGTGACGCTGAACACGTTTCCAAGGCTACCGTCTGTCGGGCAGTCAGGAATGTTACAGTTGCACTGAAACGTCTCCTGTACTCGTTTGTGGTGTTCCCCGGTCATAGACCCACACGATTTATCAAAGAGGGATTCCACAAAATTGCAGGTATCAGGATGAACAAAACTTAATTCATGATGTGGTGATACTTGAACTACTACTTAAATTTTACATTTATTCTCACGGTTCCCAGGCATCTGTATAGATGGCACTCACATTCCAATCATTGCTCCTTCAGTAAATGAAGGAGACTATGTGAACAGGAAGTCTTTCCACAGCATTAATGTACAGGTACATAGTTCCCTGTAGCATTTCAAACTAACAAATTATTTCATTATAGTAATGGATGCTAATTTGTGTTCTCTGCACTGTGAAGATCATATGTGATGCTGCCAACATTATCACAAATGTGGAAGCCAACTGCTCAGCCTCTGTGAGTGGTGGTGGTGGAGGACCCCCACCTGTTTTTCGGGCCTCCGCTTTTTTCTGTTGGCTATAACGGGTAGAGATGGACCGATCCGATATTACGTATCGGTATCGGTCCGATACTGACCTAAATTACTGGATCGGATATCGGAGAAAAATAAAAAATGTAATCCGATCCATTAAATATCACGAAAGCACCTCACAAAACTTGCAACACGCCTTAACTCACCTCAGAACGTTAGCACGTCAGAGCAGTATGCATCACGTGATAGAGCGGCTGTGGCATGGGGACCTGTGGTGGTCTGGATAGCATGTGGAGCTTCGCTAGCAACCCAGCATTTCATCTCTGACAAAGTTATCCCGAGAGAAGTAAAGCAAGTGTGTAAGTCCATCTCTGAATGTAAAGCATTCCTGCGTTAAGCTTAACAAGCGATATATGGAGCGACTGCCTCTCCTGCTGCTACTTCAATCATGAAACTGCTTAACGATCAGCTGATCGGCTTTTCTGTCGCGAGTCCGTCTCTCTAGTTTGTTTTTGGCCCACTTTGCACCAGAAAGAGGAAACCAGCGGCTGAACAACAGCAGCACGTTTAAGCTTGATCAGCTATTGTTAGAATGTATTTAATATTACTTTCTACTCCAGGATCTTTTTCTACGTAGCTGACGCTGGTAACTGTGCAGGGGCGGATCTAGCAAAGTTTAGCCAGGGGGGCCGATAGGGCATTAACAGGGAAAAGGGGGCACAAAGACATACTTTTCTTTCTTATTCTCATTTAAAATGTCTAGCTTTTAATAAATAATTATCTGACACCCAAAGTTTTAATTTGATGCAAAATGAATAGAAGTCCATTACTGTATATAGTAACTATTAAGTCTAATATATATACCCTAGTAAGCTATAGTACTTTTTCCCTTTGGGAAGGTACCATCTGTGCAGTCTGCAATTTTGTTGAAGAAAGATGTTGAATCTATTTAATATTTCTTGAAAAATAATTGATTTCTGTGCATTTTTTTTCACACTGCATCAAATTAAGGTTGATTACGTCGATTAAGCATCATGAGGTGGAGCGTGAGGGGTGGTTCCCTATTTTTTATTTTTTTATTTTTGTTGTTGCTGGGAGTTGGAACCCTATTAGTTAAGTTGCTTAATATTTATGCTAAGTACTCTTTAAAATACCAGAATAGGGAGGATGGTGTAGGTTTAAGTTTATTAGATTGATCAGTATTGCTGAACTATGAAATATTTTTTTTTGCATACAGGTATAACAGAATAGCTTTAGTGTAGTTGTTGTTTTAAACTTGAGTATGAACTTATACAAAATGCAGCAAGATATTTAAAAAACAGTTTTGTTGATTAAAAAACACTATATCGGATTCATATCGGTATCGGCAGATATCCAAATTTATGATATCGGTATCGGTATCGGACATAAAAAAGTGGTATCGTGCCATCTCTAATAACGGGTCACATTTGAGCACACAGAGTAAGCAAATATGTACTTGTAATGTGTTCAGATAATTTCAATAAGTGCTTACAGAGGGGAAATTAATGTAGCCTCTAACTGCAATTGATTTACATCGGACAAACAGACCAAGCACTATGGCTCATAATACAATTACACCTTACCTGTTTGGACTATATTTTTATATTTCATTTTTACTTGCTGCCAGGAACGTTTGGGGCCTGTTGGGTTGCACCTGCGCTCACATCACATCACAAAATAAAATGTGTAAAATAAAATATAATAAAATAACGTGTTAAATGGGTGGAAATCCCTAGATCAATGTTTAAATTAACACTCACGCATTGACTCTGTTGGCTATGTTTTGCCATGCATGCTCCCTTTCTTTGGCAGCTGAGGCTGTGTTACTTTTTTTCTGCAAAATTTGCATGTTATCGGCATATGCTGCCATCAGAATTTCGGCCTCAAGCGCTGTAAAATACATTGACCGCGCCTTCTTTCCCTCCGTCTCCATGGTGACTCGCTTAATCTGTGCTCCACTAATCAGGGCTTTATGTATCCTCGTGCGCGCGCTTAACTTGGGGTTAAAGCAACTCCGCGTTGATTGAACTAATTGTTATCAGCCTTTCTGAAACCGAATATTCCGAGTTGGACAGTTCGGGGTTACTCAACCCTGAGTATCGTTTTTCACTCTGAGTTTTCTAAACCGGCTTCCTGAAATAGGGCCCTGGGGGTAGATAAATTCAGCGTAATCCCATTGTCACTGCCAGCTTTTACCAGTATCTGAAAGCTTAATCCAACATATAATATAGCATATAGTATAGCATTTTAGTCTCATTCATGATGATCAGATAGCGTGTTCACTTCCATTTGTAAATGTTTGTCTTGGTGTCTGGTTGTTCATGTTTTCATGAGCAACAGTTGAGGCACTTTGCATTTGGGAGGAGTTTCTGGCTGAGTAAATAGCAGAGGAGCCAGCCTCCTAGACAGTATTCAAAAGTTCGAGTGAGTGCACAGTGTCAGACATCAAGATCTTTGTAACAAACATTTTTGTTAAACATGGAATTGACAGCAGAAAGTCACTCCATTCCCCTATCTGATGGAAACAGCATACCCTTGATAGGACTGGGAACTTATGCAGATCCCCACGAGGTAAGATTCATGATTTAATTGTATATTGTATATCGTTGTGCATGTGTCACGAAGCAAAAACTAAATGAATAAATAAAAAATAGTGGTAGGATTTTTTTGTTTGTTTGTTTTTCGCTGTGACTTTTGAGTGCTTATTATATTATTATTATGGTTGTTGTTATTTTATTTTATACTATATATTCCTTCCAGTACTACTTCTTCTTCTTCTTATTTTTTTTTTGACAGACTCCTAAAGGAACTGCATATGAATCTGTCAAAATTGCGATCGAGACGGGCTACAGACATATTGATGGAGCATTGATCTATTACAATGAACATGAAGTGGGGCAAGCAATAAGGGACAAAATAGCAGATGGAACTGTGAAAAGAGAGGACATCTTCTATTGTGGAAAGGTTTGCAAAGCATACTTGTTCGTGTGAGCCTCTCCTGTCCACCTTGACTGTTGAACTTTTTTTTTCTTTCTGTTTTTCTGTACACACATTCTGTACTTAAGTAGAAGTACATCTATTACTGTTCAAAACTACTCCAGTAAAAGATGAAGTACTGATTCAACTTCTTTACTCAAGTAAAAGTAAAAAAGTACAGGGTGTTTAGTAGCTGTTTGGAGGACATTTCTATTTCTGTGCAAAGCTAACTTAACCTTCGGCTATGTTAACACAATGATAAAATAATATTAGCAGATGGGAATACAAACTTCAGCCTAAGTTTTTTCCAATCTAAGTATACTCAGCTTGAATCTGAAGAAAAAGAAGTAAAATAAAAAATATATATATCAGTCAATAGATCTAAGAATCATCAGCTAAAATTCATATGAATCTCTGCTACACTTGATGTAGAACTCATGCAAACTCATGAAACCACAGTCACTGTGCACCGGTCACACACTCTTCTTTACTTTAAACCCATCACAGTACACCAAACTAATCTCCAGAGTATTTTCATGTAGTCTTTAAATAGCCTCAGTTTGATTTGCATGTATCATAATATGCAAAAACACAATGTTGGCTCATAGTGACAAAAATCCGTTAAAGCAAATCCGTTAAGGCAAAAGTAACGAGCCTGTTTTACTACTGAAGTGCAGTATAGAAAATTTTATAAAATTTTAACAAATATTTGTGCTTTGTTACTTCCCACCTCAAGAGTTCAGTGATGCATGAAGATCATCAAGACTTTTAGAAATCGAACAACAAGTTCCATTAATAACAAATCCACAAAATCCTCATGTAGGTTATTCAGGGTGAAGCAGGTTGTTTTTCATCTAATTCATTGAAACAAATCCAGCACTATGACGGCATGCACAGGTTTTGGTTGCACCATTCCTAGCATGCATGTTTCTAGATGAGCTTTAACATCTATATCGAGAATGCATGAAAAATGCGTTTAGCAGGATTTCTCTGGGTGTAATTGTTGATGCCAACAAAAAATTTAAAGTTTAAAAATGTGTTTTTTCCTGTCAAAAATGGTGGCCAAAGTGACAAAAAAGTACAACTCCTTTAGTTATTTTAAAGTAAATAACTAATAATGCAAATAAGAAAAAAAGCCAATCTGAATATTATACCAATATTATTTCCCTGAACCACAAAAAAATAAGGAAGATAAAGTAAGTACATTTTGGTTTGTACAACACCTTTCGAGACAAACATTACAAAGTCCCTCAAGGCAAAAGTTAACCAAAAACAAGTCTAAAATGCTTTTGGCCTGTGTGAAACTTAAAAGGTATGGATAACATACGAATCGATAACATATTCATTTTCATGACATACCTTTGAATCTTAAAAAAAACCAAATGCTGAGTTCTGTAGCTTTTTTCTACATTTGTTAACTTTTCTTCTTTTCTTTTGAAGTTGTGGAACACATTTCATCCACCCGAGCTAGTACGACCTACTTTAGAGAAAACCCTGACGACATTACAGCTGGATTATGTTGACCTCTATATTATAGGACAGCCCATGGCTTTCAAGGTATGCACACATGTGAAAACTTAATAACAAGTTTTTAATTTTTACATTTGAATTTCATGAGGTTTTACTGCACCAAATGAAATACTATACTATACTGAAACACTATAATTTTCTGAAGCCAGGAGATGAATTTTACCCCAACGATGAGAGTGGGAAGTGGCTTTATCATGAAACGGACCTCTGTGCCACATGGGAGGTGAGACTTGGTGGCCTGCTTATTCAAGAAAATTTAGTTTCAGTGATTTCCTAACATATGTGAAGACAACATAACTGCTACAGAACAACAGTATTGGGTACACGCGTCCTTTAACTTATAGTTAAATACAAAAAGATATGTGGTAAAAATCAATGACAGCTTCAACAGTGTCTCAGTTTTACTGTTTCTGTGAGCTTTTAAATTGTTTCAAAGTTCAACGTTGACTATATTGTTTTATTATTGTGCTTTCCTATGTCTCTCACAGGCTTTAGAAGCTTGTAAAGACGCTGGCCTTGTAAAATCTCTTGGGGTTTCAAACTTCAACAAGCGACAACTAGAGCTAATCCTTAACAAGCCGGGGCTGAAACACAAACCTGTGTCAAACCAGGTTAGTGGTACATTATTGAGCAAGCAGTTGTCTGGAAATAAGTTACTAAGTACTTGTTTTCAGAATACTAAGGTCAAAAAGCTTTGCTCTTTGAACTAACTAACTGAAAACGCTCGGTAAGTTTTTAACTGAGATTTAAATGAATAGATGGAATCAGAGGCGCGAATAGCAGCAGGAAGATTGTTCCAGGGGCTAGGGGCTGCCAGGGCAAAAGCACGGTCACCTCTGGTCTTTAGCCAGGATCTAGGCTGCACTAGGAGTAATTGTCTTGATTATCTTAGGGTTTTCCCCGGGGTATATGAACTAAGGAGTTCAGTGAGGTAGCACGGCGCAGTATTGACACAGTTCTTGTGTAATTTGGCACTATTCAGCCTTTTCTTCTTGCTTCTTTTCCTTAAGAGTGGCTTCTTGACAGCCACCCTTCCACAAAGACCATTTATGGTGAGTCTCAACAAACTGTTGATGGGTTAGTTGAAGGATGAGATACACCACTCAGGTCCCATATCAGATCTTTGATACAGTTTTTCTGTTTTCTTAAGGACATAGCTTTTAGATGCTGTTCATCTGCTCTAATGTTTTTTTTTCTTGTCCAGTTTCCTCACACCATACTGAAATATGCCAAGTTTCCAGCTAAAAGCTCTTTGCTCATCAAATCGTGTTATTCATGGCAGAGATTTAGATAAAAGACATGGGAAGAAATTTTCTTTTACTACAGGATGCTAATAAGTCCCTAAAGAAACTGGTTCTTTCCTAACTTTTCTGTAATGTGTAAACTCAATGAGTCATTCTTTGAATTAGCTGCCTTTTTGTGACACTGATAACACTGATTTCATAGATCAGTGTTAGGTGTTTTAATAATCATGATAAAAGAGTGAAAAAATAGCTAGTGCCCAAAGTAAAACTTTGTCTTCAGAAAGCCTGGAGAACTATTGCTCAGCACCACTTACAAGAAACTGTCCTATTAGAAATATAAATACTCGAGACTTGGGAAATGTACAGTACTATATTTACCGTAAGATCAGCAGATAAATGTGCAAACCATTCTTCATTTTAAAAAGTAGTGTTTCAAGAGTCAATGCTTTTGTTACTTTATTGTGCAGCGGCAATTTATTAAAGTCAGAAGAAAGAATCTGAGGCACAACCAGCTGAAGGCTTTAGTTTCAGTCTTTGAATATTTGCGCATACAGCTAATGAACAATACAACAGAAAGACTCAGATTTTAGACATATGCCCAATATGTTTTAACTAAATCACACACACAGCTGTGTTTTGATAGATATGTGAACATTGTGTGGATAGGACATGGATATGTTGCAGAGGTATAGGAACAAAATGCAGGCAATGTATACCGCCCAGAAATGTGGGGAAAACTTCAAATTTATTTAAAAAGTAAGTTTACTGCCTGAAATATTATCAGTATGAAAGGACTGAACTTTGAATCAATGAAAGCATAACAGAGATAGGAAGTTATTATTTAAGTAACATGAACAATCAAGATGCACTTGGAAGTGTTGGTTCATAACACTCGCAAGGAATAAGCCAAGCTGTCTTCATCAGAAACATGTGTGTATGTATACATATGTGCTCTATTACAGGTTGAATGCCACCCCTATTTCACCCAGCCAAAATTGCTTGAATACTGCCGGCAGAATGGTATCGTCATTGTTGGTTACAGCCCGCTGGGAACATCCAGAGATCCATCTTGGTATGGGTCACACTCATTTTATGAGTAGCTAGTCAAGTTCTCAGCCTCTTGATTGAAATTAAAATATCACTGTTTCAATAAAGGGTAAACCTAAAATGCCCCCCAATGCTGGAAGATGACCTGCTGGTATCGATTGCCAAAAAGTACAACAAGACCACGGCTCAGGTGTGTCTGCGGTTCAATGTACAGAGAGGCGTGGTGGTCATCCCAAAGAGCTTCAGCCCTGCTCGCATAAAGGAAAACTTTGAGGTTTGTTTATAATTTTAGGTATGTAGGTAGCAAAAAGTGCCTTCTGAAAACCAGACGCATGGAATATAATCAGACTTATTTGCCAACTTTCCAGATATTTGATTTCTCTCTCTCTGACGCTGATATGAAGGCAGTTGAAGGGTTGAACAAAAACATCCGCTTTGTGGAGCTTCTCATGTGAGTATAGTGCAGCTTGTGTGAAGTTTTGCTCCTTGAACAAACGGCTCCAATTAATATTTCTCTTTTCTGGCTCAACAGGTGGTCTGACCATCCAGAGTATCCATTTCATGATGACTTCTAAACACCACAAACAGCAACACATTGTTCGAGAGTGATTAAATTTGGCATCTTTACTTTGCTAAAATAATATTTAATTGCTATTAGCTAATTAAAAAAAAAAAAAAAAAAAACTTAATTTTACAGCACACAATATAATACACTTCCTCGGGTAAAGGGTTTCACTGCTGAGCCGTGCTGTGGGAAGAATAATGAAGGTCTGCTCTCACAGATGTCTTTAGTTTTGTAAAAGTCTTACAGATAAGTTTTGAGTGACAAAACAAACAAACTTGGGATAGTAAATGTTTGCAAACTACAAAATAAAGATAAGGTGTGGCTAAATCAAAACAAGACTGTTAAGTATAGAAAGCTTAAACTCTGGACAGATGGTGTTCTCATCCTGCCAACACTTTCATTGCTCAGACCAAATCTGAATTGCTCAACCTGAATAACAGCTTTTAAAACTGAATTTGAATTAAATTTAGCTCTTGAATGCTTTCAGTTTCACTTCTCACCATTCAGTTTTAGTTCTTAAATTCAGTTTTTGGGGTCATACATCCGGGTCCTTCGAGAAAACTGCACAATAATCCAGCACAAAGTTTGCCGTTTCAGTGATAGTCATATCATACCACTTCAGAGGTGATCCAGTAATACTGCACTAATGAATTACACCAGGGGTGTTGAACTCCAGGCCTCAAGGGCCGGTGTCCTGCAGGTTTCATATATCACCCTGGGTCAACACACCTGAATCAAATGATTAGTTTCTTTACCAGGCTTATGGAGAACTTCAAGATATGTTGAGGGGGTAATTTAACCATTTAAATCAGCTGTGTTGGATCAAGGGCACATCTAAAACCTGCAGGACACCAGCTCTCAAGGTCTGGAGTTCAACACCTGTGAATTAGACTGTTCGCTTTAGCTAAAGTTATTAAGTTAGCTAAGGAGTCAGGATACTATATAAGACAGAAATAAGCCAAAATTACAATGGTTTGGACACTCTTTTGTATGTTTCCCTACTGTAGCGGTCTCTCAAAGCATACAGGACTTTCAGGGGGTACAAGATGATAACTGTGGAATTCTAATGGGAACAGTCGATCATTAGGGTTGCCAACTCCCTGAAAAATAAATAAGGGACGCCTCGTGGCCAGGGCCGGGCAAAGTGTGGTAGCTCTTTTTTTTTGTGTGTGAAATTTTTTTTTAACCATTTGACTTGAATTTGATTTAAGCAGATGCATATTCTTTGTGATATGACCATATGGGAAACAAATGATAATTTAGCCATTTATTTTTAGCTCAAAATAACATTAACACAGTAAAACGGGTCTCTTTCTTAAACAGAAGCCTGTCATGCTTAACTTTTGAGAATATAAGTAAATCTTTCTTTAAAAGAACTCTGTCCTGCTTAACTTAAAATTATATAAATTAATAGAAAACAATAGAACAAAATCATTCTTGTAACAGTGCACATTTAGTGCATTTAGTACAATTGGCTTCAGTTGAGGTATTATTTCAGCTTTTCTAATGCTAATCAGCTGCTCCTGTTTGTAAACACACTTGTTCCCATGATTACGCATCATAACTCATCATCATTATTCATCTATGTATTACTTTTATGTATTAGTCATCTATTTGTTGTAATCATCTATCCTTGCAGTTGTTTATTACACAAAATAAATTATATTATCACACTTCTGGCCACATAGCGCTGATATTCACTGCACATGCCCATATTAACCTTAACCAGAGGGTTTAAAAAAAAAAAACCCAATGTTTACATACCATATCTGCTTCTGCCGTGGCCTGGTGGACAAGAAATTGGTTAAGGGTTCCCCGAGCTTTCACGCCCTTCATGTTCTCCGTGTGCCCACCATTGTGTGTGCATGCCTATGGAAAAAGTGCGCCGGCACACAGTGCAGTGCGCTTTATAGATGTTATCGTGCACTTTTCCAGCCAGGTGTTTTCCTTTTCCCATTCCTCCCTGTACTTTTACAGCCTATTTTTCTTTCTCTGAGGGGAACAAACATTGCTGCTCTAATGCTGGGCTTACACTGTACGATTTTTGGCCCATTTTGAGCCGATTTTTGAGTCATGCGACCGATTTGGTGATCGGCCCAATTTTGGCCTTCATCGTGCATCGTGTAGTATACGTGGGGTAACGAGAAGCGATTAACACCTCGAGCAGCTCCCGATCATCAATCGCTCGTAGGGCGTCACCGCAGCTGCTCACACTGCTCACGCGCAAACACGTAACCGTCGGCGAAAAAGACGGTGCAGCTTGGCTGTGCAGCGTGTGATCTGGACACAGGCGATGGAGGCACAACTTGTAGAACTTTGGAAAGCTCATCCGAGCCTTTTCGATGTGGCATCACAAAATTATCACGACCACAACAACCGTGAAAATAGTTGGATTTACATTGCTGCTCAATCACAGCTGCCTGATTAATGTTTTTCATTAGAAATTTAGCAAAGTTGATGGTGGTGGTGTGCGTGTCTGTGTGAGTGAAAGACAGAGAGGGAGAGCGAGCGACAGATTTTCTGTTATAACCTTCATTTTATGGAGGCCCAGTGTGAGCACTCAGGTTGCATCAGAGCATCTTATTTTTCTACTACGACATAAAATACAAAGTGCATACCTCATTGGCCGCATTAACTTGCAGGGGTTAATGAAAACGCATCTTGCAGTGTGCACTCCTTCCCACAGGTGGAAAACAGACTGAACATTGGTTCCATCCTGGAAGCATTTTGTAAAAAAGTTAAATGTGTAGTTTTAAACCAACAATGTATACATTAAATCTGATATATTAAAATAAAGTATGTTACGTTCCCCTGAGGGGTCTAGGCGGTGAGGGGAAGTAACAAAAAGTGTCCGGGTCAGAAAAAGGAGACAAGGCGGCATGAGGGTTAAATTAAAGAGTTTTATTAAAGTAGCTCAACTAAAAGAGACGGACAAGCCGCTATCACCATTTAAGAAAAACAAAACTCAGGCGTTGGTCAATAAAGTAAAACGTAAGCCAAAAAGAGAGAGCAGCTCACTAACTGTAACCACTCACATGGCACTCTGGCCCAGAACTCACCTTTCCCTGGGCTTAAATCTCTTTAATTACTAACGAGAGTCAGCTGCACAAAAGGGAAAGGTGGCACCTCAGGCAGAAGAGGTAGTGGGACATGCCCACACAGGCACCTTCAGGAGGAGGCCCTGCTAGGGCCGTAACACCCCCTCCCATAAATACAAACCTGTGGTTTGTCAAGTGATTATGATAAACTATCTACAAATCAAGTCTGTAACTGTCACATCAACAAATTGCAGGCTTTCCACCTACCAAACCCCATAGCATCGGTTAGGCATTGCTAGCGGAAGCTGCCAACCCCATCTCAATGGGTTCAAAATACTTACTGAAGGTGGCCGCAGACCCGCAAAACAATGTCTCATGTGATAGCCAGGGCTTTTTTGAGCCATCACATGTGGAGAACACAGCAGGCAGTCAGAAGACCTTACTGCAACACTTTGCAGATGATTCCTCAAGTCACCGGTACAGGCATGTTTGTTAGCCAGGGTTGCCGGTCTTACTGGTGGTTTTATACACAGTCTGTCCCCCTGCGGGTCATTTTGAGGACCTGGGAAATTGTCAACCAGCGGCAACTCAGGGTTAGTTGACCTCTTACCCCGACTACATGACACTACTGAGCAATTATGCTCCAAGTGTAGCCTTTTACTAGGCCGGGCAACCTTGTCTGTTTGAGAACCTGGACTGACTTTTCTCAAAGCAGGCCCTTTTTGCTTTGAGTGTGCTTTCTGTTTGAGTTTCAGCCTCAAACAGTTAGCAACAAGGTGTCCAGGTTTGTGGCAGAGAAACAAAGCTTCGTTTTGGGTCTCGAAACCACAACTTTTTCAGCCTTGTTAGCTGGCCCACTCTTACCTCGCCAAGATGTACTATGGCACAGAGGGGTATCACATTCTACAGCATTTGTTTTATGAGTTAGGGTAAACTCATCTGCCAGTATGGCAGCCTGCTGTAAAGTGGAAACCCTCTGTTCACTTAAATAACAAGCAACACACTCAGACATTGTGTTCTTAAAGTCCTCTAGAAGCACAAGCTCACGTAACGACCCCAAGTCATTAACCTGGCTTGCAGAGCACCACCTATCAAAAAGCTTCGCCTTGTCCCTATCGAAGTCAAGATAGGACTGACCCTGTGCCAACTCCAAACCTCGAAAATGCTGCTTATAGGCTTCAGGTATGAGTTCATGGGCTTGGAGGATGGCACTTTTAAGCTTTTCATAAACTAAGCAGTCCTCCATAGACAAACCAGAACAAACCTCCTGAGCCTTACCCGTCAATTTACATAGTAACATCACGCACCACATGTCTTGAGGCCATTGCAGTGCAGTCGCTATGCGTTCAAATGCAATAAAGAAGCTATGAACACTAGACTCACAGAAAACTGGAAACAGGTGGATGTTATTGCTCACAAACGAGCCTCTGGACACCTGTTCACCAACAGATGTAGGCCCAGTGCTCGTCAGCTCCAGCTGATTCAACTGGAACGCCATTTCAGCCTGAAGAAAACCACCACACACCTGTGCCAATTCTCTCACAGGCTAGCCAACAATTAATGGTAACCGAACAACTTCCTCTTCTTGACCAACTTACTTTTTGCTGCACACACATTAACAAATACAACGTACCCAGTTCCTAAGCACACCAAACTATACCTACCTATCTTCTGGAGCGTGCTGGGCTTGAGGCAACTTTAAAGGCAAAGCTTCAGCAACTGGAGCACTGAATTGCCTACCCCCAACAGGGAACTAATCCCCACCCAGGATTACTCCAAAAATAAGAAAGACAAAATAATAAAAGAGTGCCCGAAGGAAGAACTTAAAAAGCTCAGCTGAACACTCACCTAACTTAACTGGGAAGGTGTATTTCTACTCTTCTCAAAAAGCAACACAACCATCACACAAAAGCCAAAAAAACAAAAAAAAAACAAAAACCCAAACACCACCAATTTCAAACTCCCTTTTCAGATCCCGGACGAGCCCCCACTTGTTACGTTTCCCTGAGGGGTCTAGGCGGTGAGGGGGCAGTAACAAAAAGTGTCCGGGTCAGAAAAAGGAGACAAGAAGGCATGAGGGTTAAATTAAAGAGTTTTATTAAAGTAGCTCAACTAAAAGAGACGGACAAGCCGCTATCACCATTTAAGAAAAACAAAACTCAGGCGTTGGTCAATAAAGTAAAACGTAAGCCAAAAAGAGCAGCTCACTAACTGTAACCACTCACATGGCACTCTGGCCCAGAACTCACCTTTCCCTGGGCTTAAATCTCTTTAATTACTGACGAGAGTCAGCTGCACAAAAGGGAAAGGTGGCACCTCAGGCAGAAGAGGTAGTGGGACACGCCCACACAGGCACCTTCATTTATTATAACTTAAACAATAAAATTATTTTAATCTGCATAACTGCTGCTGACGGCAGTCACAGAGGTTTTCGGGCCTTTCAACAATCAGACCCCCTTTCCCAGGTGACCCAGGTAGGGTTGATCAAGCCCCAGCTATTTGAATTGTTACTATTATTATTATTACTGGGGGCTCTGAAATTTAGGGGGGTGGGGAACAACGCATAGGTCAAAAGAGAATGGACTGTATAGAGACCGATTGCGTCCAGAGGCGAAGCGGCGGTACTTGCAGAAAATAGCATGCATTGGAAATGTGGACCCGTATGAAATGCGGCCGCGGAGTAGAAACCCTGAAGACCAACCGCTATTGACGTAGCCTGATATATTTTCGTACCTTGTCTGTGGAGTCAGCACGTACAAGTCGTCATTCAAACAAAGGTAAGTCAGCTTGAGTACTGCGAGTGAAATGCGTTTGATTTCCCTCCGAACATTCAGATTAGTGTAGCATAACTTCATTCATCAGGGGGAAATTAGAGTGAGAACATGTGGAGGCTCTGTTAGAGGGATAACTTAGTGAGTTCATTGTGCTGAAGAATTTAGTTATTCTTTATGGTTAAATAAATTGCAATGATTTATTCATATTGTTCATAAATAATTCTAATTATACATCTTGCTTCCATGTTTGTATCCTGTGTCACTAAAAATACATTTTATTTTAGTTTTATACATTGATTAATGACCTGCAGAATCTCCTTATCATATTAAGTGATTCATAATTGTCACTTTATGCTTTCTCCATCTCAAAAGTGATGACATCCTTGCATTACATACTGTAGGTTCATTTTCTGCAGGCAGATTTAGAATATAACATGCAGCGTTCTATAAATGGATACATAAAAAAATGAAGAATTACATGTATGTGCTAACTTTCTAAACACTTTGTTACATTTATGATAAAGTAGATAATACACATTTATGTCGGCCTTGGCTCATTAGTTCTTGTCTTTAAATTAACTTTGTCCGTGTGTGTTTCAAGTACTGCACTCTCAAAGACTGAATGAACCAGCATTGCAGCCATGGGCCATGATGAGCATCACAGGGAAGGCTGAAGCCGCACACTGCATCTGTATGGCCGGAGTTGCGGAGACCTGCACCCATGTCGCTGCTCTTCTGTTTAATGTAGAAGCAACAGTGCAGATCCGTGGCACAAGGACTGTTACAGATGAACCTGCATACTGGGTTTTGCTGGGTAATATGGCCATAAGATAGACCTCTCCTATTCAGCTGCCCAAAAAAAGGCTCTTGATCAAAACATAAACAGACCATCCGTATTGAAAGGTAAAAGGAGCCGTCCTCAAAAAAGAAAAATCCCACCTGCTACTGTGGAGGAGTTGTCACTGCTATTGGATACTTTGCTGTAACACAGTAAAGCTGTGGGTTTTGGGAATGACCCAAAATGTTTTATCTAGGGGTCTACATTCATTCCTGTAGTGCACTGCCATGTAAATAATTTGCATTTACTGAATATGTACTGACTGAGTACCACTGTTCAAAAGTTGAATAAAGAAACAAACAAATTTTTGCCTCTTTTTTTTTTTAAATTAAAACCACTTTGTAGAACATCACATCAGTTACAATGTAGAATCCATGTCATTTATAGTTTACAAATGACAAAATGTTTACACAGAATCATGACAGTGTTTACATGATATCACCCACTACTAACATTACTTTAATTACTGTATCTTTTGAAAAAATACCACTATTTATACAGCACAAGACTTAAGAATATTTAACAGGAGCCAGTTTTATTTTTCCCTGGTTTTACTACCACACTGTTCACCAAACGCAGCAAACCTTCACCATCCAGAAGGGTCACCTCTTCACCCTCACATGGAAGATGTAATCTGATTGGCATGGTGGTATGTTTGAAGCAGGTCCCTTGTGTAGCGCTGGAACCCGGTCACGATGTGTTTCATCCATTTCATAGGCTGGTTTGCTGCAATAATACCAAATAATTAGCAACTCTATAAATAGAAGGTAGTTCTATTATTATTATTAAACACAATGTCCCGCAGAAGAGCTCGGATTAACTCAGACAGTGTCAGGAGACATGCCGTAGCAAATTATGTGAGGCCATTCCAGGACGAAATGCAAAACAGTTTTACACAGCTGCAGCAGGAGTTGAGTAATCTAGAATATGTCATTTATCATGTTGCAGATATCAACATTGATCACACAGGTGTGACAGTACATAATTATGGAAGTGATCACATCCATGAGCTAATGGACCTCACAATACATAATTATGGAAGTGGTAACGTTAATGTCATTAACGATTATAGGAATATTTCACACTTCAACAACCTTCGTTTCAATTTAGGTTTCGATTACAAACGAAAACGCAAAAAAACCCAAAAACTGCCAAGCGCAGAATTCCAATCGACAAAGGCCGCCGTGCCACCATGCAGGCTGTAGATAACAAAGAAAAATACAGATCTTTGGTGGAAAACTGTATGGCAGAACTCGTTAAGCAAGCTGTAAAAAAATCAGGCAAAGTCATCAGTCTGGAAAGAGTTTCAGACATCTACAACCAGCATACCAACAACATCTGGGCTAAAATCAAGGATGATATTGATAAAATCCCCTTAGAGAAGTTCAAAAACTTCCATGAGGTGATTTTCAAAGCCATGTGTAAAGAGTTTAAAAATGCAGGATTAGCTTTGCTAGCCTTGGAATTAAATCAGCCAGCAATTGAAAATATGATTGCTGAAATTTTCATAAAGGAGGCAGCCAAACTATCGAAGAAACCAAGTTGCATACATCAGTTTTTCTCATCTATAGGCCGACTGTTTTGTTTCACCAGGAAACAAAACAAAGCTGATGTAATGTAAAAGAAATCGTGATATGAAACATTTCTGGAAAACGAATTGGAAACTTCAAATTGGTTAGTTTTAAATGATATACTTAAGAAAACCCTTAGAACGGCCGCGGCCCCTCACTGAGCTTGGTTCTGCCGGAGGTTTCTCCCTCTTAAAAGGGAGTTTTTCCTCCCCACTGTCACCTATGCTTGCTCACAGGGTCTAAGTGTCACAGAAATGGCTTATGTATAAAGAAGTTTAATAGATGGTTCCAGCAGTTAAAATGTTCTTGCTTGTACGTTTCTGTGGTCAATATTGTAAGGGTGTGTTTATCTGGACGATCTGATTTCCTCGTGTCAGCATTGTTCCCACATCATCATAATTAATGTTGTTCCAGGTTCAACATTGCAAGTGACCAATCACCTTCTTGTGACGTCATTCCTTTGCGACTTCGAAATACCCGCCTTCGAGTATTTCGAAATACAAGTGAAGAAGCGAAAAACCGCCGCCTGTCCGCCGAATTTGAAGTCAATTTAGGATACTTTCCTTTAATAAACGGTAAGCATTATACATATGTTCCTCACTTGGCTTGCTGTTTGTTTGCTAGCGATAGGCTACTTGACGACAGCATTAGCTAACCAGTGTTCTCTAGACCAGCGTTCCCCAACTTTTTGGGTGTTTCGTGACCCGGGGGTTGGGTCAGGCAAAATTGCAGTAGCTTCCCTGATCATTTTACAAACATAAGTGAAGAGAATCTGGACTAAAAGGCCTAGACTTATGGTTGTGTGCTGAATCTATGAATCAAACTATCACCTGGAAACATAATTAACTGGTCCATAGCTGTGAAACTGGACATGAGTTCTTGATTCTATGGAGATTAACAGTAATCCAGAAATTTACAAATTTGTCCCAGGGACATCGCGTAGATGTTGTCCCTGGGACATCGCGTAAATGTTGTCCCTGAGACATCGCGTAAATGTTGTCCCTGGGACATCATGTAGAAGTTGCCCTGGGACATCGTGTAGATGTTGTCCCTGGGACATCATGTTAAAGTTGCCAGAGACATACCATATGAAAGTTTAGCTTCTTTTAGCCCCTGTTTGTTTTATATTATTTTATATATATATTTTTTTAATATTATATTTAATATTTACATTGTATTGCAAAAAACCCCACAACAAGTTAAAATGAATTAATGAATATTGACTAATTAAACCTTCGTTATTTTTCCACCAGAAATGGACGACATAATTAGAAGAAGTGTTCTGAATGACGAAAAAAAAAGAACTGGAAAAGACACACAACTTTGTGTGCATGTGTCACAATGCCAGGAGGACCCATTCAGTGTTGTGTTAGAAAAATTGAACTCATTAACCCTTCATGGACATTATAAATGTTTAAATGTTGCCTCAGGTAAAGACAGGAAAAGAGACTATTACAAATTCAACTGCATCAGAGCTGGGAAAAAAAGTCGAAACAGCTACAGAGCAGTGGGCTGTAAGGCCTATGTTTCATTTAAAGTACTCAAATGTTGGAAAGACCACACAGTCATCGTGCAGCGTACATATGATAAGCATGATGGGCATGATCCTTCGGACCCAAAAGACGCACATTTCAACAATATTTCCAGTGATTTGAGGAGGAAGATTGAGGAACTGCTTTCCCTTGGAACTAAGCCAGCCATCATACTAACCGAATGTCATAAATGGGCCAAAGAACATGGACACAGAGATCTTCACAACAGAGAGCATTTTGTCACACCACGTGACATTGACAGTGTTAGAACCTGCATGATGAGGAAGAAGCACTTTAACTGTGGAGACAGTCAAAGTGTACATACCTTACTTAATGGAAAACATCAAGAACATGTTCTCTTCTATCAACCATACACATCTGACCAAGAACTAATGATTGTTTTGCAGACACCTGTAATGAAATCAAACATGGAGAACTATGCAAAACAGTTAGTATTTGTTGACACCACGCACTGCGTTAACCAGTATTCATTTCCCTTATTCACACTTGTTGTAAGAGATGATCATGGGCATGGAGTCCCTGTGGCCTATGCTATTGTCAGCAACGAAAGTCAGAAAACCCTGGAAACTGTTCTTGGAATAGTTTGTGAGCATTTCCCAACTTCCCCGAGGTAAATAATACATTGACAGCTATTAATTTTGAAATAATTCCTTTTCAAAAAAGTTATAACATGCCAGAATCTAATGCTATAGCTGCAGCATGGGCTGCAAAAAACTTTCCTTTCCAGTTGTTAAAGTTATTCCTATAGGCTGTATGCAGTATTTTATATATCTACTTGTGAGTTGAAATGTTTAATTTGGCATTGAAGTGGTGCTTTGAGATAGCAAAAACATTTTCATACTGTTTAATCTCATTTAGTGTTTTCTTTTTTTCTGTAGAGCATTTATGGTTGACAAAGACTTTGCGGAAATAAATGCTTTGCAGAAGGTTTTTCCAGAGTCAGCTATCCTTCTATGCTGGTACCATGTCTTGCAGGTAAACCACATTGTTTTCTTTTCACGTTGTCTAAGATGCACCTGAAACACATTTTTACAACAGGGTCCTGTTGTTATGAATTGCCTCATTGTGATATTCACCTACTCAGGTTAATGAATATAAAGGGATAAAATGTTGAGTGACTATGTCCATCCATTTAAGACCACAGTGCACTCATCTTCTGGTGGCTGCTTCCCAAAGCTCTTTTTGACATTTAAAAATATGTTTGCCTGGTTGATTTCTGTAATGCACAGGTCCTCTTGTCCAGTGAGTGACAAAGTTATTTTTGGACGTCAGCTTTCTTTTATGCTTTTTGTACAGCTGCTCCTCTGTCTCTCTCTCCAGATTAACTTTTTTTCTCTTACATTCACAGGCTGTTAATCGATGGCTTTCAAAATCAGAGTCCGGGGTCCATGGGCTTTCTAACACCCAAAAGAGAAATGAAATCATTTCTTTCTTTTGTAAGCTGAAAGCTTGCACATCTGTAAGTGTAATTTGTCTATTTCACATTTTGATTTCTTGATTACACTAAGAGCATAATAACTTTCAGTTGCTAAAAAAAGTTACAGAGAGATACAAAATAGATTTTTGAAACAATTTCTAAAACTGGCTTCTTATCTTGCTTATCAAAACAAGTACTTAAGCTGTGCAGAACATCATTGTGTCACCCACTGTGCAGTAGAACTTGTGAGTGGGATTCTTTCACAGACAGATGCTGAAACCAAATATGCTTATAGGTTTAGTGTTCCTTCTTAGCCATTGTAAGGGAAGAAATAATTGCTTCTTAATACAAAAACACGACATATTATTAATAACTTAAAATTCTTAATGTTATTCAATAAAAGGAAAAGGGCTTCAATACATAATATTAAAGATTTCAATAGGTCTGTTAAATGGATTGAAATATATTCTGTTGCATCCAATTCTCTTAGGAGGACAACTTTAAAGCCACATCAGCAGAGTTCTGCCAGACATTTAAGCAATACCCTTTGGTGTGCCAGTATTTTCAGAAGCACTGGGAAGGCATTGGCCACATGTGGTGTGACTACGGCCGTCGCTTCAGTCACGCTCGTTCTGAAACAAACAATGTGATTGAAAGGTATGATTTATTATTTTGACCTCATTCAATTGTATTGCTGAAAAAAAGATATTATGCTTTAATCCAAGAGGCTAAACTGAGTAGGTTCGTCATGTCATTGCCAGAACAGGTTTTAGGCAAATCCTTTAAATTCTAGCAGCGTTTTTTATGTTATCACAACAAAAAACAGAGTAGGTGGATTTGCCTAAATCAGCTAAACCGGCACAGAGCATTCCTTTATAAAAGACGTGTGCTGGCGTTGGTGCCTGGCGACTTCTCTTCGATGACGGCGTCTCGATTTTGGCCGGGGAAGATGCACTCTGGGCCTTATGCATTACTAAATCTTGAAAACAGCGGTCGATGTAATCTTGGAGAGCGTCTAAACTCTCCCCGTTGTCCTCCAGGGTGTTAGAGATGATAAAACAGATGTTGTTAGTTATATGACAATTGATTAGTATATTTGGTAATACTGAAGCTTGGAAAACCTTTGTTAAACTCTATGCTACCATTTGCTTTTTCTCCGCCAAAATCTCCGGCGTCTGACGTCACCTACAACATCACTTCCGTCACTCTGCTTATCTCAGTGTTCTCCTGACTGAAGTTTGGTACGTTTACAGCAGCGGTCCCCAACCTTTTTTGCGCCATATGTCTTGGTGTCCAGCTTCTGTCTCCTGAGGGGCACCAGACAGGGATGCCCACTCTCCCCTTCACTTTTTGCAATTTTTATCGAACCTCTAGCAGCAGCATTTAGACAGGCTACAACAATTAAGGGCATAAAATGTAAGAACATAGAACATAAAATCAGTCTCTATGCGGATGATGTGTTGCTTTTTCTGCAAAACACACAAACCAACCTCTCTGAGGTAATTACTTTAATAAACTGGTTTTCAAGAGTTTCAGATTATTCAATTAACTGGCCAAAATCTACAGTTCTCCCCATTAACTGCTCCTTCCATAATTCTTCCTCTGCCCCACTGCAATCCGGAAATATTAAATATTTAGGTATTAATGTCTCTCCTAAGCTTTCAGACTTAACTAAACTAAACCACATCCCACTTCTAAAGAAAGTAGAAGGCGATCTGACTAGATGGAAATCTTTACCCATATCACTCATGGGAAGGGTCGCCACTATAAAAATGATGATCTTGCCAAAAATAAATTACTTATTTTTGATGATCCCTAACAAACCATCACAAGATTGGTTCAGATCTCTGGATTCATATATTTCCAAATTCCTTTGGAAAGATAAACCCCCGCGTATTAGCTTAAAAACGCTACAAAGAACCAAGGATAGAGGAGGATTAGATCTGCCTAATTTTCACCAATACTTCTTAGCCAACAGGCTTCAGTTCATCTCAGAATGGTTAAAACATACCTTCTTAGTTGAGCCCTGGCTAGATGTTGAACAGGCACTATGCAAGGATCTAGAGATTTCAGACCTACCATTTATTAGCTCAAACATCAAAAGACATGAATGCTTTAAAAGTATCAACATCAGCTTTTCTCTGACAGCATGGTGGGAGTTTCTAAAAATAACGGAGTCTTCATTAATCCCATGCAAACGTACACCTATCTGGAATAACCCTGACATATTACAAAACAATAATATGATTAATTTCCCAGAATGGAGTTGTAAAGGAATTAAATACTTAGAACATATATTAGAGGGAACAGAATTTATTCCATTTGACAGACTAGTTGAACAATATGGGATCAACAAGACAAGGTTTTTAGAATATCAACAAATTAAATCCATAGTAAAAAAAAAATTTAACCTCAGTCAAGTTGAATTACAAACACCACTAAGTGCGGCACATTTTCTTACTCTTAAATCCCCCAAATTATTATCTAAAATATACAGAACACTTTCTAAATTAGATGAATCAATATCCCTTCCTACTGCAAAGTGGGAAGCAGATTTATCAGTCAACCTAGACCAAAACTTCTGGTCTCAGATTTGCTTAAAAACTTTTAAATTAATTAAAAATCCCAGTCTGCAATTAATACAATACAAAATACTTCATAGAGTGCACTATACAGGTCATCGGATGTTCAAGATGGGCTTTACATCTTCCAACAACTGCTCACACTGTCAAGGCAATACACCAGACAATTACATCCACGCTCTTTGGTTCTGTCCACCAGTGCAAAAGTTTTGGCGCGAGATATGTGAAGATTTATCAAAGTGTCTGAAATGTAACATTCCAACTTCCCCCTTAGTGTGTCTACTGGGCAGCTTAGATAATGTCACTTCAGAAAAGAATATAGCCCATATGATCTTCACTGCCCTATGCATAGCCAAGAAAACAGTCCTCATGAACTGGAAAAATAAAAATAATCTTAATTCTAACCAATATAGAAATTATCTATTAGATTACATTAGTCTTGACACAGCCTCTGCCACCACATTAGATCAATTGCTCTGGGCCCCTTTTATCAGCTCCATCACCTAGTGGGGGTGGGGGGTCATAGTTTGGTCCCGCCTTCACTGTTGTGATTGGTGAGGGGGTAGGGACAGGCTTAGGGCGTCAGGGGGTTCCCCGGAGGCATCTTCCTTGGGGGGCTCAACCCGGGGTAGCGGTCACGTCCGGTTGGGGGCTCTGTTGGCTCTCAGGTGACTGTTTCCTCGCGGCTGCGTGCAGCGGGGCTAGGGGAGGGTCTGTGCTGACGGACGTGGGTTACTGACCTGGCAACCTGGCTGCCCCTGGGTGGGTCCGGGATGGGCGTGAGGTTCTGGGGGCGCTCCGTCTCTGGGCTGGGGCCCGGGCCGGGCCTCGGGGGCTTGGGTCCTGGTTGGTGTGTTGCCGGGGTTTTGGGCGGGTGGGTGCATGGGGGCCCGGCCCTGGAGCAGGGTGCCGCCGGTGCGTCGAGCCGCCTGGGGGGCTCTTCAACTGGTGGGGGGGATGGTCACATCTTGCAGGAGCTTTCTTCTCTTCAGGAACTCTCTGCAGGAGGGGGAGATACAGGAGAGGTGGAGGAAGATCTCAGCCTGGGCGTTTACCGTCTTATGTAGTCTGGAAGATGTGTGGATGGTGGGGTGGGTGCAGTTTTCTCTGTGGTGGGGTTGGGTGGACTGTCCAGGGCTCTGTGGAGCCGGAGGGCGCTACTGCACTGGGCCCCGGTCTGATGGGCCTGGGCCCCCCTTCCCTGGCGGGTCGCGAAGGGTGGGAGTGCCTACTGGGGTCAGCGGGGGAGCTGGCCCCAGGGAGGGGTTACCTGCCCCTCCCTTCCTTCCCTCCCCATCTCCAGCTGCCTCCCTCTTCCCGCTCCTCCACAACCACCCACACATGCAGGGCCTTGGAGTGGGGGTATGTCACCAGGGTGCAGAGGAGGCTACCCCCCCCCCCTGTCCCCTTCTGGCTGCCTCTGCCTCAATTTTATCCCACAACTTAGACATTCACATTATTCACACTCTCATTACACATACATATAGGATCTTGGGGGTGGGCACAATCACGGAGTCCAAATTACCATCAGGGTGTATACCTCACCCCTGACGTCGTTGCCCACCTCTCAATTTTAAATACACTTAGTCATTGAGGGCTAGCAGGAGGGACTATGCGCTTACCTGCTGCTCCTTGGCAGGTAGCTCCATGCCCTCCTGGGTTTTAATTGCACCTTAGAACACATATGCATCAACACTACAATGAGCAGGTGGAGGGAGGTTTGGAGTCTTCTCCCACCCCCGTTCTCTGCGGCCTGCTGGAGCGGGGGGGCTAGTAGGAGGAGTTGGCCGTCCGACTGCGGTCTGGGGTGTGGGGCCTCCCTGCTGCTGCGGAGTCGGGGTGGTCTGCCTCTCCCCACCGCAGGGAAAAGGGTAACACCACCTGGGTCTGGGTGCAATTCCCCCCTCCAGGGGCAAGGGTACCTAGACCCGGTTTGTAGAGTACGCTTGGGGAGTGTGATTGTGTGTACAGCGTCTCTTTATGTCTGTCTCCACGTTGGTTGAGTGTGGAGTGAGTGCATATGAGAGCATGAGGGTGGGAATGGATGTTTGTGTCTGTGTGTGCCTGTATGTCTGTGTCTATATGTCAGGTTGGGTATCAGACGCCACCTCTCTGGGGACACCTCAGGCCCTCCAAGGTTTGGAGGCCTATCTCCACCCACCACCACTTCCCCTGCCGGTGGCGGACTCCCTCAGGTGTCGGTGTGTTGGTGGTTCTTTGTGTCTGGGGGTGGGCGTCCGGGTACACACCGGCTCACTCCTTGGCGGCCGCTTGTCGGGGCCTGGGGCCTGGGGCTCGCTCGGGCCCCTTTGGAGGTGGGGTGCCCCCGGCCTCTCGGCCTGGGGCTCGGTCACTCAGGCGCAGCTGGGGGCCGGCGGAGCTCACGGGCGCGTCACTGCAACTCCCCCTGACTTCTGCTCCGCGGCTGCTGGGCGAGCCCTCATCTGGGACTCTCCTCAGCTCTTACTGGAACAGTGGCGCGGCTGCCCCTCTGTTGGTCTTCCATGGTCTCTTGTGTTCTGGGGGCCTCTGGATGTCTGGAGTTTTGATCTCCTCCATACCCGCTTCACACCCTGGAGGACGGGGCTGTGGCCCCCCCACACTCCCTAGCAGATCATTACATGGAGAAACCTTTGGAATGCAAGCATGCTGATCCACACAGGTATGCACACATGGGTATTCACAGACGCGGACTAAAGCTTTTTTGGCTGCTGCCTCAAAGCACACTGTGCGCTGTCTATCTTGCGTGCTGCACAATATCGTTTATTATTTAGTAAATATTGATATCTATGACTAGCTAGTTTATTGTGATGGTGCTTTGTTTTCTCTATTATTATGTTACTCTTTGTTGTTTGCTGTCTCCTCTGTTTGTTTTTTTTGTTTGTTTTTTTTCTCCATACAGGTGACCCAGGAGTTCTTTTTTTTTTTTTTCTCTCTCTTCCCCCCCCTTCTCACCGTCTCTTCTCCCCTTTGGTTTTCTTTCTTTCTCTCCCCCTCTTTCTCTCATTCATTCCCCCTGTCCTATTTATTAAAAAAAAAAAAAAAAAAAAAAAAAAATGACAAAGGATGAACTGAAGCTCTGCCATCACGTAATGTCGCATACTGCTGTTTCTGATGTCATTTAGAAAAAAAAAAAAAAAAAAAAAAAATATAAAAGACGTGTGCAATAGGTATTCCAATTTTTAAAAAAATAATGCAGTCTTGATTAAAACTTTAAATTCCTTCAATTACAGTTACTAATCATTTCAAATAACTGTTTTTCAGATTTTTCCACCGCCTGAAATACCAGTTTTTATCTGGCTACAAGAATAGGCGTCTGGATGATCTGATTGAAGTGCTCCTAGGGAAGGCCGACGACTACTTGTCAGTCATAAAAACCCTGCAAGATGTGGGCCGCATGAAAAACAGGTTTGCTGACACCTTGTCTCAAGTTTCAGACTCTGCTTCAAGACTGATGGAAAGTGGTTGGGCTCTTAAAATTACAGTCAAGAACAGCCATGGAGTTAATGCATATCAAGTCCCATCTGAGTCAAGAGAAGACATGGTGTATGATGTCTGCCCTGTTGAGTCCTACTGCAACTGTACATATGGCTTACGAGGACTTCTTTGCAAGCATCTAGTGTTACTTGCAAAATTAGCAGAGGCTGACAATGACATCTATCCAAACATGGAAACAGACATTTCTACCTTGGCAAGAATTGCAGTGAAAGAAAGGCATTACTTTGTACACTGTGAGGACTTGAAAGTGATAAAAATGCCAAGTTTGTTTGGAAATCTGTGTTTTTTTGCATCGGCTGAAACACTTCAGTGCACTTTTTGTACGTTCTCTCACTATAACACAAAAAATGCACAGAAGATGCAGTTGGAAAACTAAATGCTGTTTTAGACACAGTTAAACAGTGGGCATTCATTCCAGAGGGTATTACTCCAATGATAGATGAACTGCATACAAATGTCTTAAAAACAAAACAAGTAGGCAAAAGTATATGCCAGTACGAAATAAAGACGACAGATAATGCACGCAAAATTAGGCCATTGTATTCTAGCAAGAAACGTTCGGCCAGCATCGACATTCCAACAGTCTGTGAAAATGAATGTGAACAGTCGATAACCACTGAAAGAGAGACATCCTCTGGAGAAAATGAAAACCTTTTGGAATACAAAACAAAAAAGAGAAGAGTTAAAGCTAAGTATATGCACAAGTAGACTTTTGTGTGACATTTCAAAGGGACTGCATCCATTACTTCTGTTTATTGAAACCTAAAGCTGAATAGCTGTCTTAACTTTCTGCCAAGGAACAGTTGAAAAGAAATTGTTTGGTCTCTCAAGCAGTTGTTATTTATGTGTGTTATTCATTACTTTGGCTTGGTTGCTGTTTTTGATACAAATTCATCTGTGCCCATTGTAATATTTTCATATGTTACTATTTTTATATTGCTATGCATTATAAATAAAGGATTACTTATTACTATTAAAGGTCTGCATTTGTAATTGTTGGTATTATTTATAAAATATGCGCTCTTAAGTTTTTTGCTCCATAAAACGATACCTGTCACTTTTTGGACATAGAGTATCAGCTGTTGAGAATCCTGGCTCATACAAAATAGAAGTAAAAGGTTTCAACATCCAGCCTTTTTATGATTAAATACAAAGTGTAATAACAGAGTTATTGGGGTGTGATTTTGTTAATAGTTAGTCTTAAGTATAAGTTTAATAGTAATGAGTAAGAAAATATAGCCAGAATAATGGAATGAGACTAACACCTGACCTCACACTGAGATTTGGTATGAAGTGGCATGTTTGTGCTAATGCTGACATTGGGGCTCAGAGTTCCTCTGTGTGTATATATTTGTGAACGTTAACTTGGCTAATGTCCAAGGGTTTGACTGCTTTCCTGTTGGATTGTATCACAAAGAACAGGGATAAGAGCACCAGTGGCCGTGCACACCCTCATCTCTCTCCTTCACCCGATCATTAGTGTTGGAAACCGGCATTAGCTCAGAGTAGATTAGACTTCAGTATAGTGCAAGTGATTTGATTTTATGATTATTTGATTCAGTTTTTTCTGTGTTCAAGCTCAATTACTTTAATAAAATATGTTGAATTCAAACAAATAAATAAACAAATAAACTGTGGACATTACCCTTTTAAACCTTTCTGAAACAAGACAGGTAAAAACCAGTGTATAAAAGTTTACATAGGTATAAATAGCTCTAACACTTTACTCCAGCCTGGCGTCCACACATGTGGACATCACATTTTGGGTTATTTAGACCAAAATACTAAATCTTGATCAACAAGTGCCTGATATACAGTTATGAGGACATTATACTGCAACTGTTCTATCGAAATTTCAAATTAATGTCCTCATATGTGGCTCTCATTTTTCTCAGAAACAAAAATTAGGTAAAAAAAACAAAACCTGGTAATTCTTTCTTTTTACATTCATCGGGTTCCAATCGGCCCAAATATCAAAGAGAAATTAAAAATGCATGCCATGGAAGATTTCGGGTCTTAGGGGGTTAAAATGACCAGACCCCTCCGGCCTGTTTTCCAGGCCACTAAATTAAACCCAGTCAATTACCAATTGAACAGAATAAAAACCTACGAGGTCCACTAATAGTCCAAAAGTCCAAATCTTTAATAGAAAAGACAGGCAGAACTCAAACAAACAATAATCCAAACGAGGAGCATATATACACACTGGAAAGTAAATAATTATAAGTTATTAAATCAGACTAATTAAATACAGTAAAACTAATAAGGGAAGACGAACACACGGGAAATAAAAATAACAGTGTAAACATACCAAAACTCAAAATAAAACAGGAAAGCTACTACAAACCGAGTGTGACACAATTACATTCATATTGAAACATATGTGATAATTTTCTTTCTTTGTAGCATTTTTAAGATATGTGTTAGAACAGTCATTATGCTGTTTGGATTAGGAACCAATCATTTTTGCCAAATAGTTAACACAAACTTAGAACAACAATGAACAATTTTCAAGATTCTGATTTACAGAACAAACAAAAGTCACAAAAGGTTTCATTATTTAAGAAACAAGATCAAGTTTTTCACACAGGAATGAAATGACAGAATCCAGTGCAGCGGGGCCAAAGGTGTGTGTCAGCAAACTGAAGGTTGAGGAATCAGTCAGCTCATGTTTAAGATTGTGTTGGATTTTGAGAAGAGTCTGTCTGTTATTAGAAAGTAAGATTAACAATGTTACACCAATAACCCAAATACGGGGAAATGACAAATAATACCAAAAAAGATACAACTTTCATATTGTTTTACTAACTTACTTTGTCATATCAGCACTTGAATGGTCGATGCCTTTACAGACCATGTCTGTTGTGACATCGCAGGCCAATCTTCCGGCAAACCCGAGGGCTAGCTCCCCAGCCTCCTCTTCACTCAGAACACTAAACACTGTTACTTTAGTTTTGGCCTTCTTAGGCCTGTCAAGAATCATTGCGGGCAGTTTGGCTTTACGGCCCTAAAAAAGAAAAAGTGCAAACACCAAAAGAGCAGAGAGAGACACACACACGCGCACAAAGTTAAATGCTTTTGTTTACATGGTGTAATTGTGTATATGTTGCAGCAAATGCACAATTTCCAGCCACATTGTCACTTCATTGATACGAGTAACCCGGATTTATTTCAGGTGACATCAAAATCACGAAATGTATACCTACCCCAATCAAACCTCTGAAAACATGAACTGACATGTTCTCTGCGTTGATTCTGCGCTTGATCTCGTCTTCTGTTATTGTGTAGGTTTTCTTTTTTGAGCTTGGTACAGATAAGCGACCATGCACTCTGTAAACTGTACTAGTTCCTTCTGAATCAGTTTGAAATTCTGTATCTGCATCGATCCTGTCAACATCAGCAGCAGCAGCATTATCTGTACTCAGACTTGTGCCGTATACTTCTGTTTCTTTTTCTTTGTCTTCAGTCTGTGTACCTTCATCTCTGACTGTCAGTCTTCCTATCTCACTGTTACTTGTCGATTTGCTGCAGATGTTCTCTCCCTTAGGAACTTTTCCTTTGTCATTCGCTGCCTGATGCTTTCCCTGATGACATTCTTCACTGGCTACTTCTATTGCTCCTCCTGTATAGCCACCCACTATGCTGCACAACTCCTTTCCCTCTGCTGTGCTGCACTGTGCTGTTACATAAAGAAGAATGATATAAACAGCACTATATCAATTTAATTGTGAAGAGAAATCCCCACAATACGACACAGTTATGTCTAAAATAGTTTTGTGTAAAAACTGGATCTTGAAACGTCCACTTTAATTACACAGTCCTGGTGTGCAAAGGCAAAATTATGAAAAAAAAATTCACTTTAAACATTTTTGGACATTGTTTAGTTATATTGTGACTTACTCTCACAGAAGATACAGATGCCACAAACAGACTTTGAACAACGCATGTGCTTGTATGCACCACATTTCTGGCACTGCACCTGTGAATTAAAAAAAAAAAAAAGAAGAAGAAATAAACAAACAAAAAACAAATGAACAAAGTCCATTAAATAAACAATCTATATGGCTAAGGACATGTCATAGTGTACCCGGTCTTTGGCTGCAATCACACACCAGCACTGACTGCACTTCCTAGTTCGATCTGCAAAATATAATTTGTTTAAGTACAAGTTACATTTTCCAATGTTAGAGAAAAAGAAGGCAGCTAATTTTATCTTTACCTATTGAGGAAAATAAGTAGTGGCAAAGTCGGGACCTGAGCTTTGTGATTTCAGTGTTGTACTCCTCCACTTGTGTTTTACCGTCAATGAGAGATTGGGCAAACTAATAATTGACAAAAAAAAAAAAAAAAAAAGAACAAAAAGAATTAGATTAACAAAGAAATGTTTGTTTGTTTTTAACCCCCCCCCCCGAGAAAAAAAAAAACAGAGCAACCAAAGCAAAGCATTACTGCTGAAATGGTTCAATCTACAAAAAAAATTGAGATTTTACCATCCTGCCTCTAAGGCTTTAAAAACTGAATAGGCAAAAATGTAAACATTACTTATATAGGTTAAAGCTATAGTTTTCAGTACCATTATGACATGCACTCCACATGAGTTCCCATCCTGTTGATGTGGGTGGCTCACATGTGACAAGGTCCACTCTCCAGCGCAGCCTCTTGCTGAAGCAAATGAGCTGAGAGATCGCAGTTATTACAAATAAAAAGCATATAGAGAAATCAATAACCACGTTCGGTAATGATTTCAATTAAATTAAATATGTTATGTTAAATATGTTAATTAATTACCTCCAGTTTTTCAACACCGCACTTTTTCTGACCTCCGACTCGCCAAATGAATTCATATAGACTATGGTCCTCTTGGGTATGTCACAAAACTGTTTTGTAAAAAGATGGATATGGTATTTAGTATTTAGTATTTAGTATTTATTTATTTATTGTCATTGTCAAGAACAATGAAATTGCGTTTGGGGCTTCCATACAACCCAAAAAAAAGAAGAAAATAATAAATACCCCTTAAAACCCAAGTGTACATATTTAACCCAGTGTGACTCCAATGCAATAAGACAATCCTTAGCAATAATGTTCGTAGAAATTCAGACAAAGACCTGAGAAACATGACAAAATACAACAATGCAACCCATTCAATATTATTGTACTGTGAGATATGATATCAGATATGATAGTTATCTATTTAAGAAAGAGGGGGGGGGGGGGCAGGAGGGGGAAGAGAATAAAGATATGATGCACCAATGCAGACCAGTTCATTGCTATTAAGAAGTTGGATATGGTTATTGTCCGTGAGAGGGGGGCAGAGAGTTCAGGAGCCTCACAGCCTGTGGATACAGGCTGTTGGCCAGTCTGGATGTTCTGGCCTGTATAGACCTGTACCTTCTCCCTGAGGGCAGCAGATGGAAAAGGTGGCGCGCAGGGTGATGTTGGTCCCGCAGGATACTGTGCACCCTCCTCAGACAGCGAGTGGGGAAGATATTACTGATCTCTGGCAGACTTGTTCCAATAATTCTGCCAGCTTCTTTCACCACCCGCTGGAGTGCTTGCTGATCGGCCTTGGTGCAGCTGGGGAACCACACTAGAAATCCATACGTCAGAACGCTGCTGATGGCACAGTTGTAGAAGTTCAACATCAGAGATCTGGGAATGTGTGCGCTCCGCAGTCTCCTCAGGTAGTAGAGGCGCTGTTGGGCCTTCCGTACAACTGAGGTGATATGGTTGCCCCAGGACAGGTAGGCTTGGGCCTTGAGAATTCCTAATGAGGGACACTGAAAAGTATCATGCACTAGAGAGAGTGCAAAATCTGTGCAACTTACAAACAAGGTCCAGTGGCTGCCGTTTTCCAGACAGGCTCCAATCAATTTCTCATACATCTGAAAGATGTTTTTCTGGAAATAAAAATAATGTGACAAGTATGTTTTTCTGTCAAGAATGACACTGCAAAACTGCAAAAGCTTGTCAGGTGAGACTTGTAATTAATTCTGCAGATACACAAACATATAGAAAGTGTCATTTTTGGTTTACATTAATTAATTTCTATAGTGTGTACAAAACAAATCAAGACCACAGACTCAACACGCACCACTAAATTTTTGGTGTTCTTTATCAGTTGGCCAAGACAGAAATGTTTTAATCTGTGTGCATTGCTTTTGAACAAGTCTTTACACAGAAAAGGTTTCAGAAAGGTATTTTTCAGGTTCTTCTGACAAGGCTTCAATTTTGGAAAATGCTGTTTGTTTATAGTGGCAACTTATAAACCCTTTGTGATAAGAACATAGTTACCACAGTCCAAGTCATACCTTCAAAAAGTATGCACTTTGTGCTCTTGTGGACCCATCCAAAATTTTTCCAGTGATTTGGCTTGGTATTGGATAAATGTGAGGGAAATTCTATAAAAATAACATAAATACACCTTTTTTTTCAAATACATTACAAAAAACGTAAACATGCTATGTCATTATGATCAAACAAGCTTTTCAACATACCTCACACTGCAAATAGATTAGGCCATCTATTACCTTATAAAACAAATAAATAAATACATATAAATAAAAACAGAACTAAGGAACACGATTCATTAAGTAAATTGTACAATAAAGTGTATTTAAAGCAGAATTTAACATTAGTTTTATGACAACATAAAAGGATTTTTATGTCAAGAGGTACCTCATCTGAAATGTTATTCTGGTCAAACAGGGATTTCAAACTTGAAATACCAATAGAGTTTGGTCCAGCTACTCCCACAAGGTAATCTGTGAGAAAGCATATGCTGTAGTCAACAGATATCATTTTCTTTTTGCATGCTGCAACCATCATCCATTTCAGTCTTCTAGGAGCTTTGTCTGGTTGTAGTTCTTTTTTCTCCTCCTCTCCCCTCATCTATTAATTAAATTGTTTTCTGACCTTCCTAACTGTTTCCGACCTGTCTTCCCAATGTGATGTTTAAGCAATATATGTATGGTCAGAAGGGGGTGAAATTTTCATTGCAGTTGTACGTGTAACATTGCATGTGATAATAAAAGGCTTGATTGGTTGATTATTCAACATGAGTTGACATTTACCTGACATTGTGAAGGAGTCACAGTTTCTGTAAGGGTGTAAGAACATAACATGTGGATTTGTTACACTTCTTTTTCACAAGTTAATAACAATCAATAATTTTCATTCCATTATTTACAAGCTATCACACGATGTCCCTGGGACAACATTTACACGATGTCCCAGGGACAACATCTACACCAGGGGTGCTCACACTTTTTCCGCATGTGAGCTACTTATAAAATGACCAAGTCAAAATGATCTACCCACTACAAAAATCCAAAACATATACTTATTTATAAATATATTGAGGATTCTTTATATCTACAATGTATATACATGCATAACCGCAATATCCAATATTTCACAACACAATTAACTATGTAAATTTTTTGTCATTACCTGAGTTTACTCTGATGACTTGCACTGAATTGAATCAGCCAGGGATGCATAGTCCGGACAGTAGCTGCTGACGGCCAGGTTTAAGAGAAAAAACCGAGAGCTAAAAATTGGAGTTAACTCGCTGACTAGCTTGTCAGTTTTACTACACTTCGCGCCGCTGTTTGCGCATGCGCAGCGACCTAAGCGTCAGAAAAAATCTGCTGTCATCTGACTGGCTTCCCTGTATCAATCAAGTGACGGGATGGATGATAGGCTGGCATCTATTTTTTTTAATGCCATGCGATCTACCAATATTACCTTTGCGATCGACGTATTGAGCACTCCTGATCTACACAATGTCCCAGGGACAACATTTACGCGATGTCCCTGGGACAACATTTACGCGATGTACCAGGACAAATTTGTAAATTTCTGGATTACTGTTAATCTCCATAGAATCAAGAACTCATGTCCAGTTTCACAGCTATGGACCAGTTAATTATGTTTCCAGGTGATAGTTTGATTCATAGATTCAGCACACAACCATAAGTCTAGGCCTTTTAGTCCAGATTCTCTTCACTTATGTTTGTAAAATGATCAGGGAAGCTACTGCAATTTTGCCTGACCCAACCCCCGGGCCACGAAACACCCAAAAAGTTGGGGAACACTGGTTAGCTAATGCTGTCGTCAAGTAGCCTATCGCTAGCAAACAAACAGCAAGCCAAGTGAGGAACATATGTATAATGCTTACCGTTTATTAAAGGAAAGTATCCTAAATTGACTTCAAATTCGGCGGACAGGCGAATTGACTTCAAATTCGGCGGACAGGCGGCGGTTTTTCGCTTCTTCACTTGTATTTCGAAATAATCGAAGGCGGGTATTTCGAAGTCGCAAAGGAATGACGTCACAAGAAGGTGATTGGTCACTTGCAATGTTGAACCTGGAACAACATTAATTATGATGATGTGGGAACAATGCTGACACGAGGAAATCAGATCGTCCGTGTTTATCTTGTCACAAAGAACAAGTTTTGTTACACCGCTATTATCGCGAGGTTTGGGCGTGATAGTATAGGCTGTGAGCCCACGTTTAATAATCAGGCTAAGGAGTTCAGCGAGCTATCTGCAAAGGCCTGGTTAGTCTACCAGCGGTACAAGGTATTTGTCATTTGCCATAACTGTATTGTAATATTGTGAAAATATGTAATGTATGGTGTTCTAATTATTTTATGTTTTAATTTAGAATGCACAAGACTGTAAAGCTATTCTTCTAGGACCTCCGAAGTGGCAGGCGGCCACGAGGTAATTTTTGTTGTTAAAGCACAAGTGTTACTTTTGATAGACTGAAGCGCTTAAAGCCTTTGTGTTTTATGTTTGTAGTTTTCACGGCGTTCAATAAGTGCAGCGAAGCGCCCGTCTTGAAGAAGCCGTGCCAGTATGGCAAGCCATTAGTGCCAAAATTCGCCACTTTCCTAACCCGTTTGGTTAAGAAATGGCGTAAAAAACGCCGTTTAATTATTCAAAACACCGAAAAAAACGGCGTTCTGTTCCGACAAATGCCGCTTTTTCCGCCACTCGGATGGCGCCCTGAACACACCATCCGAGTGGCGGAAAAAGCGGCGTTTGTCGGAACAGAACGCCGTTTTTTTCGGCATTTTGAATAATTAAACGGCGTTTTTTACGCCATTTCTTAACCAAACGGGTTAGGAAAGTGGCGAATTTTGGCACTAATGGCTTGCCATATGCCTGTGTTGTCATTTCGGAGTTACAGTGAAAACGCGCCCTAGCCAGTGCCGGTGAGAAGCTAATTACGAAGACGGCAGCTGCAGAGAGTGACGGTGAAGTGGAGCGACACAAGAGGGCGCCATTGCATAAGCTCACCGTTCTCAAGCAGCCAGGCACAGCGGCAATAACGTTGTACAACTGGAGTAAGGTGGAAATTAATAAAAGACAGCATTAAAGGTAGAATAATAGTGGTTTAAGTCAAGGTTAAAGAGCCACAATAAGTTTCTATAACACATTTGTCAAAGTTTATTTAATTTCTACTGTACTTCAAGGTGATGCTTTGTAGTTTGGTGAATAGTTCTGTGTGCTTCCTTAAGGTCAAAGTTTGAGTGAAGTTTACAAGGTCCTTTAAGAAAAGGAGCACTTAAAGTATACAGTATTTGAAATCTGAACACAGTGCGCTCAATGACATTTAACTAGACTCCCGAGATGGTTGACAAAGATCTCGAAGAGCACCATGCTGTACCACTTACCGAAGTGGAAGAAAATGATGATGAACAAATTACAGAACTACAGACTGTTCGTAAAAGTGAAAGAGTAAGAACACTAACAGAAAAGGGTAAAGAGCTTCAAGAGAAGAAACTCAAAGGCCTCCAACACAGATATGCTGTTGTTTTTGAAAAATGGAGATATGAAGCAAGATTGAGTAAAGTAATATTAAGGAATGAAGTTTCCGAGAGTGAATTGAATGTGCTCATCAACAATGTAAATGTTGCCTGCAAAGATGTACAAACCATTTATGAACAAATACGGCAAATACAAACTCCCGATGCAGATGAAAGACGCAAAGTGGATGCATGTACATCACTTTCCTCGTTCATTGTCAGAAGAGCTGAAAAACACTTACAAGGAGACCTTGCAGATGGTGATGAAGAGCCATGGCCAGATGTTGGATCATGCTTAGGATCTGAAAGTACTAAATCAAGGTCAAAATCACAAAGGTCGAAAAGTGGTTCAAGCCAGTCATACTCACAAACAATTAAAAGAATAGAAGCAGAGGCTGAGGCAGCTGCGTGTCAGGAAATATTAGCAGTAATGGAGGATCAAGAAAGGGAAGCAGCTGAACTAAAAAAGTTGGAACTTGAAAACTTGGAAAGGCAACAAACAATGGAGGAGCAGCGCAGAAAGATTGAACGCTTGGAAGAGGTTAAAAAATTTAATGCTGCAAGAGCTAAAGTAAAGGTTTATGCAGAAGCTGAAAGTATTTCAGAAAGTCGTAGTTTAGTGCGCAGTATCAAAACTGAGAGCGAAACCTCAGCAATCCCTGCTCCACCACAAGTTCCCTCTCAAGCTCCAAATACAACCCAAGCCCATAATGCCACAAGCCCTGCATTTGTTCCACATACTCTCACAGTCATAAACCAAGCCCAACAAAACCCTGGTGTGCAACCTAAGAGCACCACAGGCCAAGCAGTAAACGCATCAAGTCCGCCATTTATCCCTAAAGCAACACAAGCTGCCGCTTCAGCAACTCATCCACAGCCAAACTTGGATCTAGTCGGCATACTAGCAGACGCAATAAGTGCTAATCGTCTTCCAACTCCGGAACCTGCACTGTTCACTGGTGACCCTTTAAAGTTCAAGGACTGGCAGTTGTCATTTGAGACCTTGATTGAAAGAAAAAACATTCCAAAGAACGAAAGACTCTATTATCTCAGGAAGTACCTTGGTGGACCCGCAAAGAGAGTGGTTGAAGGATTTCTCCTAGTGGGCACAGATGAAGCGTATGATGCAGCTTGGGAAGTGCTGGAAAGGCGCTTTGGAGATCTGTTCACTATAGGAAAATGCTTCAGAGACAAACTTCACAGTTGGCCTAAAATAAGCTCCAAGGATGGAAGTGAGTTGAGAGAGTTTGCCGACTTCCTTAGAAGTTGTGAAGCTGCGATGCCACACATAAAGACATTAGAGGTTCTCAATGACTGTATGGAAATTCAGAAACTCTTGCTGAAACTTCCAGACTGGTTGACAACAAGATGGAATCGCGCAGCGATGAAAATAAGAAAAACCCTTAATGGAGAGTATCCATCATTTCACATGTTTACAGACTTTGTATCCACTGAAGCAGACCTAGCATGTGACCCCATAGCTTCAATGCAAGCACTCAAGGGTTTGGAAATCAGTAAACCCAAACACTCACGCAGCCAAGTCGTTCAAGCTAAAACATTAACCACAACTTCAAGTCACTTAACCAACTCAAGTCACATAAATCCCATGATCTGCCTTTACTGCAAAAGAAATGGTCACACACTGGATAAATGCTTCAAATTCATGGAAAAATCAGTCCAGGATCGTATCAAGTTTGTACAAGCAGAAAGGCTGTGTTTTGGATGTATAAAGGGGGGGACATCATTCTAAGAAGTGTGATAAAAGGAATACGTGTGAGAAATGCCAGAAGAAGCATCCCACGTGTCTGCATGATGACAAGTTTGTAGAGCGTAAAAGGATAATGCCTGCAACGAATGATAACTCTCAAGACAAGGACGAAGGAGATGAACCAGCAACCGCAATCTCTAATAGAGTAACTCAAGTAACTTCGAGCACACTGACATCCTCCATTCTACCTGTCTGGGTTTCGTCAAAAAATCACCCAGACAGAGAAGTTCTAGTGTATGCCCTCCTCGATTCTCAGAGCGATACATCCTTTATCTTGGATGAAGTAGCCCAGGATCTCGACACAGATAAGAGTAAGGCTCATCTAAGACTATCGACCATGTCCGCCAAGTCGACAGTCATACCATGTGAGAAACTGGTAAATCTTCAAGTTAGAGGCTACAAGCAGGAAAAGAGAATTACATTGCCACCGGTCTATACAAGAGAATTCATCCCTGTGAACAGATCACACATCCCGACGTCTGAAACTGCTTTGAATTGGCCTCACCTCAAAAGGCTGGCAGATAGGTTACCTCCAATGCTTGAATGCGAAGTTGGTCTGCTTCTCGGCTATAACTGTCAGCAAGCCCTTCTTCCACGGGAAGTCATTGCAGGTGAGGAGAATCAGCCTTACGCACAGCTAACTGATCTCGGCTGGAGCATAGTTGGTTGTACGTCTCAAGTTCAAAATCACAATGATGATATTGGCATAAGCCACAGAATCATTGTTCGAGAAGTTACTCCTGCAGTACAACAAGCAGTTGAACTCAGGCAAGAAGTGCATTTTGTATGCAGAACTCAAGTGAAGGAAGTGGGTCCGGCTGATGTAATAAAGGTTTTGGGATCTGATTTCTCTGAGCATGCAACAGATGACAATCCAGTCTCTCAGGAAGACATTTTGTTCATGTCAAAGGTGACTAAAGGCATAAGGCAAAAGGAAAACGGTCACTATGAACTCCCATTGCCACTCAAAACCGACGACCCGAATCTTCCAAACAACAAACAATGTGCTGAGCATAGACTGTCGTCGTTGGAACGTCGGCTCAGAAGAGATAAGAAATACTATGAGGATTACGTCAAGTTCATGGACGACATCATAGCCCGTGGAGACGCAGAGAAGGTCCCAGAGCAAGAACTGGATAAGGAGGCAGGATGGTATATACCACACCATGGGGTATACCACCCCCACAAACCTGAGAAGATACGTGTGGTTTTTGATTGTTCGGCCCGTTTCCGGGGGACATCTCTTAACGATCACCTTCTGACTGGACCAGATCTTACCAACGCACTGATTGGAGTGTTATGTCGATTCAGAAAGGGCCCCATCGCCATCATGTGTGATGTGGAGAGGATGTTCCACCAATTCCACGTCATCAAGGAGCATCAAGACTATTTGAGGTTTCTTTGGTGGGACAAAGGCGATTTAAACTCTGAGCCTTCAGTGTACAGGATGAGAGTGCATCTTTTCGGAGCAGCTTCATCTCCCGGATGCTGCAATTTCGGACTCAAACATATTGCTTCTCAAGGTAGAAACAGATTCAGCGAAGAGACTATTGAGTTCATCCAAAGAGGATTTTACGTCGATGACGGACTCGCTAGTGTGAGATCAACAGTCGAAGCCATAGAGTTGGTAAACGAGTCAAGGGCACTTTGTAAAACAGGCAACCTACATCTGCATAAGTTTGTGTCAAACGACAAAGAAGTGCTTGCAGCTATTCCCCAAGAGGAACAAGCTAAAGCCAAAGACCAGGACATGGCTCTTGGAGAACTCCACATTGAACGTGCACTTGGAGTGCAATGGTGCATAGAGGCAGATGAATTCCAATTCAGAGTCCAAGTTAAAGACAACCCATTGACAAGGAGAGGGGTGCTCTCGATTGTTGCTTCAGTCTTTGACCCCCTTGGGTTCGTTGCCCCATTCATATTAATTGGAAAGCAAATACTCCAAACGTTGTGCAAGGACAAAGTTAATTGGGACAAGGATCTCCCACATCACATTCTACCACAATGGGAAGCATGGTTGAGAGACCTGCCCAAGTTGGCAGCTCTGAAGATCCCACGAAGCTACTCGCAAGATGCGGACATTGTGCAGTACGAATTGCACAGTTTCTCGGATGCAAGCCTCAGTGGTTATGGCGCATGTTCATATCTCAGAGCAAAAGGTAGAGAAGGACAGGTCAGTTGTGCACTCTTGGAGATATATCTTTTATAAATGCACCATAGGGGGCTTGGGGTGAAACAGCATTTCGGTACACTGTAAACTGTGTATACTCATGTATTGACAATAAAGCTCTTGAATCTTCTGAATCAATACTAGGCAGATGGGATGTACCACTATGAGGGTGGAGTGGAATAGTCCCATTGATAATACCCTTTAATTTCCCTCTCACCTTTTGGCTTTCAACACTGTGTCACCTGAAGAACTGGGGGTAGATAAATTCAGCGTAATCCCATTGTCACTGCCAGCTTTCACCAGTATCTGAAAGCTTAATCCAACATATAATATAGCATATAGTATAGCATTTTAGTCTCATTCATGATGATCAGATAGCGTGTTCACTTCCATTTGTAAATGTTTGTCTTGGTGTCCGGTTGTTCATGTTTTCATGAGCAACAGTTGAGGCACTTTGCATTTGGGAGGAGTTTCTGGCCGAGTAGAGAGCAGAGGAGCCAGCCTCCTAGACAGTATTCAAAAGTTCGAGTGAGTGCACAGTGTCAGACATCAAGATCTTTGTAACAAACATTTTTGTTAAACATGGAATTGACAGCAGAAAGTCACTCCATTCCCCTATCTGATGGAAACAGCATACCCTTGATAGGACTGGGAACTTATGCAGATCCCCACGAGGTAAGATTCATGATTTAATTGTATATTGTATATCGTTGTGCATGTGTCACGAAGCAAAAACTAAATGAATAAATTAAAAATAGTGGTAGGATTTTTTGTTTGTTTGTTTTTCGCTGTGACTTTTGAGTGCTTATTATATTATTATTATGGTTGTTGTTATTTTATTTTATACTATATATTCCTTCCAGTACTACTTCTTCTTCTTCTTTTTTTTTTTTGACAGACTCCTAAAGGAACTGCATATGAATCTGTCAAAATTGCGATCGAGACGGGCTACAGACATATTGATGGAGCATTGATCTATTACAATGAACATGAAGTGGGGCAAGCAATAAGGGACAAAATAGCAGATGGAACTGTGAAAAGAGAGGACATCTTCTATTGTGGAAAGGTTTGCAAAGCATACTTGTTCGTGTGAGCCTCTCCTGTGCACCTTGACTGTTGAACTTTTTTTTTCTTTCTGTTTTTCTGTACACACATTCTGTACTTAAGTAGAAGTACATCTATTACTGTTCAAAACTACTCCAGTAAAAGATGAAGTACTGATTCAACTTCTTTACTCAAGTAAAAGTAAAAAAGTACAGGCTGTTTAGTAGCTGTTTGGAGGACATTTCTATTTCTGTGCAAAGCTAACTTAACCTTCGGCTATGTTAACACAATGATAAAATAATATTAGCAGATGGGAATACAAACTTCAGCCTAGGTTTTTTCCAATCTAAGTATACTCAGCTTGAATCTGAAGAAAAAGAAGTAAAATAAAAAATATATATATCAGTCAATAGATCTAAGAATCATCAGCTAAAATTCATATGAATCTCTGCTACACTTGATGTAGAACTCATGCAAACTCATGAAACCACAGTCACTGTGCACCGGTCACACACTCTTCTTTACTTTAAACCCATCACAGTACACCAAACTAATCTCCAGAGTATTTTCATGTAGTCTTTAAATAGCCTCAGTTTGATTTGCATGTATCATAATATGCAAAAACACAATGTTGGCTCATAGTGACAAAAATCCGTTAAAGCAAATCCGTTAAGGCAAAAGTAACGAGCCTGTTTTACTACTGAAGTGCAGTATAGAAAATTTTATAAAATTTTAACAAATATTTGTGCTTTGTTACTTCCCACCTCAAGAGTTCAGTGATGCATGAAGATCATCAAGACTTTTAGAAATCGAACAACAAGTTCCATTAATAACAAATCCACAAAATCCTCATGTAGGTTATTCAGGGTGAAGCAGGTTGTTTTTCATCTAATTCATTGAAACAAATCCAGCACTATGACGGCATGCACAGGTTTTGGTTGCACCATTCCTAGCATGCATGTTTCTAGATGAGCTTTAACATCTATATCGAGAATGCATGAAAAATGCGTTTAGCAGGATTTCTCTGGGTGTAATTGTTGATGTCAACAAAAAATTTAAAGTTTAAAAATGTGTTTTTTCCTGTCAAAAATGGTGGCCAAAGTGACAAAAAAGTACAACTCCTTTAGTTATTTTAAAGTAAATAACTAATAATGCAAATAAGAAAAAAAGCCAATCTGAATATTATACCAATATTATTTCCCTGAACCACAAAAAAATAAGGAAGATAAAGTAAGTACATTTTGGTTTGTACAACACCTTTCGAGACAAACATTACAAAGTCCCTCAAGGCAAAAGTTAACCAAAAACTAGTCTAAAATGCTTTTGGCCTGTGTGAAACTTAAAAGGTATGGATAACATACGAATCGATAACATATTCATTTTCATGACTTACCTTTGAATCTTAAAAAAAACCAAATGCTGAGTTCTGTAGCTTTTTTCTACATTTGTTAACTTTTCTTCTTTTCTTTTGAAGTTGTGGAACACATTTCATCCACCCGAGCTAGTACGACCTACTTTAGAGAAAACCCTGACGACATTACAGCTGGATTATGTTGACCTCTATATTATAGAACTGCCCATGGCTTTCAAGGTATGCACACATGTGAAAACTTAATAACAAGTTTTTAATTTTTACATTTGAATTTCATGAGGTTTTACTGCACCAAATGAAATACTATACTATACTGAAACACTATAATTTTCTGAAGCCAGGAGATGAATTTAACCCCAAAGATGAGAGTGGGAAGTGGCTTTATCATGAAACGGACCTCTGTGCCACATGGGAGGTGAGACTTGGTGGCCTGCTTATTCAAGAAAATTTAGTTTCAGTTATTTCCTAACATATGTGAAGACAACATAACTGCTACAGAACAACAGTATTGGGTACACGCGTCCTTTAACTTATAGTTAAATACAAAAAGATATGTGGTAAAAATCAATGACAGCTTCAACAGTGTCTCAGTTTTACTGTTTCTGTGAGCTTTTAAATTGTTTCAAAGTTCAACGTTGACTATATTGTTTTATTATTGTGCTTTCCTATGTCTCTCACAGGCTTTAGAAGCTTGTAAAGACGCTGGCCTTGTAAAATCTCTTGGGGTTTCAAACTTCAACAAGCGACAACTAGAGCTAATCCTTAACAAGCCGGGGCTGAAACACAAACCTGTGTCAAACCAGGTTAGTGGTACATTATTGAGCAAGCAGTTGTCTGGAAATAAGTTACTAAGTACTTGTTTTCAGAATACTAAGGTCAAAAAGCTTTGCTCTTTGAACTAACTAACTGAAAACGCTCGGTAAGTTTTTAACTGAGATTTAAATGAATAGATGGAATCAGAGGCGCGAATAGCAGCAGGAAGATTGTTCCAGGGGCTAGGGGCTGCCAGGGCAAAAGCACGGTCACCTCTGGTCTTTAGCCAGGATCTAGGCTGCACTAGGAGTAATTGTCTTGATTATCTTAGGGCTTTCCCAGGGGTATATGAACTAAGGAGTTCAGTGAGGTAGCACGGCGCAGTATTGACACAGTTCTTGTGTAATTTGGCACTATTCAGCCTTTTCTTCTTGCTTCTTTTCCTTAAGAGTGGCTTCTTGACAGCCACCCTTCCACAAAGACCATTTATGGTGAGTCTCAACAAACTGTTGATGGGTTAGTTGAAGGATGAGATACACCACTCAGGTCCCATATCAGATCTTTGATACAGTTTTTCTGTTTTCTTAAGGACATAGCTTTTAGATGCTGTTCATCTGCTCTAATGTTTTTTTTTCTTGTCCAGTTTCCTCACACCATACTGAAATATGCCAAGTTTCCAGCTAAAAGCTCTTTGCTCATCAAATCGTGTTATTCATGGCAGAGATTTAGATAAAAGACATGGGAAGAAATTTTCTTTTACTACAGGATGCTAATAAGTCCCTAAAGAAACTGGTTCTTTCCTAACTTTTCTGTAATGTGTAGACTCAATGAGTCATTCTTTGAATTAGCTGCCTTTTTGTGACACTGATAACACTGATTTCATAGATCAGTGTTAGGTGTTTTAATAATCATGATAAAAGAGTGAAAAAATAGCTAGTGCCCAAAGTAAAACTTTGTCTTCAGAAAGCCTGGAGAACTATTGCTCAGCACCACTTACAAGAAACTGTCCTATTAGAAATATAAATACTCGAGACTTGGGAAATGTACAGTACTATATTTACCGTAAGATCAGCAGATAAATGTGCAAACCATTCTTCATTTTAAAAAGTAGTGTTTCAAGAGTCAATGCTTTTGTTACTTTATTGTGCAGCGGCAATTTATTAAAGTCAGAAGAAAGAATCTGAGGCACAACCAGCTGAAGGCTTTAGTTTCAGTCTTTGAATATTTGCGCATACAGCTAATGAACAATACAACAGAAAGACTCAGATTTTAGACATATGCCCAATATGTTTTAACTAAATCACACACACAGCTGTGTTTTGATAGATATGTGATGTGAACATTGTGTGGATAGGACATGGATATGTTGCAGAGGTATAGGAACAAAATGCAGGCAATGTATACCGCCCAGAAATGTGGGGAAAACTTCAAATTTATTTAAAAAGTAAGTTTACTGCCTGAAATATTATCAGTATGAAAGGACTGAACTTTGAATCAATGAAAGCATAACAGAGATAGGAAGTTATTATTTAAGTAACATGAACAATCAAGATGCACTTGGAAGTGTTGGTTCATAACACTCGCAAGGAATAAGCCAAGCTGTCTTCATCAGAAACATGTGTGTATGTATACATATGTGCTCTATTACAGGTTGAATGCCACCCCTATTTCACCCAGCCAAAATTGCTTGAATACTGCCGGCAGAATGGTATCGTCATTGTTGGTTACAGCCCGCTGGGAACATCCAGAGATCCATCTTGGTATGGGTCACACTCATTTTATGAGTAGCTAGTCAAGTTCTCAGCCTCTTGATTGAAATTAAAATATCACTGTTTCAATAAAGGGTAAACCTAAAATGCCCCCCAATGCTGGAAGATGACCTGCTGGTATCGATTGCCAAAAAGTACAACAAGACCACGGCTCAGGTGTGTCTGCGGTTCAATGTACAGAGAGGCGTGGTGGTCATCCCAAAGAGCTTCAGCCCTGCTCGCATAAAGGAAAACTTTGAGGTTTGTTTATAATTTTAGGTATGTAGGTAGCAAAAAGTGCCTTCTGAAAACCAGACGCATGGAATATAATCAGACTTATTTGCCAACTTTCCAGATATTTGATTTCTCTCTCTCTGACGCTGATATGAAGGCAGTTGAAGGGTTGAACAAAAACATCCGCTTTGTGGAGCTTCTCATGTGAGTATAGTGCAGCTTGTGTGAAGTTTTGCTCCTTGAACAAACGGCTCCAATTAATATTTCTCTTTTCTGGCTCAACAGGTGGTCTGACCATCCAGAGTATCCATTTCATGATGACTTCTAAACACCACAAACAGCAACACATTGTTCGAGAGTGATTAAATTTGGCATCTTTACTTTGCTAAAATAATATTTAATTGCTATTAGCTAATTAAAAAAAAAAAAAAAAAAAACTTAATTTTACAGCACACAATATAATACACTTCCTCGGGTAAAGGGTTTCACTGCTGAGCCGTGCTGTGGGAAGAATAATGAAGGTCTGCTCTCACAGATGTCTTTAGTTTTGTAAAAGTCTTACAGATAAGTTTTGAGTGACAAAACAAACAAACTTGGGATAGTAAATGTTTGCAAACTACAAAATAAAGATAAGGTGTGGCTAAATCAAAACAAGACTGTTAAGTATAGAAAGCTTAAACTCTGGACAGATGGTGTTCTCATCCTGCCAACACTTTCATTGCTCAGACCAAATCTGAATTGCTCAACCTGAATAACAGCTTTTAAAACTGAATTTGAATTAAATTTAGCTCTTGAATGCTTTCAGTTTCACTTCTCACCATTCAGTTTTAGTTCTTAAATTCAGTTTTTGGGGTCATACATCCGGGTCCTTCGAGAAAACTGCACAATAATCCAGCACAAAGTTTGCCGTTTCAGTGATAGTCATATCATACCACTTCAGAGGTGATCCAGTAATACTGCACTAATGAATTACACCAGGGGTGTTGAACTCCAGGCCTCAAGGGCCGGTGTCCTGCAGGTTTCATATATCACCCTGGGTCAACACACCTGAATCAAATGATTAGTTTCTTTACCAGGCTTATGGAGAACTTCAAGATATGTTGAGGGGGTAATTTAACCATTTAAATCAGCTGTGTTGGATCAAGGGCACATCTAAAACCTGCAGGACACCAGCTCTCAAGGTCTGGAGTTCAACACCTGTGAATTAGACTGTTCGCTTTAGCTAAAGTTATTAAGTTAGCTAAGGAGTCAGGATACTATATAAGACAGAAATAAGCCAAAATTACAATGGTTTGGACACTCTTTTGTATGTTTCCCTACTGTAGCGGTCTCTCAAAGCATACAGGACTTTCAGGGGGTACAAGATGATAACTGTGGAATTCTAATGGGAACAGTCGATCATTAGGGTTGCCAACTCCCTGAAAAATAAATAAGGGACGCCTCGTGGCCAGGGCCGGGCAAAGTGTGGTAGCTCTTTTTTTTTGTGTGTGAAATTTTTTTTTAACCATTTGACTTGAATTTGATTTAAGCAGATGCATATTCTTTGTGATATGACCATATGGGAAACAAATGATAATTTAGCCATTTATTTTTAGCTCAAAATAACATTAACACAGTAAAACGGGTCTCTTTCTTAAACAGAAGCCTGTCATGCTTAACTTTTGAGAATATAAGTAAATCTTTCTTTAAAAGAACTCTGTCCTGCTTAACTTAAAATTATATAAATTAATAGAAAACAATAGAACAAAATCATTCTTGTAACAGTGCACATTTAGTGCATTTAGTACAATTGGCTTCAGTTGAGGTATTATTTCAGCTTTTCTAATGCTAATCAGCTGCTCCTGTTTGTAAACACACTTGTTCCCATGATTACGCATCATAACTCATCATCATTATTCATCTATGTATTACTTTTATGTATTAGTCATCTATTTGTTGTAATCATCTATCCTTGCAGTTGTTTATTACACAAAATAAATTATATTATCACACTTCTGGCCACATAGCGCTGATATTCACTGCACATGCCCATATTAACCTTAACCAGAGGGTTTAAAAAAAAAAAACCCAATGTTTACATACCATATCTGCTTCTGCCGTGGCCTGGTGGACAAGAAATTGGTTAAGGGTTCCCCGAGCTTTCACGCCCTTCATGTTCTCCGTGTGCCCACCATTGTGTGTGCATGCCTATGGAAAAAGTGCGCCGGCACACAGTGCAGTGCGCTTTATAGATGTTATCGTGCACTTTTCCAGCCAGGTGTTTTCCTTTTCCCATTCCTCCCTGTACTTTTACAGCCTATTTTTCTTTCTCTGAGGGGAACAAACATTGCTGCTCTAATGCTGGGCTTACACTGTACGATTTTTGGCCCATTTTGAGCCGATTTTTGAGTCATGCGACCGATTTGGTGATCGGCCCAATTTTGGCCTTCATCGTGCATCGTGTAGTATACGTGGGGTAACGAGAAGCGATTAACACCTCGAGCAGCTCCCGATCATCAATCGCTCGTAGGGCGTCACCGCAGCTGCTCACACTGCTCACGCGCAAACACGTAACCGTCGGCGAAAAAGACGGTGCAGCTTGGCTGTGCAGCGTGTGATCTGGACACAGGCGATGGAGGCACAACTTGTAGAACTTTGGAAAGCTCATCCGAGCCTTTTCGATGTGGCATCACAAAATTATCACGACCACAACAACCGTGAAAATAGTTGGATTTACATTGCTGCTCAATCACAGCTGCCTGATTAATGTTTTTCATTAGAAATTTAGCAAAGTTGATGGTGGTGGTGTGCGTGTCTGTGTGAGTGAAAGACAGAGAGGGAGAGCGAGCGACAGATTTTCTGTTATAACCTTCATTTTATGGAGGCCCAGTGTGAGCACTCAGGTTGCATCAGAGCATCTTATTTTTCTACTACGACATAAAATACAAAGTGCATACCTCATTGGCCGCATTAACTTGCAGGGGTTAATGAAAACGCATCTTGCAGTGTGCACTCCTTCCCACAGGTGGAAAACAGACTGAACATTGGTTCCATCCTGGAAGCATTTTGTAAAAAAGTTAAATGTGTAGTTTTAAACCAACAATGTATACATTAAATCTGATATATTAAAATAAAGTATGTTACGTTCCCCTGAGGGGTCTAGGCGGTGAGGGGAAGTAACAAAAAGTGTCCGGGTCAGAAAAAGGAGACAAGGCGGCATGAGGGTTAAATTAAAGAGTTTTATTAAAGTAGCTCAACTAAAAGAGACGGACAAGCCGCTATCACCATTTAAGAAAAACAAAACTCAGGCGTTGGTCAATAAAGTAAAACGTAAGCCAAAAAGAGAGAGCAGCTCACTAACTGTAACCACTCACATGGCACTCTGGCCCAGAACTCACCTTTCCCTGGGCTTAAATCTCTTTAATTACTAACGAGAGTCAGCTGCACAAAAGGGAAAGGTGGCACCTCAGGCAGAAGAGGTAGTGGGACATGCCCACACAGGCACCTTCAGGAGGAGGCCCTGCTAGGGCCGTAACACCCCCTCCCATAAATACAAACCTGTGGTTTGTCAAGTGATTATGATAAACTATCTACAAATCAAGTCTGTAACTGTCACATCAACAAATTGCAGGCTTTCCACCTACCAAACCCCATAGCAACGGTTAGGCATTGCTAGCGGAAGCTGCCAACCCCATCTCAATGGGTTCAAAATACTTACTGAAGGTGGCCGCAGACCCGCAAAACAATGTCTCATGTGATAGCCAGGGCTTTTTTGAGCCATCACATGTGGAGAACACAGCAGGCAGTCAGAAGACCTTACTGCAACACTTTGCAGATGATTCCTCAAGTCACCGGTACAGGCATGTTTGTTAGCCAGGGTTGCCGGTCTTACTGGTGGTTTTATACACAGTCTGTCCCCCTGCGGGTCATTTTGAGGACCTGGGAAATTGTCAACCAGCGGCAACTCAGGGTTAGTTGACCTCTTACCCCGACTACATGACACTACTGAGCAATTATGCTCCAAGTGTAGCCTTTTACTAGGCCGGGCAACCTTGTCTGTTTGAGAACCTGGACTGACTTTTCTCAAAGCAGGCCCTTTTTGCTTTGAGTGTGCTTTCTGTTTGAGTTTCAGCCTCAAACAGTTAGCAACAAGGTGTCCAGGTTTGTGGCAGAGAAACAAAGCTTCGTTTTGGGTCTCGAAACCACAACTTTTTCAGCCTTGTTAGCTGGCCCACTCTTACCTCGCCAAGATGTACTATGGCACAGAGGGGTATCACATTCTACAGCATTTGTTTTATGAGTTAGGGTAAACTCATCTGCCAGTATGGCAGCCTGCTGTAAAGTGGAAACCCTCTGTTCACTTAAATAACAAGCAACACACTCAGACATTGTGTTCTTAAAGTCCTCTAGAAGCACAAGCTCACGTAACGACCCCAAGTCATTAACCTGGCTTGCAGAGCACCACCTATCAAAAAGCTTCGCCTTGTCCCTATCGAAGTCAAGATAGGACTGACCCTGTGCCAACTCCAAACCTCGAAAATGCTGCTTATAGGCTTCAGGTATGAGTTCATGGGCTTGGAGGATGGCACTTTTAAGCTTTTCATAAACTAAGCAGTCCTCCATAGACAAACCAGAACAAACCTCCTGAGCCTTACCCGTCAATTTACATAGTAACATCACGCACCACATGTCTTGAGGCCATTGCAGTGCAGTCGCTATGCGTTCAAATGCAATAAAGAAGCTATGAACACTAGACTCACAGAAAACTGGAAACAGGTGGATGTTATTGCTCACAAACGAGCCTCTGGACACCTGTTCACCAACAGATGTAGGCCCAGTGCTCGTCAGCTCCAGCTGATTCAACTGGAACGCCATTTCAGCCTGAAGAAAACCACCACACACCTGTGCCAATTCTCTCACAGGCTAGCCAACAATTAATGGTAACCGAACAACTTCCTCTTCTTGACCAACTTACTTTTTGCTGCACACACATTAACAAATACAACGTACCCAGTTCCTAAGCACACCAAACTATACCTACCTATCTTCTGGAGCGTGCTGGGCTTGAGGCAACTTTAAAGGCAAAGCTTCAGCAACTGGAGCACTGAATTGCCTACCCCCAACAGGGAACTAATCCCCACCCAGGATTACTCCAAAAATAAGAAAGACAAAATAATAAAAGAGTGCCCGAAGGAAGAACTTAAAAAGCTCAGCTGAACACTCACCTAACTTAACTGGGAAGGTGTATTTCTACTCTTCTCAAAAAGCAACACAACCATCACACAAAAGCCAAAAAAACAAAAAAAAAACAAAAACCCAAACACCACCAATTTCAAACTCCCTTTTCAGATCCCGGACGAGCCCCCACTTGTTACGTTTCCCTGAGGGGTCTAGGCGGTGAGGGGGCAGTAACAAAAAGTGTCCGGGTCAGAAAAAGGAGACAAGAAGGCATGAGGGTTAAATTAAAGAGTTTTATTAAAGTAGCTCAACTAAAAGAGACGGACAAGCCACTATCACCATTTAAGAAAAACAAAACTCAGGCGTTGGTCAATAAAGTAAAACGTAAGCCAAAAAGAGCAGCTCACTAACTGTAACCACTCACATGGCACTCTGGCCCAGAACTCACCTTTCCCTGGGCTTAAATCTCTTTAATTACTGACGAGAGTCAGCTGCACAAAAGGGAAAGGTGGCACCTCAGGCAGAAGAGGTAGTGGGACACGCCCACACAGGCACCTTCATTTATTATAACTTAAACAATAAAATTATTTTAATCTGCATAACTGCTGCTGACGGCAGTCACAGAGGTTTTCGGGCCTTTCAACAATCAGACCCCCTTTCCCAGGTGACCCAGGTAGGGTTGATCAAGCCCCAGCTATTTGAATTGTTACTATTATTATTATTACTGGGGGCTCTGAAATTTAGGGGGGTGGGGAACAACGCATAGGTCAAAAGAGAATGGACTGTATAGAGACCGATTGCGTCCAGAGGCGAAGCGGCGGTACTTGCAGAAAATAGCATGCATTGGAAATGTGGACCCGTATGAAATGCGGCCGCGGAGTAGAAACCCTGAAGACCAACCGCTATTGACGTAGCCTGATATATTTTCGTACCTTGTCTGTGGAGTCAGCACGTACAAGTCGTCATTCAAACAAAGGTAAGTCAGCTTGAGTACTGCGAGTGAAATGCGTTTGATTTCCCTCCGAACATTCAGATTAGTGTAGCATAACTTCATTCATCAGGGGGAAATTAGAGTGAGAACATGTGGAGGCTCTGTTAGAGGGATAACTTAGTGAGTTCATTGTGCTGAAGAATTTAGTTATTCTTTATGGTTAAATAAATTGCAATGATTTATTCATATTGTTCATAAATAATTCTAATTATACATCTTGCTTCCATGTTTGTATCCTGTGTCACTAAAAATACATTTTATTTTAGTTTTATACATTGATTAATGACCTGCAGAATCTCCTTATCATATTAAGTGATTCATAATTGTCACTTTATGCTTTCTCCATCTCAAAAGTGATGACATCCTTGCATTACATACTGTAGGTTCATTTTCTGCAGGCAGATTTAGAATATAACATGCAGCGTTCTATAAATGGATACATAAAAAAATGAAGAATTACATGTATGTGCTAACTTTCTAAACACTTTGTTACATTTATGATAAAGTAGATAATACACATTTATGTCGGCCTTGGCTCATTAGTTCTTGTCTTTAAATTAACTTTGTCCGTGTGTGTTTCAAGTACTGCACTCTCAAAGACTGAATGAACCAGCATTGCAGCCATGGGCCATGATGAGCATCACAGGGAAGGCTGAAGCCGCACACTGCATCTGTATGGCCGGAGTTGCGGAGACCTGCACCCATGTCGCTGCTCTTCTGTTTAATGTAGAAGCAACAGTGCAGATCCGTGGCACAAGGACTGTTACAGATGAACCTGCATACTGGGTTTTGCTGGGTAATATGGCCATAAGATAGACCTCTCCTATTCAGCTGCCCAAAAAAAGGCTCTTGATCAAAACATAAACAGACCATCCGTATTGAAAGGTAAAAGGAGCCGTCCTCAAAAAAGAAAAATCCCACCTGCTACTGTGGAGGAGTTGTCACTGCTATTGGATACTTTGCTGTAACACAGTAAAGCTGTGGGTTTTGGGAATGACCCAAAATGTTTTATCTAGGGGTCTACATTCATTCCTGTAGTGCACTGCCATGTAAATAATTTGCATTTACTGAATATGTACTGACTGAGTACCACTGTTCAAAAGTTGAATAAAGAAACAAACAAATTTTTGCCTCTTTTTTTTTTTAAATTAAAACCACTTTGTAGAACATCACATCAGTTACAATGTAGAATCCATGTCATTTATAGTTTACAAATGACAAAATGTTTACACAGAATCATGACAGTGTTTACATGATATCACCCACTACTAACATTACTTTAATTACTGTATCTTTTGAAAAAATACCACTATTTATACAGCACAAGACTTAAGAATATTTAACAGGAGCCAGTTTTATTTTTCCCTGGTTTTACTACCACACTGTTCACCAAACGCAGCAAACCTTCACCATCCAGAAGGGTCACCTCTTCACCCTCACATGGAAGATGTAATCTGATTGGCATGGTGGTATGTTTGAAGCAGGTCCCTTGTGTAGCGCTGGAACCCGGTCACGATGTGTTTCATCCATTTCATAGGCTGGTTTGCTGCAATAATACCAAATAATTAGCAACTCTATAAATAGAAGGTAGTTCTATTATTATTATTAAACACAATGTCCCGCAGAAGAGCTCGGATTAACTCAGACAGTGTCAGGAGACATGCCGTAGCAAATTATGTGAGGCCATTCCAGGACGAAATGCAAAACAGTTTTACACAGCTGCAGCAGGAGTTGAGTAATCTAGAATATGTCATTTATCATGTTGCAGATATCAACATTGATCACACAGGTGTGACAGTACATAATTATGGAAGTGATCACATCCATGAGCTAATGGACCTCACAATACATAATTATGGAAGTGGTAACGTTAATGTCATTAACGATTATAGGAATATTTCACACTTCAACAACCTTCGTTTCAATTTAGGTTTCGATTACAAACGAAAACGCAAAAAAACCCAAAAACTGCCAAGCGCAGAATTCCAATCGACAAAGGCCGCCGTGCCACCATGCAGGCTGTAGATAACAAAGAAAAATACAGATCTTTGGTGGAAAACTGTATGGCAGAACTCGTTAAGCAAGCTGTAAAAAAATCAGGCAAAGTCATCAGTCTGGAAAGAGTTTCAGACATCTACAACCAGCATACCAACAACATCTGGGCTAAAATCAAGGATGATATTGATAAAATCCCCTTAGAGAAGTTCAAAAACTTCCATGAGGTGATTTTCAAAGCCATGTGTAAAGAGTTTAAAAATGCAGGATTAGCTTTGCTAGCCTTGGAATTAAATCAGCCAGCAATTGAAAATATGATTGCTGAAATTTTCATAAAGGAGGCAGCCAAACTATCGAAGAAACCAAGTTGCATACATCAGTTTTTCTCATCTATAGGCCGACTGTTTTGTTTCACCAGGAAACAAAACAAAGCTGATGTAATGTAAAAGAAATCGTGATATGAAACATTTCTGGAAAACGAATTGGAAACTTCAAATTGGTTAGTTTTAAATGATATACTTAAGAAAACCCTTAGAACGGCCGCGGCCCCTCACTGAGCTTGGTTCTGCCGGAGGTTTCTCCCTCTTAAAAGGGAGTTTTTCCTCCCCACTGTCACCTATGCTTGCTCACAGGGTCTAAGTGTCACAGAAATGGCTTATGTATAAAGAAGTTTAATAGATGGTTCCAGCAGTTAAAATGTTCTTGCTTGTACGTTTCTGTGGTCAATATTGTAAGGGTGTGTTTATCTGGACGATCTGATTTCCTCGTGTCAGCATTGTTCCCACATCATCATAATTAATGTTGTTCCAGGTTCAACATTGCAAGTGACCAATCACCTTCTTGTGACGTCATTCCTTTGCGACTTCGAAATACCCGCCTTCGAGTATTTCGAAATACAAGTGAAGAAGCGAAAAACCGCCGCCTGTCCGCCGAATTTGAAGTCAATTTAGGATACTTTCCTTTAATAAACGGTAAGCATTATACATATGTTCCTCACTTGGCTTGCTGTTTGTTTGCTAGCGATAGGCTACTTGACGACAGCATTAGCTAACCAGTGTTCCCCAACTTTTTGGGTGTTTCGTGGCCCGGGGGTTGGGTCAGGCAAAATTGCAGTAGCTTCCCTGATCATTTTACAAACATAAGTGAAGAGAATCTGGACTAAAAGGCCTAGACTTATGGTTGTGTGCTGAATCTATGAATCAAACTATCACCTGGAAACATAATTAACTGGTCCATAGCTGTGAAACTGGACATGAGTTCTTGATTCTATGGAGATTAACAGTAATCCAGAAATTTACAAATTTGTCCCAGGGACATCGCGTAGATGTTGTCCCTGGGACATCGCGTAAATGTTGTCCCTGAGACATCGCGTAAATGTTGTCCCTGGGACATCGCGTAAATGTTGTCCCTGGGACATCGCGTAAATGTTGTCCCTGGAACATCATGTAGAAGTTGCCCTGGGACATCGTGTAGATGTTGTCCCTGGGACATCATGTTAAAGTTGCCAGAGACATACCATATGAAAGTTTAGCTTCTTTTAGCCCCTGTTTGTTTTATATTATTTTATATATATATATTTTTTAATATTATATTTAATATTTACATTGTATTGCAAAAAAACCCCACAACAAGTTAAAATGAATTAATGAATATTGACTAATTAAACCTTCGTTATTTTTCCACCAGAAATGGACGACATAATTAGAAGAAGTGTTCTGAATGACGAAAAAAAAAGAACTGGAAAAGACACACAACTTTGTGTGCATGTGTCACAATGCCAGGAGGACCCATTCAGTGTTGTGTTAGAAAAATTGAACTCATTAACCCTTCATGGACATTATAAATGTTTAAATGTTGCCTCAGGTAAAGACAGGAAAAGAGACTATTACAAATTCAACTGCATCAGAGCTGGGAAAAAAAGTCGAAACAGCTACAGAGCAGTGGGCTGTAAGGCCTATGTTTCATTTAAAGTACTCAAATGTTGGAAAGACCACACAGTCATCGTGCAGCGTACATATGATAAGCATGATGGGCATGATCCTTCGGACCCAAAAGACGCACATTTCAACAATATTTCCAGTGATTTGAGGAGGAAGATTGAGGAACTGCTTTCCCTTGGAACTAAGCCAGCCATCATACTAACCGAATGTCATAAATGGGCCAAAGAACATGGACACAGAGATCTTCACAACAGAGAGCATTTTGTCACACCACGTGACATTGACAGTGTTAGAACCTGCATGATGAGGAAGAAGCACTTTAACTGTGGAGACAGTCAAAGTGTACATACCTTACTTAATGGAAAACATCAAGAACATGTTCTCTTCTATCAACCATACACATCTGACCAAGAACTAATGATTGTTTTGCAGACACCTGTAATGAAATCAAACATGGAGAACTATGCAAAACAGTTAGTATTTGTTGACACCACGCACTGCGTTAACCAGTATTCATTTCCCTTATTCACACTTGTTGTAAGAGATGATCATGGGCATGGAGTCCCTGTGGCCTATGCTATTGTCAGCAACGAAAGTCAGAAAACCCTGGAAACTGTTCTTGGAATAGTTTGTGAGCATTTCCCAACTTCCCCGAGGTAAATAATACATTGACAGCTATTAATTTTGAAATAATTCCTTTTCAAAAAAGTTATAACATGCCAGAATCTAATGCTATAGCTGCAGCATGGGCTGCAAAAAACTTTCCTTTCCAGTTGTTAAAGTTATTCCTATAGGCTGTATGCAGTATTTTATATATCTACTTGTGAGTTGAAATGTTTAATTTGGCATTGAAGTGGTGCTTTGAGATAGCAAAAACATTTTCATACTGTTTAATCTCATTTAGTGTTTTCTTTTTTTCTGTAGAGCATTTATGGTTGACAAAGACTTTGCGGAAATAAATGCTTTGCAGAAGGTTTTTCCAGAGTCAGCTATCCTTCTATGCTGGTACCATGTCTTGCAGGTAAACCACATTGTTTTCTTTTCACGTTGTCTAAGATGCACCTGAAACACATTTTTACAACAGGGTCCTGTTGTTATGAATTGCCTCATTGTGATATTCACCTACTCAGGTTAATGAATATAAAGGGATAAAATGTTGAGTGACTATGTCCATCCATTTAAGACCACAGTGCACTCATCTTCTGGTGGCTGCTTCCCAAAGCTCTTTTTGACATTTAAAAATATGTTTGCCTGGTTGATTTCTGTAATGCACAGGTCCTCTTGTCCAGTGAGTGACAAAGTTATTTTTGGACGTCAGCTTTCTTTTATGCTTTTTGTACAGCTGCTCCTCTGTCTCTCTCTCCAGATTAACTTTTTTTCTCTTACATTCACAGGCTGTTAATCGATGGCTTTCAAAATCAGAGTCCGGGGTCCATGGGCTTTCTAACACCCAAAAGAGAAATGAAATCATTTCTTTCTTTTGTAAGCTGAAAGCTTGCACATCTGTAAGTGTAATTTGTCTATTTCACATTTTGATTTCTTGATTACACTAAGAGCATAATAACTTTCAGTTGCTAAAAAAAGTTACAGAGAGATACAAAATAGATTTTTGAAACAATTTCTAAAACTGGCTTCTTATCTTGCTTATCAAAACAAGTACTTAAGCTGTGCAGAACATCATTGTGTCACCCACTGTGCAGTAGAACTTGTGAGTGGGATTCTTTCACAGACAGATGCTGAAACCAAATATGCTTATAGGTTTAGTGTTCCTTCTTAGCCATTGTAAGGGAAGAAATAATTGCTTCTTAATACAAAAACACGACATATTATTAATAACTTAAAATTCTTAATGTTATTCAATAAAAGGAAAAGGGCTTCAATACATAATATTAAAGATTTCAATAGGTCTGTTAAATGGATTGAAATATATTCTGTTGCATCCAATTCTCTTAGGAGGACGACTTTAAAGCCACATCAGCAGAGTTCTGCCAGACATTTAAGCAATACCCTTTGGTGTGCCAGTATTTTCAGAAGCACTGGGAAGGCATTGGCCACATGTGGTGTGACTACGGCCGTCGCTTCAGTCACGCTCGTTCTGAAACAAACAATGTGATTGAAAGGTATGATTTATTATTTTGACCTCATTCAATTGTATTGCTGAAAAAAAGATATTATGCTTTAATCCAAGAGGCTAAACTGAGTAGGCTCGTCATGTCATTGCCAGAACAGGTTTTAGGCAAATCCTTTAAATTCTAGCAGCGTTTTTTATGTTATCACAACAAAAAACAGAGTAGGTGGATTTGCCTAAATCAGCTAAACCGGCACAGAGCATTCCTTTATAAAAGACGTGTGCAATAGGTATTCCAATTTTTAAAAAAAATAATACAGTCTTGATTAAAACTTTAAATTCCTTCAATTACAGTTGCTAATCATTTCAAATAACTGTTTTTCAGATTTTTCCACCGCCTGAAATACCAGTTTTTATCTGGCTACAAGAATAGGCGTCTGGATGATCTGATTGAAGTGCTCCTAGGGAAGGCCGACGACTACTTGTCAGTCATAAAAACCCTGCAAGATGTGGGCCGCATGAAAAACAGGTTTGCTGACACCTTGTCTCAAGTTTCAGACTCTGCTTCAAGACTGATGGAAAGTGGTTGGGCTCTTAAAATTACAGTCAAGAACAGCCATGGAGTTAATGCATATCAAGTCCCATCTGAGTCAAGAGAAGACATGGTGTATGATGTCTGCCCTGTTGAGTCCTACTGCAACTGTACATATGGCTTACGAGGACTTCTTTGCAAGCATCTAGTGTTACTTGCAAAATTAGCAGAGGCTGACAATGACTATTTGGATCAACATGGCGGCGCGTGCACACGCAGCGGCTTCTCTCTCTCCCGAACAAACTACTTTTTCGTGTTTTTCGTCCTGTAAGTTGCAGTGTTTTTGTAAGTCTTTGTCGCGTCTATCTGTGTGCAAGCGAGGATATGCCCGAACACTTCTTCTCGACATCGGCAGAAACGAACTTTTTAAGTTAAACTCTGTGGACACCGAGAAGCTGAAAGATCTGGGTCTGCTCCGAAGGCCTACTCAATCACCGACCCCCACTCCCGCACTTCGCCCACAATGGATGCGCCTCAAGCGGTGTGAGAGGAAGCAGAAGAGGGGTAAGCGCGGTGGCATCCGAGCTAGGCTAGCGGCTAGCCCACACAAACCCGCCATCCCCTCTATCGTTCTGGCCAACGTACGCTTGCTAGAAAATAAACTGGACGACATCCGACTGCTACGTTCATCTCAAAGGAATGTAAAGGACTGCTGTGCTTTTGTGTTCACGGAAACATGGCTCAGCGACAGTGTCCCGGACCGCGCCATTCAGCTCGACCAGCTAACATGCTACCGTGCTGACAGAGTCATCGTCGCGGGAGGTAAGACCCGCGGGGGAGGACTTTGTGTTTACATCAATGATGCCTGGTGTCGCGATGCTGTTGCGGTCTGCAAACACTGCTCACCAGTGCTGGAGTTAATGGTTATTAAGTGCCGGCCATTCTATCTACCGAGGGAATATACAGCCATACTCCTGTGCGCTGTGTACATCCCTCCCTCCTCCAATGTCAACAACAGGAATGAGGCACTGAATGAACTGTACCAGCACATCAGTGAGCAGCAGACAGCCCATCCTGATGCTTTTCTCATCCTGGCTGGGGATTTCAATCATGCAGACTTAAAGTGCGTATTTCCAAAAATACAACAACACATAGACTTTCCAACAAGGGGAAATAACACACTGGACTTTGTTTACACCACCCAGAGAGGAGCTTACAAAGCTTTTCCCCTCCCCCACCTCGGCGCCTCAGACCATATCACTGTCATGCTAATGCCTGCTTACAGACCGCTCGTTAAAGTGACCAAACCGGTTCGTAAGCGGATACAAGTGTGGCCAGAGGGGTCTTCAGAGGCTCTACAGGACTGCTTTAATACTACAGACTGGAACATGTTTAAGCAGGCTGCCACCTATAACAACACCACTGACCTCCAGGAGTACGCAGAGACTGTTACTGCCTACATCAACAAGTGTATTGAGGATGTAACAGTCACGAAAACCATAACTGTCCGGGCCAATCAAAAACCATGGATGACAGGAGAGGTCTACAGGCTGCTGAAAGCTCAGAATGTTGCCTTCAGAGATGGAGACGAGGCAAGCCTGAGGACAGCTAGGGCCAACCTTTCCCGTGGCATCAGAGAAGCTAAGAGACAGTACTCCAGGAAAATATCTCATCACTTCAAAGACAGCAGAGACTCACGGAGCCTGTGGCGGGGCATTCAGACCATCACAGATTACAAGCCCCCACCACAGACCTGTGATAGCACTATCCCCCTGCTGAACGAGCTGAACACTTTCTTTGCTCGCTTTGAAGTCCAAAACAGCACCACTGCACAGAAGACCCCACCCCCTCCTGGTGACCAGGTGATGACTCTGTCACCGGACAGCGTGAGGAGATCCCTCAGCAGGATCAATGCACGTAAAGCTCCGGGTCCTGACAACATTCCTGGTCGTGTACTGAGAGACTGTGCAGTGGAACTCACTGATGTCTTCACAGACATCTTCAACATATCACTCATCCAGGCTGTCGTCCCCACATGTTTTAAAGCCACCACAATCATTCCGGTTCCAAAAAAGTCATCTCCCTCCTGCTTTAATGACTACCGTCCTGTTGCACTTACTCCCATCCTGATGAAGTGCTTCGAACGACTAGTCATGCAACACATCAAGACTGTCCTGCCCCCCTCCCTGGATCCCTTCCAGTTTGCCTATCGGCCCAACCGCTCAACCGATGATGCCATCTCCACTGCACTCCACTCGGCACTCACACACCTGGACAAAAATGACTCATATGTTCGAATGCTGTTCATAGATTTCAGTTCAGCATTCAACACCATAATCCCCCAACAGCTCATTCAAAAACTGGTCCAGCTGGGGCTCAACACCTCACTGTGCAACTGGCTGTTGGATTTCCTCACCGGAAGACCTCAAGCAGTACGGGTTGGCAGTAATTCATCCAGCACCATCATTTTAAACACGGGGGCCCCGCAGGGATGTGTGCTGAGCCCCCTCCTCTTCACTCTGCTGACCCATGACTGCACTCCATCATACAGCTCCAACCTCTTCATCAAGTTTGCGGACGACACAACGGTGGTGGGTCTCATTAGCAACAGGGATGAGACCGACTACAGAAGTGAGGTGAGACGCCTGGCCACGTGGTGTGCTGACAACAATCTCTCTCTGAATGTGGAGAAGACGAAGGAGATTGTTGTGGACTTCAGGAGAATGCACACCCAACATGCTCCTCTGACCATTGACGGAGCGTCTGTGGAGAGAGTGAGCAGCACCAAGTTCTTGGGTGTGCACATCACAGAGGATCTCTCCTGGACGTACAACACCACAGCACTGGCCAAGAAATCACAGCAGCGTCTCTTCTTTCTCCGCAAACTAAGAAGAGCAGGAGCACCAGCCCCCATCATGTACACTTTCTACAGAGGCACCATCGAGAGCATCCTGTCGAGCTGCATCACTGTGTGGTTTGGAGCCTGCAATGCGTCCTGCCATAGAACCCTCCAACGCATAGTGAGAGCTGCAGAGAGGATCATTGGTGTCTCTCTCCCCTCCCTCCAGGACATTTACAGCACCCGTCTCACTAAAAAAGCCCTTTGCATAGCGGCTGATCCCACACACCCAATGCAAAGCTTCTTCAAGCTGCTGCCGTCAGGGAGGAGACTGCGGAGTCTCCAGGCCAGGACCAGCAGGCTGAAGGACAGCTTCATCCATCAGGCTGTCAGGAAGCTTAACTCCCTCCCGATTCTGCCCCCTCTCCCCTCTCTCCTCCACGGTCTCACTGAACTCTGTCACACACACACAAACACACACACTCTCTGACTCACTCACTGGCCTGCACCAGTTACCAGTCACTTTGTGGAGCATTGGACTGCCATTACCTCATAAGACTTTGTTGCTACACTTTCTCTTACCGTACACTACTAAATCTCCATTTGCACTATTTGCCTATTTGCACTACTCTGCCTGGTTTACACTCAATGTCACTTACCCATTATATTGTATATTATATAGCTTTCTTGTTATATGTAAAATTGTATTTATTTAAATTTTTACTTTTTAATTATTTTACTTGCATTTTTAATCACTTTTATATTTAAATATATTTAAATGTTCATTTGCTATTTATCTAGGGATTGAGAGTAACGCAATTTCTATTCTCTGTATGTCCTGTACATGTGGCAGAATCGACAATAAAGTTGACTTTGACTTTGACTTTGACATCTATCCAAACATGGAAACAGACATTTCTACCTTGGCAAGAATTGCAGTGAAAGAAAGGCATTACTTTGTACACTGTGAGGACTTGAAAGTGATAAAAATGCCAAGTTTGTTTGGAAATCTGTGTTTTTTTGCATCGGCTGAAACACTTCAGTGCACTTTTTGTACGTTCTCTCACTATAACACAAAAAATGCACAGAAGATGCAGTTGGAAAACTAAATGCTGTTTTAGACACAATTAAACAGTGGGCATTCATTCCAGAGGGTATTACTCCAATGATAGATGAACTGCATACAAATGTCTTAAAAACAAAACAAGTAGGCAAAAGTATATGCCAGTACGAAATAAAGACGACAGATAATGCACGCAAAATTAGGCCATTGTATTCTAGCAAGAAACGTTCGGCCAGCATCGACATTCCAACAGTCTGTGAAAATGAATGTGAACAGTCGATAACCACTGAAAGAGAGACATCCTCTGGAGAAAATGAAAACCTTTTGGAATACAAAACAAAAAAGAGAAGAGTTAAAGCTAAGTATATGCACAAGTAGACTTTTGTGTGACATTTCAAAGGGACTGCATCCATTACTTCTGTTTATTGAAACCTAAAGCTGAATAGCTGTCTTAACTTTCTGCCAAGGAACAGTTGAAAAGAAATTGTTTGGTCTCTCAAGCAGTTGTTATTTATGTGTGTTATTCATTACTTTGGCTTGGTTGCTGTTTTTGATACAAATTCATCTGTGCCCATTGTAATATTTTCATATGTTACTATTTTTATATTGCTATGCATTATAAATAAAGGATTACTTATTACTATTAAAGGTCTGCATTTGTAATTGTTGGTATTATTTATAAAATATGCGCTCTTAAGTTTTTTGCTCCATAAAACGATACCTGTCACATTTTGGACATAGAGTATCAGCTGTTGAGAATCCTGGCTCATACAAAATAGAAGTAAAAGGTTTCAACATCCAGCCTTTTTATGATTAAATACAAAGTGTAATAACAGAGTTATTGGGGTGTGATTTTGTTAATAGTTAGTCTTAAGTATAAGTTTAATAGTAATGAGTAAGAAAATATAGCCAGAATAATGGAATGAGACTAACACCTGACCTCACACTGAGATTTGGTATGAAGTGGCATGTTTGTGCTAATGCTGACATTGGGGCTCAGAGTTCCTCTGTGTGTATATATTTGTGAACGTTAACTTGGCTAATGTCCAAGGGTTTGACTGCTTTCCTGTTGGATTGTATCACAAAGAACAGGGATAAGAGCACCAGTGGCCGTGCACACCCTCATCTCTCTCTTTCACCCGATCATTAGTGTTGGAAACCGGCATTAGCTCAGAGTAGATTAGACTTCAGTATAGTGCAAGTGATTTGATTTTATGATTATTTGATTCAGTTTTTTCTGTGTTCAAGCTCAATTACTTTAATAAAATATGTTGAATTCAAACAAATAAATAAACAAATAAACTGTGGACATTACCCTTTTAAACCTTTCTGAAACAAGACAGGTAAAAACCAGTGTATAAAAGTTTACATAGGTATAAATAGCTCTAACACTTTACTCCAGCCTGGCGTCCACACATGTGGACATCACATTTTGGGTTATTTAGACCAAAATACTAAATCTTGATCAACAAGTGCCTGATATACAGTTACGAGGACATTATACTGCAACTGTTCTATCGAAATTTCAAATTAATGTCCTCATATGTGGCTCTCATTTTTCTCAGAAACAAAAATTAGGTAAAAAAAAACAAAACCTGGTAATTCTTTTTTTTTACATTCATCGGGTTCCAATCGGCCCAAATATCAAAGAGAAATTAAAAATGCATGCCATGGAAGATTTCGGGTCTTAGGGGGTTAAAATGACCAGACCCCTCCGGCCTGTTTTCCAGGCCACTAAATTAAACCCAGTCAATTACCAATTGAACAGAATAAAAACCTACGAGGTCCACTAATAGTCCAAAAGTCCAAATCTTTAATAGAAAAGACAGGCAGAACTCAAACAAACAATAATCCAAACGAGGAGCATATATACACACTGGAAAGTAAATAATTATAAGTTATTAAATCAGACTAATTAAATACAGTAAAACTAATAAGGGAAGACGAACACACGGGAAATAAAAATAACAGTGTAAACATACCAAAACTCAAAATAAAACAGGAAAGCTACTACAAACCGAGTGTGACACAATTACATTCATATTGAAACATATGTGATAATTTTCTTTCTTTGTAGCATTTTTAAGATATGTGTTAGAACAGTCATTATGCTGTTTGGATTAGGAACCAATCATTTTTGCCAAATAGTTAACACAAACTTAGAACAACAATGAACAATTTTCAAGATTCTGATTTACAGAACAAACAAAAGTCACAAAAGGTTTCATTATTTAAGAAACAAGATCAAGTTTTTCACACAGGAATGAAATGACAGAATCCAGTGCAGCGGGGCCAAAGGTGTGTGTCAGCAAACTGAAGGTTGAGGAATCAGTCAGCTCATGTTTAAGATTGTGTTGGATTTTGAGAAGAGTCTGTCTGTTATTAGAAAGTAAGATTAACAATGTTACACCAATAACCCAAATACGGGGAAATGACAAATAATACCAAAAAAGATACAACTTTCATATTGTTTTACTAACTTACTTTGTCATATCAGCACTTGAATGGTCGATGCCTTTACAGACCATGTCTGTTGTGACATCGCAGGCCAATCTTCCGGCAAACCCGAGGGCTAGCTCCCCAGCCTCCTCTTCACTCAGAACACTAAACACTGTTACTTTAGTTTTGGCCTTCTTAGGCCTGTCAAGAATCATTGCGGGCAGTTTGGCTTTACGGCCCTAAAAAAGAAAAAGTGCAAACACCAAAAGAGCAGAGAGAGACACACACACGCGCACAAAGTTAAATGCTTTTGTTTACATGGTGTAATTGTGTATATGTTGCAGCAAATGCACAATTTCCAGCCACATTGTCACTTCATTGATACGAGTAACCCGGATTTATTTCAGGTGACATCAAAATCACGAAATGTATACCTACCCCAATCAAACCTCTGAAAACATGAACTGACATGTTCTCTGCGTTGATTCTGCGCTTGATCTCGTCTTCTGTTATTGTGTAGGTTTTCTTTTTTGAGCTTGGTACAGATAAGCGACCATGCACTCTGTAAACTGTACTAGTTCCTTCTGAATCAGTTTGAAATTCTGTATCTGCATCGATCCTGTCAACATCATCAGCAGCAGCATTATCTGTACTCAGACTTGTGCCGTATACTTCTGTTTCTTTTTCTTTGTCTTCAGTCTGTGTACCTTCATCTCTGACTGTCAGTCTTCCTATCTCACTGTTACTTGTCGATTTGCTGCAGATGTTCTCTCCCTTAGGAACTTTTCCTTTGTCATTCGCTGCCTGATGCTTTCCCTGATGACATTCTTCACTGGCTACTTCTATTGCTCCTCCTGTATAGCCACCCACTATGCTGCACAACTCCTTTCCCTCTGCTGTGCTGCACTGTGCTGTTACATAAAGAAGAATGATATAAACAGCACTATATCAATTTAATTGTGAAGAGAAATCCCCACAATACGACACAGTTATGTCTAAAATAGTTTTGTGTAAAAACTGGATCTTGAAACGTCCACTTTAATTACACAGTCCTGGTGTGCAAAGGCAAAATTACGAAAAAAAAATTCACTTTAAACATTTTTGGACATTGTTTAGTTATATTGTGACTTACTCTCACAGAAGATACAGATGCCACAAACAGACTTTGAACAACGCATGTGCTTGTATGCACCACATTTCTGGCACTGCACCTGTGAATTAAAAAAAAAAAAAAAGAAGAAGAAATAAACAAACAAAAAACAAATGAACAAAGTCCATTAAATAAACAATCTATATGGCTAAGGACATGTCATAGTGTACCCGGTCTTTGGCTGCAATCACACACCAGCACTGACTGCACTTCCTAGTTCGATCTGCAAAATATAATTTGTTTAAGTACAAGTTACATTTTCCAATGTTAGAGAAAAAGAAGGCAGCTAATTTTATCTTTACCTATTGAGGAAAATAAGTAGTGGCAAAGTCGGGACCTGAGCTTTGTGATTTCAGTGTTGTACTCCTCCACTTGTGTTTTACCGTCAATGAGAGATTGGGCAAACTAATAATTGACGAAGAAAAAAAAAAAAAAAAAGAACAAAAAGAATTAGATTAACAAAGAAATGTTTGTTTGTTTTTAACCCCCCCCCCCCCCCCCCCGAGAAAAAAAAAAACAGAGCAACCAAAGCAAAGCATTACTGCTGAAATGGTTCAATCTACAAAAAAAATTGAGATTTTGCCATCCTGCCTCTAAGGCTTTAAAAACTGAATAGGCAAAAATGTAAACATTACTTATATAGGTTAAAGCTATAGTTTTCAGTACCATTATGACATGCACTCCACATGAGTTCCCATCCTGTTGATGTGGGTGGCTCACATGTGACAAGGTCCAGCGCAGCCTCTTGCTGAAGCAAATGAGCTGAGAGATCGCAGTTATTACAAATAAAAAGCATATAGAGAAATCAATAACCACGTTCGGTAATGATTTCAATTAAATTAAATATGTTATGTTAAATATGTTAATTAATTACCTCCAGTTTTTCAACACCGCACTTTTTCTGACCTCCGACTCGCCAAATGAATTCATATAGACTATGGTCCTCTTGGGTATGTCACAAAACTGTTTTGTAAAAAGATGGATATGGTATTTAGTATTTAGTATTTATTTATTTATTGTCATTGTCAAGAACAATGAAATTGCGTTTGGGGCTTCCATACAACCCAAAAAAAAGAAGAAAATAATAAATACCCCTTAAAACCCAAGTGTACATATTTAACCCAGTGTGACTCCAATGCAATAAGACAATCCTTAGCAATAATGTTCATAGAAATTCAGACAAAGACCTGAGAAACATGACAAAATACAACAATGCAACCCATTCAATATTATTGTACTGTGAGATATGATATCAGATATGATAGTTATCTATTTAAGAAAGAGGGGGGGGGGGGGCAGGAGGGGGAAGAGAATAAAGATATGATGCACCAATGCAGACCAGTTCATTGCTATTAAGAAGTTGGATATGGTTATTGTCCGTGAGAGGGGGGCAGAGAGTTCAGGAGCCTCACAGCCTGTGGATACAGGCTGTTGGCCAGTCTGGATGTTCTGGCCTGTATAGACCTGTACCTTCTCCCTGAGGGCAGCAGATGGAAAAGGTGGCGCGCAGGGTGATGTTGGTCCCGCAGGATACTGTGCACCCTCCTCAGACAGCGAGTGGGGAAGATATTACTGATCTCTGGCAGACTTGTTCCAATAATTCTGCCAGCTTCTTTCACCACCCGCTGGAGTGCTTGCTGATCGGCCTTGGTGCAGCTGGGGAACCACACTAGAAATCCATACGTCAGAACGCTGCTGATGGCACAGTTGTAGAAGTTCAACATCAGAGATCTGGGAATGTGTGCGCTCCGCAGTCTCCTCAGGTAGTAGAGGCGCTGTTGGGCCTTCCGTACAACTGAGGTGATATGGTTGCCCCAGGACAGGTAGGCTTGGGCCTTGAGAATTCCTAATGAGGGACACTGAAAAGTATCATGCACTAGAGAGAGTGCAAAATCTGTGCAACTTACAAACAAGGTCCAGTGGCTGCCGTTTTCCAGACAGGCTCCAATCAATTTCTCATACATCTGAAAGATGTTTTTCTGGAAATAAAAATAATGTGACAAGTATGTTTTTCTGTCAAGAATGACACTGCAAAACTGCAAAAGCTTGTCAGGTGAGACTTGTAATTAATTCTGCAGATACACAAACATATAGAAAGTGTCATTTTTGGTTTACATTAATTAATTTCTATAGTGTGTACAAAACAAATCAAGACCACAGACTCAACACGCACCACTAAATTTTTGGTGTTCTTTATCAGTTGGCCAAGACAGAAATGTTTTAATCTGTGTGCATTGCTTTTGAACAAGTCTTTACACAGAAAAGGTTTCAGAAAGGTATTTTTCAGGTTCTTCTGACAAGGCTTCAATTTTGGAAAATGCTGTTTGTTTATAGTGGCAACTTATAAACCCTTTGTGATAAGAACATAGTTACCACAGTCCAAGTCATACCTTCAAAAAGTATGCACTTTGTGCTCTTGTGGACCCATCCAAAATTTTTCCAGTGATTTGGCTTGGTATTGGATAAATGTGAGGGAAATTCTATAAAAATAACATAAATACACCTTTTTTTTCAAATACATTACAAAAAACGTAAACATGCTATGTCATTATGATCAAACAAGCTTTTCAACATACCTCACACTGCAAATAGATTAGGCCATCTATTACCTTATAAAACAAATAAATAAATACATATAAATAAAAACAGAACTAAGGAACACGATTCATTAAGTAAATTGTACAATAAAGTGTATTTAAAGCAGAATTTAACATTAGTTTTATGACAACATAAAAGGATTTTTATGTCAAGAGGTACCTCATCTGAAATGTTATTCTGGTCAAACAGGGATTTCAAACTTGAAATACCAATAGAGTTTGGTCCAGCTACTCCCACAAGGTAATCTGTGAGAAAGCATATGCTGTAGTCAACAGATATCATTTTCTTTTTGCATGCTGCAACCATCATCCATTTCAGTCTTCTAGGAGCTTTGTCTGGTTGTAGTTCTTTTTTCTCCTCCTCTCCCCTCATCTATTAATTAAATTGTTTTCTGACCTTCCTAACTGTTTCCGACCTGTCTTCCCAATGTGATGTTTAAGCAATATATGTATGGTCAGAAGGGGGTGAAATTTTCATTGCAGTTGTACGTGTAACATTGCATGTGATAATAAAAGGCTTGATTGGTTGATTATTCAACATGAGTTGACATTTACCTGACATTGTGAAGGAGTCACAGTTTCTGTAAGGGTGTAAGAACATAACATGTGGATTTGTTACACTTCTTTTTCACAAGTTAATAACAATCAATAATTTTCATTCCATTATTTACAAGCTATCACACGATGTCCCTGGGACAACATTTACACGATGTCCCAGGGACAACATCTACACCAGGGGTGCTCACACTTTTTCCGCATGTGAGCTACTTATAAAATGACCAAGTCAAAATGATCTACCCACTACAAAAATCCAAAACATATACTTATTTATAAATATATTGAGGATTCTTTATATCTACAATGTATATACATGCATAACCGCAATATCCAATATTTCACAACACAATTAACTATGTAAATTTTTTGTCATTACCTGAGTTTACTCTGATGACTTGCACTGAATTGAATCAGCCAGGGATGCATAGTCCGGACAGTAGCTGCTGACGGCCAGGTTTAAGAGAAAAAACCGAGAGCTAAAAATTGGAGTTAACTCGCTGACTAGCTTGTCAGTTTTACTACACTTCGCGCCGCTGTTTGCGCATGCGCAGCGACCTAAGCGTCAGAAAAAATCTGCTGTCATCTGACTGGCTTCCCTGTATCAATCAAGTGACGGGATGGATGATAGGCTGGCATCTATTTTTTTTAATGCCATGCGATCTACCAATATTACCTTTGCGATCGACGTATTGAGCACTCCTGATCTACACAATGTCCCTGGGACAACATTTACGCGATGTCCCTGGGACAACATTTACACGATGTCCCAGGGACAACATTTACACGATGTCCCAGGGACAACAATTACACGATGTCCCAGGGACAACATCTACACGATGTCCCAGGGACAACATTTACACGATGTCCCAGGGACAACAATTACACGATGTCCCAGGGACAACAATTACGCGATGTCCCAGGGACAACATTTACGCGATGTCCCTGGGACAACATTTACGCGATGTACCAGGACAAATTTGTAAATTTCTGGATTACTGTTAATCTCCATAGAATCAAGAACTCATGTCCAGTTTCACAGCTATGGACCAGTTAATTATGTTTCCAGGTGATAGTTTGATTCATAGATTCAGCACACAACCATAAGTCTAGGCCTTTTAGTCCAGATTCTCTTCACTTATGTTTGTAAAATGATCAGGGAAGCTACTGCAATTTTGCCTGACCCAACCCCCGGGCCACGAAACACCCAAAAAGTTGGGGAACACTGGTTAGCTAATGCTGTCGTCAAGTAGCCTATCGCTAGCAAACAAACAGCAAGCCAAGTGAGGAACATATGTATAATGCTTACCGTTTATTAAAGGAAAGTATCCTAAATTGACTTCAAATTCGGCGGACAGGCGAATTGACTTCAAATTCGGCGGACAGGCGGCGGTTTTTCGCTTCTTCACTTGTATTTCGAAATAATCGAAGGCGGGTATTTCGAAGTCGCAAAGGAATGACGTCACAAGAAGGTGATTGGTCACTTGCAATGTTGAACCTGGAACAACATTAATTATGATGATGTGGGAACAATGCTGACACGAGGAAATCAGATCGTCCGTGTTTATCTTGTCACAAAGAACAAGTTTTGTTACACCGCTATTATCGCGAGGTTTGGGCGTGATAGTATAGGCTGTGAGCCCACGTTTAATAATCAGGCTAAGGAGTTCAGCGAGCTATCTGCAAAGGCCTGGTTAGTCTACCAGCGGTACAAGGTATTTGTCATTTGCCATAACTGTATTGTAATATTGTGAAAATATGTAATGTATGGTGTTCTAATTATTTTATGTTTTAATTTAGAATGCACAAGACTGTAAAGCTATTCTTCTAGGACCTCCGAAGTGGCAGGCGGCCACGAGGTAATTTTTGTTGTTAAAGCACAAGTGTTACTTTTGATAGACTGAAGCGCTTAAAGCCTTTGTGTTTTATGTTTGTAGTTTTCACGGCGTTCAATAAGTGTAGCGAAGCGCCCGTCTTGAAGAAGCCGTGCCAGTATGGCAAGCCATTAGTGCCAAAATTCGCCACTTTCCTAACCCGTTTGGTTAAGAAATGGCGTAAAAAACGCCGTTTAATTATTCAAAACGCCGAAAAAAACGGCGTTCTGTTCCGACAAACGCCGCTTTTTCCGCCACTCGGATGGCGCCCTGAACGCACCATCCGAGTGACGTAAAAAGCGGCGTTCAAAGACAGACGGAAACGCCGTTTTTTACGCTACTCGGCACAAAACGCCGTTTTTATGCATCTTTGAACGCCGTTTTAAACGCCGTTGCAGCTGGCAGAGAACGCCGTAAAAAACAATGTTTGTTCCCCTCAGAGAAAGAAAAATAGGCTGCAAAAGTACAGGGAGGAATGGGAAAAGGAAAACACCTGGCTGGAAAAGTGCACGATAACATCTATAAAGCGCACTGCACTGTGTGCCGGCGCACTTTTTCCATAGGCATGCACACACAATGGTGGGCACACGGAGAACATGAAGGGCGTGAAAGCTCGGGGAACCCTTAACCAATTTCTTGTCCACCAGGCCACGGCAGAAGCAGATATGGTATGTAAACATTGGGTTTTTTTTTTTTTTAAACCCTCTGGTTAAGGTTAATATGGGCATGTGCAGTGAATATCAGCGCTATGTGGCCAGAAGTGTGATAATATAATTTATTTTGTGTAATAAACAACTGCAAGGATAGATGATTACAACAAATAGATGACTAATACATAAAAGTAATACATAGATGAATAATGATGATGAGTTATGATGCGTAATCATGGGAACAAGTGTGTTTACAAACAGGAGCAGCTGATTAGCATTAGAAAAGCTGAAATAATACCTCAACTGAAGCCAATTGTACTAAATGCACTAAATGTGCACTGTTACAAGAATGATTTTGTTCTATTGTTTTCTATTAATTTATATAATTTTAAGTTAAGCAGGACAGAGTTCTTTTAAAGAAAGATTTACTTATATTCTCAAAAGTTAAGCATGACAGGCTTCTGTTTAAGAAAGAGACCCGTTTTACTGTGTTAATGTTATTTTGAGCTAAAAATAAATGGCTAAATTATCATTTGTTTCCCATATGGTCATATCACAAAGAATATGCATCTGCTTAAATCAAATTCAAGTCAAATGGTTAAAAAAAAATTTCACACACAAAAAAAAAAGAGCTACCACACTTTGCCGGGCCCTGGCCACGAGGCGTCCCTTATTTATTTTTCAGGGAGTTGGCAACCCTAATGATCGACTGTTCCCATTAGAATTCCACAGTTATCATCTTGTACCCCCTGAAAGTCCTGTATGCTTTGAGAGACCGCTACAGTAGGGAAACATACAAAAGAGTGTCCAAACCATTGTAATTTTGGCTTATTTCTGTCTTATATAGTATCCTGACTCCTTAGCTAACTTAATAACTTTAGCTAAAGCGAACAGTCTAATTCACAGGTGTTGAACTCCAGACCTTGAGAGCTGGTGTCCTGCAGGTTTTAGATGTGCCCTTGATCCAACACAGCTGATTTAAATGGTTAAATTACCCCCTCAACATATCTTGAAGTTCTCCATAAGCCTGGTAAAGAAACTAATCATTTGATTCAGGTGTGTTGACCCAGGGTGATATATGAAACCTGCAGGACACCGGCCCTTGAGGCCTGGAGTTCAACACCCCTGGTGTAATTCATTAGTGCAGTATTACTGGATCACCTCTGAAGTGGTATGATATGACTATCACTGAAACGGCAAACTTTGTGCTGGATTATTGTGCAGTTTTCTCGAAGGACCCGGATGTATGACCCCAAAAACTGAATTTAAGAACTAAAACTGAATGGTGAGAAGTGAAACTGAAAGCATTCAAGAGCTAAATTTAATTCAAATTCAGTTTTAAAAGCTGTTATTCAGGTTGAGCAATTCAGATTTGGTCTGAGCAATGAGTGTTGGCAGGATGAGAACACCATCTGTCCAGAGTTTAAGCTTTCTATACTTAACAGTCTTGTTTTGATTTAGCCACACCTTATCTTTATTTTGTAGTTTGCAAACATTTACTATCCCAAGTTTGTTTGTTTTGTCACTCAAAACTTATCTGTAAGACTTTTACAAAACTAAAGACATCTGTGAGAGCAGACCTTCATTATTCTTCCCACAGCACGGCTCAGCAGTGAAACCCTTTACCCGAGGAAGTGTATTATATTGTGTGCTGTAAAATTAAGTTTTTTTTTTTTTTTTTTAATTAGCTAATAGCAATTAAATATTATTTTAGCAAAGTGAAGATGCCAAATTTAATCACTCTCGAACAATGTGTTGCTGTTTGTGGTGTTTAGAAGTCATCATGAAATGGATACTCTGGATGGTCAGACCACCTGTTGAGCCAGAAAAGAGAAATATTAATTGGAGCCGTTTGTTCAAGGAGCAAAACTTCACACAAGCTGCACTATACTCACATGAGAAGCTCCACAAAGCGGATGTTTTTGTTCAACCCTTCAACTGCCTTCATATCAGCGTCAGAGAGAGAGAAATCAAATATCTGGAAAGTTGGCAAATAAGTCTGATTATATTCCATGCGTCTGGTTTTCAGAAGGCACTTTTTGCTACCTACACACCTAAAATTATAAACAAACCTCAAAGTTTTCCTTTATGCGAGCAGGGCTGAAGCTCTTTGGGATGACCACCACGCCTCTCTGTACATTGAACCGCAGACACACCTGAGCCGTGGTCTTGTTGTACTTTTTGGCAATCGATACCAGCAGGTCATCTTCCAGCATTGGGGGGCATTTTAGGTTTACCCTTTATTGAAACAGTGATATTTTAATGTCAATCAAGAGGCTGAGAACTTGACTAGCTACTCATAAAATGAGTGTGACCCATACCAAGATGGATCTCTGGATGTTCCCAGCGGGCTGTAACCAACAATGACGATACCATTCTGCCGGCAGTATTCAAGCAATTTTGGCTGGGTGAAATAGGGGTGGCATTCAACCTGTAATAGAGCACATATGTATACATACACACATGTTTCTGATGAAGACAGCTTGGCTTATTCCTTGCGAGTGTTATGAACCAACACTTCCAAGTGCATCTTGATTGTTCATGTTACTTAAATAATAACTTCCTATCTCTGTTATGCTTTCATTGATTCAAAGTTCAGTCCTTTCATACTGATAATATTTCAGGCAGTAAACTTACTTTTTAAATAAATTTGAAGTTTTCCCCACATTTCTGGGCGGTATACATTGCCTGCATTTTGTTCCTATACCTCTGCAACATATCCATGTCCTATCCACACAATGTTCACATATCTATCAAAACACAGCTGTGTGTGTGATTTAGTTAAAACATATTGGGCATATGTCTAAAATCTGAGTCTTTCTGTTGTATTGTTCATTAGCTGTATGCGCAAATATTCAAAGACTGAAACTAAAGCCTTCAGCTGGTTGTGCCTCAGATTCTTTCTTCTGACTTTAATAAATTGCCGCTGCACAATAAAGTAACAAAAGCATTGACTCTTGAAACACTACTTTTTAAAATGAAGAATGGTTTGCACATTTATCTGCTGATCTTACGGTAAATATAGTACTGTACATTTCCCAAGTCTCGAGTATTTATATTTCTAATAGGACAGTTTCTTGTAAGTGGTGCTGAGCAATAGTTCTCCAGGCTTTCTGAAGACAAAGTTTTACTTTGGGCACTAGCTATTTTTTCACTCTTTTATCATGATTATTAAAACACCTAACACTGATCTATGAAATCAGTGTTATCAGTGTCACAAAAAGGCAGCTAATTCAAAGAATGACTCATTGAGTCTACACATTACAGAAAAGTTAGGAAAGAACCAGTTTCTTTAGGGACTTATTAGCATCCTGTAGTAAAAGAAAATTTCTTCCCATGTCTTTTATCTAAATCTCTGCCATGAATAACACGATTTGATGAGCAAAGAGCTTTTAGCTGGAAACTTGGCATATTTCAGTATGGTGTGAGGAAACTGGACAAGAAAAAAAAACATTAGAGCAGATGAACAGCATCTAAAAGCTATGTCCTTAAGAAAACAGAAAAACTGTATCAAAGATCTGATATGGGACCTGAGTGGTGTATCTCATCCTTCAACTAACCCATCAACAGTTTGTTGAGACTCACCATAAATGGTCTTTGTGGAAGGGTGGCTGTCAAGAAGCCACTCTTAAGGAAAAGAAGCAAGAAGAAAAGGCTGAATAGTGCCAAATTACACAAGAACTGTGTCAATACTGCGCCGTGCTACCTCACTGAACTCCTTAGTTCATATACCCCTGGGAAAGCCCTAAGATAATCAAGACAATTACTCCTAGTGCAGCCTAGATCCTGGCTAAAGACCAGAGGTGACCGTGCTTTTGCCCTGGCAGCCCCTAGCCCCTGGAACAATCTTCCTGCTGCTATTCGCGCCTCTGATTCCATCTATTCATTTAAATCTCAGTTAAAAACTTACCGAGCGTTTTCAGTTAGTTAGTTCAAAGAGCAAAGCTTTTTGACCTTAGTATTCTGAAAACAAGTACTTAGTAACTTATTTCCAGACAACTGCTTGCTCAATAATGTACCACTAACCTGGTTTGACACAGGTTTGTGTTTCAGCCCCGGCTTGTTAAGGATTAGCTCTAGTTGTCGCTTGTTGAAGTTTGAAACCCCAAGAGATTTTACAAGGCCAGCGTCTTTACAAGCTTCTAAAGCCTGTGAGAGACATAGGAAAGCACAATAATAAAACAATATAGTCAACGTTGAACTTTGAAACAATTTAAAAGCTCACAGAAACAGTAAAACTGAGACACTGTTGAAGCTGTCATTGATTTTTACCACATATCTTTTTGTATTTAACTATAAATTAAAGGACGCGTGTACCCAATACTGTTGTTCTGTAGCAGTTATGTTGTCTTCACATATGTTAGGAAATAACTGAAACTAAATTTTCTTGAATAAGCAGGCCACCAAGTCTCACCTCCCATGTGGCACAGAGGTCCGTTTCATGATAAAGCCACTTCCCACTCTCATCTTTGGGGTTAAATTCATCTCCTGGCTTCAGAAAATTATAGTGTTTCAGTATAGTATAGTATTTCATTTGGTGCAGTAAAACCTCATGAAATTCAAATGTAAAAATTAAAAACTTGTTATTAAGTTTTCACATGTGTGCATACCTTGAAAGCCATGGGCAGTTCTATAATATAGAGGTCAACATAATCCAGCTGTAATGTCGTCAGGGTTTTCTCTAAAGTAGGTCGTACTAGCTCGGGTGGATGAAATGTGTTCCACAACTTCAAAAGAAAAGAAGAAAAGTTAACAAATGTAGAAAAAAGCTACAGAACTCAGCATTTGGTTTTTTTTAAGATTCAAAGGTATGTCATGAAAATGAATATGTTATCGATTCGTATGTTATCCATACCTTTTAAGTTTCACACAGGCCAAAAGCATTTTAGACTTGTTTTTGGTTAACTTTTGCCTTGAGGGACTTTGTAATGTTTGTCTCGAAAGGTGTTGTACAAACCAAAATGTACTTACTTTATCTTCCTTATTTTTTTGTGGTTCAGGGAAATAATATTGGTATAATATTCAGATTGGCTTTTTTTCTTATTTGCATTATTAGTTATTTACTTTAAAATAACTAAAGGACTTGTACTTTTTTGTCACTTTGGCCACCATTTTTGACAGGAAAAAACACATTTTTAAACTTTAAATTTTTTGTTGACATCAACAATTACACCCAGAGAAATCCTGCTAAACGCATTTTTCATGCATTCTCGATATAGATGTTAAAGCTCATCTAGAAACATGCATGCTAGGAATGGTGCAACCAAAACCTGTGCATGCCGTCATAGTGCTGGATTTGTTTCAATGAATTAGATGAAAAACAACCTGCTTCACCCTGAATAACCTACATGAGGATTTTGTGGATTTGTTATTAATGGAACTTGTTGTTCGATTTCTAAAAGTCTTGATGATCTTCATGCATCACTGAACTCTTGAGGTGGGAAGTAACAAAGCACAAATATTTGTTAAAATTTTATAAAATTTTCTATACTGCACTTCAGTAGTAAAACAGGCTCGTTACTTTTGCCTTAACGGATTTGCTTTAACGGATTTTTGTCACTATGAGCCAACATTGTGTTTTTGCATATTATGATACATGCAAATCAAACTGAGGCTATTTAAAGACTACATGAAAATACTCTGGAGATTAGTTTGGTGTACTGTGATGGGTTTAAAGTAAAGAAGAGTGTGTGACCGGTGCACAGTGACTGTGGTTTCATGAGTTTGCATGAGTTCTACATCAAGTGTAGCAGAGATTCATATGAATTTTAGCTGATGATTCTTAGATCTATTGACTGATATATATATTTTTTATTTTACTTCTTTTTCTTCAGATTCAAGCTGAGTATACTTAGATTGGAAAAAACTTAGGCTGAAGTTTGTATTCCCATCTGCTAATATTATTTTATCATTGTGTTAACATAGCCGAAGGTTAAGTTAGCTTTGCACAGAAATAGAAATGTCCTCCAAACAGCTACTAAACAGCCTGTACTTTTTTACTTTTACTTGAGTAAAGAAGTTGAATCAGTACTTCATCCTTTACTGGAGTAGTTTTGAACAGTAATAGATGTACTTCTACTTAAGTACAGAATGTGTGTACAGAAAAACAGAAAGAAAAAAAAAGTTCAACGGTCAAGGTGCACAGGAGAGGCTCACACGAACAAGTATGCTTTGCAAACCTTTCCACAATAGAAGATGTCCTCTCTTTTCACAGTTCCATCTGCTATTTTGTCCCTTATTGCTTGCCCCACTTCATGTTCATTGTAATAGATCAATGCTCCATCAATATGTCTGTAGCCCGTCTCGATCGCAATTTTGACAGATTCATATGCAGTTCCTTTAGGAGTCTGTCAAAAAAAAAGAAGAAGAAGAAGAAGTAGTACTGGAAGGAATATATAGTATAAAATAAAATAACAACAACCATAATAATAATATAATAAGCACTCAAAAGTCACAGCGAAAAACAAACAAACAAAAAATCCTACCACTATTTTTTATTTATTCATTTAGTTTTTGCTTCGTGACACACGCACAACGATATACAATATACAATTAAATCGTGAATCTTACCTCGTGGGGATCTGCATAAGTTCCCAGTCCTATCAAGGGTATGCTGTTTCCATCAGATAGGGGAATGGAGTGACTTTCTGCTGTCAATTCCATGTTTAACAAAAATGTTTGTTACAAAGATCTTGATGTCTGACACTGTGCACTCACTCGAACTTTTGAATACTGTCTAGGAGGCTGGCTCCTCTGCTCTCTACTCGGCCAGAAACTCCTCCCAAATGCAAAGTGCCTCAACTGTTGCTCATGAAAACATGAACAACCGGACACCAAGACAAACATTTACAAATGGAAGTGAACACGCTATCTGATCATCATGAATGAGACTAAAATGCTATACTATATGCTATATTATATGTTGGATTAAGCTTTCAGATACTGGTGAAAGCTGGCAGTGACAATGGGATTACGCTGAATTTATCTACCCCCAGTTCTTCAGGTGACACAGTGTTGAAAGCCAAAAGGTGAGAGGGAAATTAAAGGGTATTATCAATGGGACTATTCCACTCCACCCTCATAGTGGTACATCCCATCTGCCTAGTATTGATTCAGAAGATTCAAGAGCTTTATTGTCAATACATGAGTATACACAGTTTACAGTGTACCGAAATGCTGTTTCACCCCAAGCCCCCTATGGTGCATTTATAAAAGATATATCTCCAAGAGTGCACAACTGACCTGTCCTTCTCTACCTTTTGCTCTGAGATATGAACATGCGCCATAACCACTGAGGCTTGCATCCGAGAAACTGTGCAATTCGTACTGCACAATGTCCGCATCTTGCGAGTAGCTTCGTGGGATCTTCAGAGCTGCCAACTTGGGCAGGTCTCTCAACCATGCTTCCCATTGTGGTAGAATGTGATGTGGGAGATCCTTGTCCCAATTAACTTTGTCCTTGCACAACGTTTGGAGTATTTGCTTTCCAATTAATATGAATGGGGCAACGAACCCAAGGGGGTCAAAGACTGAAGCAACAATCGAGAGCACCCCTCTCCTTGTCAATGGGTTGTCTTTAACTTGGACTCTGAATTGGAATTCATCTGCCTCTATGCACCATTGCACTCCAAGTGCACGTTCAATGTGGAGTTCTCCAAGAGCCATGTCCTGGTCTTTGGCTTTAGCTTGTTCCTCTTGGGGAATAGCTGCAAGCACTTCTTTGTCGTTTGACACAAACTTATGCAGATGTAGGTTGCCTGTTTTACAAAGTGCCCTTGACTCGTTTACCAACTGTATGGCTTCGACTGTTGATCTCACACTAGCGAGTCCGTCATCGACGTAAAATCCTCTTTGGATGAACTCAATAGTCTCTTCGCTGAATCTGTTTCTACCTTGAGAAGCAATATGTTTGAGTCCGAAATTGCAGCATCCGGGAGATGAAGCTGCTCCGAAAAGATGCACTCTCATCCTGTACACTGAAGGCTCAGAGTTTAAATCGCCTTTGTCCCACCAAAGAAACCTCAAATAGTCTTGATGCTCCTTGATGACGTGGAATTGGTGGAACATCCTCTCCACATCACACATGATGGCGATGGGGCCCTTTCTGAATCGACATAACACTCCAATCAGTGCGTTGGTAAGATCTGGTCCAGTCAGAAGGTGATCGTTAAGAGATGTCCCCCGGAAACGGGCCGAACAATCAAAAACCACACGTATCTTCTCAGGTTTGTGGGGGTGGTATACCCCATGGTGTGGTATATACCATCCTGCCTCCTTATCCAGTTCTTGCTCTGGGACCTTCTCTGCGTCTCCACGGGCTATGATGTCGTCCATGAACTTGACGTAATCCTCATAGTATTTCTTATCTCTTCTGAGCCGACGTTCCAACGACGACAGTCTATGCTCAGCACATTGTTTGTTGTTTGGAAGATTCGGGTCGTCGGTTTTGAGTGGCAATGGGAGTTCATAGTGACCGTTTTCCTTTTGCCTTATGCCTTTAGTCACCTTTGACATGAACAAAATGTCTTCCTGAGAGACTGGATTGTCATCTGTTGCATGCTCAGAGAAATCAGATCCCAAAACCTTTATTACATCAGCCGGACCCACTTCCTTCACTTGAGTTCTGCATACAAAATGCACTTCTTGCCTGAGTTCAACTGCTTGTTGTACTGCAGGAGTAACTTCTCGAACAATGATTCTGTGGCTTATGCCAATATCATCATTGTGATTTTGAACTTGAGACGTACAACCAACTATGCTCCAGCCGAGATCAGTTAGCTGTGCGTAAGGCTGATTCTCCTCACCTGCAATGACTTCCCGTGGAAGAAGGGCTTGCTGACAGTTATAGCCGAGAAGCAGACCAACTTCGCATTCAAGCATCGGAGGTAACCTATCTGCCAGCCTTTTGAGGTGAGGCCAATTCAAAGCAGTTTCAGACGTCGGGATGTGTGATCTGTTCACAGGGATGAATTCTCTTGTATAGACCGGTGGCAATGTAATTCTCTTTTCCTGCTTGTAGCCTCTAACTTGAAGATTTACCAGTTTCTCACATGGTATGACTGTCGACTTGGCGGACATGGTCGATAGTCTTAGATGAGCCTTACTCTTATCTGTGTCGAGATCCTGGGCTACTTCATCCAAGATAAAGGATGTATCGCTCTGAGAATCGAGGAGGGCATACACTAGAACTTCTCTGTCTGGGTGATTTTTTGACGAAACCCAGACAGGTAGAATGGAGGATGTCAGTGTGCTCGAAGTTACTTGAGTTACTCTATTAGAGATTGCGGTTGCTGGTTCATCTCCTTCGTCCTTGTCTTGAGAGTTATCATTCGTTGCAGGCATTATCCTTTTACGCTCTACAAACTTGTCATCATGCAGACACGTGGGATGCTTCTTCTGGCATTTCTCACACGTATTCCTTTTATCACACTTCTTAGAATGATGTCCCCCCCTTTATACATCCAAAACACAGCCTTTCTGCTTGTACAAACTTGATACGATCCTGGACTGATTTTTCCATGAATTTGAAGCATTTATCCAGTGTGTGACCATTTCTTTTGCAGTAAAGGCAGATCATGGGATTTATGTGACTTGAGTTGGTTAAGTGACTTGAAGTTGTGGTTAATGTTTTAGCTTGAACGACTTGGCTGCGTGAGTGTTTGGGTTTACTGATTTCCAAACCCTTGAGTGCTTGCATTGAAGCTATGGGGTCACATGCTAGGTCTGCTTCAGTGGATACAAAGTCTGTAAACATGTGAAATGATGGATACTCTCCATTAAGGGTTTTTCTTATTTTCATCGCTGCGCGATTCCATCTTGTTGTCAACCAGTCTGGAAGTTTCAGCAAGAGTTTCTGAATTTCCATACAGTCATTGAGAACCTCTAATGTCTTTATGTGTGGCATCGCAGCTTCACAACTTCTAAGGAAGTCGGCAAACTCTCTCAACTCACTTCCATCCTTGGAGCTTATTTTAGGCCAACTGTGAAGTTTGTCTCTGAAGCATTTTCCTATAGTGAACAGATCTCCAAAGCGCCTTTCCAGCACTTCCCAAGCTGCATCATACGCTTCATCTGTGCCCACTAGGAGAAATCCTTCAACCACTCTCTTTGCGGGTCCACCAAGGTACTTCCTGAGATAATAGAGTCTTTCGTTCTTTGGAATGTTTTTTCTTTCAATCAAGGTCTCAAATGACAACTGCCAGTCCTTGAACTTTAAAGGGTCACCAGTGAACAGTGCAGGTTCCGGAGTTGGAAGACGATTAGCACTTATTGCGTCTGCTAGTATGCCGACTAGATCCAAGTTTGGCTGTGGATGAGTTGCTGAAGCGGCAGCTTGTGTTGCTTTAGGGATAAATGGCGGACTTGATGCGTTTACTGCTTGGCCTGTGGTGCTCTTAGGTTGCACACCAGGGTTTTGTTGGGCTTGGTTTATGACTGTGAGAGTATGTGGAACAAATGCAGGGCTTGTGGCATTATGGGCTTGGGTTGTATTTGGAGCTTGAGAGGGAACTTGTGGTGGAGCAGGGATTGCTGAGGTTTCGCTCTCAGTTTTGATACTGCGCACTAAACTACGACTTTCTGAAATACTTTCAGCTTCTGCATAAACCTTTACTTTAGCTCTTGCAGCATTAAATTTTTTAACCTCTTCCAAGCGTTCAATCTTTCTGCGCTGCTCCTCCATTGTTTGTTGCCTTTCCAAGTTTTCAAGTTCCAACTTTTTTAGTTCAGCTGCTTCCCTTTCTTGATCCTCCATTACTGCTAATATTTCCTGACACGCAGCTGCCTCAGCCTCTGCTTCTATTCTTTTAATTGTTTGTGAGTATGACTGGCTTGAACCACTTTTCGACCTTTGTGATTTTGACCTTGATTTAGTACTTTCAGATCCTAAGCATGATCCAACATCTGGCCATGGCTCTTCATCACCATCTGCAAGGTCTCCTTGTAAGTGTTTTTCAGCTCTTCTGACAATGAACGAGGAAAGTGATGTACATGCATCCACTTTGCGTCTTTCATCTGCATCGGGAGTTTGTATTTGCCGTATTTGTTCATAAATGGTTTGTACATCTTTGCAGGCAACATTTACATTGTTGATGAGCACATTCAATTCACTCTCGGAAACTTCATTCCTTAATATTACTTTACTCAATCTTGCTTCATATCTCCATTTTTCAAAAACAACAGCATATCTGTGTTGGAGGCCTTTGAGTTTCTTCTCTTGAAGCTCTTTACCCTTTTCTGTTAGTGTTCTTACTCTTTCACTTTTACGAACAGTCTGTAGTTCTGTAATTTGTTCATCATCATTTTCTTCCACTTCGGTAAGTGGTACAGCATGGTGCTCTTCGAGATCTTTGTCAACCATCTCGGGAGTCTAGTTAAATGTCATTGAGCGCACTGTGTTCAGATTTCAAATACTGTATACTTTAAGTGCTCCTTTTCTTAAAGGACCTTGTAAACTTCACTCAAACTTTGACCTTAAGGAAGCACACAGAACTATTCACCAAACTACAAAGCATCACCTTGAAGTACAGTAGAAATTAAATAAACTTTGACAAATGTGTTATAGAAACTTATTGTGGCTCTTTAACCTTGACTTAAACCACTATTATTCTACCTTTAATGCTGTCTTTTATTAATTTCCACCTTACTCCAGTTGTACAACGTTATTGCCGCTGTGCCTGGCTGCTTGAGAACGGTGAGCTTATGCAATGGCGCCCTCTTGTGTCGCTCCACTTCACCGTCACTCTCTGCAGCTGCCGTCTTCGTAATTAGCTTCTCACCGGCACTGGCTAGGGCGCGTTTTCACTGTAACTCCGAAATGACAACACAGGCATATGGCAAGCCATTAGTGCCAAAATTCGCCACTTTCCTAACCCGTTTGGTTAAGAAATGGCGTAAAAAACGCCGTTTAATTATTCAAAACGCCGAAAAAAACGGCGTTCTGTTCCGACAAACGCCGCTTTTTCCGCCACTCGGATGGCGCCCTGAACACACCATCCGAGTGACGTAAAAAGCGGCGTTCAAAGACAGACGGAAACGCCGTTTTTTACGCTACTCTGCACAAAACGCCGTTTTTATGCATCTTTGAACGGCGTTTTTTACGGCGTTCTCTGCCAGCTGCAACGGCGTTTAAAACGGCGTTCAAAGATGCATAAAAACGGCGTTTTGTGCAGAGTAGCGTAAAAAACGGCGTTTCCGTCTGTCTTTGAACGCCGCTTTTTACGGCACTCGGATGGTGCGTTCAGGGCGCCATCCGAGTGGCGGAAAAAGCGGCGTTTGTCGGAACAGAACGCCGTTTTTTTCGGCGTTTTGAATAATTAAACGGCGTTTTTTACGCCATTTCTTAACCAAACGGGTTAGGAAAGTGGCGAATTTTGGCACTAATGGCTTGCCATACTGGCACGGCTTCTTCAAGACGGGCGCTTCGCTGCACTTATTGAACGCCGTGAAAACTACAAACATAAAACACAAAGGCTTTAAGCGCTTCAGTCTATCAAAAGTAACACTTGTGCTTTAACAACAAAAATTACCTCGTGGCCGCCTGCCACTTCGGAGGTCCTAGAAGAATAGCTTTACAGTCTTGTGCATTCTAAATTAAAACATAAAATAATTAGAACACCATACATTACATATTTTCACAATATTACAATACAGTTATGGCAAATGACAAATACCTTGTACCGCTGGTAGACTAACCAGGCCTTTGCAGATAGCTCGCTGAACTCCTTAGCCTGATTATTAAACGTGGGCTCACAGCCTATACTATCACGCCCAAACCTCGCGATAATAGCGGTGTAACAAAACTTGTTCTTTGTGACAAGATAAACACGGACGATCTGATTTCCTCGTGTCAGCATTGTTCCCACATCATCATAATTAATGTTGTTCCAGGTTCAACATTGCAAGTGACCAATCACCTTCTTGTGACGTCATTCCTTTGCGACTTCGAAATACCCGCCTTCGATTATTTCGAAATACAAGTGAAGAAGCGAAAAACCGCCGCCTGTCCGCCGAATTTGAAATCAATTCGCCTGTCCGCCAAATTTGAAGTCAATTTAGGATACTTTCCTTTAATAAACGGTAAGCATTATACATATGTTCCTCACTTGGCTTGCTGTTTGTTTGCTAGCGATAGGCTACTTGACGACAGCATTAGCTAACCAGTGTTCCCCAACTTTTTGGGTGTTTCGTGGCCCGGGGGTTGGGTCAGGCAAAATTGCAGTAGCTTCCCTGATCATTTTACAAACATAAGTGAAGAGAATCTGGACTAAAAGGCCTAAACTTATGGTTGTGTGCTGAATCTATGAATCAAACTATCACCTGGAAACATAATTAACTGGTCCATAGCTGTGAAACTGGACATGAGTTCTTGATTCTATGGAGATTAACAGTAATCCAGAAATTTACAAATTTGTCCTGGTACATCGCGTAAATGTTGTCCCAGGGACATCGCGTAAATGTTGTCCCAGGGACATTGTGTAGATCAGGAGTGCTCAATACGTCGATCGCAAAGGTAATATTGGTAGATCGCATGGCATTAAAAAAAATAGATGCCAGCCTATCATCCATCCCGTCACTTGATTGATACAGGGAAGCCAGTCAGATGACAGCAGATTTTTTCTGACGCTTAGGTCGCTGCGCATGCGCAAACAGCGGCGCGAAGTGTAGTAAAACTGACAAGCTAGTCAGCGAGTTAACTCCAATTTTTAGCTCTCGGTTTTTTCTCTTAAACCTGGCCGTCAGCAGCTACTGTCCGGACTATGCATCCCTGGCTGATTCAATTCAGTGCAAGTCATCAGAGTAAACTCAGGTAATGACAAAAAATTTACATAGTTAATTGTGTTGTGAAATATTGGATATTGCGGTTATGCATGTATATACATTGTAGATATAAAGAATCCTCAATATATTTATAAATAAGTATATGTTTTGGATTTTTGTAGTGGGTAGATCATTTTGACTTGGTCATTTTATAAGTAGCTCACATGCGGAAAAAGTGTGAGCACCCCTGGTGTAGATGTTGTCCCTGGGACATCGTGTAAATGTTGTCCCAGGGACATCGTGTGATAGCTTGTAAATAATGGAATGAAAATTATTGATTGTTATTAACTTGTGAAAAAGAAGTGTAACAAATCCACATGTTATGTTCTTACACCCTTACAGAAACTGTGACTCCTTCACAATGTCAGGTAAATGTCAACTCATGTTGAATAATCAACCAATCAAGCCTTTTATTATCACATGCAATGTTACACGTACAACTGCAATGAAAATTTCACCCCCTTCTGACCATACATATATTGCTTAAACATCACATTGGGAAGACAGGTCGGAAACAGTTAGGAAGGTCAGAAAACAATTTAATTAATAGATGAGGGGAGAGGAGGAGAAAAAAGAACTACAACCAGACAAAGCTCCTAGAAGACTGAAATGGATGATGGTTGCAGCATGCAAAAAGAAAATGATATCTGTTGACTACAGCATATGCTTTCTCACAGATTACCTTGTGGGAGTAGCTGGACCAAACTCTATTGGTATTTCAAGTTTGAAATCCCTGTTTGACCAGAATAACATTTCAGATGAGGTACCTCTTGACATAAAAATCCTTTTATGTTGTCATAAAACTAATGTTAAATTCTGCTTTAAATACACTTTATTGTACAATTTACTTAATGAATCGTGTTCCTTAGTTCTGTTTTTATTTATATGTATTTATTTATTTGTTTTATAAGGTAATAGATGGCCTAATCTATTTGCAGTGTGAGGTATGTTGAAAAGCTTGTTTGATCATAATGACATAGCATGTTTACGTTTTTTGTAATGTATTTGAAAAAAAAGGTGTATTTATGTTATTTTTATAGAATTTCCCTCACATTTATCCAATACCAAGCCAAATCACTGGAAAAATTTTGGATGGGTCCACAAGAGCACAAAGTGCATACTTTTTGAAGGTATGACTTGGACTGTGGTAACTATGTTCTTATCACAAAGGGTTTATAAGTTGCCACTATAAACAAACAGCATTTTCCAAAATTGAAGCCTTGTCAGAAGAACCTGAAAAATACCTTTCTGAAACCTTTTCTGTGTAAAGACTTGTTCAAAAGCAATGCACACAGATTAAAACATTTCTGTCTTGGCCAACTGATAAAGAACACCAAAAATTTAGTGGTGCGTGTTGAGTCTGTGGTCTTGATTTGTTTTGTACACACTATAGAAATTAATTAATGTAAACCAAAAATGACACTTTCTATATGTTTGTGTATCTGCAGAATTAATTACAAGTCTCACCTGACAAGCTTTTGCAGTTTTGCAGTGTCATTCTTGACAGAAAAACATACTTGTCACATTATTTTTATTTCCAGAAAAACATCTTTCAGATGTATGAGAAATTGATTGGAGCCTGTCTGGAAAACGGCAGTCACTGGACCTTGTTTGTAAGTTGCACAGATTTTGCACTCTCTCTAGTGCATGATACTTTTCAGTGTCCCTCATTAGGAATTCTCAAGGCCCAAGCCTACCTGTCCTGGGGCAACCATATCACCTCAGTTGTACGGAAGGCCCAACAGCGCCTCTACTACCTGAGGAGACTGCGGAGCGCACACATTCCCAGATCTCTGATGTTGAACTTCTACAACTGTGCCATCAGCAGCGTTCTGACGTATGGATTTCTAGTGTGGTTCCCCAGCTGCACCAAGGCCGATCAGCAAGCACTCCAGCGGGTGGTGAAAGAAGCTGGCAGAATTATTGGAACAAGTCTGCCAGAGATCAGTAATATCTTCCCCACTCGCTGTCTGAGGAGGGTGCACAGTATCCTGCGGGACCAACATCACCCTGCGCGCCACCTTTTCCATCTGCTGCCCTCAGGGAGAAGGTACAGGTCTATACAGGCCAGAACATCCAGACTGGCCAACAGCCTGTATCCACAGGCTGTGAGGCTCCTGAACTCTCTGCCCCCCTCTCACGGACAATAACCATATCCAACTTCTTAATAGCAATGAACTGGTCTGCATTGGTGCATCATATCTTTATTCTCTTCCCCCTCCTGCCCCCCCCCCCCCCTCTTTCTTAAATAGATAACTATCATATCTGATATCATATCTCACAGTACAATAATATTGAATGGGTTGCATTGTTGTATTTTGTCATGTTTCTCAGGTCTTTGTCTGAATTTCTACGAACATTATTGCTAAGGATTGTCTTATTGCATTGGAGTCACACTGGGTTAAATATGTACACTTGGGTTTTAAGGGGTATTTATTATTTTCTTCTTTTTTTTGGGTTGTATGGAAGCCCCAAACGCAATTTCATTGTTCTTGACAATGACAATAAATAAATAAATACTAAATACTAAATACTAAATACCATATCCATCTTTTTACAAAACAGTTTTGTGACATACCCAAGAGGACCATAGTCTATATGAATTCATTTGGCGAGTCGGAGGTCAGAAAAAGTGCGGTGTTGAAAAACTGGAGGTAATTAATTAACATATTTAACATAACATATTTAATTTAATTGAAATCATTACCGAACGTGGTTATTGATTTCTCTATATGCTTTTTATTTGTAATAACTGCGATCTCTCAGCTCATTTGCTTCAGCAAGAGGCTGCGCTGGACCTTGTCACATGTGAGCCACCCACATCAACAGGATGGGAACTCATGTGGAGTGCATGTCATAATGGTACTGAAAACTATAGCTTTAACCTATATAAGTAATGTTTACATTTTTGCCTATTCAGTTTTTAAAGCCTTAGAGGCAGGATGGTAAAATCTCAATTTTTTTTGTAGATTGAACCATTTCAGCAGTAATGCTTTGCTTTGGTTGCTCTGTTTTTTTTTTTCTCGGGGGGGGGGGGTTAAAAACAAACAAACATTTCTTTGTTAATCTAATTCTTTTTGTTCTTTTTTTTTTTTTTTTTCTTCGTCAATTATTAGTTTGCCCAATCTCTCATTGACGGTAAAACACAAGTGGAGGAGTACAACACTGAAATCACAAAGCTCAGGTCCCGACTTTGCCACTACTTATTTTCCTCAATAGGTAAAGATAAAATTAGCTGCCTTCTTTTTCTCTAACATTGGAAAATGTAACTTGTACTTAAACAAATTATATTTTGCAGATCGAACTAGGAAGTGCAGTCAGTGCTGGTGTGTGATTGCAGCCAAAGACCGGGTACACTATGACATGTCCTTAGCCATATAGATTGTTTATTTAATGGACTTTGTTCATTTGTTTTTTGTTTGTTTATTTCTTCTTCTTTTTTTTTTTTTTTAATTCACAGGTGCAGTGCCAGAAATGTGGTGCATACAAGCACATGCGTTGTTCAAAGTCTGTTTGTGGCATCTGTATCTTCTGTGAGAGTAAGTCACAATATAACTAAACAATGTCCAAAAATGTTTAAAGTGAATTTTTTTTTCGTAATTTTGCCTTTGCACACCAGGACTGTGTAATTAAAGTGGACGTTTCAAGATCCAGTTTTTACACAAAACTATTTTAGACATAACTGTGTCGTATTGTGGGGATTTCTCTTCACAATTAAATTGATATAGTGCTGTTTATATCATTCTTCTTTATGTAACAGCACAGTGCAGCACAGCAGAGGGAAAGGAGTTGTGCAGCATAGTGGGTGGCTATACAGGAGGAGCAATAGAAGTAGCCAGTGAAGAATGTCATCAGGGAAAGCATCAGGCAGCGAATGACAAAGGAAAAGTTCCTAAGGGAGAGAACATCTGCAGCAAATCGACAAGTAACAGTGAGATAGGAAGACTGACAGTCAGAGATGAAGGTACACAGACTGAAGACAAAGAAAAAGAAACAGAAGTATACGGCACAAGTCTGAGTACAGATAATGCTGCTGCTGCTGATGTTGACAGGATCGATGCAGATACAGAATTTCAAACTGATTCAGAAGGAACTAGTACAGTTTACAGAGTGCATGGTCGCTTATCTGTACCAAGCTCAAAAAAGAAAACCTACACAATAACAGAAGACGAGATCAAGCGCAGAATCAACGCAGAGAACATGTCAGTTCATGTTTTCAGAGGTTTGATTGGGGTAGGTATACATTTCGTGATTTTGATGTCACCTGAAATAAATCCGGGTTACTCGTATCAATGAAGTGACAATGTGGCTGGAAATTGTGCATTTGCTGCAACATATACACAATTACACCATGTAAACAAAAGCATTTAACTTTGTGCGCGTGTGTGTGTCTCTCTCTGCTCTTTTGGTGTTTGCACTTTTTCTTTTTTAGGGCCGTAAAGCCAAACTGCCCGCAATGATTCTTGACAGGCCTAAGAAGGCCAAAACTAAAGTAACAGTGTTTAGTGTTCTGAGTGAAGAGGAGGCTGGGGAGCTAGCCCTCGGGTTTGCCGGAAGATTGGCCTGCGATGTCACAACAGACATGGTCTGTAAAGGCATCGACCATTCAAGTGCTGATATGACAAAGTAAGTTAGTAAAACAATATGAAAGTTGTATCTTTTTTGGTATTATTTGTCATTTCCCCGTATTTGGGTTATTGGTGTAACATTGTTAATCTTACTTTCTAATAACAGACAGACTCTTCTCAAAATCCAACACAATCTTAAACATGAGCTGACTGATTCCTCAACCTTCAGTTTGCTGACACACACCTTTGGCCCCGCTGCACTGGATTCTGTCATTTCATTCCTGTGTGAAAAACTTGATCTTGTTTCTTAAATAATGAAACCTTTTGTGACTTTTGTTTGTTCTGTAAATCAGAATCTTGAAAATTGTTCATTGTTGTTCTAAGTTTGTGTTAACTATTTGGCAAAAATGATTGGTTCCTAATCCAAACAGCATAATGACTGTTCTAACACATATCTTAAAAATGCTACAAAGAAAGAAAATTATCACATATGTTTCAATATGAATGTAATTGTGTCACACTCGGTTTGTAGTAGCTTTCCTGTTTTATTTTGAGTTTTGGTATGTTTACACTGTTATTTTTATTTCCCGTGTGTTCGTCTTCCCTTATTAGTTTTACTGTATTTAATTAGTCTGATTTAATAACTTATAATTATTTACTTTCCAGTGTGTATATATGCTCCTCGTTTGGATTATTGTTTGTTTGAGTTCTGCCTGTCTTTTCTATTAAAGATTTGGACTTTTGGACTATTAGTGGACCTCGTAGGTTTTTATTCTGTTCAATTGGTAATTGACTGGGTTTAATTTAGTGGCCTGGAAAACAGGCCGGAGGGGTCTGGTCATTTTAACCCCCTAAGACCCGAAATCTTCCATGGCATGCATTTTTAATTTCTCTTTGATATTTGGGCCGATTGGAACCCGATGAATGTAAAAAGAAAGAATTACCAGGTTTTGTTTTTTTTTACCTAATTTTTGTTTCTGAGAAAAATGAGAGCCACATATGAGGACATTAATTTGAAATTTCGATAGAACAGTTGCAGTATAATGTCCTCGTAACTGTATATCAGGCACTTGTTGATCAAGATTTAGCATTTTGGTCTAAATAACCCAAAATGTGATGTCCACATGTGTGGACGCCAGGCTGGAGTAAAGTGTTAGAGCTATTTATACCTATGTAAACTTTTATACACTGGTTTTTACCTGTCTTGTTTCAGAAAGGTTTAAAAGGGTAATGTCCACAGTTTATTTGTTTATTTATTTGTTTGAATTCAACATATTTTATTAAAGTAATTGAGCTTGAACACAGAAAAAACTGAATCAAATAATCATAAAATCAAATCACTTGCACTATACTGAAGTCTAATCTACTCTGAGCTAATGCCGGTTTCCAACACTAATGATCGGGTGAAGGAGAGAGATGAGGGTGTGCACGGCCACTGGTGCTCTTATCCCTGTTCTTTGTGATACAATCCAACAGGAAAGCAGTCAAACCCTTGGACATTAGCCAAGTTAACGTTCACAAATATATACACACAGAGGAACTCTGAGCCTCAATGTCAGCATTAGCACAAACATGCCACTTCATACCAAATCTCAGTGTGAGGTCAGGTGTTAGTCTCATTCCATTATTCTGGCTATATTTTCTTACTCATTACTATTAAACTTATACTTAAGACTAACTATTAACAAAATCACACCCCAATAACTCTGTTATTACACTTTGTATTTAATCATAAAAAGGCTGGATGTTGAAACCTTTTACTTCTATTTTGTATGAGCCAGGATTCTCAACAGCTGATACTCTATGTCCAAAAAGTGACAGGTATCGTTTTATGGAGCAAAAAACTTAAGAGCGCATATTTTATAAATAATACCAACAATTACAAATGCAGACCTTTAATAGTAATAAGTAATCCTTTATTTATAATGCATAGCAATATAAAAATAGTAACATATGAAAATATTACAATGGGCACAGATGAATTTGTATCAAAAACAGCAACCAAGCCAAAGTAATGAATAACACACATAAATAACAACTGCTTGAGAGACCAAACAATTTCTTTTCAACTGTTCCTTGGCAGAAAGTTAAGACAGCTATTCAGCTTTAGGTTTCAATAAACAGAAGTAATGGATGCAGTCCCTTTGAAATGTCACACAAAAGTCTACTTGTGCATATACTTAGCTTTAACTCTTCTCTTTTTTGTTTTGTATTCCAAAAGGTTTTCCTTTTCTCCAGAGGATGTCTCTCTTTCAGTGGTTATCGACTGTTCACATTCATTTTCACAGACTGTTGGAATGTCGATGCTGGCCGAACGTTTCTTGCTAGAATACAATGGCCTAATTTTGCGTGCATTATCTGTCGTCTTTATTTCGTACTGGCATATACTTTTGCCTACTTGTTTTGTTTTCAAGACATTTGTATGCAGTTCATCTATCATTGGAGTAATACCCTCTGGAATGAATGCCCACTGTTTAACTGTGTCTAAAACAGCATTTAGTTTTCCAACTGCATCTTCTGTGCATTTTTTGTCTGTGCTTTCAACTACAGGAGTGTCATTCAAAGTTGATAGAGGACTTTTCAGAGAGTTTTTCATTTGTTTAAAATGGCTACAAGCCACCTTCAGGCAAGCACATGTGTTATAGTGAGAGAACGTACAACAAGTGCACTGAAGTGTTTCAGCCGATGCAAAAAAACACAGATTTCCAAACAAACTTGGCATTTTTATCACTTTCAAGTCCTCACAGTGTACAAAGTAATGCCTTTCTTTCACTGCAATTCTTGCCAAGGTAGAAATGTCTGTTTCCATGTTTGGATAGATGTCATTGTCAGCCTCTGCTAATTTTGCAAGTAACACTAGATGCTTGCAAAGAAGTCCTCGTAAGCCATATGTACAGTTGCAGTAGGACTCAACAGGGCAGACATCATACACCATGTCTTCTCTTGACTCAGATGGGACTTGATATGCATTAACTCCATGGCTGTTCTTGACTGTAATTTTAAGAGCCCAACCACTTTCCATCAGTCTTGAAGCAGAGTCTGAAACTTGAGACAAGGTGTCAGCAAACCTGTTTTTCATGCGGCCCACATCTTGCAGGGTTTTTATGACTGACAAGTAGTCGTCGGCCTTCCCTAGGAGCACTTCAATCAGATCATCCAGACGCCTATTCTTGTAGCCAGATAAAAACTGGTATTTCAGGCGGTGGAAAAATCTGAAAAACAGTTATTTGAAATGATTAGTAACTGTAATTGAAGGAATTTAAAGTTTTAATCAAGACTGTATTATTTTTTTAAAAATTGGAATACCTATTGCACACGTCTTTTATAAAGGAATGCTCTGTGCCGGTTTAGCTGATTTAGGCAAATCCACCTACTCTGTTTTTTGTTGTGATAACATAAAAAACGCTGCTAGAATTTAAAGGATTTGCCTAAAACCTGTTCTGGCAATGACATGACGAGCCTACTCAGTTTAGCCTCTTGGATTAAAGCATAATATCTTTTTTTCAGCAATACAATTGAATGAGGTCAAAATAATAAATCATACCTTTCAATCACATTGTTTGTTTCAGAACGAGCGTGACTGAAGCGACGGCCGTAGTCACACCACATGTGGCCAATGCCTTCCCAGTGCTTCTGAAAATACTGGCACACCAAAGGGTATTGCTTAAATGTCTGGCAGAACTCTGCTGATGTGGCTTTAAAGTCGTCCTCCTAAGAGAATTGGATGCAACAGAATATATTTCAATCCATTTAACAGACCTATTGAAATCTTTAATATTATGTATTGAAGCCCTTTTCCTTTTATTGAATAACATTAAGAATTTTAAGTTATTAATAATATGTCGTGTTTTTGTATTAAGAAGCAATTATTTCTTCCCTTACAATGGCTAAGAAGGAACACTAAACCTATAAGCATATTTGGTTTCAGCATCTGTCTGTGAAAGAATCCCACTCACAAGTTCTACTGCACAGTGGGTGACACAATGATGTTCTGCACAGCTTAAGTACTTGTTTTGATAAGCAAGATAAGAAGCCAGTTTTAGAAATTGTTTCAAAAATCTATTTTGTATCTCTCTGTAACTTTTTTTTAGCAACTGAAAGTTATTATGCTCTTAGTGTAATCAAGAAATCAAAATGTGAAATAGACAAATTACACTTACAGATGTGCAAGCTTTCAGCTTACAAAAGAAAGAAATGATTTCATTTCTCTTTTGGGTGTTAGAAAGCCCATGGACCCCGGACTCTGATTTTGAAAGCCATCGATTAACAGCCTGTGAATGTAAGAGAAAAAAAGTTAATCTGGAGAGAGAGACAGAGGAGCAGCTGTACAAAAAGCATAAAAGAAAGCTGACGTCCAAAAATAACTTTGTCACTCACTGGACAAGAGGACCTGTGCATTACAGAAATCAACCAGGCAAACATATTTTTAAATGTCAAAAAGAGCTTTGGGAAGCAGCCACCAGAAGATGAGTGCACTGTGGTCTTAAATGGATGGACATAGTCACTCAACATTTTATCCCTTTATATTCATTAACCTGAGTAGGTGAATATCACAATGAGGCAATTCATAACAACAGGACCCTGTTGTAAAAATGTGTGTTGCCCGGTCATGGGGAATGAGACAGGACACAGGAAATACTCTTTTGTGGGCTTTTTTATTCTCCGACTGTACTCGGAGGAGCACAGTTTTAATTCTGTAGTTTTGAGTGAAACGGCAAAATTTAACTATTCCACTGGCTCAGCCTAAACTGCCTTTCAGGGTCTGAGACAACAGTAACTATCATATGTACATGTTAAATCCAAACAGTATAGACAACAGTAGTGACCTGTCAAGAAACAAATACAACAAAAAAAGAGAAAACAAAACAAATAAACACATTGTTTACATCCCACAACTTCGCAGGTCAACTGGCAATAAAGTGCACTGTAAACTCTCTTTTAAACATACATTTCTATGGGAGAACATCATGAACTCACTTCGGTTTCTCCACACAGCTACTGTGCTAGGACAAGTACACACGCAGGAATCACACAGCAAGTGATCTCCCCTCTGAATCAAACAGAAACATACAGAGTTATGCAAAGTGAGTAAAAGTATAAACTTAACAACTTTGAAATCTGTTAGGACACTGTAACTACTCACGCCAACCCGCTCTTCAGTCCCTTTCACAGCACGTGACCATTAAACATGCACCCGTCGCGCGTTAAGAACTGTACAGAAATGGTCACAAACATGGAGTCATTGCTAAAGAAACTTAGCTAATTACAGTCTACTACAACACTGGTGACAATATTTTGCAGTATGCTACACTTTTTAGCACATTTACCTCGTGTGTAGCTAGCCACAGAATCTTTTGCAGTCTCTAACTCTCCAGTGCTCCCGCTCACAGCGCTCAGTGTGACACAAACTTGAGTGCATGCGTGCTCTGGCTTACGGCGGCTCTTAAAGGGACAGTATACCCCCAAAACGCGAGGTCTAGTCATCACCATGACAACCCTACAACAGACCTCCGGTAGACAGGCAACCAGTCAAAAACACAATTCCCTCTTTTTAAACCCTTTCCATGCGTAGTATTAGTTCACTTGGCTACATTCTCCCCTGCTACGAGTCAACGTCCTCGGTGACCCCCTGCTCATCCACCATTCCCCTGAGTTTGGTGGTGTAGAGAACCATACCGGCTAACACCTGGGAGAGTACATCTGGACTGAAGGATACTGCATTGCATGCTGAACTAGGTAGATTAAATGGGTTTGTGTGGACCCCTGCAGTTTCTCTCCTACTCCTGCGTGTAGCAGGTGTGGGTGGACCGGCCTCCGCTTTCTCTTTCTTTCCTTTCCTAGGAGCTGGAACAGGTTTTGCCACCGGTTCTTCACTGGAGAATCCAATGCTTCCTGGCCCAGGTGGAAGGTAAGCTGCTGGCTCCACCTCGAGGTCATCAGGGTTGTCGCTGCTCTCTTGCCCTAGCAGATCCTCACCCATATTTTCAGTTCCATTCTCCAATTGGTTTCCAGGCTCGTTGACCGTCGGAACCAAGTTCCCAGGTCCCTGAGCCACTGGCAGCTCCATTGGGTACTGGACCTCCTCCATCAAGGCAAACTCTGGATGCTCAAGCTCCGTATCAGACACTTGGTGCTCATCTGCAGAACTGACTTCCTGGTCACGTAGCCTTGGGTTGGGTGCAGGTATAGACCCCACGCATGGCCTCAAGTTAGATCTGTGGACTCTTTTCACCAGCCCTCCTTCCAGTGGCACTACTGTGTATGTTGTCCCTTGGATATCAACCACTTTGTACACAGGGGCTGCCCAGGCATCTTGAATTTTATTCCTTCCTGGTGGTCGGTAACGGAGATACACAAACTGTCCGATGTCAACAGGTGGACAGAACACCTTTCCTTGCTGCTGAACCACTCTCTCTGCAGCCTTCCGTTCGGCAAATTCTCTGGCTCTGGCATGTGCATCCTGGAGACGCTCCTGGTGCACTGCTAACCAGTCCAGTTTGTCATCCTTCACTTCCTCCCGGCCCAACAATGCATCAACGGGTAGATGTGGGTGGACCCCAAACAGCAGGTAATGGGGAGAATACCCTGTCGTTGAGTGCGGCGTGACATTGTAAGCATACACCAGCTCTGACAGATGCTCGGGCCAGCGCCGCTTCTTCTCAGGGGGAAGCGTACGCAAGAGGTTGTGTAAAGTCCTGTTGAACCTCTCACAATGTGGGTTACCCTGAGGGTGGTGGGGTGTTGTACGCGTTTTCTTCACTCCATACAGTTTGCATAGCTCAGCAATCACTGCGCTTTCAAAATTCCTGCCCTGGTCTGAGTGCAGGCGCTCTGGTACCCCATACTTCAGGAACCACTCTTTCAGGATAACCTTAGCTGTGGTATCTGCTTTTTGATCTCGTGTGGCAAATGCCTGACTGAACTTGGTGAACACGTCAGTCATTACAAGAACGTTTTCACGACCATCTGTAGCCCGCTCAAGGGTGGTATAATCAACAGCAACAACTTCAAGTGGGCGGGTAGCCAAAAATGGAGCGTGGGGTGCCTGAACTTTGGGTTGAGGCATCTTTGTTAACACACACCTCTGACATTTCTTCACCCAGTGCTCAACATCTTCAAACATGCCTCCCCAGAAACATCTTTGTTTCAACAATCCCAGTGTGCGTTCGATTCCCTGGTGTCCCATGTGATCATGCACACTCCTGAGCACTTTTTCTTTAAGACAGGCAGGTAGTAGCAGCTGATGGCACTGTCCAAGGTGAGCATCTTCAATTACACGGTATAGCAGTCCATCCTTTTCTCTGATCCGAGGCCACTGCTTCAGTAGAGAACGTACCGGTTTAGACAGACCCCCTCTCTCTCTGTAGGTGGGTCTCTTCTGTCTGCTCCAAAACTCTCTCAAGACACCAATTGTTGGGTCTGACACTTGGAAGCGATAGAGTTCTGCATTGGAATAACCAGGCATCGTTGGGGTGTTGCCCAGCACAGCCTCACTGACTGCTTCCCCATCTGGTTCGGAGGCCTGCAGCAGTCTGATCCTACAAGCCTCAACTCCAGCCATGACAAGATCTGAGCCTAGACTTGTACCTGCCCTTAGCACATTACATATGGCTATAGAGCCATCATATTCTGCATCCTCACTGTCAGGTTCTGCCGTGTCAACTGTTGGTTGCCGAGAGAGGGCATCAGCGGCAGTGTTGCAGCGGCCAGGGCGATACTTAACATCGAAGTCAAACACAGACAGCTGAGCTACCCACCTCTGTTGAATGGCTCCTAAATTAGCAGTGGGTAGGTGGCACAAGGGATTGTTATCCGTTATAATTGTGAACTTGGACCCCAGCAGATAACTCCTAAATTTTTCGGTGACTGCCCACTTTAACGCTAGGAGTTCGAGCTTCATGCTGCTAAAGTTTTGATCATTCTTCTCAGCCCCTCTGAGCCTCCTACTAGCATAAGCTATGACTTTATTCCTTCCCCCCTGCTTCTGAGACAGGACAGCGCCTAATCCAAGACTGCTAGCATCCGTTTCCAGCGTGAAAGGGAGACTGAAGTCAGCATAGCCTAGAACAGGGGCACTAGTCAACTTTCCCTTAAGCAACTCAAAAGCTTGTAAGCATTGCGGTGTCCAGGCTGAAGCAAAAAGCTGTTTAGCCCTGACAGGACTTATCTCCTTAACACAGACATTCACCACATCATGGAGTGGCCCCGCAGTTTGGGAAAAGCCCTCAATGAATCTCCTATAGTAGCTGCAAAATCCTAAAAAGGACCTTAGCTCTTTCACAGTACTAGGGATGGGCCATTTTGCCACAGCGCTTATCTTGTCAGGATCTGTGCTTATTCCCTGAGCCGACACTTCATGACCGAGAAACTTGACCTTGGGCTGGAGGAAATGGCACTTCTCAACCTTAACCTTCAGCCCCGTATCCCTCAGCCTTTTCAAAACAGTCTCCAGTCTCACAATGTGATCCTGGAATGTTGATGAAAACACAAGCAGATCATCCAAGTAGATCAATACAATCTGAAAGACCAAATCACTCATTGTGGCCTGCATAAGACGTTGAAACGTCGCGGGGGCATTACATAACCCAAAAGGCATCCTTAAGTATTCATACAGGCCAAATGGTGTGGTAAAGGCTGTTTTGTCTCTGTCTTTCTCATGTACCGCTACCTGATGGTAGCCACTGGCAAGATCTATGGTTGAGAAGAACTCTGCACCACTCAAGGCATCCAGGCTCTCCTCAATGCGAGGGAGTGGAAACGCATCACGCCTGGTCTTCGCGTTTAGTCTGCGGTAGTCTACACACAGTCTAAGACTCCCATCTGACTTGCGTACCAGAACAACTGGTGAAGCATAGGAACTCGAACTCTCCTGAATCACCCCCTTTCTCAACAGTTCAGAAATGTGCTCCCTGACCTCTTTGTACTGATTTGGTGGAATGCGCCTGTATGGCTGAGAAACAGGGGCTTCATCTACAACAGGAATTTCATGCTTCACACGATCAGTGTACCCCAAATCCTCATCATGAAGTGCAAAAACATCCGCATACCTTTTCAAAAGAGTTCTGACCTCGGCCTGTTGTCCTGGTGTGCCACCTATGTGTAATCTTCCCAATAAGTCCTGTACGCAGCTGTTGGCCCCCTGACAGTCCTTTTGGTTAAGAGTCACCTCCTCGTGGTTGGCAGATATGCGCTCAAATTTCACCTCGCATGGGTCACCCTCAATGCAGCGGCCAGGACTAATAATGCCTAGTCTAGCCTTAGGTGGAAGCCAGACATCCTCTTGTGAGATGTTCATCACCTGTACTGGGAATACCAGGCTGTTAGTTGACACTAGAGTTGGGATCACCAATAAGCCACCTGGGAGCTGAACATTCCCTGGTTCAACCAATGCGCTACCAAACTGCTTGCCATGGCCCCTTGCATAGACAGTGGTCAGGGATGAGGCAGGCACCCGCACTTTGTGTTTGCTTGCAACACGGGCAGTAGACACCTTTTCCACAAGCTCAGCAGCTTGTACGCAGTGGCAGGCCTTCCTCCAGCTGGACTCCAGCTCTCCCCCTAGAGTGGTGTCAAACTCTGAGAGTACTAACTGTCTACATCGTTTTGCAATGTTCATCCCTATAATGCCATGGGGTGACAAATCCAACCATTTGGGATTGTCTCTTTCTGTTTTATCATCTTTGATTATAAGAAAACCACATTCAGGTATAGTGAGCCCCATGACCTGTACATCTAACTCTACATAGCCTAAATAGGGCAGCGGCAACTGGTTGGCTGCTGTGATTTTAAGCCACTTGGCAGTACAGTGCATATCTTCATCCTCTCCCTGGAGATGATTTCTGAAAAAGCTTTCTGTCAAAGTGCTTACATTACTTCCTGTGTCAAGCAGACATCTAAGGGATACACCACCTATCTGGATATCTACTTCAGGGCACTGACCAACAGCATGTTCTAGAAAATGTTCCTTGGTTAGAGCTTCCTTTGAGCCTTCTGACTTGCCTCGCATTGCCCGGCTCATAGCAATGGAGGGTTCCCGTTTCCCGTTAGCGAGGAACTGGACATGGTTGCAGACTGGCTCGTAGGTTGTTGGGGTGCATTACAGTGTCTGGCCATATGTCCCACCCCTTCACATCGGAGACAAATAGGCTGGCCCTCTCTAGTGTACTTAGGCTTGGGCTTAGCTTTAACACCTCTACTGTCTTCAGAACTGGCAGTCTGTGTTGTGAGCTCCCTCACTGCATTAGTTAACTCCCCTATGGCTTTACCCTGTTGTGTGATTATTTTAACCATCTCTTGCAGAGCCATGGTAAAGTCTGTCTGTACATCACTGGTGGAGGTTGTCTTTTCACAGCTTTCATCTGGCCTGTCACTCACTATATTTCTATGTCTGGCCACATTAGTGCTGCGTGGACGATCTTCCATAGTCCACATGATTGCCTCCTCTCTAACATCAAAGAGACTACACTCAGGCTTGTCCCTAGTGAGCCTACGTAGTTCACGCCGAAGATTTGGGGCATGCACACCTTCAATGAATTGATCCCGAAGTGCCAGCTGTGTGTTGGGTACTACATTAGGGGACTGCTGTATTGCAGCATTGAGCAACTGAGAGAGTGCATGTGAATAATCTCGCAGGTCTTCCCCATCTAGTTGGCGGCGTGCATAGAAAGCATGCAAGAGCTGTGGTGTGGTGCGCTTCTCTCTAAATGCCTCCCTCAAATATGAAAAGAGATCACTCGGTTGCTTCACCTGGCCTGCCATACGTAACTTAACTTCCTCTAGGGCAGACCCTTTCAGCTGTGAGAGGATAAAGTCGGTTTGATCCTCTCCACGCAGACCCCTAGTTCTTATTGCTCTTTCCACCTCTTCTATGAATTCATCAACAGTGTAAGCATCTTTAGCTGGTTCCCCACTAAAAGGTACAATCACCTTTTCTCTTGGAATGTACACGACAGATCTGGTTGGAACATTACCCATGTTAGCAATACTAGACATAACAGCATCATGTTTCCTACTCAGTTCGTTAATCTTTGTTTGTAGCTCCACCAACGGGTTACCTGCACTGTCAAACAACGAGGCAGCTTGACTGTCTTCAGTGGGGATAGCTCCGGCCCCTGAAGGACCTTCCCCTTCGTCTTCTTGCGACATACTGCAATGTCTCTGAGTCTTTACTGCAGCAGATTCCCACAGTCACTTGTAGATGAGATTCAACAGTCCAAAATCTGTGTCAGGCGCCCTCCTCGTCCAATGGCTGAAGCAGGCTCCTGTTGTACCAACTGCCACTGCACCGAACCACCTCAGGACGTCCACACTGCGATTGCCGCCCTCTGGGAAGGACTGGGATCTTCTAAGCCACTACTGTTGTCTATAAAGCCCCACTCACTGTGTCTCTCTATACTGAAACTCAAAACTAACCTGAGAATCCCACTTCTGACACCAAACTATGTGGCCCGGTCATGGGGAATGAGACAGGACACAGGAAATACTCTTTTGTGGGCTTTTTTATTCTCCGACTGTACTCGGAGGAGCACAGTTTTAATTCTGTAGTTTTGAGTGAAACGGCAAAATTTAACTATTCCACTGGCTCAGCCTAAACTGCCTTTCAGGGTCTGAGACAACAGTAACTATCATATGTACATGTTAAATCCAAACAGTATAGACAACAGTAGTGACCTGTCAAGAAACAAATACAACAAAAAAAGAGAAAACAAAACAAATAAACACATTGTTTACATCCCACAACTTCGCAGGTCAACTGGCAATAAAGTGCACTGTAAACTCTCTTTTAAACATACATTTCTATGGGAGAACATCATGAACTCACTTCGGTTTCTCCACACAGCTACTGTGCTAGGACAAGTACACACGCAGGAATCACACAGCAAGTGATCTCCCCTCTGAATCAAACAGAAACATACAGAGTTATGCAAAGTGAGTAAAAGTATAAACTTAACAACTTTGAAATCTGTTAGGACACTGTAACTACTCACGCCAACCCGCTCTTCAGTCCCTTTCACAGCACGTGACCATTAAACATGCACCCGTCGCGCGTTAAGAACTGTACAGAAATGGTCACAAACATGGAGTCATTGCTAAAGAAACTTAGCTAATTACAGTCTACTACAACACTGGTGACAATATTTTGCAGTATGCTACACTTTTTAGCACATTTACCTCGTGTGTAGCTAGCCACAGAATCTTTTGCAGTCTCTAACTCTCCAGTGCTCCCGCTCACAGCGCTCAGTGTGACACAAACTTGAGTGCATGCGTGCTCTGGCTTACGGCGGCTCTTAAAGGGACAGTATACCCCCAAAACGCGAGGTCTAGTCATCACCATGACAACCCTACAACAGACCTCCGGTAGACAGGCAACCAGTCAAAAACACAATTCCCTCTTTTTAAACCCTTTCCATGCGTAGTATTAGTTCACTTGGCTACATGTGTTTCAGGTGCATCTTAGACAACGTGAAAAGAAAACAATGTGGTTTACCTGCAAGACATGGTACCAGCATAGAAGGATAGCTGACTCTGGAAAAACCTTTTGCAAAGCATTTATTTCCGCAAAGTCTTTGTCAACCATAAATGCTCTACAGAAAAAAAGAAAACACTAAATGAGATTAAACAGTATGAAAATGTTTTTGCTATCTCAAAGCACCACTTCAATGCCAAATTAAACATTTCAACTCACAAGTAGATATATAAAATACTGCATACAGCCTATAGGAATAACTTTAACAACTGGAAAGGAAAGTTTTTTGCAGCCCATGCTGCAGCTATAGCATTAGATTCTGGCATGTTATAACTTTTTTGAAAAGGAATTATTTCAAAATTAATAGCTGTCAATGTATTATTTACCTCGGGGAAGTTGGGAAATGCTCACAAACTATTCCAAGAACAGTTTCCAGGGTTTTCTGACTTTCGTTGCTGACAATAGCATAGGCCACAGGGACTCCATGCCCATGATCATCTCTTACAACAAGTGTGAATAAGGGAAATGAATACTGGTTAACGCAGTGCGTGGTGTCAACAAATACTAACTGTTTTGCATAGTTCTCCATGTTTGATTTCATTACAGGTGTCTGCAAAACAATCATTAGTTCTTGGTCAGATGTGTATGGTTGATAGAAGAGAACATGTTCTTGATGTTTTCCATTAAGTAAGGTATGTACACTTTGACTGTCTCCACAGTTAAAGTGCTTCTTCCTCATCATGCAGGTTCTAACACTGTCAATGTCACGTGGTGTGACAAAATGCTCTCTGTTGTGAAGATCTCTGTGTCCATGTTCTTTGGCCCATTTATGACATTCGGTTAGTATGATGGCTGGCTTAGTTCCAAGGGAAAGCAGTTCCTCAATCTTCCTCCTCAAATCACTGGAAATATTGTTGAAATGTGCGTCTTTTGGGTCCGAAGGATCATGCCCATCATGCTTATCATATGTACGCTGCATGATGACTGTGTGGTCTTTCCAACATTTGAGTACTTTAAATGAAACATAGGCCTTACAGCCCACTGCTCTGTAGCTGTTTCGACTTTTTTTCCCAGCTCTGATGCAGTTGAATTTGTAATAGTCTCTTTTCCTGTCTTTACCTGAGGCAACATTTAAACATTTATAATGTCCATGAAGGGTTAATGAGTTCAATTTTTCTAACACAACACTGAATGGGTCCTCCTGGCATTGTGACACATGCACACAAAGTTGTGTGTCTTTTCCAGTTCTTTTTTTTTCGTCATTCAGAACACTTCTTCTAATTATGTCGTCCATTTCTGGTGGAAAAATAACGAAGGTTTAATTAGTCAATATTCATTAATTCATTTTAACTTGTTGTGGGTTTTTTTGCAATGTAAATATTAAATATAATATTAAAAAATATATATATATAAAATAATATAAAACAAACAGGGGCTAAAAGAAGCTAAACTTTCATATGGTATGTCTCTGGCAACTTTAACATGATGTCCCAGGGACAACATCTACACGATGTCCCAGGGCAACTTCTACATGATGTTCCAGGGACAACATTTACGCGATGTCCCAGGGACAACATTTACGCGATGTCCCAGGGACAACATTTACGCGATGTCTCAGGGACAACATTTACGCGATGTCCCAGGGACAACATCTACGCGATGTCCCTGGGACAAATTTGTAAATTTCTGGATTACTGTTAATCTCCATAGAATCAAGAACTCATGTCCAGTTTCACAGCTATGGACCAGTTAATTATGTTTCCAGGTGATAGTTTGATTCATAGATTCAGCACACAACCATAAGTCTAGGCCTTTTAGTCCAGATTCTCTTCACTTATGTTTGTAAAATGATCAGGGAAGCTACTGCAATTTTGCCTGACCCAACCCCCGGGCCACGAAACACCCAAAAAGTTGGGGAACGCTGGTCTAGAGAACACTGGTTAGCTAATGCTGTCGTCAAGTAGCCTATCGCTAGCAAACAAACAGCAAGCCAAGTGAGGAACATATGTATAATGCTTACCGTTTATTAAAGGAAAGTATCCTAAATTGACTTCAAATTCGGCGGACAGGCGGCGGTTTTTCGCTTCTTCACTTGTATTTCGAAATACTCGAAGGCGGGTATTTCGAAGTCGCAAAGGAATGACGTCACAAGAAGGTGATTGGTCACTTGCAATGTTGAACCTGGAACAACATTAATTATGATGATGTGGGAACAATGCTGACACGAGGAAATCAGATCGTCCAGATAAACACACCCTTACAATATTGACCACAGAAACGTACAAGCAAGAACATTTTAACTGCTGGAACCATCTATTAAACTTCTTTATACATAAGCCATTTCTGTGACACTTAGACCCTGTGAGCAAGCATAGGTGACAGTGGGGAGGAAAAACTCCCTTTTAAGAGGGATTGGTGAGGGGGTAGGGACAGGCTTAGGGCGTCGGGGGGTTCCCCGGAGGCATCTTCCTTGGGGGGCTCAACCCGGGGTAGCGGTCACGTCCGGTTGGGGGCTCTGTTGGCTCTCAGGTGACTGTTTCCTCGCGGCTGCGTGCAGCGGGGCTAGGGGAGGGTCTGTGCTGACGGACGTGGGTTACTGACCTGGCAACCTGGCTGCCCCTGGGTGGGTCCGGGATGGGCGTGAGGTTCTGGGGGCGCTCCGTCTCTGGGCTGGGGCCCGGGCCGGGCCTCGGGGGCTTGGGTCCTGGTTGGTGTGTTGCCGGGGTTGTGGGCGGGTGGGTGCATGGGGGCCCGGCCCTGGAGCAGGGTGCCGCCGGTGCGTCGAGCCGCCTGGGGGGCTCTTCAACTGGTGGGGGGGATGGTCACATCTTGCAGGAGCTTTCTTCTCTTCAGGAACTCTCTGCAGGAGGGGGAGATACAGGAGAGGTGGAGGAAGATCTCAGCCTGGGCGTTTACCGTCTTATGTAGTCTGGAAGATGTGTGGATGGTGGGGTGGGTGCAGTTTTTTCTGTGGTGGGGTTGGGTGGACTGTCCAGGGCTCTGTGGAGCCGGAGGGCGCTACTGCACTGGGCCCCGCTCTGATGGGCCTGGGTCCCCCTTCCCTGGCGGGTCGCGAAGGGTGGGAGTGCCTACTGGGGTCAGCGGGGGAGCTGGCCCCAGGGAGGGGTTACCTGCCCCTCCCTTCCTTCCCTCCCCATCTCCAGCTGCCTCCCTCTTCCCGCTCCTCCACAACCACCCACACATGCAGGGCCTTGGAGTGGGGGTATGTCACCAGGGTGCAGAGGAGGCTACCCCCCCCCCCCCCGTCCCCTTCTGGCTGCCTCTGCCTCAATTTTATCCCACAACTTAGACATTCACATTATTCACACTCTCATTACACATACATATAGGATCTTGGGGGTGGGCACAATCACGGAGTCCAAATTACCATCAGGGTGTATACCTCACCCCTGACGTCGTTGCCCACCTCTCAATTTTAAATACACTTAGTCATTGAGGGCTAGCAGGAGGGACTATGCGCTTACCTGCTGCTCCTTGGCAGGTAGCTCCATGCCCTCCTGGGTTTTAATTGCACCTTAGAACACATATGCATCAACACTACAATGAGCGGGTGGAGGGAGGTTTGGAGTCTTCTCCCACCCCCATTCTCTGCGGCCTGCTGGAGCGGGAGGGCTAGTAGGAGGAGTTGGCCGTCCGACTGCGGTCTGGGGTGTGGGGCCTCCCTGCTGCTGCGGAGTCGGGGTGGTCTGCCTCTCCCCACCGCAGGGAAAAGGGTAACACCACCTGGGTCTGGGTGCAATTCCCCCCTCCAGGGGCAAGGGTACCTAGACCCGGTTTGTAGAGTACGCTTGGGGAGTGTGATTGTGTGTACAGCGTCTCTTTATGTCTGTCTCCACGTTGGTTGAGTGTGGAGTGAGTGCATATGAGAGCATGAGGGTGGGAATGGATGTTTGTGTCTGTGTGTGCCCGTATGTCTGTGTCTATATGTCAGGTTGGGTATCAGACGCCACCTCTCTGGGGACACCTCAGGCCCTCCAAGGTTTGGAGGCCTATCTCCACCCACCACCACTTCCCCTGCCGGTGGCGGACTCCCTCAGGTGTCGGTGTGTTGGTGGTTCTTTGTATCTGGGGGTGGGCGTCCGGGTACACACCGGCTCACTCCTTGGCGGCCACTTGTCGGGGCCTGGGGCTCGCTCGGGCCCCTTTGGAGGTGGGGTGCCCCCGGCCTCTCGGCCTGGGGCTCGGTCACTCAGGCACAGCTGGGGGCCGGCGGAGCTCACGGGCGCGTCACTGCAACTCCCCCTGACTTCTGCTCCGCGGCTGCTGGGCGAGCCCTCATCTGGGACTCTCCTCAGCTCTTACTGGAACAGTGGCGCGGCTGCCCCTCTGTTGGTCTTCCATGGTCTCTTGTGTTCTGGGGGCCTCTGGATGTCTGGAGTTTTGATCTCCTCCATACCCACTTCACACCCTGGAGGACGGGGCTGTGGCCCCCCCACACTCCCTAGCAGATCATTACATGGAGAAACCTTTGGAATGCAAGCATGCTGATCCACACAGGTATGCACACATGGGTATTCACAGACGCGGACTAAAAGCACACTGTGCGCTGTCTATCTTGCGTCTATCTTGCGTGCTGCACAATATCGTTTATTATTTAGTAAATATTGATATCTATGACTAGCTAGTTTATTGTGATGGTGCTTTGTTTTCTCTATTATTATGTTGCTCTTTGTTGTTTGCTGTCTCCTCTGTTTGTTTGTTTTTTTTGTTTGTTTTTTTTCTCCATACAGGTGACCCAGGAGTTCTTTTTTTTTTTCTCTCTCTCTTCCCCCCCCTTCTCACCGTCTCTTCTCCCCTTTGGTTTTCTTTCTTTCTCTCCCCCTCTTTCTCTCATTCATTCCCCCTGTCCTATTTATTAAAAAAAAAAAAAAAAAATGACAAAGGATGAACTGAAGCTCTGCCATCACGTAATGTCGCATACTGCTGTTTCTGATGTCATTTAGAAAAGAAAAGAAAAAAAAAAAAAAAAAAAAAAGAGGGAGAAACCTCCGGCAGAACCAAGCTCAGTGAGGGGCCGCGGCCGTTCTAAGGGTTTTCTTAAGTATATCATTTAAAACTAACCAATTTGAAGTTTCCAATTCGTTTTCCAGAAATGTTTCATATCACGATTTCTTTTACATTACATCAGCTTTGTTTTGTTTCCTGGTGAAACAAAACAGTCGGCCTATAGATGAGAAAAACTGATGTATGCAACTTGGTTTCTTCGATAGTTTGGCTGCCTCCTTTATGAAAATTTCAGCAATCATATTTTCAATTGCTGGCTGATTTAATTCCAAGGCTAGCAAAGCTAATCCTGCATTTTTAAACTCTTTACACATGGCTTTGAAAATCACCTCATGGAAGTTTTTGAACTTCTCTAAGGGGATTTTATCAATATCATCCTTGATTTTAGCCCAGATGTTGTTGGTATGCTGGTTGTAGATGTCTGAAACTCTTTCCAGACTGATGACTTTGCCTGATTTTTTTACAGCTTGCTTAACGAGTTCTGCCATACAGTTTTCCACCAAAGATCTGTATTTTTCTTTGTTATCTACAGCCTGCATGGTGGCACGGCGGCCTTTGTCGATTGGAATTCTGCGCTTGGCAGTTTTTGGGGTTTTTTGCATTTTCGTTTGTAATCGAAACCTAAATTGAAACGAAGGTTGTTGAAGTGTGAAATATTCCTATAATCGTTAATGACATTAACGTTACCACTTCCATAATTATGTATTGTGAGGTCCATTAGCTCATGGATGTGATCACTTCCATAATTATGTACTGTCACACCTGTGTGATCAATGTTGATATCTGCAACATGATAAATGACATATTCTAGATTACTCAACTCCTGCTGCAGCTGTGTAAAACTGTTTTGCATTTCGTCCTGGAATGGCCTCACATAATTTGCTACGGCATGTCTCCTGACACTGTCTGAGTTAATCCGAGCTCTTCTGCGGGACATTGTGTTTAATAATAATAATAGAACTACCTTCTATTTATAGAGTTGCTAATTATTTGGTATTATTGCAGCAAACCAGCCTATGAAATGGATGAAACACATCGTGACCGGGTTCCAGCGCTACACAAGGGACCTGCTTCAAACATACCACCATGCCAATCAGATTACATCTTCCATGTGAGGGTGAAGAGGTGACCCTTCTGGATGGTGAAGGTTTGCTGCGTTTGGTGAACAGTGTGGTAGTAAAACCAGGGAAAAATAAAACTGGCTCCTGTTAAATATTCTTAAGTCTTGTGCTGTATAAATAGTGGTATTTTTTCAAAAGATACAGTAATTAAAGTAATGTTAGTAGTGGGTGATATCATGTAAACACTGTCATGATTCTGTGTAAACATTTTGTCATTTGTAAACTATAAATGACATGGCTTCTACATTGTAACTGATGTGATGTTCTACAAAGTGGTTTTAATTTAAAAAAAAACAGTCGGCCTATAGATGAGAAAAACTGATGTATGCAACTTGGTTTCTTCGATAGTTTGGCTGCCTCCTTTATGAAAATTTCAGCAATCATATTTTCGATTGCTGGCTGATTTAATTCCAAGGCTAGCAAAACTAATCCTGCATTTTTAAACTCTTTACACATGGCTTTGAAAATCACCTCTTGGAGGTTTTTGAACTTCTCTAAGGGGATTTTATCAATTTCATCCTTGATTTTAGCCCAGATGTTGTTGGTATGCTGGTTGTAGATGTCTGAAACTCTTTCCAGGCTGATGACTTTGCCTGATTTGAATGCTCGGAGCAGTTCTACACTGCAATCATCGAGTCCATCCTCACCTCCTCCATCACCGTGTGGTACGCTGGAGCCACTATCAGGGACTATCAGGGACAAACAGAGACTGCAGCGTGTTGTGTATGTATATATCTTTCAACGTAGCACTCTTAATTCTTATTCTCATGTATATATCTCATGTATAGCTCATGCACATATCTTTCTACGTAGCACTTTTAATTCTTATCCCTACTTTTATTTTTTCATGTCTATTTAAGTGCTATTTATGACACTATGTTTGCACTGAAGCACCGCAGCAATTTCCTAATGTTGTAAACCTGCTCAACATTTGGCAATAAACCCCTTTCTGATTCTGATTCTGATACAGTTTTCCACCAAAGATCTGTATTTTTCTTTGTTATCTACAGCCTGCATGGTGGCACGGCGGCCTTTGTCGATTGGAATTCTGCGCTTGGCAGTTTTTGGGGTTTTTTGCGTTTTCGTTTGTAATCGAAACCTAAATTGAAACGAAGGTTGCTGAAGTGTGAAATATTCCTATAATCGTTAATGACATTAACGTTACCACTTCCATAATTATGTATTGTGAGGTCCATTAGCTCATGGATGTGATCACTTTAACCATAAAGAATAACTAAATTCTTCAGCACAATGAACTCACTAAGTTATCCCTCTAACAGAGCCTCCACATGTTCTCACTCTAATTTCCCCCTGATGAATGAAGTTATGCTGCACTAATCTGAATGTTCGGAGGGAAATCAAACGCATTTCAATCGCAGTACTCAAGCTGACTTACCTTTGTTTGAATGACGACTTGTACGTGCTGACTCCACAGACAAGGTACGAAAATATATCAGGCTACATCAATAGCGGTTGGTCTTCAGGGTTTCTACTCCACCTCCGTATTTCATACGGGTCCACATTTCCAATGCATGCTATTTTCTGCAAGTACCGCCGCTTCGCCTCTGGACGCAATCGGTCTCTATACAGTCCATTCTCTTTTGACCTATGCGTTGTTCCCCACCCCCTTAAATTTCAGAGCCCCCAGTAATAATAATAATAGTAACAATTCAAATAGCTGGGGCTTGATCAACCCTACCTGGGTCACCTGGGAAAGGGGGTCTGATTGTTGAAAGGCCCGAAAACCTCTGTGACTGCCATCAGCAGCAGTTATGCAGATTAAGATAATTTTATTGTTTAAGTTATAATAAATACTTGTTACGGCCCTAGCAGGGCCTCCTCCTGAAGGTGCCTGTGTGGGCGTGTCCCACTACCTCTTCTGCCTGAGGTGCCACCTTTCCCTTTTGTGCAGCTGACTCTCGTCAGTAATTAAAGAGATTTAAGCCCAGGGAAAGGTGAGTTCTGGGCCAGAGTGCCATGTGAGTGGTTACAGTTAGTGAGCTGCTCTTTTTGGCTTACGTTTTACTTTATTGACCAACGCCTGAGTTTTGTTTTTCTTAAATGGTGATAGTGGCTTGTCCGTCTCTTTTAGTTGAGCTACTTTAATAAAACTCTTTAATTTAACCCTCATGCCTTCTTGTCTCCTTTTTCTGACCCGGACACTTTTTGTTACTGCCCCCTCACCGCCTAGACCCCTCAGGGAAACGTAACAAGTGGGGGCTCGTCCGGGATCTGTAAAGGGAGTTTGAAATTGGTGGTGTTTGGGGTTTTGTTTTTTTGGCTTTTGTGTGATGGTTGTGTTGCTTTTTGAGAAGAGTAGAAATACACCTTCCCAGTTAAGTTAGGTGAGTGTTCAGCTGAGCTTTTTAAGTTCTTCCTTCGGGCACTCTTTTATTATTTTGTCTTTCTTATTTTTGGAGTAATCCTGGGTGGGGATTAGTTCCCTGTTGGGGGTAGGCAATTCAGTGCTCCAGTTGCTGAAGCTTTGCCTTTAAAGTTGCCTCGAGCCCAGCACGCTCCAGAAGATAGGTAGGTATAGTTTGGTGTGCTTAGGAACTGGGTACGTTGTATTTGTTAATGTGTGTGCAGCAAAAAGTAAGTTGGTCAAGAAGAGGAAGTTGTTCGGTTACCATTAATTGTTGGCTAGCCTGTGAGAGAATTGGCACAGGTGTGTGGTGGTTTTCTTCAGGCTGAAATGGCGTTCCAGTTGAATCAGCTGGAGCTGACGAGCACTGGGCCTACATCTGTTGGTGAACAGGTGTCCAGAGGCTCGTTTGTGAGCAATAACATCCACCTGTTTCCAGTTTTCTGTGAGTCTAGTGTTCATAGCTTCTTTATTGCATTTGAACGCATAGCGACTGCACTGCAATGGCCTCAAGACATGTGGTGCGTGATGTTACTATGTAAATTGACGGGTAAGGCTCAGGAGGTTTGTTCTGGTTTGTCTATGGAGGACTGCTTAGTTTATGAAAAGCTTAAAAGTGCCATCCTCCAAGCCCATGAACTCATACCTGAAGCCTATAAGCAGCATTTTCGAGGTTTGGAGTTGGCACAGGGTCAGTCCTATCTTGACTTCGATAGGGACAAGGCGAAGCTTTTTGATAGGTGGTGCTCTGCAAGCCAGGTTAATGACTTGGGGTCGTTACGTGAGCTTGTGCTTCTAGAGGACTTTAAGAACACAATGTCTGAGTGTGTTGCTTGTTATTTAAGTGAACAGAGGGTTTCCACTTTACAGCAGGCTGCCATACTGGCAGATGAGTTTACCCTAACTCATAAAACAAATGCTGTAGAATGTGATACCCCTCTGTGCCATAGTACATCTTGGCGAGGTAAGAGTGGGCCAGCTAACAAGGCTGAAAAAGTTGTGGTTTCGAGACCCAAAACGAAGCTTTGTTTCTCTGCCACAAACCTGGACACCTTGTTGCTAACTGTTTGAGGCTGAAACTCAAACAGAAAGCACACTCAAAGCAAAAAGGGCCTGCTTTGAGAAAAGTCAGTCCAGGTTCTCAAACAGACAAGGTTGCCCGGCCTAGTAAAAGGCTACACTTGGAGCATAATTGCTCAGTAGTGTCATGTAGTCGGGGTAAGAGGTCAACTAACCCTGAGTTGCTGCTGGTTGACAATTTCCCAGGTCCTCAAAATGACCCGCAGGGGGACAGACTGTGTATAAAACCACCAGTAAGACCGGCAACCCTGGCTAACAAACATGCCTGTACCGGTGACTTGAGGAATCATCTGCAAAGTGTTGCAGTAAGGTCTTCTGACTGCCTGCTGTGTTCTCCACATGTGATGGCTCAAAAAAGCCCTGGCTATCACATGAGACATTGTTTTGCGGGTCTGCGGCCACCTTCAGTAAGTATTTTGAACCCATTGAGATGGGGTTGGCAGCTTCCGCTAGCAATGCCTAACCGTTGCTATGGGGTTTGGTAGGTGGAAAGCCTGCAATTTGTTGATGTGACAGTTACAGACTTGATTTGTAGATAGTTTATCATAATCACAGGTTTGTATTTATGGGAGGGGGTGTTACGGCCCTAGCAGGGCCTCCTCCTGAAGGTGCCTGTGTGGGCATGTCCCACTACCTCTTCTGCCTGAGGTGCCACCTTTCCCTTTTGTGCAGCTGACTCTCGTCAGTAATTAAAGAGATTTAAGCCCAGGGAAAGGTGAGTTCTGGGCCAGAGTGCCATGTGAGTGGTTACAGTTAGTGAGCTGCTCTCTCTTTTTGGCTTACGTTTTACTTTATTGACCAACGCCTGAGTTTTGTTTTTCTTAAATGGTGATAGCGGCTTGTCCGTCTCTTTTAGTTGAGCTACTTTAATAAAACTCTTTAATTTAACCCTCATGCCGCCTTGTCTCCTTTTTCTGACCCGGACACTTTTTGTTACTTCCCCTCACCGCCTAGACCCCTCAGGGGAACGTAACATACTTTATTTTAATATATCAGATTTAATGTATACATTGTTGGTTTAAAACTACACATTTAACTTTTTTACAAAATGCTTCCAGGATGGAACCAATGTTCAGTCTGTTTTCCACCTGTGGGAAGGAGTGCACACTGCAAGATGCGTTTTCATTAACCCCTGCAAGTTAATGCGGCCAATGAGGTATGCACTTTGTATTTTATGTCGTAGTAGAAAAATAAGATGCTCTGATGCAACCTGAGTGCTCACACTGGGCCTCCATAAAATGAAGGTTATAACAGAAAATCTGTCGCTCGCTCTCCCTCTCTGTCTTTCACTCACACAGACACGCACACCACCACCATCAACTTTGCTAAATTTCTAATGAAAAACATTAATCAGGCAGCTGCGATTGAGCAGCAATGTAAATCCAACTATTTTCACGGTTGTTGTGGTCGTGATAATTTTGTGATGCCACATCGAAAAGGCTCGGATGAGCTTTCCAAAGTTCTACAAGTTGTGCCTCCATCGCCTGTGTCCAGATCACACGCTGCACAGCCAAGCTGCACCGTCTTTTTCGCCGACGGTTACGTGTTTGCGCGTGAGCAGTGTGAGCAGCTGCGGTGACGCCCTACGAGCGATTGATGATCGGGAGCTGCTCGAGGTGTTAATCGCTTCTCGTTACCCCACGTATACTACACGATGCACGATGAAGGCCAAAATTGGGCCGATCACCAAATCGGTCGCATGACTCAAAAATCGGCTCAAAATGGGCCAAAAATCGTACAGTGTAAGCCCAGCATTAGAGCAGCAATGTTTGTTCCCCTCAGAGAAAGAAAAATAGGCTGCAAAAGTACAGGGAGGAATGGGAAAAGGAAAACACCTGGCTGGAAAAGTGCACGATAACATCTATAAAGCGCACTGCACTGTGTGCCGGCGCACTTTTTCCATAGGCATGCACACACAATGGTGGGCACACGGAGAACATGAAGGGCGTGAAAGCTCGGGGAACCCTTAACCAATTTCTTGTCCACCAGGCCACGGCAGAAGCAGATATGGTATGTAAACATTGGGTTTTTTTTTTTTTTAAACCCTCTGGTTAAGGTTAATATGGGCATGTGCAGTGAATATCAGCGCTATGTGGCCAGAAGTGTGATAATATAATTTATTTTGTGTAATAAACAACTGCAAGGATAGATGATTACAACAAATAGATGACTAATACATAAAAGTAATACATAGATGAATAATGATGATGAGTTATGATGCGTAATCATGGGAACAAGTGTGTTTACAAACAGGAGCAGCTGATTAGCATTAGAAAAGCTGAAATAATACCTCAACTGAAGCCAATTGTACTAAATGCACTAAATGTGCACTGTTACAAGAATGATTTTGTTCTATTGTTTTCTATTAATTTATATAATTTTAAGTTAAGCAGGACAGAGTTCTTTTAAAGAAAGATTTACTTATATTCTCAAAAGTTAAGCATGACAGGCTTCTGTTTAAGAAAGAGACCCGTTTTACTGTGTTAATGTTATTTTGAGCTAAAAATAAATGGCTAAATTATCATTTGTTTCCCATATGGTCATATCACAAAGAATATGCATCTGCTTAAATCAAATTCAAGTCAAATGGTTAAAAAAAAATTTCACACACAAAAAAAAAGAGCTACCACACTTTGCCCGGCCCTGGCCACGAGGCGTCCCTTATTTATTTTTCAGGGAGTTGGCAACCCTAATGATCGACTGTTCCCATTAGAATTCCACAGTTATCATCTTGTACCCCCTGAAAGTCCTGTATGCTTTGAGAGACCGCTACAGTAGGGAAACATACAAAAGAGTGTCCAAACCATTGTAATTTTGGCTTATTTCTGTCTTATATAGTATCCTGACTCCTTAGCTAACTTAATAACTTTAGCTAAAGCGAACAGTCTAATTCACAGGTGTTGAACTCCAGACCTTGAGAGCTGGTGTCCTGCAGGTTTTAGATGTGCCCTTGATCCAACACAGCTGATTTAAATGGTTAAATTACCCCCTCAACATATCTTGAAGTTCTCCATAAGCCTGGTAAAGAAACTAATCATTTGATTCAGGTGTGTTGACCCAGGGTGATATATGAAACCTGCAGGACACCGGCCCTTGAGGCCTGGAGTTCAACACCCCTGGTGTAATTCATTAGTGCAGTATTACTGGATCACCTCTGAAGTGGTATGATATGACTATCACTGAAACGGCAAACTTTGTGCTGGATTATTGTGCAGTTTTCTCGAAGGACCCGGATGTATGACCCCAAAAACTGAATTTAAGAACTAAAACTGAATGGTGAGAAGTGAAACTGAAAGCATTCAAGAGCTAAATTTAATTCAAATTCAGTTTTAAAAGCTGTTATTCAGGTTGAGCAATTCAGATTTGGTCTGAGCAATGAAAGTGTTGGCAGGATGAGAACACCATCTGTCCAGAGTTTAAGCTTTCTATACTTAACAGTCTTGTTTTGATTTAGCCACACCTTATCTTTATTTTGTAGTTTGCAAACATTTACTATCCCAAGTTTGTTTGTTTTGTCACTCAAAACTTATCTGTAAGACTTTTACAAAACTAAAGACATCTGTGAGAGCAGACCTTCATTATTCTTCCCACAGCACGGCTCAGCAGTGAAACCCTTTACCCGAGGAAGTGTATTATATTGTGTGCTGTAAAATTAAGTTTTGTTTTTTTTTTTTTAATTAGCTAATAGCAATTAAATATTATTTTAGCAAAGTGAAGATGCCAAATTTAATCACTCTCGAACAATGTGTTGCTGTTTGTGGTGTTTAGAAGTCATCATGAAATGGATACTCTGGATGGTCAGACCACCTGTTGAGCCAGAAAAGAGAAATATTAATTGGAGCCGTTTGTTCAAGGAGCAAAACTTCACACAAGCTGCACTATACTCACATGAGAAGCTCCACAAAGCGGATGTTTTTGTTCAACCCTTCAACTGCCTTCATATCAGCGTCAGAGAGAGAGAAATCAAATATCTGGAAAGTTGGCAAATAAGTCTGATTATATTCCATGCGTCTGGTTTTCAGAAGGCACTTTTTGCTACCTACACACCTAAAATTATAAACAAACCTCAAAGTTTTCCTTTATGCGAGCAGGGCTGAAGCTCTTTGGGATGACCACCACGCCTCTCTGTACATTGAACCGCAGACACACCTGAGCCGTGGTCTTGTTGTACTTTTTGGCAATCGATACCAGCAGGTCATCTTCCAGCATTGGGGGGCATTTTAGGTTTACCCTTTATTGAAACAGTGATATTTTAATGTCAATCAAGAGGCTGAGAACTTGACTAGCTACTCATAAAATGAGTGTGACCCATACCAAGATGGATCTCTGGATGTTCCCAGCGGGCTGTAACCAACAATGACGATACCATTCTGCCGGCAGTATTCAAGCAATTTTGGCTGGGTGAAATAGGGGTGGCATTCAACCTGTAATAGAGCACATATGTATACATACACACATGTTTCTGATGAAGACAGCTTGGCTTATTCCTTGCGAGTGTTATGAACCAACACTTCCAAGTGCATCTTGATTGTTCATGTTACTTAAATAATAACTTCCTATCTCTGTTATGCTTTCATTGATTCAAAGTTCAGTCCTTTCATACTGATAATATTTCAGGCAGTAAACTTACTTTTTAAATAAATTTGAAGTTTTCCCCACATTTCTGGGCGGTATACATTGCCTGCATTTTGTTCCTATACCTCTGCAACATATCCATGTCCTATCCACACAATGTTCACATATCTATCAAAACACAGCTGTGTGTGTGATTTAGTTAAAACATATTGGGCATATGTCTAAAATCTGAGTCTTTCTGTTGTATTGTTCATTAGCTGTATGCGCAAATATTCAAAGACTGAAACTAAAGCCTTCAGCTGGTTGTGCCTCAGATTCTTTCTTCTGACTTTAATAAATTGCCGCTGCACAATAAAGTAACAAAAGCATTAACTCTTGAAACACTACTTTTTAAAATGAAGAATGGTTTGCACATTTATCTGCTGATCTTACGGTAAATATAGTACTGTACATTTCCCAAGTCTCGAGTATTTATATTTCTAATAGGACAGTTTCTTGTAAGTGGTGCTGAGCAATAGTTCTCCAGGCTTTCTGAAGACAAAGTTTTACTTTGGGCACTAGCTATTTTTTCACTCTTTTATCATGATTATTAAAACACCTAACACTGATCTATGAAATCAGTGTTATCAGTGTCACAAAAAGGCAGCTAATTCAAAGAATGACTCATTGAGTCTACACATTACAGAAAAGTTAGGAAAGAACCAGTTTCTTTAGGGACTTATTAGCATCCTGTAGTAAAAGAAAATTTCTTCCCATGTCTTTTATCTAAATCTCTGCCATGAATAACACGATTTGATGAGCAAAGAGCTTTTAGCTGGAAACTTGGCATATTTCAGTATGGTGTGAGGAAACTGGACAAGAAAAAAAAACAGAGCAGATGAACAGCATCTAAAAGCTATGTCCTTAAGAAAACAGAAAAACTGTATCAAAGATCTGATATGGGACCTGAGTGGTGTATCTCATCCTTCAACTAACCCATCAACAGTTTGTTGAGACTCACCATAAATGGTCTTTGTGGAAGGGTGGCTGTCAAGAAGCCACTCTTAAGGAAAAGAAGCAAGAAGAAAAGGCTGAATAGTGCCAAATTACACAAGAACTGTGTCAATACTGCGCCGTGCTACCTCACTGAACTCCTTAGTTCATATACCCCTGGGAAAGCCCTAAGATAATCAAGACAATTACTCCTAGTGCAGCCTAGATCCTGGCTAAAGACCAGAGGTGACCGTGCTTTTGCCCTGGCAGCCCCTAGCCCCTGGAACAATCTTCCTGCTGCTATTCGCGCCTCTGATTCCATCTATTCATTTAAATCTCAGTTAAAAACTTACCGAGCGTTTTCAGTTAGTTAGTTCAAAGAGCAAAGCTTTTTGACCTTAGTATTCTGAAAACAAGTACTTAGTAACTTATTTCCAGACAACTGCTTGCTCAATAATGTACCACTAACCTGGTTTGACACAGGTTTGTGTTTCAGCCCCGGCTTGTTAAGGATTAGCTCTAGTTGTCGCTTGTTGAAGTTTGAAACCCCAAGAGATTTTACAAGGCCAGCGTCTTTACAAGCTTCTAAAGCCTGTGAGAGACATAGGAAAGCACAATAATAAAACAATATAGTCAACGTTGAACTTTGAAACAATTTAAAAGCTCACAGAAACAGTAAAACTGAGACACTGTTGAAGCTGTCATTGATTTTTACCACATATCTTTTTGTATTTAACTATAAGTTAAAGGACGCGTGTACCCAATACTGTTGTTCTGTAGCAGTTATGTTGTCTTCACATATGTTAGGAAATAACTGAAACTAAATTTTCTTGAATAAGCAGGCCACCAAGTCTCACCTCCCATGTGGCACAGAGGTCCGTTTCATGATAAAGCCACTTCCCACTCTCATCTTTGGGGTTAAATTCATCTCCTGGCTTCAGAAAATTATAGTGTTTCAGTATAGTATAGTATTTCATTTGGTGCAGTAAAACCTCATGAAATTCAAATGTAAAAATTAAAAACTTGTTATTAAGTTTTCACATGTGTGCATACCTTGAAAGCCATGGGCAGTTCTATAATATAGAGGTCAACATAATCCAGCTGTAATGTCGTCAGGGTTTTCTCTAAAGTAGGTCGTACTAGCTCGGGTGGATGAAATGTGTTCCACAACTTCAAAAGAAAAGAAGAAAAGTTAACAAATGTAGAAAAAAGCTACAGAACTCAGCATTTGGTTTTTTTTAAGATTCAAAGGTATGTCATGAAAATGAATATGTTATCGATTCGTATGTTATCCATACCTTTTAAGTTTCACACAGGCCAAAAGCATTTTAGACTTGTTTTTGGTTAACTTTTGCCTTGAGGGACTTTGTAATGTTTGTCTCGAAAGGTGTTGTACAAACCAAAATGTACTTACTTTATCTTCCTTATTTTTTTGTGGTTCAGGGAAATAATATTGGTATAATATTCAGATTGGCTTTTTTTCTTATTTGCATTATTAGTTATTTACTTTAAAATAACTAAAGGACTTGTACTTTTTTGTCACTTTGGCCACCATTTTTGACAGGAAAAAACACATTTTTAAACTTTAAATTTTTTGTTGACATCAACAATTACACCCAGAGAAATCCTGCTAAACGCATTTTTCATGCATTCTCGATATAGATGTTAAAGCTCATCTAGAAACATGCATGCTAGGAATGGTGCAACCAAAACCTGTGCATGCCGTCATAGTGCTGGATTTGTTTCAATGAATTAGATGAAAAACAACCTGCTTCACCCTGAATAACCTACATGAGGATTTTGTGGATTTGTTATTAATGGAACTTGTTGTTCGATTTCTAAAAGTCTTGATGATCTTCATGCATCACTGAACTCTTGAGGTGGGAAGTAACAAAGCACAAATATTTGTTAAAATTTTATAAAATTTTCTATACTGCACTTCAGTAGTAAAACAGGCTCGTTACTTTTGCCTTAACGGATTTGCTTTAACGGATTTTTGTCACTATGAGCCAACATTGTGTTTTTGCATATTATGATACATGCAAATCAAACTGAGGCTATTTAAAGACTACATGAAAATACTCTGGAGATTAGTTTGGTGTACTGTGATGGGTTTAAAGTAAAGAAGAGTGTGTGACCGGTGCACAGTGACTGTGGTTTCATGAGTTTGCATGAGTTCTACATCAAGTGTAGCAGAGATTCATATGAATTTTAGCTGATGATTCTTAGATCTATTGACTGATATATATATTTTTTATTTTACTTCTTTTTCTTCAGATTCAAGCTGAGTATACTTAGATTGGAAAAAACTTAGGCTGAAGTTTGTATTCCCATCTGCTAATATTATTTTATCATTGTGTTAACATAGCCGAAGGTTAAGTTAGCTTTGCACAGAAATAGAAATGTCCTCCAAACAGCTACTAAACAGCCTGTACTTTTTTACTTTTACTTGAGTAAAGAAGTTGAATCAGTACTTCATCCTTTACTGGAGTAGTTTTGAACAGTAATAGATGTACTTCTACTTAAGTACAGAATGTGTGTACAGAAAAACAGAAAGAAAAAAAAAGTTCAACGGTCAAGGTGCACAGGAGAGGCTCACACGAACAAGTATGCTTTGCAAACCTTTCCACAATAGAAGATGTCCTCTCTTTTCACAGTTCCATCTGCTATTTTGTCCCTTATTGCTTGCCCCACTTCATGTTCATTGTAATAGATCAATGCTCCATCAATATGTCTGTAGCCCGTCTCGATCGCAATTTTGACAGATTCATATGCAGTTCCTTTAGGAGTCTGTCAAAAAAAAAGAAGAAGAAGAAGAAGTAGTACTGGAAGGAATATATAGTATAAAATAAAATAACAACAACCATAATAATAATATAATAAGCACTCAAAAGTCACAGCGAAAAACAAACAAACAAAAAATCCTACCACTATTTTTTATTTATTCATTTAGTTTTTGCTTCGTGACACACGCACAACGATATACAATATACAATTAAATCGTGAATCTTACCTCGTGGGGATCTGCATAAGTTCCCAGTCCTATCAAGGGTATGCTGTTTCCATCAGATAGGGGAATGGAGTGACTTTCTGCTGTCAATTCCATGTTTAACAAAAATGTTTGTTACAAAGATCTTGATGTCTGACACTGTGCACTCACTCGAACTTTTGAATACTGTCTAGGAGGCTGGCTCCTCTGCTCTCTACTCGGCCAGAAACTCCTCCCAAATGCAAAGTGCCTCAACTGTTGCTCATGAAAACATGAACAACCGGACACCAAGACAAACATTTACAAATGGAAGTGAACACGCTATCTGATCATCATGAATGAGACTAAAATGCTATACTATATGCTATATTATATGTTGGATTAAGCTTTCAGATACTGGTGAAAGCTGGCAGTGACAATGGGATTACGCTGAATTTATCTACCCCCAGTTACAGGCCCGTGGCACTGACCTCCCACATCATGAAGACCCTGGAAAGGCTCATCCTGGACCAGCTGCGACCCATAGTAAGTCCACATCTGGATCCCCTTCAGTTCGCTTATCAGCCTCGTCTCGGAACAGAGGACGCCATCATCTACCTGCTCAATCGTGTCTACACCCATCTGGACCAGCCGGCGAGCACTGTGAGGGTCATGTTTTTTGACTTTTCCAGTGCTTTCAACACCATCAGGCCGACCCTCCTGGGTGATAAGTTAGCAGCGATGCAGGTGGATGCTTCTCTGGTGTCCTGGATTGTTGATTACCTGACAGGAAGACCACAATATGTACGTCTCCCACAGTGTGTACGTCTCCCACAGTGTGTGTCTGACAAGGTGATTAGCAACACAGGGGCACCACAGGGGACTGTCCTCTCCCCCTTCCTCTTCACCCTCTACACCACAGACTTCAGCCACTGCACAGAGACCTGCCATCTTCAGAAGTTTTCTGATGACTCTGCGGTGGTTGGATGCATCAGCAGGGATGATGAGACAGAGTACCGGGCTGTGGTCGACTCCTTTGTCACGTGGTGTGAGCAGAATCATCTGCAGCTCAACGTGGCAAAGACCAAGGAACTGATCGTGGACTTCAGGAAGACCAGGAAACACTTGACCCCTGTTTCAATCCAGGGGGTCAGTGTTGACATTGTGGAGGACTATAAATACCTTGGAGTACACATTGACAATAAACTGGACTGGGCTAAAAACACCACAGCACTTTACAGGAAGGGCCAGAGTCGTCTCTATTTTTTGAGGCGACTGAGGTCCTTCAACATCTGCCAGAAAATGCTGAGGATTTTCTATGAGTCTGTTGTGGCCAGTGCGATCCTCTATGCTGTTGCATGCTGGGGGAGCAGGCTGAGGGTCGCAGATGCCAACAGACTTAATAAACTGATCCGTAAGGCCAGCAATGTTGTGGGGATGGAGCTGGACTCCCTCAAGGTGGTGTCGGAGAGGCGGATGCTGTCCAAGATAAAGACAATGTTGGATAACACCTCCCACCCACTCCATGACATGTTGGTCAGTCACAGGAGCTCGTTCAGTGAGAGACTGAGATTACCGAAAAGCACCACTGAACGACACAGGAAATCATTCCTGCCTGTGGCCATCTCCCTGTACAACGCATCCACTTAACACACTGTTTGCTGCTACAACTACACATGTTTCTTTTCCAAATATTTATTTATAAGTGACTTATGTATGTATGTATGTATATATATGTATATATTGTACTATTCTTAGTTAGCGTATTGTCTGTCTTGTCTTAATGTTGGTTTAAAATGGAGCACTGTAACAAAAAATAATTTCCCCCAGGGATCAATAAAGTATTCTGATTCTGATTCTGATTCTTCAGGTGACACAGTGTTGAAAGCCAAAAGGTGAGAGGGAAATTAAAGGGTATTATCAATGGGACTATTCCACTCCACCCTCATAGTGGTACATCCCATCTGCCTAGTATTGATTCAGAAGATTCAAGAGCTTTATTGTCAATACATGAGTATACACAGTTTACAGTGTACCGAAATGCTGTTTCACCCCAAGCCCCCTATGGTGCATTTATAAAAGATATATCTCCAAGAGTGCACAACTGACCTGTCCTTCTCTACCTTTTGCTCTGAGATATGAACATGCGCCATAACCACTGAGGCTTGCATCCGAGAAACTGTGCAATTCGTACTGCACAATGTCCGCATCTTGCGAGTAGCTTCGTGGGATCTTCAGAGCTGCCAACTTGGGCAGGTCTCTCAACCATGCTTCCCATTGTGGTAGAATGTGATGTGGGAGATCCTTGTCCCAATTAACTTTGTCCTTGCACAACGTTTGGAGTATTTGCTTTCCAATTAATATGAATGGGGCAACGAACCCAAGGGGGTCAAAGACTGAAGCAACAATCGAGAGCACCCCTCTCCTTGTCAATGGGTTGTCTTTAACTTGGACTCTGAATTGGAATTCATCTGCCTCTATGCACCATTGCACTCCAAGTGCACGTTCAATGTGGAGTTCTCCAAGAGCCATGTCCTGGTCTTTGGCTTTAGCTTGTTCCTCTTGGGGAATAGCTGCAAGCACTTCTTTGTCGTTTGACACAAACTTATGCAGATGTAGGTTGCCTGTTTTACAAAGTGCCCTTGACTCGTTTACCAACTGTATGGCTTCGACTGTTGATCTCACACTAGCGAGTCCGTCATCGACGTAAAATCCTCTTTGGATGAACTCAATAGTCTCTTCGCTGAATCTGTTTCTACCTTGAGAAGCAATATGTTTGAGTCCGAAATTGCAGCATCCGGGAGATGAAGCTGCTCCGAAAAGATGCACTCTCATCCTGTACACTGAAGGCTCAGAGTTTAAATCGCCTTTGTCCCACCAAAGAAACCTCAAATAGTCTTGATGCTCCTTGATGACGTGGAATTGGTGGAACATCCTCTCCACATCACACATGATGGCGATGGGGCCCTTTCTGAATCGACATAACACTCCAATCAGTGCGTTGGTAAGATCTGGTCCAGTCAGAAGGTGATCGTTAAGAGATGTCCCCCGGAAACGGGCCGAACAATCAAAAACCACACGTATCTTCTCAGGTTTGTGGGGGTGGTATACCCCATGGTGTGGTATATACCATCCTGCCTCCTTATCCAGTTCTTGCTCTGGGACCTTCTCTGCGTCTCCACGGGCTATGATGTCGTCCATGAACTTGACGTAATCCTCATAGTATTTCTTATCTCTTCTGAGCCGACGTTCCAACGACGACAGTCTATGCTCAGCACATTGTTTGTTGTTTGGAAGATTCGGGTCGTCGGTTTTGAGTGGCAATGGGAGTTCATAGTGACCGTTTTCCTTTTGCCTTATGCCTTTAGTCACCTTTGACATGAACAAAATGTCTTCCTGAGAGACTGGATTGTCATCTGTTGCATGCTCAGAGAAATCAGATCCCAAAACCTTTATTACATCAGCCGGACCCACTTCCTTCACTTGAGTTCTGCATACAAAATGCACTTCTTGCCTGAGTTCAACTGCTTGTTGTACTGCAGGAGTAACTTCTCGAACAATGATTCTGTGGCTTATGCCAATATCATCATTGTGATTTTGAACTTGAGACGTACAACCAACTATGCTCCAGCCGAGATCAGTTAGCTGTGCGTAAGGCTGATTCTCCTCACCTGCAATGACTTCCCGTGGAAGAAGGGCTTGCTGACAGTTATAGCCGAGAAGCAGACCAACTTCGCATTCAAGCATCGGAGGTAACCTATCTGCCAGCCTTTTGAGGTGAGGCCAATTCAAAGCAGTTTCAGACGTCGGGATGTGTGATCTGTTCACAGGGATGAATTCTCTTGTATAGACCGGTGGCAATGTAATTCTCTTTTCCTGCTTGTAGCCTCTAACTTGAAGATTTACCAGTTTCTCACATGGTATGACTGTCGACTTGGCGGACATGGTCGATAGTCTTAGATGAGCCTTACTCTTATCTGTGTCGAGATCCTGGGCTACTTCATCCAAGATAAAGGATGTATCGCTCTGAGAATCGAGGAGGGCATACACTAGAACTTCTCTGTCTGGGTGATTTTTTGACGAAACCCAGACAGGTAGAATGGAGGATGTCAGTGTGCTCGAAGTTACTTGAGTTACTCTATTAGAGATTGCGGTTGCTGGTTCATCTCCTTCGTCCTTGTCTTGAGAGTTATCATTCGTTGCAGGCATTATCCTTTTACGCTCTACAAACTTGTCATCATGCAGACACGTGGGATGCTTCTTCTGGCATTTCTCACACGTATTCCTTTTATCACACTTCTTAGAATGATGTCCCCCCCTTTATACATCCAAAACACAGCCTTTCTGCTTGTACAAACTTGATACGATCCTGGACTGATTTTTCCATGAATTTGAAGCATTTATCCAGTGTGTGACCATTTCTTTTGCAGTAAAGGCAGATCATGGGATTTATGTGACTTGAGTTGGTTAAGTGACTTGAAGTTGTGGTTAATGTTTTAGCTTGAACGACTTGGCTGCGTGAGTGTTTGGGTTTACTGATTTCCAAACCCTTGAGTGCTTGCATTGAAGCTATGGGGTCACATGCTAGGTCTGCTTCAGTGGATACAAAGTCTGTAAACATGTGAAATGATGGATACTCTCCATTAAGGGTTTTTCTTATTTTCATCGCTGCGCGATTCCATCTTGTTGTCAACCAGTCTGGAAGTTTCAGCAAGAGTTTCTGAATTTCCATACAGTCATTGAGAACCTCTAATGTCTTTATGTGTGGCATCGCAGCTTCACAACTTCTAAGGAAGTCGGCAAACTCTCTCAACTCACTTCCATCCTTGGAGCTTATTTTAGGCCAACTGTGAAGTTTGTCTCTGAAGCATTTTCCTATAGTGAACAGATCTCCAAAGCGCCTTTCCAGCACTTCCCAAGCTGCATCATACGCTTCATCTGTGCCCACTAGGAGAAATCCTTCAACCACTCTCTTTGCGGGTCCACCAAGGTACTTCCTGAGATAATAGAGTCTTTCGTTCTTTGGAATGTTTTTTCTTTCAATCAAGGTCTCAAATGACAACTGCCAGTCCTTGAACTTTAAAGGGTCACCAGTGAACAGTGCAGGTTCCGGAGTTGGAAGACGATTAGCACTTATTGCGTCTGCTAGTATGCCGACTAGATCCAAGTTTGGCTGTGGATGAGTTGCTGAAGCGGCAGCTTGTGTTGCTTTAGGGATAAATGGCGGACTTGATGCGTTTACTGCTTGGCCTGTGGTGCTCTTAGGTTGCACACCAGGGTTTTGTTGGGCTTGGTTTATGACTGTGAGAGTATGTGGAACAAATGCAGGGCTTGTGGCATTATGGGCTTGGGTTGTATTTGGAGCTTGAGAGGGAACTTGTGGTGGAGCAGGGATTGCTGAGGTTTCGCTCTCAGTTTTGATACTGCACACTAAACTACGACTTTCTGAAATACTTTCAGCTTCTGCATAAACCTTTACTTTAGCTCTTGCAGCATTAAATTTTTTAACCTCTTCCAAGTGTTCAATCTTTCTGCGCTGCTCCTCCATTGTTTGTTGCCTTTCCAAGTTTTCAAGTTCCAACTTTTTTAGTTCAGCTGCTTCCCTTTCTTGATCCTCCATTACTGCTAATATTTCCTGACACGCAGCTGCCTCAGCCTCTGCTTCTATTCTTTTAATTGTTTGTGAGTATGACTGGCTTGAACCACTTTTCGACCTTTGTGATTTTGACCTTGATTTAGTACTTTCAGATCCTAAGCATGATCCAACATCTGGCCATGGCTCTTCATCACCATCTGCAAGGTCTCCTTGTAAGTGTTTTTCAGCTCTTCTGACAATGAACGAGGAAAGTGATGTACATGCATCCACTTTGCGTCTTTCATCTGCATCGGGAGTTTGTATTTGCCGTATTTGTTCATAAATGGTTTGTACATCTTTGCAGGCAACATTTACATTGTTGATGAGCACATTCAATTCACTCTCGGAAACTTCATTCCTTAATATTACTTTACTCAATCTTGCTTCATATCTCCATTTTTCAAAAACAACAGCATATCTGTGTTGGAGGCCTTTGAGTTTCTTCTCTTGAAGCTCTTTACCCTTTTCTGTTAGTGTTCTTACTCTTTCACTTTTACGAACAGTCTGTAGTTCTGTAATTTGTTCATCATCATTTTCTTCCACTTCGGTAAGTGGTACAGCATGGTGCTCTTCGAGATCTTTGTCAACCATCTCGGGAGTCTAGTTAAATGTCATTGAGCGCACTGTGTTCAGATTTCAAATACTGTATACTTTAAGTGCTCCTTTTCTTAAAGGACCTTGTAAACTTCACTCAAACTTTGACCTTAAACAATAAAATTATTTTAATCTGCATAACTGCTGCTGATGGCAGTCACAGAGGTTTTCGGGCCTTTCAACAATCAGACCCCCTTTCCCAGGTGACCCAGGTAGGGTTGATCAAGCCCCAGCTATTTGAATTGTTACTATTATTATTATTACTGGGGGCTCTGAAATTTAAGGGGGTGGGGAACAACGCATAGGTCAAAAGAGAATGGACTGTATAGAGACCGATTGCGTCCAGAGGCGAAGCGGCGGTACTTGCAGAAAATAGCATGCATTGGAAATGTGGACCCGTATGAAATACGGAGGTGGAGTAGAAACCCTGAAGACCAACCGCTATTGATGTAGCCTGATATATTTTCGTACCTTGTCTGTGGAGTCAGCACGTACAAGTCGTCATTCAAACAAAGGTAAGTCAGCTTGAGTACTGCGATTGAAATGCGTTTGATTTCCCTCCGAACATTCAGATTAGTGCAGCATAACTTCATTCATCAGGGGGAAATTAGAGTGAGAACATGTGGAGGCTCTGTTAGAGGGATAACTTAGTGAGTTCATTGTCCTGAAGAATTTAGTTATTCTTTATGGTTAAAGTGATCACATCCATGAGCTAATGGACCTCACAATACATAATTATGGAAGTGGTAACGTTAATGTCATTAACGATTATAGGAATATTTCACACTTCAACAACCTTCGTTTCAATTTAGGTTTCGATTACAAACGAAAACGCAAAAAACCCCAAAAACTGCCAAGCGCAGAATTCCAATCGACAAAGGCCGCCGTGCCACCATGCAGGCTGTAGATAACAAAGAAAAATACAGATCTTTGGTGGAAAACTGTATGGCAGAACTCGTTAAGCAAGCTGTAAAAAAATCAGAATCAGAAAGGGGTTTATTGCCAAATGTTGAGCAGGTTTACAACATTAGGAAATTGCTGCGGTGCTTCAGTGCAAACATAGTGTCATAAATAGCACTTAAATAGACATGAAAAAATAAAAGTAGGGATAAGAATTAAAAGTGCTACGTAGAAAGATATGTGCATGAGCTATACATGAGATATATACATGAGAATAAGAATTAAGAGTGCTACGTTGAAAGATATATACATACACAACACGCTGCAGTCTCTGTTTGTCCCTGATAGTCCCTGATAGTGGCTCCAGCGTACCACACGGTGATGGAGGAGGTGAGGATGGACTCGATGATTGCAGTGTAGAACTGCTCCGAGCATTCAAATCAGGCAAAGTCATCAGCCTGGAAAGAGTTTCAGACATCTACAACCAGCATACCAACAACATCTGGGCTAAAATCAAGGATGAAATTGATAAAATCCCCTTAGAGAAGTTCAAAAACTTCCAAGAGGTGATTTTCAAAGCCATGTGTAAAGAGTTTAAAAATGCAGGATTAGTTTTGCTAGCCTTGGAATTAAATCAGCCAGCAATTGAAAATATGATTGCTGAAATTTTCATAAAGGAGGCAGCCAAACTATCGAAGAAACCAAGTTGCATACATCAGTTTTTCTCATCTATAGGCCGACTGTTTTGTTTCACCAGGAAACAAAACAAAGCTGATGTAATGTAAAAGAAATCGTGATATGAAACATTTCTGGAAAACGAATTGGAAACTTTAAATTGGTTAGTTTTAAATGATATACTTAAGAAAACCCTTAGAACGGCCGCGGCCCCTCACTGAGCTTGGTTCTGCTGGAGGTTTCTCCCTCTTAAAAGGGAGTTTTTCCTCCCCACTGTCACCTATGCTTGCTCAGAGGGGTTCCTCTGTTGGGTTTTCTTTTTAATAACTTAAAAAAAAAAAAAAAAAAGTTAACATCAATAAAAGTTTTTTAAATTTTACACTCTGATTTCTGTTTGTTTTCATTGTCTACAAGTTTAATAAATACATGTTATTTGTTATTCAGTTCAAAGTGTGGGTAGAAAATGCTGTGCTGTCATGTGACCTTTTCTCTCATGTGTGCCGTTTTCTTGTTTTGTATATATTTCTCCTGTTTGTTATTTATCATTTATTGGAAATCAAATGTGTGATTAACTTTTTCATAAAATTAGTTTAACCCTCTCTGGCGTTGATTTTAGTTTTTCTCAGAAAGAACTTGTTTTCTATATGAATTAATAAGTTATCATTTTAGCAAACATCAAGTTGATGTCCATAGATGTACACACACTCACGCCATCATTTACATACACACACAACTTGTTGCTGCCTTTCATAGTGTGTAACTTGAAGGCCCTGAGTACTTTCTCCCACACTGAAAACACTGGAATGATAAAATTATTTGAACATTACCTAATACGACTGATTCAGGACAGACAATGAGTTATTTTAAACGTTTCTAGCAGTCCTTCACAAACAGGGAACAGTCTGTCTATTCTCTCCATCTGTCAGCTGCTGCTGGCTCTTCCTCCTCCTCTTCCTCACACACTGCTGAGTTTCTCCTGGTGGATCATTAGGGGTGCAAAGCCTCACAGATTATGTGCAGCAGTGGGTCCCTCAGTATGTCCTCACTCTGGACACTTGCAGTTGTCACACATGGAAGTGTCCCCCCCCCCAAAAAAAATAAATAAATAAAGAATGTGAATAAAGAGAAGCTGTGTGGTTGAATAAAACTCGTGCATCAGCCTGTTGCCTTCATCCTGCGGCAGTGCATTGAAAGCATCATTAGTGGGAGCGAAGAAGGTGAACACCACCTGCTGGTTCAGAAGCTCAGTCATACCTGCTCTCTGGATGGCATTGACCAGCATGCTGAAAACAGCAATAAATGATGTTAGATCAAATGGCAACTACACAACAACACACTAACACCTCTGTTTGCTTTCAGTCATTATGCTACACCAAACTTACAGCTTCATGATAATCTAGGCTAAGAGATAACTCACTTTTTAAAAACTACAAAAAAAATGTTTCCCTGATCCTAGTTGGTGCAGTTGCTGCTCTGTGCCTCTGAGGTGCACTGTAGAGTCATTAAAGCTGCCAATAGTTGACAGGGAGTGTTTTTGCTGTACTTTTCCATCAGAGAAACATGATTCAGATGGTAAAGATCCTCACATGAAGCGGTCATCGGCCTTCAAGACATCCATGATGTTTCCCCATTGGTGGAGTGAAGACTTTATCCACTGTGAACTTTGTCATGTGCAATGATACGGGTGTTCTCGATGCACAGGTTCTACAAAAAGAAAAAAATAGTGTTTAAATACATTAAAATGGACTTTGGTATCAGAAAAGATGAGTTCTAGTTTTTATTATTATACAGTTTAGATACTACTGCTAGCATGTCAGAGTGTTTCTGAAATATTTGTTGATCTGATATTTGTTGTGGAAACCTGTGAACCTTCACATTGACTATATTGAGGTTGACCACGTTGATTTTGAAGGTATCCTTCTATTTATTATTATATTGTTTACCTTAAAAAACTGACCAACCAAAGCTTCTTCTCCATAATGTTTGTTGACCTGCAGAGGAAACCTGACCACAGGCCTGAGGGGAATCACAGACGAGTAAGAACTTTTTATGCCAATGTCTCTAAGTGCTACAGTGCTACTAGATTATTGTGTTGGTCTTTTCTTTACCATGTAAAGTTTTAAAAACAAACTTTAAAACATACTTCACATTAAAATGTAATAATTAATGGTTTAATGACAAAGTAGATATTTTTCGATGCGCTTTGAATTTGTTATGTGAAGCTGTGTGGAAAGCAAGATGGGACCCAAATGTATGACTCATAGAGTAATTTGAAACACCTTTTGCCCTCTTACCAGCATATTAAGATCATTTTTCTTTCAATGTTGTTTCAGTGTTTCCCACAGAGGTTTACTGGAACACAGTAATTTAGACTACATTGTTTTTACAATGTTATATACTTTTACTTATAACATATACATACCATTCCTCAATTGTTTGACCTGCCTTTCTCTCCCCCCACCTCTACATACAGCATAATGCCCCCCACCCAACACACACACACCACTGCAATCACCAGTTAGCCCACTCCCCACATGCACACAGTGCAGCACACTGCCTCCACACCTGCCAACTGCATCACCAGTAAGCCCCTTCCCCACATATACAACACAATGCCCCCCTGAAAAAAGGCAGACAGACGACACTTTTTAATTGTTGGTCAAGACTAACTGCTTGTAAAAAAGAAAAAAAGTCCTGACTAAACAGAGGTAAATACCTATGTTGTTAAGTTAGCTGATGATTTTTTGCCTGGAGTTGGTTAGTTAGTTGTTTGATTGCCAGTCTAGCCTCCTGTGAGGAAAAGCCAGAAGCTGCCAGTGATGTAGCCTACTGTCAGTTTCACAGATTTGAAACTTAAGTAGCTGTTTGCTACAATACAGTCACACATTTTGGCATTGTTTACCTACCTGTCATCCCTCCTGCTTAACTCATTGACAGCAAGCTGGTGACTGGGCCATACTGTGCAGAGGGTTTGGCATGTGTGTTGAGAAAACCGCTAACTATAAAGCTAGCCATAAATCCTGGTTTTAAAGCCAGGACCTGATGCTATGAGGGGACAATACAGCCCACTGCAGCAACTGTGCCAGCCTAAGTAGTTCATCCTTCTTAAAATAAAAACACAATAAAATATTGTATTAAGTCAAATACAGTCACCTCAGCCACTGTTACCAACAGATAAAATCAAACTCTAATTCTAAAACTTAGATTTTTACGTAGCTTTTGGTTCAGAAGATGACGTAACACTCCGTATGCTATGTAAAGTGCATCCCACTGCAGCTGTTATTTATTTAGTAGTTTAGAATTGACATGGATCATGTTATGTTATAATATTTGGATTCTTATGTACTTGAGACAGCCTTCACTTCTTTATATTTTACTTCTGAGGAGCCAGAGTTTCTTGTAATTTAATTTAAAGTGGCCTTGAACAATAGTTCTCCAGGCTTTCAAAGTTTTCCTCTGACATGGGCTGTTTTTCACACACATACAATCCACTTCTTAAACCTGACCATTTTCAGGGGAACACAGAAAAGGACCATCAGATTTTGATCCACCATGCAATAGAATCTGGAATGCAGCCAAATGATAACGGTTTTATTTTTCAACATGACAGTGATCCCAAACACTGTGCCAATATAGTATAATTAGATAGAAAAACACACACTGTAACCACAGAGCCCGCACCTCAACATTATTGAAACAGAACAAAAGCCAGCCAACATCCGAAGCTTTGGAATGTTCTTCTAGAAGCCCGGAGAACTACTCCTGAGCACTATTTAAAGAGATTAGAAGAAAGATTGCATAAGAGAGTTCAGCCTGTGTAGAAGTATAATGGTGGTCGAACCAAATATCAACTTACAAGCTCATAAGAATTATACAAACTCTGTTTTTGCCATGCATACTTTTATAAACTCGTGCAACTTATTCACTTAGCACAATATAAAGTCATGAGGGGTGGCTCAGGATTTACACAGTTACTGTATTCTAGTAAATTATGCTGTATTAGAAATTAATCTGTCTCGGCCTATGTAAACTAGTGGCAGATATGTTCAACTTCAGCAACAAAGTGTCTAACACAATAAAGAGACATACTCATTTACAGACATTTGGATTGTTGGAATCAACTAAGTGCACAATTACAAATAATCATTCTTTATCTTTTGCTGAGCTTTTATATACCCAGTTTACCCACGGCTTGAAACAAGCTGCCTTCCAACCAAATTTCTTCTGACACGTTGCATGTATAAACAAAATATGTGATCAACAGGCGTATGGGGCTGCTGTGCTGACAGCCTGAGTGTGTGCCACATTAAGGAGATCCCCTCTAACCGACATCTGCTCGAAGATACATTACTGACACCGCCAACCGCATTCGTACTGCTGATTTTTCCAGCACCTTTGCTTAAACGCAGAACTGTGACAGCAATCAATCCAGCAGATTTTTACAACTAATATGAATTTATTAGCGCTTGTTACCAAATATATTTTCTTCACGCAAGCATCAAAGTTAGATGAAAAAACAGCAATGAATTCAAAAGTAGTGAAACTTTTTCCGAGTGTCCATGAAAGCACCATAAGAGCTCTTCCCTTTCCTTGCTAGTTGTAGCTAGCACGTTTGCTAATCCGACTACAATAGGTATAGACGACGTTTAAATATACGGAAAGCTGCCTCCGGTAAAACAAAGCAAAGAGAGTATTGCTTTTGTATATGCGATTTCATTTAACCTGCTTAAACCACGGAGGACCGTTCTTCTCAGCCGACTGTGCCAGCTAACGTCAATGTTAGCTGCGCAACGGGAAGTGGTAGCTAAGCTTCTTTTAGCTTACGAAATTAGCTGTGTGCTAGTTCTCCGTCGCCTCAAATGCTTCAATGAATGGGGGCTGATGTGCGGAGAGAAGGAAACAGTCAACAGTGTACGCTTGGTACTAGGCTTATCCGTGTTGTTTTCAAGCTTGACTGGTGCCACCAGAGTAGGAGGACGAAGAGGCTGGAGTTTATTTTGGAGGACATCGACGAGTTCACTAGCGTGATTACGTTAGCTAGTGAACATTACAGCTAACCTTAGATAAGTTTGTTGGAAATGCATCCTCACGAAAAAAAGCATGCACTGCCCAGGTAGTGCAGAAGCGATGCTAGCTTGTTTAACATAATAGACGGAGTGTTTTTGTGTGTTGGGTATTGTAAAACTTCTTCTCCAAATCGTCTGCGGCCAAGTCTTCACCGCAGTTTTTTTTTCCTCCTGAAGCTTTGGTTTGAGAGGAGCAATGGTGGTGTTTTTGGACTGACACTGCCCTCCGTCCCAGGTAGGGGGAGGATTTGGTGGTGATACCCCGGCCTGGTTTGGCCCTCTGTTTACGGATACAGGAGTGACATGCATCATTGACTCGGTTCTTGTTGTATTTTTTGCCTTCACTTTTCACATCACATTAGGTTTCGCCCCTGGGATGCTCCTGTCACTGACGTGATTTGTTATTTGGGGACATTAGAAGAATCACGATGGACACTAAAGAAGAAGAAGGAAGAAACAATTGCAGCTAACACAATTATGGACTCCTGAGGCTCAACTTTGCGCACTTTTATCCCTGATATATTTTTTTAAAGACTGTCACTGGATGGACGCCGATATGTCTGCGTTTGCGGAGTTCGTGCCCCCTCCTGAATGCCCGGTGTTTGAGCCGAGTTGGGAGGATTTCTCGGATCCTTTGGGATTCATCAACAAGATCCGACCTATTGCAGAGAAGACGGGCATCTGCAAAATCCGACCCCCTCAGGTATTTTTTTTTAAAATAAAACTAAAGGTCTGCAGAGGTTTTTGGTTTGTTGTCTCTTTGTGATCCTGAGCTGGCTTACTTTGGGCCTGCGTGGATTTTACGAAACGCAGCGACGCTACTAGTTGCCATTAGTCTAAATAGAGGTCAAACGAGGCTCAGTTTCTTTTCAGTTTTTAATTAAACATTTTTGGCACTGCTTTCCGTTTGTTGTTCAGAAAAATTGTGGGCGAAAGTGCGAAGAAAATGTAGCTGTTTTCCTCACTCCCACCTGGTGTTTTGGTTTTAAAGTGGTGGCTAGCTAAGTTAAAGTGGAACGATGGTAGACATTGGGCCTAATGGCGTCTACATGCATACATGCAACAGATACATTTAGATTTTGATTTTTACTTTAAACTAGTCACGTGTTGTCACAATGATTTCCTCATTGCTCAGGTTGTTTTGGTGAATGTAATATTTCTTTTCTGTTGTCAATCAGGACTGGCAGCCTCCGTTTGCCTGTGATGTACGCAACTTCCGGTTCACTCCTCGAGTGCAAAGGCTGAATGAACTTGAGGTGAGTTTGCCACAAATGAATGAATAAATAAAATAACTCCAGTCATTGTTTATAATGAGACTGAAGCCATTATTGTTACTGCTTTGGCTGTGTGTATGATAGATAATTAAGATTCAAGATCCTTTATTTGTCACATGCATAGTTATGAGTACAACACGCAGTGGAACGTGTCCTGACACACTCCTTGACTGTGCAAAAAGAGAGAACATTATGTACATTAAGTGAATTATACAAAAGACCACATTATATGCAGTAAGTAAGTGAATTATGTACATTAAGTGAATAAAATAAAATAAAACAATCTTGAAATGTTTAAATTGAAAATCTAAAAATGTACATTGTGCAGTGGGTGTTAAAGTGTCTAGTGCTGTAGTAAAGGCGAGAAGAATCAGGTTGGGATGTGTTGAGAATAAGTCCTCTCTCAGTCACTTATGAATGCTGTGGGTGGGGAGTGGGGCGGCATGTTCTGGTTTAAGACACAGATGGTCTGGGGATAGAAGCTTATCTTGAATCTCTCTGTTCTTGCCCGGATGGTGCGGAACCTTCTGCCTGATGGAACAGTTGGTTGGGACGGGTCCTTCAATATCTGAGCTTCTCTAGGTGTAGATGTCCTGTAGGGAGGGGAGAGCAGTCTTGCAGCAGCGTTCTGCTGTATGGATCAGTCTCTGAAGAGCTTTTTGATCCTTAACACAGCTGTTCCTATACAAGGATGCAGTGTTCTGTTTGAGGATGCTGTCCACAGCGCCTGCATAGAAAGTCCTGAGGATCACTGGGGAGACCCCGAACTTCCTCAGTTGTCAGAGGTGGTACAGGCACTATGTAGCCTTTTTGGACTGGACCTGAATGGGGGCAGACCATGTCGGGTCTGAGGAGATGTGGACACCAAGAAAGAAAAGTCTCACTCAGGGGGGAAAAATACACTGCAGTTTTTATTTTGACTAGGAAAAGGTTATTAAAACAAAACAAAAAGCTGCATTATTATTTTTTTCAGTTTAGTTTTAATTGTGTCCAACGTTTGATGTCATGGATGCCCTTAAAGTCAAATTTTGGATATGTGTTGTTTCAGTTCAGGGCACCAGGACAGCTGCAATGTTGTTTTATATATATTAGAAATGCGCAGATTATCATTATCAGACTGCATTACCTATTTTTTACTGATCTCAAACAGTATTTATGTATGGAAGTTGTCGAAATAGATCTGGTGTCTGGACATACTGTTGTTGTTTTTTTGTGTGTGTGTGTGTGTGTGTGTGTGTGTGTGTGTGTGTGTGTGTGTGTTGTTTTTTTTTTTTCCCCCCAATGCAAATTTCTTGGTTTTCCTGGCACCAAAATGTGGAAACAAAATGAATACCAGCCTCTGATTTTTCTAATCTGTCTTTTTACTCTTTCTCTGCTGCTTTTCCAGGCGCTCACTCGCGTAAAGCTCAACTTTCTGGATCAAATTGCAAAGTTTTGGGAGCTGCAGGGATCTAAGATTCGATTCCCTCATGTGGAGAGGAAACTGTTGGACCTCTACCAGCTCAGCAAGGTGGAACCAGTCAGCATGGATGTGTTTTGTTTTTTCTGTTTGTTTGTTTGTTTGTTTGTTTGTTTGTTTTTGTTTTGTGTTCAGATTTTTGTTTTTTAACCTAAAAATAGATTTTTTTTTTTTTAGTGAACTTTTGTAAATAAGGACCTAGGGCTGCTCAATTAATCGAATTTTAATCACGATTACGATCTGGGCTTTCAACGATCATTAAAAATGACTGAGCCGATTATTAGCACCTCCCTCAAGCTTTACTCTCGCGCTGCTCCGTGTGGCAAATCGAGCGCACCTCTCTGCATTTCGAACACGTGTCACAACAATTAAGAGGACCCAAGGGAAGCTCGGAAAGCTAAGCAGAAGTTATTTGGAGAGGAGAGTGACTGCCGTTGGTTGAAAAGAGAGGTAAAAAAAACCCAAACTTCAGTGGTGTGGAAACATTATGGGTTCGCGGAGACAGACGTGGATCAAGTAGACACAGTGTGTAAACTTTGCTATGGTGGAGTAGCTGCACCATAGAGCAACACTGCAAAGTTCACTAAACATAGATGTTTACATTTTTCATTTATTTCTTATATTGCAAACATTTGCACTGTTATCAGTATTTGCACACTATTTTCTATTATTTTTTAAAGTCATTATTCAATACATTGTTATTGTTAACCCTTTAAAGCCGGTCAGAGCAGCACGCTCCGTTTTGTGTAACTATTTTTAAATCCCTGTAGAACCTGAATCATGTAAGCTAGCGCAATAATTTTTTTTGCATATGAAACTTACATCTTATGACATCAGCTTGTCCTCGGTCACAGTTTCCTTCCACATAAAGCTTTGCAAAAAATTGCATAAAAAGCGCTTGCAGGAACAAAAACATAATATTCCAGAAACACGCTTTGCCAATCTGATCAGCTGTTCGTAACACTTCCCACATTGAAACAGACGTCAGCGCGAACTATCGCATGTCCGCCATTTCCTGTCCGACACCGGACGTGACGCCATATTCGCGTAAAATGTAGTTTTTTACTTGTAGGCCTTAAAAGCCTATACTGGTGTTTTTATAAGTCATGTTTGACTTTTCTGAATAGTTTCTGGGATGCTTAGAACTCGAATTGCACAGCTGGAAATAGTTTATTTTGATGCACCTGCTGTTTTCTTTGCAAATTTGCATCATAGGATTGTTCTTTCGTTTTTCCTGCAGTATATAAAAATTGGTGTATCTCCAAAATAAAACTATGAAGACACTCAAAATAAATTTCCTGTTGTTGTAAACTATTTTTTGCAACTTTTTTGTATTTAAAGTTTTGAGGGATAAACCTCTTAAATTTCTCCAAGTAGAAATATATGTAAAAAAAAAAAACGATTTTCAATTTTTTTGTAGCTTATTGCACTTTTTTGCAATTAATGTAGTTACTATGGACTTAATGCATACATATTATTAAAATATGGGCTATAACAGTTGTATTGATGTATAGCAACTTGAAATGCTCCCACAAATGGCACTACAGCATGTAAAAAAATAATATAAGCTCTGGCGGACTTGGTTCTATGGTAGGTCTTAAAGGGTTAAATAAATATCGTCAAATAATCGAGATCTCAATTTCAGTGAAAATAATCGTGATTATCATTTTTGCCATAATCGAGCAGCCCTATAAGGACCCTTCGGCAGCACAAAAAAAAAGTTGTTTGTTTTTTGTTTTGTTTTTTTACCTTATGATGTTAAAACCTATTTTGGATGATTAGATAGATTAAGTGGTAAGAGCTAAAAAAAAAAATGTTTTCCTTGTGTGCATTAAAGATTGTGTCATCCGAGGGCGGCTTTGAGACGGTGTGTAAAGAAAAATTATGGTCCAAGGTGGCCAGCCGAATGGGCTACCCTGCTGGAAAAGGCACCGGGTCTCTTCTACGTTCTCACTATGAGAGGATCCTTTACCCCTATGAGCTCTTCCAGACTGGAGCCACACTAACTGTGAGTGGTGCTGAATGCTGTTTAACTGCATTTTATATCATAATTGGGAGGAAAACAACAGCTAATATGTTTTAGACCATCATAAGTAGATTCTGAGGTTTCTTGTCTAAATTGCATGTATATGTTTGTACTTAGGGAAGTTTCTCCCAAAACACTTCATACTGTATATAAATGTCCTGTTACTAATAGCTTGTAATAACCTTTGGGCCAAATAACATCCTGGTTTTCTTTGGTAACCTATTCAGTGATCATTTTGCCTCCGATTAGGGCCTCCAAAGGTTGTATGATGAGGGAAATGATGGGGATGAGGTAGATGAGGGAGTTGGCGAGGAGGCTGTAGAGGAAGAGGAGCACGATGAGGAGGATGAGAAGGATAAAGATGGAGAAGGTGATGGATTGCAAACCAAAGAGCGGCTACTGCCAGAGAGACGATCCAGGCGCCTGAAATCAGAGGTAAAGTGAAGCTGCTCAGACATTAACTCAGAGTTGAGTTTGTAACCCATGCTGACCTAAAATTAAAAATGCCATGAGCACTAATGCGTTTCATTGAGTGTAACATTTGATAACATTGTTGCAAATGGGTCATGAAGTTATCATTTGTAGCAGAACAATTAGTCCCCCAAAATAAAAGTTTAAAAAAGTGCTTGACACGTTAACTTTTGGCATTCCCTCTGCACATCCAGATTCCTAACTGTGTCAGGAATGACCGAGGATGTCTTAACATTTAGCAGGATCACTTTGTTTCACAGTCTAATGCTGTTATTGTTGTTGTTCTCTAGCGGGAAAACAAGGAGCCAAAAACCCTTAAAATTTTTGGAGCGAGTCCCAAGATGGTCGGCTTGGAGATCGTATCAGCTGGTAAACAAAAATTTTGATTGACTTGTGTAGGCTTTGTTTTTATGTTTTGTTTTTAAACACAAAAACCAAGAGCCACTCCTCTTACTGTAGTTTTCCAATTCACTTAGATGATGGATTCAACAAGAAGCAGCGGCACCTCAAAGCCCAGGCCTTCGCCATCAAGATGAGACCACGCAAGGAGACCCTGGAGGTCAACTTTGTGAGTGTGATTTCATCATTTCATTGTGTTGAGTGTCAAAATTAACCATGTTATTCAATACCACAACAATTTTTGCATCTTGTTTTGTTTTCCCTTTAAAAAAAAAAAAAAAATGTGGCGCTAACCCTCAGATCGACCTTTATCTCTGCCTTGTGTGTGGACGAGGGGACGAAGAGGACCGGCTCCTGCTGTGTGATGGCTGTGACGACAGCTACCACACCTTCTGCTTGATCCCACCTCTGCAGGACGTACCCAAAGGAGACTGGCGGTGCCCTAAGTGTGTTGCTGAGGTAGGCGCTGAATGTGCTTTTATTCTCCCTGAGCCATCTGTGGTATACCACAAATGTTTCTCATGTCAAAGATTGGTGCTCTTACAGTTACTATAGTACTCATCATACTGAGTATACGGGTGAAGACTGAAAGAAATATATAGAACAGAGAGACAAAAGTCTGTTTCTAGCAACCGACCTAAAGTTTAATTACTCAAATGGGCGTGGCTTCAAAAGCAGTAACTCTAATGAATTGTTCATGCTCCTACACAGGAATGCAGTAAGCCTAGGGAGGCATTTGGCTTCGAGCAAGCTGTGAGGGAGTACAGCCTGCAAAGCTTCGGAGAGATGGCCGACCACTTCAAGTCTGACTACTTCAACATGCCTGTTCATGTATGTGAAATCTACTCAGTAGAGCTAGAATGAGTAAACGGATGCTGCTCTCAAGCCTTTCAGCGAAGACCTAAAACAGGATATGTCATAAGATCCATCTTACACTCCTCAGATGGTCCCCACAGAGTTGGTGGAGAAGGAGTTCTGGCGTCTGGTCAGCAGCATTGAGGAGGATGTCATTGTAGAGTATGGAGCAGACATCAGCTCCAAGGATGTCGGCAGCGGATTCCCTGTCAGGGACGGAAAGAGGAGGCTGATGGGAGATGAGGAGGTGAGAAGATGGTTACACAGTATAAATATCGTAACGTGGTGATGTGTTGCCTTGACAAAAGTTGAAAAGTAACACGTAGAGACAGTATTGTTTAAGTAAACTAAATCTAATAGTAATATTATTACTTAATAATATCTAATAAAAGTAATATTTTTCTGCTCTTTTTCTTCCCCCCCCCAAAAAAAAATGCCATCACTGATGGGGAGGCACATTTGTCAGCTCATTTTCTCATATATTCTGCTAAAGATTTTTAATTGCACACACATCATCTTATTTTGTATTTTATTGAGTGGTTCCATCTAGCAAACTCCAGCCTCCAGTCTATTTATTTAATACTTTCAAATTTGCTCTGAATAGAAGCACTCTTTTCCTTTCCTGTTAGGATTATGCAAACTCAGGCTGGAACTTGAACAACATGCCAGTGCTGGAGCAATCTGTGCTCACCCACATCAACGTGGACATCTCAGGCATGAAGGTACCCTGGCTCTACGTGGGCATGTGTTTCTCCTCCTTCTGCTGGCACATCGAAGACCACTGGAGCTACTCCATCAATTTTCTTCACTGGCAAGTTTATGAAGTATAGTTTTGGAAGCAGCAGATAAGTAGTAGTGTTGATGAAAACAAAATTCTGCATGTCAGTGGTAATCCTTTGCTTCAGTAGGGCTTTTATAGTTGATCTTATGTTTATGTCTGCCCTGTGGAGTTATGGTACAATAGAAGCCCTAAATATTAAAAGAACATTCTGATGTCTTCCTTCTGTTCTTCAGGGGAGAACCCAAGACTTGGTATGGAGTCCCGGCCTCTGCAGCAGAGAAATTAGAGGCTGTCATGAAAAAGTTAGCTCCAGAGCTTTTTGACTCCCAGCCTGACCTCCTTCATCAGCTTGTCACCATCATGAATCCCAACGTCCTCATGGAGCATGGTGTCCCTGTATGTAGCCCGTACTCTGGGTTGGAATTTGATCTGGTTAAATATTCATGTGGAGATATTCATGTTTATTTATTACATATATATTCCTCTCCTCAGGTGTACAGGACCAATCAGTGTGCCGGGGAGTTTGTGGTTACCTTTCCCCGGGCCTACCACAGCGGCTTCAACCAGGGCTACAACTTTGCAGAGGCTGTTAATTTCTGCACAGCTGATTGGGTGAGGGAGCAAAAATACAAACTCCTCTTTTATTTTAAATATTGAATTTTTTATGTATATTATTTTGCCAAAACTTTGCTCGTTTTTCGCCCATTCTTCAGTTGCCAATGGGCCGCCAGTGTGTCGCCCATTACCGGCGTCTCCACCGGTACTGCGTTTTCTCCCACGAGGAGCTGCTTTGCAAGATGGCTGCAGATCCCGAGAGCCTCGACGTGGAGCTGGCTGCTGCCGTCTATAAAGAAATGCAAGAGATGATGGATGAAGAAACAAAACTCAGACAGGCTGTCCAGGAAATGGTGAATGTTTTTCTTTTTTGTTTTGTGGATGTTATACATGTAATGCAACCCATTCTGATTATTTGAGCATCGCTTTCCTCATTGCCAACAGGGGGTACTGTCGTCCGAGCTGGAGGTTTTTGAACTCGTTCCGGACGATGAGCGTCAGTGCTACAAGTGTAAGACCACCTGTTTCCTGTCTGCGCTGACCTGTTCCTGCAGCCCAGACCGACTGGTTTGTCTCCACCACGCGAAAGATCTCTGTGACTGTCCTCTTGGCGACAAGTGTCTTAGGTGGGATTTTTTTTCCTTTTTTTAATTCATGGCGTAAACTTTAATCATGTTAAGAGTTGCACAAGCTTGTGTTGGTAGTAAATTCTTAAAACAAATTTTCATGTGCAGTTTTTGTCCAATCCATTCCAGGTATCGCTATGATCTGGAGGAGTTCCCCTCCATGCTGTATGGCGTGAAGACTCGGGCTCAGTCTTATGATACCTGGGCAAAGAGGGTCACAGAAGCCTTGGCTGCAGACCAGAAAAACAAAAAAGGTCTCTGTTTTATTGCATTATAAACTACAAGCATTTTGTTCCCTAAATTTAGCTATTTATGTCTTTATTATATCTAAATCCTTTCTCATCTTTGTTTTCTCCTGCTCTTTCTTTCTGTCACTCCCTCACAGATCTCATTGAACTCAAAGTTTTGCTCGAGGACGCAGAGGACAGAAAGTATCCTGAGAACGCTTTGTTCCGTCGCCTGAGGGAGATGGTCAAAGAGGCAGAGACGTGCTCCTCTGTAGCCCAGCTGCTGCTCAGCCGCAAGCAGAGGCACAGGTCAGGACAATGATTTGTGCTGATTTACCGCTCGCAAGTTACTGGGCCTGATATCAGTTTTTTAAAAAGTCTTTTCAGTATTAATTTTGTAGGTGGTTTTGTTCAAAGAGGAACTAAATCTTTGGGGTTTTTTCTCCCCTCTTTTTCTGTGTGCATCTCCAGTAGCCGCCTGCGTTCTGAGAGCAATCGCAATCGGACCAAATTGACTGTGGATGAGCTGAAAGCGTTCGTAGAGCAGCTGTACAGGCTACCCTGCATCATCAGCCAGGCGCGACAAGTCAAAGTTAGTTCCATGTGTCGATACATAGATCCCAATTATAATTGTTTTTTTGTTTTGTTTTGGGGTTTTTTAAATTTCGTTTTAGCCTCTCTTGTGTAAATTTTCTCTGCTCCCCCAGCTCATTCAACCAATACTCTTAAACCACTCCCTGACATTTCCTACTTTTCCTTTACCTCTAAATGTGTCTGTCACTGCCCGTATTGCCAGGAGTTACTGGAGAATGTGGAGGACTTTCATGAACGGGCCCAGGTGGCGCTGTCAGATGAGATGCCAGATTCCTCCAAGCTGCAGGCGCTCTTGGATCTGGGCAGTGGCCTGGATGTGGAGCTGCCAGAGCTGCCCAGACTCAAACAGGAGCTCCAGCAGGCCCGGTGGCTTGATGAGGTGAGCCCACATCAGGCGATATTAGTTGTTGTCCTTGCAAAAACACAAGGTTTTCCACTTTTGTTACCAAGCGGAAATGAAAAGGAGTCAACTTAAGACTAACATCGTATTGCTCTCCGTTTCTGTAGAATGTTATCATATTGTTAGAACTATTTAGATTTCTAAGTAGTTATGTGCCAGTGTAAAGGAAGCAAAATCTTTGCAGTGACAGATATGAGTCAAAATCATAAACATCAAAAGATTGAGCAAAACAGAGACTGAGAACATCATCAAATTTCAGGTGCGTGCCACCCTTGCTGAGCCCCACCGCGTCACTTTGGAGCTCATGAAGAGGCTGATCGACTCTGGGGTGGGTTTGGCACCGCACCATGCCGTGGAGAAGGCCATGGCTGAACTCCAAGAAATCCTTACCGTGTCAGAGAGATGGGAGGATAAAGCTCGCGCCTGCCTGCAGGCCAGGTAAGGTTTCACATGTGAATGGAGATCTAAATTGCCCATAAAAGTCTACCTTTTAAAATCAGACGGTTCACACATTTGTTTGTGCTCTTATAATCTTAGACCTCGTCACAGCATGGCAACGCTTGAGAGCATTGTGCTGGAAGCTCGGAACATCCCAGCGTATCTACCAAATATTTTGGCTCTCCGAGAGGCCCTGCTAAAGGCCAAGGAGTGGACCTCCAAGGTGGAGGCCATCCAAAACGGCAGCAGCTATGCTTACCTGGATCAGCTGGAGAGCCTGCTGGCCAGGGGCCGCTCCATCCCTGTGCGGCTCGATCCGCTAGCTCAGGTGGAGTCTCAGGTAGCTGCAGCTCGAGCCTGGAGGGAGAGGACTGCTCGCACGTTCCTCAAGAAGAACTCCACGTACACACTGCTCCAGGTGGGCTGTCATGGAAACATTTGATGTTACTTGTGGCTGAGATGCAGAAATATTTAAATGTCTTTAATTTAAAGTCTGTATGATAATTATAACAAATATCTCTTAGGTCCTCAGTCCTCGTGTGGACATTGGCGTATACGGCAACAGCAAGAGCAAGCGAAAGCGTGTTAAGGAGCTCATGGAAAAGGAGAGGGGCGGCTTTGACCCAGACACCCTGAGTGATCTGGAGGAGAACCACGAGGAGGTGCGGGACCCTTCTACTGTTGTAGCAGCTTTCAAAGCCAAAGAGCAGAAAGAAGTGGAGTCCATTCACTCACTCCGAGCTGCAAATTTAGCTAAGATGGCCATGGCAGATCGCATCGAGGAGGTCAAGTTCTGTTTGTGTCGAAAGACTGCCAGCGGCTTCATGTTGCAGTGCGAACTTTGTAAAGACTGGTTCCACGGAGCTTGCGTCCCTCTGCCTAAGACTGGATCTCAGAAGAAGATTGGTGTGAATTGGCAGAGCAATAGTAAAGACTCCAAATTCTTGTGTCCGCTGTGCCAGCGATCACGGAGGCCGAGATTAGAGACCATTCTGTCATTGTTAGTTTCACTGCAGAAGCTGCCAGTGCGTCTGCCAGAAGGAGAAGCATTGCAGTGTTTGACTGAGAGGGCAATGAGCTGGCAGGTACGCATATAAATTACAATGCCTAACTGGTAGCATCCGAGCTTCTCAGTGTTTTTTCTTTTGGTCTCTGCTTATTACCTGCGCTTATGTTGGTTAAACTTTCTTAACAGGACCGAGCACGCCAAGCTCTGGCCACAGAGGAGTTGTCCTCGGCCCTGGCGAAGCTGTCTGTGCTGAGTCAGCGTATGGTCGAGCAAGCTGCGAGGGAGAAAACGGAGAAGATCATCAACGCTGAGCTGCAGAAAGCCGCTGCCAATCCTGACTTACAGGTACTTTGATCATTAATAATTTTGCATGGTTAGAAATTCTCTTTGAGATACAGATTGATGCTTTGGATGTAAATGTGCACTTCACCAGCAGAGGGCAGGAATCTGTAAAAAGATAAAAAGGCCAGTGGATTGGCTTAGCAGTCTGAAAGTTCACATTTCAGACTGGTGAGCTGAAACCTGAAATTAAATCTACCCTCTAGGGAAATTATCAGGCAAAACAGTTTTTATTCAACAACAAGCTGAAGAATCATTGCTGTTTTGCTTTTATTTCTTTGATAAGTTCAGTAGATAAAAGCTTTCCTGTGAGAAGAAATTTTAAAGAGTACGTGTGTGTTTGTGTGTGTTTCCCAGGGTCATATCCAAACTTTCCAGCAGTCTGGTTTCAGCAGAGCCACGTCACCGCGTCCCTCTGTGGACTACGACGACGAGGAAACTGATTCAGACGAAGACATCAGGGAGACTTACGGATATGATATGAAGGTATGGGAGGCATCAGTGGTGTGATTTAAATTGGGGTGTCATAGGACTTTATTTTGACTTCTTGTGTTGTTGTTGTATGACTGTTTGGCTCCAGGACCCTGGTGAGGTGAAGCCCTACCTGTTCTGTGATGAGGAGATTCCCGTGAAGTCAGAGGAGGTGGTCAGTCACATGTGGCTGGCTGCCACGCCTTCCTTCTGTGTCGAGCACGCTTACTCCTCAGCCTCCAAGTCCTGTGTTCAAAGTGAGGCCGCATTTATTTAATACAATCCCTTTGCTTTGAGTCTGTTTACCCATTGTTCCCTCTTGGCATTTATTTGCATAATAAACAATTACATTAACTACTCCTTGGGAGATTCCCATTTCATACTCAAAATATTTACATTTCAGATCTGGGTACACCCAGAAAGCAGCCCAGGAAGACCCCGCTGGTACCTCGGAGCCTTGAGCCACCTGTTCTTGAGCTGTCCCCGCAGGCTAAAGCCCAGCTGGAGGACCTGATGATGCTTGGAGACCTGCTGGAGGTGTCCCTGGATGAGACCCAGCACATCTGGAGAATCCTACAGGCCACTCACCCACCCTCTGAGGAGAGATTCCTGCAGGTCATGGAGGTAGGAAGTTCAGCCATTATGCAACCTGATTGCACAGCTGGATAGAGACTTAATGCTGAGATTAATCATTTTTGTTTGTTCTGATGGTGTAATTACACACAATGTATGCAGTAAATGCAGAATAAGAAATGGCAGTGATCACTCTCATTTGCTCTTTCCCCCCCCTCCCCCTTCCTTTCTTTCCAGCCTGACGACTCTCTGATTGAAAAGCCTCTGAAGATCAAGCTCAAAGATTCCGAGAAGAAACGGAAACGCAAATTGGAAAGAGCCGAGCACCACCACATGCTGATGGCTGCTGCAGCTGCCAGTGGAACTTCGGCGATGGGAGATATCCGACCGCCCAAGTCCAAAGACTTAAAGAGGGTGGGTCTGGAGCTCGGCCTTGGGGGTAAACCCAAAAAGAAAAAACTTAAAATCAACCTGGAAAAGAATCGGGAAATGAAGCAACTGGCCAAACGGTTGGCCAAAGAGGAGAAGGAGAGAAAGAGGAAAGAGAAAGCGGCCGCAAAGGCAGAGGCCATCAGGGAGGGGATGGAGAAGAGGAAGGAGAAGAAGATTCTTGACATTCCCTCGAAGTATGATTGGTCGGGGGCAGAGGACTCCAATGATGAGAATGCAGTGTGTGCAGCCAAAAACTGCCAGAGGCCGTGTAAAGATAAGGTGAGCACACCTGTCATTATCCATAAAAAACGAACTAACATTTCAATTCAGTTTCATTTATACAGTGCCAAATAACAACAACAACAATCGCCTCAAGGCACTTGCGACCGATTTTCACCATTGCAGATCCAGATATGTGTTGAAAGGGGTACAAGGGGGAAATCATAGATGTTTGATGGACACAATCTTAACATTAAGATTGTGTCCATCAAACTTAATGATGTCAGTGCGCCCCAGGGTGGCTGTGACTACAATGTAGCTTGCCATTCACACACTGGTGATGGCAGTGTGTGAATGTGTGTGTGAATGGGTGGATGACTGGTTGTGTGAAGCGCTTTGGGGTCTTTAGGGACTAGTAAAAGCGCTATACAAATACAGGCCATTTACCATTTTTACCATTATATAATATGTTGAAAAATTGTTGAATATTCTTAATCTTATTTGTGTCATTACTTTATTGTGATCCATCGTGGTCTCAGAGGTTATTCCCTGCTCACCTGGTTTAAATGTGGACTCAAACCTGGGGAGCAAGGAAACTAAACTGATCTCACATGATTCAAGGTAGTAGACCACATCTACGTCCTTGAAATAGGACTGAAATATAGTTTATTATGAAGAAATTTATGTCTACAAATATATTTTGTTAGTACCTGGTTGGATGCACCTCAGCTCTCAATATTGTTGAATCTTGGCATAGATTCAACAAGGTGCTGGAAACATTCTTCAGAGATTTTGGTCCATATTGATCTGACGGCATCAAAGAGTGGCTGCAGATTTGTCAGCTGTACATCCATGGTGTATATCTCCCGTTCCACCATGCACTAAATGGGTTCTAGAGGACTGAGATCTGGTGACTGGTGGAGTCCTTGTCATGTTCAAGATTCTAGTTTGCGATGATTTGAGCGTTGTGACGTAATCCTGCTGGAAGTAGCCATCTACAAAGCTATGTACAAAGTGTGTATACGGTGGTCATTAAGTGGCACGGTCAGGACATGGTTTTATTTACTGTTGCCTTCCTTTCAGCTTGAAGTAGTCTGCCCATTCTCCTCTAACTTCTGGCATCGACAAAGCATTTTCTCCCAGTGAACTTCTGCTCACTAGATATTCACCCTAGAGATGGTTGTGTGGGGTAAATCCCAGATCAGTAGTCTCTGAAGTACTCAGCCTAGCCCATCAACAACCATGTCACATTCAAAGTCACCTAAATCACCTTTTCCTCCTTGTTCTAATGCTCAAGTTGAACTGCATCAGGTCATGTTGACGTTGTCTACACGCCTAAATGCAGTTGATTTGCTCCCATATGATTAGCTGTACAGCAAGCACGAGCAGAGCTTTCAAAGTCTTGATGTGGATTTTGTCAGGGCTCTGTATCTACTGATGTTCTGCACTGTGAAATTCCCTTAAGCCCATATTGACTGCACGAAATCAAACATACTGCAGTGTTAAACTGTAGGCCTCCATGATTGTGTCGTGATGTTCACATGGTGTCAGACGGAACATCAGTCTGCATACAGAGCCGCTCGACAGTTTGATGATTCCATCTGAGGAGACTGGGAAATACTGTGGTGTCGTTCACTGAATGTGTGTTTGTTTTATTAAACCAGAGTGGATAACAAACATTTCTCACAATGAACATCGGGTACCTTTTTATTGAATAGTAACAGCTGGTAACCGCACTGGAACACCTCAAAGAGAGTTAGACATAACATATTAACAAGGCCACCTGATGTCGTCTTGATCAGAAACGCTACTGCAGACTGCACAAAGTTAACCAGTGGCTAGTCTTCTTCTCTCTTGAGTCTGCGCTGCCAATCAAATCTAAGGAATCATTAGCCCTACAGTTCTGTCCTTTGATTCACTGATGATTTATCCAGGGCATGCTCGTGACTGTAGCCCAAAACGATGGCATAGTGCTGTGTTAGTCGCTACTTTGAAAGGAAGGTAACCTTTAAAAGAAAATGATAATAATTTACTTCAAATTTTTTAGCTTCACGTTACAGCAAAAACCACTTTTTTCTAGCTGCGCTGGTAAATACATTTGTTTTTGTTTTGTTATTTCTAATGTTTTGAAAATCAACAATTGAAGTGTGTCCAAGATGATCTACTCTGTTGTAGTCATGTATTCCAGTAAATAACATCAAACATTAGTTGAACAGTGACTGACTTGTAGCTGTGAAACAGACTTCTTTAATTGCTAATGCAGTATTTTCATTAAAATTCTTGAATTAAAGCTGCAGCTTCTTTTCAAATTTGTTGTTGTGGTGAAAAAAGCAAGTTTGTTTCACTGTCCACACTGACGTGATTGAGTGCTGTTAAATATTATCTTTGAATTTAATGTCTTGCTTGACAAAGTCATTGTCTCACTCACTCACATTTCTGAATTCATCACGTGAGTTTTTTGTTCTTTTCTCTCCTATTTCCCAGGTCGACTGGGTTCAGTGTGATGGCGGCTGTGACGAGTGGTTCCACCAGGTCTGTGTGGGTGTGTCATGCGAGATGGCCGAGAATGAGGACTACATCTGCATGGACTGCTCCCGGAAGGCCGCCGGTGGAGGAATGACCGTCGAGGAGGTGTCGGAGGAGAGCGTCGTTGTGCTGACAACGTCAATGTGCGGCAGCAGCGTGCAGAGTGTGCCATCGTCATCGGTGATTGCCTCCTGGTCATCGGCTTCTCACTTAAACCCAGCGACATCACATCAGCAACAGCAGGATTCTCACCAGGGCAGTTAGCACTTAAAAAAACATGGGCCAATGACAGAGAACTTCACAATATGCCCAGTATCCAGGCTAGTTTTTTAAACCTCAAGACAAGTTAACAGTTCCTGTAACTGTTGGGAGTGTCAAGCACAAGAAAAACACTCCTGTTTCCGAGTGCTGAGATCTGCAAACAGACTTTACATGTGTCAGCCACAACATTAAAAACCAAAGGCGAGTAAAGTGAATGACCTCGATCATCTCGTTGCAGTGCGTCACTCAGCCGGGAAGCCATTGGTATCAGTATTCATGTGGGTGATACTGTTAACATCCACCCAAATGTGGCTAATTTGCTCCTGTATGACAGAGGTCCTGTTCACAAAAGGCTCGTCATTACACTCGAGGTGTTGAAATGGCCTCCCCACATGTCAGTCCATCCACAGGATGCACCAGAATAAGCCCGATCGCTGCATCTGCTGCAATATCTTGGCGCCCGCAACCGGAAGACACCCTCTGAGGTCCTGTGACCTTGCTTCAAAGGGCCAGACCTGTTTTGATGTCACAAAGGGGACTCACAAAATATTAGGCAGATGGATTTAATGTTGTGGCCTCTCTGTATAATCCCCCTACAGCAGTTTAGGTCTAGAAAAACCTGCCGTCTTCATCCTGGTCCTCAGTTCAGCAGTAACAAGGCATTAATAACTTACCTGCAGTCAAACACTCACTTATTCCAGCTGTTGTATTCAGTGGCAAACAGACAAATTTGTTCCCAGCTCCAGGACATTAGTTCCCCTTCTGTCCCTCTTGCCAGGCCCTTGAGACAGTAACATCTCAATAAGTAGGTCTTGACTAGGAAAAACAAATGGTTGTATTGTAGTGGAATTATTTATAATGTACATAGCTTTTAAGGCAGTTAAACCAATGGATTGTGGCTTTTTGTTTTGTTTTGTTTCTCACCTTTAATAAATTCTTCCTAGTCAAATAAGTACAAATTGCAATGTTGTTGTTTTTTTTCTCTCCATGTGACGAAGCACACAAACGACAACCATCTCCTCTTCTAAACTTCTTGTTTGTGAAGGCGGGGGGGGAGTGACCTCAAGATGTGTCACTGAGTGGTTGATTGATTTCTTTTCAAACTGGTTTAAACCTCACATCAGCTATGTGACATTCATTTTCAAAGCAGGGCCTCGATTATCACGGTGAAAAATTAACTGGTCAAGCTTATACGTATCACTACCTGTACGCAGGTCTGTTGGGCGAGTAGAGGATTATGGCAAGGGTGGGGGTTGTGCTGATGTCCACTCCTGACTCACAGGTCAGATCCAGTGTGAACTGACCCCGTCTGCTTTTGGCAACCGTCTGAGTGAGGCACCTCTATCAGACAGACAGAAAGAAAGGGCAACCATGGTGGGCTGCAGGATACTCAAAGAATTACATAACTTTTGTTTTGTTATGCAGCCACATCTTCCACCACCTGCTGTATGTTGTGTCTTCAGACTCATCCACTGAGAAGACTTTTTGACCAAAATGCTAAACATAGATGAAAGGAGAAACAATGGTCTATCTGCTATATAGCAAAACATGTATTTCTTTCAGACCTTAGCACCGTATTTGTGGAAAACCTTCCATCAACTAGTTTAACTTTTAGAATGCATCTGTTGATGTAAACAAACATGTATGTTTGTTTCTTTAGACCTATGTAGCCAAAGTGCATTGCAACAAGAACATGAGTTATGGCTGACAGGTCAAATGTCATCCCCCTGGACTATTACATTGCATCTTATTTTAACAGTACAGACATGGTGGATGTTGTACTTTGCTTGGAAGGGACCCCATGCAGGGAAAGAGTGGAGGCTGGCCTTGGTTTAGCATTACAAAACCCCACCTCTCTGTCCAGCCACGTTAAATAGTCAAACCTTGGCCCCAGTCAAACTGAAACCTACAGATTCAGCTTCAAGCTCGTCACAAGAGTGACACCACAATGAAAGGTAAGTGCACATATATTTGAACTTGGTGCGCTCTACAGCTGGAACAGTTTGGTGTGCAGACACATCGGCTTCCAATTCAGGCGATATGGGTGTCAGCCATCGAGTTTCCATGGCCTACTGCAATCCTCGTGTACATCTGTTGTACAGGAGACTCTGTCAACGCCGGCCTCGCCAATTATACCAGCCATGCCAGTGACTTGCCACCCTCTGAAGTGAAGATGGAGGAGAGGGGTCAGTGGAGCAATAAGCTGGAGTTCGTTCTGTCAGTCGCCGGCTCCATCATCGGCCTGGGCAACATGTGGCGGTTCCCTTATCTGTGCTACAAGAACGGGGGAGGTGAGTGGGAAGATGAGCTAAGTAGAGAAGATAAAGAGTGCTCCTCTGCAGTTTTCCATCAACTAATTCATGCATGTCACTAATTTGTACAAAAGGTATGTTAAGCAAACACCTGAAGATCTTAGTATTATTCTGAAATTGATCAGATTCTGAAATTGATCTCTGTTCACTAATGGACTTAATGAGAGACAAAACTTGTTATCGCGAGTTGCAGACTTCATTCAAAGGCAAAATTCATCCTTAAATTGATTTGATGATAGAAGTAAAAACGGGTGCATTCAAAGTTTCTGAAAATCTGTTTGGAAAAACAGCTCTTCCTTCATTGGCTGCATGTTATGCTTGTTTGACTGCTAAATTAGATACCCATTTCTCTCTCTCTCTCTCGCCCTCCATGGGGTGGCGGGGTCAGAGTTTGGGAATGAGCGGGGTCAGACAGCTGTTGTTGCTCCTCGCTCACAGCAGCTGTTTCTGCAGAGAGGCAGAAAACTTGAACAAGCCACATGCCCTCGGCCTCTCTGCGGGCTTTCATGGTTTTATGTGGTCTCCTTTCCTTTTTATTTTTTTGTACTTTATTCCAAATCAGATTCAATATTAAAGGTGCAGACAGTAGAAATACATTGCATTTGAACAGAGTATACCTTCAGTATAAACTCTAACCCTTAATCATTTGCTCTTTTTCAACTCAGGTGCATTCCTCATCCCTTACCTGATCTTCCTGTTTACTTGTGGTGTTCCCGTCTTCCTCCTGGAGGTAGCACTGGGCCAGTACACCAGTGAGGGAGGCATTACCTGCTGGAGAAAGATCAGTCCTTTGTTTGAAGGTAAGGAGGATTCAGGTAAATTTGGTTTTATCTGTATAGTGCCGTATCAGAATAGGAATCTCCTGAAGGCACGTTGTATTGTAAAGTAAAGAACTGCCAGTGTTAGCGAGAGACAACCCCCACTGATTCACAAACCTTCTATAAGAAAGCACTTGGTGATTGTGGGGAAGAAGAACTTCCTTTCAGTAGAACCAGGTTCAGGGAGGAGCATAAGAAGAGAAAAGAGACGTACATTCTTAGATTTTGACACAGAAGAGAGTAATCTGGAAAAAATAGCTTCATAGGGACTGAAAATGAAAATTGTCAGCGAATCACAGGAAGTCCCCCAGGAGCCTGAGCCTACAACGGCATACCTAATAGATGTTTGAGGGTCACCTGATCCAGCCCTAAGTATAATATAAGCTTCATCAAAGAAAGTTTTAAGCCTAATCTGAAAAGTAGAGAGGGTGTCTGCTTCCTGAACCCTGAGACTCTGTCTCCCATTCTATATTTAGAAACTCTACAAATCACAAGTAAGCCTTCAGTCCAAACCAGCATGCTTTACTGGGATAATATGGGACTATGAGGTCTTTATGATATGATGGTGTCTGATCTTTCATGACTTTGTACGTGAAAAAGAAGGATTATAAATTCAGTCTCAAATTTAAGCGGGCGATCTCTCTTCCTCATCTCCATTATTATTCTGTTTTGGAAGACCAACATCAGCCCTAAGCATACATATTTTTTCATATTCAGAATATACTAATTATAAAGGTGAATATTGTTACGTATATGTAAATATCATTTGTGCAGGTCTTGGCTATGGCACCCAAGTGATAGTGACTCTGCTGAACTTCTATTACATCATCGTTCTGGCTTGGGGGATTTTTTATCTGTCTTTCTCCTTCTCTTGGGACCTACCTTGGTCTTCCTGCAACAATACGTGGAATACAGGTAACACAACAAAGCTTCGTGAATGTTTCCTCTTAGAATGTATTTTTCCCCTTCTTATAGTGCAATGGTAAATAATTTCTATGTGGTTTTTCCCCTACAGAAAACTGTGTGGAGTTTCAGAGGAGAAACACCTCAACTGACCAAATGATCAACCCAAACACCACCTCTCCTGTCATTGAGTTCTGGGAGTGAGTTGTGGCACCCTCGATAAAAAGCAGATAGTGACTTAATGATTTAGATGGTTTGTCACTGGTGTGTTTTTTTTCCCCGTTTCAATAGGAGGAGAGCACTAAGGATTTCCCCAGGTATTGACCAAATGGGCTCGCTGAATGGGGACCTGGCCCTGTGTCTGTTCATCGCCTGGGTCATGTGCTACTTCTGCATCTGGAAGGGGGTGAAATCCACAGGAAAGGTGGGTGAGAGGGGGACTCAGAGGCAGCTCTGGGGTACGTGATGGATGTCATGTGGTGATTATTTTGGCATGTTTCCTGTTTGCACATATGCGTGTGTCGATATAGGTGGTCTACTTCACTGCGACCTTCCCCTACGTGATGCTGATTGTGCTGTTGATCAGAGGACTCACCCTTCCTGGCGCTGGAATCGGCATCCAGTTCTACCTTTACCCTGATTTGGGGCGACTGGCAGATCCACAGGTATGAAGATCATTTGCACAAAACTCACTTAGACCAGTCACAAAATTTTCAAAGAGTGACGTGAACCAAGAGCAGGTACCCCATGGTTCTCGGTTGGGGGGGAACTTGTTTCTGCTGGGTCCATCTGCTCTCCATGAAAGAGACAGGGACCGCGGGGATTAAATGCAAGGTCAAGACACCACTGGGACTGTAAACACAAGATCTACCAGGACTGAGCTGAAAGCAGACACAAAATCAGGCTTTCCCCCCTTTTTATGGAACAAGACCTTTTAAAGTGGCTTTTTAAGTGACCAAAAGAATCTTTAACTAAAATGTATGGGAGAAGTAGGATTTCTACAAGAATCTAGCTGATTTTGGGGCAAATAAGCAAACTTTTTAATTGTGTTTTTTCAGATTTACAGACCAAGTCCAAAAATAACTCCCTAAATAAATGCCCAATGGTGTTTCAAAACAGTTGCACGGCAAGTGTTGGTTGTTGAAATAGTGCAATATCATCTCAGTTTGCTATTTATGGAAGCATGGTTAATAAATGTTCAGCTAGAGCAAATCCAGTAACAGACATTTCACTTTTGCCCACCTGCTTTAGTCAGTGATGGCTGAATGTCTATGGAAAGATGTAGCACATCAATCCTCCTGGTCACACAGCACTGCATTTGAAATCTCTATATCTCTATATTCATATCTCTCCTGTGTTAGGTGTGGATGGATGCTGGCACTCAGATCTTCTTCTCCTATGCCATCTGTCTGGGGTCGCTGACTGCTCTGGGCAGTTACAATAAATATAATAATAACTGCTATAGGTATGTATGCAATGCAGTATCCATGTGCTTATTCAATTACACGCTTACATAGATTAAAGTCATTTCTCAAGATTATTTAAGCCAATAAGTTGCTCATTTTTGACATTTGTTTGTTTTTAGATTTTTTTAGTGCGAGTTGCCCAGTTTTAAATTAAAAGTTAAAATTACATACTTTTGTTGCACTCAAACCAACCAGCCAACCAAAGCATTTGAAAAACTGTGTGAGCCGTTTCACATACAGACTAATTACTTTCTACCGTATACATTTGCCAAACAAAACATTGTACAACTAGCAAACATTACCACTCCATTGAAGTTGGTGCACACTTCCGTCTGCAGTGAAAAAAGTAAGTTCCCATGTGAAACTGATAAATAACTTTCCATGTTATGTGGCATTTTTAAAATCACGTTTTATGTAGGTGGCTAGAAAACAGCCACATACACAACATGCCAAATAGCTCTTTCAAACTATATATGACAATTTAAGATTTGTACATGTATATGTTCAACATCTCCTCCCTCATTCACACATCATCCTTTTCCTCCTCTGCAGTCAGTGCTCTAACAAATAAAAACATGTATAAAATGTATATTTATTCTTGATATTTCCTCAATTACTTATTGTCAGCAGCTTAAACATGTGACCCTGATATCTCCAGACAGCTGACAACGAGCCAGCTAAACAGCAAAAACAGCTAGTTGTAAGCTAACATCATGCCAGCTAATGCTAGACTCCAGCGTCCTCAAAATCGCACTTTCCCTCTGATAAACACTTTGATTAAAGTTTCACATAGTATTTTTAAATTTTATTTTCTATGTTATACAATGTTAGATTCACTTCAAAGGTTTTACTCATGCTGGCTAACAGAGGCTAACAGCAACTCACAGCGGCAAAAACAGCAGCGCTTACTAACGGAAAAGTTCAAGATATCGCCAGCAACTCACCTCACTGTCACTGTCATTGGACAGAAGGGCGCATGGCTGGCTCAAATCATATCACATTCCTTGCACAAAGTTTTACAGCCCCGGACCCTGCCACCAGAATAGATAAGGCAAGTATCATAGCAGACCTCATCAAAAGATTGATATAATAATAAAATAATAAAAATTTTGAGTGAATTTTCCCTTTAAATAGTCTGAAGTTTCTTTTTAAGATTATATTCGAAGTAATTCTTAATATTTAGAAGAAGAAGCAGCTGGGGGTCGCCAAGGTGGGTAGACTCAATTAAAATCACTAACTCAAGCATCATCATCATCATCACCTCTTACTTTATAATTGCCTTTCCGAATCTGATGCTTAACTCCGCAGTAAAAGGACACTTAACATATTGTTGCAGAGACTGCCTGGCGCTGTGCTTTCTGAACAGTGGCACCAGCTTCATGGCAGGCTTTGCGATTTTCTCCATCCTGGGTTTCATGGCTTATGAGCAAAATGTTCCCATTTCAGAAGTGGCAGAATCTGGTGAGGCCTGATATCAAGCAAAATAGCAGTAATCCCATAGTGACACTAATTTGTTTTGATACTTAGGTTGGTTTGTGGTTGTTCAATTTAAGTTGTTTGTTTTGTCTCTGCACAGGCCCTGGCCTGGCATTCATAGCTTACCCTCGTGCTGTGTCCATGATGCCCTTGTCTCCCTTGTGGGCGGCCCTCTTCTTCATCATGATTGTTTTTCTAGGGCTGGACAGTCAGGTACAAAGCTATGCACCATTTTCAGATAACACGCTCCGCCACTTGGATGTTTTTTCTTTTTCATGATTGCTTTAGTGATGATCGCATTCCTATTAATGACTTTTCCCCTCTCCTACATCAGTTTGTGTGCGTGGAGAGCCTTGTGACGGCCATCGTCGACATGTACCCAGCCGTGTTCCGTCGAAAGTACCGCCGGGAGCTCTTCCTGTTAGGCGTGGTCCTGGTCTCCTTCCTCATGGGCCTCGTCATGCTTATGGAGGTAGGTGTCACACTCTGGGACTATAAACACACAGATTCACACAGCCAAAGATCAACAAGTACAGAAGTAAAATTGGCCTGTAGTGTGTAGTAAATGATTTCATACGAGTGTCTTTAAATTATTCTTTTTTTTTTAAAGCTGTGGTGTCATCCCTTGTTTCCTAACAGGAATGAATGCCTTTAGCAGCAGTTTGCTTGATCATGTGATGTTAAAGCTGTTGTCTCTCAACACATACTCTTAACAAATTGGGCAGTTGCTGGGGTGGAGGGATTGCGGCTGGTGGTGGGATGCTTTGTTCTGATTAAATAAACTCTTACTAGAATCCAACGTAGTTGACGTGGTTTCACCTCTGCACAGCTGGAAGCATGAATGCTCTGTAGAGGTGTCAACAAGTCCTCAGTTTGTAAGTACAAGCGCGTCAATGGTTTTGTGCGACCCTTCTCAGGTAAGTGACAAGCATTGTTATGCAATGCTCCCAATTTTAGGATGAGGGCTGAAATAGTCAACTTTTGGGCTTCAAGGTTTCAGGGTCTTTGTATAATAACAGCACTATACTATATAACAGTATTTTACTGTACAGTTTTCAAGCTACCATTCATTTTTAGATAAAGGAGACCTATTATGCTCATTTCCAGGTCTCTGTTTTTATTTTTGGATCTTATTAGAATAGTTTTGCAATAAGCCATCCTAACCTTAAACCCTTTAAACCAGCTTTCTTCTGATTGGCTGCCCCTTGTAAAAAGACAAAAACAAAGGGGTTCTGCAGGTGTGTGCAGCAAAAGCTATGTGTCTAAGATTACCATATTAGGGATATCTCCTTTCAGTGACATCATACGGAGCCAAGAGTATAAAAAACTGTCTAAAACTGTAACTGTAAGCTATATTTGTATGATTATACCTCTTTGGTTTGTATCTGTTTAGGGGGGCATGTATGTCTTTCAGCTCTTTGATTACTACGCAGCCAGCGGCATGTGTCTTCTCTTCATGTCCATCTTTGAGACAGTTTGCATTGCGTGGGTTTACGGTAAGCAAACAGAACTGCATGTAAGATTATAGCACAAGCTTTGACGAGTAATTCTGAGTGTTCACCCAAGTTACTGGCAGAAACCCAGCTGGGAGTTTTACACTGTGTCACGATGAGATGTGTCTAAATCGTGTTTTTCCAGGCGCTGATCGCTTTTATGATAACATTGAGGATATGATTGGTTACCGGCCAGGACCGTATATCAAGTGCTGTTGGTTGTTCTTCTCCCCTGCCACGTGCATTGTGAGTCTCAGTAAAGTAGATAAACTTCCAAAAATGACAATAAATGTTCTATTAGTGAAAAAAAAAGAGGAAATAAAGCAGGTTGATCCTCACTAGTTGCCGTACCCTGTTACCTTGTCTCTGCAGGGCACCTTTGCATTCTCCCTCATTAAATACACTCCTCTGAAGTACAACAATGAGTATGTGTACCCGTGGTGGGGATATGTGATCGGCTGGCTGCTTGCTCTCTCCTCCATGGTCTGCATTCCACTTTGGATGGTGTATAAGATCAGCACCACCCAGGGGACACTCAGAGAGGTATGCTGGTCATCCTGTCAGAGGAAAACATTTGTGCCCAACTGACGTGTTCCTGATTTTAATCTTTGTTTGCTCGTTCACAGCGCATCCAGTTGCTCATCAGACCATCTGACGACTTACCTAAAACCAAGAGGGAGCAGGAGAGGTTACTGGCTATCTTTGCTCCAGAGGTAGACACCACCAAGACTACAAATGGCTACTTCCCCGTCTCTGAGGCGGACTCCAACTTGTGAGGCTTCAGTGGTCTGTGGGATCCACTTACTTTAAAACATAACATACACGGTGGACTCAGGCGAAAGTAGTGGGTTGACGATTTTTGAGTGATAAATTAAGGCAGAAGAAATTAAAAAAGTATCCTGACATTTGAATTAAGAATTTTCAGAGTGGAAAGGAGTGTTTTTCAGGGACAAAAGTAATTTAGACAAACTTGTTCTTGAGTCTGTGAATCCATCGGTAAAGTTTATAAGTAACCCAATAAAAGCAAAGTCACGGGAGGAACAGGTGAATCATTGGATGTTCACACCTAACACTTAGAGAGCAACTTATTAATGCTCCTTTATGTATCTGACAACACTGCATGGCTGTTTTGTCATATTTGTATCATATTGTTATGTTGTGATAAATAACTGCAGAGGTTTTCCTTTTGTATTTAGGGAAAATTAGATTATGCTTAACAGTAGACATAATAGGATGCAGAATAAATACATGGAAATGCAGAATACTGATATGGACTAATATGGCATATTAACTGTAGTTTCATTTTTTGTACTGTAACGTATAATGACTGTACAAAGAAACATTACTGTTGTAAGTGCGGATTAAAAAATCTTTGTATGTTGTCCTGAACCATTTTGCCTTTGCTCTCCGAAGGGGAACTTCCTAAGTCTGAAAAAATAATCCAAATTCGGGGACTTGGATGTTAAGCATGGCAGCTTTAAAGGGAAGGGGGGTGGGGGGGAGTCGCATAGAGCCTTTTTCACAGCAGCCATTGTTCTTTTCTGCTTAGGCACAGACCTTTAACTAATGTGATCAGTAACGCCTGTGTTTACCTGCTATTTAAATGGAAACTCTGGTGGATTAAACACACTATTATGTTACTCAGGTTTACACCTATGGCACCTCATTCCTTGTGTACACTGGCTTGTAATACAACTGGATTTAAAACAGGTTGGTGCTTGTAGGTGAACACTTGTGACAATTGCACTAAAGGAGAGCAAACTCCTACTTCAAAGCTCACTTAAATGCTTGCTTGGTTCATTTCTCTAAAACATGTTGTTCAAGTTGGAACCTGCAGCAAAACACCACTTTGTCAGGTTTGAACAACAGACTGTATGTAAACGTAGGATGTAGTTAAAGCTGAAAAAGTGAAGCCACTGTGAAAGTGCCTTACAGCTACACTGGTTTTCATAGCTAGCAAGAGGAAGCAATAGTCACTGCTGAATACAACACGTAGTTCATTTTGGAAATTACGCTATTTTCAATTATGCTGTATAATAAGTTTTCAGTGTCTGTTGTCTGGTTTAACAAAACTTGATGGTTATGAGTTGAGTAACACCAAAGGTACATTCCAATCCAAACACTTGTGTACAATCTTTATATTAGAAAATGAATAAATACAAATGAATACATTTGGCTGATACAAAGGGACATGTCACATGTGCATATTGGGTTTTGAGAGTCTTCAACTTTAACTTTTTACAAATCCACAAATGCATGCAGCTTTCAAGTGCTAGTGGAAAACTGGAGCATCTGGGCTTCCTGTGTCTTTTGAACATGCCCCTGCTGCTACAAATGTAATTTTAAAAAAGAAAAATCAGTCCATAACTATCAAAAGTCTCCAATTTTATGAAAATGGAGAACAAATCACGAACAAATCACATCAGGATTTTACTGATATGTTTTGGGTTTTTTCATATAGTCATGTTCTATAAAGTGATAAAGTATAACATCTGTGGACTTTGCAAGAGCTTAGCTTGTATAAAGTATTTTATTAAAGGTACCGGTTTAGTTTCAGTTACTTTCCAGAGTTGGATTACCGTTTACAGTTAGTTTAAAAAAAAAAAAAAAAAAAAAAAAAAAAATATATATATATATATATATATATATATATATATATATATATATATATATATATATATATATATTTTTTTTTTTTTTTTTCAGATTCAGATTTTTCTTTTGTCATTTGTCAGCTTTCCTAATGTACATTTTAAAGATATTCAACTACTTTCCAGCTTTGAAAACTCAAATCACTGAGCTTTCAGCATTCAGACCACATTTTCTTCAGGAACTTCATTCACTTGTTAATTGTTTTCCTTTTCCGGGTGTATGATATGTTATAGTGTGAGGTAACTGGCAGTTTATAAAACTCTGCTTTCACAGTACTTTTCCCAAAATTGCAATATTATAAATGGTTCAACTTTCAGATTCTTTATATTGGCCTCTTTGGTGATTTTCTCTTCTACAGTGTTCACGGAGGGTTAAAAAGTGTCACTTGTATTGTTTCCCCTCATCTTTATTTTTAAAGGCACAGTTTCTTTCTCAGCTGTAAGCCCGTGCATCCACAATGATGGAGCACTTTTGAAACATTTTCTAGAATAATTTTGCCACTGGGTGTCACGCTGCCACGGTGATGATTGGCTGCAGCAGCGGCGTCGCTCTCTACGTGCCTCTATGACGCGCCGCTTTTTTTCCCACCATGCACCGGGGAATGTCTAAGGAAAGATGGCGGAAGGAGGAGCGGCTGATCTGGATACCCAAAGAGGAGAGGTCGCGACACTGTTGAAAACACAACTAAGAAAGGGAGACACTTGGTAAGAATTGACTGTGATCTTTTCAAGGGCACTGCGTGGCTCTGGGCTGGGTCTGCTGAGCCTGTCAACCCCACGGAGGATGTGAAAGCAAAACGGCCGGGCCGTGTTGACAGTGAGCTCCGAGCTAGCTAACGGCTGCCTGTCAGCTTCATGTGTCAGCTTGGCAGGCTAGCGCTGGTTGAGCTCTCGCTAAGACTTAAAACAGTTAAACTAAACTTATATGCTGTATTTTGGTGTTTATATCCTTCACTTCCAAAAAACTGTGTCACATATTTTCTGTGGATGTGTAAGGAAGGCTACATGCCGTTTGAGTGATACAGATAGTTATCAGGCTATCAGCTAATTGGCTAGCTTGCCGATGATCCAAGCGGTTTGCCTGTCAGTGGGTTCATCCCCCGACTTCAGCAGGGCGGAGTCGGAAAAAAAAAAAACACCTGTCAAAATCACAGAGCCAGCTGGCTAGGCTTGTAGCAATCTGAACTCAACACGGCGGCTAAAAGCTACTGTTACAACTGTCAGTCTGTGTAATGTATGCCTCCCAAAACCAGATTTGTTTCGGGTACTCACCACAAGGTAGCCTCAAGGTAACCTGGTTTATAGCCCAATAGTTTAATGCACCCCACCCCACCATCCCTTTTATATAACTCTTGTCTTTCACATCTTGCTTTTAGTAGAAATGTTGTAATCTTGATTGCTTTCTCTGCAGGTACCTAGTGGACAGTCACTGGTTCAAACAGTGGAAGAAATATGTGGGATTTGACAGCTGGGACAAATACCAGATGGGAGACCAGAATGTCTACCCAGGACCGGTTGATAACTCTGGTCTTCTCAAAGGTAAGTCAAGTAATAGTCCATCTCTTTATATCTCTATTTTATCCCTTCTAAAAGTATATGATAAATGTATGGGAAAGCAGTTTTTGGTAGGTTAGCTTCGTGGGCAAGTGACATACACGCACACAAAAACATTGTCTACTAACCAGAGAGTAGCCTTTCTTTGGAGGGGGGTCATAGAAAACTCTCCAGCTCACCTTGTTCTTTGTGTGTTATCAATAGTGTAAGTGTTGACCCACAGAATGTGCTTGTTTAACTGCACGTGTATGACCCTCCCTCCCTCTAGATGGGGATGTGCTCGCCATCAAGGAACACCTCATTGATGAGCTTGACTACATTCTGGTCCCAACAGAAGGCTGGAATAAACTCGTCAGCTGGTATGGACTCACAGAGGGTCAGGAGCCAATCGCGCGCAAGGTAAGGGTTCAGTTATTAGCATAAGATTATGAATGGATTTTTTAACATTTGTTCTGCTGCCAGCTCAGATTGTTTTCTCATATACAGAATCAGAAGGTTTAATGTGCACAGTGACTTGTGTTGGGGTAAAAGGGAGAACATTGTGCTAATAAGGCTGTTTGGGGAAAATCAGACATGCAGCACTTTTGGAAAAGGAACTTTGAACTTGTGTCACTGTTGCTGAACAGTGAATAGTATATGACTATGATGACAGATATTTAACAAAAAGAACTGCAAAGAATAGTTAACCATTACATTCATTTTTGATGTAATTTGGTTGGTCAGGTAGATTTACACAGATTTACTCTGTGTACTCTACACAGAATCTCAGAAGTAATAGTGAAAGACTGGGTGTTTACTTATCACAAAGGAAAAAAAACAGTTGCCTTTCATTCATTTCTTTTATGAATGAAACGCAGTATGTGTGCTTATTTTTTCCATATTAGCATGAGAGTATGTAAGGTTTGCTGGAGTAAAAAAAATGAAGAATGCTTATATGTTTGTGATTACAGTTGAATACTTGTGTGTGATGGCACTTTTGCTATCAAAGCAACTCTTCAAATCTCGCTAGTCATGGCATCATGGCTGCTGGAAGCACTTCCTCTTCCCTCTCCATATCTATCAGTCTGTCTCGTCTCCCCCCCCCCCCCCCCCCCCCTACATTGACCCTCCTCTTTTGCCATGTATGTCATGTGGCGTATCGGGTAGCTGCAAGGTTTCTATTTTCAGGCAACGTTCTGGATGACTGAAAAGCTACATGGAGCGATCTGCGAGACACAACATGAAGGAGGTTTTCTTCTTCTTTTTACCGTGTTGTTTCTATATTGTCAACTTGAGGGTGGGGATTATGCTGGGGGGAACTGTAGGATTGTAGTCATTGGTGTGACACTGTGGCTCCTTCCGCTTTCCACTTGTGGTTTGATTGCCAACAATGGTGGAGAGCTCCTGCGTCCTTGTTTTCCAAGCGGAGGAATGCCAGCTGAGGTCACACTAAGAGAAGCAGCGCGTAAGCTTTTCAAAGGAGTGCGAGGAGAGGCAAACCAGTATAGGAGAAGCGGCGTGGGTGGCCTAAATGGTTTTGGCTCGGCTTTGATTTGAGAAAATGTGTCAGAGCTTGGTGGTGAGTTGGACGTTGACTGAGCTCACAGATGGGTTGTGCGCTGAGGTGTACTAGCCCACCGAGAGCCTTGAGTAGGGGAGGGTTGTGGTGCTGAGAGAGTCTAAGCTGTGTGTGAAGGACTTTTGCAGTTTAGTAGCGTGAGTGTCTGTGTGCTGGAGGGGCTCAGGGGTGAAATAAATAGGCTGGGACCCCTCAGCTGTTTCCACGAGGTGCTGCTAATTTAGGCACTTCACCCTGACTGTGAAGTATCAGGACTCCAGATGAGTAGAGACCAGCGCAGCAGAACTTAGTGTGCTTTGTTATCCATTTTGTTAAGCATTTTCTAGCACGTTAAACTTAGGAGTTTTCTTTCAGTCTTGCAGGAATTTGATAAACATGAGATAAGGGTTGCATCATGATTATTTTTGCCAGCTTGGTGTCACGGTTTCTTTTTGGGTGCCTAAACTTCTGTCAAAGGTAAGCTCAGCCATGATAACAATTGGACAAACATCATACAGTCAAAGGCTTCTGCTGGCATGACTGAGCCAAGCTTGCATCTATGTTGGAATCTTAAACATTTAGTTTTTCATGTTTTACTTCTGTCTGTTCAGCCTGACTTGTTACTGTTGTCTGTGGTGTAATGTAGTGCTACATTCCTGTTGGCTGATTAGTGGACGGTTAGATTGTGAGATTTTTACACAGTTAAATTTTATGTTCCGTTGTAAGTGCAAACGTTAGACTTCTCTAAGGCAATCATTTCTGAGTTATCTACACGGTTCTTTTACATTGATCTTTTTGTGTGGGACAGCCCAAAACCATACAGGGTTACTCATGAATTAGGCCCGTGTCCCTCATTCTTTGCGTAGTAATTTAACATTAGATAATCATGGTTTAAAGCAGTAAATTGATAATCATCCTCTTTTTGCAGGTGGTTGAACAGGGTATGTTTGTGAAGCACTGCAAGGTAGAAGTGTACCTGACCGAGCTGAAGCTCTGTGAAGACAGCAATATGGACAATGTGATCACCAAACGCTTCAGTAAAGCTGACACAATAGGTAGGCACTGCCTAAGCAGTAGTAAGCACTGGTTTCCGCAGAGTTCCAGAGTTCCTTGGATCTCAGTTCACATTTCACACTAATTATATATAAATACATTTACTGTTTGTGGTATTTGTGTTTAAATTAATTGTTTTTCCAACTATTGTTGCCACATGATGATTTATTTCCCCTTTTTGCTGCAGGGGAAACAAAGAAATCTTGTACATAAGACTAAGTGTTTTTTTGTTTTGTTGTTGTTTGTTTTTTGTAAGTATTATGCAGTTGTGACACAACAGATACACGCTAGTAAATGCCATATTATTTGCCAGTGTATGGATACTAGCTATTGTATCCTTGCATTGAAACATGAAGTAAAAACTGTTGTTTTGTTTCTGTTGTTGTTTATAATTCAGCAGGCTGTGCCCCCCAGCCAGAGCTAAAGAAAATAAAATGGAAATGGAATAAATTTTGTGTTTTCAAAATTATTTACTCAAGCGTGATTGACATTTTTGTTTATCGAGTTAGATAACAGTAAAGTGCGAAGATTAGAAATACAGAATTGTGTTTATGTGCATGGTCACCCCACTAATTCTCATTCTGAGCCAGGAAAACATTCTTGGATGCACAAATGATATACAACATAGATCTAAATATACCCTTGGGATTTCAGATATTAGAATCACCTCCTGCGTGCATTCAAACACATGAACTTAACACTCTGCTCATGTTGTTTTTGAATAACTGTGTCCAAGTAAATATTTACTTTATTCTATTGATGTAGATGATGGAGTTGTTGGTTTTTTTTTTTTTGTTTTTTTTGTATGGTTGTTTTATTTCACATTTTGTTTGTGCACATGAGTGTCATGCCTTTTTTTTTTTTTTTTTTTTTTTTTTTTTTTTTTAAACAGCACAGTGTTAACTGCATCTTTTTGCTAATGTGTTTGTAGATATGATTGAGAAGGAAATGAGGAAGCTGTTCAGCATCCCTGATGAGAAGGAGACCAGGCTGTGGAACAGGTACATGAGCAACACCTTTGAGCCTCTCAACAAACCTGACAGCACCATCCAAGATGCCGGCCTCTACCAAGGACAGGTTTGAACTTTTCCACTCTTTTCTCAAATTCTCACTATGTGAGAAGAATTTGGATCTGGAGGGTTCCTTTTTTTCAAGAGAGGCAAGATATTTCAGAAAATTGTCAGATGTGTAAGAATATGGCTTGCTCTATAGACCGTCATTCCTGAGCTCAGGAAAAGATGTTTTAGTTCTAGTTTCCGTTGGATATGGTTTCCCTCGTATTGTTTGGCAGATACGAGTACTTTTTCAGGTCATATCAGAAAACTTGTCTTTTCTTGATCTACTTGGAATCTGCATCCAAGAGGTTATTTTTGTTGATCCATCCATTCTTTTTGTCTCTGCTCCTCCTATCTAAAATTAAAATAAACAGCTATTGCAGATAATGGAAAACCACAAGATTGTGTTGTTTAGCCTTTTTCTAGCTGTTGCAAGAAAAAGGCCTGTAAGTTAGAACACTTGAACTCCTGAAATTAAGATTCAACTTTAAAGACCTTATAGTAAAGCTAGTTTGAGGCCGGCTCATGAACTAGAATTTTCGCGCATAGAACCTGACATCAAACTGACTGCGGACTTTACATATTTATTAATTTAAACATGTGGCTGCAGTGACTCAGCAGGCATCACTGGGTTGTCCTACTTACCTGCTGCTGCTACAATCACGTTAACCCAGTAATGGTATTCAGTGTTTCCCACTGATAGGCAGGACTTGGAGAGGCTGGACAGGTAGAATAAGAGTATGCTTGGAGACTCAAGTATTTCACAGTTTTTATATAAGAGTGATGTTATCTGCAGTCATGTCACCAGTTATTTTGAAATTGTCCTGGATTGAATCTGGTAACAGCAGTCACTGTTCTGCTGTTTTTGAAAGCCTCTTTAATTAAAACCTGCACCAAGTGAAGAACTGCTTTATTTGTTGCTACAGTAAACTCATCAACGCTGCAGAACAAAACAAGGACCTCTGTTGACAACTTGGGTCATGACGCCAGAGTTGGAAGTCCGTCTGTGGGACAAACCTGGTGACATTTCTCTACATATTTAGAGGCACCTTGTCTACAATATCTTTTACTTTTTTCTAAAGTGTGGGTGTGCCTTCTTCTGCATAGTCATGACCTTACACACCAGTACTCCACCCTGCTGCCACAAATGGATTCTAAAGCTGTCACATATAAAATATAATAGCTACTTTCAGCCAATGCTTTGTCACAAGGATTCACCACAGGGGTAGCTCCACGTATTCCATTGGGGAGAATTTTATGGTAAATGGTAAATGGCCTGCATTTGTATAGCGCTTTTCTAGTCCCTAAGGACCCCAAAGCGCTTCACACTACATTCAGTCATATACACATTCGCACACTGGTGATGGCAGCTACATTGTAGCCACAGCTGCCCTGTGGCGCACTGACAGAGGCGAGGCTGCCGGACACTGGCGCCACCGGGCCCTCTGACCACCACCAGTAGGCAAACATGGGATATCTTGCCCAAGAATATTTGGCATGCAGCCAGGAGGCAGCCTGGGATCGAACCACTGACCTTCTGGTTAATGGCTGACCTGCTCTGCCACCTGAGCTACAGCCACTCCGAATGACGCTAAAGGGATTTGTGTGAGATCAAATCGGGGATCTTTGACTTGTTGGGAAGATAAATTCAGATAAAGCAAGCCAATAACACTTGGACACAGAGTAGAATTTCAAATGTCTGGTGTGTTTAAAGTAGTGGAAGCAGATGGATCCCTCTTTTCTTTCTGCCTTCTCCCGCAGGTTCTCGTAATAGAGCAGAAGAGCGAGGATGGCACATGGCCCCGAGGCTCCACGGCACCCAAGTGAGTGAATGACACACTGCCTGGCTTACATTTCTTTGGCTCTAATGAGTTGTACCACAGTAATGGAATCAGATTCCTACTTTGTACTCTAACAATACTGTCACTTTACTAAAAGCTACACGTAAGCAAAGTATTATTGAATGGCAGATAACTTGTATGTAGTCAGTTTGAAGAAAAACAGTAATGTGATGTGACACCACATCAGATTTCCTGCTGTGGGGATCTCTCCCATCGATCTTGCCATTATCTTCCTCTCTGGAAAACCTGCAGAATTAAAAGTGTATTGGTTTTAAAGTTTCCCTGCCACATCACTGCAGCGCTGCATCATCGTCAAAGATTTCCGCCCCTTGTGACTTTGCCTGAGTTTCCTTCTTTTTTTGCTCGACCTTTTGTTGCTGACATATAGGGATGGGTATCGTTTAGGTTTTATCCGATACCGGTGCCAAATCGGTACTTTTGAAACGGTGCCGGTGCTCAAACCGGTGCTTAAAGAATGGAGAACACAAAATTGGTCCAAAAACCTCTCATGTTCAGCTGGTTTTTGTAAAAAGATAACAATGTTAGCCTTTTCTGCAGCTATGGGGCATATATGATATCACTCTTGGCTGGAAGCAGTGCTTAAACAATGGAAAAACCACAAACTTTATCCAAAAACCTCTCATGTTTAGCCGTTTCCCTCTTTTTCTTTGGTCATTTTAGCCTTTTTGGCCAGGGTGAAGGGAGTATCTGCCATCAAACCAGAAGACAGCCGCATGTAGCTATGATGATGTTTGCTAGTTCACCTTACCTGCATTAATGTAATAACGTGGTTAGCCTACTCAACGTAAATTACACACGAACAACATTAAGCTACTCACGCAGAGAAGAACGGCTGCTGCTGCATCATCATCCTCATCATTTCTGCTACACTGGCAGGGCTAGGGGCCAGGACTCTCCTCTTCGTGTTTTTGGGGATGTTGCTAACTCCGGGTCTGATAACAGGCACCACACCCGCAGTAGATGCGCTCGGTGTGAGGTCTCGCAGCAAGCTATCAAATACAGCGCATTTCTTGGCTTTAAAAAAAACAAAAAAAAACGCTATGCGTCGCCAGGTGTTTCATCGGATTCGAGGTGTTCCCTCCTTTGACAGTATCACAGTATCAGCTTAAAGCACTTGTTGCAGGCTGCTGAGTTTGCATAATTTGCTGTGAAGTACAGCCAGACTTCTGACCGCTTCGCCTTGGGCATTTTTAATCTGTAGCTTATGGAATCAGAACGATGCCACCTTGAAACGAAACCGAAAAAAATATTGAAACTGAAAAAATATATTGTAACTGAAATAAATGTACTGAAAAATCTTGTATTGAAACCGAAAAAAATTGATAGTGAAAAACAATTAATTGAAACTGTAATTTTTTTGTTTTCGCTTATAATTTTTTTTTTTCAGTTTCAATCCATTTTTTTCGGTTTCAATCTGTTGGCACTGTTTTGGCGTCCGGGGGCGCGGATTCCGGCCCGCATGTATTTGCTATATAGAGGTCACTAGTGCTGACCAAGCTGCCATCTTTCTCTCTTCCCGTCTTTCAATGGCTGCTTCAATTTCAGCTTGACCCTCCAAACCGCAAGTAAGTAATCATTTTTTGTCATCTTTCCTTGCTGTCCCATTGGACTGGACATTAGTTTAGTTTTTTTTAGCTACATCTGGTGTGGTAAAATGCTGGTATTAGCCTATTCGTCGTAGCAAGCTAGCCTGAAGCTAATATTTGCTAAATTTAGGGACACCCGTGTCTCTGTAGGAGTTGGAGGCCGGTGTTTTAGGAACAGCACAAGATCTCATCAACAGGCAGTGTTGGGCAGTAACGTAATACATGCACCGGAGTTACGTATTTAAAATACAAAATATGAGTAAATGTATCTGTTACAGTTACCGTTCAATAGGTGATATTGAGAATACAGTTAGTTTGTTGAAATAAGTGGATTACATGGCGGTATTTTCCTGTTTCATATGTTAGGCAATGGTCTCTCAATTTTTGGTAATTCCACGCCGGTGGAAACCCAAACAAAACGCGCAATAAGAGCCTCTAAAAATTATTATACAAAAATGATTTAATATGAAGGCAATAGCAGTGTTACAGGCATCGCCCTAAACAATGTAGCCTCATGGGCAGTGTAGTCTGTGCTGCAGGGAGAATGGACTGCCATACCCGTTATGTGTCTGTGAGTGAGGGAGGGAGAGAAAGGAAAAGTACGAGCTGCCACGGAGCAGAAACGGGAGCTGGAAGCATGTAAACATAATAACCACTGCAGCCAAAAAGAGTGCCTGACCAGCCCAGCTGTAAGTAAGCTATTAAGACTCGACTGTACACTGTGTTCGTGTTTTCCTCTGAAACAATAAGCTCCATTGGAGCAGCCTTTCAACGCCTCTCTCTCTCTCGCAAGCAGAGTTGACCCAGACAACAAAGTAAAGCTAGTTTTCAGCTACGAGGCCGACGTATTAGCCAGAGGTCCCTTTACTACAGTTCGGAGCCGCGGACCTGTTTTATATACGCGTGGGATAGTTTTCTATACGAGATCACAGCAAAAAGTGCAGCCTTACCTAATGTCCACCTACTGTTACTCATTTATATTATGATTTTAACATCTACTTGGTATTGGTATGGCGAGTAGCCTTCAGTAATAGTAATAAATCACACAGCAATAGTACATCCATGTAGTTGTAAAGTATTCAGAATACATTACTTCTATAATCTTTGCTGGAATACATTTTAAAATTAACCTTCCCAACACTGTCAACAGGTTAGCACCTCATACCACAGTGCAGCAAAGCAGTCTCATGAGTGCTGGGAAGGACAAGCCCAGAGCCCAAAACAGACAGTCCAGGAGATGACAAGGTTAGTAATTGTATGGTGAAAATTATACTTTGTTATTTTGATTGGCAAAAGAAAAGTAAATACAAAATCTGCTTCTCACATATAGGGCATTTCCAAGATTTTTTTTTCTTCAAAACTTCTTCAATTTCTTTCATTACAGCTGTCCTGTGCCAGATGTTCTGTTGACCCACAGTGAGAGGCATCATTTCATAAACACCAGGAAGACTGAAACTCATCGCCGGGATCAAGCAGGGCTCGTGATCTTCACCAGCAGCTCCCTCACAAGAAGGATGAACCCAGCATTTCATGAACACTGATGGAGACCTTTGCTTTGTGTAATGTTAGAAGTACTCAGATAATCCTCAGAGGAATATCTTTAAGTCCTGTAGAAAGTTAAATATATGTTGTGCTCTCTGGTTACTCTGGTATGAATGACTCTGAATTACTTTATGATAAATAACACACTATTGTCAAAAAAACAGTGAAAGAATTCCAGATCACAAGTTTTTAGTTCAAATACAAGTAACAACCTTTGACTTTAATCAGGTTTTATTTAATTGTGTCAGAGAAAACATCATGTGCTCTTCATGTAGCTGAGTACATTCAGTGTTTAAAACAGAAGTTGTGCAGGTCTGAGATCAGCAGTTTTCTGAAACACCAAACTGAGGTACTGTTAATGCTGATGTATAGTGACACAGTTACAGGGGTGATTAATCCTTTTGTCTTTAAATTTATCAATAAAACAGCTGCAGCTTTCACTGACAGCACATGTGGTACTTTAACCTTTGTACTGTTTTCTTCAGTTAATTTTGGAGTTACTACAAAGATTGAAGCTATAGGATGATCTGTCTGCTGTCACTGGGTGGTGCTGAGGTCTGAATCTGAGGACGGCTCCTGTAATCACAAACAGAACAGAATCATCACAAACTGAAATATAAAGTTTATCTCTCAAATCTGAAATAGAGCTGATCCTTCTCTGTCCTCACACACTCGGAATCTGAAGTTGTTCAGTCCTACAGTTCTGCCAACAGCTGTTTATTTTTTAGTTGTTTTAAAGGCCTTATATACTAACACATTTTCTAATATCATGTTTACCTTTGAGTTGTTGATGCTTTATAAATGGACATCTGCAAAGATGAGATGATGGAGCAGGTTTCAGTCGAGGTTCAGTCTGCTGCTGCATCCTGGTCACAACATACAGAGGTGTTATCAGCTCAGTATTGAACAAGAAATATTAATGTTTCAAATTATTTGTCCTAAAGGACGCAAGCTGTACAGAGTATTGCACATGTGACTTTGTGAACATAATTCATTAAAAATAATTCGGACAGTTTTTTAACCTGAATATTTGTAACAAACTCAAAAAAAAAAAGCTAAAAAAATAATCAGAGGAAAAATGTAACATTTTAACTTAAGCTGACAAGCGGAAGTAGTTGGTTTCAGTACATAAGTATCGGGCTTTGCTATTTAATCCGTAGCTATTGACTAATGAGGGGTTACTGAAGTGCCAGGTTTTTAAAATTGGCGTTAATGTCGTTCCACAAGTGGAAAGCGACAGAAAACATGCTGCTGTTTGCACATATTTAATAATCAGCTCTGCACAGGAGCAGAAGCAGAGTCCAGCCTGTTGCTCTTACAGTATAATACTCATAATAAAAGTACAGTAACCGTGGTTAGTCACCGAGCAGCCCGGTGCGTTTCTCTTGATTTCTTTAGTCAGGGTAAATTCATTCACCTGCACGGGTTAGCTAAACGAACTTTACAAAACAAGTTTCCCCAACAGCCGAGTGCTCATCTTAGCTAGCTAGTTCCTTAGCTGGCTAGGTAGCTAGCTAAGGACCTAAATTACGGATTAGCTTACAAACACATTTAACTTACCAAAAATAATGCTGTGGGGCCTCAGGTCCTCCTGTCCGGTAGTCCAATTTACTGAAGAACACCTCAGGCTGTCACTTTGAAATAGTCGGTAATGTAAACCTGAACCTCTCAGCATCTGCCATTTCCGAACAGACACGTGCAACTTTGTCCGTGACCGCAGCCGCGTCGTCAGTGTTTTCTCCAGTCATTGGTCAGCATTATAATATATGCAAATACATGCGGGTCGGAATCCCCGCCCCTCAGCGCGCCCCCGGACGCCAAACCAGTGCCAGAAGAGTGAAACTGAAATATGGATTGAAACTGAAAAAAAAAATTGTAAGCGAAAACAAAAAAATTGCAGTTTCAATTAATTGTTTTTCACTATCAATTTTTTTTTCTGTTTCAATACAAGATTTTTCAGTACATTTATTTCAGTTACAATATTTTTTTTTTCGGTTTCAATATTTTTTTCGGTTTCGTTTCAAGTTGGCATCGTTCTGATTCCATAGTAGCTCTGCTCTAAAAGAACGTACATACCTGGACCCGCCTACTATCCTCGGAAACGTAAAATGATTGGCTAGAAGTGTATCACAGCTCAGGAAAAAAAAGCACCGAAATAAAGCACCGAAATGTGCGCTGCTTTTCGTTCTGGTTACTACCGTTTATGTCAGAACGGCACCGGACACCGGTACCCATCCCTACTGACATATCACTCCGTTTATTTTGTTTCATCGCTGTTTAATTTGATCGGCACTCAGCTTTCTGGAACAGCTCCTTATTTTCCACTCTAATTCATGATCTATTCTTTATCTTTTGAAGGTCATCTGGTGCTTCCAATCTCTCTGCTTTGCCAAAGATCTCGCCTTCATCTCTCACAAACAATCATAACAGCAGCTTCAACAGCAGGAAGTAAGGCATAGTTGTGGGTTGAATAGCAGAGGGGTGGGTTTGGATGGGAACAGCCAGAGATGGAGCCTGATGTGCAGCCTGGAGTTCAGGACAGAACTTCACGCTGAAGTCGCCAGAATGCTGGAAGGAATTGGCTTAAAAATTTGTTGCTTTTAACTTATGTAAACTTTTTCTTGACTCCTTTATCAGTTCTGTTTAGACTCATTCCATAATTCCATTACTGAAGCTGTTTGTAGCTTCTCACTATGAAATTCATCTAACTCTGTTTTGTACAGGTCTATCTCTGGTTGTAATTTGGGTGTTCTAAATCTCCTGATGATGCATTTTCAGCTGTAAGAGCTGATAGAAAAGAGGGGGGAAGGGCGCTTGCGTTGGACTGATCTCTTAGAATTTCTTCAGTGACAGTAGACTCTCTTTCTATTAACAACAAAGCCTCTGGGTGCCTTACTCAGCTTCTGATTATATTACTCAAATTTGCAAATCTATTTTCCAATTGATGATGGCACTGGCTAGCTGTGGTTGCATGATTTGGGCTAATGTGGTGGTTATTTCATCTAGCAACATTCCACGAGGTTTTGCTTCTGTATGTTATTTGATTTAACACCAGACTACATCTAAATATGTCTTTCAGGAAAATTAAAAACTTAAACCTTGAACATTTGTTTAAATACAACACGACAGCATGCTGTCAGTCAGTTACTTTCAAGTTCATGTTCCTAGTAGATTAGCTGGTAATGTCAGAGGATTTTTCTCCTGTTCCCACATAATGTACAAGACCATAAAGTTTCCAGTAGGAATAACTGACTCTAGGGTTCAGTGATTGATAAGATTTATAAATCTGTAATGCAGACTAGACTTCCTATTTTAAATGTCTTTCTAATACCTGCAGCCTCTTTGTGGCTGATAGTCCTGAGGGGAGTCTGCATGTGGCCTCTTATTAAAACTATGCCCATATCCACAAACTTCACAGAGACTTGGACAGAATCTTTGCATTTGTTTGCTAAAACTGACATGACTGCTCATTTCATCAGTCTTCATTTCCTGAAGCATAGACCGCAGTTGCCAAAAACTGTCTGACTCATCAGGCAATTGAATTTGGGTGGAATCTGCTTTTTCATAACTTTGGATCTTCCTTTCTGCATTTAGTTAAAAAAAAAAAATCAAAATAAATAAATAACATAAGTCAGCTTGCAATGCCATTGTAGCTAACCTGGGAAATGGCGCCAGAAATACTACTATGTTAAGCTGATTATGCTACAGCTACAGGGTACTACTGCCTGGTGGCTGTAGAATAATTAGCACTCCACCCTCCACATGCCAGGAGCATTGTCTTGTCATACCCATTCAAGCCAACCTGTAACTGAATGATTAGCTGTGCTAATGTTAGCCAAACAGAGCAGTTTCTTACATTTAGACTAGCCCTGTACCCTAAATTTAAATTCCAGCATATACTGCCCTCTTAAGGCTTTTTTTTTTTTTTTTTGTGTGTAATGCTCTGCAATCTGTGACGGCAGTTTAACAGAAAGCAGTTTCTGTGCTTTTGACACAATGGAAAATTATAGTCTTGTTTTCTTTGTGTCCCAGTGTAAAATGCAACTTGGTTAACAAGTGAATGCATTACTCTCCAAAAAGAAATTCAGTTTATGCCCAGTCATGCAGCTCTACTGCTAGCCTACGTGTTGAGAATATTGAACTCTTGCCTAAATATATTGTTTGTTGTGTATTGTTTGACCCAGAGGCTCTCTCAGCCATGTCCAAAAGATACACATACACTCTGTGGGTGGAGCTTACTGCCTTTGCTGTCCAGTGGACACTGTTCACTGTTCCCTCCCTTCATGTAATGCGTGTGATTTACTGCATGCTGGAGTGTGTGTGTGTGTGTGTGTGTGCCTGCGCGTGGTAGATAATAGACATTGTGCATCACATTTCTCAGTACTGTTGAAATGCAGAAATGGTAGTCACAGGCTTGGCCACCTTAAAAATCAATATTGACAAAGAATGAAGGTGTTAAAATCAACTGAGCCTTTCTTTGAATTCGTAAAAGTATCACAATCATAAAATACTTTCTCAGACATTTTTTCAGCTCGCACGTCTGACTTGTACTTGAAGCATAGTTGCACATTTTTGCCACAGCCGATGCATCTTATTCTGCACAGTCGATGGATTGTTGAATGCACAGAGTGGGTGACTTGGGGAAATTGGATCTTTACTCTCAGCAGCTCTCCTGTCCCTGATTCACTCTGGTAGCAGCGCTGTCATTTTTTTTCTCTCTGAATTATACATAGGGATTTTTTTTTTTTTTAAATTAATTTTTCCCCTTTCATATGAAGTGTTCCCATATTACATAACCCTTGTCTTTTTGATTCTGTGGTTTCGGCCTGGTCGGTTTAGCCTCAGCAAGTGATGCTCTGCAACTGCATTAAGTGTCACCGTCCTGCGAGGTAGCGTCCCCTGATTCTGGCAGCCAGTCTCTGCTCCTCTCACACACTCACTCTCTCCCTCTGTGTCTTTTGATCCCTTTACCTCTCCTTTCCTCCGAGCTCATTGCGATGCACATGTTCTGCAGTCTGAGTGACCTTCAGAATACGTTTCATCTGTTCCCACTTCTCACCTTCTCATCGCCTGCCTGTACACACATACTGCCCCTGATGATTAAAAAACCACTTCTTTCTCTGGGTTGGAGTTTATTTATTTAGATCATCCCCTTTCAAACCTCTCATGGAGACAGCCATGACATATTAAAGAGGATGAAAGAAGGGTGTGTCAAAGTGTGATTTACTTAGTCCAGAGTGTCAGAGGTTGTGTTTTACCAGCAAAAGAAGGAAAAAAAGAGCAGGAATTTGTGCTAGTGTGCAGAGTAAAGTGAGAACAGTGATATATGCATGCTAGTGTGAGAAAATGGGATAAATTACATGCTGGCATGATTGTGTTAATGTGTCTTTGTATGTATGTCTCGACTCCTCTCTGTAAATGTGAGTTGGTCCTGTGAATACTGCAGCCTCAGCTGGATGCAGTGGATCAGCTGCTTCCTCCATCCCCATCTCATTTCTCTTCTGTCATCCTCTCCCCCCTTGTACTGTCCGCCCCTCCCCCCCATTCTCTTTGCTTCTCCCGCCCTCCCTCTTTCTCTGTGCACCTCTACCTCCAGCAGCAGCAGTCTTGAGCATCCTTGCTGCTGCTGCTGCTGCTGTTGCTGCTGCTATAAATATCTGCTGGTAGCCGTAGAGCAGCAGAGAGCAGCAGGCAGGCCAGAGGGAGGAGCAGAGGACAGGACGGCATAGGACGGGGGGGGAAACGAATTGAAGCAGAGAGGATAACGAGATGACAGGCGATTGAGCCCGAACAAGAAGACTGGAAGAAATGAGGAGAGGGGAGCTGACCAGTTAACTCTAAGACAGACCAGAATGTGTGCTTTCGTGTGCATTGAATTGTACAGTTTTAAAGGTTGGCCTGTGCTGGACTTGGAATCAGATTCAGGCCTAAACTTCACCTGGACTATTCAAACTGCTTCTGGAGCTGGATTGGCTTGAGCTGAGTTAAGACTAAGACTCAACAGTCAAAACTGGAGCCGGACCGTCCTTTCTGATCTCAGATACCCAAACTTTTCATACAAGGGACCCAAGAAAACCCCATCGAAGCTGCTGGCTGTCTAGTTTCGTGCGGACATGCAGGCCATCAAGGGCCGGGGTGGGGCTGAGATGTCATGCTCCTGTGTTGCTGGTGGTGCCTGAGGCCTGAGGCGGTGGAGCTGGATGGCAGGAGGGTGGACCACCGAGTGTTGAACTGCGAGGCAACTGCCTCCACCGCCATCGCAGCAGTTTCCCTTGACCAGTGGGAGCCAGAAACGGCCAACGCTGCTTTATCGAGCTCCCAGAGGTCTGCTGATTGCTGCAGCTGGGCAGGCCTATCTTAAGGCTCTTAATAATTGTCTAGGAAGCTGTAAAGAGAGGGGATGAAATAGTGAAGCTGTGTACCTTCTAGTCTTTGTAAAGTTTTGTTGTTTGTTAAAAACTTTAATTTGATTTAGTGTAGATGTTGTCTGTTAGTATTAGATTTCTCTGTTCATCAGTGTTCATGACTTTCCACAAACGACCCTGTTTAATCTCTCAATGTCTGTATGTTGATTGTACAGTGTGAAGAATTCGAGCTATAGTCTACCATCCTACCACCCTTACAGCAACAGTTATGACTACTCGGACCAGAGCAGGCAGAGCGAGCGCTCAGGCTTGTGTGGACTCTCAAACCTGGGCAACACCTGTTTCATGAACTCTGCTGTGCAGGTAATCTTTTCATGGAGCTCTTTAGAGTCTGGAACTATGCTAATTAGCACGCCAATGTTTACTCAAAATTCTACAGAGAAAACTTCAAAAAATAAAAAATCCAGTTAATTTGAAAGATATTTTTCTCTCCTGTTTTTGCGTTTTAGTGTTTAAGCAATACCCCTCCGCTGACGGAGTACTTCCTCAAAGACAAGTACACAGATGAGCTGAATGAGGACAATCCACTGGGCATGAAGGGGGAGATTGCCAAAGCCTACGCGGAGCTTATTAAACAGCTGTGGTCAGGCAAATACAGCTACGTCACCCCGAGGCCTTTCAAGGTAATTCCTTGGAAAAAATATATTAAATGTGTGAAGGAACCTTCATCTTTGAATCTTCACATGTGTTAAAAAACTATTTTTGATCGATGTTGGACAGATGAAGGCTTGCATCAATCTGTAGGAGCTAATAATCTCATGATGGCACTCCCCAATGAAATGCATAAACAGACATGGACATTGTATGGCCGCCGGCCACATCCAGTCCATTGGTAGGCCCTGTGAGGTCGATGGGACATTAAAACATAGTTAAAAAATCATTTTTCTCTCTTTTAGCCACCAAATATTCCCCATAAGAGAATAGCTTATTTTGTGTTTGTTGTTGTTGTTTTTTTTGTTTTTGTAGTTTGTGGGAAATGAAAATTTGTCACTTGCACTTTAATTTGAGTGTTTTATTAAGGTGAGTGTGTTTATCCTGAAATTTTGATGGTGCAAGTAAGCAAATGTGAATATTGATCAATGTCTATGAAAGATTTGAGTTTGCTAGCCTGGAAGCTGTCAACTAACAATTAAAAATATTGATCCAGAGTGAAGAATTTTAAACAACATTCATTTATTTACTGCAATTTGGATTGAGAAATACAAGAATTTGAGTAATGCAGAGTGGGAACAAACAATTGAGTTGATGTACCCTCTGAGAAAAAGAAGTATTTGAGAATGTGCCCCTTTCCAGGTGAATTGTGACAAGATGGATCAAAGACTTTGTAGGAAACCTTGAACTTCAGTTGAAATCACAGCAGACAATTTTGAGTTTTTCTCCTTGGCTCTGGATGAGAGCTGCAACACAAGCGAGTTATTATGTTTGTAAGTGAGATAACGAAAGACTTTGAGCTGGCAGCAGTGCACTCAGTGAAAGAGACAGACAGGGAGGGATTTGTTCACTGTCGAAATTTGACAAGGACAAATGTCAGATTTAAGTTAAAGTGATTGAAAGTGGTACTTCTGCATTGTGTTAAACACCAGGAGCTGTCGTGTAAGCCAGTGCTGAAAATGAACCATGTTGTTGTTAATTAAAATAGTTTTCTAGTATAAACAGTTTTAATAACTTCATCAGAGTCGCAGACTTTCTACAGATAAGGAGACATGCTCAAAGATGTAAGTTCTCTTTGAATTGAAGTTTATCGAAATTGAAATTTGACAAAGTTTAACATCCAGGTACAGCTCCTCAGTTAGTCACATTTAGACCTCATATACACTAACCGTGACTTTAATGCACTTGTTCAGGCCCAAAACAGACTAGATTTTTCTCACTCAGATGAAGTAATTAATCTACAAGCAAAATAGAAACAGCACTTTGTATGAAGTTAAAGGTATTTGAAATTGCTTCTGGGAATGTTGATTTAATAGTGATAAAATATTGGTGTTTTTAACTATGCCTTTTTCATATTTTTATTAGCTAATTGCAACAGCTAGTCTTAATCTTATTGCTGAGCGTATAAAGGTTAAAACCATTTCAGTTTAAGACCTATGGGCTACAGAATAGAGAACATGGACATCTTATATTATTTTGAAAGAAACCGGTTACTCAGTGTGATGTATTATGATGAGGCCGACTTGATTTTGCTCCTCTACCCATGTGTTTTTTCCAAAAAGTATGTTTGTTTTTTTTCTCCCCTCCCCACTCATCCAGACACAGGTGGGCCGCTTTGCTCCCCAGTTCTCGGGCTACCAGCAGCAGGACTCTCATGAGCTTCTGGCTTTCCTTTTGGATGGCCTACATGAGGACTTGAACCGCATCAGAAAGAAGCCCTACATTCAGCTCAAGGATGCAAATGGTCGGCCTGATAAGGTGAGACCAGCGGCTCATGAATGGATTGATAAAAGTAAAAAAAGAAAAAAAGAAAAAAAAGATTTATTTTATTTATTTAGTTACATTTTATTAAATTTTTGTGTATACCTGTTTTTTGTTTTTGTTTTTTATGCCAGGTTGTGGCAGAGGAGGCGTGGGAGAACCACATTAAGAGAAATGACTCCATTATTGTGGACATCTTCCACGGTCTTTTCAAGTCGACTCTGGTGTGTCCTGTGTGCTCGAAGGTCTCTGTGACCTTTGATCCTTTCTGCTACTTGACCCTGCCACTGCCCATGAAGAAGGAACGGACACTAGAAGTTTATTTAGTCAGACTGGACCCTCTGGCCAAACCCACACAGGTAACAAGCTGAGCACAGAGAGGAAAAAAAATGACTACTGTAAGCAGTATCATGCCATTTCATGTATGAACAGCAGGCAGTAATCATGTTTTTGTTTTTTTTCCCCTCAGTACAAACTAACTGTGCCGAAAGTGGGCTACATTTCTGACCTGTGTACCTCCCTGTCCAACCTGTCAGGCGTGCCTGCTGAAAAGGTAGAATATTTAGCATCAGCCTGCGCAGGAATCCTGCCTCTGTTATCATGTTGTAATGCTGACATCTACTTTTTAATAGATGTTGTCCTCTGAGCTACAGAAGCTAGTGAGGGGAAATGTTGCATATTTTTCAGATAAAGGGAGAGGTGAGGAACAGGGACACAAAGGATAACTAGAGACCAAGGGAACTGGAATTCAATATGTATGAACCTGCTATTATGCTGTTACACTACATGTTGCACAGACAGAATAGCAAAGCTGCCACACTAATCAGTGTGGTCGTTTATTTTCTTGTAGGTCTGTTTTAGGTTATTCATTTTTTTCTCTACATGACTTCTCTCTGTGTGGTTCGTCAAGGTCACAAAGTGAGATAACACGCAAGGGAAATGAGTCAAAATGAGTCAAAAATCACATTGTATTTCCTCCATATAGGCTTAATTAAGCCTGGTCTTTCAGATCCGGGTTGCGTTTACAGCAGTGTATCCTACTGTCACTCAAAGCCTGCGCCATCCTGAAGTACTAGTAAAACAAACCCCAGAAACAGGTCTTTGGAAGTATCCCTAGTTCCTGCAGTGCAGATACAAAAGAAAGGTGCTTTTTTTTTTTTTTTTTTTTTTTTTGCAGAGGTTGAGAGGACTATGAAAGAATTTAAACTATGAAAAAGATCATTTCAAATACAGGCTGGTTAATTAAGTTCTAAAAAGTTTTTTCTCATGATTTGAAGTTATGTTGCCCGTCATCTTAAGCTCGTCTTACCAATCTACTAAATGGCTTTTTAAGATGTGTTGGCAGATTAATTTAATTGCTGGCCATAATTAGGATTCTCAGCACTGACTCTCCCGTCTCTTATCCTTCAGATGATTGTAACTGACATCTATAACCACCGTTTCCACCGGATCTTCGCCACCAATGAAAACCTCAGCAGCATTATGGAGAGAGATGATATTTATGTGTGAGTGTCAGATATGAGCAGCTGACAGACAACACGTCTGCAGATTATGTAGATATAACAAACTGCAGGCATGTGCCATTTTCAAAAACGTAGGTTTTTTGTTTTGTTTTTTTTACGCTAGGATGCTGAGTTTCACTTTTCATTGGTTTGTCGACATCTTGCTTAACCAGCGTGACTCTAAAGGATTCACCACATGTCTCTCTGCAGCTTTGAGGTGGCGGTGAACAGAGTGGAGGACACAGACCACGTAGTGATCCCAGTGCACTTGAGAGAAAAGTACAAGCAGTCAGGATATAACCACACGAGCACGCCGCTGTTTGGACAACCCTTCCTCATCGCTGTCCCCAGAACCCTCAGTGAAGACAAGCTCTACAACATGCTGCTCCAGCGCCTCTGGTAAGTCAGCAAAAATCGACAGGCTCTTTTTGCAGATAATCAACGCTGTGTCGTTTAGAAATAGAAAATAAAAACAAAAACTTGTGCTTGGAATAAAAAGTGGTTTTGTGTTTGCAGTCGGTTTGTGCGATCTTCTGTAGAGGAAGAAGAGGACGACTGTGAAGAGACACAGCCATCTAAACAACACACTGTTAATGGTAATGCCACTAATGGACTGTTGGAGGAGGGGTCACCGAGTAAGTGCACCAACACAGTTTTCTTGTAAAGTTCTGACCTTTTGAAATGCCTTTTTTTTTTTTTTTTTTAAAGTGTGCTGCTTAGTGTTTGCTGTTAAAAGCTCTACTGCCGTCTTTCAGGTGAGATGGAGACCGATGAGCAGGACGACGAGTCCAGCCAGGATCAGGAGCTGCCCTCTGAAAACGACAACAGCCAGTCGGAGGACTCTGTCGGTGGGGACAATGAGCTTGAGAACGGTGTGGTCGGCCCACAGAATTCCACCAAAGGCCAGCAGACGTCCGGACACAGCAGGAAGAGACTTTTTACATTCCAGTTCAATAACATGGGAAAAACTGACTTCTCACTCATCAAGGAGGACACCAGGCAGATCCGCTTTGACGAGGGACACCTCCGACTTAGTGGTAGGAAGCGGGTTTTACTGTTTTTGTTTTAGCATCATTGCAATGGCAAATAGAAAAGTTGTTTTTTTTTTGGTTTTCCTCGATCATGTAATCACAGCATTAATCAATAATTGAAGTCATTTTAACTGCTGTAAATATTACAGCATATTTACGTTCTGCCCATCTTTTTACAGACCGCTCTTATCTCTCCTTGGACTGGGAACCAGAAATCAAGAAGAAGTATTTTGACGAGACTGTTGTTGAGGTAAAACTGATGTCGGGAGCTGCGACATTGTCTGTTTTCACCGTGTAACTGTTGTAGTGCAGCAAGACGCTGAGCAGTGTGGAACATAATCATGTTGTGATAACTGCACAGAGAAGAGCAGCAGGAAACCGAGGTGACTATTCCAAATGTCTTCTAATCAAGAGCCCACAGGTTTGAAACTCTAGATCTACTCACTAGATGATGCCGTGAATAAGTGCATCTAAGTGTTAAAGTAATCTGTAAATATTACCTCTTACTCCACGCATTTTAATCTGAGGGAAAGGAACTGAGTAGGGATGGCTACGATAACTTTGTATTAAACAGTGCCAGGGCTAAATTTATTTAACGGTAATTATGTAATGGTATGGACAAGCTCCAGCGCCATCATTTCTGCTCTTGCTACTGGAGAAATGGAAATGGTCTATTTTCTACTTGTTACTCCAAAATCAATCTGGAAAACCAGTGTTTTGGGGCTCACAGTGTAACTGGTGAACACCTGGTCCAAACCTTTCTCTCCTGTTCACTAGTTAATGTTTTTAAATGCAGATTTTATTTATTTTTTTTATTTGCTTTTCAGGTTGCATTTGGGTACATTCAAGCTCTGATTCTGCATTTACTTACTGTTTACCTACATCCAATCAAGCCCTCCTTATATGCTCCTGTCTAAAGAACTTGGACTACAAACTGAAACCAAACTGTTTTCACTGCCAGAAAGAGTCTTATTGTCTGTATGGAGTTAACCTATACTACTAGTAATGATAGTAGAAAGGACACTTCACCAGTCTGTGATGGCACTTTCATGTAAGGGTTCAAACATAACCAATGTGTCTTAACTTTGCACAGTTTGCACAGCTTTTGACAGCCTAGCTTGCAATTCATCTCTAGTTGCTCCACATATGTGATGCAACCAAGAGTCTACAGATTTACAAGTTGTTGTTTTTGTTGTTGTAATTGTGCTATGTAATTGTAATGTGTTTTAGGATTATGATGATTAGGATTATTAGATAATGGTGTGAAACAGTGTTTATAACAGTTTAATTTATATTACATGTACATTAATTCTTTTTGGTTTTTCTCTTAAAACCTATTATAATATTAATTAATATTATAGTTGAAGTACCTTAAGCAGTACTGTTGAGATTAACAGTTGAGGTCTTGACAATACTTATCTCTAACTGTACTTTTAAACGGCTTCTTTCAAAGTTAAATGTTCTCTTTTGCCACAGATTTTAATTCATGTCATTTCAGACAACTAATTCAGAACTGTTTTACTCTAACAACTATATGCTCGTGTCTCTGGGAGCAGGACTGTGACAAGCACGAGAGCATGGAGTACAAACCTCAAAAAAAGGCTTTCTTCAAGCTGAAGGACTGCATCGAACTGTTCACCACAAAGGAAAAACTGGGGGCAGAGGACCCTTGGTGAGAAGCAGTGAAAACAATTCAAAACACTAGTTGTTGACGTCTGGCTGGTTACAGCACCTAAAAGGTGATGTATCTTCTCACAGGTACTGTCCCAACTGTAAGCAGCACCAGCAGGCCACAAAGAAGCTGGACCTGTGGTCTCTGCCACCAGTGCTGGTGGTCCATCTTAAACGCTTCTCATACAGTCGCTACATGAGGGATAAACTGGACTCACTTGTTGACTTCCCGCTCAGGTAGACACACACACACACACACGCACACACATTCACAGGGCACTGCCTTTTTAGCAGTTTATCCAGTGTATGTCCTGCTCATTCTTTTCAAAATCTACAGTGTGTGTATGTGCACACTAACAATATACCCTTGATGAGTTAATGACAAGCTGCTTTGTTGTTGTGTGATAGATGATTGGGGTTGCTGCATAATTTTTTTTTTATGTACCGTAATGTTTTGTAGTCAACTCAAAGTATTTTTTTTTTTGAGGGAGGAAAAAACCCAACAGCAAATGATTGTTTCCCAAAAAGGTAGGACAAACATGGCATGTGCTCAAGGACATCAGTGTTGACACAAGTTGTGTGTATTTCTGCTGTAAGGCAAACAGGTGAATTGTGAGTTTGTCTTTTGACGCTTCAGCTTTCAGTTATTAAAGCGCATAATTTAAATGTTTAATTTGTTGTTTTTCTGAATAAATTTTGCTACACTTTGATTTGTGAGTATTATATTGTGATCGCTATAATACACAAGATGTGAAAATTGGTATCTGAAAATTTAAATAAGTCATATTTTATGAACTTTCCAAAAAACCCTTCAAATTATTTTCAATATTTTGTTTTTAGATGCTTTTTTTGCATATTTAAATCAGTCAGATTTTAATGTTGGTCTGAAACATGTCGGTGTGATAAATATGGGAAAAGGGTAAGAAGAAATGCAGGGTCTGATCCTGATTTACAACACTGTACATGCTACATGTTTCTACCTTCATCACAAACACACCACGCTGAACGTGTGCAATGACGGCTTTTTCGTGTTTGTTCCCAGAGATCTGGACATGTCTGAATTCCTGATCAACCCCAATGCCGGGCCCTGTCGCTACGACCTCATTGCTGTGTCCAACCACTATGGTGGGATGGGAGGGGGCCACTGTAAGACTCAAACTCATGCAATCATGTATCTTTTTTTTTTTTTTTTTAAATTAGGATTTATAATGTTCCCGGATTTAATTTCAACCCCATGAAAGGTCACTGGTAGAAAGAAGAATGTTATTGTGGCCTCTGAGTAACCAGACAGTTTAAATCTGGCTTGTTGTGAATCTGTAAACTGAAGAATGTCTTTTATTAGTTAGTAATGCTGTTAGAAGTCGCAAATTGCTTTATAACATAAGAGCCAAGCAGTGGGAGTATATAAAATGACACACAGAAAGGGAAACATGGTGAAACGGGGCTCTAACTAATGGAAATTTTCATGACTACAGGATTTCCAACAGAAAAATAAATGTAATCAGAGCGGTAACTTGTGTATCTGGGCTCTTTTTGTTAAAATCGATACGTCTCCCACACAGTTTTTGGCATTGCCACGTTTCTACTCTTCAAATCAAAGCTTCAATTTGGTGCATAAACTCTTACAAATTTCCTTTTGAATGACTAGATGATTAATCATTGAGTAATTTCTGCTCTAATTGCTGTGTTTTCCTGTCTTTTAATCTTGTGTTTGTTACTTTTCAGATACTGGTTATGCTAAAAACAAAGACGATGGAAAGTGGTACAACTTTGATGACAGCAGCGTGTCTCCTGCCAGCGAAGATCAAATTGTGGTGAGTGTCCTCATTTGTAAAAGCCACAGACAGCAGGTCCTACTGCATTTTTATTAAAGGCAGACTTGCTGGGCAAAAAAAATTAATTATGTCATCAGAGTAATGCACGTATGTGCACTGTAATGAGGATGAGTTATGTAGTTGCCACACAGCCTGAGTTCTCCAAGGCATCCAACTGTTCTGAGACCCCAAAAGGTTGATTCTGTTCATCTGGACGTAACATTTTCAGTGGTTTCTCCCACTGAAATGCTACGTCCAGATGAACAGAATCAACCTTTTGGGATTTACTTACCTGGATGATTGAGCATGCATCATGACAACTGTGCTGAGATTTCCCAAAAAGTAAGTGTGGGTGTGTGGTACAGAGAGCTCTCTGTTCTGTGGTGGGGAGGATGATTGAAGCCAGACAGGTAAACCCTCACGGAGATGTTTTCGTGCATAGAGAGCGTTTATAAAGGCTTTCACATCTTGGAGGCAAACTGAACTTCAGATGTTCTGGAAGAGATTTAGCGAGCCACCCCAGAGGAGACCAGCTCTTTCTGTAAACAATTTTTGAAAATGGGTAATGGCTTCATACATTTTAACAAAGTATATACGTTTCAGCAGAGGATTTCTTTACAGCAGGACTTCATTTTGCTTTTAAATTCATGTTTGATGGCCAACTGTTGGAGATGTTATGTTCCAGGAAATAACATCTCCAGTAGTGATGATGTTGCATATGGAACGCCAGGACTGCCATAATGAATTAATTAAATACACCATTAAATAATTAATTAAATGTGGCAATAATTAATTAAAATTGGAATTAATTAATTAAATAAATAGTTATGACACATGTAATTAATTAATTATTGACACATTTAATTAATTATTTATGTATTTCACGTTTTAATTAATTATTGACACATTTAATTAATTAATTATTGACATATTTAATTAATTATTTATGTATTTCACATTTTAATTAATTATTGACACATTTAATTAATTATTGACACATTTAATTAATTATTTAATGATATATTTATTTATTTCATTTTGGCAGTCCTGACGCCTGGCTCTCATCATGAAATAATTTTATCTGTCAGCCTCACCCATCAAACTCAGGGGGCGGGGTTAACGCTGATCGAGTCAAAACCATTGCTTTGGCCTGGTGGCCATTGTTTCTAGCACACAACAACCGGCATGTGGAAGCTAACAGAACTGAGCTTTGAAAAACCCTGTTTGTGTGTTACCAAATACCGTTTTAATATTTTTTTAGCCGAGAATGTAGTGGTTTAATCTTCATGTGTCTGGTCGGTTTGTCAAGATACAGCCTCTTTGCAAAAGTGTTTCGATGATTTCGGAGATGTCGTCCCAGTCTCACGGCAAAGCGTGGGATAGACCCGCTCGCCTCGCAAGCAATCCCACCGACAAAGCGCAGGCCCCGGTACACAGCTGTAGTAACCCCCGCTGACTTCTTTTACTGAGGTTATATTTATCGGTGTTTTATTTCCTGATGTTCTTATGTGTCCTACATGTTTCAGTCGCCAATTCTGAATTATAACTAACATTAAAAACATGTTTAAGGAGGAGAGAGAGCAAATAAATCTGTTTAACATCTGATCTTTGGGTTTTTGTTCAGTAATCAGCGTGACCTGTGTATAAACACATAAAAGAGATAACGTTGGTGTTTCCGTCATGTAGTAACTGCTGGCTTTAACTGTACAAAGGTTGTTCGACACTATGAAACACATACAGACTTCATGATGTTCGGCTAATATTTTTATTGTGAATATTAATCATGCTGACCTCGCTCTGTACACCACGCAGCGAGGTCAGCATATCCACGATATCCTCAGCTCCATGAGTTAACACAAAGTTTCCCAGCTGACTAACTGCCAACTATTCCAGAGACGTGAAAATATACAGCATAAAGAAAAGTGTAAGAGACTCAGCAGCAGATTAGAATAACAGTTTGTGGCGTGAATAAGACACGGCGGGACCACGGAGCAACGTTCAGAGTCATCTTTATTTACATCTCACCACACCACAACACCCCCAAACCCCTCAGTCCCCGTGTTTTTAACTAGGCGGGCGTGATTAAGGATGCCGTGCAGGTGCGTCCGCCCTCCCTGCACGGCACCGCAGACCACGCCCCACCACATACCCCCATCGCCCGATTGAGGCCGGGGAGCCATCCGGCCGAACCTACTCCCCCACCGCCAGTGGGAGAGGGAATCAGCCCGGACAGCTGGCACCCCCAGGCCCCGGCCAAGCGACGGGGAGGTGCGAGTTCAGGCGGCCGCCCGCGAATCCAGCGGCGCAGGCAAAGCTGGTTCGGAAGTCGGACACGTGACAGGTGCACCCGGCGCGGCCGGCACAAGCGTGAGCCCCAGCTCACAGGTGGCTGGGCAGAGGTGTGGCGTGTACAGGCCTCTGGTGGTGGTGAGGCCGTTCTGGCGAGCACGGCGATCTCAAGCGTGGCGCCCGCCTCGCTCGCCAGTTCCACTCGAGCAAGCTCCCCTGGCACTGGGACCTCCAGCTCCTTGCGCGGCCCCTCCGTCACCGCTGTCGCTCCCTGCTGGAGCAGCCCATAGCGCGACTCCTCCGTCACTACTGCTCCCTCCGCCGCCACTCCCGGCTCGAGCAGCCCCTCGTGCAGCTCCTCTTTCTCCAACCGGCGCAGACCCTCGCGCACCTCGTCTGCCGCCTCCGGTTGGAGCGGCTCATCCACCACTCCCGGCAGGAGCAGCCCTTCACCTGGCTGTTCCCCCTCCTCCGGCAGGCGCAGATCCCCGCGCGCCTCGTCTGCCACCTCCGGCTGTTGAGGTGCCTCACGCGGCTCCTCCACCGCTTCACTGTCCTCGGGACACACCTGTGGGGGTGGCGCCCAGGCCCAGAGCAGCGCCGCCAGCTCCCCAATCCTTTCCAGGTGCCGCTCGGACTGGTCCTGCAGCTCTTCCTGCTGGCGACGCACCTCCGCCGCCTGCTCCCGCTGGGCGGCCGCCATTTCGGCCACCCTCTGGGCCAGCTCCTCCATTCCCTGGCTCCGATATGGACCCGCCGTGCTGCCTCCTGGGTTTCGGCACCAATGTGGCGTGAATAAGACACGGCGGGACCACGGAGCAACGTTCAGAGTCATCTTTATTTACATCTCACCACACCACAACACCCCCAAACCCCTCAGTCCCCGTGTTTTTAACTAGGCGGGCGTGATTAAGGATGCCGTGCAGGTGCGTCCGCCCTCCCTGCACGGCACCGCAGACCACGCCCCACCACACAGTTATACATTTAATAAATCACCAAATGAATCCAAGAAACGAGCAAACCTGTTCCGACAATTTGAATTTGTATTCCCTCAGCTGCAGACTCGCTGCTGTTTAAATGTTTGAAAAGGAAGATTAGATATAAACAAACGTCAAACATAGACTCAGTCTGCCTTCACATTTGATATGAGGCCAGCACGTATAGTGGCCTCAGCAGGCTATTACTGAAATACACGTGCTATATCATAAACTATGATATAAACAGGGAGGTCCTATTAACATGTTTAGTTTTAAAGGACACCTTCCTGCCTTTAGTCTCATTCATGAGCAGTATTAGTTTTCTTCTAACATCCAGAAGTCTGCACAATGTGTTTCATAGTTTGTAACAAGCCTTTGACAGGTAAACATAACATGACCGAAAAAGCAAAAAAAAAAAAAAAAAAGAGAGAGAGAGAGAGAGTGTTGACATAAGAAGAGAAAATGCTCTCAATTATGGAGACAGGCAAATGGTTCATTTATGTTTGATGTGTGTTTATTCCTCCCTAAATATCGTCGGTGAAGTTTGCCATGCACGTCAGATTTTCCTGCGCATTTTTATACCTCTGCCAACAGAGAGAGAAAAAAAATCACATTCTAACAGACAGCTGGTGCTTAGAATACAGTTGAATAACTATTAAAAAACAGATGATATTTAGATGATAGTTCAGTCTAACACATGTGCCAGTGGTTCATTAAACGTCTGTGAAACTATGCAGTTATGAAACGTAACTTTAACCTCAGCCAAACCGATTTGCTCAGTTGTAAATAAAACAGCGAAGTAAACGTGACCCGACAGACAGAACCTGAGTGAATGAAGTCCAGCGTTTAACCACTGAGAGCTAAAACTCAGCTGAGGTTTGAAAGCTGTGTGCTGGTGATTGGACATCAGCCGCTGATGAAGCTGTTCGCCTATAAAGTGCTCTGTAAGGAAACAAGCTCCAGCAGCTCTGCGCTCGGGGAAAATACTATATTTACTTATCTTGTGCAGTTAAACTGTGACTATCACCAGGTAACTAGGCGTGTTTCTTGAATTAGCAGCAGGTGTTAAACAGCTGACAGATGAGGAGGAGGATGCATGCAGGTAAACTGAGGGTCTGCTGAGCTGATCGCTGGTTTCCTGAGAAAAATGTCAGCTCGTTCTTTATGTTACAGAAGCACAGAGACACAAGACCAGGCGGAAAGAGACGATTGTTCGGTGAAAATGAGAATCTGCGAATGCAACATGTGGAACACGGAGAGTGGAATATGTAAACAAACCGGTTAATGTACCCCCTCGGTGCGCTCTGCATGCTAACTGTTAGCAGAGCTAGTGAAATCTCTGAAAACATCTGAGCACTTTTGCAAACATGTTCTATGTTGACAACCTGACCAGACATACCGACATTCGCGGCTAAAACACTGTTAAAAGTGTAGCTGGTGACAGAAAAACGGCCTGTGATTTGATCTGCATTCTGGGATAACTGGCTGCCCCAAGTCTACACAAGCAATCGATTATCTAGGATCGACCTGTTTTGACTTACTTTGCACGGCAACCAATCAAATGTTAGAGAAGCTGCATGGGCAGCGTTAACCCCGCCCCCTGAGTTTGATGGGTGAGGCTGACAGATAAAATTATTTCATGACGAGAGCCAGGCGTCAGGACTGCCAAAATGAAATAAATAAATATATCATTAAATAATTAATTAAATGTGTCAATAATTAATTAAATGTGTCAATAATTAATTAAAATGTGAAATACATAAATAATTAATTAAATGTGTCAATAATTAATTAATTAAATGTGTCAATAATTAATTAAAATGTGAAATACATAAATAATTAATTAAATGTGTCAATAATTAATTAATTACATGTGTCATAACTATTTATTTAATTAATTAATTCCAATTTTAATTAATTATTGACACATTTAATTAATTATTTAATGGTGTATTTAATTAATTCATTATGGCAGTCCTGGCGTTCCATAGTTGCAAGCATGAATACTGTATGTATCCTAATCTGAGTTGATGGGATTTAAAGAGATGAGACATAATCTATACAAAAACCAAAGCTAACAGTGTATTAGTCTGTCAGCTTCTGCATCCCCAGCCGCTCATTAAAAACATCGAGAATGTACAGTTGTTCTAATTGTTGTTGTGTTTTGTTTTGTGTTTTTTAAAAGGACTGAATGTAATATTAGGGACTACTTTCAGTAACAGATTAATACCATGGGTTTATATGAAAGATTGCTGTTGTCTGCTGATTTGTGGACTACTGTTCTGCAGACACATTTGACCATGGTCAGTGGTGATTGTGTTAACTTATTAGCCAAGGCTGTTTGGCATGTTCATTTGACAAACTGCACGAGTGTTCACACAGCTACATGCGACAGCTACAGAATAAAATTACTTCTCAGGCATCTGCTAGTGCCGCTAAGTGCATGTGCATGCCACGTTGTTGGCCATATTATTAAATTAAAAATATTGAACATGTAAAACACGGCCACACTGATAAAGATGTGGCACAGCAGATGGTTACATGTATTCAAAGCACACACTTAATAATGGAAACTATATGAATTAGTACAACGTAAAATGGCGAATCCCGTTAAAGGAAAGAAATCCAGACCCTGTACAGCTGTGATGATGCAGAGACAAAAGCAGTTTTATACTAGTCTGTAAGGACTGTGACCTGCTGTTCAAGTGAGCCTCAAGTGGTCATTAAAGGGAACTGCATTTATCTGCACTAAGCATTATCTTCATTTTTTTAGACCTGGATGCTTCCATTGAAAAGAGATTTGGTGGTCTAGTGAATATTTATACAGCCCGCTTTTCCAGTTTATAAAAAATCTTTAGTGACTACATTTCTCATTGTTTCTCAAAGGAAAACAAAACGGAAAAGTTGGTAAAAGTCAGTTTTCTAAGGTGAGCCTGACTCCATCATGTCAGTGTAGCTGAGTGACGCTCTTTCCTGTTTTGTTTCCGTCTCTCTCTGTAGTCCAAAGCAGCCTATGTGCTGTTCTACCAGCGCCAGGACACAGTGAAAGGCACCGGCTACTTTGCTCTCGACCGAGAGGAGGAGGAAGAGGAGGAGGAAGATGAAGAAGAGGAAGGGGAGGATGAGGAGGGCGAGGAGAGGAGGGAGAGAAAAACCGCCTTGTCCGCTCAGGGAGGCTTGTCTGCTGCCGCTGCCGCCGCTGTTCAAAGCGACGACGAGGACCCTAATGAGAACCAGTGCAGGAAGAACGACGAAGAGCAGGAAGACGAGGAGGAAGAGGAGGCAGCGGAACAGCCGCCCAATCGAGACGTCGCCATGAAAACCAACTGAGGGAAACGAGGACATGAATATATATAGAGAGAATGGGATCTTTCCATCCAAAGCCATACGGACACACGGCGTGACAGCGGGCGCCACTGGTCCCACCCAGCGGCTCGGACTTAGCTGCTCGACAGGAAGAACCACTGCGGAGACATCAGCTGTTGGGTCAGGGGGCTACAGGGGTACGCAACTCTAAGAAATCAGGGCCCTCCTCTGTGGTTGGATCACTGTGTGTGTTTGTGTGTGTGTGCGTGTGTGGCCACGTTCGTTTGTTTAGAATTTGCTCACTTGCTCTCTGAGAAGAGTCACTAAACAGCCGGGATCTTTGTTTTTTTTTTTGTTTTTTTTACAGCTTTGAATCTCAGTTTTATTATTTTTTTAAAGTACATATCTTTAAGAGGAATGCATTTTTGGCATATCATTTTAGCATCATCGTTTAGATTTTGTAAATATTTTAAACACTGAATTGTACCGAGTTTTCATGATGCGCTGAAACATTTTTGAACTTGCACAATCACCAACCATCCGCCCCGCTTTTCTTTCCTTTTTTTTTTTAAATTTTAAATGTATCGATGCCAGACATACTGCAACTTTGTGTCAGAGTTTTCTCACATACAGAGCTTAGGAAGCTGCCTTTAGAAAGCCAGTGCTGAGACGCCACTACACTAAGAAATAATGTTGAGAACTGACAGTCGTTGCTGTGTGGGTTTTTTTCTTTTTTTAAATAGCCATCCAGCCGAGCTAGCTCTGTCATGCTGCTGCGATCTTAGATTTTTACACATGATTAACATACTGGCATGAGCCTTGGAGAACTTAAGATCCTGCTTTTGCTCTGTCTATAGTCCTCTCTGTTTATAATTCTTCAGTAAAGCAGGACTGAGATATTGCGTGGCTAACTTTACAAAGAAAGCACACTGCATCTCTCCATATTTTAAATATTAGGAAATGCTCTTTTAGAAGTTTATATCCGGAAGTCAAACCTATATGTAGTGAAGTGGTGTTTAAGGAGTTAGCAGAGATTCTTTACTCCTCTTCACCCGCTCCTGAAGTTGTACTTCATTAGATGGTATTTAAAGCTTTATTGTGGCTACGTTCTTAAGATTTTAGGCACTTTGAGATTAGGGACATCGGTGATTTCATTGTCTCCTGTTTGAATCGCCTCGGCCTTAACTCTTAATCTCAGACCAGTCGCCTTTTCTTTGCACACGGCCGTCACACCATCTCTCGATATTATGCGAGCACTCGTCTATGAATGTCCATGTTACTTGCTTGATATCTCCCAGCCACGTCACACCAGTTTCTTTTAACCCACAAGAGGGCCAGAATGTATGCTGAATGAACCAGACCACATGTATGTGACTGATGCCTTTTAAGTCATCCTTTCTTTCTTTCACTTCTCCCCATGGCCCTTTCGAGTTTGAAAGGTGATGGAAATGGGTGTTCTTTGCATTTTATATTACCTGTATGAATTTCATGGGTATTAGCTGAATGCGTCCCTTTTTTGTGGTCCTGAGCTTTGAGGAGGAGAGAGGGAGACAAAACTTAAAAAAACAAAAACAAAAAAACATTTTGGGGTGAGTGTGCCTAAAAGGCCTTTCAGCTTCTCGGGATCATGATACAGTGAAAATATTTTGTGGCACATCGTTGGCAGGATATTCCTCCATCGACGTAACTCGCGGTAAAACTCTATTCTCCATGGTGGAGTGCGATGTTTTCTTTTCTACCTGCTCTTTCCATTGTAAACAGCATTAGCGGATCTGTTGTTGCCTCAGAATATTAGATGTGTAACATGCCTTTAAGAGCATCTCTGTGCTTCGACTTCAGGTGGCTTTACCGCCTCAGTGCTGCCTTGCTTTTTGGGCAACTCACCCCATCCTGAGTGAGATGTGATTGCTACTATAGGCTTATACAATACTGTACATAAGAGTTCACTCTGTGAGTGCACATTTGATAAAATTTATTTATTTATATGTAAGCATTTAATAATAAACAATATATTTAAAACCTTGGCAAGACGTGAAATGTCGGGGGTAACGTGGCTCGAGTCCACACATACACACTAGTTTGCAGAGTCTTGCCTGTGCTCTCGTCAGGGAGGGAATATTTTTTAAACAAAGGATGATTCTGTTTTGGGACTTTTTTTGTAAAGATAATCCAGACATCCTTGCATGATGATGTATGGGGTGAGGGTGGGGGTGGGGAGTTACCAGGTTTGGCTGCACTTGAGTTCACTTGGGTTTACATTTGAAATGTGCATGTGTATTTATACACAATCTTCAATAAAGTTGTGTAAAGCTTCCTGTGCTTCGGCCTGGTGGTTCACTTTCTTGACCAGCTTCCATAGCTGCCCCACATCTTTGACTGTATTATTTTATAAATAAGAACAATAATAAAATACAAATCTGTTTGTATCCTTTGCGTAACATAGTTGTCAAATTACCAGATACTTCAGATTCTGGACTGAAATGTATAAAATAACAGGTTTATTTATTCAATACTGTGATTGGTACACATTCTGTTTAGAATTTACATTTATATAGATATTTTACATAGAGATGTAAATGTGTATCACAAACACAATCCAACTCCTCTAAACGCATCGCTTTTTCCTACTTTGGGTTTTCTAAATACATTTTGAAATTATAATTAATGCAATGCTGCTACGCTTTGGATAAAAAAAAAATGGCATTTTAAAAATGTGCAGCATTGAAAGCTGCTCTGGTAGAATAAAAATATGAATCTGAATATTAGCACAACAGGTCGCCTTTAACATCTATGGTCAGGAAAGCATGCTCGGCTCACATCCCAGCAGTAAGTGATCTCACTGGCGTTCCCTAAAGAAGGTGAACATCGCTATGAGCCATATAAAGGAAGGCTGTCATGCTTCCCTTTGTTTGATCCTTTGCTCTCCATCTCCTAGTATGATCTGTGAGCAGGAACACTGTGTTCTCCCCGGTTCCTCCGGGTTATCCGGCCGCTTACAGCCAAGGCGGTTCTACCGAGAAGAGGCTCGTCCTTCTGACCAATAGGAGAGAGGAGGAGGATCGGCTGTGAGCAAAGCGCCTCACTCCGTCAGAGAAAAGAGAAACCCAAAGAGAAACGTGCTTTGCTTGTTAAGATTGGACGTTAGAACGCGCTGACATTAAAGGAGGCTATGAATGACAGGGATGGATAGTCTGAAATCTCTCTCACGAGCATAAAGTTTTCATTTTTCTGGCACTTCACATTTTTAATAGACGACGGCTACAGTCCGGCACATCTTTAAAAACGCCTTCGTCTGTGTTTTACCAGCTGGTGGCGCCCTCTGCCAGTGTGCCCTCTCCTGCTGGTGTTTGGTAAAGCAGTCAGAGGTGGACCTCTGCGTTTTCTCCAATCTCTGGTCGTGGCTACACCCGTCCTGACGTTCCCCGCGAATTTTATCCACGGCGCTCCGCCACATCCACTCATTTTATTTGATTTTTTTTAGTTGGGGGGAGGGGACGCGCACACTACCTGACGTGCTGTCGGAGGCAGAAAGGTTAGAGCAAAGCGGGTCTCCTGTTTGGATTCGTACGGCTTTCTGCCCTTTAAACCGCGCGGATGTGATGGCTGGACAACTTTGTGCTCACGGCGCGGAGACCGAAGCAGACAACAATAGGCTCTAATGCAGCCTGCTGCAATTCGGCTGCAAGATGAAGGTCCGCGTGAAGAGCCCGTGGATCGTTTGCGTTTTCTCAGATCCAACAAGTCCGGCAAGGTAAAAATTTAAACAGAATTACAGGAAGTGTTCTCACTTTTAGGTAATCTCTTTCTTTCAAATACCCCCCCCCCCCCCCCCAAAAAAAAATGTGTTGCTCTCAGAGCTAAAAAAATATATATTTTCGGGGGTAAATGGTTAGTATCGTAGTTTGTGGTGATTTGTGCCTGAATATGTTTTTATATAGCGTGCAGTCACCCATATCGTTCTAATTAAAACAAGATTTTAAAGCAGAATTTCGTGTTTCTCTCTCTCTCTCTCTCCTTTTTTTTTTTTTTTTTTAAACATGAATGGCACCGTGCCACTCCACGCGCTTCGCCGCCCTTACCTGCCACATTTTTCCCTCTCTATTTGCTCTTTTTCTTACCACCGAGGTCAACCGAGGAGAGCGTGTGTGCAGGAGATATGGGAAATGTACGGGAGGTGTTTTTTTCCCCTCCTTTCCTACTATGGGTGGGGTTTTGTCTCGCTTTATTGCGGCCCCGTTTTAGGCGTGCGCCATTTTCCGTGCGCTTTTACGCACGGGGACACCAATAAAACTGATAGTCTGATTAAATCTGGAACCAAGAGATTTTCCACAGAAAAGCGCATCCCTGGTGCCAAGTTCTGGCTGAGGTAGTAGTTTGTGCTGTTGGTCGGGTTGTCATATTACCCCTTGCGGAGATGACTGCGCAATCTACTGCCTTGCCGGCGCTGGTGACTTGCAACGAGGGAGCCAACCGGATCGACATAAAAGCCTAAACCCCACTTTACATCGTTCAGAAAAAGAAGTGATGGAATAAAGAAAAAGAAAACGCATGCTTTCAAGAAAATTCAAATACTTGTGTGTGATATAAATGTTAACATTTCTTGAAATAAAGTATTTTTTCCAAAGCTTGCATCACGTGCATTTGTGTATATCTGATTCCAAATCTTGTTATAATTAATGTTCTGCTTAAACATTCTTATTTCTCACGGGGGTGGGGTGTTAAAGCAAAGATGGAATTAAAGATGCCAGTCCCATTAAGTGTCTTAGCAAGCATTTATGGTAACCTAGTGCTGTACCATATTATAAATTGTGTTATAGCTCCAATGCAAAGTAGATATAGGGCCAATTTTGCCGATACCAGTGCTGATACTCGTACTCCCTTAAGAGAACATATAACCCCAATTCTTCATCAGCTTCACTGGTTGCCCATAGAAGCTAGGATAAACTTTAAAATTTTAGTTCTCACATTTAAGTGCATCCATAACCTTGCCCCTCCTTATCTGTGCGATCTGCTTCATATTACCACTGCTTCCTGCTCTCTCAGATCTTCATCTGCCATTCATCTTGTTCTTTCTGCTCGTCTTGTCACTATGGGGAACAGAGTGTTCAGTCGCACTGCTCCTCTGCTCTGGAATTCACTTCCTCCAGTCATAAGAAATATAGATTCCCTTCCCTTATTTAAGTCACAGCTTAAAGCATACTTGTTTAAACTGGCTTGCTCGCTTTAATACAGATCTTACATTTAAAAAAAAAAATTGTTTATTTTTTGTATTTTATAATAATCTACTGTTTTATTTATATCTTTCTTCTCTTTGTAAGGTGACCTTGGGTTTTAAAAAGGCGCTCTCAAATAAAATGTATTTCTGCTCTTCATGTATTTTAAAACATTTTTTTTTTTGGGGGGGGCAGCTTCTGTTTAAATGTGCTGTAGGCGCTAAATAAAATGGATGTGACAGTCAACGCAAAGAATTTTCATAGTGTGCGTTTGAGGTATTTTCTTTTATTATTGCCAAAAAAGTAATTTAATGAATTGGGCTACATACTAAACTTAGAGGATAGAAAAATAGTATCAATCTAATCCACCGATACCAGTGTTGGTATCGATACTGTGGCTATTTGGATCAGTCCGCCCATGTCTACAATTAAGGAGCATTCACTAAAGCAGGACAACCTTCAAGTGCAGCTGTCATCAACACACATCATCGACATTTCCTATTGTGGCAAATCAGAATGTGTGCTGTGAAGAGCAGGCTGTCCTCAGTTCCATGGGAGGAATTATGCACAAGTTGGCAAAAAATAAGGGGAGTGAGTTTTAAACACATCTGACTGATGCATGCTTTGAAATTGGTGTAGTGCTTGAACTCAATGTTTGAACTGTGAAACAGTATTTAGGGAGCTGTGTGAAAATTATTTTTAGGGGCTAGCTGTTTGGAACCCCCTTTATTTGACCTTACCTGTTCATTCACTGTGTGAAATGGTTGAAACTATTGAAACCCAGTTTTTTGATTGGCTGCCCCTATAAACAGAAGGTTAAATAGCAGGTGGGTGGGGCTTATTGTGGATGTCTGCTTAAACTGACACAGAGGGATGGCCAACAAAGAAAAATGAAACCAAGTGTTAAGAGCACTCTGCCTGACAAGGATTCAGTTCAATTCAGTTTTAGTCACATAGCATCAAATCACAACAGCAGTCTCTTCAAGGTGCTCTATATTGTAAGGTAAAGACCCTAAAATAATACATAGAAAACCATCAATCAAACGATCCCTTAACAGCAAGCACTTGGTGACAGTGGAAAGGAACTCCCACTTGACAGGAAGAAACCTCTGGCAGCCGTCTGCATTCATCAGCTTGTGGTGTTGGGAGTGAGATAGGACAAAATACACACTGTGTACGAGAGCTAGAGATGAACAATTATCTGTACATAGGCCGAGTTCATTAAATAAATTGTTAGCCCTGTTTTATATGCACATCCATCCCTGTGACAGTACATGTATGAGAGAACTTTAAAAAGAATATATTTTCTTTAATTTTTTTTTAACGAATGAAAGGATTTTTATGTATTTTAAAGGGTCACCTAGTGACATGCATTGTAAATTAGTTTAGAATGAAGCTGATGTGTGCCATTTGTTTTCACTTTTTTCACTTAGGCAGTCATCAAACATTGCCAATGGTGACAGTATTAAATAAACCACTTACCAGTATATGAATAGTGAGGTCATTCATCCATTTTTTTCCACATTTCCTTTGTGGTCACACAGGAAATCAGTTTGTTCTAATGGCCTTTACCCATATTTACCTCATCAACATTATGAATTGTGTCTGAATGATTGTGCACAATCATTGCACTTACGGTTCGCTGTAAAAATAAATAAATAAAACAAAAATGTCTCATCTTGTTTAGCGTTTCCGGCAAAATGTTTGACATTCAGTGAGTAGTCTGTATTTCCTCTAATGAATCCCTCCGCTGTCTGCTCTCAGAGCCAAACTAGTCCTTTAGTGTCCAGTTGACCGTGTTTGTTAGTTTCTCCCACAAGCAGAACCAAGGGAATATAAACAGCAACAACACTGATTAGCTCCTCTGGACTCTCTTTTGTTTCTTGCTCGTTGAGATTAATTTGAACTGAGAGTGCAAAGGTTTGGAAAACTATCGATTCTGTTCACATGAATGTTGAGCACAGCTCCATTTGACTCCTTTTCTGTCTTCTTTTTTTAGTGAGACAAACAACAACTTTAAATTGATCTTCAACATTTATTGTCTCTTTTTTTATTTCTGGAAAAGAAACACTGCAGGTAAACATCACCCCCCCCCCCCCCCAAAAGTCCAAATGTTGCACAAGGAAACATTAAAAATATTTCTTTTTGACCTCATAAGTTATTTTCACGTTATATAAAATGTGCAGTTCACATTCACAAACAGAGTTTGAGGGTAGCACAATGGTCACTTAAAACGGTTTCCCACTGGGCTTCAAAATTCCTCTTTGCTACAGAAAAAAGAAATCAGCTCTTTGCATCTTTCTAAAACCATTAGTAGTCTTAGGTAGAAAAAAACAACAGCAATGACAAGGTTCACAATACAGCAAATTCAGAAAGCAAGACCTACAGTTGACTGAAGGGACTAAGCTGATCAAAAGCTTCCTGTACACACCAATGCTCTCCCACATATTTACAAATGCAGTGGAACCAAGACCATCACAGAGCACTTCCTGTCTTTAGAAAACCACTCTCAACAGGTCGTTATCGACACATGACAATTGAACCTGAGTTTGATGTGCAGTAGTTGGGTGGCACAATAGGATGAGAAAAATAAAATATATACTCATGTTTCCACATTCGTTTAAGAGAAAAAGGCTTAATGACAATAATAAAGAGCCTAAAGCACAGGTAGAAGGATGAACATTCAAAACACATATCGATGCATACGTCAGATGCTGAAGATCTGGTAGCATCAAAAACATTTACATGGAAAAGTAAAGTATGAAGGGAAAATAACCACTTATTAGAAAAGTTTTTCATTAATTAACAAATGCTAAACACCTAACCGAAGGAAAATATTCCAATACATTATTTAACACTGGAATATTTCGTTAATGGAATATATAAGAGGGGAAAATGCACCATGCAAAGTTCAGGTAAACATCAATGACTGCTTCTTGGAGGAAAAGGTAGATTATTGTTGTCAGCTGCAAACACTGTGCAAGATAGCATGACAAATAGCATGTGTACATGTATGGTGACACAAAATAATTTTGAGTAATTTGCATGTATGTAGTCTTAGGAAGAATGAAGTGCGATGTTTCAATACTACACTCAGTTCCTACGAGTAAATCTAAACGATACAGCTAGGAGACTATTAGCTTAACTTAGCTTAGTGTAGCATAGAAACAGCTAGCCCAGAAATTGACGTGTAAAGACAGACCTCAACTTTTTAATATGCAAAAAAAAGAACACAGCAAAATTGGAATTTTTATACTCTGACTTTTTTACAGATCAAAATAATAATATATAGTATCAGTAAAGATCAGCAGTATTTGATTTTCTAGTCTCAGTGCTAAATTAAGCTAGATAGCTGCTAGCTGTAGTTTCATATGCACCATACACACAGGAATAACCAATATTCTTCTCATCCAGCTCAATTATCTGACATCATTCAGGACATTACTTATTAACAATTGACTTCTTTATAGTTGTCACCCTCTTATTACATATTCCAACTTTGCAGTCAACTTTTAAATACACCGGTTTAATTCCAAAACCCCATACATCAACTATGGTGATGTTTAATTTTTCAAAACACATTTTTCTTCTAAAACATATTTGTTTGCTCGCCTCAACAGCTTGGAGTGAAACGTGTCAGTTTTTTCCACCACTTCCCCCCCCCCTATCTGCAAGTCAAAATTTCATCAAAATTATTCTAAATTTCAAGTTATGTATCTCAAAATTTCAATTTTCTACATACAAATAAAAATTTGGAGATTAAAAAGTTTCTGAAGCACAAACTACTTCATATCTTCTGCAACTTCCTAAAACTAAAACTAAAAAATATGAAACAAATATGGAAAAAAGAGAAAATGATTTGGTTTCATGTATAGCCATTGGTATAGTTTCATCTTGTTCCCTTTCTTTGTGGCTGCTCTCATCCTTTGGGTCTTATGCCAAATGTCTGGAATAATATATAATCAATAATATATGCATGATCGTTGCACATTAACAAATAACATTATCACCAGTTCTCATTCAGTCTATATAAATTCAACAATAATTCAAACCATTGCACCATTACTCACAATCCCAGGCCTACATTATGCTACTGCATGCACTGACACACAGTCCACTACATCCACTCACGGTAACACATTTTACCCAAACCCGTCCCCCTGAAGGCAACATCATCTGTATTCTGATGAAGCACCTAAAGCAAGAAACATGCAAAAACAAAACAATAAAACAAAAGCTTTCAGATTCAACCTTGATTGTACTTCATGATTTTTCTTTTTAAAACTACAGCTATGAATTATATCAATCCTCCCTGCTGCAGGGAATATTTGCTTCTTCATCGTACCATGGGTCTTCAGTGAGTTATATGGGTTGGCCTAAAGTGCAAATACACTGGTGTACAAGTCATTTAATCTCACGTTAAGACAGTTATTTATAACTTCAAGAGAATTGCCAAACCAAATCCCAAATTTAAAAATGTAAGGATTTTAAATTATATTAAAAAATATTTATTTTCCAAATCAGTAGATAGAAACCACTTATGACTTATGGCTTAGCCACGCTAGAGTAAAAATAGGACCGCAACCTCACTGCAACTAGGAGAGAAAAAAAAAAGATGGATAGTAGCCTGGTAAGAAGTTGCGGCAACCAATTGACCACTCAGAGGCAAGCACCATAGAGGTAAACCTGCTATGTTATTTTGCAGTTACATCGCTGTCCTGCAGCAACTGCACCGCTATTTATGGAGGTTTTCTGAATGTAAGTAGTTCATGTAAATGTTGCATGTTGACAGCAACAAATTTGCAACAGGTTTTTATCAATGACTGCACACAAAATTCCCAACTTGCACCAATTCAATCTGATGGCAGACTGAACACTTCTTATTAGTGGTTCATCACTATCTTGATGATTCAAAGTCAATAAAACAGCTGATTGCTAGCGGTCACAGATGTTGTCCCCATCCTCAGAGCAACAATTTTAAAGGTAACAAGATCATTAACTTATTACATAGGGTCACAATCAGTTTGGTTGTGCCACGGTCCCCACCCAAAATATTTCTTATCTTTCGTTAAGCTGAACTATGATTTTAGCTTCATATTTAATTGATAGAGAATAGCTAGAACAACAAAAGCCTAAATATCTAAGAATATAATTAAAATAAAATAATTTAATAAAATGTTTAGTAGAACATGGCGACTTGTTACTGGATTAAATGACTTGTCACAGTGAACTTTTTTTTGCTGTGCAGATGTGTTTGTTTGTTCATAAACCACATCAGTCCTTCTGTCTCAACTTTCGATTGATAAAGGCTGAGATCCTTTAATGACTTTTTGGGAAATGAGGATAACCTCTTGTTCTGTGCCCATATCGACACTTCTTTAATTTCTTCGGCAAACTTGAAACAGTTCTTCAGCAAGTGAGTCCTTTAAAGCCACACTGTGGCAAAACAGAAAATGCAGCTGACATGTCAGCTTGGTCCATTTTCACAAGACAAAGGAGGTATTCTTTTTTTTTTAAAAATATATATAAACAAGTTAAATATACAATAGCCTACAAGAGAAGGAAGGATCAACTAAAGAAAGGGGAATAGTAGGAGGAGGAGCCCAGAATTGTTTAGCACAAGAGGAGGGAGGGAAAGAGCGAGAAAGCTCTTCTTCACTTCAGAAAAGCATTTGCTTATTTGAGTTTTGCCAGGCAAATTATTTCTTGACATTGTTTATTCATGACATGATTTAGTGACTTAAAATTATCTACGGTTTAAGCTTTCACGACTGTGGAGTCTTAATAAACTAACATGGCGATGCTGACTGTAGTTCCCCTGAGCTGATTAATCCTGAACTCCCGTAGAGAAATGAAGCACCAACAAATTAATGTGCCACCTTCTTCTAAGGAAGCAAATAAATAAGAAAACTAAAAGGGGGACTCTGAGTTCAGGACTAATCAATCCTGCTGAGTCTACAGGCCTTTCTCATCACTGAACCATAGCATCGGTGGAATGCTCCTCAGGGCTGGCGGTTGCCGTACATGAGAGGTATGATGAAGACTGAGATGTCGTCTCCGGAGCCCAGGCGCTCATTGGTGATCCTCCAGCCTCTGTCTCTCAGAACACCTCGTGCTCGCATCACCAAATCCTGTGCTGCCATTGTGTACCTGGCCAATAGAAGACACAGCAATGAAGCCCTTGCTTTAATATTGTGATACGCTGTAGCTCATTTAATTTAATGGCACTCTCTTGAAACAAACTCTATAGTCTAACAGCGCATGGTGCTGAAAAGAAGGATGTAATTCTGAATAAAATACACAACACAGAGGCACAATTTACAAAATTCCTATTTATTTATGTAGCAAAAACGAAATAACTAGACAAAGGAAATAAAACAAAGGAAAGTTCCAACCTGTGTAAGTCGTCAGGGTCGCAGTTAGCTAGAAAGGTGGTGACGGCTTCAGCCACCTCCTGGTTGGAAAGGACATCCCAGAGGCCATCAGTTCCCATCACAAGCACATCATCAGCTCCGTGTTCGTAATGCATCAGGTTATACACCTTCACCTGCATGATAAACAACAAAAGGGCCATCAGTTCAACTCAACTGATCCCTTTTATCGGTAGTAATATGGATGTTTTTTAAAGCTCATCATAGCAAAGAGAAAGCTCTACCGAGGGTATCAAATGACCTTTTTAATAGGTTTTACGCAATCATTCCATTCTTCTGCATTGCATAAAAAAGGGGGGTTGGTTCTAAGGGAAGTGCTCTAGATCTTTAACATTCATACATTTCAAATTCAGTGTTCCCCACGGCAACATTTCACTGTTACCGATTTTAGTTGTGGTGTTCCTCAAGGCTCGATCCTTGGTCCATTGTTAATTGCAGTTTGCGTTTTCTCACATGGACTGTTCTAACCTACATTTTCTTAAGTTATACTTTTCTTTTTAGTCCAGTGACCCCAAGACTGCTTTTATACTCTTAGTCCTAAAGCATGGAAGAAAAGCCTGATGTTGCCAGCTCAATAGTGGAGTTGGTTCATGACCAAATCCATTAAGTAATTGTAAGTGTTCTGATGCTTTTATAATAAATAAATGGATTTTAATACAATCCAAAATGACATTGTTTCTTTCATCCATTGTACATAAGGCCATACAGGAAATTATTTGCTCCCGCTTTGATGACTGTTAGCTACAGCTAGCTATACATACTGTACATATCACTCTGCTATGTCCAAAATCACATTGGCCAAGTATTATTTTTCACATTATTTTAAAACTCTGCTCATCAGTTAGCATTGAATAGCCCCGTACCATAAGACCCATGACCCCTTCATGTTACACCGGCGCTCTCTGAGATGCTTGAATGGTCGATATCCATAGCTGTCAGCTCGTAAGATCAAGTGACCAGACTTGCATCATCTGGCAACATCTTAGGTCTTTTATTGAGATTCTTTTAAAAATATTTAGCTGTGGTTTCTCATTGTTCTTTTTTTTTTAAATAAAAAAAAAAAGTAGTTCTTTTGTTTGCATTTTTTATTTTTGTGAAGCAATTTGGGGCTTTGCTAATAGCAATTTATAGATGCCTTATTATACAGAAACTTATAGTACTCAGTACCCCCAACCACCACCCTGTTTGAATCGACTGCCTGGTCTGACTGCACACATCAACCTTTGTTGTTACTTTGCTCTTGTGTTCACTGCTGAAACACAGGATTGCTTCACCCTCCTGCCTTATTCACTACTCATTTCAAATTGACGTGAAAAACATAAAAAAGAATAGAGGAATAATCTGCACTGCTGGATCTCATCACTGTGGCTTTAAAGTGCAGAAAATATTCAACTATTTTCTAGAATCATTTATGTATTCATCAGCAGGAAAAAAAAAGCAGAAAAACCCCCCACGAAATGAGTCAGAGTAAACCATTAATTTCCATCTGCCCTGTAATTCAAAATAATACACTACACATCCATTAATAAAGAAGAGATTCTATTATCATCTTTTTGAAAATCTTGCTTGTAGTTTTTTCCCCTTTCCAGTTTTGCTAATTGGCTTTTACACATTTATGTAATTACAAAACAGTGAAACAAAACTGCAATTTTAATTAAGGCTGGTATACTATGACTACGACAGATGAAATGATGAAATCTTTTCTGTCCAACACTTTACACACAATGACGCCTGACGCTTCTACGACTTAATGAATGTAATGCCGTTTCTTGCTTTACAGAGAACATCTCGAGATACCCCTGAGAGGCTTTGTGGAGAGGTGAGAGAGTCGTGAGGGAGAGATCCAGACAGAGGCTCTGAGTGCTGAGAGGAGTTAAGACTTCCATGTGAACCTGGTATGAACCCCGGGAATTAATGAATTAAAGATCAAGCAGAGCGCTCGGGGAGGAAAAATGCAAAACTCTATAAGACAAACTGCATCAGGAGATGAAAGCGGTTTGAAACCAGCACCAGACAGACAGGTGAGCTCAAGTTCTCCAGCAGCAGAGGACTTTTTTTTTCCAGACAGAGAAGCAGAAAATTGCATCTCTAGTGACTGTAGTGCAGATATGACCGAGGCAGAAGTAGGTTAAGCCAACTGACTGACTTATTCCATCTGCACTAACTTATATTTCGTTTCATGACTCCTCCTGAGTTTTTCATGCACATACATGGAAAAACCAAAAGACAACTGACGTGGCATCTAAAATATTGTAAATAGCATTAAATGAAGGAGATGGGGTGCGATGTGCTTTGCAGAGACAGTAGTTGCTGCATGCAGGACCATTTGTTAGAGTATGCATAAAAGACTACCAGCTATCAAGTTCATATAGGCTGGCACTGATCAGCTGATTTGCCAGGACTGCAGGCAGAGTTTATATAATTACAGTGCAGGATGCAGATTATGCTTTTTATTCTTTCAGTATCCGCCTGGACAAAAGCCACATGCTATATGTCAGACTTGTTTGCAAGAAGCTGTAAAAAGCTAATTTACAAAGCTGACTTCATAAATCCTTATAGTCTTCATAAATCCAAGATGAAGATGAAAACATAAAAACCACTCAAAATGTTGTTGTTTTTTTATTTTACTCTGACATGGGCAATTCACACATTGCCATATGCTTTCACAGATTTTCTGCCAGCAGCTTCAATAGTTCAAGAAATTGAAATGATCGCAAGGAGGAGGAACCGGTGAAGAGAAACTGAAGATTAGTCATGTACAGAGGAACAACAGCAGTTTACATGAAATTACATACCATTACAGGGGTGGCTATAGGTGGAAATTTCTTTTTTACTTTTTTTAAATCATCAAGCGTGAAGTGTTCCTTTCATTGTTTATTTATTTTTATTGTTTTTTAGCTTGAAAATTGAACGTGAATTATTAAATATGTTTTCACTTTTTAAAAACTGCATTTCAAAAAATAAATACATAAATAAAGGAACACTTCACGCTTGATGAGCCAATCATAGCAGTTCCCTGCACTGTGCAGCGTGACTTTTACTGGATGTAATAAAACTATGTTAAAAAAACCCCAGCTAAACAGCCGATAATAGGCCGTCTAAAAAGTCTCGGACAGCAGAAGGCGAAGAGCTGGCTCATCCTCTGATGTTTGGAAACTAAGAACAAATCACATGCTAAGAGCCTTGCAAAGTTGTGTCTACACCACAAATCAGCCGCCTGAAAACACACCGCAGACGGCAGTATAATTATTGCACTAAGTTCCAGAAAAACAACGCAATGGCTGCTAATCCAACGTCTGCTCAGATGTCCACGAAAGCGTTTCCACCCACCTCACAGAGACACACTGAAAGCCCCAAAGCAGTCAAATTCTGTTTGACCAAAGATAAGCATCCACCAAACACGGTGAGTAGCGAATGCTCAAGATAATAATTAACACACTGGTGAAAATACGTGTTATCCCCTTGAAGAATTTTTTTCCCCAAACTGGCAAAATGTACCTGTGTGCAAAGCGTTGCAGGGAAAAGAGAGCTGTCGAGCACTTCCTCACAGCTGCAATGATTGGAGGGAAAGGCTTTGTATTTTGCTTCTAAAAGATGAAACGCTTTATCTGTCTACAAAGATTAATTAAGAGGAATGTAGCAAAATATAAAGGTGAAAGCAACGCTCTGTTTTCATTTTGCGTTACGTCTTAGTGTGTCAGCAGGTCACTTTACCTCAGGGCAACAGGACAGGAACGGCTTGATGAAGATGTTGGAGTCATGAACTTTGAGGTCGTGGTCACCGAGTCCGCGGGTCACACCGATGGTGGCCAACACCCGCGCCTGGAAAACAAACTGGTTAGGGTTTTTAAAAAAATTTTTTTTAAAGCATTTAGCATCTCAGCCGGAGACAAAAGTTCTCTTTAGAAGAGGATCCGGCATAAAACTTCCACATCAATCATGTGGAGCTACCCGCCTCGGTGACCCGTTGTGGCGAGAGAGCAGCCGAAAGCATCTTCTCCCAGACACTGACATAAACATGGCTTCGCAACAAAGTTAATGCATAAGTTCAAGAAGTAAGATCTGTAATCACTCATCTGCCTGCTAGAATTTTTTTTTACATCACTTCCTCTTTCCCACGCTGTCAGAACTCAGTGCTGACATCATTACTCTCATCCAGCCATTTTTCAATCAGCCTTTAAATCTCAGTGCTCTTCTGTCATTCCACCTTTCAGACTCGCATTTGTGCAACCCGCCTCCTCCCCATCCATCTCTCCCCGGCATCTCTGAGCCATAACCCAAGTCTCCATCTTCACCAGCACCAGCATAAACACAATGGGGGGGTCCTGTCCTAATTCCTGTCATTGCTGGGTCTCCGTTCTGCTGCTGCTGGTTTATTCGGGTCTAATCGCCAAAACGCTTTTATTCAAATTCTGTATCTCAATAAATCATGTTCACCCCCAAAATGATGTCTCCTTACTGAACCGAGTGACAGGAATCACATAAACATATGCTAACACCATTTTGGGCGAGTGAATCTGGGAACATTCAATGACAGTCTGCGCTTTTATAATACATCATTTACATCCACATACATTTTTTTATTATATATCAACATATTAACAGCTGATATTTCAGATGCAAAAAACAAATTCAACAAAGTTTTCAGGAATAAAAATTATGAAGCTGTATTGTTTGGTTGTGTAGTCTTTTTGTTGCTTTGTTTGCAGCATATTAAAGGGCAATGTGTATCTGAAGGAGGAAAGGGCTGGCCAATGAGACAGGAGGTACTTGCTTTGTACACAGCCAGACAAAAATCCATCTGTGCCCTTAAGAATTCATCCTGCTGCTGCCATCTATCATCAGTGCTGCGTATCAGCATCATCAATCATCAGTAATGACGAGCGAGTCGGTTTGAAATTTTCACCCTGCTGTTAACGTGCTTTTTGAGGGGCTGGCAGGCTGGTGATAGACGAGTGCGATAAAGCTGTCGTTTTTTTTGGATGAATGGGCAAACGTACTGAAAAAAAAAAAAAGAAGCATCTGGGGCAGAATTTCTCTGTAAAACTACTGCTTTGCACGATGATGACATTATCAGGCAGCGGCACAACAAACAGCTTCAAAATGGATTTGTTAAATACACGCTGGCCAAACAGCGGAAGGATATTTACGGCAAAAGCAACAGTGTCAAAAGTGCACAGAGACTAAACTAGTCTTTCAGTTATCGCATTCTTGTGCAACTGCCTTCCTCTCTCTCATTCCTGTGACGACGCTTTGTTGTGACCGCTCTTTGAATTCAGCACCCATTCACTACTTCAGACGGACGACACTGTGTGTGTGTGTGTGTGTGTGTGTGTGTGTGTGTGTGTGTGTGTGTGTGTGTGTGTGTGTGTGTGTGTGTGTGTGTGTGTGGGGTCGTCAGAAGATGCTTTCCTTTCTGGAGCTTCGCGTTACATCTCTCTCTGCATCAAATGGAATTGATTGAAAATATGAAACAAACGGACGTGACTGAGAATTTAAAGGCATTTTTCCCCCTTTCTCCGCTGCAGTTTATTTGGTGGAGTATTTTCAGTCTCTCCTTCTCTCCTCTCCCCTGCTATCCCAGCGGGGATTAACTTCGCTTCTCAGAGAGACGACTGTCATCTCCCGAGTGGTGTGTGTCTGGCTGAATGTCTGTGTGTGTCTTAGATATAGGGTTGCCGCTGGAGTGAAATAGATGGACCGTCTCCCCTCTCTTCTAAGTGAGGGTGCGCACTGACACACGCGCATGCACTCACTTCAGAGAGTTCGCCCACTTTTTGGGAGGCTGGCAGGCTTGTAGAGTGTGTGTGTGTGTGTGTGTGTGTGAGACAGACTGACAATTTTGGAGCGAGTGATTTTTTCTCTGCACTTCTGAATTCTACAGTACAAACCACACAAGGGTTGGTGAAGACACACAAACTCAGTAAAACTTGCACTGACACACACACACACACTTACCTTTTTCCTTTCACCGTATATAAGAGGAAACTTGAGATCCTCATCCTCGATCGTCTTGTAAGCCCTGTGCATGAGAAAAGAAATGCAGATCAAGGCAATGAATTTTTCCCTTTTCCACCCCTTTTCTTTCATAGGCGCACTTTTTAAAGCGTGTATATGTTAATTATGTTTGACAGACACACATGAAAAGCATGTGTACTTTCAGAAAGGGAAAAAAAAAAAGAGGGGCTCAGGGGTCTTATTTCTTCCTTATCTTAAATGCCATCTTGGTGTCTCGGTAGTTTATGGTGAATATTTTGCTCTACAGCAGATCCACAATAAACAGGTTCTACAACCTCTTCCCTAACATGCGGTACACTGAGTTACAGATTGACGCCAGGGACTGTAACGCAGATACTTCTACATCAAACAGTGGTCCAGTCAAACCTCATATAATCCAGGAAATATAAATCACACCACTTAGTGTGCAATAGTTTCAACAATTGCCCCTTAAGCCATTTATACGTCGATTCTATTCACGGTGAACACAATGGCAAAAAATGTCCCCCTAACATAAGCAGATTTATGTGTGATGGCTGGTCACCTCTAAATGGCAATTCGGAAGTTGATGTTTCAGATGTGCAAAAAAAGTTCACAGATAAATGTCATTTAAGACATTTGTTGCTTTGGTTTCAGCGCGTTTTGGGATTTTTATGGATGAAAGGTGTGATCAGTGAGTCTGGAGGAACTGCTTTGTACACAGCCAGACCAAAAAGAAAAAAACAACAGTCTGTACTTTGAACACTTCGTCCTGCTGCAGGTGTCATCCATCACCAGCAATGACGTGTATCAGCATCATCGATCATCCGTAATGACGAGTAAGTCAGTTTGAAATTTTCACACTGCTGTTAACGTGCTTTTAGAGGGCACTGTACATAAGTTGGGTGGACGGACAGAAACCCAAATGGAAATTGGAAGTCAATTTCTTCTACAGCAGTGACAGCTAACATTTTAGCCACACACCAATACTTCAGTTGTTGCCTCCGGGTGGCAGTTTAAGAGGTACGGCTATTTACTGTTCTACTTTTATAAAACCGAAGCACCTGATGGACAAAGATTTGAAAGAATCATCAATGCTACCTCTTACCTGATAAATGACTTTATCTATTCAACTCCCAACCTCTCAAATAACTAGTAGCCACAGATCAAGGTAACTTTAACTACACACAAACAATAATTTTGGAAACTCTATATTTTACTTTTGTCTCTAATCAAATGTTAATTTATGATTGTCCCATTTCTTACTGTAGTAATAACTTGTGTCTAAGGACGAACACACAGGTTAGCAACAAAGTGAATCACACACTTTTAGGTTTTTGATTTTGCTTGCATGTCAACGCCAGAGTGACTTTCTAGGGCGTAATAACAAGTGTTTTCTGAGCTGAATATTTTAGCAAGAAAGCTAGAGGGAGGGAATCTCAGGATCCGCAATGAAGCAACAAAAATAAGTTCAGAAGTGCATAAAGTGGGTGGGGGGAGAGATCTGAAAAACGAACTTAGAAATGGAGCTTTGATGTCAGACTCAAAGACTCCCTGGCTGACGCTGATGTACTTAAACTGGCTAGATTAGGTTTGGCGTCACCAGTCAGTGGAGAATATCAACAACTTCAAACAGCTTTATTATCTGAGTAAGGGTTTGCTCTGTCTGTCAGTCCATGTCTCTTTCTGCCCATCTGTCCGTCTGTCTCAAAAGTGAGTGATGTACTTTACCCGACCCACAGGCAAGGCTCTCTTTCTGTCATCTCTTCTGTCATCTCTACCTCTACATCGTCTTCATCCATCAGCGGCCCTCCTGCCCGTGCGTGTCAAACTTAACACGGACAGACAAATGCAAAATAAAGATTACTCTAATTTTTTTTCTCCCACCATTTTACGTTGAAAGTGAGGGAACTTCTGAATGACAATTCTCATTCTCAGTACTGAAAATTCACTGCTTGGAGTAAACAAGCCATAAACTACTTCAGCTTTATTCTCCAGCTGACTCAATTTGCGACTATCAGCAAATTATGATGAAATGAACCTAATAGAAAGCTGAGATCTGCAGTCCTGTGAAAAACTACGTACACCCCATGATTTAATAACTTGTAGAGAAACTCTTACTAGCTATAACGCGGTTCACCTTTCGCGGCCTCGCTGTTTTGCGGATTTTTATTGTGCAATTTTCCATGTGTGTGTGTGTTTTTTTTTTTTTTTTAAAAGCGCATTGTGTTCTGCGTGCTGATTGGCTGTAGACCATTGTCAATCAATCTTGTGCCGTGTCTCCTGTACAGTACAGAATGCGTTCAGCTTGTCAAATTTACATAAATCTTGGATCGCTAGCAGTGTGACTCTGCTGTACTGTATGTTTGTACGTTTTCTCCCCAACAAACACAACAATGTCGACGAAATATTTTACCCGCAGGTGCCTTTGGTTTCATTCTATAATACTGGACTTATTTTTCTATAAGGGTTGAACTTTGAGAGTGTTTAAACAAGAGAGAAACGTGTGAACATGTTCATGCCTGTCTGAGAAAAGTGTATAAAGTGTGTAGTGAGGGGTTTTACAGCCTGACAACATCTATAATAACTATAAAAAGTTGGGTACTTCGCAGATTTCACCTATCGCTGGTTATTTTTGGAACATAATTGCCGCGATAAACGAGGGACCACTGTACCTGGATTTTCTTTTTTCCACTGCAGTGAGTTTCTCATTTTCAGTGGACAGATGAGCTGTTATTTTTGTCTACAGACCAGTTAATGTTTGAGAATTCTTACTTAAAGAAAGGTTACTCATACAAAACATGCCACGATTTTTTTATATTTCTAGATTAGATGAATAGCGTAATTTCAAAAGTGTCCACTAGTGGTGATGAATCCATACGGAAATATTGCTTCAGGCTGATCCCCTCTTTCCACCATCTTTCAGATCGTTGGGTTTTACCGCTTTTAACTACAATGGTCTGGTTGACCAAAAATACTTTAATCAATACCATTAAAAGCCACATTAAACAATCCTCTTCAGCAAAAAGCATTTAATAAACCTAGCATACACCAGCTAGGTTAGTAGCAGCTGCTGAACATCAGGCAAACATGAGATGACTGGCAAAATGCCCCCAAAAAGCTTCAAGATGGCAGTCCAAAAAGCAATAAGCATCATCACTGTGACTAAGTCCATTTTTAATATACAGTCTATGCCCCAAACCAATACCAATCACACCATGATGCTTGTCCATTGTAGTTTGGAATCTGCAACAAAATGTTTCTATTAAATCTGCACCAGTTCCAGAAATGTTCAAATGTTTCCTCCTTCTACTGAAATATGGACAAATACAACAAATGACTCCAAACAGTTTCCTTTCTCCGATGTGAAGAGAAAGTCGGCGCTACATCCTGGCTGGCACATCTCTGCTTTCGAGGGGCAGTGTCACAGTGAAATATACATCACACAATAGGAACAGTACTGCATGTGCCTGTGTGTCGGGGAGAGGGAGCGATTGTGTCAGTAAAAGCACACCTCATTACTGGCTTCCACTGCAGCCACAGTCAAACAGCATGGTGCCTTGCTAACCCACATAACAACGCACATACAGGACCATCTCTGCTGTATCATTATATCGAATCAGGTTAGGCTTCTCCCTCATTAGCTCTCTGCTGGTCTCCTCAGCTCCCACCGGATGCCATATTATGAGCAAGAGTAAAAGAGGCAGGAGCAGAGACTTTTCCCCCCATCATAACTCCATCTATTAAGAATGCAGCGGGAGAGGGTTGAGGTCTGCCAGACCCCGAAAATTAGCAGTTTTCATTCCACGTTATAAATTGAATGGCATCGTACACGGTAACGCAGCCTGCTTTAGGGATGTGGGAGTCTGCCGTCGTTAAGTGCTTCACGACACCCGTGTGTGAAATGTTAAATGGGAAAAACGCACCATCCGTTCATGGTGAAGTCTCTGTAGAGCATCCTCTTGCCCACCTCCTTCCTCTGAACTCTCCGGGGGAACTCCAGGTGCGTGAACTCATTTCCTAACAGGTGAGGCTGCATGAAACCCTGGAGGACAGACAGTAATTTCGAGTCATTATGTGGCAGATGTGCGGAGCATCCTTACCCATCACTGTAGGTTTTTTTGCCCAATTTTAAGTGTTGAAACAAACACTATTTGAAATTTAATTATTAAAGAACTGCGAGAAGCTGAAAGAGAATCTTCTCAGTGTTCTGACGCACAAACTGTGTGATGACATCAGTGTCATTTACACTTAAATTTGCTCTAATATGCTCATTACCAGCGCCATATTTTTTTATTCAAGGACTCTACTAGACTAACTTTGAAAGACTCAAAAATCAAAATAATCCCAGTTCTAAGTCCCTCCCCTTTAAGCAAACTTTCTTCTCATTGGTTGCCCCTCATGAACAGAAGATTTAAACACACCTCAGATGGCCATGTTAATAATATCCACAGCCAACAGCTGAAAAAAACCTGCTTGAAACCAAACATTTAGAGCAGCTTGAAGCCTTGAAGCAACTCGAACTACTTACTTTTAACTTTAGATTTGTTATATACGAGTCTTTAACACTTTACTAGTATATTTATGAAAAAAATAAAAAAAGTATCTATAAAAAAAACACTTCCTTAGGATCTCAAGTTATTTGTACAGAGTTGAAGCAAACAGGCTTGAACATAGGATTCACATAACATATAAATTAATGTTAAGTTTATATCAGGTTAAGTTAGCTAAACAGAATTATTTAATTCCACAAAAATTGCCAAGTCAAATATTTGTATCTAATTTTTTTAGGTTCTCTTTACTTATTATGCTATGGGTCATATTTATTATAAAAATTGGATAAAAATGTATATTTGGTATACGTAGTACCACTGCATGTACAGTGGGGTCCATAATTTGTCAGAAAAAGACAAAGTTTTTTTTATTTGTTTTTTTTATGTGTTGCCTCTGTACACAAACACAGTGAATTTTAAATCATAGATCATTTTAAGTAATAAATCTTTTTATTTATTTATTCATAGCTGTTATTACTGCAATTTGAAATCTGAGCCCCAAATAGATGTCATAGATGCTGAAAGGCTGAAACATCAAAATAAATCTATCGGAGGGACCGCCAGAACTTTAGGGGACAAATCAACAATCTGGTTCATTCTTATAAAGAAGGAAAACACTGGCCAGCTCAGCAATACCACAGAAGTCAACTAAAATGAATTATTTACATGGTTAAGAAGAACAATGTCACAATATTTAACAAAGTCATGAGGGAGGCGTAACTTCGTCGAGGTCTACAATCAACAGACGCCTTCATGAATGCAAATACAGAGGCTTTACAACATGGTGCAAACTACTGGTTACTCTCAACAGGTACACTGTTAGACTTGGCAGAGAACATCAAAGAGAACAATTATGAAAAAGAATCTTTGGATAAATGAAACCAAGATGAACCTGTAGGAGAAGTAAAGGAAGCGCTGACGATCTGAAGTGTATGACAGAAGCAGCAGGATGAATTCTGAAGTGTACAGGGCCTCACTCTCTGCTCGTTCAACCCAATAAAGCAAGCTTTTAAGTTATTAACACAAAAGTGAAGACAGAAAGAGCCACAAACAAGGAGCAGCTGAAGGCCTAGCGGAGCATCTCAGGGGAGGAAACAACATGTGGTGACGTGAAGTTGTTGAGTTGAGGCAGTCGTTGAATTGTTGAATTAGAGCTGGAAATCTGCACTTGACTCACATCTTGATTGATTTAAAATCCTGTGCTAGTGTACAGAGGCAGAATTACAATTATCTCGGTCTAACAAATTATAGATCCAACTGTGCGTTCATCAATATTCAGATTTCATTATAGAAATATGAGTGAATGTTAAGCACCACTGCACTTCCAAAGAAATTATAAACACTTGTTGTGTTTCTTAGGAAAAGTGAAAGGCGGAGAGTTTCCTTACCAGGAACTGGAGTCGCTGTCGTTCTGACTCTGGTGTGAACTCTGTCGACATGGGAATGATCTCATTGTTTCTAATAATGATAGCCCTGCGCACACAAAGACATATAAAGTGTTGGAAAACATTATCGATCATTCAAATGACGTGTTTTGTTTTTTTTCAAACTTCAAGGGCAAAACATAAGCACAGGTACCTGCTGTCACCTGCGTTCCCAACAAATAGCTTTCCTAGGAGGTAAACCACAGTGAGAGCCGTGCATCCTCCTGTGATGTTAAAAACTTGCTTCTCCCTCTCGATCTGGGCGTCCTAGCAGAGGTAAGGACAAGAGACGGAGACTTTAAAGGAGCATCGTGCGAGAAGACAATCGGTAAGACCTTCGAAAACACTCCCACGACCGCCCACATGACAAAGATTTAGGAAACGCCAAACAAGTTAAGCTTTTGCATGGCTTGGTCCTCATGTGGGCAGAAGGAGAGTTTACATACACTACACAGAGTAAGACTTTATTCACAAACACAAGAACCACGAGAGGGAGAAATACACAAGCAAACAGCGAGCAAGAGGAAACCTCGTCAACTTCTCAGAAAGGCGAACAAAGTGTGGGCATCGAATGAGACTATCGATTGGTTTAACCTGCACCTCAAGTCGATGTTGTGTCAGTAAACAAGTGCATGTTGTGAGCGAATCACGAAGATACCGATACATGAGATGGCTTGCAAGTGGACTTATAATTATCAGGTCAGAGCAGCAATGGATGTTTAATGTACACTCCTTTGTATGCTATGTACGCTCCTTTTTGAGTCCTTTACGGTTTTAAAAGAGATTCAGTTTGCTAGTTTATTTCAATGCACAATCATAAAACGTTGCTAGAAATGCACTACACAGACTGTAGAGTATTTTTAAGGGATTCACATAATGAATAAGCAGGCAGAACAATAATAAAAAAAGATGGATGGGTGAAATTTGCACAAAACTAAAAGGTGCAGAAAAAAAATGCTGGCTTGTTTTATACCAACTGAAGGCTAGATAAAATACACTAACAATGGAACACAATAAAACACAAATAGAGCATCATCAGGAGACATCTCACACCATTCTTCTTTGGCAAATCTCTCAAGCTCCTCCAGATTTGATGGCTTGAAACTTGGTCTTCAGTTCAACCCACAGATTTTTTATTTGTTTTTTAAAAAAAGATGGGAATCAAGTCAGGGCTTTTCAGCAGGTCAGTCGGTAACGTCCACTTTTGTCTTGTAGAGGTAGTTCTTCTCCAGGAGTGATGTATGTTTTGAGTTGTCGTGTTTTGAGGACAAAGTGCTGACCCAGGCTCAGTTTTCCTGCTAATTGCTTTCAGAATCTTCACGTCCTTACTTCATGATTCCTCCCACCTTGATTAGATTCCCAACTAAAGACACGCTGACAAGACGTCTCTTGATAGACTTGTAGTATACCGAATCATTCTCGAGGTTGTCCTTAAGATACTTCAGTCTGGTTTGAAGGCGTCTCTTCTGCAAAAGTGGACTTTTTCTTGGTCTATACTCACAGTCCATTCCATGTGCGAGGTTCCAGTGAATGTCTTCTTCGGCATCACAATTCCTGACTTGGTTAAGTCATTCTCTTGTGTCTCTAGTGTCTTGGCAGTTGTTCTGGAATCTTTAGACACATTTCTCACTAGTTTTCTAGAAATCTTTCACTGCCTATCTCTACCAGCCTTGTTCTGTGTGGCTCTGTTCGAATTTCTTGATGATACTTCTCACTCCAGATCCCAACACCTGGACACGTTGGGATAACTTTTTTTATCCTTTTTTTTTTTGTGAAGATCAACAATTCTTTTTCACAAACTGATTTCTGGTTGTTTTTCGGCATAAATTGGAAGACAACCCTCATTTGGAAGTTGATTTTATGAAGCTCTGAGCATCACAGAAGCACATCATTGCACAGCGCTGGTTTGTGATATGACTCAATAAAAAGCTCTGTTTTTCAGGGGGATAATAATATTGATGATAATTTAATGCACGTCCCCACTTGCACCTTTTGTGAACCAGTGCTCTCATGCTGACTGATGCTGACCGGGTTATGAGACGTACAAGGTGTAATTATGTGCCTTAAACAAACATGTGCACATATTTATCTGAATATTTGCTCACGTTTCTCCCAGCCCAGAAACTCTCACATCAGATCAGCAACTGAGCAATAATGAAAATATAGTGAGTTAAACCCAGCATGGTCTAAAACATGGATGAATGCTCCCAGACTTACAGTTGTGTAGAGAAAAGCTACAGAAAGAGCTTCATGAGGAGCAGCAGCCCCCTTGTGGGCTTCAGATGGAATTTTTTATTTTTTATTTTTTTTTAAACTCAGTAGAGATCACGGCTTTAACCGATGAAGTGATAATCCTCTACAAAAGATGTCAAATCAGGTGCAAAAGTGCTTCTTTTCAAAAGAGGAAGGGTAGCGTCTAAGCTTAGTCCAGCCTGAGCTGTTTGGGTTGCTTTCCATTGCCATCTAGTGGCAACACTGCATAATCCTTGCCTCATAAAAGATCTTACAAACCAATTTAAAAGAAACCTACAATTAAAAGAAAAAAAAAAACTGAAGGAAACACACGACTGAAAGGGAATAAAAGTATCTGTTCTCTTTTAGATAACATCTATATAAGAAATAAGTTTGATGTTGCCACAGGCTCTTTCATAAATTTAGCTGCGTGCCTTTAATTAAAGTGCTAAATATTTACAGAATTTTTATGCAATGCTGCTGTTTGATCAAGATATTAATATGATTAATGTGTGTGTATATATGTGTCGTTTTGCTAAAACGACATCACTTCCCAGTTTGCTTAAATAAGGAATAAACAGAGATGCTAAAGGTTATGGTCAAAGAAAATATTTGTGAGAATCTTTTCAAAGTGTGTATGTTGGCGAGTTTGCGTGCCGTATGTAAAGCTTTTATTTTGTTTAGCTTGCGCTGACGCCTTCATCAACTACATGTGCACATCTGCTTGGCATCCCTGTAAGTGTTTACTTTGTGCACACATAAAAGCACACATGTGGATAATGTACATATGTTATGCTTTTTCCTAAAAAGCATGCTTAAAAAAATCCGTCTGTGATCATTTCGTGGCCTTTAAAGTAAATTTACGAACCACAGTCAACTGAAATCAACCACGTTGTGTGCAGGCCGTCTTGCAACGGCACAGACATTCGAAATCGTACAGTCTGTTCAGAGCAATAACTGTGGCTTGCAATTATAGAGTAACCTTCATTATTTGTAATTATTTTTTTCCAACTATGGAAAAATTGTTTGGCCCGTAAACATCTGCTGCTTTCAAGAGCGTTAAATGACACTTTAACTGCCGCACCTGCATGATGTGCATATAATTACTCTTACAGTGCATTTGCTCTCATTTCTTTACATTTTGCTAGTAAAGTGGAGAATAGGTGCAGAGGTTTATCAAACCATTAAACACTATATATATGAAAATACAGTATATAACGCAAAAAAGAGAATTTGTACAACTTGAAAGTCAACATTTGGAATGACCACCTTTATTCTTTAACTCACCCTGAGTTCTCTCAGGCAGTTTTCTTGCTATTTTTTAAAGTAGTCTTTAGGGATATTTCTCCAGGCTTCTTGAAGATGATCCCATACTGCTTCAATAATGCTGAGGTCCTGGCTCTGGGGAGGCCAGTCCATGCACTGGCAGTCTGTTTTGTTCTCATAAACAATTAGGCCACTGCCAGTCAAATGCTTTCTAGATGGTATTGATAGCCTGATGACACTTTTCTATCTTTTTTTTTTTTTTAAATTTTGGGCCTGCCATTGCACTGCATGCTGAGATATGCCAAGTTTATAATAAGCTATTCAGCTAATAGCTCTTTGGGAATCACCTTGCTTATGTAAAAATATTATTTTATGTCTTTTAAACACTCTTTACTTTTCTTACAGATTCAATAATGAAAAGTCAACAAATTAAGTGTTTTTGGACAGGCTGCCTTGAGTCAGTAACCCTTTTATATTTTAATGATTAACAGGTTAGTATTAAGTGGCTTAACAAACAAACAAAAAGAAACTTTAGGAAAATGGTCAGGTAGATTGACTGGACTTAAAATGAGTGAAAAGGCAGCCAATGTCTGGATAATTAGAAGAAAAATATGAAGAAACGAGGGGTGGCTCAAGACTTTTGCACAATATTATAAAAGTACCACAACTAGCGGGACAAAGATTTGCTTTTCTGCACATCCAGTTAATAACACTAATATAGGTTGGACCATTTAAGCTGCTTTAACCTGACCAGAGTTGCAAGCCACTTTACAACCCACCTCCAACTTAATTCATGTGTCAATGCCATTTCTGTTGTGAATGCCAGCGCTGTTCTCACGTATTCACGTGTCCAAGAACAAAGTCATTAAGCCAGATATTTATTGGAAATAAAGTTCATTGTTAAATACTTGAATCTGTTGCCTTTTCACCATATTCTTTGTGTCTTACAATCACAGTGTGAACGCAAACTTAAAAATGTTTCCAGATGTGAGTCAAAATACAAGCGACCCGGTCAAAAGTCATGTTTGTGCCTGCTAAACACCCTTATTTATCACTTTCAGGAACACGGGTCATCTCAGTCTCCCGGAACAACCAAGCAAAACAATGGCTAAGTGGGAGGATTTATAACAAACAATGTCTCACTTAAATTGATTACTTGTCACCACAGGAAAACACATTGGAAATGTTACTAATAACCACTACCAACAGCTTGCTTCCTTCCAGTAAGCCATTTAAGTGAAGCAGCACACACAAAACCAGATCTATAATTACTAGTTATTAGTTTTAATAATTGCCTTTGAAGCTGATTCAAACAGTTAATAAAAGCATAAATAGCTTTGGATGGATTAGAGGAAGGAAGCTGGTGAAAATGCTGATATTGGAGTCATGACTGTCAAATGAGTGTCAAATTCCTGAAATGTTAAGTAACAAAAGCATGTCACCCATCTCTCACCATCTCTTTGAAGGCGTTCTCTATGGCTCCAATCACCAGGCTCTCGTGCTGGATCTTCTTCTCAGTAAAAAAGCGTGGTGGAGGCGGGGTGCTGCAAGGGGAGCCTGGTGCACCTGTGGCCCCGCGCAGGGAAGCAGCCCGGGTCAGGGCACGGTGAGGAGTGTTTCCCTGGAGGTAGGGATTACAGTCTGGCTCCTCGCCCAGCACGGTGGGGGGTGGAGATGCCAAGTTGCGCAAAATCTCTATGACGGCCTGAAGCTGGCAGGCGATGTGGTGTTGTAGCAAGCGGGAGGCGACAACTGCCGCACCTGAACCTGCGTGACCGTCGAACAAAGCCCAGTAGTGAAACACGAGTCCTTCGCTTTCCTGCAGGCGAATGGTGAGAACGCACAGAACAAAGGGCAGTTAACGGCTGAATCAAACATAATCCCATTAAAATACAGACTCATAAAGGAATTATACTGTTGCTGCATTTTAATCAGGATTAATTGATAGCTTCCCTTGTTCGACAACACATCAACACATCATGCTTTACATCTGCAGGAAAATCCCAGAGAGATCTCAAACATAGACAATAAAAAAGGGTTTTTTCAATTTTTCCAAAATTCCCCCTGGTCTTGTCATTTAATCCATAAGTAGATACTTTTTAAAAACAATCTGACATTTGAGGAGAGGACCAAAAAAACAAAGCAAAAACATGTTGCTGAATGACTAATGCTGATAGGAGATCATGTAGTATGACTCATCAGTGAAAGACCAAGAACATCATGACTCATTGTGTCCAGTAACACAAGTGTTCCAGAGGTCAAACTTCCCTATCAGCTATCTGTGGGAACAACCTTATCACATCTGCATCAGAGCAAAGTCACCTTGGCATTACACATTATTCAGAATGCCTTGCAGAAATCTTGAGTTTGGAAGTAAAGCTGTGTGTTTGACAGTTTAGCCATTCGTAACACAACAGCACAACACGTAACACAAAATCCAAAATCCCTCTTGGGATATTTTTTCGCAATTTAGGCGAATGGGTAAACTGGGGTCAGATGTAGTCACACCCTGAGTTCTGAAGAAATTTTAACTTCTTGACGCTATGTCCTTGGACTGAACAGAGAACAAAAAGTATTGGGAGATAACATTTTCTGGAAATGTTATTTTACAAAGAAATGACTCAATATGAAGCTTTGGGGAGTTAATGATAAAGTTACCATGTGTTTCAGCTATTTACTCAGAGAGCCTCTCACAGTTTTGTGGAGGTGGCACTGACTGAACAATTTAATGAAACACAAACAACTGCCTTTTATAGTTTGATATTTTCTAAAACATCATCACATATGCTGGAATTTACTGTCTGCGAATACCAACAACCCAATTTCATCTTCTCTTAGTGAATATGATTAAGACAGTCCAAAACTCTGGACACATTTCTGTGTGGAAAATTGGTTTTGCAATGGATAAAACAGGCTTGTAACATCTTCTGGAATGGATTTCCCAAAGCCCAACCCTCAGCCCTCCTGAAAATGCTCAAAGCTGGGTCTGTGGCAGGAAACCAATCATTATGAACCCTACCAAGGAGGGTGGTCAAATATTCAGCCTTATCCAGATGGGTGGCTGTTTGATCATCCTTCTTGGGTGGTCAAATGTTTATGCCAAACAATTGTTGATGGCTACGAAAAGCATCTGGTCTAGGTACAGCTCGCTTAGGGCCGTTTAACAAAATATTACTGGGGGTGTACGTGTAATTTTAACCCATGTGGGGATACAAATCAAATTCAAACTTGTCCACCCAATTCTTGTTCTTTTAAGTCATTAAAGATATATGCCATACAATCATTTCCATGCCCATGATGAGTGCATGTGAACTTTTGACCACAACTATCTCTAAACAGGAACTCCCCCTAAGACATATTGCAGTCCTGTAAAAATTGCTGTGTTGTAACCAAACATTTCTGTTTGGAAACTGGCAAAGAGGAGAAGAGGTGAATCATCTGGCTTCCAAATGAGCCAAATCAGTGTCAAACAATATATGAAGTTTTTCATTTAATTTCATCAGAACAGATTTACTGCACATGTTGCATCCAACACACCAAATAATCCATTAAACAGCTCTAAGGACCATAAATATGGGGACAACAAACCCTCGCCTGTAAACAGTTTAATCCCAACTAGAAGCTGCACAGAAATCCTCTTGCTGTGCATTTAGTACAAAAAAAAAAAAGAAACATTTTTTAAGACCAACTTTATTCTGCACAGTTGTTTACAAGTAGCTTCACTTGAGGTCACTGCAACCTATGTATGCATGTTAGTAAAATCTGTCAACATTTACAGTACAGGCTGTATTTGTGTGTTTGCATGCCGTTACCTCTCCTAGTCTGCTGTGCTCCATATGGAGCCCTAGGCCCTCTCCGTTGGGCAAGGAGTTGCGTCTCTTGGCGGTGGGGGTCTTGCTGGGTGTGGAGGGAGGGCAGTAGCTCATTGGCCTCCTTCTTGCTACTACCACCTCACAGCAGGCCTGGTCCTCATTCAGCGCACTCTTACCAGCATTAATAACCCTGAAAGATGGGGCACAATGTACAGGTTTAGTCATATTATAGGCAGTCACCCATTTTCTTGTCAATAGCCTTTACCAAAGAATGATTAAAAATCAAATTTGTCAACATTCAGCCAATATCATTTTTTTTTTTCAGTTAAAGTCTTCGTTTCAAACATCAGATGCAACGCTTGCTGTGATTTCCCAGCTGTTTTCTGGAACGAGCAGTTGAACAAAAGCTGAAATCAGAAGCTTTTTTTGTGGGATGAAACAGCGCCGGGGTCTTTCATAGTTATTAAGGCTCACTGCAGGATTGCAACAATTAGTCAGACCCACTGCCTGCGGTTTCTATCTGCAGACCCAATGAAACAGCATGCGTTGTACGTTTCATGTCCCTGATGAAGATCAAACAGGAGCGCTTATTTGTGGTACTGCTCTGCTGGGAGTGTCCTGATGCATTGAGACAATCGCCTCTGGGTGAATATGAAGACTCTATTTGTGCTTAGTTGTACAAAGGGTACATGGCCAGCGCTTTGTGCATGTACGCAGTCCTGCTGAGCTTCATTTGTGCTTGTGTGCTTTAAAAAACAAAAAAAAACAAAACCCAAAACAGGCAGACCACAGAGAGAGTTTGCAGAAAAATGTAGCCCACTAACAATTTAAAAACAGCATTGTTTTAAAGGCAAACCACACTCTTAATCTAACAGTTTTTAAAGTTGAAAAGAAAAACTTTTGTCTTCAGTCTGCACGATAACCACATTGTTATCTGCAGCCCATACTGGAGAATAACAATTTTTCTACATATCTTGGGAAATTTTGATCAAACATCACTGTGCTCATATGTAGTTTTGGTTAGTTTGTTTTTCCCCAGCTGCGGTTTAGTGGTGCAGCACTTAGCATTGTCACCTCACTGCAAGAAGGTTCCTAGTCTGAATGTCTTTTCTGGCTGGGAGCTTTCTGTGTGGATTTTGCATGTTCTACCATGTTCTAACAGGTGACACTAAACTGGAATGTAGCTAAACGGTATAAAGTATAACACAGTGTTACAATTTATTTTATGTGTCAATATTGTATCGATACAGGGACACTAAATATCGAGATTTTGTTTAATAAATGTAAAAACTCTGGGCATACTATGAAGAAGAGATCTCATCTCAGGCACCACCATCCTGAGATGATGCTAGCCAAACAAACTTGCATTAAATCCATACACTTAGCCTGACTAAGCTAGCTCCTAAATCAGTGCAAGCTAATGGTTTAGTGACACGTGTAAAAATAGGACAGCAACCTCCTTTGCAAATAATTGCTGCCTGATTTAAAAATGCAGACAGAGTCAACAATTTCATGTCTTTCATTTAATAGCTTATGGTACTGTCTAGAGACAAATGAGATAATTCAGGGTACGTTTTAGCTTGTGCCTTCGCTGCCACTAATAAGCCACTATTTTATGGTCATGCAGGGCAATTAGGGTTGCAAGTTAGGTCTACAGTTAAACAGTTTCATTAAACCCTTAGTTTCACAAAACCAAGTTGTCGATGGCCAGAATACCAAACTAATGACTTGACAACAATAGTCCGCAAAGTAAAGTTTGTTTCATGTTGGCTATATGAGTTTTTAAAATATATAATCTATATTTTTATTCACTAAAATACATTCACGGAGTGTTTTGTCCATAAGAGTCTTCAAAAGGTAGCTAAAGCAACGTTTGTGAACACTTTTACACATTTGAACCTGTGACAATGGATTCTTTCAGTCTGCTGGAACAATACAGAGTAGTATTATGTTTTGAGTTGACATAATGAATTTGTTTAAACAGTCTCCTATTAATGCCCAACATTCAGGCGACAGGCGACTCTTCTCCACACGCTACACGCCATAACTAAGCAGTAAAATCACCAACACTGTAAGAGTGAACCTTTTCTGCTTAAACTAAATGCTTCTTAATTTGAAGCACTCGTTTTCACTTGCTGTCTCAAAGGTCACTACACCAGCTGCATAACTGCTAACTCTAGATAATGTAATTGGGTCACAAATAAATGGTGAAAAAAAGTTAGACTGGCAAGTCTGGCCAAAATCCCTGGAGGCTGTTGTTGTTGTGTGTTTCTGTGTGTCTGAGTAGAGAAATTGGCATGTCTATTTATAGACATTATTGTCAGTTGCTTTCTGTGAGGCAGCAGCCTTGTCTGGTCCCCGGTCTCAAATGCTCATTAGCTTTAGTTAAAAGAGCCACGATGTGAGCATATACACATGTGTATGTCTGTGTATGCATAGTGCGATATAACTGATACTTTAAATTGTTAAAATACATAATGCAACAATAGCAAAAGTCTGTATAGTGTAAGAATATACATACACAGTATATGAACATTCTGAGGTTGAATAAAAAAATTATTTTTGCCAATTTCTTAATAATATTTAGTTATGTGCCATTAGCGTTTGAGCTGTGCAGACCCCAGTGGTCAAAATCAAAGGCGTTTTTTTTTTTTTCTTTAATTGCTTATCAATCAATTTGGTCCTAATGATCTCACATCATTGTCCTATGACCCCAGTCAAAGGCATCCAATTTCATCTCTACAGTTTTAATAGAAGGAATGATGAATACAGTTACTGCAGGGGTGGGCAACTCCAGGCCACGAGGGCCGGTGCACTGCAGGTTTTAGATATCACCCTGGGTCAACACACCTGAATCACATGATTTATTCGTTACCAGGCTTCTGGAGAACTTCAGGACATGTTGAGGAGGTCATTTAACCATTTTAATCAGCTGTGTTGGATCAAGGAAACATCTAAAACCTGCAGGACACCGGCCCTCGAGGCCTGGAGTTGCCCACCCCTGATGTAGTCCATCTATGTTAAATCTGTTGGTGGGATGAGGGTTAAACAATATATGGTGCAGATTAATGAAAGAATTATTAACCACAACACAAAATTATTTGGCTAACATTTCTGTAGGTGTCTAAAATGATCAATGGATTACCAGTAGGTTGTGGACTGTTGATTTGCTGGTGCCTGTTATATTTATTCCATCATTCCCCTTCCTGCCACAAAGTATTCTTGTGGTACTGAGAGAACTCCCGACTAAGGATGACAGTGCATAGGCTATAATGTGTCACTCACCGCGAAAGCTATCATGACCACTGGGTGGTCGTCAATGGCGATTAAACTTCTCTGCATTCCAACTTTAGCACCGCACCCACAGCAATAAGTACCCTCTGAGTTACTGTGGTCATAAAACACTCTGAGGCATCGTCCACATTTGAGTTTGTCAACAGAAGAATTCCAGGAAGCGTTTCTCTGCTTCATCCAATCTGCCTGCAGAAAACATGGTAATCGTCCACATTAACGATGCATTTAATTTAATGATCCCACTGTGTTACACGAAACACACAGCCCCCATTCCTCCCATTAGGAACAAAACCTAATTTTCCCCTCCATTGTCAGACATCCAATGCGCTTTTTGTTTCTCCATCATCAGCAACAGATTTTAGAGCAGACATACCCCCCCACCCAAAAAACTGGAATAATTATCTGGTGAAGCACAATGGTTTAATACTGTGCCTCTAATCATAACAGGAAACAAACAATAATGAGGAGCTCAACAGTAAAACAGTCTTTTAAAAAAAGTCTAGATTTAACACTTCATGAAGATTTTTGGTTGGAACTGGGCCATCTGAATACAGAAGATAAGGAAATTTAACAAAAAAATTCTGAATGGACTGTAGGAATGAATGGGTTTGGATTTCTTCTTCAGCAGTAGGCACTTATTGTATCCATTTTTTATGATAATACTGAGAAATTTGCAGAAGTCTTAGCAATTTATAAATCAATGTACCGCTGATATCTGGTTGTAGCTTTTTCTGATAAAAAACAAACAAACCATGTTTTCTCCCCTGACATTACTACATGATGTTTTTGCTGGCAGCAAAGATGATGTAGTGCTAAAAGCCTGGGACTCCCAGGCTCTCAGACTGAATCTCTGATTAAGAAACCTGGATACTGGCCGGCGAGTAACAGGAGGAAAAAAAAAAAAAAAACCAGCACCCCTGCTTGACCCTAAGTTGGTAAATGGATGGAGAGCTGGATACACTACCTCTCCTCCACTCAGACTTGCTGCCAGTCTTTCCCAGTGGTGAGTCACCACTGGTGACTCACGATACCAGAGTTAAAAACATACCAATTGGCCTTGACCAAAAGCCATTTTCTATTTAAACCACCATTAAAAAAGAGACATTAGTAACACTACATAGTGGCATAACATACTGGAAACAAAGTTTTATTCTTCGAATTAAGAGACTTGTCCCAGCTTTACTATCCTGATAAACTTGTTTATTGGATGATAAAAAAAAAGAAAAAGTTTAGGTCCCTGAAGCCTCTCGCTTCCCCTTTAGTAGCAGCTGTAAAGTGGTTAATTTTTTTAGTACATCTCACACATTGAATTTAATGAGACTCAGAGTTATGGATGACATGGAAAATATTGTCTTGATAACATTCAGTGACGTTCTACAGGACTGTGGAAAAGTCTTGGGCTACTCCTCATTGATGTTTATTTTGCTTCCAGGGAGCCAGACTTTTATACTTAAAAAAAAAAAAAAGTATTTTATTGTAATGGTCTTTAGAAGAAGCAGCAGGTGTAAAAACACTACACACAGTAGATGAACTTTATCTGAAAATCATCTCTCAGAGACCTACTGTTCACTGAAGCCTCAACAGAAATGGAAGGATGCAAATCAACAACAAAGGGTCTGATGGATTGGTAAATCCAATTTCTGATTGGCTCATTGGCAACAGCTTCATTTTCCAACGTGACAATGATCCCAAACACACTACTAATGTAGTAAAAGCATACCTGGATAGAAAAATACACAATGGAACACTATCCGTCATGAATTGGCCTCCTCAGAGCCAGGACCTCAACATTTTTGAAGAAGTTTGGAATCATCTTGACAGAGAACAGAAAAAAAAAAAAAAGTCAGCCAACACCAAAAGAAGAGCTCTGAATGTCCTTCAAGAAGTCTGCAAAAATATCCCTGAAGACTAATTAAAGAAATTACAAGAGAGCTTGTCCATGAGAGTTCAAGTTGTGTTGAAGAATAAAGGTGGTCATAACAAATATTGGCTTTCAAGATCACAAGAATAATACAAATGGTTTTTAACCATCTATACTTATATATTTCAATATATGTTTGTATTTCAATCAATCATTGCACCTATTTTCCATTTTTTATAAAGAAATTAAGGGTGGCTTAAGACTTTTGCACAGTGCTAAAAGGCATCAAGAAGTCAGTTAATTCAGTTTCTTTGGCAGGTACATTTAGTTTGGTTGTCAAAGGAGCTTGCAAAGAAAAGCGTCTGGACTTCTTTAAGTTGCTTGAAGACGTTTCACCTCTCATCCGAGAAGCTTCTTCAGTTCTAAGGTCAAATGGTGGAGAGTCCCAGATATAAACCTAGTGGGAGTGACCCCCCACAGAGGGACAAAAGGACCCCCTGATGATCCTCTAATCGCCTGAGCCAAGGTGTGAAACTGGGCGTGGGTCCCAATCAGCCAGAGTTTCGGGTGTGTTCATTGTGAAACCTGGCCCCACCTTATCATGCGAATTCCTGAGGTCAGATGGCCCAGGATGTGAGTGGGCGTTAAGGCGTCTGGGAAGGGATCTCAAAACTGGATTATAGATGGCAGAGAGTTGGTGTCGTAAACCCCCGCCTCTGTTCAAAGATGGTCGCTTTACGACCTTCACAGACATTTAGTTTGGTTCCAACAGCTAAAATTTACATCCCAGTTAAAAATTGGTGAATTGCGGATAGACCTTAGTAACCTAGCTAGCAAAACAGCAATGGAATTAGCTGATAACTGACCAGCTCTACCCTGTCTACAGCTGCCTTTGGCAATTCTCCCATTTTAGTGGGCCTTTTTAACACTAATTAGCATGTATCTGTTTCCATGTGCATTACAGACTCTGTGGTTGCAGCTGCTAACAAAGCCTGCCAGCATTAGCGTCAGCACATCTATATATGGTCACTAAATATGGTCACTCCAGGCTCCAAACGACAGCCACAGCCAAAGTGCCTAAACTTGATGCTTCAAAATGTAATTCCACAAACGCAACAAAATGGGTGATGTGACTGTGTGTTATATATAAAGTTTGGGAATGGCAATTAAACCTGCACCAATTCCTACATATGTTCTCTTGCGTATTAGCTAAAACTCAGCCCTTGAAGCTGTTTATAGACCAGCTTGGTGATTTGTCTTTTTGTAGGCTTCATGTACACTGCTTCAACACGCATACATTTAAAGCCTGGTTAAAAGAACTCCTAAGCTGGGTGTGGAAAATCATTAATCATGGGACGGATAGAGCAAATGGTAAAATTAACAAGAGAAATTCGGTTATATGTCTACGTTTGCCTTGGAAATTTCTTAATAAAAAAAAAGGGAATGTAATATTTAGCTTATTAATTCCCAATGTAAAAAAGAGGCTAGAGCCCAAACGGCTGCTGTAATGAGAACACTGGAGGCTTTAATTACAGATAAATGCAGAGAGGAACTGAACTCATTAACCACACCGATCCATTCAGAGCCATCCATTCACACAGATCTGAGTGTAGCTTTGTGTGATGTGTTAAAAACAGGAAAAGAAAGTGAGGTGTGATCATACGTCAAAACTCAAACTTCATGTAAACAGAAAAATAATGTGCTGCTGGCCAACACAGGAATTTGTATAGCATATAATCATTATTTATCTCCAGCTTTCTCAGTATTATAACCCTATGGGGCAGAAAAGAAGAAAGGGCTAGATATTTCTAATTATCAGTGAGGCCACAAATTTTCCCCTCAGAACTGCCTTAATTCTTTGTGGCGCAGATTAAACAAGGTCCTGGAAATGTTCCTCAGAGACTTTGGTTCATATTGACCAGATAGCACAGCTAGCACACAGTTGTTGCAGATTTGTCAGCTGTACATCCATGATGCTGAATTTGTTGTTTCACCAGTCCATCTATTTTAAGAGTATATTCTTCTGCATACCTTGGTTGTAACAAGTTGCTATTTGAGTTACTGTCGCCTTTCAATTTCACCCAGAGGGGTGCTGCTTACTGGATATTTTCTATACTTTAAATGAGCAGTTTTTGAAATAATCAGGCCAGCCTGTCTGACACCAACAAGCATGCCATGGTCCAAGTCACTTGAGGCACCTTTCTTCTCCATTTTAATGCTCAGTTTGAACTTCAGCAGGCCGTATTGCCCATGTCTACATACCTAAATGCGCTGCGTTTCTCCCATGTGATTCGCTGATTGGATAGTTATGTTACTGAGCAGTTTCAGAAGTACCTACTGAAGTGGCCAGTGAGTGTAGTGTAACTACTTACAAATCCAAACCCCATTTAATGTTGCAAAGACTAACTGAGAAAAGGCAACATCGCTTAGAGCTGAGAACTTCTATGTTGAAAGACTGTAGCCAGCCTAGGGTTATCAAGTATACACTTACTACAGACATACTAGATCAGCGGTCCCCAACCCCCGGGCCTCTGACCGGTACCGGTCCGTGAGTCGTTTGGTACCGGGCCGCGAGAGTTGAGGCTCAGGTGTGAAATGTATGGTTTTCAGGGTTTTTATTGGTTTAAAGCATTATTTTGTCATCGTTTTTACCGTTAACTCTGTTTTCCCGTGTCTTTTCACGTGTGTTATGAATAAATCTTCTTTTTTTCGGTACCGGTACTAGTTTTATTTTGTTGTATTTATCTGCGACACCTTAAAGGCCGGTCCGTGAAAATATTGTTGTGCATAAACCGGTCCGTGGCGCAAAAAAGGTTGGGGACCGCTGTACTAGATAACCTCAGTGTCAAAGGTAGTGATTAATTAGGAGGGAATTCCTAGTTTGTTCTGAGGGTAATCGCACATGTATTTGTGTACCTTATCATTAAATGTTAACCAAACACTGCTCATAGCAGGTTGGAAGGGAGAGATTGCCAACTAGAACTCAACAAAGGGGAGGAAATGGATACAGCAGGGTGCGGCTGACATGGCAGTACCACAACAAAAGACAAGTGCTCCTGCAAAATCTAATCATATCTAACCACAATGGAAAGTATAATGCACCACAATGGTGAACACGCTCACTCAAAAACTGACCAATCTAGTTGTATGATCGTATGCATTCCCTTGTCTCAGCATCATGATACAGCATAAACTGCAGATTTGAGCTTCCATTAATTTTAGCAGGGTGTTCCAAGGGAGAGATTGATTCCCCCCCCCCTTGTAAAAGCCACTCAAAAAGTTCAAAAGTTCTTAAATTTTCTGTAAATTGTGCTTACCATTCTCATATTCTGCACTCTAATCAGGGATTTTTTAAGCAATAGTTTCTAGTAAATCCTGATATGAAAAAAAGTATTGAAAAACAAATGTGTAAGCGCGCTTACAGTGTTAGCAGGGCCCTACGATTATTTGTGGAACCAGCACATGAGTCTTAAATTCACTGTAAGCTTTTATATAACATTTGTTGAGCGGCGTGTTTGCAAAGCTCCAGTGTAAAATGTGACATGACAGCAAGAGGACAGATGCTTCACGTGCCATCTTTGAAGGCGGCAGAAACGGCAAGCAGAAAAAACACAAACAAGAGTGTGCTCTGAAGGCTAGTCAGCTACTTCTAAAGCCAGAATATGAGTTTGCACTGAGCCACAGTGCATCTAGACCAGAGATGTCCAACTTATTTTACATTGTGGGCCACATACAGCCAATTTTGACCTTAAGTGGGCCAGACCAGTGACGTGGGAAAAGACCCATGGAAACAGGAAGGAAGGAAGGAAAAGTTATAAACCTCATGAAAATGCAGTTAAAAGCCACAAATCGATGCCCTTTGTTACTGATTGGAATCTGATTCTGTCCCTGAGGCCATATGTTTGACACCCCTGATCCTAGACTTTACTGACACACTGTAGCTTTGAGTGGAGCACTGCTGTAGATTAAATCCCAGATACTGCTGTTGGAAGGCGTTATCCTCTTGCACGTGAAAACCAGCTTGGGCTGTGATCCCTTGGATGCATGCTGTCCTCTACTTCTCAAGGCCACACTTAAGAAGCTGCACACAAAAAGGTTGTTGTGTGATCCCTAAATGAACCATAACATATTGGAGATGGATACAGGTCACAGGTCACAGTGCAGGTTCAAGTCCGTGCTCCTTGATTTGTGTGTCTAACAGGAGGAGCAGAAGGAGTAAATTGGAGGGATAAAGAGCTGAGTGAGCAGCTGCACGCTCTTAGGCCTCAGCTAAACCACATCATTTGGTTTATGTTAAATGCATCTGACACAGGAAAGTCAACAAGAATTGATTTTGAGGCCGACTGCATTTGTTTTACTTACTCAGCGTATCCGGTGGCCCACGGTAATCTCCTGGTTTCCTTGAGGATGAGGATGGGCCGAGCTATGTGATCAGCAGAGCACTCGATCTCATCCGGGGACAGTCCAAGGAAATCAGGTCTCATATATGGGAATTTCAGCGGCAGCTCGGATCCGGTATTGCCGCCTGACCCGGAGCTACCCCCGGCCATGATTCCCCCCATGAAACCGGCCACGGCGGACTTTACACGGGTGAGCATGTTAGTGGCGCGTCGCGGCGGGGTGTCCGTCGGCCGGTGCGGGGCGCCGCGGCTGCCTTTCCCCGGATTCCCCCCCAGCTCGGCCGCGCTTGATCGACGAAGGGCTGGACGAAGAAGACGACGAGGAGGAGGAGGAGGATGAGGCAATCCTAGGATGATTATGCTTTCATTGATTCAGTGCGGAAACAAGAGACACAGAGGACAGGATGGTGGAAACTGCAGAGATGCTTCAACTAAAATCCTGCACGCATCCACGGAAAGCAATTGATAACAGCTCGGCCGCCGTGAAAGCGGAAATGCACTGAAGATTAATGGTCATGTGACGCATCCATGGATGCACACTGGAAATAAAAAAAACAAAAAAACCACAGTACGGACAGGAACCATGGCTACCTATACGCCCACCATATATATATATATATATATATATATATATATATATATATATATATATATATATATATATATATATATATATATATAGGGGGAGACCGGGGATAGTTGTAACATTTTTGACATTTCTGTCTGTAAATTGGAGCTCGTTTAAGGTAGTGGATTCAAAATGTAATGCAAAGTATTTACATGTCTCGGCTATTAAATAGTGCAGCTATTTTCTCTGCAGCACAATTACCCATTGCATGGTATGGCCTCAAACACAAAGAGTGAAATGTTACAATTAACCACATAGTCTGGGTTAGTTGTAACATATCCTGGGGTGAAATGTAACACAATGAAATAAGGGTACTAACAAAACATTAACATGTAATCTTTGTTTATTCAACACATGAATGCACTTAGAGCCATTTATGTAGCTCTCTGTGTGTGTGACAGAATGCAGAAATCCAGCTTTTGAACATATTCCAATCCCCCAAAAAAGACAAATTATGGAATTTTCTGCAACTGAATATTTCATTAATTTTGGTTGGTCTTCCTTGAGTTTGGCCTCATTGGATCAGTGGGCATTATAACCTACAACTCTTGCACCAATTTTGAACATAACAATGAAGCTGAAAAAATGTAGTTGTTCACCAGCATCGCAATTCCATTACTTTTTATGAAACATCATGTTGGCAACAGGAGCTGACTGTTTGAAAGATGAGGAAATCTGTTTCTTGCACCCATCCTGATTTATTTCCACTACCAGTACTTCCTACTGGTCCATCTCTGACACAGAGGTCTGCATAATGTATGTGTGGGAACACAAACAGTGGAGGAATTGTGTTGCCAATGGCATTAACCGCATGTACAAAAGCGACCAGTGAACCTCTCTCTGCTGATGTTGTTGCCCCAACTTGTTTAATATAAGTTAAAGTAATAGTGTGGTAAGTTGTAACATACATTATTGTTACAACTGACCCAGACTCCTATAGCCATGAACTAGCTAACATTACAGCCAACGGCTAAAACATTAGCACTAAAGACCTACACAGAATATATCCCCATAGACATACAAATAACATAATTTAAGTTTGATGAGTTTAACTGCAAAGCAGATAATGCTATTAGAAATTGAAATAAAGTAGAAAAACTTTTTTTCATGTTAAATTGTCTGTGTTTGACAAAATGTGCTGATTTTTCACATGTGATAGCAGAACTGAGTTGGGCATGCACAGGATGAGTCACATCATTTGAAACTTAGCCCTGATTGGAGAAATTGGAAGTGTTACAACGGACCCACGTTACAACTATCCCCGGTCTCCCCTATATATATATTTATTATTAGTAGTAGTAGTAGTAGTAGTGTGTATGCCATACCCAGGGGCGTTTCTTTGTTTTGTTTTGTTTTGTTTTGTTTTGGGGGGGGGGGGGGGGGGGGTCATTTCAGAGAAAAATTGACATTTTTTAAAAGTTTTTTTTTTCTTTTTAAAGTTGAAATTCCGTGAATAAACTTCAGAAACTTTTGTGAAATGAAGAACTTATTTCTGCTTTAGCAAATAGACACAGTGTGCTGATAAATATAAAGATGTTGAAAAAATGGTGCAATGAGCTGCATCTAGTTAAGGCGAAATCGCACAAACTCGGCTGGTAAGAAATATATACAACAATACTCATGGTGACACCCTCATGCAGTAAGGATGATGTATGTTGTATCACAAGACACAACAAGGTAGCTGTATTACTGTTTTTAAAAATTCCCCTCTTGCCCCTGTGGGCTGTCTTTATCCTTCAAGCTCAGGTCCTGAACCAGAGGTCTGGAAGCTTGAGGGCCTTGGGCAGTATCTTTGCTGTTCCTAGGACTGCACTCTCCTGACCGGTGTCTAAAGCTGGACCCCAGCTTTGGGGTCACTGCACCGAGCACTCTGATTATCACTCGGACCACTGTTACCTTCACCCTCCACAATTTCTTGAGCTCCTCTCTCAGCCCTTGGTACTACTCCGGCTTCTTGTGTTCCTTCATCCTGATGTTGCTGTTTTACCTTTCTGTGACTGAATAATCACGAAACATGATAAATAACACCAGTATTGTCAAGACCATAGTGTTGTCAAATTTATGCAAAGAAAATACTTTAATATCAATTATTTTATCTTATTCCAGTAAAAAGCATTTGGTGTTCTGTAAAAACACAAGAAAAAACTGCCCTTTGCCAGAGATCATACAGACAAAGAATAATATTCTCTAGAATTTTTTGGGGCACAGAACAAAACATTAATAAATTCCCTGGAAAGTACCGTAGACCAGCTGTCAAGTACAGTGGAAATTTGATTGGCTGTGGGATGTGCTGCTGCCTGAAGGGCAATTTGAGTAAACCACGAATGAACCATCGTGTCACCGCACGCTTGAGTTCATGGTGTTCAAAAGTTAAAGCTGAACCAGAAGTGAGGATTTGGTACATGAAAGAAAAGTTTATTTGAACACAAGCATGTACGTCTACACACATCTACATATGTTAAATGGATATGTGACTGAAATAAACCACTAAACAATCAAGGTATGGACATTGAGACTGTGGACAGCAGTGTTGGTCAAGTTACTTGAAAAAAATGATTAGTAACTAATTACTTCCCCCCAAAAGTAATCCCATTACTTTACTGATTACTTATTTTCAAAAGTAATTAATTACTTAGTTACTTTTTAAAAACACGATTTACAACCTGAAGAGGTGACAAAGCGATAGATCTTTCAGCCCAATTCTACTTTTTCTGCATAATTCATCATATAAAATGTAATCAAATGGAAAAGTCCCTTTTTAAAACTTGTTTTATTCGTTTTAATCTTTTAACTTTATGCATCAAGCAAAAATTAAATTATATGCAACATTCTCTGACTGGAAGAAATTTGTTTAATATTTAAACCTATTTTCTGCACATTCCAGCACATAAAATATATATATATATATATTTGTGTTTACACTCACTCTTTCAAATAAGTAAAACACAGCAGAAAATAAATAAAGTCAAAGACTCAGCGGTCCTGTTGCTCTATTTTCACCTGTAAAGCAGGACTAGGGTAGGCGGAGGTTTACCCTGGTGCAGGTGTGCCGCGGTCAGTTGAAGAATCCGCGAGTTTCTCTGTGTTTCCCATTAAGAGTAACGTAAGGTCAGTACTTCCACGCTTTAAACGCTGCACGCTCATACTCTCTCCCGCACACTCGATATATTATCCATCGCTTACGTCACTGTCATGAGACATTCTCGCAAAAAAATCCCGGTTTTAGTAACGCAGTAACGCAGCGTTCCTACGGGAAAGTAACGGTAATCTAATTACCTTTTTTGCAATAGTAATCCCTTACTTTACTCGTTACTTGAAAAAAGTAATCGGATTACAGTAACGCATTACTGCCCATCTCTGGTGGACAGCTACAGGTACCTTGGTGTTCATCTGAACAATAAACAGGACTGGACTCATAATTCAGACGCCCTCTACAGAAAAGGGCAGAGCAGGCTGTACCTGCTGCAGAGACTCAGGTCTTTTGGAGTGAACGGCCCACTCCTAAAGACCTTCTATGACTCTGTGGTGGCCTCAGCCATTTTTTTACAGTGCGGTCTGCTGGGGGGGCAGCATCTCTGCTGAGGACAGGAATAGAGTGAAAAGGCTGATCCGGAGGGCCAGCTCTGTTCTCGGATGCCCTCTGGACCCAGTGGAGGTATTGAGTGACAGGAGAACGGTGGCTAAGCTTTCATCCCTGTTGGACAACATGTCCAACCCCATGCAGGAGACTCTGACAGCACTGAGCAGCTCCTTCAGTGGCAGGCTGCGGCACTTACGATGTGGGATGGAGAGATTTCACAGGTCTTTCCTCCCCACTGCTGTCAGACTCCACAACAAAGACTGCAACTGACCAAACACACACATCCACACATGCGTAATAGCAATAACGCTAAGTGCAATACTCTTTTCTGGCATCGTTGTATTATACTCAATTGTATATAGTATTTGTATTCTATTTTAATCTATTGTATATAGTATTTTATTTTATTCTATTGTATTGTGTACAGTATCTTATTCTTATTCTTTATCTTATTCCAGTGTTTTTCTAATTTTTCTATGTAACTTTGCACTATCCACTTTCTGCTGTAACAAAACAAATTTCCCACGTGTGGGACTAATAATGGTTATCGTATCTTATCTTATCTTACCTTAAATAGTTATGTTCAAGCCTACTACTTTTATCTTTTGGCACTTCTTCAAATAGGTCCATAGCCTCAGGTCTGCTGCACAGATGTTAGTTACTAAACCAAAATGGTCAATAAACTTGATGTGTTTAAATATTTCACGACATTTTCTTTTTTTCTTCTTTTTTAAGTGATACAGCTGATGTTAGTCTGATGGACTGGTTTGGAGTACCCTGCTGCTTTCCCTGGGACATTCCTGTGTTCTCATTGCCTATATTTTAGAGTTTTAGACTACTGAGACTATTATGTAGTTGACTTTTACTGGTTATTTACTTACAGTCTCTGTCATATTCTCTTGGGTATTGTGCAAAAGTCTCAAGCCCCTCATTTTTTATATTTTGCTTTCAAGGAAGAAAAATAATTTTGAGTAACAGCTCTCCAGGCTGTCAAAGGTTTTTCTTTCGATATTTGCCACTTTTTTATCCCACACAAAAAGAAATTGTAATATAAAAGTATTGTACTGTGTATTTTACAGTTTTGTACTGTTTTTCTAGAATGTCATTGAATTTGCATAAATAGACTGTGATTTCACATTTCAAATGTAAAATAACATAAAATCACTGTAAATGTAATAAAACATAATTTTCTTGTTTTTTAAATATATTTTTTTGTACATATGCATATTTAGATTTTTAAAATATATTCACAAATGTATCATAATTTCATAAATATTTGTCCGTTATTTGAAAGATTGAACTGTTAAATTCAAATGTAATACTATAGAAAGATATATAAAATGATTCTTATAAGCGTTGTTTTTTTTGTTTTGTTTTTTTTACGTCAAATATTTAGGGCGATCGTGGCTCAAGACTTGGCAGTTCTTCTTGTAACCAGAAGGTTGCTGGTTCGATCCCTGGCTCGGACAGTCTCGGTCATTGATGGCCAGAGGGGCTGATGGCAAGATATCAGTCTGCCCCAGTGCAGCTGTGGCTACAACTGTAGCTACAACTGTAGCTTGCCTCCACCAGTGTGTGAATATGAGAGTGAATAAATAGTGGAATTGTAAAGCGCTTTGAGGGTCTCGAAAAGCGCTATATAAATGCAATCCATTATTATTATTTAAACCAACTGTTAACTGTATATTTATGTACATTTATGTATTATTATTCATATTGCCGCATTCATTGACCTTGTTTATAGGTAATTTCATTGTTTAATCACATTAAAATGTTCCTAATTTAATGTTTAAAAGCACTTGAAAAAGGCAAAATCCCATGTAAAATTAGGGCAACAAACTGTATTGTCATTACTGAAAATAACCGTATTTTTGTGAGAAAGTTATTTTCAGTTATTTTCTAGTATTATTTTGGCGCCCCAGCTGCTGGAATATTACTGGTTTTTTTAGGATTTTATTTTTTTAACAGTGCACTTATTCCCAGTTCAGTCTTTGTACTTGACCCTTTCTTTTCTTTTTTTTGTAAAACCACTCAAAAAGGCCTGTAACTCAAGGGATGAACCACTATAATGAGACAATTAATAAATTAAAACAACAACAACAACAAATCTTTATGCAAACATTGCAAGCATCAAAGTGGAGGACAAAAGAAGAAATGGAAGGGCTGGAAAAAGTATGTAATGAGTCATATCACAAATTAAGCACCTCCTATGACCAGTTTTAATTCACTTTTCATATAAATAAATACAAACATGTATATAAATATGTAACTGTAAGTAATGGCTCACCTGCAGTACCTCCGTGGCCCAGCAGGAGGTACTGCAGGTGTAATACACACCAAACCCCAGCAGATAGAGCTGTTACTCAAAAGTAGATGGGCCAGTTTATGGATAGTCATGGAAGTCCGAATGGCTTTTTCGCAGTGTCAGGAAACACTTCAGTCTTTTATGGCTCTCCTGTCAAACAATGACGAGAGTTGTAAAGACATATTTCCCAATAAATGGATCTTAAACGCAGCTCTGTCATTCTTCTTTCATCAGATTTGCATTACGGTACCAACACTTTCATCGAGGAAGCTCAAACGATGTATGCAAACTAACTTTTTGTCTTTTGTTTTGTCCCTCATTTAAAGCCGCTTTACACCATTTGCAAGCAAATCTTGTTTGTATCTTCATTTGACTTCATTCAGTTTGGTGTGTTGGATGGTGATCGCCTACGCATCTCTGGCCAGTTTAACGCAATACTTGATAATCTATTATTAGAGTCACGTGTGACTGGACTCATTGTTTTTATCCCCAAGGGGAAAGCGTGTTGTCTTGCCTTCGTGCCATAAAAGTGCTTGTTTTTAAGCCCACTGAGTCATGAGTCAGAGAAGTTAAAACTGAAAAAAGTCAGGTATAGTCAGCTTTAATTGTCTCACCATGTCAACATTTTGATGACCTTAATCTTTGAAGTTATTTTATAACACAGCACTTAAAAGAAAGACAACACCTTACAGTAAAAATACAAAGAAAGGATCTGCTGTTCTCCCAGACATTAGGTATAACTCTTGTCTTGACCCATATTTAGCTGGACTATGATTCACTGCACTTAGAGCTATCAGATAACAAGGAATTAACGTGCATATGCTGGAAAAGCTGTAATTTCTTCTCCTTCCCAGTTAGCAGGAAGTTTGCCTCAACAAGTCTCTTTCTTTATTCTCTAGCTCTGACTCCTCTGTGAAACATGCATGTTCTGATCTAACTGAGTTGTTATGAAACTCTGTAAGAACTAGAAGGTGAGTACATCCTCAGGGGAAAAAGCTATCATGTCACTTTTGATTCACTGCACCGAGTTAGAGCATTATAGGAGTTTTGAGGCCTGAAAAGTGTTAAAATAAAATTTAACAGATGATCAAAATTAAAATGCAAAGACAGTGATTGCGGTAAGGCGTGTAGTGACAACATCATAGTAGTTGCCCTCAGCAATACAGAAATTCAGCTAATTTGAGGACTCAATAGCAGATAAGCAGACATCCATTTGTCACAGGACTAGAATAATGTGCAATGTGTAAATGATTTAATATGCCAGCACATCCTTTCAGACAACTGGAAGATAAATAAATGACTAAGATAAAAATGGCAGTGTACGTGAGTGGAGCTTCCAAGTTCATTTTTATTCTGAGAACTGTGCCCAAATAAGGGAAAGCAACGCTGACCCAAGAGGAAGCCTATTTCACGCACTCAGGAGTGAAATATGAGGAGTTATTATTACAAAGCATAAATATAGTGAAAGTATTTAAGAGGTCAGTCAGATGTTAAGAACAAGCTCTTCCCATAGTCCTCAAACTGCTTTACCTTTTCTAATATTAATACCCAGTCAGTAAAAGGGGACTGCTGCAACCACAGTAAAGGGGTTTCCTCTAGAAACTTCTTTTTTCAGAAATACACAATAGGAATTGAAGAAATTATGCAAAAAAAAAAAAAGGGATGTGAAATTTTGCACCTTTCCAGTAAATCCTGTCACAGCATGTGGACTTTGGCGTGTGGGTGAGAGGATTGGTGACTGGGTTTCAGTACCATTTCCACATAATTCCAGCTCACTATAGTGTGACAGGTAAGTAGAAAGGTCCCAAAGAAGTTTTGTACAGTGAGGACATGGACTGTTTCAAAAAAAAAATCACATCTTGGAAAGTGCTGCTGAAGAGGGAAAACCACTACTGACTCTCATTCAGAGAGCCCCGCCTCCCACACAAAACAGCTGGAGCCCTTTAGTTCGCGCTACATGTTGGATATCATCACTTCCAGGACACATCAAACCAGAGAACCTCAACATTCAGCTACATCAAGCCCACATCTGAGTTTATCACTTAGCCCCACCTGGAAAAGAAAAAAAAAGGGAAAAGATTAGAGAGTACAAGAAGAGGCACAGATTACAGGGACAGCAGAAAGAAGAAAGTGTCCACACCTGGCCAGTAAAATGATCCTGTGGGTTGGCTTGCTCCTGGTCCACTGCTGCTTGTGTCTGACTGGAGCTGGAGGAGAAAGCCCAGGACTGGAGACATGTATGAGGTGCTCTCAGGTAAAAGAATCAACAAGGATAAAATCACATTATCAGCTTATATTATTGTGTTCTATATTAACTTCTGATATTAGTCACTGCTGCTGATGAACTTGTGTAATAATACTTCTTAATATGCCAATTTGGCTGTTTTTAGTGAGTGAAAATAACAGAAATATACAGATGTTTATAATGAGTCCTGTACTTTTACAGCTGTGGTCATTACTGGGGCTGTGATCAAACTTAAATCTGATTTGTGATGATCCAATTCTAATCTCAAAGGCTCTTCAGTTCACATAGAATGAAAACACACGACAGCCAGTTAATGACACTCTGATTCACCTACTGGGAGACAGTTTTACAAAGCTACATCCTGCAAAGCCTCTTCTGCTGAGCTTTTGTTAAAGGAGGTAGTGATACATGCTTTGGTAAATATATCTAATCATTTACTGGAGCCCAAGGAGGAAACAACTGCAAATGTATCTGGGTGGAGGGTGAATAGTCAACACAACATGTTTACTCTTTTTCAGCGACCTGAACTTTACAAGCTTCATTTTCCTTCTTTCTCCTCCCTTGTCTTGCATGCGTACAGTTAAGATAAAGCTCTTTATCATTTGCAGGTTTCTACATGTGTAAGCGCTTAATAGTGTAACTCAGCACCTCGCTGTAGCAAGAAAACAATTGGTGACAGTCGGTTAAAATTCTGAAAGATGAATTCGAGATGTGTTTACAGTCAAAACATCATCAGGTTCTGTGAGGTATCTCATGGGTGGTAGATCAATGGAATTAAAAGATTTCATTTCTTAAAAAAACAATCCAACAAAAAATTCTTGGAACTATTGATGGTTACAAATCACATTCCCCACAACATAAAAATGAAGGCACTGTTTATTCTGGCACAAGGATTTATGAAATATGTTTCATATACTTGACTGGTGAACGAGGATGCATTCCTTCAAGACCACAGTGAATCACATTCCTTCATTATTATTATTATTATTATTATTATTATTATTATTATTATTACTATTTATATTAACCAAAGACAACTGTGTTACAGTGCTCCAGCTGTGGGGTTAAACACACACACGCACGCACGCACGCACGCACGCACGCACGCACGCACACACACACACACACACACACACACACAGGCAGAGTCTTACCTGAAAGGAGCAATGAGGATGTAAAAACTCATTGTTGTCTGGGAATCCCCTGTCCTGCAGAGCTGCTACCTTTGTTCTGTTAAGAGTAACTTTATTGATGAAACTCCTACACAGAATTCACAGAAAAGAGCCTGCCATGAATCACTCTGTGTTTTCTCCTTTTCTTTCTTTTTGCAGGGACTTCACTGCAAGACCAAAGGAGGCTGTGAGTATAGACTTGTTGCCACTTTACACCAGCAGTCATGCATCCCCATTGGGTGTTTACTTGCACAATAACTCAGCTAATATTAGCCGACGAACAGGAAAAACTGATAATGCCTGCATTTGTTGCCTTTATATTTTACTGCAATGTTGCCAAAGCAACTGCATTCAGCATTTAACATAGAATTCAAGGCTGGGTTCAAAAGGTCTGTAAAACAACACAAAGACCATGCCTCTGAACTAAAGTGAGAAACAGTAACCACATTCAAAGATCTTTAAATGAACCCCACCCATAGCATTAAAACGATTTTTTCCTCCCTCACATGCTAAATAAGACCTGATAAAATCCCGATAAGCTTGAGAAGCAGTGCACTGCTGCTATCTGTAATCTCTGCACAAAATACTGAGTGTAAGTGTAAAATGCTAAAGAGAAATTCAAATGCTTTGTATAGCAGACGGCAAAGGTGGGAACGCTGCTGTAGTTTGTTCTCTACAGTGTTGGGAAGGTTACGTTTAAATGTATTCCACTACAGATTACAGAATACATGCCCCAAAATGTATTTTGTAATGTATTCCGTTACAATACTCAATGACAGTAACGTATTCTGAATACTCTGGATTACTTAATATATTAACAAGCTTTTTACAACTACATGAATGTGATTTATTACTATTACTGAAGGTTACTCGCCATACCAATACCGACCAGATTTTTAAATCTTAATATAAATGAGTAACAGTAGGGTGGACATTAGGTCAGGCTGCAGTTTTTGCAGCGATCTCGTATAGTAAACTATTCCGCGCGTATATAAAACAGGTCCGCGGCTCTGAACCGTAGTAAAGGGACCTCTGGCAAATGCATCAGGTTCATGTCGGGCTCGTAGCCGAAAACTATCTTTACTTTGTTGCCTGGGTCAACTTTGCTAGCGAGAGACAGAGAGAGGCGTTGAAAGGCTGCTTCAGGCTGCTTCAGGCTGTGTTCGTGTTTTCCTGAAACACGAACACAGTGTTCAGTCGAGTCTTAATTATTTACTTACAACTGGACTACCCTGCCCATGAGCCTACATTCTTTAGGGTTATGTCTGTAACACTCTGCCTATTGCTTTCATATTACATAATTTTTTGAATAACATTTAAAAAAAAAAGTTCTTCACGTCATTATGCGGGCCGCAAGTAGGGGTGTCACGGGCCGCGAGATTGAGACACAGGCAGTAGAGCGTCTTAATGTGTCTCTTGTTTGGGTTTCCGCCTGCGTGGAATTACCAAAAATAGAGAGGGGACAGTCTAACATATGAAATAGGAAAAGAACGCCATGTAATCCATTTATTTCAAAAAGTAACCGTACTGAATACCACCTTTTAAACGGTAACTGTAACGGAATACAGTTACTCATATTTTGTATCTTAAATACGTAACGCCAGTACATGTATTCCGTTACTCCCCAACACTGGCTCTCTATAAGTAAGTAACAGCATACTTCAAAGATCCTTTTACCCACATTTGGTACACAAAATCCACGCCTTCATTTTCCTCACAAATCCCACAGTGTAACTTTTTCGTTTTTTTAAAAATATTTCTCTGTCCCCGTTGCTGTGCAGATTCATTTCCACGTCCATGCGAGAACCCCGCCGAGAGTCTCAACACCTCCACCGTGTTCCACAACGTCAGCCTTTCCACGGTCATGAAGTGTGAGAGGATGCAGAAGTGCTCGCTGTGGCTCGGAATCAAAGCAGTGGTGCAAATCGCTGGTGCGTAAGTGTGATGGCTTAAAATAGATGGTCCCATATCTGTTTGTATAAAATGCATGTGCTCAAAAATGGCAACAGTTTTTACAGTTCAAGCAATGAATGAAAATCTGTTTGGGTGAACAGAGGTTTGCTTTGGCACAGGGTCTAGTCTTTGACTTCTCTCAGTCTTATAGCAATGCGAAATTACTGAACCACTGACTCAGTGTGTCACCCTATTAGATTATTTAGTTTAGCCGCTTATTAAAAGCAGCTATTATAGTATTAAAATCCACTTACACTTGAGCTCCATGTTGCAGTGTTTAGTTTGGCACCAAATCATTTTCCATGCACAGTTTACCATCCAGGTTGCTTTTCCCACTTTTTCTTCCTTTATGTCCCACCTCCCAAAGCCCCTGTTATCCACTTATGCTATTGTACTATTTTTAGACAGTTTTCTGGATTTCTTACTTTCAAAAGATAATCTCACTTTCAATCCAAGTGACTAATGCTGGCATTTCAACTATAACATTTCATTGTCTCAGTGTATCACCCTGTGTGTGCACACTGTGTGTGGTCTTTTTCTGCGCTGGAGCACGATGCTTTGGCGCCAGAGGCAGTCAGCTTAAGTGGGTTTCCAAAGTGATTTATCTAAGTTCACATGTAAACATGCCCAGAAATCACATTACTCTAATCCCAGTACCGCTTTGATGCTTTTAGCGTACCTGCTTGTTTGATGTCTTGCGAGGAGTCAGTGGACGGCCGATGTCACACTAATCTCTACATGTTCAGTGTGGTGTCTTTGTCTTCTTCACTTAAAGCAGCCTACTTCCTGGTATGGGCTGTACATTTCAGATGTGACTGCTGTTAAAACACTACACCGGAATTTCTTTTGATACTTGGAAGTAATTGGGAGGATTCGGCATTGTTAATTAATTGCTTTCAGAATAAAGCCAAACTGTTTGTTAAACCACAAAATCTTCTTTCTGTTTTCACAGAAGACATAGGTGTGGTGAATCAGTATATCTTAAGGGAAACTTTGACAAAGAGGTGCTGAGTGACTGAAGTTATCGCATGTAATTAATTAAGTTATACATAGAAGGACTTTTTAGTTTTGGAGGACAATCATTAACTAAACAGAGCCCATGCCTCTGTCCTAACACACTCATGCCAACAGATACATGGCACGTGATATTGTTTAATTTCCTCCATCTGACCAAGGTCATTATTCAGTTGTTTTCTTTTCTCCTTATTCAAAACGTCCTTAACAAGGAAGCGCCAAATGGAACTCTTAGGGTGTAGTCAACTCAACCTGAAAACTAATGATGTTAGAGATGATAATCACAGATGACACACCTTAAAGGCATTTGCTGAAGGAAGTCACATTTTATAAAATGCTACGAGCTTCCATGAAAAAAACTTCTGCTTTTGCATGGTAAACATGCCAATTGACACTTCATGTTCCTGATAATGCTGACAACCCATACAGTCTGATAAGGTTTACACAGGAAGACACATTGTCAGACACATCCATCCGTGTGCACAGCGTAATACAGTAAACCTGGTAGATTTCCAGACTATCCGTCTTGGAATTGAGGAAACCCTTTGCTCAGAAAAAAAAGTGCCTAAATAACTTCTTCCTGTATGGCACCTAAAACAGTGCCAACCTGCACCAAAATCAACCATTTAAAAACCTTTTGAATGGCTAACTGGCTGGTGCTGGTTACTGCTACAGCAACTTCAAAACATATTCTGGTTTATGTTTCCACAGACTCCATCCACGGCGTGTCCTTTTGTATCACAACCGCAGGGAGGATGACGGGGTGCAGAACCTTTAGCTTCACAAGGGCATCAAGAGAAAGGATGTCTGGACTGCAGGTAAAATCCCTAGCACAACTGGCATCGCTGGGTGTTTGTGGGACATTAATTAATCCAGAGTGTTATGCTAGAGTAGCTTTTCTGTTAAATGTGCTGTGTGTAGCACTCAAATGTTGCCAACCCAGTAGTGCCTTCCTGCCCTCTTTTGTCTTTCCCTTCCCGCAAATCGGGGAGTTTGCTGATGAGGCAACTCTCGATGTCCTTCCGGTTCCTCTCGTCTTGTGGTCAGGAAAAATACATGACCTTTTTCCACACATCTGGGAGATCCCATTTGCTCTTAAAGGTCACTGGAAAACTGACTCATATGCCATCGTAACCTTCACAAAGGTTACGGAGCTCAAAAGCCTTCCCCAGCTGATGCCCACGATGGTGGAATCGGTGTGTCACATAAACTGTAAACAGAAAGATCATCAAGCATGATAATGTTTTGCGACATACCAAAATTTTGATTGCTGCCGGGTTTGTGGCGTGTCCTCTTTTCGCGTTTAGAGCCACACCCCACTTTGTAGATGATTTTGTAAAATGAAAACAGTGACAGAGGAAATAAACAGTTCAATGTGGTTAGCATCACCGTGCCTATGAATATTTCCATAGTCTAGCTGGCGTCTTCAGGTCTCTCAGGAAGACACAACAGTGGTCCGGCCAGGCTAACTGGCTTTCCAACTGCTTCTGAAATGGATGTGGTCATTTCAGCATATTTCTATACGGCGCAGCGTTTAACAGACATGTGACAGCTTGTGTGCTTTTACCTGCCTCTTTCCTGCAGGTTGAAATTGAGAACAACTGCACTGAAGTTTCTCCAAACCAACAAGTGCAAGTAACAGTGTCAACAGTCCCAAGTTACTGTGGAATGACCTGGACCAGCACCTATCATACTCCAGGTAGGATTACATGCACTTTGTCCATGTGTTTGCATAATTATGCAAACACAGACTGAAGGGCATATGACTGTAACCATGGGTAACTAATAAACAGTGTTACACAACCAGCCCTGCCAAGTATTTCCTTGTAACTGGTAGAAAAAAACAAACAGGAAACCTCATAGTGTGTTCCACTGCTCTGCAATGATGAATGTCAGTGATTCAAAGAGTGTAAACATCTTAAGTGAGTACTGTGTAAAAACTACTCCCACATGCGTGATGACACGTGAATGACAGGAATTTATTTACGCATGAGTTGTTTCTTTTTTAAGTGCTTCACTTTTCTCAACAGGATGCAGTCATGAAGATTTTAGAAGACATGTTCCGGAGTGCATCAGTAAGTGTAAATATGCTCGGGATCTGCTTTCTCCTTACATGTTTTAGTTAATGCAGTGGAGTGAAATAAAATATCAAATATGTAGTATATATGCATTTTTAGGGCTTGTCCTCTTCTCCTCACCCCAAACCGGTTGCCCTTCTCTGAGCCTAGTTCTTCTGGAGATTTCTTCCTGTTAAAAGGGAGATTTTCCTTCCTGCTGTTGCCTCATAGAGAGTTGTTTGATTGTTGGGGTTTTCTCTGTGTTATTGTAGAGTCTTTACCTTACATTACAAAGCATCTTGAGGTGAATGCTGTTGTGATATGTATATAAATATATATGTAATATCTATATAAATAAAATGTAACTGAATTATTCAACTGGACCTTTTTGTTTTAATTGTCGGACTGTTTCACGTCTCTTTCAGCTGGCAGACTGTCGTACAAAGTAAACCCAGACAAGAAGGAGCTGAGCGTAAATGTTTCAGACATGCTCAACGATCACAACTATCACCTCCGACTCTGCCGAAAGGATTTCATCTGCTCTGGCACAGGGGCTTATATGCTGGTGAGACTCTTATTGGAATAAATATGAATGGAATCAGTGCAATTATTTGTGTTCTTCAATAATATGAATATATATAAAGTGAGATCTGTGAGAGATGGGGTAATGTTCCATTATGTGACAGTTCAAGAAAAGCGTAACAGGTCTAAGCCACACTTGTGGACTTTCCTCCTCAAGTGAGTCATTGGGTTATTCCCTGTGTGATTCTAAATTTAAATGTACTCACTCAATAAACTGCTTAACGATCATATAACTGACAATCAGGACAGCGCAGTATTCCCTGAACAAAGGGGCAACTGAAACAGTAAGGATCAAAAGTCAAAATGTGCACAGTGAACACAAGAACCATCATTAACTGCCACCCAGACAGTCATTCCACAAATAATCAAAGGCTGTTCTCATTTTCTAGATAAAGAAGGAGCAACCCATAAAGAGTGGCACCTTCCCATACTCTCGACCTTTGCCTTGCCTCTGCATTGAGGTAATGCTATGACTCCCGGTCTTTAATCACGGTTTGAGTTTCTGCCATAAATTCCACAAAAGACCTTCAATAATCACTGATAAATTCATCACAGGGCTGGTCAGCGGTGATGGACGCCCCAAGAGTCCAGGTCTGCCCGTTCAAAGACCGTGAGTCCCATTGTTCATTCAAACAGATGACAAAATTGCCAGCGTGTGCTGTAGCATTTGAAAGCTGACAATGTATCATAACCATCCAAAATCCTATGACTTCATTCGCCTGCAGGTGTTGAGGAACTGTGGTTTGGAATCACCTTTGATCCACTGGAGGAGACTCTGTTATGGGAGCCTGCTTGCCCAATTACAGCTACGGCTGCATTGTGTCAGATGAGAGATGATGGCATCTGTGTGGATTTGCCACATTCCTCCCAGAATGTTACCAGAGAAAAGGTACACACCTTTTGGATATTTATAAAGGGAGCTTTCTTAAGCTTGGTTATCCTTACAAATCGCTTAAGTGTAATTAAGCCGATGCCCTTGTTAGGCAACATTGCACATGAGCACACACATACAAGCCAGAACTCTCACTCAGTTTACGAAGAGGCTTGACAGAGGTTTGAACAACCTGAAAGTCATGTGCCTGGTTGTATCTGAGAGATGAGTCACAGAAAATGCAGAAAAAATGCGGACACGTCAGCTTGAAGTGGAAAATCATGACTGATCTGATTTCAGATGTAGCTTGTAGTTGCAGTTGTAACCTCTTTAAAAGGTGGAAGCCTCAAACGATCACATAAAAGTACATAAAAGTACAACATAAATGTTGAGCTGTGTTTCTTGTTTATATAAGTCAAGCCAGACCTACATATAAAGTATATCGGGAGAATGAAGGGAAACCCTAAAGGAGTCCTTATTTTGACACAAGACATTTAGGCTGAAGGGATACTTGGGAAGACTTAGGCAGATGCTTCACTTGAAAGACAAATATAGCTCTTTGAATCTAAACACAATATGAGTCACCCAGGCTAATGATTTAGGTCATCACTTGTGTAACTGCAATTCTTTATTTATAAGAACTTGTGATTCATTCACAAATACTTCTTTAATGCTTTTTCAGATAGCATTCTCTAAGGTGGATCCCCATGATCGACTGTGCGTCAAGGTAACAATCTTTCTTTCGCTCTTTTCATTCCACAAATTTCACTAGGGCATGTCAACTTGATACGCTAGCAACAGTGAAACAAACAAAACCGTTTTTTTTTGCTTTCTGTATTTGATTACAAAATGACCTTTGCACAACATTAGCATAATGCAACGCAAATATCAGAACTGACCTGACAGTTCAGATGACTGAGATCATCTTGGTATAGTGTGACATCTTTAAAAATGCTAAGATTGAGAAGATATATTTAATTTCTTGGTCAGTGTGTGACATTACTGCTGTAAGTTGGCTTATTAAGCTAGCTGACTCATTATGGAAAAACTCTATGGCTATCCTAATAGCATGCTATGTGCCATGTTATGTTTTAATTTTATCAGGATTTTATCAAGTTCTTTCTTGTCACTTGGAAGTCATCTTGAAATGCGTAGTTATTTTGAGCCATTACCTAAACTAACGTATATTCTGATGGTCCCTGGTAGTTAAAGACTGCACGTATAGAACTAACAACCAAATAGGCTTAAAAAGCCATGATACTATGATATCATCGTTTACTCTTCTGATGCCATGAGTTTGTCATTTTTGCTATCATTTTTAAAAAACAAAACCAATATGCCCACTGACATTCTCCGGCTCAGAAAGCTAGCGACAATCCAGGTCACAAACACTCAGACAAGGAGGCTCTAATTATCCATACCCTTCATTACAAAAGCAGGAAACTGCCTACAAGAAGCAATGCTGCTGGGTTGCAATTCTTACACATGCAAGTTTTTGCATTTGCACTAACTCAGTAATAAACAACATGTATTTATTTAATACTAGAGTTCTTGTTATTATTATATCAGCTTCCTGTTATTGAGCCAATAACAGGAAGTTGTGATCAAATCTGCATTTCAGAAGTGAGAGTTGAGTCCTAAACGCAAAGCAGAAGTATCATTATTAGACTGTTGAACTATTTTCTATGGGTGTGCAACAATGATTTTAGTAAGCGCTCTTAAAACTAAGAGTAATGTGTTTGATACAACAGCTCGATGAAGAATGCTCAAAAATGTTATTCTGTCTTCATCAGTTTACTGCAGGCTCTCAGTCCTGGACCAGGTGCCCCTTTGCTGATGGGAGACTCCAAGGTGTGACTTATTATTTTCTTCAAATTTTTGCTAATTACATCATGAGTATTTTTTGCGATGCTCTGATGGTCTATGGCAATGTATTGACCCTACTGTGTTCACATGTTCTATAATGGATGTCTGTAATGATGATAATAATCTTTATGCATGGTGGTGCTGTATGATGATATCTTTAAAAATTCAGCATGGGAGTTGGTTACAACAAGAACAGAGGGGCGTGAAGAAGTGAAGATGCTGTCACAGATCTCTGCAAACTTTTCTGTGGAGTTGTGCGTGAAGTCCGAGGGATCCCCTGAGTGTCAGACCATTGAAACACACAACGTGCAGGTGGTAGGTGCAACACATTCCCAGCGCAGACGGCACTTTTTAGAAAAATAGAAAAATATCTTGTTGCAGATTTCTTCGACAGAGTTCTAGCTCATCATTAGATCTGATGAGTCTAAGTAAGAGTGGCAGAACAAATGTCTGTTCGCTCCCTGCATACAATAAACTTTTGCCCTAAAACATCCTATGTGTGCAGTTTTTTTTGAAGCAGCCTGCCACAGCACGCTTACACAGATTGTGTTCCAACTTTTTGTCGTACATGATCCCTGTTTATTGCATGTTGCCTTTTTCGTTGCTAGGAAACTTCACATTTTCTTGAAGGTGTCGTGACTTTTAAAAGTTATTTGCTATCAACAGAACAAAAAAGGTAGTAATTACATCTTTTACAATACGCTTTCCAGCAATCAAAAGGGATCTGTCAACAGATTAGCAAGACCTAGTGTGCAACAAGATATCTTTCTCCTGAACGCATCATGGTTATTATCACATCAAAGAAACAGGAAAAAACAGAAACCATGACAACTTCCATATCGCCTGCAGGAAAAATTTCATATCTTTTGTCTTTTTTCTCAGGAGAAACAAAAAGCTGTTGATTTAAATCTGAAAGGGGCGTCCTGCAACTCATGTCTTCAGGTATGTTTGTGTAGTAGATCCTTTGACTTCTTTGCACTTCCTATTTAAAAAAAGACTGTTGCTTTAATATATCCTTTTTATTTGCACAGGTAAAAAGGCTTGATGTGGAGTATGCTGCCACAGCCATCCACTGTCTGAAGCTGTGCAGTAAGTATGATTTCTGCTAGAGCTGCTTCCCATTAAAATACGTTCTGCTCTTCATTTCTGCTTCAGTCCTGTGTAGTCTAACCAAACTTTTCCTTTACTATTTTTCTCATAAAATTTTGTAAACCTTAGGCGATGCACCAGTTTTGAAATGTAAATAGTTTCCAGTACAGTAACACAGCTTGCGTTTATTGCCATGGGAATTCTGAGGTGGTATAATTGCAAATGCATGTGCATCTGAAGTTTGGTGTCTTGGCATCATTTTGAAAAATAAAAGGATGCTTTGTTGTGCGTGCAATGCTTAATGATACTATTATGTTCAAGATGAAAGGTTCTGTGGAAAATAAGAAGTACCAGTTTTTCCTTTACATATAATTGGGGATTCAGTCATTTGAGAAAGTGCAGAGAGCAAGATGCAAACCACATGGATCATCTAACAAACTGTAAATTTTCTTTGCAGGTGACTCATCACCTCTTTGTTCAGACTTGACCTGGGTATTTGTGCTGACTGGTGTTTGCCTCTTTGGAGTAATATGTGTCACTCTGGTGCTTCATGTCCTATTAACAGGTAGGTTGAAAAGTTATTTGGCTAGGTGTCAGGCTACCATTTTATTTTATTTGGGGACATACTGTGATGTAGGCCCTTTTCCAGTCCCTGCCCATCAAACTCAAAGATTTTGCAGCGTGCTCTGGTATATGCAGGCTTCGTGTTTGACTCTTTGCAAGGGAGTAAATGCTGAGTTTGCCTCAGTAAACTAGGCTGGTTAATAATGTCCTAATGTTAACACTCATTTCTAGCTTTTCCTTTCCATCTTAGATGTTTGATTATTCAAATTTGCCTTCCTCTCTTTATGGATGGATAGACAGTAGCACCCAATTGCAATCGGCCGACATTTGAATGAAAAGCAGCCACGGAGTTTGTCATTTTATTGATTTGCTTCCTCATCACATTTCCCCCGTCTTCTATTGTAGTGCATCGGAGAAGGAAGCAGAAAATAACCGGAGTCCGTAACGGTGAAAAGCAAATAGGTACGATTATGACTTCATTTGCTTAACCCATACGATACAGATTTTCTTTTCTTTTACCCGTGCGCATATCTTAGCATATTTCCTGTTTTGTTGCAGATCCCCCTCCCACCTGTCTGGTGTCTGTGTTACAAACTCAGCCGGTTGTCCACGGTGGGGTCTTCATACCTGATTCACCGCAGTGCGGAAACAACGAGAAGGCCAACTTACTCTCTGAATGACCAAAGTGTGAGGCATAAAGATGTTACAAAAGCAACTAAGTTCTCTGTTGAATTCAGTATATATTGTAGGCACTGACATTTCAAACGGTATGTAGCTTTCTGCAGAGGTGCTGGTTTGTATGCTTGTTCTAGTTACTGGCTAATGTATTTTGTGTGGTTGTGTTTGTTTGGGAGAAAGTTGTTTTAAAGGTAAAATTTCATTTAATCTTGCAGCTACAAAGGTTTTTGTTTCAAAATGTTTATTTTCAATAAAAAAGGCAAAATACAAAATGCTGTTTTAATTATTGTTTAAATGCACCATTATTATATCATTTAACCCTATTTTTTCACAACATTGTTTTCGTCAAATCTAATATAATCGCAATACATTTGCATTAAAACACTTGCAGTCATTAACACCGACTTCACCTCAACACCAAAAGCTTACAAGCCTTATACTTTATTTTGCTGCTCCATATCTATTTATGTCCTTACAGTTTTATAAACACTTTGCTCTTTATGTTCAGCAGCTGTTTCCCAGTTTTCAGTGAAAGTTTCCATGTCACTGCTTGTGCACCTGCTCACATGAGCCAGAGCTGCTGATAGCTGTGTTTCCTTTTAACTTTAATCCAACTTCCTTCAGCGAGGAAAATTTCCATTCACCTAGAAAATATATTTTGATTCACTTGGAGTAAAAACACAAATCATCAACACATTACCTGATGATGAGCATGTCAATTACTTTCTTATTAGATGTACTATAATTGCCATGTATATAAAAACCATAGATAAAACACCAATGCAACTTTTGAAATGCATCACTTTTTATGGCAGCCCACATTTTGTTGCTCTACAGCCAAAAACTGGTTCATCAATTACATTTTTAGCTCCAGGTACTTTTTCAGTCTGTCAAAACATGCAGGCTGTTGCACCATGTCATCTTGAATTGTAAGTAAGGTAATTAATATTTCCACATCAATGAATCTTGGCTGTGGTTAAAAACACAAATAAACAAAAAGGCCGAGTGATGTTTCTACATGGTAATGGAAAAGCACTGTTTCTGACATTTTAACGACATGCGCTCATTATTTTTCATATCTAGATAGCATGTTGCAGAAAGGCAAGTATAGACATCCTCTCACTCCCAACCAAATAGATTAAAAAATACCACTGTGACTCTGCACTTTTATTCTTTTACATGCTATGGCAGCCTGAACATAAAGTATCAAAGGTAACAGAACTTATTCTATAGATAAATGTTCCTCATCAGTGTATATGGGTCAATGTTACTGTTACCGTTGTTTATTTAATCTCCGGTAATCGATCACATTATATAAAGTCATATGTTTGTATTGTGGTTGTCTGGTGAGTGCCGCAACTTTTTCACCTATTCAACCTGCCTGTTTTGCTAAACTGGACATTATAGGAGCTAATGCTTCCTCTCTAGGGCTTTATTTGATAATGTGCTAAAGAAGAGGAAATGTTTTCACACTGTGCCCTAACTCTTCCACATTATATATATTGGCTAAGATAAGCAAAAGGAAACATATCTGTTATATAATAATCAGTTCAATTCAATTTTATTTATGACACTAAATTGCAACAAAATTGGCTAGTAAATACCCTAAAATAATGCCAAGGCTTTTTTACCGGCTAATGCTAACTTTGTTTCCATACGCTTTCACTCTCAGCGCAGAAATCAGAGCCAGTGTCAGCTTGTCTGGCATGTTCGTCTCCCATCAGATTCCTGTTGAAGAACAGCCAGAAAATGTTAATGGCCTCTCATACACCCAAAACACTGGCTTTGTATATATTTAAGTGAAACTGGAGTCATTAGGAGTTAAGCATGAGCTTAATGATACTATTATGTTCTTAAGGACATTACTTTCTTCTGTCCATTTTCCTCAGCATTTTTAAGGACAAATAATGCTGAGATATGCCAAGTTTTCAACTAATAGGAAAATCGCTGTTTGGAAAATTTTTATTTTAACCTGTCAAACCTGTTATGGTTGGCTTTTTTCCATTGAAGATTCAACTAAGTGAATGGAAACAGGTGATATGGTTTTGTAACAGGATGCTAGTAACAAAATACTCAAAGGATCCAATTTAAAATTAGTCCTTTGTTGTTGTTCATGCGTAGGCGCAACATTGATCGAGTTAGATGCTGTTTTTTTCCTCCAGTCATTCATAGGTCAAAGTTAAGTGGCTTAAAAAAAACAAAAAACACATTCCATTGAAAAGGAAGATACAAGGAAGTGACAAGCAGCCAATGTAACAAGAAAAAAAAGTTGCAAGACCTTCAGAAAACCATTGCTCAATATCATTTTTCAAGTTTCTTTCTGTTGGGTCTGTCTGGCACAGACCCACCGCTGGAACGAGACAATTCTACTACAACGGCACAAAGCATTGGACACCAAGCAGAGCTCTTTGTTTGATCTCGTGCACGAGGGAGAGAACTGTGACCTGCTGGTACGAGGAGTCCGGTCCACCTAAACAAAGGGCTCTTATACTTACACAGATACAGAGTAGGTGTCCTCTCATCGTATAAATCAGTAAGAGAAGGTATGACCTCTCTCATGAGCTTAAGATGTGTGTGTATCCCAGAGTGCTCTGGGAGGCACACAGTCTTTGCAGACTGCTAAGGATCAGACCTCTATGATTATGCAATGGATTATAAAACTCTAAGAATATATGAGTATATATTTCTAAGTATAAATGACAATTCACAATTTAAACCTAACACTTTCTTGGCTTATGGTTGGAAACAAAATACAAAGAAAAGATTGGTGGGTCACGAATTTTGTACAGTACTATAGTAGATTTAACAGACCTATCAAACACCCCCTTCCCAAAATCTCTACCTAAATGAACATAAAACCATAATGGAAAGGATTTCCTTTTGATTAAATTCCTTTATTTTAGCATTATGCAATCCTGTTATTCCAACTTAGTTAATCTACGTATTTACTGCAGTTGAGTCCAACTTAATTTAATTGAGTTGATCCAACATATCCAAATTACATTAGTCCTGCAAAAATACTTAATGCTAACAGAAAGTAATTTATCAAGGTGGAAATCCTGTCCATGATTATTTTAAGTTCAATAGAGTTATTCTCTATAGTGTTCAACATAGTCTAGAGCAGGGGTGCCCAATCCCGGTCCTCGAGAGCTACCGTCCTGCAGCTTTTAGATGCATCCTTGTTCCCACACACCCGAATCAAATGAATGGCTTGTTATCAGGCCTTTGCCAAACATGATGGCATGCTGAAGAGGTAATCAAACCATTTGATTCAGCTGTGTTGGAGTAGGGATGCATCTAAAAGCTGCAGGATAGTAGCTCTCGAAGATGGGATTGGGCAGTTCTGGTCTAGAGTCTGGTTAACATAAAACTTGTCTCCTTATCAGGGTCATGGGGGCAGGGGAGGCTGGAGCCTATCCCAGCTGTCAAAGGGTGAAAGGCAGGATACACCCTGGACAGACAACCATTCACGCTCACGGGCAATTTAGAACCATTCATTAACCTAACTCCGTTAACTGCATTGGCCAGTGCTAACCACTATGTAGCTCTTTCTCTCAGATATGCCTGGATTTCCTAGCAATGTTATTGTCATACTACACTTTTAATTTATACTGGAATCAGTATAAACGATATGATAGTCCTTTTAGCCACAGCCTCGCATTCTTGTGTCACAAGGACCAGAATGTGCTTCTGTTAACATGTGAGCCTTGGTAAAAGTTAGCCAACTGAATGTTTTGTTTACTTAACAAGTCTGAGGCCGTGGCTTGTTTTTGTCAGAAAACACCCAAACTTGACTGCTATAGTTGTTCATAGTACAGGCTTCTATAGTATTAATGGTGTGTATATACGAATGGCAACAAGCATTAATAAAGCATTAACAAAGAACATTAACATTAGCTCTCATTCAGCCTGTATAAGGCTTCTTAGATTTTAAGTAGAAGACGTAGGTCAGCATTACCTGTTTGTCTAAATCTTGGAAATTTCCTGTCTCCCTGCTAATGTCTGAGAAAAAGTGAACAAATTCGTCTTGTGTGATTACTGAAGTGAAACCTGGGGGAGGTGCCGTAGTGTGGGTAAACTTCACTGCTGATTTATTTCACATGCGAAGCAACCACAAGTTTAGGTGGTGACACATCATCCGTTCAGATTTGTGTTAGTGGGATCTTCCTTAGTTTTTCAGCTGGACAGTAACCCAGAACACATCTGTAATGTTATCTGACAGTGACGTAAACTCACACGGCGATTCATCAGCACTCCTGATCTCTCCCAGTGCTGCGAGCTACGCATATCTGACTCAAATAGTGTGGTAAGAGTTAGAAGGCAGACGGAAGAAAAAGTATAAGGAATGTGCTCATTCAGCTAGTTAAGACTTTCCCAGCTGCCTCAGCCTGGCTCTGTTGCAGCCTTATTCCTGTCAAAAGGGAGTTTTTCCTTCCCACTATTGCCTAGTGCTTGCTCATAGGGGATGATCCGATAGTTGGGATTTTCCATCTAATACTGCAGGGTCTTCACCTTGCAGTATAAAGCGCCTAAAGGCAACTGTTGCGGTTGTGATTTGGGGGTATCAAAATAAAATTGAAATGAAGGTAACATGAAATGAATTAGGATGGTATTCACTTGTAGGATGACACAGACACATTGCTCATGTCAGCAATTGTGATAAATATTATTGAATCTGTTAACTAGGGACATTCTTCAAAAAATTTTTTTGTATGTACCAGAAACCATTTAAAGAAAAGCTGTGGTTCCATCCCATATTTATAAAGCCATGGCAAAACTCTTCTAGGAGCACTTTGGCTTTTGTTTGAACAGGCTTGACTTCTGATTCTTAAAGATTGTCTGGAAAGCAGCCAAACATCCTGGACAGCTATGATAATAAAAAAGTTTCTGTTGTAGTGACACTTGTCTGTACTACCCAAATGTTTCTCGAACTTCCTTGTGATTTACATACGCAAATGACATTGCTCAAAACAGTACCAGTAACAGAACAGAGCCCTCTCTGTGCAATACTTACACAGAAAGTCATATACGATAGTCATATATCCATCCTGTGGAAATGATTAGACACACAAGGAACTTGGTTACATTAAAAGGCTACATGCACTAGTGTTTTCATTCAGATATACTGGGGCACATTTTCCTGTTAGATTAATATCAGGCAGTATGTAAGCATGCAAAATATTCGGCTGGTCGTACAACACGAAAATTGTTTGGAAATTACTTAGCAGGGGGAAATTGAAAAGATATTTTTATCCTTTTTTGCGTGATGGCTGGAAAACTAAAAATATATTTTAAAAAATAAATAGCAAAGCCATGTTTGTCTCCACACCCTGCATATACAAGGAACGCTTCCTTTTTTGGTGTAAACGTGCTACATTGTGATGTGCGTGACCTTTATCTAGTGCAATTTCTGTTTATCATCAACAGCTACAATGAGGAAACATAACACTGAGTGAATGCATGTTGAATCATTACTTTCCATAATGACAAAACAAATTGTCATCAGTGTTTTTGATGGAGTTAGTGCGTGCTCTTCCTTAAAGGCTGAGGTTCTTCCTGACGTGGATGTAATTTTTATTTAATTTTGAGAAAACTGACAATGAGACTTTTGCAAATTAGTTAATCAACAGAAAAGGAAGCTCCCCAAAGCTGAAACAATCCACAAACCTTACTATGACATGTGCCAGTTTTTTTTCTGAGTTTTTTAAAAAAGTTTTTAGCATCATGATCCTGTGTGGATTACCATGCGACAGTCCCGAGTAGCTTTGTATGTGCATTCTGTCCATTTCAAAACAATCCTTATGTGTGTCTTACCCCTCAGTTCACCCTCCCTTTAGGCCAACCTTTCTCTGTCTGGTTCCTTATTAATAAATAGTTTAAAAGAAGATGTAGGTACTCAATACCACAGCTATGTGCCCAAGGTGGTCATTTTAAAGATACACTATATTGCCTTCACACACATATGAACTTGAGTGATATGTTGTTCTTAATCCATAGGGTTCAATATAATGTCGGTCCACACTTTGCAGCTTTCACAGTTTCAACTCTTCTGGGAAGGTTATCTTTAACGTTCAGGAATGTTTCTGGAAAGTTTTGAACATTGTTCCAGAAGCACGAGGTCAGACGGCTGCTGGGCTGTCCTGGCTCGCTGCAAGTCATCACAGATGTGAGGTGAGTCAATTTCCTCAACACCAAAACATGCTCATCCATGTCTTTATGGACCTTGCTTCGTGCACTGGTGAGCAGTCATGATGGAAAAGGATGGATGAAAAAGTTGGGAGCATGAAGATATCCAAATTGTCTTGAAATGCTAAAGCATTAATAGTTCCTCCTACTGGAACTAAGGGGCCAAACCCAATGACCTCACACCATAATCACTCCTACACCAAACTTTACACTTGTCACAATGCAGTCAGATAAATACTGTTGTCCTGGAAACCACCAAACCCAGACTTATCCATCACATCCATCACATTTCTTTTTACCAGAAAAAGAAATGTGATTCATGGTCTAGAGTCCAGTGTAGACGTGCTTAACACCACCGCATCCAACACTTTGCATTGTACTTGGTGATGTAATGCTCGGATGCAGCTGCTTTGCCATGGACACCCATTCATTGAGGTTCTCTGCACACTGTTCTTGAGTTAATCTAAAGTCGAATTTTGTACATCTGTAGCGATTGTCTGTGAAGTAAGTTAATGACCTCTGCGCACTATGCACATCAGCATCCACTGAACCCGCCCTGGTACTTTATACGGCCTACCGCTTTGTGGTTAAGTTGCTGTCGTTCATATTTGCTTCCACTTTGTTATGATACCACTAACAGTTGGCTGTGGAATATTTAGCAGGGAGGAAATTTCATGACTCGACTTGTTGCACAGGTGTGGGTGGGATCCTATCACGGTACCATGCTGGAATCCAGTGAGCTCCTGGAAGCAAGCCATTATTTCAGAAATATTTTTATAAGCAGTTTGCATGCCTGCTTGATTTGAATATAGTATATCTCAGCTCATTTCCATTATGCAGACCCCAGATTTGGGAAGAAGGGACATATTACTAGAGATTAATTATACATATGTGACTTTAGTGATATTTTATATGAGCATCCACCACTGAATCATCGTTGTGATGGAAAATGAGGAAAACTGAAGTCTCAACAAGTCAAGTTGTAGTTACATTAAATGGTCCACTCAAATTCTTCCTAAACAAACAACATCATTATTTATGTCCACAGTAACCTTAATTTGAATGCAAATTTCTTATTCTACCACTTGCCTATAACCCATTTAAGATTAGGGATATGGTTGGGGTTCTAGTGTACACTGTAAAAAAAAACGAATATAAAAGTATCTTACTGTATATTTTACAGTTTTGTACAGTTTTTCTAGAATATCATTAAATTTACATAAATAGACTGTGATTTTACATGTCAAATGTAAAATAACATAACATCACTGTAAATGTAATAAAACGCAATTTTCTTGTTCTTTAAATATATTTTTTGTACATATGCATATTTAGATTGTAAAAATACATTCAGAAATGTATCATAATTTCACAAATATTTGTCTGTTATTTGAGAGATTGATCTGTTAAATTCAAATGTAATAAAATTTTTTTATGTCATCTAGGTCTGTTTCAATAATTAGTAACAAGTGAAAATATAATTAATAGGAATAAAAACAAAAAACCCCCATATAAAACATTGCACGGCCACGCTGTGCTAATTATATATTTAAAAAAATAAATGTAGAGGTAGGAATTGCAATTAATATAAATCTCAAAGTATTCACAACATTCCTGAACAGAAATAGGCCTCTGCACCTGGGGTGGCCATGAAAACAATGTGACATGCCATTGGATGTTGGGACACATGACTCTAAGCATCGACCAATGAATGTGAACTAACAACCACAAGGTATGGCTGTGGAAAGTAGTGATGGTAAATTTGATTCTTTTTACTGAATCGAGTTTGAATGAGTCACTCACCAAAGTGAATCGGGGTTTTTGAGTCATTTGAGTCACTGAGTCAGTTGACCAGAGTGCAAAAAATGTACATTTTCACTCAAACTTAATTTGTTTCTCTTGCCATGTATATCCTACTGCTAAGATGAGTGATTGAAAAAGAAAAACAACTAATTTTATGGAGCAGAAAAGAGCAAAAAAAAAGAGCAAAAATACATTTATTTTATTTATTTTTATTTTATTTTATTAGTATTTCCCTCAAATGTGTCAAATATATATTTTCTCATCTAAATGTCCACTGAGCTGTGAGCCAGGGGGAGGTAATGCGCCTTAACATTGGTTGCCAACCAAGAAGAAGAAGAAGCTGTGAGCCAGGAGGGAGGGGGTGAGTGAGTCCTGAGTGATTCGTTTACGCTATCAGGCGCATCACTAGTTTCTACACCGCTAATACCTGTTAGGGGGCCCGCGACGACAGCTGCCACTGATGCATTTGTCTTAATGTGAAATTAAGTATGCAACTTAAGAGCCAATAGGCGACCTGTTCCATTCTAGCAACACACCTGCACTCTTGTAGAGAGCTAGTGCCTGCCAAGATGTGCTGCGTGATGAAGTGAGAGAAATAGGAAATAGAAGTAGCCCACTGTGCTAGCTTTGTCCTGTAAAATGTAATGGACATGTAAGCCAAGTATTTCCTTCTATTTTGTGGAAAGGAAGTAGGGCTAAAGCAGGTGAGGCGAATTATTTGACTACATTTAAACGTACATTCCATACATGTATTTGGATTTTGGCAGGTTTCATGATTCATAAGGTTTTTTTTTCTTCCCCTGCAAATTAGTAGCGTGAGTTCTCAAATTTATTCAGTAAGCTGTAAAGGTGAGTTTTGTGCTGCATTTAAGAATGTCAAAAGATTACACCTGTCACAGTTGTAGTGCTTTTTGAATAAAGCACCAAATCCACACTTTTAAGCTTAAATTTCAAAACTTACATTTAACTACTGATTTTATCTATTGTTCTGATTTTATCTGTTTTGATTTTATATACTGTTTTGTTTGTTTGTTAATTAGTTTGTTTGTTTGCTTGTTTTAATCAATTTTAAATCATGCTTTTTATTTGTTTTTGTTTCTAATGTCTCTGTAAAGCACTTTGAATCACCTTGTTGTTGAATTGTGCTATACAAATAAACTTGCCTTGCCTTGCCTTTAATGTAAATGTTTGGGCACCCATGGTCCAAATTTCAGTTCATGTGAACAGTTAAGCAAGTAGAAGATGAAATAATCTCCAAATAGCTTAGTTATAGATGACATTTAATTTTAAATAAAATAATTTTCATATTTTTTTAAACAGAAAAGGAAAAGGCCCACAGCAAAAGTATGGACTGTGTGCTTCCTGAAGTCCACAATAATCTCCACTATCTTCTGGGCATTCAGCACCAGGTTGTTGTGGCTGCACCAGGACACCAGACGTTCAACCTCCCTCCTGTAGGCAGACTCATCCCCGTCCGAGATGAGTCCAATAACGGTGGTGTCATCTAGAAACTTGATTAGCTTGACAGACTGGTGGGTGGAGGTGCAGCAGCTGGTGTACAGGGAGAAGAGCAGAGGAGAAAGAACACAGCCCTGAGGGGAGCCGGTGCTGATGGTCCGGGAGTCCGAGACATTCTTTCCCAGCCTCACATGCTGCTTCCTGTCCGTCAGGAAGTCAGTGATCCACCAGCAGATGGGATCAGGCACATTCATCTGGGAAAGCTTGCCTTGGAGATGGTCTGGAAGGATGGTGTTGAAGGCAGAGCTGAAGTCCACAAACAGGATCCTGGCGTAGGTTCCTGGGGAGTCCAGATGCTGCAGGATGAAGTGTAGAGCCATGTTGATGGCGTCATCTACAGACCTGTTGGCTCTGTATGCAAACTGCAGGGGGTCCAGGAGGGGGGCCGTGAGGGTCTTGAGGTAGGAGAGAACCAGGCGCTCAAATGACTTCATGACCATAGATGTCAGAGCCACAGGTCTGTAGTCATTTAGTCCAGTGATCCTAGGTTTCTTGGGGACAGGGATTATGGTAGAGGACTTGAAGCAGGCAGGCGCATGACATGCCTGCAGTGAGAAGTTGAAAATGCCAGAAAACACTGGGGCCAGTGTCTGAGGGTGGCAGGAGACACACCATCTGGGCCAGGAGCTTTTCGAGCATTCAGACTCTTAAAACCCCTGGAGGGTCTTAGGTCGATTTGTGGCTTTTTTCAAATTTTGATTGCATGCCATTTGCACAGTGTTGAATGGACTATAGCCAAATTCTCAAAAAAAAAGTTTGATATGATTTTATTTCAAAATTCAAGTCTGACTTCCTTCAATTAGCTTCAGTGGCTAAGCTACAAATAAACTTACACTATTGGGCTTAGTGGTCGATTTGTGCCCCATTGAAACCCATTATAAACGCTATTTTTCACTGCAAATTAATTACGGTCAAAGGGATCGTCGATGTTTAATTTTCATTTTGCAGTACGGGCCTTAGAGTTGTAATTTTTGTATTTTTCCACCGGGTGGCGCCCTTGCTCCACATTTGACCCCGGGCTGGAAAACAGCGGGCTGCTTAGACAGACCTGTGGGAAATGAAGCCTCATTTCCGGCGTGCAGCAGCGGCTTCGCCCGCTGATCGGGCGGGACCATTTTCGGTCCCTAGGGCCGTGAGAGGGTGCATTTTTTTTTTTTTAGTCAACAGGAAATTACGTATTTGTTGTCACGTGGTATCGGACGTGTGTGCTGGAAAAAGGAGTCCCCGGTGATCGTGCCCCGGTAATCGTCGCGACTTACCCCGGGAAGATGCACTTATTCCGCCCTAGAGGAGGAGCATTTGCCGCCTGGAGACCATTTTCTGGTCCTGAAAAAAAAAAAAAAAGGCGATCGAAATGAATGTTGGTGCCAATCTTTAGTCCATCTAAAGGCCTAATTATAATAACAATTGAATATTACCTCAAATGTTTTTTTTGGAAAATATTCAAGTTTTATGTTTTTTGGGGCAAAAAAAGCAGTGCGCTCATGTGACGAAACCGGGATATAAAGGGTTAAAATCCGCGAAATGTAATTAAAACTTGACATGAATATTTCAAGGAGAAGTAGGTCTAAAAGATTGGCTAATTTAAAGTGGAATAAAATATTAATATATAAATTTTTTATAGCACTTTTTTGGGCGTGGTCGATTTGTGGCTCTGAGCCCAATAGTGTATGCAGAGTAGTGGTGGGAGGAGGTGGTGTGAAATCCTCCTTTGTGTGGGGTGAGGAGGGGGGTGTTGTAGGTGAAGTGTTTGATGGTGGTGATGGCTCTATGGAGGGGGGAGAGGTGGGGGAATGAGTGTCCAAAGTGTCTCTTTTGTTGGGGCCATTGGAGGTGTGAAGGCTGCCTGATGGCTCGTCAAAACGGCAGTAAAAGTCTTTAAGGGTGTTGGCCAAGAGCAAGTCATCAGTGGAGTGGGGGGTTTTAGGCTTGTAGTTTGTGATATTCCTAAAACCTTTCCACACAGAGGCTGAGTCATTCTCTGAGATCTGCTGCTGCTGCATCTTCTCAGAGTGCTGATGTTTAGCAATGTCCACTTCTTTAGTGAACCTGTACTTGGCCTATCTGTAGCAGTCCCTGTCTCTGCTTCTGAACATCATATACATCAGTTGTGACATTGCAGTAAGTTGTTTGAGTCATGTGTGGACTGTTTTTTGTCCCCTTGTCTCTTGTTCATGTACACAACAGGAAACTCTACTTTGGCAGGCGAGCACTTCATGTTATCTGTGGACCACGCAATTGTGAATGGCTACATCACTTTATCCTGATGTTTGGCTCTTACTACTGCACGAACATTTCTTATCCAGTAGCCCAGGCAGCAACCTTGGAAATCTTGCAATGGTAAGGCGGCACCAGTCAATTTTATGCATTGAGACATAAGAATGATGAGACAGTGAAATCTAAAGTTATGCAATCCAAATAATCAGATCTCCTTTCATTTGCAGCTAAAACACATAGGAATGAGCAATGCTTGAGTGTTGAGATGATTTGTAGATTGACAAATCACCAAATAACTAATATTTGCGTTTCAGATGGCTGTCTCTGAAATATCCTTGATTCATGCTCATGTCAAGTTATAGAAAGAGACCTTTGAGTAGTAGATGTTCATAGATGTTTCACTACCCTGAAACAGCATTTGCAATAGACAGGTTAACCAAACATCTTTGCAAATTTCTCCAAGGGAACCCAAATGGCCAGCAGCAGCCCTAAATGTGAGAATTTCAGAAAGCTAGAGCTACTTCTAAACCTGCAGGTTATGTGCCTCAAATGTACCCCTTTTCGTTGCTCCAGATGTGGGGATGCAGATGAACGTTTGAGGCGGCATCGTCCCCGTCTTTTGTGCTAAAATGTGCGTTTGCATTAGATTCTTTTTTCTACGGGCCTTTGTTTATGCATAATTGTTAGTTGTTCTTGGATTGTTCCAGGAAGGGTTTTCTTTTTGTCAGTAAAATCCATGTTAATGATTGAAACAATGTCTCATGTCGTATAAGTAAAATAAACATGTACAAACTGCTCATACACAACATATGATCAAGAATTAACATAATCTTCATGTAATTATAATCAGGGGTTTTGTTTAATAAGGGTTCTTTGGGTGTTTTGTGACAGATAAAACCCACAATCTTACAGGGAGCACACTTAATTCAAACTGAAAGTCCAGTAAATATTCAGGAAATTTATGTTAAATTACACTTAAAATCTAAATTTACATGTGATATTATGTAAAATTAAGTGAATTGTAATTTTAAAGCCAATATCTAGTTTTTTGACATGTGTTGAAAGATAAATCAAATTATTTTGTGCTGTATAATGTTGTATTACATCAAATATAATTGAATATACAACTTTTTTACATCAAATAATGCTATTTAACCCAACTGTTAACTGTATATTTCTGTAAATTTAAGCATTATTCATATTGCCACATTCATTGACCTTGTTTATAGGTAATATCATTGTTTAATCACATTAAAATGTTCCTAATTTAATGTTTAAAAGCACTTGGAAAATGTAAAACCCCATGTAAAATTAGAGCAACAAACTCTATTTTCATTACTGAAAATAACCATATTTTTATGAGAAAGTTATTTTCTGTTATTTTACGGTATTATTTTGGCGTCCCAGCTGCCAGAATAATACTGTTTTTTTTAGGATTTTTTCTTTAACAGTATAGTGCATTAGGAGCACTAGGAGTTTGAAGACTGGATAAATGGCAGGATATGTGAAGACCATCTAGCTTAAAATCAAATCAAACATGTGGACCCATCTGCCGTGGTGACCCCTTGGGAAGTGAAGGAGCAGCTGAAAGTACGACAGTGTTTAGTTGTACATTCAGTGTGCCTGGCTACAGGGGAGGGACAACAAAAACACTTTGTTAGGCTCTGGGGTTTATGCCAGGATTTTCCTAATATTAACAGCAATAAGTCGAAACTTCCACATTTGTACAGCTTTATAGCTAACTGAGAAAAATGTCAGTCTTTTTAAAAACACATTTATGTATTTTTGTTTTGCTCACCAGAGATGGGCAGTAACGCGTTACTTGTACTGCAGATATTTCGACTAACCCCTACCCTATGTCTTCCCTCGTAAGTTTCCTCTTTTATGTGACAACGATGGTAGTTTGAACAGTACTTGTAACGCGTTACTGTAATCTGATTACTTTTTTCAAGTAACGAGTAAAGTAAGGGATTACTATTGCAAAAACGGTAATTAGATTACCGTTACTTTCCCGTAGGAATGCTGCGTTACTGCGTTACTAAAACCGTGATTTTTTGCGAGAATGTCTCACAACAGTGACGTAAGCGAGGGCGCCGTTAGTGACAACAGCTGTGTGTGGATCAACAGTGCATCACATATCGATTGTGGGAGAGAGTATGAGCGTGCAGCGTTTAAAGCGTGGAAGTACTGACCTTACTTTGAGTTTGATTCCATAAAAAGTGACAAAAACATTAGCGTCCATCGTGCGTGGGAACTTCTTTTTACAGCGAAAAAACCCCCTAAACTTCCAAGCAAGCACCGGGTGCACAACGACGTAATGGGAAACTCACAGAGAAACTCGCGGATTCTTTAACTGACCGCGGCACACCTGCACCAGGGTAAACCTCCGCCTACCCTGCTCCTGCTTTACAGGTGAAAATAGAGCGACAGGACCACTGAGTCTTTGACTTTATTTATTTTCTGCTGTGTTTTACTTGCATCTATTTGAAAGAGTGAGTGTAAACACAAAAAATATTTTATTTTATGTGCTGGAATGTGTAGAAAATAGGTTTAAATGTTAAACTAATTTATTCAAGTCAGAGAATGTTGCATATAATTTAATTTTTGCTTGATGCATAAAGTTAAAAGATTAAAACTGATAAAACAAGTTAAAAAAAGAGACTAAGTAACTAAGTAATTAATTACTTTTGAAAATAAGTAATCAGTAAAGTAACGGGATTACTTTTTTGGGGAAGTAATCAGTAATTAGTTACTGATTACTTTTTTCAAGTAATTTGACCAACACTGTTGCTCACAATGTCAAAAGATGTGAATGCAATTCATATAACCACTTACAATTTAAGAATATTGACATGAACCTCAAGTTGTTCAAAGACTTTCCTTTGCTTTTATTGTCATATGATACTGGCTTTCCTCTACATGGAAAGCCAGTATCTAATAATCGAATAATTCTAGTTTGTCTACAACTTTGATAGACTGTAAACCTTAAATGAACTGCATGCTCACTGGGAGGTCAAGGAAACCAGACAAAGGCAGAAAATGATTCAAGAAGTTAGCATTTAAAGTAAATAAGGAATCATTATGTTGTTTTTTTTCTGCCCTTATACAGTGGGGCAAAAAAGTATTTAGTCAGCCACCGATTGTGCAAGTTCCCCCACTTAAAATGATGACAGAGGTCAGTAATTTGCACCAGAGGTACACTTCAACTGTGAGAGACAGAATGTGAAAAAAAAAATCCATGAGTCCACATGGTAGGATTTGTAAAGAATTTATTCGTAAATCAGGGTGGAAAATAAGTATTTGGTCACCTCAAACAAGGAAAATCTCTGGCTCTCACAGACCTGTAACGTCTTCTGTAAGAAGCTTTTCTGTCCCCCACTCGTTACCTGTATGAATGGCACCTGTTTGAACTCATCATCTGTATAAAAGACACCTGTCCACAGCCTCAAACAGTCAGACTCCAAACTCCGCCATGGCCAAGACCAAAGAGCTTTCGAAGGACACCAGGAAAAGTATTGTAGACCTGCACCAGACTGGGAAGAGTGAATCTACAATAGGCAAGCAGCTTGGTGTGAAAAAATCAACTGTGGGAGCAATCATCAGAAAATGGAAGACATACAAGACCACTGATAATCTCCCTCGATCTGGGGCTCCACGCAAGATCTCATCCCGTGGGGTCAAAATGATCATGAGAACGGTGAGCAAAGATCCCAGAACCACACGGGGGGACCTGGTGAATGACCTGCAGAGAGCTGGGACCAAAGTAACAAAGGTCACCATCAGTAACACACTACAACGGCAGGGAATCAAATCCCGCAGTGCCAGACGTGTTCCGCTGCTGAAGCCAGTGCATGTCCAGGCCCGTCTGAAGTTTGCCAGAGAGCACATGGATGATACAGCAGAGGATTGGGAGAATGTCATGTGGTCAGATGAAACCAAAGTAGAACTTTTTGGTATAAACTCAACTCGTCGTGTTTGGAGGAAGAAGAATACTGAGTTGCATCCCAAGAACGCCATACCTACTGTGAAGCATGGGGGTGGAAACATCATGCTATGGGGCTGTTTTTCTGCCAAGGGGACAGGACGACTGATCTGTGTTAAGGACAGAATGAATGGGGCCATGTATCGTGAGATTTTGAGCCAAAACCTCCTTCCATCAGTGAGAACTTTGAAGATGAAACGAGGCTGGGTCTTCCAACATGACAATGATCCAAAACACACCGCCCGGGCAACAAAGGAGTGGCTCCGTAAGAAGCATTTGAAAGTCCTGGAGTGGCCTAGCCAGTCTCCAGACCTCAACCCCATAGAAAATCTGTGGCGGGAGTTGAAAGTCCGTGTTGCTCGGCGACAGCCCCAAAACATCACTGCTCTCGAGAAGATCTGCATGGAGGAATGGGCCAAAATACCAGCTACTGTGTGTGCAAACCTGGTAAAGACCTATAGTAAACGTTTGACCTCTGTTATTGCCAACAAAGGTTATGTTACAAAGTATTGAGTTGTATTTTTGTTATTGACCAAATACTTATTTTCCACCCTGATTTACGAATAAATTCTTTACAAATCCTACCATGTGGATTCATGGATTTTTTTTTTCACATTCTGTCTCTCACAGTTGAAGTGTACCTCTGGTGCAAATTACTGACCTCTGTCATCATTTTAGGTGGGGGAACTTGCACAATCGGTGGCTGACTAAATACTTTTTTGCCCCACTGTATAAACACACCTAAATGAGATTTAGGCAAAAGTCTAGACAGATACACTGCAGTGGAAAGTTGAGGGTTTTTTTTTTTTTTTTTTTTTTTTTTTTTGGCCTGTCCCGTTTGGCTCTTTTGCCATCAGAATTGTTGTCTAAAGGCAAAGAAAGATGCCCAACGGATTTACTTTACCAAACTGACCATCCCAGCCTTGCCGTAATGGTCCATTTGATTCACCTTTTATTGTTTATTTTATTTTCACTTACTGAATACGGGACAGATTTGACTGGGGGAAAGAAGGGGAGAAAGAAAGAGGGAAAGAGAAACAGCTGAGAAGAGGGACGGGGGAGAAGGGCAAAAGACAAAAACCAACAGAACGGGCAGAGAAAAAAAAATGCATATATCAATCACCTGGATCACCTGCTGAGAAAGAAAAAAGAAAGCAAGCAGAAGAGAACAAGAGTAATAGAATAAACAGCATCACAATGATATATGGGAATATGACAGTAAATACTAAATGTTAAACATTATTGTGCAGCACATAAGATCAACAGAACACAGTGTGCTTTGAGGTAGGAGCCAAAAAGGGTGTAGTTTGTGGGTGTGATCACCCGTGTGTACACCTGTGAGCATGGACGCGCTTGTTTTTTGTTTTTTTAAAAGGTTCCTTCATGTAATAATCTGCTAGAGGGTGTGGGGGGGCCACAGCCCCGTCCTCCAGGGCGTGAAGCAGGTGTGGAGGAGATCAAAACTCCAGTTTTATCTTAAGGTTTATCTGATTGTCATGGTGTTATGTCAAACACACAGCATCATTTTTTTTGTTTTCCAACGCTGACATCAGGGTAATGTTGGTACCTGCGGGTATAAGAAGTGATTTCATTGGCTTCCTCCAAAAACTCTACAACTGTGCAGATATGTCTTGAGAGCTTAAAAAAAACTTCTTTAAGTCTTTAAAGACGTTTGACTTCTCATCCAAGAGGCTTCTTCACTTGGAGGTGGTGGTTAACACACTGAGTGAGACATCTTTCCCTACTCTATTGTGTGACTTTTTGAGATCACCTGAGCCAAGTTTTGTTCTGGAGGAAATAAGTGACATCACCTTTTATGCCTGCAGGTACCAACATATCACCTTTCGTCGGCGTTGGGGAAAAACGCTATGCGATTGACATGGCAATCAGATGAACTGCAACTGTCAGCTGCAGTTTATCTGTCTTGACAGATCCTGTTTAGTTGTCTTCCTTCCCTGTTTTTAAGACAGCTTAAAAACAGGATGTTTATAGAACAGCCTAATAATTGTACTATCAGGCATTCGAAAAAGTCCCTGAAAAGCCCTCAGGTGATCCAAAATGCTGACGCGAGAGTAAAGACAGGGACTAGAAAGAGAGAGCATAGTTCTCCAACACTGGTTTCTCTTCACTTGGGTCAACTCCAGAACCAAATTTAAAATCCTTCTCGTCACATATAAGGTCTTGAATAATCAGGCCCCATCTTATTTTAAAAATCACATGGTACTGTTTCACCCGATCATATTTCTTTATAAGTAGAAGGAGCGGCAGAGCCTTAAGCGTTCAGGCCCCTCTTACATGCAGTGCACTCTTAAAAACATGGTGAACACTGCCACCTTCAGATGGTTTTCTTTCTCATGAACTGTCTAAAATTAGATTAGATTAGATTAGATTAGATAGAACTTTATTAATCCCTCGGGTGGGTTCCTCTGGGAAATTCGATTTCCAAAAAAGCACAGCACCGACAGAAGTTACAAAAAATGTTCAAATAAAATGTTCAAATAAAATGTTCAAATAAATAATGTTTAAACAATTGCATGAATATGTTTTGTTTGCAGTGATGTCAGAGATCAGGGTCATTATCAGCTCTATGTGATACAATATTATTTTATACCGACACTCAAGTATGATTCTCGGTTCAACCCTTTAGGGCTAATATCATACCCTACAGTATGCATCATAATATCATGCATAGAGTGCCCTGCAATTGATATTTATGGAATATGCTCTTTGCAAATGTAGTCAAATATTTTCACATTTGCAAATCTGCATACACATTTTTACTGCATACACATTAAAATCTTTCTTTTGAAATTAGATGCTGCAGTATTATTTTCTGATGACCTATTTCAGAATGAATAATCACAGATTTCATCATAATACAAGAGTTTTAGGAGCTTCCCTTTAGTTGTCAAGCTTGAGGAAAAGGTTCAACGAAATTTTCCAAAGAAAGTTAAAGAACAGTTTGTAGTGAAACAAGTAAAAGGAAAAACATGCAGTTTCTAACATGTTTCAGTCTCTAAACCACATTAGAGGCAGTCCACCAACTAATCAAGCAGTTAAAGTAGCATTATTCAATACAGACGTTAAAGAAATTACCCTGCAAATCCACACACCTGGACAAGATGCAAGCTGCAAAACCTCTCTTTATTGTACATAATGAATATCTGTGCATCATGTACCCCCTAAGACTGGAAAACAGATTTGTAGTCTCACACCAATGTCGTGGCAGCTGTCCTGTTCAAACCACGTTGGGAGTGAATCATGTAAAATGCTACTCTTAATATTAATATTCTTTGTTCAAGTGTGCTACTGGAGATCACACAAAGCTTTGTTCTAGTAGTCACACACAAACATTATACATTCAACTAGAAAATAACATAAAATAATAACATAACATAAAAACACAGTCTTATAGTGATTATTATGAGAGCAGATTGTTGATCTGCATTTGATATCAGTAAAACAGAGTTCTTTTGGTCTTTCTCTTTCCCTCTGTCAGTCTTTGTGCTCTCACTCAATAGTTTAATGTACCAGTGAAATGAAATTTACCACCTAGAAAAAGGCATAAAATGTGCATGGTTGAATATAGGCTGCTGTTGGACTTTGGCAGGTAACATCCTTTTGACTTGTGAGTATCTGGAAATGTACTGTAAACAAGCACTGAAACCCAATTCAACCACAATAAAAACAAGTTTTTTGGCTGGGAACTAGCAATATACCAGTAGTCTAATGATTAAAAGCTCAAGATAGCTAATAATCTGTAGTGATTTAGTCTACATTTGTTAAATCACTAAAGAATTAGGATTAGCTTTTTGATGCTATTTAGAGAATAGATAAAAGTAACCACACACTTTTTAAGTCACAATCATTTCCCCTGAATTATCAGAACAATGTGCATTTTTGCTGTATTTCAGGTAGAGTGTGTGTTGAATCGCTCTCTACAGTGGTCCCTCGTTATAATTCAATTCAATTTTATTTATATAGCGCCAAATCACAACAGCAGTCGCCTCAAGGCGCTTTATATTGCACAGTAGATCGTACAATAATAGATACAGAGAAAAACCCAACAATCATATGACCCCCTATGAGCAAGCACTTTGGCGACAGTGGGAAGGAAAAACTCCCTTTTAACAGGAAGAAACCTTCGGCAGCACCAGGCTCAGGGAGGGGCGGGGCCATCTGCTGCAACCGGTTGGGGTGAGAGAAGGAAGACAGGATAAAGACATGCTGTGGAAGAGAGACAGAGATTAATAACAGGTATGATTCAATGCAGAGAGGTCTATTAACACATAGTGAGTGAGAAAGGTGACTGGAAAGGAAAAACCCAATGCAATGCATCATGGGAATTCCCCCGGCAGCCTATGTCTATTGCAGCACAACTAAGGGAGGATTCTGGGTCACCTGGTCCATACCTAACTTTATGCTTTAGCAAAAAAGGAAAGTTTTAAGCCTAATCTTAAAAGTAGAGATAGTGTCTGTCTCCCGAATCCAAACTGGAAGTTGGTTCCACAGAAGAGGGGCCTGAAAACTGAAGGCTCTGCCTCCCATTCTACTTTTAAATACTCTAGGAACAACAAGTAGGCCTGCTGAGCGAGAGCGAAGTGCTCTAATAGGGTGATATGGTACTACAAGGTCATTAAGATAAGATGGGGCCTGATTATTTAAGACCTTGTATGTGAGGAGCAGGATTTTGAATTCAATTATGGATTTAACAGGAAGCCAATGAAGGGAAGCCAATACTGGAGAAATCTGCTCTCTCTTTCTAGTCCCTGTCAGTACTCTTACTGCAGCATTTTGGATCAACTGAAGGCTTTTCAGGGAGGTTTTAGGACTTCCTGATAATAATGAATTACATTAGTCCAGCCTGGAAGTAATAAATGCATGAACTAGTTTTTCAGCATCAGTCTGAGACAGGATTAGGGATGGGTACTGGTATCCGGTGCCATGATGGCACCGGTTCTGACATAAACGGTAGTAACCAGACCGAAAAGCAGTGCACATTTCGGTGCTTCATTTCGGTGCTTTTTTTTCCCTGAGAGGTGATACACTTTAGATTCTAGCCAATCATTTTACATTTCTGAGGACAGTAGGCGGGCCCAGGTACGTACGTTCTTTTAGAGCAGACCTTCAGATTAAAAATGCCCAAGGCGAAGCGGTCAAAGTCTGGCTGTACTTCACAGCAAAAAATGCAAACTCAGCAGCCTGCAACAAGTGTTTTAAGGTGATACTGTGCAAAGGAGGTAACACCTCAAATCTGATGAAACACCTGGCAACGCATAGCGTTTTTTTAAAAGCCGAGAAATGGACCGTATTTGATAGCTTGCTGCGAGACCTCAGACCGAGCACATCTACTGCGAGTGTGGTGCCTGTTATCGACCCGGAGTTAGCAACATCCCCCCAAAACCCGAAGAGGAGAGTCCTGGCCCCTAGCCCTGCCAGTGTAGCAGAAATGATGATGGATGATGATGGCAGCAGCAGCCGTTCTTCTCTGCGTGAGTAGCTTAATGTTGTTCGTGTGTAATTTACGTTGAGAAGGCTAACCACGTTATTAAATTAATGCATGTAAGGTGAACTAGCAAACACCGTAATAGTTACATGAGGCTGTCTTGTTTGATGGCAGATACTCCCTTCACCCTGGCCAAAAAGGCTAAAATGACCTGAAAAGTGAGAAACAGCTAAACATGAGAGGTTTTTGGACAAAGTTTTTTTTTTTCCCATTGTTTAAGCACTGCTTCCAGCCAAGAGTGATACCATATATGCCCTATAGCTGCAGAAAAGGCTAACATTGTTATCTTTTTACAAAAAAACAGCTGAACATGAGAGGTTTTTGGACAAATTTTGTGTTCTCTATTCTTTAAGCACTGGTTTGAGCACCATTTAAGCACCGGCACTGTTTCAAAAGTACCGGTTTGGTACTGGTATCGGATAAAACCTAAACGATACCCATCCTTAGACAGGATATTTCTAATTTTAGAGATGTTGCACAAATGGAAGAAAGCAGTCTTACATATTTGTTTAATATGTGCATTGAAGGACATGTCTTGGTCAAAAATGACTCCAAAGTGTTACTGGAGGCCAAGGTAATGCCATCCAGAGTAAGAATCTGGTTAGATACCATATTTCTAGGCTTTTCAGGGCCGAGTACAATAACCTCAGTTTGATCTGAATTAAGAAGCAGAAAGTTAGCGGCCATCCAGGTCTTTATGTCTTTAAGACATTCCTGCAGTTTAACTAATTGGTGTGTGTTATCTGGCTTCATGGACAGATAGAGTTGGGTGTCATCAGCGTAGCAGTGAAAATGTATACTATGTCTTCTAATGATACTGCCTAAGGGAAGCATGTATAATGTAAACAGAATTGGTCCTAGCACTGAACCCTGTGGAACACGATAATTGACCTTAGTGTGTGAAGAGGACTCTCCATTTACATGCACAAATTGGAGTCTATTAGATAGATATGATACAAACCACTGCAGCGCAGTACTGTAATACCTACAGCATGCTCTAATCGCACTAAAAAATGGTTCACCTTTCACGGTCTCGCTGTTTCGCGGATTTTTTTGGGTGCAATTTTGCATGTTTTGTTTTTTTCTTTGATACTGCACATTGTGTTCTGCATCCTGATTGGCTGTAGACCATTGTCAATCAATCTTGTGCCATGTCTCCTGTACAGTACAGAATGCGTTCAGCTTGTCAAATTTACACAAATCTTCGATCGCTAGCAGTGTGACTCTGAAGTGCTGTACTGTATGTGTCACGGGCCGCGGGGCAGACACAGAAGGAGAACACAGTTGGGAGTAATTGACAAGATGAGACAAGGGAAGCAAAACTCAATATATTGATATAGGACACAGACTTTCAAATTAAACAGGAAACATAACAGATGCAGAATTGACTAGGGGGGGACAGCAACCATGGAACACATAAACAGAAACCAAAAGACTAGAAAAGATAAACAATGACAAAATCAAAGTTCAATAATGATACAAAAACTCAAAACAAGATGTCAATGAAATATTTGCACCATCAAAGGCACCAGCGGGTAGCTTTGGTTTCATTCTATAATACTGGACTTATTTTTCTACGAAGGTTTGAACTTTGAGAGTGTTTAAACAAGAGAGAAAAGCTTGAAAATGTTAATTTCTGTCTGAGAAAAGTGTATAAAGCGTGTAGTGACGGGTTTTACAGCCTTAAAACATCTATAATAATTGCAAAAAATAAAGTTGGCTACTTCGCGGATTTCACCTATCGCAGGTTATTTTTAGAACGTAACTCCCGCGATAAACGAGGGACCACTGTACATAAAATGACCTCTTCATCAGGGGAGCTACAGGTGGGACTGATAGGACTTGACCTAAAGGCTACTCAGGTGTGCTTATCTTATCAGTGTTAGCAGGGAAGGATTTCGAGATGGTATCGGGAAGTCCCCTCAATCACATTGGCTCCATCTGAATTCTGCATTACCAGTTGGATAAGACTCATAGGATAAGAGATTAGGACTTTATATCAAAGAGCTTTTAAACATCTATGTTTCATTCTGTATATTCAAGTTTCATTCTATATTTTCAAGTTTAATTCTGTATATTCAAGTTTCATTTTATATATTCAAGTTTCATTCTGTATATTCATGTTTCATTCTGTATATTCAAGTTTCATTCCGTATATTCAAGTTTCATTCTATATATTCAGTAACTGTGAACGAAACACTTATTTTAGTGAAAAGGATATTTTGTCATTATGCGTATTGTACTAACACAATTGAAAATATGCTGAAATGTTTGAAAAAGGTGCACTTTTGATGATCTGTTGTGATATAAGTACTAAGAGTTTTGAAAATGTACCAATTGCTTGTGAAAACTGCGCCAAACCAAAAAAAAAAAAAAAAAAACTGTAGTAAGGTTTTGTGTGTTTTACCCCTTCTCGTGTTTTTTGTGGGCTGATCAGCCACTATTTAAGTTTCCCCTTTGTCTCGTTAAGTTAGGTCAGTTTGTTTGAGTTATCAGTAGTGTTGTCAACTTTGAGTAGAGTTCTGTTATTTTGTCCTCTTTTATGTTTGGACTTTACAGTTTTTCTCAGTCGCTTTGGTGCGTTTCTCAGAACACCATTAACATTTGCACAGCAGTTAGTGCATTTCCCAAAACAATTAGTGCAAACTGCAAAACCTAGTGGATAGCCTGCAAAAGCACGTCACATGCACAGAATTGATTATCCATACCTCAAAAGCAAGTATCCATGTCAATGAAACTGTCAGTGCCATCAAAATGAAAAGTCTTGACACCATCTTTATGAACAAGATAGTCAAATGGCATTGTCATGTTTCCACTATGACAGTTTATAATTTCAGTGTTTCCCATTGCAAAAACAATTGGTGACACCTGAAAATGCTGACGACAGCACTATGGCCTACCTGTACAGCCATCTGAAATGTGCAGTAAAGTCACTGTAGATGTTATGGGAGTCTTGGGAGTAACTGAGACACTGAATACGTACGTTTCACATTTCCATTGTGTAGAAGTGTTTGTAATCCTACAGAATTGTGCAAAAGAAAAATATGCTACAGTCACTTGTGCACTGTAGAATACATGTAAACATAAAATCACCCATTTGGTAGAGCTGTGCACTAATGTGAACAATAAACAGCACATGTAACAGTACAGTAAATCATTCTGGCACATCCAGACGTTCCTGTCTGTCTGGCCACATATTTTCATCTACATCACAACAGATGTTATCCCTCGCAATGCAGCGAGGAAAGTATCTCCTGGAGTGGCGAATCCATCCTCTGCAGGACCCTGCTGTGATGTCGTCACATGCTGCATCCATGGCTGCTAGCAGGGCCATTTGCTCATGTGGATTTCATTTTTCTTGAGTACTCTGTCAATTGTTGAAATTGAAACAGATTCAATATTGCCAAATACCGTGTAATTCTCTATGACAGCGCTTTGTATTTCTCTCAGCTTTATTGCATTGTTTGCAATGACCATTGCACAAATGGCTTCTTCTTGCTGTGGGGTAAAAAGGGGCCCTCTTCCGCCTCCGCGAGGTTGTCTTACAATCCTATGTGGTGCAGAGTAAACTTTTTGTGAAATTGCAAATACAGTACAGTAACATGTGATGTGTCTGAGATGGCACAGTACAATACAGTGTATTACTGTTTGCATACCTGTTTTCCCTACGGAATGTTTGAATGATTGAACTGACAGTAGTTCTTCCAATATTGGGTTGCACCCTTCGACCAGCCTCCTCCATGGTGAGGCCATGATTGACAACATGGTCCACAATTGTAGCCCTTATTTCATTAGGAATCCGCCTATATCTGCCTCTTCTCCCTCTTCCCCTTCCCCTTCCTCCCCGCATCCTCACCCCTCTTCCACGGTGCTGACCTTCCATTTTGTGTCACAGAAGTGTAGAAATGGTACACACTAGCTCCTGCGCAGTTTATATATGCTTGCCAATTGGGGATTCACAGGATTCATCCATAATTGACAGTGAACAAGTTGTTTGTCATTGGTTACAACTAAACTTTCACACGCCTCCTCATGAGTGACAGCTGTAATTCACCTGAGATCAATTGTTCAATTTCGGAGACATTTCCAGGAACAATGATACAGAAAGGTATAGGATTTGCTTGACAGATGGCCAATATTTGGCATGTGATAACTAGTTCAACAATTTTGTGTGTGATGACTCAAGCAATGGATGTATGACTATTAATTTTATTGGGAACGACTATTCAGCATCCATAGGTATGATTACTTTTGACTGACATGACATAAGCAAATGGAAATGTCAGAAAGCAGCAGGGAAATGTATGGAAGCAACTGATTCATGTCCAAAATCATTTGCAGTTTGTTCAGAGAGAGGAGAAATTGCTACTATGATGTGCACAAATGACTGAGTGTTGTGGAGGTTGAACTAATAGTTATGAGAATTTCAATTCTGATCTGAGAAACGCACCAAAGCGACTGAGAAAAACTGTAACCTGTGCCTAAGTTTCCTTCCATCACAAATATACAAAATGAATTTTGAATATACACAATGAAACTTGAATATATAAAATGAAATTTGAATATATAGAATGAAACTCGACTATACAGAATGAAATTTGAGTACATAGAATGAGACTTGAATATATAGAGAGAAACTTACAGTCACGTCAGAAGTCACTATTTGCATGAAGTTTCACAAAAAACACCCACAAGATGGCGCTGTTCACCAATGCTTGACTTCAAGACACCTCAGTTGGATGGGTTTCCATCTGCAGTGTGAGACACTGGAAAATATTGCCGCCACTCTGACTGAAATTACAATAAAAAAATAAAAATTCTTCCCCTCCCCCAAATAGAGTAAGAGAACAGCTGATTTAGAGAAAACAGTTTTAAAAAGTGTAACTGAGGGACTTCAAGCATCAGGTGAAGTGGCGCTGCTACTAAAGGGGCAAATTAAAGGAATGAAGCCTCTACAGAATCAAAATGTTTATCATTGCGGTAGAGTCACTAATGTGCAAGATTTTGTCACAAATCAATGGATGAGGTACAAGAAGTCACTGGCTATGCAGCTACTGTTGGTGACCCCATTGCAGGCGAGCAATAGTTGTTAGCCAATTAAAAGAAAGCATCTAATAAACAGATGAGAAAAAAAATGAGTTAACATGTTCACTTGAATGTAAACAAACAAACAAACGATTCTGTTCACTCCACACTCCACTCCGTTGCTTTTCACATTTTCCTGTTCATATTTATGTTGCATGAAAGAAATGGCAAGGGGCATAAGTCATGCTTTAAGAGACACAAAACATAAGATGAAAGAATTGAAATATTTAGCACCGTAGAAGCTTTTGTATTCATTTTGTATGTATGCATGATGTCATTGAGGCCTTTTAAATGTGGTTCTGGGAACTTTGGTAGAGGTCCATATCTCTGTTTGCAGATAGTTACTGTAGCATCTCATTCAACTTTCAACTCAACTGGGCATGATCCAAGATTTCAGTGGTTTTACCACTGGAATAATTCCATGACAAGATGGCTTGTAGTTGCTTTGGCTTTTATATCGAGCTGAATCAGAAAAACTCTGAGTGGGTAAGTGGTAAAAGTGGTAAAAAGTGGTAAAATTATGTTAATTAAATAAAGTTTTACAATTCCAAATAAGTTGGGATAAGGTGTATGCAAGTGGTTTGCAAAAATAGTGTTCACAACAGAACAAACACAATTTAAATATAATGACAGCAACACGTCTTCAAGAAAGTTGGTACAAGGCCATGTTTACCACACTTGCTGAACTGAGGAGACCATATGACTTTTGGGAGAAGAATGTTTTCCTATTGTTGTCTAATAACATTCTAGCTTCTTAACAGTCTTCTTTGTCGTATTTTCTGTTTCATTAATGTGCCAAATGTTTTCAGTTGATGAAAGGTCTGGACTGCAAGAAGACCACTTCAGCACCTTCTCTGTTTTACCAAGTCATGCTGTTGCAGTATTCAGTATAATATTGTTTTACTGAAATATGAGAGGCCTTCCCTATAAAAAGATGTCACCTGGATGGGAGCGTATATTGCTTTAAAACCTGTATATACCTTTTAGGTTTGATGGAACTTTACCAAATGTGCAAGAAGCCAAATCCCAAGGCGTACCCCCATACCATCAGAGATGCAGCCCACGCAGTGATTTCCATGACAGAATCATGCCTCTTTTTCCTGCAGTGCTATCTGAAGGCCAGAAGATCACAGGCATCTAATACCGATTTTTGGCTTTGGCTTTTTCTCTTGCCCACAGAGATTTCTCCAAATAGAATCGTTTTAATGGCATTATGTGCTGTAGATGATGAAGTTTCACACTGAGGAACAATATTCTGAAACTCTTCCATAATGCTGCATCAGATTGGCGACCTGTCCAGGGTGTACTCCGCCTCTTGCCCTATGGTTGCTGGGATAGGCTCCAGCCCCCCCGCAACTCTGACAAGTATAAGCAGAAGAGAATGGATAGATGCTCCACAATGTGTAGGTGTAGTTTGTGATCCCACATTTGAACTTTTTTGAGATGTGTCGCTGCCATTAAGTTTTTAAAATAAGCCAAAGTTCTTCTTAAAATGATACATTTCCCCATTTTAAACATTTGATATTTTTTCTATGTTCTATTGATGGTTAATGAGATTTGCAAATCCTAGTATCCTGTTTTTATTTTCATTGTACACACTGTCCCACTTCATGCTAATCTGGGGTTGTACAAAGAAGGTCATATCTGTTTTTTTTCTTGAGTTTCTTGCTTTGATGTTTTAGTTGAAACATTTCCTAAAATCACAGCATGTTGTAGCAATGCTGAAATGATCCAAAAATGATGTCATGCTGTCTGGGCTTGGCAAGATATATACCCAGATAGAGGGGGGAAAAAAGAAAGAAAAAGGCCAGGTCTGGTGCCAGCAGCTGTTTTTAGTGAACTGTTCCTTTGTAATGATTAAAAAAGCCATCGAGGGAGAAAAAGAGTCCTGAAAATATACACAGAAAATATACACAGCTTGTGTTGGCATTCAAGATAAAAAGGAGGGCCTTCAGATGAAACGTTACCTCTGTCACACCCCTTGATTCTTCTATCACTGTCTGTCCATCTCGGCCTCTAAGCCAATGCAGGGGAAGAATGACAAACACGGAGACCATAGACAACAGACAGGGATGAGCTAATCCTTGTTGTGTAGAATTCCAGACATTCCGATGGGGTGTTGTTCCCGAGAGGGCCGACTGGTGAGCGCTGACATAGCGCTCGCACCAGGGCTTTGCACAACACAAACAAATATGAGCCTTTTAGAGCCACACTGAGTGGAAATTTCATGTCAAGCAGGCAGGAGGGGGTTAAAGCTGTCAGGTAGGTATGGAAAGACACACATCCGGGAAACACATAACGCACACATAGAGCAGGAGGAGAGCTGGGTAAGTGGGACAAAGGTGAAAGGTTCAAGGGTGATAAAATAAGGAGAACGCCTAAAGGGGGATGGGACGACGAGAGTTGAATCATTGTCCTTGCAGAGCCAGACCTGCAAGTTTGTTGCTGTTGTGTGTTTGCAGGCCGGTTTACGGGAAATGTATGTGATTTGGTTACCAGATAAGCAGACGAAACAAAAGAGGGTGTGATAAAGGTGAGTCAAAGTAGGGGACATCTGACAACAAGCTCCTGCAGATGAAATGATGAAAGAGGAGGTTTTTGGGTCTGAGGGAGAATGAGCCCAGAGAGAAGACAACAAGCTTATCAAAGGGAGGAGAGAGGTGGGAGAGTGTTCGAAGAAAAGTGCAGCTCGCGTCGGTAGGTCCTGTTGATGAGAAAAGGAAAATCTCTCCCGAAACACAGAGGCCTCTTTGTTCCTTTGTGAGTCATTCTAGAAAGGGCACAGCTGTAAACAGTCGAGATCAGTCCATTAGGCCCTGAGGTGCCGGAGCTCCAGTGTTGACTGTGTATCCGGAAAGAAACGGCAAGCTTGAGTCATCAATAAACAGAACAGTCAGATGAGTGTGTAAAAGTGTGTGTGTGTGTGTGTGTGTTTGTGTTGGGGAGGATAATAGGAGGCAGGGAGAGGAGGGGTGCAGGGTTTAGTAGGATAATGGCGCAGAGTAGCACGGGGCAATGATCTCATGCCTCTCGCAGCTGGCAAACAAGGCCTTTTCCATGGGCTCCTATCTCTCTGTCACCCCTCTGCTATTTAGCCAAAATCCTGCCTTTCTGTTTCACGCTGGCAACTCATTCTCATCAGTCATCTTCCATGCTTTTCTCCCTCCTTTTCTGCTCTGTGTTTTTACTGGAAAGAAATGGTGGCAATGTTTTCTTTTCCATCAGTCCCCTTCTCTGTAAATGCCTCAATTTGAAGTGACTGGATATCTTTTCCTCTGACACACATACACACGCACACACACCTGCACATACACATATACCATACAGATATTTAAATTTAACCTTTGTGTTTACCTCCAGCTTTTTAATTAGCAGCCACCACAATCTTTTTCGACAGGGGTTTTTGAGGGTCAGATCATCCGGGGATTGCTCTCTAAATGCCAGGTCATTGGTAGCGCAGCAATAAAAGGCAATGAAAAGCCATAAAAAGCTATTGCCTTGTGACCTGAGTGGAGTCAGGAGCTTTTGTCAGCTTTGTTGAACCCTAACATGTCACGACCCAGGCACACGCCTGCTCCCATAAGTCCCAATGCCTCCTCTGTGTTGTGTTTGTTGTCGCATTAAAGCAATATGACAACACACCGACAATCAAGTCCCCCTAACACACACTCAGAGGGGTCCATCTGTTGGAAGGCAGCCGGCGACCCTTGACATAGCAGTAGCAGAGGTCAAGCACGTGCCGATTGGCCTGCTGTGGAGGTTGCACACTCCTGTGTGTGTTTATCTGTGTGTGAGAGTGAGAGACACAGGAGGTTCAGAAAAGGTATACAAAACATTCGTGCTGAAAGCTTATGAATTTCACCAGATCACCTGTTTTTATTAAATATTTTATTTTGGCTTTTAATCTCCTGCCCTTGTGTTCTGAGTCTGTGTGTGTGTGGTTGCCTTTGTGCGGTTGTGCAGCGTGTGATGACGTAGGCTCATGCATGGCGCTCCGGTCAGCTCTTTCCAGCATGGCTGGAGGTAGGTCACCGTCACATTGCTCTTGACTAATAAAATTTTCTTTAGGGCACTAATTGTAATTTGAATATGACCAAACCGCTGTATTTTGTTCTGTTCAATATCTGACTCATTCGGTGTGAGTCTTGCAGACGGCTGAGTTTGCTAACTGAAGTTTTTAATGAGTTTTATCTCGAGGATATAACTGTAACGCTAGCAGGCTAAGTTAGCCTGGTTGCTAGCAGTGGGTGGAAAAAATCTCTTGTTAATGGCATGGGGTCTCTTGTTTTATGAGGAGAGCCGGACCTAACAGACCCACAACACATACACCTCATGGTTCTATGAATTTCTATATTGAAGTGATTTACACAAAAGAGTCCAGTGATCCAGAGAATAGGTGTAACACACACAAGTTACATATAGGTCCAGTACAGACAGCACTTAAGTACTGTAAATACAAGAAAACAAAGGCAAAGGTAGTGAGAAAAGTTCACTAACTGTTGCTGTAAAACTTGAGACAGAAACACCACAGATTTAAAGTTTAAAAAAAGATAAAAATTCCAACTGGGAACTCATAAATAAACTTTTGAGTTAATCTGGAATGCACCATAACCATATCTGAGAAGTCATAATGAAACCAACCAGAAAATTTGTAATAAATAAACTCAAAAAGAACAAAAACGTAAAACAGACACTAGAAATTTTTTTTACTTGGACTGCCCCCCCCCCAATGGCTTTTGTTTGGCAATTTATTTGACATGACCATTAAATTCCTCATTTTACACAGATATGTTTCATGTGTGTACTCAATCGTGTTTAAAAAAACATTAAAAGAAGAAAAGAAGACAGATCGGCGATTCAACACGACTGATGCATGTTGCGTGTTTTTTGTGTGTCAGCGTCAAACGCTTTAATGCGGTCGAGATGTCTTTGTTAGAGTGAAAGCTCAGCTGAATATCAGCCTTCCTGTCTTCGCTGAAAAAGCTGTGTGATAGGCTGAAATAACACGAAAGCACAATACAGAAGCTGTTTTTTCTGCAGGGGGTGGATGGCGTGTATGGATGTGTGTGCGTATGTGTTTACTGACCCCCCACTGCGCGCTAAGCAGAGGGTGGGGGTGGGGGTAAGAGGACCGTGGGTGGATGAGTGCCAGGCCTTTCCTGCAGTTCTATAAGCTCCCCACTTGACAGGCTTTGCTTGATAATCACTGATGTGCGTGTGTGCACACTTGGCAGAAGAACTGGCATGGCTTCAGAGGGATCTGCCAACCCCCCATGCACAATGGCATTTGTTGGTACAGGCCCATTGCACCAGACCACAGGCATATTCTGTGCAAGATAGCGGGATCCCATCAAAGAACATGAAAGTGTCTGTGATGAGGGAGGAACATTTGCTCGTACTGAGTAATTGAGAAAGAAGAGTAAAAAGAAAGGAAGTATAAGAGAAGCTAATGAACTGCATGGGGAAAGAAAAAGTAAGACAACAGAAGGGAATGAAAAAAAAGTTACAATATGAAAAGAAAAAGCAGACTTTGAAAAAAGATCAAAGAAAAAGGAAAACAGAGATGCAGCCTTAAACACACGCTCAAAACACTTACAGCCTACTATACATCACATGGAGGAATTCAGCACTGGTATTCACATATGGTTCAGACACTGGCCAGTTATGCAAGCTGGCTTCTTTACCATCACACCGATATACTGCTATCCTTCTAATGCAAGGCAATGGCAGGGCTGAAACTGCCATACTGGTTCCTTTGTAAATATTTATTTTATTAACAAATACGCTTATTGGCCGCTACTGTCAGATGATAGCTCATCTCAGATATCGATTTTTGGATTTGAATCAACTGGTTAGAAATGCGAAATTCAGACAAAGTGTCTTCATTAGATACAGTAGCTTGTCCATGAAAAGCAATGATATATCCTACACCGCACATATCTTAGTCAGAATTCCTATTTAAAATATGGTTATTTGTGTAATTCTAAAAAGATGGTCCGATAGTTGGTAGGACAGTTTTGACGCTGAATGATGAACAGCCAGTGCACTGACTTTTTGAATTGTATTCACCACCAAGACTCAAAGAAAAAAATTTCAAGTGGCTCTTAAAAGAGAAAAAAGGGTTTTTTTTGTTACAACTTTTGTTACTACTGAGTTTAGGAAAGACAAGCACTTTATTTTAATGACTAAATATCTAAGTTCAAATTTATTGGTGATGATTCATTCACAATGTTTGGAGACTGGTTGGCAAACTCCTGGCAACCTGTGGCCACTAGGGAAAAATGTGTGTTCCCCTACTGGTTGGCAAGTGGTTGCTGGAGGTTGATGGGTGTTACTGGATGAACAAAAAAGGATGCTGCACCAAAAACATCCTTGAAATTACTTTGTTTGCTAGCAGAGGGTTGCAGTTGATTGTAGTTTGCACTGAGGATGCCAAATTGTCTGCAAACACTCAGTGATTACCCATCGTAGGCAACTTGAAAAAGTGTGCAAATAAAATGAATAAATGTAAAAAAAAATCATAAAAAAAAGAAAAAGAAAGAAAGAAAATGTGTGCATAAAAGAAATGGTTTCACCTTAAAAGTAAAACTTGCCTTGCTGCTGAAAGCAGCATGTTTCAAAAGGTACAACTTTAGTTTATCGCTGATCAGCCTTGAGTCTTTTAAGACTAGGACTTAATCAATTAATTTCACGGAGACAGGTAGAAGCCACACACTCTAGCACCAATTGGAACTAAGCATACACACATGAGAGCAACTTCAGTGTTTAGGCTCTTGCCCAATGTGACACTGCAGTGAACAATAACTTTTGCTGTGGACATATCTGCATCTGAGTGTTCTTTCAAGACAGATTTAAAACAATACAGATGATCTCTTGTAAGTAAACTTGTAGTGACTCAGCTTGGTCTGCATCCAATAATCCAGTCCTTTACAATATATGAGTATATAGAGTATGGTGCTGGCAGAGTGCCCTGGCAGCCACCTAATAGTACAGCTACTCTGCAGCGATGGAGGAATGGCAGATGAACTCATTGGCCTTTTGGCAGTAACTGATGAAAGAAGGAAGCAACACAGCATTGTTTTGCTTGAGGGATGCACACGGTGTACCTCCACAGCAACGTCTTTCATCATCACGGCATATCCATATGGATGGCCTATATTCTAGCCTGTTTCCTCTCATATATAGAGCCCCCTGTGGGATTTCAATTCTGTTGTAATAAAGACGGTCGCATCCCACCACCTCACACGCCCCACCACCCTCTGCAAACCTTTATTATTACTGTCACCTTAGGGGCCAGGCCTTGGATCCCGACCCTACTGAGGCGTGTGTCCCCTGGGAGCACGTAGGTAAAATCCCAACACATATGCACCTGTGGTTCTTGTCATATTTCTACATGTTTTTAAACATTTTTCTGTGACTGCTGGGTTTTGTTACCTGAATGTTCAGCTTGAACAATTTTGATTAGAAATGTGAAAGTCCCATATCTGCATTCTGTGACGCCCCTCTTGGGGAGAGCTCTCAGCATGGACATAAGAGTGGCCCTGAGGGTGTATGCTGTGTAATTATACTACAATACCAGGGGGGGGGGGGGGGGCACGGTGCTAGCCCATTAATGCCACAACACTGATGGATGGTTGATAATTGCCATTTTGGAGAGGCGGAGCTTTGGGAGGAGGGGTAACCAAAGGTCACAAACAAACAACTTCAGCTGAGAGGTGCTGAGGTGGCATTTTTGGAAAAGCTGAACATATACATTAGAAATTAAGCTTTAGATTACATTTTCTCATGCTGTGTTTGAATTTTGCCATCCTAAATTGTCAAAATGAAAAATAATGACATTCCTGTTCTATATAGATATTAGGCACATATTGTACACATAAATATTATTTGAATGCCTTTCTGCTAATCGTGTACATTTAATTAATAACTTCCTATTTGGGGGAAACAAAATTATTTCTTTATTTATGCATGTGTATATATATATATGTGTGTATATATATATATATGTGTGTACACAAATAACCATCTCTTTTGCACATTATTTCTGTTTTTAACCCTGGAGAACCCATGGGGTCAAATTTGACCCCATGGGTTCCCTAGTAAACCAATGGGGTCGGATCTGACAGGGTTAAATGATGATGATGTGGTTACACATAGTAAAATGTGTAACCACATCAAGGTCAATCGTAGTCCTGGTAAATAAGGTCATGTTGGTGCCAGCGCATGTTGGCTGATGGCTCTGCTTCTATGCATCCACAGAAAATCACATACCTGGTGTAACATTTTCAACTGCTGTGGTCAGCCCACAGTTTCTGTTCATCTGCAAGCCACTTTGCAACCCACCTTCATGCCAGCTCCTCCATTTATGTAGGACTCTCAGTAAATCAGTAGTCTATTTTCATGCCAGCTCTATTCCTTGAGTCTTTGTGGTCCTTGCCACAACTTTTTTTTTTTTTTTGTGTGTATGGAAGTAACAGGACCATAAGACCCTTTTGAAAGCCTACAACTCAAAATGTCCTGCTGCAGGAAAAATGCTGTATAGTAGCCCAAGAGAAAAATTCTGTGGAATCACCAAACTCAGTGGTGATGTGATGTCTCGGTGGAATGGTTTTATGGCCAAATCTAAAGGGATATTTCACTCTAGACATTTAAAGCAATAAGACAGTAAAAAAGTGACTTTTTTTATTGCATTATCACCTATTCAGCTGAAATTCTGTGTTTGAAAACCAGCTCACCTCACAGTGGCAACCTCATGTCAATAATGAATGAATGGCTGCCCTGTAATGGAACATACATGCGTGCATGTACACACTGAGACACACACACACACACAGCTATCTAATTTTAAAGCAGATCCACAATTCATCTAGTTGTCAATCACAAGTCACGACAGGCTGTCTCCATCTGCTACAGGAACAATACATCAAGACACAAAGAGCCAGACACTTGTTACCACTCTCACCGAGGATCCTGCCTGTGTTTCTTTCAGCCCCTCCCCTTCCCAGCCTTCTCTCCCTATCGCCTCCTTTCCTTTTCTCCATTCCTCTTTGCTGTGTCTTTTGTGGCAACAGTGATTTTTTTTCTCCCATCCTTTAATTCACTCGGTGCGCCAATTCAAACTCAGTGTGAGTGTTGTGTGAGTCAGCCCTTATCCACCCACCTTACACACACAGCACACATAAATAGACGAGCTGTGTAAAGAACATGTGACTGTTTTAAGTATTTGCCTGTTTTTTTGTTGTTTTTTTGCACACTGTGGACTGGTATATTTCACAGCTGGGTTTCTCCAATAATCATGCAGAGGCACGTGTGCACCATTTGTGGTTGCACACTGTGCGGATGCAGTAAAGGGGCCGGTCCCTTGTTCTATGAAAGTTGCAACACACACACACCTGGCTTTATTTTCACTGTGGAATAAAGGAATCAACCCTCAGCAAGCCTGAAAAAGGCGGGAGAGGTTGTGATGTGCAGCGAGGGGAGAAGGGTGGGGCTCTGTGTGGTGGTGGTGTTAGGGGTGGGGTGGGGTTGAGCATGGTCAGGAGTCAGAGCAGATGGCTGACTGTGATGCCGCCACTCCTCTCCTCTTTTTCTCTCCTCAACCCGTTCTCCCTGCCCACCCCCTCCATGGCGGCTCAGTGGGTAACGGAGTGGGGGCAATTAACAGCAGAGCAAGGAGGAGGTCCCTACACACCCACGCATCCTCATCCAAGAGCGTGCATGCAAGTGTCTGTGTCAGAGAGCACCACTTCATCAAGCTGCCAGCTCCACCAGTGATGCCAGAGACAGGTGCAAAGAGGCTCGACAGACATCAATCACAACATCTCAGTTTTTAAATACTCTCACATAACCCTTTGCATAAGCCACTGATGTGAGCCAAACTGGGGAAAAAAGAAGCCTTGGTAAATACTCGCTCACATGCGCACGCTGACATAAAACCTAACTGAGCCGGCCGCGCTCTGACAGCGATCAAACAGAAGCACATGAGGAGCGCTTCAGTGGGCGAGCAGTTTATTAAATTTAAGCCTTTCCCGGAAGGATGGAACTAGCATAGAATTTCAAGGCTTCAAAACAACCAGTAATAACCTCACCGTCCTCCCAATCAGTGGAAAAAGCAGTATTTTCCACCTTGCCCCCCCTCCACACTTACTTTGCTTTCCCTCCTCCTCTCCATCTCTCCCTTCATCCCCTCCCAGTGGCATGGCCTGTCATGTACAGCCTATGATTAGAATAATAAGACTAATTAAATCCATATCCCCGATGCTCTCAAGCACAAGCGTGTGTGTGAAGTGTGTGTGCCGGGCTACTGCTTCAACCAGACTCCACACATGACAGTGGGGTTACTGTGGAAAGCCCTTTAAGACATAAACAAACCATTATAAATGCTCAGCTGTTGAATGGAGTTCTTTGGGCCACACAAACAGACAGCATGTATAGACTTTCCATTTAAGGCTGCGTCCAAGAGTGAGAGACTCTTAAAAAGAGCCAAGAGAGGGAACAGTAACACTGTGTATAAATAGAGGGGGGAGGGGTGTGTGTAAAAGCCAGGATGGAGAATAGTAATACTGTGCATCAGCTGAGAGGGAGACAGAAAGTAAGACAGACTGAAGGCGAAGCCAGTATAATGGCACAGTGTGTAAACATAGAAAAAGGCACGCTTATACAGAGAAAGACAGACTTTTGCAAAAGCAAAACAAAACACGTTTATGACGTTTTGCATAGGTTGAATACTGATTGGTTGATAAGCAAGAGTGGCCTACAGACTGGTTGTTTGTGCCCCTGAGCTCTGGTGAGTAAACAGTTACAACATTCAGTAAAGCTGTGCATAAGCTCTACGCATAATCACCGAACAACCGTGACGGTTCCATATGCTAGCAAGGGGCTGGGTGCACCGTGGACAGGTTGCCAGTCCGTCACAGAGCTGACACAAAGAGAAATTCACACATATGACCGTTTAGAATCACCAATTAACCTAACAAGCATGTCTGTGGGGTGTGGGAGGAAGCCGAGTACTGAGAGAGCTGTAAAGAGAAATGCACTTTTCAGGAAATGTTTTCAGAAAGGGTTTATAGCACGGTCTTTTTTGTCTGTTTTTCAATTTATAATTCTGTCATTAAGCCAAGGCCATTGGCACAACGGTTAACGCATCTTACTACGAATCATACGACTCTGGGTTCAACTCCTGGCTGGCACTTGGATTTTTAGGACAAGCAGAGTGTGACAGAGAAGGATGCTAGGGATAGGGTGAGATGGAAGCAGCTGATCTACCTTGGTAACCCTCAAAGAGAGAAGCCTGAAAAGCCATGAAATTACCAATACATCTGGTCAAAAACTACAAGCTTTTCTTTTTTCTTTTTTACAGTAAACATGAAAATGCAGTCCAATTTACAAATTAGATGAAGAACATAGTTTTAATCAAGAACCTTAGCACTTTTTAACCCATTTGATTCAATTCGTAACATCCTTGTATTGCTGCTTTTTCTCAAGTAAATCATCTGAATACGTCTTTCACCAGTGACGGCGACGCAGACAGAGAGACAGACGAGCAGTCCGACCAGCTCCAGGTTACAGAGGACTCTTTCTGCTGGAAGAGAAAAGCTCTTTTTTCTCCCTTGTTCCCTGTTTGACAGTTTACGTCTTCTATTAACCGTGTGGTAGTTCTGACAGGGGTAACTCAGGGGATCCCCTACCTGATATAAGACACACACACACACACACACACACACACACACACACACACACACACACACACAGTAGAGTTCTGTCAGTGCTGCAGACTGTCTGTCTCCTTGTCGATCCAGCGGTGACTGTAACTAGGTGTAATGGCCAGCCTGTGGTTAGCGACTCTATGGGCCTATTCACAAGCCCCCCACCACCCCTTTCCACACACACATAGACACCACACACACGTACACACTCGCATGCACAGTGTTTACAGTGGTGTACTTGGACTGGGCCACTAATTGAAATGTATTTCTTTTTCCATCCAAAAGAAGTAAAAGGGCATCCCTATTTTCTCGGAGTGTATGGTGTGTGTGTGTGTGTGTGTGTGTGTGTATGTGCTCTTGTGGAATAACTCAACTGTAGGGTCCACTTTGGCTTGGGGCCAAAGGCATTACCATACAAATCCAGGTGGCGCTGCCTCGGCATTCTCAGCCAAGTTATTTGGGGTATAACACACACTGTAACACACACTTCTATACATGGCTAGATCCTTTAAATGTATTATAGATTGTTTTTCCTCTTGCTAATAAAAATGTATGTATAGCTCAGGGCTATTCCTAGAGCTGTATGTAACTAGCTTAGAGCCCCAAATCCAACAGTATATATTTGGCAGAGTTGCAGGAAATACAACAGGACTTGAGAAAGAAAAGATAGCATGGGTACATGAATAATAATCTGTGAAGTATCATCTTTCTTAATGAGGAATTCAAAATATTCATCTGTTTTTTTCTATTATATTCCTTTAGATTATTTTATAATTAGTCACAAAAATAAGAGGCTAATGAGCATTCCACCCTCTATTTAAATACATGTATACACACTGAAAATCTGAATGCTATGACAATATCAATAAAATCCATGGACAAAAATGAAAAAATACATTAAGTACATATTGCTAGCAATGGGTTGGACCCCCTTTTGCGTTCACAACTGCCTTAATTCTTCATGACATAGATTGAACAGCAAGTTGGAAACATTCCCAAGAGATTTTGGTTCATATTGACATAGAGATTTGTCCCCTTCCGTCTCCATCTCCTGTTCCAGCACATCCAAAATGTGCTCTACTGAGATCTGGCGACTGTGGAGGCCATTTAAGTACAGCGAAACCAGCTTTAGATTATTTGACCTTTATGGCATGCTGTGTTGTCCTAGAAGCAGTACACCACCACTGGACACCTGAACCATTGATACAATGCATAACTTCAGCAAGTGCTCCTGACCATGTGTACATGCCTAAATGCTTTGAGTCGTGTATGTGTGGTTGTGTTCTTGTGCATTAATTCATACATTCACACATCTCAGATTTGCTGTTGTTTGCGAGTGGTTAAACAAACTTCTAGACTGCCCATCTTGTTTAAAGCGTTTAATGCTCCAAAGGGTGTGGTATGACCATTGAATGCTTGCAGACAATGGCCATTTTCAGCTGCTGGCTCCTTTTGTCACACTATGGCAGCTTTATGACATCCAGTGGCGGCAGCACAAGACCTAATGGCATGGCATATGCTCATAGGTATTTACTGCCATCGCTTAAGCTGTCATTTGTCATTAAGACGTTTCCAGTTGAGTGCTTCTCTGTTGTCAGAAATAGTTTCTGTTATCACGGCAACATTGGTGAAAAAGTTTACAATAGAACAAAAAATCCACACAGCACACAGTTGTGTAAGTGAGGGTAGAAGTAACGTGGCAGTCTCTGCACGTGTGCGTCAGACAAAATAAATACGGCAAAGGTAATCAGGATAAAGTGAGGATGCTTTTGAGTAGATTAGCAGAAGGATGTAGATGAAAGGTAAATGAAATTAGCCAAATTGATGTTCAATTAGAAAAAAGCTTCTACATCACTGCATTTAAAAGGCACTTTTTGATGAGCCTGACACATCAGTGAGCAGTGAAAGAGCACAATGGCATACATCACTTGCTATCCATTTTAGTCATAAAAAAAAAAATCACCTGGTAGTGACCGGCTAAAACTATCACTTATCTTGTACACTACTTTTCTTGTGATTTTTCCCACAGAAGCTTTGATAGTTTGCACTTACACAGAATACATGTGGAGAGATAAATGGAAATAAATTGGTAGGTTTCCTAGCAGTTACCTGTAAGTGCAGCTTACCTATAACTATGTTTAAACCTTTCATCTTCTTCTTCTTCTTTTTTTTTTTTTTTTGCTGTTCGTCAGCTTGTTACTGCCAGAGTCACTTGAGGGGAAATGCAAATTATTCCTTCCCTTCCTCCACTGATTTCTCTTAAACACTCCAATCACACTCCTGTGGCTCCAAAGGCTGCCCTTTTCCAACTCAGGCCGAGACAGCCAGTCATTTACAGCAGCCCTATGTTCCATTCTAAGTGGATTTAAAGGATAAAAAAGAAAAGTCAAGCAATGAAAAGCTATTAAAAGGTTTCTGCAGGTCACTCCAGCTGCATCTGTCTTCCTGCTCATGTTGCATTATGTCACTCTGATCTGAGGAGATTTGACCGAGAAGGTGTGTGTATGTACATGTGAGTGGGCTATGTTCTCTGCACTGACCAGGGGGTGAGATAACAGGAATAGAGCAGTGATTTTTGGTGAGGAGGGTGAAATTAAAACCCTCCCCCCTCCTCCTCCCACGAGGCTAAAGGGAGTCTGGAATTATATGGAAATCAGCTGCAGGGGACATTGTCCTCAGATAAAAGGTCACGGACTGAGTGTTATACTACAGAGGCATGTTCTCGGCCAACAGAGGAGAGTATAGGCTACGAAAAGCGGGAGTTATTGATTCAAGTCTTGTTTCACCAACCTGTGATTCATCAATTTAGCATTTAATAAAACCTGGCTTTGGCACTTGGATGAAGTTCTCGCTTTTGCCAATTAATTGCAGCCTTACTAGAGGAATGCTTGATTTAAATCATCAGCGGCAGACTACGATGAAAGGGAACACTGTGTCCTTCACATCTGCAGAAGAGGTGATAATCCAGTGTGATTACTATATGATGAAGAAGAAAAAACCATCCTCCCAATAAGAACAATTGCATAGGTCTACAGTAAATACAACATATATTCATATATATATGTTCAAGTAAGTCTCTTAAATATTTTTGGTTCAGATTGTCATAAAAATGCATGGAGGAGGTCAGGTGAGATGAGTGAGTTGCTACAGCCACCTATGGCTCTGCCATGGTTTTGGGATGCTGTGTTGTTGGGCAACATCATATTTGGATCAACTGTGCAGTAACATCTGAAGTTCACATCTTTGAACATGGCAATGACCCCAAACAAACTGGCAGTGCAATACAAGCATACCAGAACACTATAAGTCATGGATCGACCTCCTCAGAGCCTGGATATTATTAAAGCAGTCTGGGATCACCTTGTCAGTTAATGGCCCACAAAACAGCCAACATCCAAGAAGAGCTTTGAACGTCCTGGAGAACTATTCCTAAAAACGACTTAAAGAAAGTTTGCATAAAAGAGTTCAGGCTGAGCTGAAGAATAAAGGTGGCAGTAGCGAATATTGACTTTCAAGCTTGGTAGAAATGTGCCATTCTGAAAATCTTTCCTGTCATTAACTCACATTTTTTATGGTGTCAGATGATGACCGCAAAACAAGTCAGTTGGCTTTCCCCTTTGTTCCTTCCCAGATGTTTGCTGTGATGGCTGAAAATCAGTTAAAGATTAAGCGTTTAGTCATTGTACCACTTGTGTTTTTGTTAGTCTGCAGATTTACTGGTTGAGTGTTTGGAGAGTTGTTGCGGTTTCCGTTTATCAAGATTTTCTTTGAATTAGGCCCAAGTTTTTATTGTGGGGTTTTCCAGTCTTGAAAAGTCCACCAATGCCCCCAAGCTCTCAAGGAAAAGGGATGAACACAGTGTGAGTGTTCATACATTCAGTGATTCTCTCTCTTCAGTACCGTTCACCAGCAGCAAAAGGAGCCATCTGTAGCCTTTGTCTTAGTTCAGGGATAAGCCAAAGCCATTTCATTCCTCTCAGGACTGATCTGCGGTAGGGCTGGCATCTTCATAATCCTATTAAAAGTGGGTGATTTCTTAAGATCCAACCAGGGGTATGGAAGGCAGATAAAATGAAGTTTTTGGACAAAGAGCACATGAGAGCTTCACTCTATTCACTTGATAAGGATATTTAGTTTTTGTGAAAATCTGACAGATGATGCAAGAAAACAAGTGCCCCTTGTCGAATACTGCTGATGGTTGTGAATTATAAGTTTTAACTACATTTTTAAGGATTCATTGTATCAAAGACATTCTGGAACTGTAGGACTCAAAAGCCACATTCAGTTGATTTCAGGTAGATCAGTACCTGCCACTATTCAGCCAGTGTTTTAAAATGGGAAGTCTTTGAGATGCTGTGAGAGTAAATGGGTGAAAAATTACAGGTCAAGTTACAGTAAAATCAGTGTAGTGTGTAATGACAAATCCACACAGAATAAAAACACTATAAAAACATTTTAAAATACTATGAAATATACTATCCTTTTTATTTGAAGTTGCTCCTTTGCAAAACACACAGAGCTAAATAAAGTAAATTGCTCATTATATATATAATACAACTAAATAAAACTAAATCAAAATAAAAAATTATCTATAATCAAAAAGGTGACATGGGGTTTGTGAGAGCAGGAAGAGGTTTTCAAAAAAAAGAACAATTTCAACAAGACAAGTAATAAAAGGGGTTAATATGCACATCCCTACATGAAAAAAGAAACAAGAAACAAATAACCTTAAGCAGCACACTGGGCTGTAATAGCTCCCCTTAGCCCCATTTGGTTTAGGCTTTTGATGTCTTTCAACACATTAAGTTGCTTTTGCCACCTGTAAATTTGATGATGTAGCTCATTCTCACATCAGAGACTGTGAACAAGATTGATATTTTACTAGACATTCAGAAACGCAGGCAGGAATGTTATTTTCATAGAACAGCGTGAATTGCAACTGATTTATCAATATTTCAACTGTCAACATAAATTCTATAGCTCATGAAAAAGAGAGAACTGCCTTTCATTTTGCACTTTTGTAAGACTGTTAGTGTCATTTATTCTTTTCATGTCCCATTCAAAATATTTTGTTTATAGGTAGATGATTGGTCCTTGTCATGAAACGCTGTGTGTAGGCAGGAGAAGGACCCAAATGCAAACTCACCAGAACGGGGGCTTAACTCGAAATATAGCTTTATTAACAGAATGGGAAAAAGGCGATACAAACAACAGTATGAAGCTAAACTGGGAATACTAAACTCACAAGGAAGACACGAGGAAGGTCACACAGCTAAAAGGGAGGATGCAAAACAGAACTGAGGGAGACGCAGACATAAATACCCAGAAGGATAACGGGCGACGTGGGAGCACACGGGGAACACAGCTGATACTGATAATTGCAACAAGACAGGGCAGGAGCAAACACAACGTGACGTACACTGATGGGAGACTATCAAAGTAAAACAGGAAGTACACACGTGAATTAAACACCTTCTCCTCTCCTCCAACGTTAGTGTTTGACACATATGTGGCCGGACTCAAGCCACAGAAAAAAAAGCGACTAGGCTAGAAAGTGATGTCCATCTCAGCCACTGTATTCAAGATGTTTCAATTTGTTTGATGATGCAGTTACACACTAATCAATATATATTTATAACATATATTCATACCCCCCCCCCCCCTTTTTTTTTTGAGGAGGAAATGTCTCACAGTAAGATTCATTTTTAAAATCTGCTGTTACGAACTCCCCCAAAAGGCTACCCAACTCGTCAAATGACTGCTGATATACTGACAACGTAAGTTGATGTTTTGGCTTGTGATCAGGGAGAAAGAGACTGTTGTGTAAGAAAACAAAAGCAGCGAGTGCTGCAAAAAGCCAACTTTTGACAGCTGCACAAGCGTACAGCGTATTTTTGAGAAAAAGGTCGTGAGGGGGGGGAGCTTGTGTGTGGGGGAGACAATTCACGTGCGTGCACTCCTGTTATTGTTTTGATCTGACCTTGGCATCACCTGACTCTTCTGCGTGGACAGAGTTTCGCTTGTCACATGTTGATTCTCTCTGCTTTTGTTCTCTTTCCCTCTGCCTCTATTTCTCCCTCTCTCATGCACACTATGGCACTTCAGCTGCTTACTGTAAGCAGGGAGGCGAATGGAAGATGAGAAGCTCATACTCGTGGAATTAATAATAAATAATTCTGGCTGAAGGCTGGGTGGTTGTTCTGGGAACAGACCGGGATGATTCTCCCGAAGAAATATTTACCACACAGTAGGAGAAGAGCCAGCAAACACAGCTAAAAACGCACATGCACACACATTCTCAAATGCTTGCATGATCATTGCACCGTGTTTTCACTTCTACATGGAAAGAAAACACAACATTCGAGGAAATTGTGAGTGCGTACACTCTGTCACTCTGTGTGTGTTCCCTTTTTCTTCTCCTGCTGTTCTCTTTGTACCAGACAAGTCACAGCTGCATTCAGTGCAGCTTAAACCACCTGTGCTGTCCCAGCATTCATGTCTTATTTTGTTTTAGTTTGGTAGTTTAGGAAATGTGCTTATCCACCCCTCTTGCAGTTGGAAAGCCACATTAAAAAGTGGATACCACTCATTCTGTTTAGCTTAAAGATGCAAAACAGCTTTCGGTTGTCATCTAGCCAGCTATTAAAGGTTTTAGGCTGTGTTCAAAGAATAAACATGTATTTTAATTTAAACAAAAAAAAGAAAAAAGAACAGGACCATGTTTGCCACAGCTCTGCTCATATACCAGGGGCATTGCTGCTGGTAATTTTCCTTCAACTCTTTCACATGCTGGAGCGTTTGGGGTTTCCCAATTTTTTTCTCTTGAATTTCACTCTTTCCATAATCTTCTTCCACTGCAAGAAAAAACAAAACAAAACAAGGTCTGTGTTGGAAGAATACTACTTTCCCCATTTTTTTTAAAGGAGGAGAGTAGAAAATGGGACAAAAACGTGAGTAAAAGCTGCCATATCTCTCCCCCCCCCCCCCCCTCCCCTCCAGTTTTTAAACTACTAGTTTAAATTTATTACTTCTGTAAAAGTGAAAAAGAACAGGATGTAAGATGTGCTCAGAGCAGAAAAGTAAATTTATTTAATATAAAATGAACACAATTGAATATAAACTTCAATTCTAATAATAATTATAGATGTGCTCAGCTTTAACATCTGTTACATAGAACACAAGCAGAGAAAAACACAACACATTAAATTAATACAAACCATACAAAATCAAACGTTCTCTAAAACGTTTACATACAGGTTTCATTTTGGAACTGTTTTTCAACCATGAATAGAGCCAACAGTACCAACAATAATTTAAAATGTAACATGTTTGCTATCTATCTAGCATCTTATATTGACATGGAGTGATTAGCAATTTATATTAACATGTTGCGCTAACCAAACATTAAGCTCAATGGAAAATTGCTGCTTTTGTGATCCTATAGGATTTCCAACTTGACAAGCCGCAGTTTACAATCATCTTTCATGCTCTTCTCATACTGTTCCTGCATGATGATGTTAAAAAAATTGTTTTTCATACCTAATTCTAATCAGTTCATTCTCCAGATGTATACAGACTCATATTCTTTCTTGGTTTTCCTGAGCTTTTACATTCAAGTGAATGGGATTCACCAGTGGACAATCCAAAAGCATAACACCTAGGTGAGGATGGTTCGGTGCCCTTCATTACCATGGTTACACACAGTGAGAGCACCTTTGTCGTTGGATTCATTGAGTCTGTTTAGGGCTTGAGTGATTCCTGCGTGCAATGGGCTACATGTTCATTACAGTGTAAAGAAGGTACAATCTTTCTGGTTCCAGAATCAGGTGCGAGCTGTGAAAACATGTTTCTACCATTGGAAAAAAAAAAAAGGAAAACGTTCAGGGAGATCAAAGTCAAACTTTTGAGTTATTATCTCAAAATTTTAACTACCCAATTCAAACTTTTGAGTATGCTGAAATTCTGAGATAGTGAGCTGAAAGTTTGACTCATTGACAAAATTTTATTAATTTGTTTTTTTAGTGGAAGAAACAAGTTTACATAGGGAACAGACAGTTTGTGGATCAAAAAGAGACGTTTGTTGTATCTTAAATAATACCAAATTCAATTACAATGAATGAGTCTAGCTTTATTTTGAATTTCACTTCCCAAAAGAAAGGATTTGTGTTAAACCATCCACTGATATCTGTACGTCTTCAAACCCACAGTGTTTGAGCTTATTTCAAAGCCTAGGAGGATTTCACTCAGCACACCAAGTGCCAAGAACAATTTAGGAAAATACCTTTTGAATAACCAAAAACTGGATAGGAGAACTACTGGGAGCCATGTGAGGTGAGTGTGGTGGTGTGTGGAACTTGGCACAGATACAGACCCTGTTCTGGCACATCGAGCTGCTAAGCAGCCGGAGGGGAGGGAAACCTCCACGTGAGGTGCCACAGACACATGTGCGATATGATGGACACACACACACACACACTGGCAAAAGTCAGCTGCTTTATACTGTGTGTAGTATATAAATGCATACAATGTTGAAAATGCATGCATAAAAAGACAAAAGCATAAAAACAACCTTTAAAACCATGGCTAAAAGTTTCCTCACAATGTGCCCCTTGACTTAAAAATACTGAGATCATTTTATGTGGTGGTGGCAGGGAACAAACTACGGGGGTGCTTTTCCAGTATTTCCAAGTAAGCACATAAAAGATTTCCATAGAACAAACACCACAAAGGAACTGGCCTGCTTGTTATCACTGTTCATATTGTTTTCTCACTGGGTTTCATACTGTATTCCCCTCTCCCCCTCACCATGTGGGTCTGTTTTCACACTTGTTTACTGCTTTTGTGATCTAGAGTACATTTACACAATGCTTTCCTTATCAAAGTGCATGTGTTTACCACTGGGGAATGATGTAAACGCCTGTGTTGACGTATGCAGGGAAATGGGAGAATAATTTACAAGTGAATGGAACCACATGCGCTTGTCTGAAATGGGCACAACTACCTGTGCTGTGCATGCTGTGCTGCAATGAAAGGGAAGACTCACTCCCATCTTGTCACAAGCTGATGCCTGGCCAGGGCCCCACTGATGGTACATTCAAATGCACTGCACTGGGTACCCCTTTGGCATCCCTTTTGCAGCGCAGTCCAACAGTCTTAAAAAGATGTCCTTCAGTGAAATAGATGCCATGAGATTGCAGTCAGATGTTCTCTGGTGGTGGTGTCACTGTCGCGGGAGTCTTCACTGTGGTAATGAAGAAAATAGTAGAGAAACTTGTTGCAGATGGGAAACGTTTACCCTATAACATCTGGTAATGTTATAGTTTAATCCAAGCTGTGACTTTGCTGCAGTCAGGGGTTGAAGTTGGCCAGAATAATTATTAATGGCACCTTCACTTATTTAGTTAGCAATTAAATCTTATAGAAAAATTAATACGTAATACTGTCAAGTAAGGTTTTTTTTCAAGTGTGTGTGTGTGTGTGTGTGTGTGTGTGTGTGTGTGTGTGTGTGTGTGTGCGCGGTGCAGCCTGTAGTTGCTTCCAGTTGCAGGCATAGAGATTTCTCCATCATCTGAGTGATGTGCGCATTGTGCAGATGTTGGTCGTGGTGCTTTGCTAGAAGTAAGAATAAACAGAGTGATGTTTTTTTAAGTGTTCAGGTAATTTACAATACAACTTTTCCAACAGCTCAACAAATACAATCAAATGAGTTTGGGTTGCAGGAGGAAGTAGGAGTACCTGGAGAGAGCCCAAGCAGACAAAGCAAGAACATGCATACAGAACTCCACACTGATTAATTAAAAACCAGGATCTGCTTGCTGTGAGGCAATGGTGATAACTAATTTGGGTTTAAAACCCTTCATGGTACAGAGTCAGCAGTGTTAAGAGTGTTTCATGATATTTTCCTGGCATCTCATTCTGGTAACGATGTGGTTATTCTTCTGCTTGATCAACCACTGCTTTTGCAATAGCTAACCATCCAAGTATCTTGTTAACAGCATCTTGCGCATATAATGCTTTGAAAAGGTTTAGTTAATATTTAGTTGGTAGGCCGATTTCTGTCAGCTTCCTCTGCTCCTTTCTGGGCTCATCGTGTTCCACAGGGTTTTATTTTGGGACCATTGCTTTTCTTACTTTATCGCCTTCCACTGGGATCCATTCTTAGAAGGCATGGGAGCACGCTGTGCTGACGATGGTCCCTTGACCTTGTATGTTTAGCCCATAGTGGACTTTACAATGGACAGATAAATTGATGCACTATAGTTAAGTCTAGCTTCTTTCATTTAAGGCCATGGGCAAAGGTGAAACGTGTCCTTTGTAGGCAGTGATACATGCTTTTATCATGTCTTAGCAGGATTACTGTGATGCACTTTATGTTAGTTATGTTAGTCTTGCCTCTCACATCTGGAGTTGGTTCAAAATACTGCTACTCATCCTATGACTGAAACGTATAAAAAAGAGCACAATATTGCTCTTCTGGCTTGCATGAGACATTGATCTTCTTGTTTTTATTAAATTATAGCAGTTTTACTTCTTGGTTTTGGGTTTCTATCTTTTATTGTTTTGAATGTAATTTTTTCAATTTTGTGTAGAGCACTTTGTGTCTATTATCAGTGTATTAAAAGTGGTTTATAAATAAAGTTGACATGGTACCAATCCACCATGCTGTGCTCCAGTGCAGTCTATAAAACAGGCCCGTTTTGCTTTTTTTTTGGACTCCTCCAAAAAAGGAAATATTTGATTTAGCTTGCAGGAGCATGTTGCTAACTCACTCGGGTAAAATTTTGACATTGTAGCTCAATGCACAACCAACCACACTAACATGAGGTAAAAAATTAGGATTCCACACATTAATGCAGTACAAAAAGATAATAGAAAAATATTGTCTCGAGCAAACAAAAACTGCATATGAATGTGCTATAAACTGAACGATGTGTTAGAGAAGCCTTCAGTAATTAACCATTATCTTACCAGGAAAACTGAACCAAGTAATTTTGTGGGTTTCATGCATGAAAGGAACTATGGATTCTCAGTGTTTACACCCCATATAAAAAGCTCCATCAACTCACTTTGTTGGCATGCATAATGAATGTTCACATGCATGGACAATGTATGGATGGGTAGACAGATGGGTGGGCCATCAGTCGAGCTGATTGACAGAAGAAGAAATAAACACAGCAGCACACACTTCCCCACTGAGAGTGTTTGATTGACGGTTGGTTGACTGGAGGGGGTAGGGCGGGGTCTTTGTATTCAGTGCACTCTGCCACAGCTGCCACTTCTAAGCTACTTAGTACACGAAGACTCCCGTACACATGCATATATGTAAACACAGACATATTTACAGTAGATGCACACATGTATACTTAGAAGCACATGCAACCATGCTCATGTTTGCTTGCTCACTGACATACTGTATTTACACATGCTAGTGCATAAATGCACACATATCCATATTCAGTCGGTCAGTGCATAATGTAGCAGCACCTCCAGTGTTTATACTTGCTATTAATCTAATCAATAGTCTAATCAATACATTGATGAAATGCTTCCACCTTACAACCTGACACATGTGTATGCATCACCATAGATTAATCACATGGGAAAGGCCCTCATCTGTGTCTGTTGAATATTTTCTGCCTTCAGAGATGATTGATCAGATGCACGACCATCAGGTGGAATCATTAGTGCATGCTGAGAGTGTGTTCATGAACCTCCCTTTGCCAAACACGCAAGCCAAAAACACACAAATTGACCTTTGACCTAGGAGTAATTAGGCCCTCTGAGGGCAGTGGGAATGGGCCGTAAATGCCACTGAACACTGACATTCTCATCCAGTGTGAGGTTACCAAGAGGCCAAAGAGAGGGAAAGACAAAAAGTGATGAACAGATAAATAGATTGACAAATGGAACATGAGATGAACGGAGAGGCAGAAAGATGGTCTGTTTGACCTTCATCCTCGTAGAAGATTGACTTAAAGCAGCTTCCCCCTCCTATAAGCATTTTCTTGGCTACTGCCCTTGTAAATTCTGAATACCACTGAGCCAGTAAGAGTTATTCTTCAAAACACAGTCTTGGAAACTTTCAGTGGTAATCATGAAGTTGCATGACCTCTGTAGAATACCTTGGACCATAACGGACTTAAACGGATCCTTTCCACTTAAAAAGAAAGGTGGGCGTGGTGGTGGTTGTCTCGGGGTGTTACAATTAAAAATAAAAGTTGTTCTTTGTTTGCAGCTGCTACATGTACTGATATAGCAGTTGGAAGGCATAAAAATGATGTTATAGATTGACCTTTGTGACCAAAAAACATCTAAGAAGGCTGTTTTGAGGCATTCAGGTAAACTTTTATATTTCGTGTCATACACGTGAGTCAGTCAGCCAACCAATAACCTTTCAACATCAAGCTGACCCCTCACTGCCTTGGTGGGTGATGCCATTTCATGGTTACTGACTCTTTTGTGCCTGTGTGTGGGTATTAGGGGGTCACTGGTGGGAAATAGAGTTGTCAGGCAGAGTTTAAATCATTGATGTGTTCAATCATGTCAGGCTGGGGGTGAACCTCCTGAGTAAAATGTACCTACAAAGGTTCATTTTCAACCCTGAAATAAACACAGGGAAAATAGAAAGATCCGTACAAGTGGCTGGATATACTTTGATGACATAAGTGCTCTTCTTGTTGAATGTTGTGCAGTCTGAATTACCGTGATCTGAAATACTAATGAATAACTATTACTATTACAATTATTATACAGGATATTTATAGATTTGGAAAGTTTTGACCCTGCTCTTTCAAAAATAAAGAGATTAAATCACTTAAGTACTAATAAATCTTTTTAGATTTATGATTTAAGAACAAGTAGTTTGGTATAACTTGTCAGAAACAAATCTAGCCCTAGGGAAATTCACAATTCACAGTTCAATTATAGAGAGCAGTAATAATGTTAAACACTGGCAGCAAAAAAACCCAGCCTCACACCAAAATAAGGTTAAGCCTGGAGTCCCTGTAAGAAATACAAAGTGGCATCATAAAGTTCAGCGTCTGCTCATAAAAACTGAAAACAATACCTGATATAGATGTTATTTATCGTATGAGGGGCCGTACAAGCCAAAATGTATTCTTTCACTCTCACACACATACATTCTTCTTCCACACACATATATTTTCACTCTCACACACATATATTTTCACTCTCACACACATACATTCTTCTTCCACACACATATATTTTCACTCTCACACACATATATTTTCACTCTCACACATATACATTCTTCTTTCACACACACATATATTTTCACTCTCACACACATATATTTTCACTCTCACACATATACATTCTTCTTTCACACACACATATATTTTCACTCTCACACACATATATTCTTCTTTCACATACATATACTTTCACTCTCACGTAGTTTTATTTTAATTTTTATATTTAGATATTTTTATTCTCATGTTTACACATATTTAACACACACATTGCAATATTATGCTCTCTTATACATGTATTTTAATCTACATATTTACACATTTGCACTCTAACATACATGCATTTTCATTTATGCATTCCTACATTTTGCTCTCATTTACATGCATTCAAAATGCATTTAATCTTACAAATAATATATGTATGTAAGAAGAGAATGCATACATATCTGAAGAAAATATATGTATGCAAGAGAATAATGTATGTGAATGAAAGAGTATAGTGGAAACGGAAGGAGTTTAATGGAAACGGAAGGCTGGGTGTCTGTACCGCTGTGATTGGCTGAGAAGCACGCGCGGGTCACTTTCAAGTGTCTGACAGCATGGAGTGGGGAGAAGAAACTGGAGTTCTTCAGCAAGCTGTCGGGTTGTTAAGAAATATTTTATCATCTCCTGAAACGGTCACATCGTTGTCCTCGTCACTTGATCGAGATGGGACGGGCTCAACTGCACCCAGTGTTACCCACAGCACGGTGGAAAGTGAGATGAGGGAACTTTTTAGACCAGCTAACACCCGGGTATCTTCAACGAGTCAAGTAGCTACTGGAGTGGGGCAGTCTTTGCGATATCAGACCCCAAAACACTTTGGCAACTGGAACTGCAGATCAAGGAAAAGGTAAGAACAAAACAGTTTGCCACTTAACTATACAACTGCGAAATACGAAATGTGCTTTGCTGATTTAGCAACGCACTTTTTTACCCTTATAAATTTTTAGCCCTAGCTAATTTATTCAGCAGCATCCACATTAAAAACAGTAAAGACCGTGGCATTTATTTCAATATTAGTGGCTGTTTGTACTTGTGACCCGAGTGTAAGTTGATGCTTACTTTAAGATTACTTTATTAAATCTTCTTTATTAATGTGGGAGGTGGTAGCTACATTAGCCTGCTAAATAAAAGGTTGGGTTAATTTTCTTGTTGTTTTTGTTTAGTTTTGTATTTATTTATTTATTTATTTTTTTGGGGTAGAATTTTAATCTTGCTAGAAGACATCAATCCAACTCTGTGTTGTGAGTGGATCAATATCTGTACCACTGTAGAGGTAGATAAACATGGATGCCAAGTCATGCCTTCAGTCCAGTTTCTACAGTGTATGAAATAAGAAAAAAAGAAATATGATCGGTGTCTTTTTTGTTCTTTAGTCAAAGTAAAAAGTAATAGCAAATGTTTCTTTGTATGCCTCTTTGTAGAGCAGTAAAAAAAATCCTTATGCATTGTACTATATATTTATTTATTTATTTATTTATTTAATTCAAGCGTCAGTGAATTAAAATGGTCAAACCCCAAAAACATTTTCTATTTTACGTACATTTTCCATTTTTTTTCAAAGGCAATTTATAGGCATGCTATTACTTTATGCATTTTTTTTCTTTCAAATTATGTTTCTGTTATTTGTGTTTGCTATTATACTCAACTCTTACATGCACAAGCAACTTTAAACATATTCAAGTGGGCTAAATGGCTAGCTGCGATACTGTTTTTTTAAAAATATAAACTGTGTAACATTTTATTTTATTCATAAAAGCTTACCAACAGTTTAACGTGTAAGCTGGTCACTACCAAGTGACATTAGCAACTTTCTTAAGGAACTGATAGTGTCTAAGTATAGGTAAATAAAACAAAAGATACATAAATCTGAATATAGTTTCTGTTTTGTTTTATAGGGCCAAGACACATTATCATGATACTTTCAACAAAGATGTCATCCTTCTTCCACGGCCATCAAGCAGTGTTGTTGTCAAGCATCGCACAAAACAACATTTACATGAACAAGGGCATATATTGAATGGATTTGAATTCCAAAAATCCTGGGACCAGAAAACTGTCTCTGAACAAATAAGGGACGCCTTTGGAGATAAACTTTCTATTGATGTAAGGTAGGTTGTGCTAGCAGTCGAAACCTAATGCGACACAGCTTTTGTCAGTAGTCTTTTCGATATCTAGGCATTTCAAAGCTTTACATAACGATTTAAGTCAGAGAACAGGTAGACATGAATCAGTAAACTAAAATAAAAGAACCAAATCAGTTATCCTTTCTTGAACACTCCATTTTTGGCATACTTTTTTGACATTTGTATAAAGTTTACTTCTGTTACTACTGGTTTCAGTCTGATTCAAAGAGGAAAACATTGTTACATTATGTCAGACGATTTTGTTTTATTTCATTATATATTTTTTGTTTATCTGAACACATACGTGTGTGTGTGTATATCTACATATATATTCGTATCTGTAAATGAAAATATATGTAGTGTGTATATATTGTTTTTTGTTTTATATGTCTGAAACAAATAAAGATACAATACAATACAATACAAAAAACAAGATTAGCTCTAAAAAAGTTATTGGAACATTTTTGCTGTTTTGGATTTTAAACATTTTACAACTTACTGTAACTGTTTTCCAGCCTGGAGTTTCTGATGGCTTGTGGCAACAGACTGATTGCGCCCAAACTGCGAGCAGGACAGGAGCTGGATGCAAATCTCATACATAAAATTTATAAATCGAAAGCCCTATACATCAGACCATCAAAACCAATTTTGGTACGTTATTTGACTTTTGAATGAATCTACATAGCACTGTACAGTAATAATATGAAGACCAGAAATTGGTGCATAAACAACCTTTGAACTTTCTCATGTCTGTTCTTTTTAAACTTGCCTTTCACCTTTTGTAGTTGGATAGAATAGTACCAAGTTAATGTTCCTTTTTTAAAATGTTAATCCTAAGCTCTGGTATTGACTAAATTTACAGCTGCTCTGTTGGACTGTTTGTGAATTATAGAACGTAAGACTACTGCTGTTCAGGAGATGTGTTACAATTTTGTCTGCCTAGTATGTAAAAGTAATTGTGAGAAAGATCTATTAACTCTTGAAATTTCTCACCCTATGGTAGCTGGGATAGGCTCCAACCACCCCACCTCTGATAAGAATAAGCAGAAGAGGTTGGATATATGGTATTTAATGTTCAAATTCAATATATGTGAATTATTATAATTATTATTTTATTTCTAAGGATGATATTACAAGCTACAGCAGTGAGGAAAACTGTGAAGAAAACCCTGTTTCATCAAGGCAGCTGCGCTCATCATCTTCAGACAGTTTTGCCAGTTCAACAGCTGCCTTCCAACCAATCTCTGCTCCGACGCAATCTCCTGCCTCATCAGTTTGTAATGGAACATTATTAACGGAAACTCCTGCCTTGACCCATGAAAGTAGTATCTCACACAAGTACAGCAGCGCTTCAACAAACATTTCCTTCAGCCAGTTACCAGTGTCTTCATTGGAAATCTACCCTTCCACTAGTCAGCCTTCTACCTCATCATCTGTATCTTTAAGTGATCCAGTTCTGGTCCTGACGTGCCGAAATACCTCAAGCTCACCCTACCAGACCAGGAATCCAGAGAATCATTGTTCAGCATTACCCTCTACATCAACACACAGTCAATCTGTAAACTACGATAACTACCTTTCAATCATGACTCCACTATCTGACATGTCTTCTGATGATGAGGAACTTAACCAGGCTATACTAGCAAGCCTGCAGAGCGAAAGGTTAGTTTCAAATACAAATGTTTTACAGTAGCCAATTAAACACACCATATTTGTTGCAATCCAATACTGTAACCAGTGTTGTGAAGGAGTGTAATCCATCCTCAGATATTTATATGCATATATGATATTTATATTTGCTGTTAACAAAACAGTTTTTTGAATAATGTCTACAGAGTCAAATGATAATGCTGTAATGCTGGCAAATTTTATTTTATTTGAAATAGGCAGCGAATTTTTAACAGCCTATCTGACAATGAAATGAAATTTACTTATTGTGCATTGAAACTATTTTTCTTTGCTCTAGTGCTTTCTAGTTCTCCAAAACATATAAACAATATAAAAAGCCACTGAGCAATATACTCCTTTGTACATTTTGCTTATGATTATGATAATTTCCTTTGGTGATTAATAAAGTATGCTGATTCTGATTTTGACAAAACTTTGTATGTCCTTGTAGCCCTTGTATGTGAATGTTTTTACTGATGTTCTTTTCAATATTTTTTTCTTTTTTTTTCTTTTCTTTTTTCTAATCCTACAGGACTTCAAGTTGTTTGGTATCAGCAAAAGATATTTTGGAGGAACTTTCTGCAAAAGTAAACCAACAGAAGAAATGCAAGTTCAACATTAATAGATCAACAGTCCTGGAGGGAGCAATTAGAGGTTTTAAACGAGCGACATATGATCCATGCCACACAATTTCTGTCAGGTTTTCTGACGATATGGGAGTACCTGAAGAGGCTGTTGACTTGGGTGGACCAAGAAGAGAATTTCTAAGACTTCTGATCGAAGCTTTGCCCCTGTCTCCAATGTTTGAGGGTGAAGAAGGTAAAATGAACTTGGCGCTTGATAGTGCTGGTATGTATTGATTTTAGGCTGATATCCCTGGAGTAATGCAATAAAAAAATCATTTTTATAAAGTTCTTGTCAAGCGCTTTCATGCATCTATTGACATGTAATGTTTTTCATTATTTCTAGCCATGAGGGAGGACAGGTACTTCATTGCAGGCAGAGCCATTGCAGTAAGCCTTGTACATGGTGGTCCACCAGCAGGCTTTCTGTCCCCAACACTCTTCTCTTGCCTTGTTGATGGCCCAGATTTGGCTAAACCAGTTTTAGAAGATGTTGCCGATAGTGACCTGCGTGAAAAAATTAAAAGGGTAAAACTGATTTGTCAGTTGTTGGATAATGTTTTAGTATTGTGTGCATTTCGTTCTACTCCATGTATTAATTGGGGCCCATTAATTTTTTATTTTTTTATTTGAAGGTTAAAGAGTGTAAATCCTTTGAAGATCTGATAGTAGCAACTGAGCCACTTCAGGAATACTTAGCCAATGCTGGCTGCCTGAGGCCGCTACGGAGGCTGGAAGACAAGGATCTGCTTATACATGACATTATCATGTTCCAAGTAATACACAGAGTCCGTGGTCCATTTGAAAGGTATGTATGTATGTATTTATTGTTGTCCAATAAGTAACTCAAACCCATGCTGATTGCCTTGTATTCTGGGAATTTTGTGTGACATTTCTTTATGTGTAGGTACACCATGCCTCCAAAGGTGACAGCATCACATGAAAAATGCAGATTTGGGATATACACTTTTGATGATGTGAATAATCTGAAGTAAAAATTATTGTATATATAAATTCATATGTTTTAGATTATACTTCTTGGATCCATTCATTTTTGATGTGATTTGTGATTTTAAAGGTAATTCTGATTATCATTTAGATTTCAGGATGGACTACGGACACTTGAGGTGCTGGACAAAATCCAAGATCACCCAGAGAGTTTTCGCACCCTTCTATGCTGGTCACCTTCAGTGCTTACAGCTGACCTTCTTGACAGCCTCTTTACCATCCGCCTTTCTCCAGCTGGGAGCAATAAAAGGCAGGCTGAAGCAGTTGTCATTAGTTTCTGGAGAGACTACCTAACAGATGCAGAAGGTAAATTTAGCGTTTTAAGCATTGTGTTCAATTTATAATGCAGTGCATCTTTTCATTGAATCAGTTAAAAGTAGAAATGCTTGCTGTGTTTTTTGTCTTTAATGCCATTTTTGACAGTATTGCTTTTCCTTTAGATCAAGACGGAACACAGAAGCTGGGGACAATTCTTGCCTTCGCCACTGGAGCCAACACTGTTCCACCAATTGGCTTCTCTCCACAACCGTCCATTGAATTTCTTCACCAAGAGCCAGATGCACAAACCATGTCTAAACTACCCATTGCAAACACGTGCATCAATTGTTTAAAGTTACCACTTCATACCTCTTACAAAGACTTTCAGGAGAATATGGACTTTGCATTAGGTAATACACATGGTTTTGGAATAGCTTAATTCCTGGTCAGGTTAGTATGCTAATCTGAGTTTTGCACTCAGTTAAATTAATGAGTGTCAACCATTAAGTAATTCTAAGAGAGGGGGGGGGGGGGGGGGGGTGTTTTGAATATCATTGCATTTTCTTTCCCAGAAATCAAACAAATGTTCAAAATGTTCCACCTAAAACACCAATTAACACGCTTGAGACCAAGCTGAATTTACTTTATGTTGCCATATTTCATATGTCACCCACCTATTTTGTGATTGGAGGCTCTGTTTTTGCATTGACCTTTTAACAAATGTTCATTTGCTTCAAGTCTTTTTGCTTGTCAGGGTACCATTCTACAAGTATACAATAGTTATATATACTAACATAATTCAATAATAATTTTTTCATTGCATTAATTTATGTGCATTGTGATTATTTTTGTTTTCTAGGTTTGTACTTGTTTGTTGCTTTTATTCTCTGGTGTTCTTCAATATTGTTTATCTGACACTTCTATTCTATTTGATCAGTGATCCATGTTTGATGTATTGACTGTATGACTGTATTAATGTTAATGTTATCAGTTTGAGTCATCTTGTTCCAAGACAATACATCTGGTGATTGTGATGACCAAAAACCTCAATAAAATGTGGCTGCACAAATTTATTTTTTCTTTTAACAAGGTGTTTTAAAACAAAACATGGTTGTAAAATCTCAACACACTCACATAATACAACTCATAAATTCTTTAAAATTGTATACAAACCGTAAACATGCATGTAAAGGTTGATAGTAGCATTCTTGAAATTTAAAGCTGTGACTAAACTTCTAATAATACTGAACTAACAACAGTCTTGGCACTGTATTCTTTTTAAGCTGCACAACCACAATTACAGTAAATGAAATTTCTCCAGAGGCCTTGTTGATATTTTAGGATTGTCTCTCAAGAAAACGAACAAGGTTGCAAAATAAATCTATACCGTTATTGCCATCATCTTCAAATGGATCAAAGGTCTGTTGAAGTGTAACCATCATGGTGTCACTGATGGAAATGTTAATTGATGGAACAACGACATTATTGTTTGTCTCCAGCTCTGGCAGTGGTCTGCATTCATCAATACCAAAGTCATTTTCACAAATACCATTCATATTTGGGTTATGTATTCCTGCATTGTTGATAATGCCCCTTTGCCACAGCTGAAGAGGGTTTTGCCCTCCTTGTGTTGAAAGTCCATGGTTATTCCACTGGTTCTGAAATTCTGTGGCAGCTCTTTGAATACGTGGCAAATATATATAATGAAGACAAAATAAATGGACCTCATTAAGTGAATCTAATACACCATGCTCCTCCATAAAATTGAAAAGATTAACAAAATGATATGAGACCACTCGATTTAATTCTGCCCATAATCGCTCAATTCTTTGATTATGCACAGACCTGCCAGTGATAACACTATGCCTGTTCAGTCCTTGCCTGTAAAGCATGAAACGGGCAACACCAGTGTTTTCTAGTCCATGATCACATCTCACGCTGGATGGCATTCCAAAGTTCTGAACACCAACCATGAACAGTGACAAAACACTTGATGCCCTGTTGTTATCTAAACACGCAAGGTAGATGATGGTTCTACTGAAACCATCCACACAGCCATGGAACACCATCCTCCATCTCACAAGTTTGTGGTTTCCATCTATATGCCTATAGAAAAATGAAATAAGTAGAAGTTATGTATGGGGAAACTATGACATGGTCAAGGATATGCACACGTTTGAGTAAATAAAACAATGAGTTATTTTGCTTTAGATAATCCATTTCGCTATAGACTTAGAATCAGGACTGTTTTTCTGTTAGAATTTTCTCACCATAACTGATTGGGGAAAGGAACACTGTACAGTCGTCGACGTATTGCATTGCGTCTTCTGAGGGAACGTCCAAAGGGCTCAATTTCTTGTAGACTTTGTCTTACACGCCACCTTTGGATTCGTAACCCACGTGATCTCAAGCTGCCATGCACATATCGTTCACCTGCATTTGTGGTATACTGAAGGATTTCCCTAACAACCCTGTTCAGGTTTTCATCGGATAATGTTGCATAAGTCAGTGGCTCAATGCCAAGGTCCTCTCTGTGCCTGTACAGAGTACGGGAGCTAACCCCTAAGCATGTTGCAATGCTTTGCCAGTTCATTCCAAGAGATACTAAATGAGATATTTGCTCTCTTGAAATGCTGTATCGCGGTCGACCTTGAGAGCAAGTCATGAGAGGTGGAGGTAGCAAGACAAGTCTGTTCTCAGATGTAGTTCCTTGTCTGGTTTCATAAGCAGTCAGTAAAAAAATTAGCCATCCATTTAAGGACTGTAATGTATTCACTGCTTCTCTATTTCTTGCATCGTCAACAAATCTTGAGATGGACAAAATTCCAGATAAGGTTTGAATGTGATCACCAAGTTCTCTATGGAGCCTCTGACGAACAAAAGAATCTGTAGCTTCTCTTTGAATTTGTTCCAAACATTCTAATACATTATTTAAAAAAGTTCTAATGTCATTTTCATTACTACTTACTCGACAAATTAACTGCAATACTAGCAAAGAAAGCAGGACAACTTTGAACAGCTTCATTGCTTGGTTCTTCTGGTTTAGGTCTGGGTATGTCAAGTAAGTTCTCCAAGTGTATTACATTTCCTGGTTTAAGAATAACTTCCTGCTTAAAGGATTAACTTCCTGTGTTAGGAAATGCAGATGTGAATGTCAGAGTGTATGTATGCAAGGGTAAAGGATAAACACTGGGATTGTATGTGTATATGAGTATAGGAGTACAAATATATATGTGTTGAAAGGTAAAGGGTATGTATATATATGTATGACTAGAAAGGGCTGCACCTGCAAGGAGAATAAATATATGTCAACATAAAAATATGTAGCATTAAGAAAAATAGAATACATGTGTGTGAAAGGAAGATTAATGGATTTATGTGAGAGTGAATATACATGGATATGAATTAAGAATAAAGGTGTGCGAGATGACAATATATGTATGTATGTGAGAGTGACAATACATGTGCATGAAAGAAGAATATATGTATGTGAGAGTGAAAGTATGTGTGTGAAAGAAGAATATATGTATGTGAGAGTGAAAGTATATGTGCATGAAAGAAGAATATATGTATGTGAGAGTAAAAATATATGTGTGTGAAAGAAGAATATATGTATGTGAGAGTCAAAGTATGAATTTTGGCTTGTACGGCCCCTCATATTATCGCCTATTACAACACTTTCAAATAGGTGATATTTTAGCTGCTTAATCCTCCAAAAAAGGGAAGAAGATGCATATGGCAAAATCTGAAATCTGAAAAAAAACAAAAACCAAAACCTTGGAAAATTCTAGTGTATAACCTTGTTAATTGAAAATAACCTAATAATAAAGTCCTGGTAGTGCTCCTTAGCTGATGTGAGCCTTTGTGATGGAAAACTATAGACACTAAAAACGGTTGTTAAGTCTCCAAGCTGCAGTCGGAGCAGGAGTCTACATTTATATCAAGTATAATTTATGATGTTTTTATGGGAAACATCTTGATCACTATTACTCTTTTTGATGAGACAGAAGAAAGCTAGTTCCACCTATACGAAGGTTTTAATAAATACAAAGCCAACAGGAAGTTAGCATATTAGCAGTAAAGCTAATGTGCTAACTTCCTGTTGGGTCTGTACTTATTCATTCTGTATAGTGGTAACACTCTTCTGACTAAGCCAGACCATTTAGGGTATTTCTCTGAAATGTAAAGTCTAAATGACTCACATAATTCATCATGCTTTCCAACAGCTCTTATTGTGGTTTTTTTTTTTTGCTTATTACAGGTACATTAGTCGTTTTGTCCTTCTTTTTTTCCTCTTACACCCATTTCCATTTTGCTACATGTTTCTTTTGCCTTCTTTCTTAATTGGAATCTTTTTCCAGAATAAACTGAGAGCAAATTTAGACATAACTCAAGAATATGACAGAAAACAAATGGAAGCTGTCCTCCTATATGTACCAGCTAATGTACGGCCTTCTTCTCCACTCTGTGGTTGCGAATCATCCGCTGCCACTAAGTGACAGACTGCGCCTGGTCTGCTCGGTGGGAGGAAGAGCTGAGACAGATACTCATATCTCACTGCCTGCCAGCCACACCGCAGGAGTCATCTGCTGTAATAGGCTTGAGCCACACACATGTTGAAGAGAAGCCTATCCACGTGCATTCGAGCCACATATGGATGCACAAAGTGGACATGAAAACATGCTACACCTGCACACAGCGCAAACACATGCAAAGTTGCAAGTAAAAGATAGAGCCTGGATGCCATACATGTATGCTAAACAAGTGCATGTATGACATACACACACACAACATTTAAAACACTGATAGGTGAATTAAACAACATCAATAATTTGTTTACAACGCCCTGCTCTGCTGGGAAACCATTCATGTGCATGTTACTTTGACATGACCCTTGGAGCAATGCCGCTGTTAGGCAGAAATATACCCTCCACACGGCCCAGCTTGAGGAACACAATAAAGGATCCAAGGCATTGAGATATGGCTTTCAAACTCCTAATGCAGGATGGTCCAGAACACCTCATAGCACCTATATCTGTGCCCGAATATGCCAGAGCTGTTTTGGTGACATGACAAGGACAAGGACCTCAGGAATTCGCATGATAAGGTGGGGCCAGGTTTCACAATGAACACACCCGAAACTCTGGCTGATTGGGACCCACACCCAGTTTCACACCTTGGCTCAGGCGATTAGAGGATCATCAGGGGGTCCTTTTGTCCCTCTGTGGGGGGTTACTCCCACTAGGTTTATATCTGGGACTCTCCACCATTTGACCTTAGAACTGAAGAAGCTTCTCGGATGAGAGGTGAAACGTCTTCAAGCAACTTAAAGAAGTCCAGACGCTTTTCTTTGCAAGCTCCTTTGACGACAAGGACCTTCACAATACCAGACATGTTGTGACTGATCAGAGCACTTATAAATTCCCACTCCATAGGAGATGTCTAGCGTAATACGATTTAGTCACACACTACTGTGACTGCTGCAGTGTTAGCCCATATGGATGGATCACAGTATGAAAAGGACTCAAATTTTGATCTGGAACGTTAAGATCTGTTTATACAGACATCAAACCTGGCACGTGCCACTGAGCTAATGGACGCTACCAAAGTTAAAGGTATCTGTGAAGTCGGCTGAGCAGTCCATCACCTATTTGATGTTTGCACATGTAGAACATAAAAGCAATTATCAGATGAGCTTTTCTCATTATTTTTTGACCACTTCTATTTCAAAAGAGGTTGTGCACAAAATGATTGAAAGTGTTGCCACCCCCAGTGCAAGGTGGAGGCTGAATCACTTGATGAAGCCAACAGAACCACACCATCTGCAAAACGCAGAAACAGCATCCTAAGACCACTGAACCTGACATCCTCCCCACCCAGAAATTATGTCCATAAACTATATATATGTGTGTGGAGAGAGAGAAAGAGAGAGAGAGAGAGCTCGGTCAGTCTCACAAAAACACACATAAAATAAAGTGCATGTCATTCTTTTATTCCACATTTGCTGTTACAACAAGAGTAGATTTAGCTGAGCAAAGTAATAAAGAGACAGAGCAATGAATAGGTAAGACTGAAAGGAGAGATTATTCATGACCGCTTTACGAGCAAAGCGTCACTGATATTTCTAGCTTTGGTAGTTTGGTACAGGGCACTGCTGCTACTTAATGAGACAATGTAGCATGTCTGAGGCCACATTGGAATTAATATTAAGGCATCTTCAAAATGGATGTAGCGACTATTTCTCTCACTTGTCCTTGAAAACTAAGATGCAGTTGGAGTAATGTTTCACTGTAAAAAAGCTGATTATCAAATATTTTTGGCACACGAGCAATTTTGACTAATTGTTTTAAGAAGGGACAAAGATAAAAACAGCTTTTTCCCCCTAAATCTGTGATTCATCCAATGGGAAAACTCTTCTCTCCAGTACTTTGGTATACAGTCGCTAGAGACTTTCTGATCTGCCCTCTCAGAAACTGGAATAACGATCTGAATTTGCCACTCCAAATGCATTGTTCCCAAGGGGCAGCCATACAACCACCAGAGCCTTAATGGATTTGGGGCAAATTTTATCCACTCCAGGACCCCAGACACTGGAGTTTTCTTAACTACCTGACATGTGAGTCACCCAGCCGCATCTATAAAATATGTATTGAGAAGATCCTCAAAGTACTGCATCTATTGCCTGACTGAATCCTATCTTATTGCTTCATCCTGGTCATGGATCACCAGACTATCTCTTTATCCTCATGAGGATGTTCAAGGGTGTGTGGGGGTTTGACCAACCAGAATACATGCATTTTCTGGACTTAGAGAAGGATTTCAATCACATCCCTCGCATGTCCTCTGGGGAGTCCTTCAGGAGGATGGGGTATTAGGTTCATTGTTACTTGCTTTTCAGTTGATGTAAAACCATAGTAAGTGCTTGGTTGGCATTGCTAGCAAAAGGCCAGACTAATTCCTGGTGTGTGCTTGACTCTGCGAGCACTGTCCTTTGTCTCCAATTCTGTCAACTACTTTTATGGACATAATTTCTGGGTGGGGAGGATATCAGGTTCAGTGGTCTTAGGATGCTGTTTCTGCATTTTGCAGATGGTGTGGTACTGTTGGCTTCATCAAGTGATTCAACCTCCACCTTGCACTGGCGTGGTTTGCAGGGAAGCATGAGGCGACTAGAATGGGAATTAGCACCTCCACCTCCATAGTTCTCAACTAGAAAAAAGTGAAGTGGCTACTGTAAATCAGTTATAACTGACTTCCCCAACTGGAGAAATTTAAGTATCTCAGTGTCTTGCTCATGAGTGAAGGGAGCGTAGAGTGTTTGCAGTGATGCAGATGATGCATTGCTGTGGTAAAGAGAGAGAAAAACCTCAAAGTGACGCTTTCTGTTTACTGGTTGAACTACATTCAGCACCTACGCTCACCCATGGTCACAAACTGTGGGTACTGATTGAGAGAACGACACTGTGGATATAAGTGAAGAAAATGAGCTTCCTCTGAAAGGTGCCTGGATAGAGACAGAGACAGGAGAGGTAGAGCGAAAAGTCTTCTAAGAAGGGCTCAGAGTAGAACTGCTACTCCTACACATGATACATGATACAGTGCAAGAGAATCATCTAGACCAGGGGTCGGCAACCCTGGGCACGCGTGCCACAGCTGGCACGCTAAGGGTTAACTGATGGCAGGAGTCCGACACAGTGAATTAATCTGAGCAGGTGCATTAAAAAATAAATGGCCGGGCCAGCGGTGCACATCGCAAATCAGCTCGCATAGACACATTAGTTGTGCCGCTTCTTAATGACAGTATTTTAGCTAACAACCCCAACTACCAGATTCAGCTTGTAATTGGCTAAAAATAACTTAGCCTACCGGTTAGAGGGACGTTGTTAGCTTTCCACATTCCAACACTTCAAATGCTTCAGCAGCTGTCCGCTCAGCACAGCATCGGCAATAGGGAAATACACGAATACATCCGTAGACTCGAGACAGAATTCACAATGCATTTTTGGGACTTTCAGGTGTATTGACCAATGTTTTCTTTTCTGATCAAACCAGAAAGCTTTAATGAGCAGCTGGATTTGTTTCGCATTAACTGGTTGGACACAGAGGACATCAAAATGCAGCTGATTGAACTGAAAAGCTCGACTGTGTGGGGGTCAAAGTTTGCAGCTGGAATCCACAGCTGTGCGTGTTCATGGAGCTGCATGTTCACCTGCTGGACATCACTACCTGAAAAGGTTAACTGCCTTCAGAACATTGCAGAGGCCTTATTGACAGTATTTGGCTCTACATATCTGTGTGAGCAGATTTTCTCTCACATGAGTCCTCAGGTCTGAATGCTGGACACTCGGAGACCTGTGTCTCTGAGTGGGAGACCAGAGATCACATTAACATATTTGTCTCTGTATTAACAAATATGCCATATTGGCCCAGTTTATTTTTCTTATCATTCTTGTGAGGAGACCATAAATAGCATTTGTATTTTCTGTTGTACAGTTCATTTGCTGTTATGGATAAAAAGTCTTTTTTGGTTCAAAATAGCTGATAACTATTCGCTGATAGCTGCCAACATCTGCAAGCATATGTAATTCTCTAAAGTTTATATATAATTCTATAAACCAAAAAAGAATATAGTGTGTAACTGTTAATATAGAGCGTTAGAAAAATTTATTGCTAATTCAATCAAATGGCACACTGACTTCTGAGGAAGTTTTAGATGGCACATATCATCAGAAAGGTTGCCGACCCCTGATCTAGACTATATCATTATGAATATGTAACTGAAGAAATATACTCCCATTGCACACGGGGGAACTTGTAGTCATCCAGATGTACACTAAGAGCTTGTTGAACACATGAACCAACACTAACAGAGTAAATTTTAACCCTGTAAAAATAACGGTAAAAAAATTAGCTTGGGAAAAAACAACTCTTAGCCTTGACCTTATAAAATGGACTAAAACACAAAAAAGGTCAAAGTCCTGACTTAAAACATACCACAGTAACCCCTTTTTTAATAAACCACAAACTATGATTGGCTAAAGGTCAAGGGTTTGGATTTTGGCCATTGTTATGGCTTTCTGACCTCAGGTCAGCCTCAGGAAAGAAAAGCTTATTCTTTGCTCTTTATTCAGAATATAAATTAGTTAGTTAATTTTCTGTTTCAATCATACTTTAATATTTCTCATCTTTTCTTTTAACATGCATGTTTCACTCTCTGTCTCTAGAGCCCTGCTCCCCTTCCTATATGAAGCATTGAAGTTTTAATCATCATTTTGAAAAATACATTGTACCATGTCCCTATAGAGAATCTGGGTCATTACACATTGTTATACACGCATAGAGAAACACACACAGTCCTGACACAAGGCTTAAGGCTAATAGTAACCTTTCTCAAATGGTTCTGGGTAACTGAAAAAGTTTACTGAAAACAAATTCTTGCAGAAGTGTTTTAATCTAAACTCAAATCTTTGGAATTTCTCCAATTATTATAATGTTTTTGTATCAAAATATGAACTTAAAAAAAAACAAAACAGGTTTTCCACAGCAACTCACCCATGAAGTGGGAGACTGTGCAAAGCCAAAGGACGGAGTTGCAATGTGCTGAGGTTCTTAGTGTCACAATCGCCCTGCAGAGTTTCAAACTTCCTCTGGCATTAACATCAGCACCAATACTGTACACCAGTAGCTTCATGGTGTGGGTTTCCATCACTGAGCAGCTCTTGTGGATGTTATGTGTAAGTGGTCCAGTATTTTTGCCCATGTAGTGTAAATCCAATCACTGATCCAATCAATCCAATCCCAAGAGAAGGGTTGAGTGATGAGGGGATTTTATCTGCTGAAGTTCTAAGCTATAAACACATTTGATCCCGAAAGCCAGAAGCTCTTATGCACAGTATCCTCGAAAAAAATACTCAGATGTTGTGGTCATGTGGTGCCATAATTCATGCTGAAAAACACAAAAATGTGGGACCATAATTAGTGATCTTTGTGCTAATTAACTTGGGTTATTACTGTAGGTAATTTTTAAGGCTTTAAGAGGCTCCAGCACCATTGTGGGGCAAAGGATACCTTTGATTGCTCAGTGGTGAAGAGGTAAACAAAAAGAAAGAGTGAGAGTTTCAAATAAATGTATTTTATTTCTTTTCTTTATGCAGCACTTTCCCCCCTTCAAGTATGCCTTTTTAGAGCAGTAATAAAAACAAATTATTTCCAATGTACTACTACTACTTTCTGTCATACCCTGACCTTGGGCTTTTTTGTTCAACATGGGGTGAAATGAAATCAAAGAACATGAAAGGAACTGCAGTTTTCCTCTCTCTCTGCTTATTGTTGTCCTCAGATAACCCTGCATTTAGCGATTCTGATAGTCCGTAAGTGCACATGTATACAATATATATCCAACATTTGATGCACACGTTTAAGCTGAAGCACTAAAAGGTCTGCTTTTATGAGTGCTTTCATATTTTATTACATACAATATTGACTATATTAAGTAAAACTATTGCAGTTTCAAAGTGTGAAACTGCAAATTGTGGTATCGATGACGTAAATAGAGGGCCAGTGTTAGTGATATCAATATTGATACCAATACTTTAAACTCATAAAAAGCAACTTGTGGAATGGAGAGCAGTGTGTCATGATTTATGAGATGACTCATCATCAAATCAAAATATACTGCTTGAGGTATATTCTTTTCATTTCCCCAAATTTGTATTTATTTATTCCGATACAGAGACCGATGCTAGCACTGGCATCGATATGACTATCGATATTTGGATCGTTGCCCTCACTTCTAGTGGATACTTTTGGCTGAAACAGACTCTTTTCAAAACAATTCAGTTGTTTCAACTTTACTGATATGAAACTAGTGTAGCAAAGTGGCCAACATAGTTGCACATCTAACAAGCTTCAGATGATGGAAATTGCAGAGCGCAGTCACTGTTGTAAACCTGTGCAGTACAGCATGCAAAATGCGAGGAAAGGTTAAGGTAACTGCGTGCCCCGATGAAACAAAGAAACATACATGGCAGTAATAAATGGCAGTGTCACATTTATAAATGCATAAGCGAATCCCATTTGTGAGTGAACTTTGACATGTATGAAGCTGTGTGTTAGGGTGTGTCTGTCTCTGCAGTGTCTGGAGTTTGCTGTCTGGCTTGGCACTTTTCATTGAAATGACATTCCCTCTGCATGCTATGCCTATTTTGGTGTGTCTGCGACTCTGTTTGTGTGTGTGTGTGTGTGTGTGTGTGTTTGTGTGTGTGAGTGAGATGCGACAGGGACAAAGAGTTCACAGTGCTGCAGTGCTGTCTATCTCCTTCGCCACCCCATTGCCTCTCACACGTTCTGCCTCCCTCCTTCCATCCGCATCCATCTCTCTCTCTCACTCTCTCCCTCTGTCTCATCTCTACTTTTTTCCCTGTGAGTCGGTTTCCTTCCCCTTGAATGATCTCTCTGCATTTGTGGATGCAGTGCACCTCTCTCTCTCTATTTCACACACAGTTTGGGGCTGATGTACTGTCTGTATGCAGCCTCCTGCTGCTCTATGTTAAAACGATTGCTAAATTTCGTCAGTCTGAGGACAATTCCTCTGTACTGCCGCAGAGTTTTTGGGTGCATTTACATCAAAATTGAGAAAAGTTGAGAAAATTTAGCTACCTCTGTCATTGCTACTTACCTCAAGCGTGCAGATATAATTGTCAGGCTCTCCTTTCTGTGTGCTCTTTGACATTTTATGATCTGTGTGCATGTGTGTGTCCATCTCTTTTATCCCTGCTGTTCTCCCCCCATTTATTTCATTTGACCTGTCTCTCTTTTCCTCACACTCTCCCCTGCTCTGTCTCCCTTTTTTCCTCTTCATCTGTTGGCAGCACATCAGATCCTCCCACATTGTCTGCGCGCACGTGTCACTGTGTATACTTTACTCTCTGTCTGTCTGTGTGAGTGTGTTTGTGTGTCTTTGAGACCGTTTGATGAATCTCCCCCTTTTTTTAAGCTGTGGGGTCTTCCGCTGAAGGAGACACTTGACGTGCGTGAGGCTATTTGGCGCTGGTGCCTGCTTGTCATGTGCAGTGTAGGACTCTGCATGGTCTGTCATGCTCTGTAACCCCATATGCATTTATCTTAAATGTGTGTTATATTTCTGTAACATAAACAGCTTGTACCCAGATGTGTTTTTAGGTGTGTGTGTGTGTGTGTGTGTGTGTGTGTGTGTGTGTGTGTGTGTGTGTGTGTCTAGTGACGGAAGCAGACAGTGCAAACGTGACTCAAGTGTCGGGAACGCATAGTTCAGACTACTGCGCTATCCCTCCCTCTTTCCGGCTGTCTCTCATCTCCCTCCCTTCTTGTATCCCTCCTTCCTTTCCTTCTTCTCTGCTTCTTTTCTGCTCTTTACTTTCATCCCTCCATCTCTCATTTCCCTTTCTTTTTATTGCTTTTCCTTCTCTTTTCCTCCTTCATTCTTCCTCCTAATTCCCCTTTACTTCCTCTCCTCCATCCAGCTGTCTGCACTTCCGTCCCCCCATGTTTCCTCTTTTCTTCCCTGCTTGTCGTCCCTTCCCCTTTTCCTCCTCTCTCTCTCTGCCTCCCCCTTTGTCTTCCCCTCCGTTGCTTCGTCTGCGGCGACCCATCAGACGTCGATGAATAATTCAGACTGTGTTGCACTGCAGGCTTTCCCCCTCTCCGCCCCTTTGCCTATTTTCCTCTTTCCTTGCAACTGCATCATCCCTCCTTCCTCTCTTTCCTTCAGATTAAACAATTTTTAGCACTTCTCTTCGCTCAGAGTATGTATTAAAAGATTTCAACACACAGGGGAGAAATTGATGTGTAAAAAGAGCTCCCCTCTATGTTTAGTATTCCACAGCTCGTTTTACAGGGGTTTTCTGGGTGTCTCTCTCATACACACACACACACACACACACACACACACACACACACACACACACACACACACACACACACACACACACACACACACACACACACACAGAGGGCTCTCCCACTACCCCTCCTAACTTCACTGCGCACCTCCATCACTCATCTCACACGTTTTCCGTTACTACTGATTTGCAATCAGGCAAAGCACCAAAGCTCTTGAGATATGAGTAGGAAGAGAAAGAAGTGAGTGCTGGAAGGAGTGAGTCATGGAGTGGACAGTCAACATGATGAGCGCTCGGCAGCCAGGAAACGGGTGTTCTGTAGGCTGAGCTTTCCAAGAATCCGTCTGATGTCTCACTTGATAAGACACAACAACAACCACTCACACATTTCACCTGCTTTGCAGGACAAATGACGCAGAATGAAAGGCTGACGTGCAAAAATAACTGAATGATGGTGATTCCTGAAGGATATCTTTATCATTGGCCACTGCAGCTCTTAGGAGATTTAGCCAATCAATGCTTTAGTATAAACAATGCTCCATATTTTTTTTTTTTACTAAAGATTATTTACAAGATGAGTCATCTCTCTCTCTCTCTCTCTACACACACACACACACACACACACACACACATATATATATTAGGGGTGCAACAATACACAAAATTCACAGTTCGGTTCGATACTTTGGTGTTGCGGTTCGATACCTCAGTGAGATAATTGACAAGACTGGCAACGGATATCGACTACGGAATGGAGCAGTTGTCAGCCACCTGGATGACATCAAGCTGTATGCCAAGAGTGAACGAGACATCGATTCACTGATCCACACCACCAGGATATACAGCAATGACATCGGAATGTCGTTCAGGCTGGAGAAGTGTAGTCGGATGGTAACAAAGAGAGGGAAGGTAGTCAGAACGGAGGGGATCAAACTACCAGAAGGCAACATTGCAGACATAGAGGACAGTTACAAGTACCTGGGGATCACGCAGGCGAATGGGAACCATGAAGAGGCCGCTAGGAAAGCTGCAACCACCAAATACCTCCAGAGGGTCAGGCAAGTCCTGAGGAGTCAGCTGAATGGTAAGAACAAGATCCGGGCTATCAACACGTACGCCCTGCCCGTGATCAGGTACCCTGCTGGGGTAATAGGCTGGCCAAAAGAGGAGATAGAAGCCACTGACATCAAGACAAGAAAGCTCCTTACCATGCTTGGAGGGTTTCACCCCAAGTCCAGCACCCTTAAGCTGTACGCTAAGCGGAAGGAAGGGGGCCGAGGACTGGTGAGTGTCAGCACCACAGTCCAGGATGAGAGAAGGAACATCCACGAATACATCATGAAGATGTCCCCAACTGACAGCGTGTTCAGTGAATACCTCAGGCAGCAGAAACCCAAGAAAGTGGAGGAAGGCGAGGAACAACCATGGAAGGACAGGGCCCTGCACTGTATGTACCACCGGCAGATAGAGGAGGTGGCTGATATCCAGAAATCCTACCAGTGGCTGGACAAAGCTGGACTGAAAGACAGCACGGAAGCACTAATCATGGCAGCACAGGAACAAGCACTAAGCACAAGATCCATTAAGGCTGGGGTCTATGACACCAGGCAATACCCCAGGTGCAGGCTGTGTAAAGATGCTCCAGAGACAATCCAGCACATAACAGCAGGGTGTAAGATGCTAGCAGGCAAGGCATACATGGAACGCCATAACCAAGTGGCCGGCATAGTGTACAGGAACATCTGTGCCGAGTATAACCTCGAAGTCCCGAGGTCAAAATGGGAGATGCCCCCAAGGGTGATGGAGAATGACCAAGCTAAGATCTTGTGGGACTTCCAGATACAGACGGACAAAATGGTGGTGGCTAACCAACCGGACATAGTGGTGGTAGACAAACAGAAGAAGACGGCTGTGGTGATCGATGTAGCGGTTCCGAATGACAGCAACATCAGGAAGAAGGAACACGAGAAGCTCGAGAAATACCAAGGGCTCAGAGAAGAGCTCGAGAAGATGTGGAGGGTGAAGTGGTCCCAGTGGTAATCGGAGCACTAGGTGCAGTGACTCCCAAGCTAGGCGAGTGGCTCCAGCAGATCCCGGGAACAACAGCGGAGATCTCTGTGCAGAAGAGCGCAGTCCTGGGAACAGCTAAGATACTGTGCAGGACCCTCAAGCTCCCAGGCCTCTGGTAGAGGACCCGAGCTTGAAGGATTGACCACCCACAGGGGCGAGTGGGGATTTTTTTTTTATATGTATGTATATGTGTATGTGTATTCATCTAAAGAGGATATAACTGATGACCTTTACTTAAGCAAATTTACAGAGGCTGTGTATACTATATGATTGAAAGAGTGGGTGGCCCTCGTGTTCTAAACACCTTGCGTGTGTCTGTGTGTGTTTTATGAGCTTGCCCATACCCAGAAATGGGCAGTGGAATTCAGATGGAGGGATATAAATTTGGGAACAGGCTCCAGGCAGTCAGTCGTTCTCCTGACAGAAAAGGTTTTGAAAGGTAAAAGAGTGCCAGTGAAAGGAAATGAAAATGCTTATCTTTTGTATCCACACGTGTATCCACACGCTGTATTTTAGTCACCAAAAGCTATATTTGCATTCTTACAGATGAGGCGGACAAAAACAGAATATGACATCTTGTGTTAGAATAATAGCAGAAAAGAAAAGAAGCCATACAAAGGATGGAAAGGGTGTACAAGAAGACAAGAGAGCAAAACAGAAAGGAGAGGAAAAGGGGATATTTACATGAGGCTACTCTCCTGAAGTGAAGGTTGCCATGGAGACCACACCCAGGCGTCTGAGCATTCCCTATTTGGAGGAAATGGGAGGGGCCGAACGGTAGGGGAGTGTGACCTGCGAGCCAATGGCAGTGCTCAGCTGGGCTCTGACACATTTCCCACATGCAGAAGCCAGCACTAATGAGGTTACACAACTGTCCCTCTAATAAACACAGAGTCACATCATTTTAAAACAGCTGCAGGCAAATGAGATGAACCCTGGAAGGGCTGTTTATTTGTAAATGTGTGGTTGAAGCCAATCTAAAGAGAAAGTGAAAGAGAGATGCTTGCAGAAGGAGAGATGAGCAAGATGCACTGATCGACGCAGTGAAAAATAAAATGACAAGACACTGAGGCATGCACACAGCCCTCCAAATGAGACTGGAGCTGTTGGGTACATCGAGTGCTGGAATGTTCTGTGTCTCACCCAAACACACCACAAGGCCAGGAAATAGAAAATCACCAGCTATTGTAGTGAGAGAAAGACAAGCGACACCTCCTCACAAATGCCGTCACAGTCTGATCCTTTGCTGATTTGGGAACGGAACAGATACATCAGAGGATCCAGAACAAACTGTTCTTTTCTTTTAATCTCGAATGTGCTCAGAATGATTAGTACCCGGTCGATTTGATCAAGTAATTCTATCATACATGTTGGGCTGCCACAAACAATATACCACCTGTCACTTCAAATAGGCCCATTAATTTGCTATACTCGTACAATGAAATTAGCAGTCGCTGATGAAGGTGTCAGGTCAGCAAAGGGACCCAACAACCAATTATTTTCAGTGTTGAATGGTCGGTTGATTCTTTTCTAATAACGCTCTGTGGTTTACTAATGAAAATAGCTAAAACTGGCCATGCAAATAACATTATAATCAAACTATTGGCTTTGTCTAATCAAAGGCGATAAGCAGAAAATTGTCATTTGAGACAAGGTGGAAGCAGTGAATGTTTAGCATGTTTTGGTAGCCCAGCAGAAGCACTCCATTGATGGCAATGCCATGCAGTCATGGCGTCAGACCATCACTTTAGTCCAGATCAGGCTGTAACCTCAAGGGCCAACAAATCAAGTGCAACAATCGTAAATGACTTAAATAGGCTCTTGATGCTTGACTATGGCAATAGATAGTAAAATCCTATGCACTGATGACCTGTCACCAATAAAATAGTAGCAGCTTTGCACAAGTCATTTTTACACTCACTAGAGGCAGAAACTTTATAATAACAAGGTAATATTGGTCGATGCTTTAATATATTAGAATGTTGTTATCAGTGCTTACTGCTTAAATTAAGGCTACGTCCACACGTACCCGGGTATTTTTGAAAATGCAGATTTTTCTATGCGTTTGCACCTTTCGTCCACACGTAAACGGCGTTTTTGGTCACTGAAAACGAACATTTTTAAAAACTCCAGCCAGGGTGGATATTTTTGAAAACTCAGTTTTTGCATTTACGTGTGGACTAGAAAAACGGAGAAAACGCAGCGTCAAAGGTGTGCGCATTTTTTGACGTCACACTGTGCGCCACGTTATTGTTTTGGTGAAATGAATTTCTACAATACTGTTACTGTTAATTGTACTCTCTGCAGTGTTTAAATGCTTACATATACACACAGTTACTGTCCCTCCACACATACGACTCGGTTCTGCTTCTATGCCCCAGCTTTGTTTACTTTTTCCCACCGAGGCTTCTAGACTTCTGATTGGCCAACATTTCTGCATGGTTAGGAATATATCGCCACCTGTTGCTTTGGCATGTTCATAGCAGTGTTTTCCTTCATTTCTGCCTTTACGTGTGGACGGGATTATTTTTTAAAACGAAAACGGAAAATCTCCGTTTTCAAAAATACCCGTGTACGTGTGGACGTAGCCTAAACCTACCTTGTGCCATAAAAAACAAAGAGCTGATTCTTAAAACCACACTGACTGTTATGCTTTTGCTTGATTTGAATGTTACACTATTTGCACAAATAACAATTTGCATGTTAGCACATGTCTTCGGGATGTTGGCACACCTCTTGCTGTGTTCACAATATTTATTCAGATGAATAATACGATACCTCATCTTGTTTTAAAGCAGTAATAAAAAGCATTGTTGACATTCATTCAGGCTTGGATTTCTCTATGTCCAAATAAAAGAAAAGGCTGACTGATATCAGTAAATCAAACATTAGCTTCCTAGCAATGGTGAAATGATTGATTAATCAATTACCAAGTCAAAATCAAGACTAATGGTGCATATACACTGAAGGTGTTTCAGCTCATCTGTCACACATACATCTGACAGAACAGATACGCTCCTATTTAATTAATCCGTCTGCACAGACTTCGGAGCAGCTAACCCAAAGCACAGCATTATCAATTCTAGTTTTTGTGTTTATTATGTGCATAACTAGAGTGATTGTGTGTTGAAGTCTAAGCACTTTGTCTTGTAGAGACAGAACACCAGAGCTGATGCTACAAACATGCAGCTCGTGCTTCACTTTGAGACAGCATAAGATTGGATAAGACATGTATACAAGCTGTTTATGACTTATAGTCACATTTTAAAATCAAGGGACTAACCTCTATAGGTTGGGTGAATATTTGCATGTAAAATGAATATGGTGGGTGTCAAGCTTAGAGAATAAACCTGCTAGAAATGATCTTACATGAAGAAAACCATACTAAACAGCAGATTGTGGTAAGTATGTAGTTGTGGCACATCTACCCTGCTTGGATTTTGTGACCAATGCTATATGCTATTTGATTAACTGTTTTAGATTGTTGGAATAAGTTACTGCTGTAATCATTTAGCAGAAAGAAAGAAGCGCTTTAAGAATGGATTTGTCGTGTGCGAGATACAGTATCAGAAAGCTAACATGATAGAGATAGCGTTTCAATGAAAAATCTAATAGAAATCTTAATAATGTTACTTACCATTGTTCAAGACATGAAACAAAATCATAGCAACTCTAGGTTGACATGCGGTTAATATTTTCTAGTTAATCTTGTTGGCTAGAAGAAAGGCAGTATTGAGTGTGGCTTAAAATAGGTTATTAATATGAAATTAGACAGAAAACTGGCAGTTTTGCATTTTGCGGCCCCAAATCCTGGTTACACAGAAACTACTGCACATTTCCAAGTAATAGGCCACAGCAATAAACATGAACATGAACTCACTGGAAATAGTTTCTTGAACATCTTTCTAATGTTCGCATTTAGCTGGAAGCACATGTCGCATCTATTTTTACAAGTGAACAAGTCTTTCAGCTAAATGACTATAGTAGTTGCTTGTTCCATCTAATACTATACATAAAGTTAATGAAATAGCGTACAGGAACTATTTAACTTAAAAAGAAATTGCATGCATGGTATGCATTAGGAAGCAAAAGTCAAGCAGGGTAGAAGTGCTACACAACTACACACTTTCCACCATTTACTATTTAGCTAGGCACATTTTTTTAATCACATAACGATTTATTCTTTTATAGCATAACGATTCTCTAAACTCACAACATGCATTTTACCATGCCATTTAATCCAAAATGCTGCAGCAAGAGTCCTGACAGGGACTAGAAAGAGAGAGCAGATTTCTCCCATTTTGGTTTCCCTTCATTGGCTTCCTGTTAAATCCAGAATTGAGTTCAAAATCCTGCTCCTCACATACAAGGTCTTAAATAATCAGGCCCCATCTTATCTTAATGACCTTGTAGTACCATATCACCGCATTAGAGCACTTTGCTCTCATACTGCAGGCCTACTTGTTATTTTTAGAGCATTTAAAAGTAGAATGGGAGGGAGAGCCTTCAATTTTCAGGCTCTTCTTCTGTGGAACCAGCTTCCAGTTTGGATTCGGGAGACAGACACTATCTCTACTTTCAAGATTTGGCTTAAAACTTTCCTTTTTGCTAAAGCATATAGTTAGGGCTGGACCAGGTGACCCAGAATCCTTCCTGCAATAGGTGTAGGCTGCTGGGGGACTCCCATGATGCATTGAGTATTTCCTTTTCAGTCACCTTTCTCACTCAACACGTGTTAATAGACCTCTCTGCATTGAATCATATTTGTTATTAATCTCTGTCTCTCTTCCACAGCATGTCTTTTATCCTGTCTTCCTTCTCTCACCCCAGCTGGTCACAGCAGATGGCCGCCCCTCCCTGATCCTGGTTCTACCGGAGGTTTCTTCCTGTTAAAAGGGAGTTTTTCCTTCCCACTGTCACCAAAGTGCTTGTTCATAGGGGGTCATATGATTGTTGGGTTTTTCTCTGTATCTATTATTGTACAATCTACTGTGCAATATAAAGCGCCTTGAGGCGACTGCTGTTGTGATTTGGCGCTGTATAAATAAATTGAACTGAATTAAATACATGCAGTTAGTAACACAACGTACAGATGTTGATCTCTTTTGTGACATAAAAAGTCATAAAAACAGCTTGTATACATGTCTTATCCAATCTTATGCTGTCTCAAAGTGAAGCACGAGCTGCATGTTTGTAGCATCAGATCTGGTGTTCTGTCTCTACAAGACAAAGTGCTTAGACTTCAATACACAATCACTTTAGTTATGCACATAATAAACACAGAAACTAGAATTGATAATGCTGTGCTTTGGGTTAGCTGCTCCGAAGTCTGTGCAGACGGATTAATTAAATAGGAGCGTATCTGTTCTGTCAGATGTATGTGTGACAGATGAGCTGAAATACCTTCAGTGTATATGCACCATTAGTCTTGATTTTGACTTGGTAATTGATTAATCAATCATTTCAGCATTGCTAGGAAGCTAATGTTTGATTTACTGATATCAGTCAGCCTTTTTTCTTATTTAGAAATAGAAAAATTCAAGTCTGAATGAATACTAACACAGGAATCTGAAAAAGTAACTGGAAACATTTATAGGGCAAACACTATTTGTTAAAACAAGACAAGGTATCCTGTTATTCATTGGAATACATATTTTGAACACCGCGAGAGGTGTGCAAACACCCTGAAGACATTTGCTAACATGCAAATAGTTATGCACATGCAAACAACACCATAAAGACATGTTTGTGCAAACAGAGTAACTTTTACATCATCTGTGCATAAGTCATACTTGCCCTTACTTTGGTATAAAAAATGGTAACAGTGACATCAATATCAATATGTGGTTTTAAGACTAAATATACCATGACCTGACCCACTTGTGAAATGGGCCCAGGTGCAGATCGGTTGGACTCAGCTTAGCAAACATCCGGTTCAATCATAAAGCCTCACTGAAATTCAATGATTAGGAAGGGTCGAGCTACATTTGTATACGTTGCTCTCGTAAATAACAAATCTGTGAGGCACATTGGGAACAGGCTCCAGATCAGGCCCAATGAAGTCACATATTGCATAAAAGCATGAAGTCTGAAGTCCTCTGCATGAGTGAAAGGGATGAGTTAAGGTGCTGAGACAAACTGGAGGTCCTTATTACTGATTGTATTACTCACCAGAAGATCTGCTAAAATATGTACCTGCTAAAGTTAAGGTGTCTGCTGCAAACAAAGAACTTCACATTAATCAAAATTTTCATTGAAATTTTGGTGAATGAACAGGAAGGCATTACAACAGAAAGAAAGGAAACTTCAAAGATGCCTGTGTCTGAGTAAAGAATATGATTAGGGAGCTTTATGTCACCTGCTGACAGCCTCTGTGTGGCAAACTTGCAGCTTGACAAAAAAAACAAGTGAAACTGAAATAGACATTTCAGCTGTCAGTTAAAGGAATATCAGCTTCTGTTTTATTTTTGTATATACTCCCTGAAAAGGTAGTTTCTCTGATCTCTTGTCTTTTTATAGTTCATACACCAGATACTCTCAGTGAAATGTTTTTTTTTCTCTTGAGAGTCTAAAGTCTGCATAACGGGGAAAAAAACCCTAACAAGACCTGCAAATCCTGACCTTTGATACTCCAGAGCAACTACCAGTACACAGTGGTACAAGCACACACACAGGACAGTGCTCAGTATTTGCTGAGAGAATGTTGCATTATGGTAACGTATCCTCATTAGCCAAATGTCAACTTTCAAATCTGAAAAAAACAAAACAAATCATATATATATTTGGTCATGAATAATAAGATGTGAAGTCCCATTCATGCATACAGAGATGCAAAATATTATATTGTATTTTTTTGTTTTGTTTCATAAGGTGACATGAGCCTTGCAAATGTTAACAAATGCATGGACAACTGAAAGTGAAGAAATTTGCAGTAGAATTTGCAGCAGAGGCCAAAAAGCAAGCTCCTCAAAGATTTTTGAGCTGAACTGATTTTATTTTGAAATATAATTTAGCATAAATTACAATTAAAATGTCCTATCGAATAAACTTATGAACAATTAATTAAAATAGTAACAGAAAATAATGTAAATACAAATAATAATAATGAAATAAATAATAATACAATTTTAAAACAAGTTTTTTAAAAAAAAAGTCATGCTAAAGTGTGCCAAAACAGACACAAATATAAAATAAATAAAATGTACAATAAGCTCAGTAGCAGTAAAATCATTCAAAACTGAACAAAACAAACAAACCAATCTCCACCCCCATCTGCCTCTAGATCAAGGACTTCCTGACAAATAGACCACAGTCTGTCAGACTCGGCCCCCACCGGTCCAGCACCATCACACTCAGCACCGGGTCTCCACAAGGATGTGTTTTGAGTCCCCTCCTGTTTACGCTCTACACATCCGACTGCTCCCCTACCCATCTCTCAAACACCATCATAAAGTTCGCGGATGACACCACAGTGGTTGGACTCATCTCAAGGGGGGATGAGTCGGACTACAGAGATGAGGTCAACAGACTGACTGAGTGGTGTTCAGTTAACAACCTCCAACTGAACACCACGAAAACTAAAGAACTTATCTTGGACTTCAGGAAGGGCAGAGCAGACCCGGCCCCACTTTACATTCACGGGAGCTGTGTGGAGAGGGTACACTCCATGAGGTTTCTGGGCGTGCAGATATCTGATGACCTCTCCTGGACTGCAAATACTACAGCGGTGGTTAAAAAGGCCCAGCAGCGTCTCCACTTTCTGAGAGTGCTCAGGAGGAACAACCTGGAGGAGAGGCTGCTGGTGACATTTTACAGAGCCACCATAGAGAGCATCCTAACGTACGGCATATTTATATTTATAACAAGGTGCAATAATAATTAATGTGCAATAATAACAGTGTGCAATACACATACACTTATTCTTCTTTTTTATACTAAGTTAATATACTGTGTTGTGTTGTTTGTTACGTTGTGATGTGTCATATCGTGTCGTGTTGTGTTATATGTAGTGCCGACGTAGGACAGTTTTTCCAATTTCATTGTACTACTGTACTATGTATGACTGTGCAATGACAATAAAGAGTTATCTTATCTTATCTTATCTTATAACAACATGGTATGCAGGGTGCTCAGCTGCAGACAGGAAAGTACTGCAGAGGGTCATCAACACAGCCCAGAAGATCACTGGCTGCTCTCTGCCCAGCCTGGAGGTCACTGCAAACTCTCGGTACCTCAGCAGAGCTGGCAATATCATCAAGGACCACTCTCACCCCAGCAACCAACTGTTTGAACTATTACCGTCAGGCCGACGGTACAGGTCACATAAAACCAGGACAAACAGATTCAGGGATAGCTTCTTTCCCAGAGCTATCACCGTAGTAAATAAGCACAAAAACAATTGAACCTATTCCATACCGTCACTGTCATTATATTATGCTGCTATTCATACTGTCATTATATTAATGCTGCTATCCTGTATATATTGTACATACTATTGTTTGAGTACTTACGATTGTTTTTTTTTGTACTTTTTATATTTTACATTTATATTTATTATTGAAACTTGCACCAAGGGAGTGGCACTCCAATTTCGTTGTACTCTGTACAATGACAATAAAGGCTATTCTATTCTATTCTAAACAAATAAAAAGCTTAAAAAAACAATAAATTACAATAAAGTTACAAATTATAAACACTGAAAAAGAAGAATAAATATAAAGCAAATAATTTGCTCATAAGTAGACAGAATCAGAATATTGCTGAGTACCACCTACAGCATCCGTCAGTCAGGTGTCTCATATTATAGTGCTGAGGCTGCAGTTCTCCTTGAGGCCACCAGGGGTTCCCTAAAGTTTCTGCAGCAGCCCTGAGGAGGGGCGCGGCTCTCTGCACCGATTCAGGTCAATGAGTTCCTTGTGGTGAGGAGAACAGTCAGGCTGGGTGCCAGAGATGCGCACATTCAAAGTGTGCACATACCCACACACACAGAGTCAAAAAAGCAGTGGGACAGCACATTCAATAGCCTTATTATTAGACACTGTGATATTTTCAGAAACTTGTAGTTATTTGAGATAGAGTGTAGGATGGTGGGACTGGATCAAACCCACAAATTAGCACATATACCACTATATGTGCTAACAGGACATATATGAGCATCAGCTGTGACCTACTGTAAATATCATCCAGTATGTTAGTTGGGTTTTGAAAACGTCAAATGTAACTGAAGCTGCTTTACCTCAAAAGACCCTAATACGAGCAGAAAAGTATGTCATGTAGCTTTGCAGCATATGTGCGTGCATGTACACCCCGGGTATGTGTGTGTATTTTAGACAGTGAGGGAGGGAGGGCTGGTCTGGTCTCCATGTAGTGCTGTGCAGCAGTGGCGATTCGGTTACATGTATAAAGTGCAGGGTGGAGATCCAGGAGCTGTGAAGTGAGCCAAGCTGGCTAGTGCTACTACAGTACTACTGCGACTGCAACACACACACACACACACACGCGTGCGCATGCACACACCGAATGAGGGAAACGAGGTCGGCTTGGCAATCTGTCAAATTTCTCCCTCTCTCCTCTCCTCGCTCTTGCCAAATGCTGCGTAGAATAGTACTACACACACACACACACACACACACACACACACACACACACACACACACACACACACACACACACACACACACACAGGGGCCCTGCTCTACTGCACCATTTTAGTAGGCTTACAGCATACAGTGCACACTTTACACACGCTGCATTTTTTTTCTCCAAAAATGAGCACTGAAGAAAAAGGCCACATATTAATCATGCTGAGTGGATTCACCTCATGAAATGTCCTCGGAATTTTGGCAGCACGGTGGTGCGTTTCCCCTCCCTCTGTATCTTTTTGCAACAGCCAAAGGTACAGTAGGCATAAATGTAATTTCACAGACAGTCACATCTTGAGCTGGTGCCAATTTGTAGACAATTTGTAAACTGTTAACATTCAATAGTAGAATATGCTCTAAAAGGATCTTTCATCGTAGCACAGAAGCCTCTGTTTCCCCAAGCAACACAATTACTTTTCTGATGTGGCTTTCATTTTTCATGGTAACGCCTCCATCCTGACAGCTGTAGTACAAAAAAAGAAAACAATAGTAGAGTGGCTTTTGCAGTGAGAAAAAAAGTGTTCAGACGCTCGCAGGAGCTGCACTAAATGCTCTCTGCTTGTAGGCTCAGTTATGTAAAAAAAATCACAGACGCTGATGTGAGTGACATTCAGATATGCACTGTTTTTCACAGCTGCCTTCCTGGACTCCCACATCCAGATTCACCTTGAGGGTAATCTTTACACCCTTTTCTCGCTTCCCTTTTGCATCCCTTTCCCACCTTCCTGCGTGAGAAAAAAAAAGAAAAAAATTCAGTTTGGCTGATATAATCCCTTCTGAGTCCTCTGTGGTATTTTAAAAAGGCACTGGTCGCTACACAAGCTAAGCTGTTTAATATGGATACAGCAGTGGTTTCTTGTAATTTTTTGTGTGTTTGTGCATGTGTTAGAGCTATATATAGGCTAACTGGGCTAATAAACAGGGATTAGGGGACACATTGGTGCTGGCTTGGAAAAAAAAGAGGTGAACCTCAGTAGAAAAGGCAAGCGGACAGATTAGACCCCCAGTAGTTGTGTGGATTACAAAGGCGCAGTTACCTAACATGAGACATGGGAGTGACGTAGGACAGAGAGAGGTAAGGTCATTTAGGGACAAAGTTCAGAAAAAGGTGATGCATGCATACAATGAGGAAAACGCACTAATGGAAAAGGCAATAAGATTATTTTCTAATGTGGGCAACTCTAAAATCTGTTTCCAAAATCTGTTTACAGGTCTTACGGCTCACTACCACCAATGTGAAACAAGTTGTATGAATCCTTCGTCGGAGCCATTTCTCTACAGTCAGCGATTGTTGGCACAAAGTCTGAAAATAAAAATAATCTGCAAGTGTGAAGTAGTGAGTTTAGCAGATCTCTGTAGCCCACATCTCTTCTCTGCTTGAGGCTGTGGTGTTATTTTTGTGCGTAGAGAGGGACTTTTTGAGCTCGCATAAATAAATAAAAGACAAAAGCTACATTCTGAAGGGATTTTTGTTTTTTAAATCAAAGAATGACTCAGTCTGAGCAAAAAGAAAAAATCCAATCCAATAAATGTACTTCAGTGTTTCCTGTTCTCCATTAAGAAACAATAATGGCCCCTCTCGCTCAGTCTTGGCTTTTCCTCTTGCCCAGATCACTCCACAACTAGTCACAGACCTCGAGAGAGTAACCTTTTTTTAGATGTTTTCCAGGAAATTCTTCTTCTTCTAATCTGGCCATCTAATCCTTCTAATCCTGTCCTTGAGTGTAACCTGCACTTTGCCTGTTCTAAAATCTCAGTATTTCCATTCATGAAACCATATGTTAATTGTAGTGATATGCCTACCTCCTTAACACAGTTCGTGACTGAGTGTTACAAAGTGCTTGTCCTTAATCTTGGAAATAATTCTGTCATCCTCCACTTGTTGTTTTCTGTGGTCGTTCAGACCTCCTGGTGTTGCTGAGCTTTTCAGTGCATATAGTTCTTTTAAAAAATGGCTAAACTGGAGACTTGGCTGGCCATAAAGTTTTGCTCTCTCAAAGGTGAGCTTGTAAAAATGGAGACATTTGTAACTAATTTATTTTATGTTTGGTTACTGGTTAATTTATGTGGCCACGCCCCATATTTTAAAAAAAAAAAACCCACTTATGTTATTAAGCCATCCTATATACACTGAGCATAGCTTTAACTGAGACAGGCCACAATGTTGAACTGAGATGCCTAGTATCAACTGATACCCTTCTACACATCCAGCTAGCATATGTCATATAGAAGACAATATTTAAGCCGTTTAGCCAGCATTTGTGCAGACATCTTCAACCCGCTTTGCAACCCACTTCCACTCCAATTCGATGCTGTTAATGTCGGCAAACAGCAATGCAGACCAATATATATTACTGGTGAAGGAAAAAAAATTGGAATCAATCTTATACCAAGTAAATACAGGAGCAGTATTGCTGATATTGATTGATATAGATCAATACTGATACTTTAAACTAAAAAAGCTTTATGAGGCTATAACTTATGAGATGAATCATCATCATCAATGTCCAAATACTCAGACATTTTTCATAGTGGGTCATTTGCAAAAAAATAATGAATTTAAGTGGCCACTGGGCAACACACTGAACTTTGAGACAAAGTATCGGTCCTATTGCAATAGTATCGATCTGATACCAATACCAGCGTTGGTATTGATTCTATTGATATTTGGATCGATCAGCCCACCTCACAAAAAGAAATATAGTCAGAGTTAAGATGTTGAAAAAAGTACAGAAAGCTATGAAGGCTACATCAAAGAGAACAAAGAGATAATGTTACCTCTTCTGGAGTGATGTATATCAAGCATGCATTTTGAGATGTGTTAACTAAAAGCATAAGCTAAGAATGCATATTTCTCACTTTCAGTACACCTATTTACAGGCCTGCACAAGCGAGCTCAGCTTTCAGTGTCTGCTCTGTTAGAGTGATAGCTGCAGGATCTGCAATGAGAACGCCCTGCTTGCTCTGGCTCCTTTGATCGCAGACACAAAATACAGCACCGCAAAGAGGAGGAGACATGTGGAAGCTCCTCGGCTGTCCCCCGACGACCTTTTCGTTGCTGACATTTTATTGTTTCACTTCTGGATTCAGTACGCTGGAAAAGAAAAAAACAAAACAATAACAGTGTGTATGTGTGTGTGAAAGGGCTCAAGTGTGCAGTCGCTTGTGTATATTGAGTGGTGCACTTGAGCCGCGCACCCTGACATGCTAATAGCAGGGTCTCTAGCTTCCTTCATCTTTCTTACACACACACACACACACACACACACACACACACACACACACACACACACACACACACACACACACACACACAGTTGTTTAGGAAAATTTGATTGAAGTCAATATTCAGTTTATATTTTCACAGCCGTAAATTACATGGATTTAATGCTAACCGCAGACTTTTATTTTTGGCAGTATGGACCAACAGTGCCTCTAAAACAACATTTAGAGCCTTATAAGAAGCATTAAACTGCACTGGAGCACTTGCAGACCAAAGTATTTTAAAAGGATTAGCAGTTCTATAAAGAGTTCCTGTTATATGAAGCAAAGATTTATATTAATACTGTAAAGGAATTAAAAACTCAAGTGAACTTTTCAAAGTGATAAAACAAGCCTTGCAGTCATGCTTGTGCATCTGGGAGGCTGTATGTAGAGACAGTTGTAGTCTGAAGTTACGTACCGTTTGTGTTTAACATTTCTGCTCTCTAGCATCTGTATATGATGCTTACAATGCTTACAATATGCTTACAATAGACACTTGATTTGATTAGTAATGAAAGCAAAGTGCAGAGAGGCGCCAAAGAGGCCACCAAAAACAGTAGGATTTCATGTAATGTACATGCATGCAACACTTTTTTAGTCTCACTGACCACATAACAGGCTTTAGACTACAAATCACACTTTTAGCCACACATAGCCGTGCAACATACGGCAATACAGCCCTTTATTGTGTGCACCTAAAGCACTTTATTTACCTCAAATCCATGACCAACTACAAAATCACCAGTTAGCCTAACATCTGTGTGTTTGGGAAGAAGCCGAAATTCCTGGAGGAAAGGAAATGCTGGAGGCCACAGGCAGGGTTCGAACCAGGAACCTTCTAGCTGTGAGTGATAGTGCAGTGATCTATTCTCCAGGATCATCTGATAATAAAATGTAACAACAACTGGATGACCTGATTTGCTGAGACAGTTCACCTCATGTGACCTAGCTGCAAACACATTTTGAATTGTTACCCAATAAAGAAAACAGTTACACTGATAGTAAGAAAAATAGTATATTGCCATATGTGTAGTTGGACACAATGGCTTTATTCACTCCTGGTTCAGACCATGACCTTTTCCTTAAAAAAAAAAACATACCTACAGACAGACTTTCGTTGTAGATTTCTTTCTTTAATGTGAGAGTCCAAACTTTGTGCATTAACCACTCACGCCAGTCATCTTCCGCTGACTGCGAAAGAAAAACATGCTCTGAAAGTGAACCAGATCTTTATCACACTGTGACAACAATGTACAGTTAAGTGAAAATGAAAGTTTTCACAGGTCTCCTGTGCAGTCCTGTGTGAAACTAAGTGCACCATTACTGCTTCCATAGAAGTTAAGAGGGCAATTATTAGCCGGGTGCAGCTAATCAAATGGCTTTGATTGACTAATTGATCATCAGAAACTATATGAAAGCGGACATTGAAGGAATTTGCTGATTTGGAGAATTCAGTATAGTGTGTTAACAAAAGGCCACGGAGGAAAGATGTCAGGTCTGATCTTACAGAAGCAACTGTCACTGCCCATCAATTTGGGATAGGTTGTAAGACAAATTTGGAAGACAGCTGCCAATCTTCTGAAGGAGTAGAGATCCCAGCAGAAACATCCCCAACTAATTCCATGCAGTGCTCGAAGAAACTGCAAACAAACAAACAAACAAACAAAACCCAGGAACCAAGAGCTACAGTACATGATATCATACATGTCTATGAATGTGTACCTGAGCACCTTGCAATCAAGTCAACCATGAGCTCCTCTGCATGCCAAAGTACTCTAGAGTCAAATGTCCAACACCTTGGTTGAAACTAGGACATGCAACAGGACAATGATCCCAAGCTAATCAGCAAATCTACAACAGAATGGTTGAACAAGAAAAGAATCAAAGTGCTGCAATGGTCCAGTCAAAGTCCAGACTGATTGAAATGCCACGGTGGAACATTAAACTGTGCATAAACAAACCTCAATGAAGTGGCCTCATGTCAGTGTCAGTGTAAAGATGACTGGGCTAAAATCCCTTCCACAACTATGTGAGAGACTGAGAAAGTCACACAGAAAGCTATTATCTCAAATGTCGCTGCTCATAAAGTTGGTTCTACAAGCTACTAAATCATCAAGTGTTATTCGTTTTTAATGGGACTGCATAGAGTCCTGTCACGTGCCTGTATTTGACAATTTTCTTCTACAGAAACTTAATTTTAGGCAACATGGTTGGATATTTCAGTCTGCACCAAAAAAACAGACAAATCCCCCCTGGTTAAAAAAAAACTGATTAGTTTGCCTTTACTCTTTAAAGTTCTCATTAACAAGTTTGTTTAATTTTTGCTTAAAATGAGCGGGCAGTGTAAATCAGCAACAGCACAGAAGACAGAAGGCTCGCACACCCTCTCAAGGCACATCTGTCGACTGAAACAGCAGAAAAAGAAATGTCAAACTTCAGAGCGTTCAATGCACACTTTGGCCACAAACTCCAAAGCGGCCACTGCTTTTTCTCCTGAGTTTTAGTGCGATGTGGCTCCCTGTAATTTACCTTCTGCCGGAGCACGTAGGGCCGTTCGCCCAGCATTCCTCTGCCTGCCCACCACAACACATGAAAGCTTCAGCCACAGCTGTTCTAGATGGGGCGAAATGAGTCCCAGATGGCAAAGTGTTTTGTGTGTATGTGTGTGTCTGTGTTTCTAGCCACATAAGAGAGCAGCTTTTACTGTACAAGTGGCCTGAGTCACATCCCCAGGGTAATGTGGGGGAGACCGTGCAGGATGGTAGGGAACGTGTGGGTGTAGCCTACTGTATGTGAAAGCATGTTCGCTATCCGCAGCGCAGCTGGTATGCCCTGGACTTGTATGTGCTCATGCTTGCACATGGACAGAAGTGCAGGCTAGTCCTTTATTACGCTCTAAGCACAATTACAGCTGAGACACAGAAAGAACTTCTTTGGAATTGAGAAATTGCCACTGCTACTTTGCATATGTGCAAAATCATGCCAGTTCAGTACAGTTCAAAGGCTATTGATTAACCAGCTATGATCAGCCTCTATCCTGTTGTTAATTATGCATACCACATACGATATCCTCTGGAAAGATAGGATAATCCTGATGGTCAAAGACTGACAGTCAGCAGCTACTAAGCTGCTGAATACTTCTATTCGCCATTCAAGCATGCATCATCATATCCAAGGCTACATCTAACAAACGTTGTGGCTGCATGTAATGCAGAATCATTTATAGAATGAGTGGTCTACATCAACAAAATGCTAAAAATGACCACAGTCCATTCAGTTTTGCAAGCTTTTGCAGTAAGCTGCAAACAGCGTCACGCTAAAGAGCTGTGATGAATGCAAGGCTTTGAGAGATATACGACGAGCTGAGGGTTAACAATGTTTTTCTCATCTTTCCAGAATGTTTCACGCGGGGGTGAATGTGACTGAGCGTGTGGTGTGTGTGGAGCACATGCATGTATATGCTGCTCCACGTGTTGCACGGTGCCTGCAGACTATAGCATGTTTACACTCAACAGCACTCCTTTATTGTACTGGTCTAATGGGTGTTCATCTCTACACTGTAAAAACTGTGATTGGGGTTAATTAGAATCTAATAGGAGAGTAATAGTAATTATTACTCAGTAAAAACGTGTATGAGTAGTTTTAATCAAATCTAAGCAAAATTCAACAATTTTGAGATGTTCAGTTATTTAAATTTACACAGTTTTGTTTGGGGTAAATTCAGCAATGGTTTGTTGAGTAGATTTAAAAAAAATGTTTGAGTACTAAAAAAATTTAAGAAATCTAATAGATTTAACTGATGAAAGCATTTTCATTTTAATCATTGTACACTTCCGCCCATAATCCTTTGTGCCACGCTTCATGAGTGGACGTCTCCATTTTGTCAGAGGTAAGACTTCTTAATTTGTTCAAATATAAGACACGGTTTAAACAATAACGTATATCGGTTTTGAGTAAAGGTTTTAAACAGTATGATACGTCGAAATTTTATTAATAATCATCACTGTAATGATAGTATCGTATTTTTACACAAATGGCAGTTAGTGGACTGCTAGCACAAGGTCACTTTCCAAGCCTTCACGACTGTGTTACTGAACAGCTTTAACTAACCACATGTTTTACCGTATTAAAAAATATCAACGGTATATTCCGATGAGTTTTAACGTCTTTCATCCACGTTTAAAAGTTCATGAAAAGGTTTTGCGGTCAGTTGTGAGTGATTTTGTCAGCCACAGTCAGTTTTTCGAACTCCAGTTTCCAATAATGGCGGCCGCTACTAAGTTTTAAAATTACTCTTAGTAATCTTTCTGGGTCACAAAATAAACTTTTAACATATTTTCAGGCGCGAAAGTAGCTGTGTAAACATCAAATATCTGCTCGGTTTATCAAGATATCGCATGTTTGCAAAAGTGCTTCGACGTTTTCGGAGCATCTGCTACCCACCAGCTTGATAGCAAGCCGGGAGCTCGAGGGTCACTGAAGCCGCTGAGAACGGCACAACTCCCGGCACATCATTTTCAGATCACCGCGGGGTTTCGCTACTCAGTTTAAACGTAATGTATAAGTCACTTAGACAACCTAAAAATGTTATTGTTTGGTTTTTTTCAGTGTTTTATTTGTTCGTGAGTAAATCGGTTTGGCTGAGATTAAAGTTATTAGATTAGATTAGATAAAATAAAACTTTATTAATCCCCCGGGTGGGTTCCTCCTTGGTTTTTACACAGCTGACTAAACGTCAAAAATGATAATGTTGCTTTCCTTTCAGGTAATGGAAGATCCCTCAACTTAAATTCACCTGATCAGCATGGGATTGAAGTTGCAGGCTATCATAGCCAAGGTATTTTCCACAGACATTTCAGCTTGGAATTTTATTTAAAGAATTTTTTTGTCAAATTTCATTTGCATGGTGCACAGCTCCACTAATTTGTTTGCATGTTTTTGTCAGTGCAAGAGGACACCAGGACGTCACTGATATAATTAACAACACAATTATGGGTTTCATGTTTTAATTGTATTTTAAATACATGTCTATTCTTAGTAAAAAAAACAAACAAAAAACAAACAAAAAAACACAAGTACAGGTATTGCTGGGTTTTTGTTTTGTCCCAAGAAGGAAAAACCCTTTCTGACGAACATAAACTAAATTAGATAAAAAAAAACTAAATGACTAAATTAATGTAATTTACTAAAACGACACATTTAAAGATTGAACCTGTCAAGCATGTTGACAATACCTTTGTGTTGACTGTCAGCACCCAGGCATGTGCATTAACATCAGCTAATTATCGCACATAATGCTCCATGTGATGATAATTTGATATTTAACAGTTTTTTTTAATACTGCCAATTCTCACAGTTTTGTCTTAATAAATGGTCACTTATCTGATGGTAATTTTTGGAATTCTTGCTCATTTTCAGTCACCAAGCAATCCTAGCAATAACATAACCAGAAATCTGGTTATTCAGTGCTTGATGGTGTACCTTGGGGAGTCCATTGATCAACTGATCAAAGAGTACAGTGTAAGTGTTGAAGTAGAAACATTATTCTGTTTTTGTTATTCATATGTGTTTGTCAAGTTTCAAATAATTTGAGGCATTATCATGTTTTATTTGTCATTCAGCTACAGGATGTGTCCAGGAAATATTTCATGTGTGCAACTACAGTCAGAAAACCCATGTGTTTGTTGTTTCAGGATGCTGATGAGGATGGTGTGTCACAAGATCTTTCTGAACAGAGGATGAAAATCTACAAAATCAAGGCTGTTGGATCTGAGGAGGATGACATTGGCATTGTGCTGGAGGGTGTGAGAGTTATGCCTGCTCTGGGCAATTTTCCAAGAGCATGCGCAATGCTGGTTGGATTGACATATGCAGTCGATCTTGCCTATCCCAAAGAGCTAAAATACACCTTGGAAGTATTCCAGAAACTTTTCCTTGAACTGGATTGTGCTAAGCTCTCACCAAAAGTGAACAGCCTCAAGAACAAGTTATTGGCTTAAACGAGGACTCTGAAAGAATGAAAGGGAAGTAAGCTCACTGAAAACCTTTGGTTTGTCTTTGTTAGATGCAGCTATCTTTTCAGTTTTTAAGTTAATTTCATCTTATTCATATCGTACCCAAATGACCTGCAATGTGTCAGGCTGTATTTGTGCTCTTCATTTTAATTTTGTTTTTTATTACCTACAAGTTTCTTAGGAATATTCTGTTTGAAAGGCAGCAAATTGGAGGAATCACTAGTGAAGCTTTTCTTTGTTTATAGTGTATGTTACTATAAAACATTGGTTTAAAACAACTTTAAAATTTAACAGAAGTGCAGTCCTGTAGCTGTAGAAATGTTACTTCCTCTTACATGTGTCTTAGATTTTCTCAGGTTAAACATCCAAATTGGGATAAAAGGTTGATTTACATTATTGATATTCCATGTACATGAGTGAAAAACCTTTGTTCTACAGTTATATTGAGTGATTCAATTTAACAAAAGATTGACAAACTAAAGTTTTTGTTTGTCAATCATAAATAAGTAACAGAGATAAAGGAAACGGTAAAGGATATTCAAATTTCAGGTTCATGTTGATATTACAGTCTAAAGATTAATTTCTTTTTTACAAAACTGGTTTACATTCATGCAGTTTATGTTGCTGTTGCTCTGTACACAAAGCTGTGTGATAAACTGTTTATGACACTAAAACAAATTTACAGCAGAGGAATGTATTTAGGAGATCAGGAGATTGTTGATGAGAATTCAGTGTATACGAGCAGAAAAATGTTATATTATAAATTACTGTGTTTTATTTTCCACAATAAAACAAATTACTGTTTTGATGTTTTCTTTGTGAAATTGATTCATTTTACTCAGAAAATAAGTAAAATTCATTTCATTTTCTCTTATTATTCAGTCATTATTTTTAAGGTTTATTTGGAAAATTATTGAATCCAATTTGAGTTTTACTGAAAAAACAAGAAGATTTCATTTCTTTGTAATGGATATTTTAGGAAGTTTTTACTAAACCTTTGCCAGATAGTTAGTAAATTCAAAGTAATTTTTCTCAGAGACTTATTTCATATCAATTATTTTTTTTGGTAAAGTTGGGCAATTTCAACCTTCAGTTTGAGATTTTGACCCTAAATCCAACACATATTTACAGTTTAATTCTATTAATATCTACTTTTGTTTTCTATTTGAATTTAATTAACATTTTCTCTACATTTTACATAAATCTTTTGAAATTAAAATCTACTTAATTATTTCAAGTGTCACTTTGTTGCCATAACTTTTTTAAGTAACCTCTAGTCACAGTTTTTACAGTGTATGTTGTAAGCACAGAGTACTTGAAGAAGATGAATCTGTAAGATATGTCTACTTTTGCCAAACTTTATCTTACAGTACTCTAATAGTGTGTGACCTGATGTGGCGATATGGTTTAACCCATTTAAATTCAGACCTAAATATAGCATATTTTACATGTAGTTTCTGATTAACATGTAATTTAGGTGTAAGGTGTGTCAGATTTGATCCAAATTAGATTTTGTGGTATTTATTTGATTCAAATTAAATGCGACTCCTGTTTGTTTTTTCAAAAATATTTCAAAATGATTGCAAAGGTTGGAGCAAAATTCATTTAACTAAACACTCAGTTTCCCAAATTTCTGAGCTGCTCTGTTGTAAGCTCAGTAACTCAAATAAGCTGAGGTGAGGCCTAATAAACAGACAAGTTACTCACAGCCACTAAGACCTTTGATGATGATCATTTTTAGTCTCGATATATTTGAAACAGGTAATGTAAAATACTACTTTCTGCGAAGTTCTCAGTTACTGTGAAGGGGCAAATTAGCTCTGGTTTGGCTCATCTTTTCCCCCAAATCAACCTAAATTTAGTTGTAATGCCATTATTTTACAATAACACTAACAATTAAATAAACATATGAAGAAAAGAGTGCTACCACGTTCACAGTTAACTACCCTGGACTTTTTAAAAATGTGATTTCCAAAATAACCCTCACAGGTTAGTTTCCTGGGTGATTATCAAAAGGTTGTGCTGTTTTCTAAACATAGACTCACTCAGTTCATTTCAATATCAAGCGCCAAAAATAAGACGTGATTTTTACTGCGTTAAATATCAGCGCAGTTAGGAGTAAATTACTATTTGTGTTAGTAAATCAGTTTGCATGCTTGATTTAAATATTCTCCTTCTTATATTTTGTGCCTTGAAAAAGGAACAAACCCATTAGTTGCAAAAATCCCACCTCTTACACACAACACATTACAGACAGGGCTTTTTTTATGCCAATACCCAGTTTGTAAATCTATATTAGTGTTCTGCGATTACTCTCACCTATCACATTTCTTGCTTAAAGATGATCATTCACCACTGTTCTTTCAGGTTCTAATAATGTTTTGGAAAGTTAATAACCCAATTTTGATAGTTAGATATATTAGGTATATTTATTTCATTTTAGCAATGCCCTTAGTTGTTTCTTTTGCTTGATATTGGCCAATAATTAAACTTTTTAAAAAATGGAATAATGTCTCTTGTACGACTAGTGGATGTCCTCCTACATCATTGTTTAAGAAACGGGAAGCTACTCACTGCATCAGGGCTGAATAACCTGTTTCCAGAGGAAGCGTATTAATTACTGTAGTAATTATCCAGTAGAAGGCTACTTACTCACCCCAATAGAGCACTTCACTTTCAGACTGCGCTTGCTATGGTTTGTAAAATTAGAGTGGGAGGCAGAGCCTTCAGCTTCCAGCCTCCTCTTCTGTGGAACAAGCTTTAAGTTTGGATTCAGGAGACAGACAACCTCTATGTGTTTAAGTTTAGGCTTAAAACTTTCCTTTTTGATAAAGCATATAGTTAGAGGTGGATCCGGTGACCCTGAGTCCTCCTTTAGTTACGCTCAATAGGCCTAGACTGCTGGGGGTTCCCATGATGTACTGAGTGTTTCTTTTGACTGACTATGTGTTTATATACCACTCTGTATTTAATCATTAGTTATTATTATCCTCTGCTCTCTTCCACAGTCCTGTCTTTCTCCCCGTACACCATAAACTGATGTCCGCCAATTGCTGCCCCTTCCTGAGCCTGCTTCTTCTTTAGGTTTCTTCCTGTTAAAAGGGAGTTTTTCCTTCCTACTGTCACCAGTTGCTTGCTCATATAGGGTTGGTGATTGCTGGGTTTTTCTCTTTAACATTACAGAGTCTTTACCCTACAATATAAAGCGCCTTCAGGTGACTGTTGTTGTGATTTGCCGCTATATAAATAAAAATGAAATGATTTAGTAAGGGTGGTGACTTTTGTTTGGCCATGTACCAGCGATTCACTGGCGTTTTGGGCCAGTGTTCAAGTCTTTTACATGAGGTCTTACCTCACATTACTGCAGAGAAGTTTGCTCAGAGATGTCTGGCAGTGTTGAGCAAGAAGGTGAAAGGTGAAACTCAATGTCTGGGTAGTAGTTCCTCTTCTGAATGAACATGATAAAAAATGCTTCTTGTTTCAAAAGTTTGTTTTGGCTAATAAGGCTCCAACATTGTCAAAGAACAGCATCACAAGTCTGAGACATTTCCCCGTGAAAGCAGTTTGTAGCTTGGTGCCTCTTCTTTCAGAGTTCTACATTCAGTTTTGAGCCTTTTATTCCTCAAAACGTTTTATTCTATGTAACACTTTACACGATGCCAAGAGTTGAAAGATTACTTAGAGATTGCTTCTAAAAGTTAGCAGTCACAACAAAACACTTAAAGGACTGAAAAGCTCTTAAGTCTCTTTTATTTATGGGCATGTGGGCCACTCAAGTTTCTTCTACTTTGATTTAGGAGAGTTTCTATTAGAGGCTGTAAATCTCTTGTGATTACAATGTTGCTTTGTCCAAACTATGAGAAGACATCTGTACCACCAGTGTGTAAAATTACCTACCATTTACATTTTTAATCGACTCAGAACTTTAGCTGACCCTGGGGGGTGCAACACACATCGACCTTCAAGTCTACACAAATTTCCCATTTTAGAAAAGCGGCTGAAAATAAACACTGACGAACGTCTTTAGACATAAAAAAAACTGCAAAATGTCTACGTGCAGTCCGCTCTCACCTCTGAAGCAGTGTGACAAAACTATCCTCCCAATTTCTTTCCCTCTGTGACCTGTCAGAAAGAAAGATGCCGCTTGTACCACGGAAGCGAGACAGCTGGGCGCCACGTTAGCGGCTTCTGCGTCTAGACGCAGCCAACAAGCCTTCTTTTCTCCAGCCTGTGAAATACGGTGTGAAAAATAAAGTGCAACTTTATATTGCACTCACACGCGGTGATGTCACCTCACTGCTGGCAGGAAAACACAAGCTCTTATTAGCATTTTGTTTTCGGCTGGCAGCGTCTCCTAAAATTGCTTCCAAATAATGTCTGGTTGTTTTATTTTTTTCTAATGTTTTTTTATTTTTTTTATTCCTCCACTCTTCCGTTCCTCCCTTTTCTTCTTTCTCAATTACTCTCTTAACTTTTATCTGCACTTGTTACCCTACAGCACAAACACTTTCTCGCACAAACACACACAGCACAGAGCCTAGAGAAAGAGGCCTCTGTGCTCTGGAGACAAAAGCGCCTCTTTCTCCGGAGAGGGAGCTGAGCTTCCGGTTGAAGCTCACTGTGTCAAAGGGGAGAGGAAGGGCAGACAATGGGCCAAGAATACGATATATAGTGATGTGTGTGTGTGTGCGTGTGTGTATGTGTGTGTGTGTGTAAATTTAAACTGCTTAATTTATCTGTGTTTTGATTCTGCATGTGGCGCGTGTGAGCTTGAATATGAGTGCCTTACTTTTAATCCATTAATGCAATTGTGCCTCTCCACCTTTTTCTCCAGAGCTTTCTGTTACTACGTGTGTGTGTGTGTGTGTGTGTGTGTGTGTGTGTGTGAGTAGTCAGGGTGGTCCGTCGTCTAGATGAGGGCACTGAGTTTGTGTCAGCCTGGTGTGAACCGGTTAACCACCCCCTCTTCGGCCACACTGAGACTGATTGGTCGTCAAGAAGCGAGCTCAGTTCTCACCATTTAATGCCCAGATACAAACACCAGCCTCTCTCCCTCCCTTTCTCTTTGTCTCCCACTAATTTATTTTATTTCACTTCCTTCCCCTCTCATGGTCCTACTCTCTTCTTCTCACCTTCTTCCCATTTGATTTGTTGTTGTTGTTTTTTTAAAAATTCCGTCCAATAAGCAGTTTACCTCATCTCCCTCTTCTTTCTCTTTGGCTCTCAGTATATAATACTGAGAGATAATGTGGCGATCCTGGCTCAAGAGCTGGCAGTTCATCTTGTAATCGGAAGGTTGCCGGTTCGAGCCCCAGCTTGAACAGTCTCGATCGTTGTGTCCTTGGGCAAGACACTTCACCCACTGGTGATGGCCAGAGGGGCCGATGGCGAGATATAGCAGCCTCGCTTCTGTCAGTCTGCCCCAGGGCAGCTGTGGCTACAACTGTAGCTTGCCTCCACCAGTGTGTGAATGAATAATGGAATTGTACAGCGCTTTGAGGTTCTCGAAAAGCGCTATATAAATGCAATCCATTATTATTATTATTATTATTGTTACAATCAAATGACAGAGATGCAGATGCAAATCAGCGGGGAGGAGGGGGGTGTTCAACATATAAAGAGCAAGAATGAAACAGGATTCAACTCACCATAGGCTGCAAGCTTGGCATGGTTTGCATGTGTGAGAGGTGCACTCCTTAAGTTTTAATGAGATTCGAGGGGTGGGAACAAATAACAATCTCGCTGCTTGATGTTTGCGTCTCTCGTTTAAGTTATCAGTAAAGAAGAGGATCAAAATGAGCCTGAGCCCCACAAAAGAACTTTGAGACTATTTTCTACAAAAGCTCGCACCTTTGAGCATGCTACACTTGCAGGAACTGGCCCTATAGCAGTATTAATTTTGACAGCACACAGGAAGGGGCTTGACCTTGAAGGGGAGATTGATTGCATTCAAAATCAGTCAAATATAATTTTTTTTGTCTTTTTGGAGGGGATTTGTAAAAAAAAAAAAAGAAAGAAAAGAAAAAAAGAAAAAGAAAGTAAATAAAAAATTGTTGATTGCATATTGTACACATGCAGAAGACACGTTATGAATGACACTGACAAAAGTGCGCTGTCCTGCTTTTGCTCGCCACAAATTGATCAGTGTAAATCTGCCGCTGCCGATGAGACCCTGATTGGCACAAATGCAACTCAGTGAGCTTAAACCATGGATTCCATATAACATCCACAGATGTAAGCAGACAAAAGCCAGAAAAATGCTGGTGGTGGTTTTTGCAGTAGGACTTAAAAAGAATGATAACACCATGAGGTATGTGGGGATAGCATGTATATGATGCATTTACTTTAAGCATACACATCTATATGCTGTATGTATTTTTAAGGTTGTGTATATATATACCTAATGTATTCATCTGTATTCATGCATGCATATATGTGAACATACTTCTGTCAGTGTGTATAGAGGACGTGCATACATGTGCGTGCCACTCAGAGCACAGGTGTCTGCAAAATGCAAGCCCTGTGGATTGGCGTTAACTCTCTCGCTCTTTCACACTTACAGGCAGACACACAATCATATGGCACACTGGCACCTCCCTGCAATTAGCCTCTTCTCTGGTGCTAGCGTAAGCCACTGTAAACTAGTGTAATCCCTGTACTTAACTGTTTAAACACATCCCGCACAGATCATCCCATATAAGGGCGATCGTGGCTCAAGAGTTGGGAGTTCGCCTTGTAATCGGAAGGTTGCCGGTTCGAGCCCCGGCTTGGACAGTCTCGGTCGTTGTGTCCTTGGGCAAGACACTTCACCCTTTGCCTACTGGTGGTGGTCAGAGGGCCCGGTGGCGCCAGTGTTCGGCAGCCTCGCCTCTGTCAGTGCGCCCCAGGGTGGCTGTGGCTACAATGTAGCTTGCCATCATCAGTGTGTGATTGTGTGTGTGAATGGGTGGATGACTGGATATGTAAAGCGCTTTGGGGTCCTTAGGGACTAGTAAGGCGCTATATAAATACAGGCCATTTACCATATAGACTGTTGCTAGCTTTGTATTCTGGTTTTACCGTCAGCTGTGGAACAGATGGGCTTTTCTGAGAGGTACAGTAATGTACAGTAATATGTATTCGGTGGATAACCTAAAAAATAGTCCTATCCTTGAATGCTTTTTCATATATCCTCTCTGTGCTGATCATTTGCTTTTGATGCCTTAGATGGGTGGATTGAACATATCTTTTGCAGTCTCGCCATTTGCACACGTATGCTGTATGTAAAGACTGGGGTCTTTTGTACAGTTTCCATGTGGGATGATGCGCATGGCTGGGAGATGTAACTTGTGCAGTCAGCAGTTAGTCAGGAGAGGTGGTGTGTTAAGGTGAGGCTAATTTGTTTTTGATTGGCATTGATTAAAGTCAGTCCCAGGAGAGCTGTGAACATACAGGGAGTCACTCATGATATACCTCGAGTGTGTGCTACAAAAGCTGTTTCACTATCTCTGTATGTTGCTTTCCCCCAAAGAAATAGTTTGCAACGATGGCAGTTGCTGTTCATTTCCTTTGGCTTTCAAACAGTGCACAGGATGCATTTAAATGTCTCAGTGTAAAACCACATCATATGTGTTTGTATACCTTCCTGAAAAAAGAGTTCATTTAATTTAATAGGTTTTACAATAAAGCAAACCCAGAAAATGCTTCCTGCATTCCTGGAATTGCAAGAAATGATGCACTTTGAGTGACAGTCCTTTCAGGCCTTTAATGCTTGAACTGAACTGAATATTTAAAGTGGTTAGTTTAACTGCTGACAGCCTGGAGTTGCTACTTATCAACACAAAGACCAGGTGTTCAAGCAAGGGCCTTTTGTCTGTATGTGGCTAACATGATATGCGCGCACTGTAACACAGCAGGGTAATCCTTAACCTGAAAAAGCTGAAAATCTTCAACACCAACTAGGAATGCAGCTCCTTCTTCGAGACCAATTTCATATCCAACACTTCACCTCTAACCACTCACAAACTGGTTGGTGAGTGGTTGCTAGGGGGTCATTAGCTCGTTTCTAGGCCTGCATGACTGAGGGTTTATAGAGCAAGTTCACCACAATTTAATCGCGGCACAAAAACTCTTAGCCAGAACACAATGCTTTATTTAATAATGGAATTGTGAAATATCTTGCCTTCATGTACCAGTGTACATTTGCAAAGGTTAGAATTCTCCAGTTTAATGTGAGGTTATTATAACCCAATTAATAAACATATTTTCTGATGCCTGAAACTAAAACTGACGCAGTAAAAACAAATTCAAGAAAGTGTGAGCTATTCTTGTTGCTCTTTACTCTTGTCCCTATTTTGACATTCATTTTGAATATACATCTTATTTTAAAACTATTATACATTTATTATACAGTTGTTGTATTTAGCTTCAATTTTTCCAACTAGCACAGAGCTCAAAGTCCAAGTGCTTACAGTTCAAGAGAAAGCTGGAGAGGAAAAGACCCCCTGTTGCAAAACCTTCTTGAGATTCGGCCTCATTTTTTTTCCTTCTCAGCAGTGGTGTGTGTGTGTGTGTGTGTGTGTGTGTGTGTGTGTGTGTGTGTGTGTGTGTGCAGGTGCTGACAGAAAAAGAGTTCTCCCCACGCCCATTTGATTACATATGCATTAAACTAGTCAAATGTGTAGTTGGGAGTGAGCTGTACATTTCATCACCCGCTTATCCCATCTTCTTACTCTGTACGTCGGATTGCAGTCTATTGACACATTGTTTTTCTTTCCACATATGTTTGCACTATGCATTGCGCAGTGCTTCCATTGCTCAGTTTTTACAACACGTTGAGGCAAGACGACTAAATGCTGATGCAAACACACCCTGTAGCCTGAGCTATGGAAACGCATGGATGGATGAAAGAAGCAATGCTGATGCAACTTTCCAGTGTAGACGGTGCTCCTGGGATGCTACACACACACGTGTGCACACGCACTCATCCATCCATACCTCCAAATATCCTTGACTGAACAAGTCAAGCGGAGGTCCTTTAATGTTATGGTCCCTATTGCTCTTGTTAATCTGTTCAACGTGACAACCTCAATAATGCCTTTTCCCCCGTGTGCATGTGCGGTTGTGTGTGTTTAAAATATTGCGGAGAAGTGTGAGGGGGGACCAAATAATGTACACAAGGCCCCAGAGACAAGTTGGGGCACCATCGGGGTCTCCCACTCATTGCAAACACACATCTATCCTGACAATGCCGACAGTCCATTAACTCCATTTCCCTCTGGACCTTTACCATTAACGGACCCACAAACACCTCACCCCACCCTGCCTCTTCTCTTTACCCCCTCTTCCTCCTTCCCCCTTTTCCATTGATCTGCCTTTGCCACTTTGCAGGGGGCCTTTTAGGCTTCTTCTGCTGTTAATAAGCCAAGAACTCTGGCATCATTCATCAGGAGATCAGAAAGATCACATTACACTCTGCAAGTATCGTATAAGAAATAAGTTAATATAAATCCCCACCTGGATTGCAGATATGGTAGTTACATGTTTTTTGGGTGCAGTGACAAAAAATTATGCCTGCAAGTGCGAAGCTGTGGTAGGTTATAGAGAGTGGCAAAAGAGCCTCAAAGCGGGAAGTGTAGATGATGACATGAAACAGCAATGATCCCCATGGGGTGATTGGTTTACCTCATCTAGTAATCTATAGGGGACACGGACTTTATAGGAATAAAAGAAATATAATCATAGTGAGGAATATCACAGCATAGGTCCAGTATAACAAAGAGCATGTTAGAAAAAAACAAAAAAGATAAGGCTGACATGAAAATATACCTGCTCTAACCATTCCCTCCCTTCTCTTTCTTTTTTCTCCGATGTAGTGGAGAGAATACTTGACCTTAAGCTAATTGTTGCCACTAGTTTTTTTAAATGGTTTTACACACTGCCTTGTGACAGCATGGAGCTTTTTTGTAGATGCAAATAAACAGAATTCATTACAAAAACAATGGGAAAGCAGTAATTAGCCAGATCCACTACCCTAACAGAATGGTGTTGTATGTTAATATATTCAGCGCATGAATTACAAACAGCGAGGGGCTGGGCTGAAAATATCGTCAAAATTCCTGCTTGAGTTCTACTCTGGATGACAACATCCTGATCGTCTATGTCATAGGTGTCAAACTCTGGCCCGCGGGCCAAATATGGCCCGCAGCCTAAATACATTTGGCCCGCGAAGCCATACCAAATTACTATTAGAGCTGGCCTACTACCTATTACCTATTATACAGCTAGTATATATATTGTTTAGTATTAAGCTTTGCTTGTTCCATATTCAGTTTTCCAGCAAAACTTATTTGAGTCCATAAGAAAAGATTCATTCTTATATCTGGAGGAAGATTTTTTTTTCAATAAATATTAATGTTAGCCCGCGACTTTGTTCCAGTTTTGAATTTTGGCCCACTGCGTATTTGAGTTTGACACCCCTGGTCTATGTGTTTAAAGACAAAATAGAAATATGTGGTATTAATTATTAGCTTATTTCTGAAATGTCTACTATTTTCTTATGTAGGTGAAGAACAATTGACACATTTGCATATTTCTTCTTTTGGTCTACATGTAATTTCCCATGTATTTAACGATATTGCTCAGATTTCCTATGAGCTGCAATTTACCTCCTTTATTTTCCTCCCCTGCTGGTCCTCATACATAAATTACAACGCTACTTTCTGATGTATGTCTGGTAAAGCCTGGGCTCTGTCAGATATTAGCAAAGTAAAGCAGATCATTACCATGACTGTATGAGATCCGTTCTTAAATCTTAATATTCTGCTGGTCTTGAATTTAATTAAAAGGCAGCACTGTAAAAAAGATACTTTTCGCTTTAACATAATAAGGTTAGCACAGGGCTGCCTTAAAAAATGTGTTAGCTGCACTTTGGTTGATTAGTTAGTTCAATGTGATTATGAGTTTTTCAATTATAAAGCTAGTAAAGTTACGTCAAATGACCGGGAGGGGCCTTCTTCAGTCATAAGTCATTTTTCTTCTCTTCAGTGCATGGCTGAATAAATGTATTTGAAATGATTGGGGGTTTTTTTTCGCCTATTTTTTATTAAGTAAACTACAAAAGATCATGTGGTTAAATGAATCGCTTTTATAAGGTTTTACAGTGAATGCATTTGAAAACAGGGCTCAGCGTTTCCCTCATATGCAATTTTATGCAAAGTATGCAATAATGTAACCTGTCTGCTGTGCATGTGATTTCTATTTCAGTGCTGCAACAGAAGTGATATTTACGTTTCAATAAAAATCAGCAACACACAAGCACTTTTAGGTTTATAGTCCACACGGACCAATATGAGCCCCAGATATAATTTATTATTATGCCAATAAATGTGTACTATACAATAACCTGAGATCTTTGCAATCACAAGCACGGAGTTGATGGCTCTCATTTCAATTGCAACCCATCAGAGGATATTAGCACCCACATAATATTATGATGTGGGAGCTACACCCCAGGTCCTATAAAACTATTAGGAGGGTATCATGCTTATGATGCCTGCACCCCAAGGGGTGACAATATCTGTTTATATTTGTGTGTGTGTGTACTTGTGTTACTGACATTGTGGGGACATAAACCTGGTTAAACATCATTGTGAGGACCTCCCTCCCTTTGAAGGACAAAAAGCAATTTCCCCCCAAATTGAAATCATTACATTTTAGTGTAAACCAGATTTATTAATATACAATTTACAGTGATATAATTAGTATTTATGGTTGTCTACAGCAAATTAGTGTAAATCAATGTAATACTCTGAAGTGGTGTGTGTCAGGAAATGGGCAGAAGAAGGCAGACTGAAATAAGAAAAGGCACGCCTTTATTTAAGCTGTTAACAAAGCCCCAAAACCACAGGAGCTCTTGGAGGAGAACACACAGGGAAACATATCAGACACTGCAAACAGACAAACGTGAGACAAGGCTGTATATACACAGAGGGCTGATTAGACAACAGGTGACAGGTGGGGAACGAGGCACCGCTAAACACAATTAACACGTGAGAATAATCAGGGAAGACTGACAAGAGGAAGTAAAACTAACACAGGCCATGAAAGAAACAAACCTTCAAATTAAAACAGGAAATAACCAAAGGAAATTGAAAATCCACATGATGACAAACACTTAACAGGTATAGGAGAAAGAAGAAGCCAAAGGAAATGTCCTGAAGATGGACACAAGAAGTCTCGCATTAAACAGAGAGAAGAGAAGACAGAGACATACACAGAAAGAGAAGACAGAGGGAGGACGAAATAGGGAAACACTTAAACCTGTACCACAACAACTAAACTGGGACATGAACCAAAACACTGAATTCTAAACTGAAACTCATCGCTAGAATAACCAACACAGGTCAGGGGTGTCACGGGACATAAAGCAGGTAATCTGCTAGATTAAAAACAAACAACAATAAAAAAAATGAACAATGAAAAATTCAAAATGCAATGACAACAAAAAGTCAATGACGGGTGGGTGTGCATGTGTGTGCGTGCGTATGTGGATGTGTGTGTGAGGCAAAAAGACAAAATGATAACGCATCAAACAGACAGTGTGTGAAACAATGGAAGAAATTTTTCACATTGTAACTAATATTGGTCATGGCAGAGCTGGTGTCAACATCTGCACATGTGCAAGTATGTAAAACACACACACACACACACACACACACACACACACACACACACACACACACACACACACACACACACACACACACACACACACACACGTCGAGGCATCTAGAGAAAGCCACATGGTTCCAAGCCTATTAAACTGCTCATTAGAGAGCTACTCACAGATGGTGCTGCTCTTTATACCACAGTGGAAATGGCCATAGCAAGCGTTTCACAGTGCCCTATGGCTATAGAGTCACTACTCCACCCCCTACCACCACCAATCCTGAAACCTACTGCAAGATACAGCACAATAGGTATGCATGTTTGCAGGAGTGCATTCATACATATAAAGTGTGTCTCTGTAAAGAGAGTTTGTTATCTTTGACTTCAGTCTTACTGGCGCTTGGCATGTTAATAACACAGCAGTCCTCGCTTTGTTAACCTTGTAGCAAACACATAAGAGGCATGACATCACCCAGGTTTAAGTCTCTTTTTACTGGATTAAAGTTGATATTGGAGCAGATTTTCTCCTTACTTTTAAAATACTCCTTACTCAGGCTCCAGCATTCATTTGTGTTCCTTTGAAGCCAGACATAACTGCTCTTAACTTAAATCCCTGCAGCAGAACCCCATTAGCATTCCTAAAACACGAAGAGGCACTGCATTTTCTGTGAGGAATAACACAACTCTGAAATAAAATGGTAATAGCAGAACACACCGATTGTTTGGCTGGTCTTCGACAGGCACCCTGTCACATGCGCTGACATGCACTCTTTTCTGTTAGTATTACTGCATCTGAACCTGTCACCTTCACACCTGAATGAGCATTTTCAGTTACTATTCTGTAAAAGTACTTATTACAGTCTTATTCTGAAATATTTGCATATGACTGCACAAATCTGACCTATGACATTAGCCATACTTTTCTCTTCAGCTCTCACAAATATTACCTTATATAGCAACATATGTATACAGTAATACCATCTAATGGTATTCTAATTTGCAAAAGACCTTTTTCTGGGATGCATTTTTGTTATTTTCAGCCAAGAGGAAAAAATCTCTCTCTTCCTTTCTGCAAGGGGCAAGATCAGCTCTCCCACATGCTGAGGCATCTTACAGCACACATGCACCCACACACACCTAGACCTTTGTGTAGAGTGAAAGGTGACATGCCTGTTGTTCCAAGTCAAAAAAAAAAAAAAAAAAAAAAACCTAAGAAAAACAACAAGGTCCTCAAAAGGCCTTAAAATTAGGTGAAAACAGCCTCAGGTGAACTCCAAAAGATGGCATATTACACCATGTCATTACTTACTTAACAAAAATTAGGCCAAAATGCCAAAGCAGTGTTTAAAAAATTAAGTAGACTTTTACTATTTTGACCCACTCTTCTTTACAATTGCTTAAATTCACTGAGGTCTATGGGCACGGCTCTCTTAGGGTCCTGTCATAATCTGGAGCTTTATTGGGTCATTACAACTCTTTGATTCTATTCTTTTTTTCAGCCATTTTTTTTGTAGATTTGCTGCTATGTGTTGGATCATTGTTGCATGACCCAGTTTTGGCCCAGACTTAGCTGTTGGACAGACGGCCTCACATCTGACTCTAGAATATTTGGGTAATTCAAGGGACTTCATGGTCAACTACGAGATGCCCACATCCTGTGGCTGCAAAAGAAACCATCATCTTTCCAGCACTGTGCTTGCTATGAGGTGTTTTGTACTGCTTTGCTGGTGCTGTGGATCAGGGCCAAACATGTGCACTTTGGTCTTGTCTGTCCAAAGGATGCTGTTCCCGAAGTTCAGAAGTTTATGCTGGGGCATCCACTCGTTGGAAAACTGGGAACTTTCTTGAACCTTACACTTGTGAAAAATCTTTCTTACTTCAGAATAATGGACCTTAAATGTACTAATATATACTGATAATTAACTGCTTTCTTTTTAGTATGACTGCACCACAGTCTTACTATCACATTACATTAGGCTGAAGCTATCAGGACCATCAATATGTGATATAGGTTTAAATTTCTGACTTTACAGCACATCTAAAAAGAGCTATTGATTGGATTTATCTTTGTGCATGTTTATTTGTATCATTCACACAAGATATTTTGGTTATTATATCATCTCTAAATGGCGAGAATAAACATGCTTAAAAAAAGGCTTAATGCATTTTATTTTGATGGTAACCTTCAGAGTCCTCAACAGATCCTTAAGTTGTTATACTCTCGTGGCAGTTAAACTAGATGTTAATACTTGTGAGTAGAAATGTGGTGCCGAAAGGACTTTGACAGAAGGAGAAAAAGAAAAGAGCTGTCAAGGGTCTCTTCAGATCAGGGCTTAGGGGAGAAAATGGGACTAAACATCTTAACCTAGATTATTCCAGAGCCAAACAGCTGGCACCCGGTCTGCTGGCAGATTCCACTAGAATGGACATACGCTCTCATTTATGTCACTGGCTGCTTGGAAGAGTTCGCCTGTTGTTTTAGGGTTTGTATTTTGTTTAAATTACATGTTTTTTTTATGATTTTTCTCAGTTAAAGAGCTTCTCTGAAAATATGGTTTTCAGGTGTATTAACTTATCCAAATGAATTGTTTAAAATGCATGAAGAAATGTAAGAAATATAACAGTCATGCCACAAAAAGCAGACAGCCATATGTGACAAACCTAAGCAACAAATTCCGTCAATTTTTCAGGTAGGGCTAACATGTTTGAGCTGGCAAACACCAGGGTTTCCTCTCGCTCTTAAAAAAAATCTCCACTATGACCAGGCAGTGACCAGGGGCCAGTGTCAAAAATATGTGGAGGAATAGGTCTGTGGGCTACCCATGGTAGCTCTGCTTTTTATCCTTTTTATATCGGAAGTGAAACCAAGTGTTAAAAAATGAAACATTTTAGCGACTGTTTATACTTTTCACCCTGTTGTTTTAATCTTTGATGGGTTTTTTTTCCCATCTTTTCCCTTTATATAGTGAGCTTCCCTATTGCTCCGGTTCAAAATTCGACCCATGCATAGCGCCATCCTCTGCTGGTTTTGTACCGCAAACAAGCACATCTGTGTAGGCTGCAATCCCATAATCCTTCAATTATGCAAACAGTCACAAACATGGTACCACGAATTCCTCACAAAGGGTGACGCGGTACAATTTTGCAAATTCACAGATTTTATACTTAACGAGGCAAAGGTGTGGAGTTACGCCTAAGCCACTGTAGGGCGTAGGGCATACAGATTTTTAAAAAATTATTATTACAAAACATTCTTTTAATTACATAATTTTGATGAACAGAGATGTTTGAAAAGATGTGTGAGAACCTTCACACTGAAGGTTGTTTCATGACTGGATTATAGATCCATCATTTCTTTTTCGTCGTGTCAGAAATGAGACTTTAAATGTTTTGATGAGACAATAAAGGGCTGATGGTTGTCTGCCCTATGATAAATGAAATTCCAATTTTGCTGCAGTTCTCCACTTGAGAGCTCAGCAGTCGACTCTCTCTCTTATTTCATTGCCCCATATTTTCTTTCAGAGCCCCACCCTCTCTCAACCTGACCCATCTGCTCCCTTTTCTTCGATTGCCAGTTGTTGTTTTTTTTAGTTTTATTTACATTCTGTTCATTTTTCTTCTCCTGTCTCTCTCCATTCTAAAGGATTTTCTATGATTTTTCTGCCCCTTTCTCTGTCTCTCGCTTTCTTAATCAATATATCCATCACCGTCTCTTTCTCCACCTGTCTGTCTCTTTTCCAGTGTGAAAGAAAGGTCTAGAGAGCATTCTCAGCCCTCTGCTCCTCTTGTCTGTCTCCAGGGTAAGCAGCTGTGATGGGGCTTAATGCACTATTGATCCCTGTCATCCTTTAGAATTTACCTGCTGATGCACACATGGCACACCCACACACAAACACCCACCCATAGATACTATGATAATGCTATGTATACTTCAATGCATTTATATAATTGCATGCACCTCTAAGGGCAGAAACATACAAGGATACAGGTTTAAAAAGCCACATGCACACAAAAGCCAGCGGAGAAGTGACTGGCAAAAGCATCAAGGCACATGCTAGCATTAGCAAGCTATATAGCAGCACAGCAGGTACAGTAGACCACATTAAAGGTGGCATTGGTTTGGATTTTTATTACTTTTGGTACTTTGATTCTTGTATGCTGTGTGAGACTTGTCTTTTTATTCATTTATTTTTTATTAATCACTCCATTTCCATCTTCTAATAGTAAAGATATTGGAAATGGTTTTACCAATATCTTTCCATCAGTACCATCTTGGTTGTCAGTGACTTGTGATTAGCCAATGAGTTTGCAATTTCATACCACAAATAATACATGATTTCGAAACATGGTATGAATTATCTAAAACAGATATTTCAATCAGTATGAGTCAAACTCAGTGACAGAGACCATAAACACATCAGGAAGGTGTTTGCCGCTTTCTCATAAACTTCTACAGGACCAGAAGACTTTAAGCAACCACAGCTAATCTAGTGGCTTTCAAACAGAACACAGCTTTAAGGAACTTTAGCATTAGCTTATTTTTTCTGGCCTGGAGGGTATGTTTATGTTTTTATACTGTCTATGATAAACTCATCAGGAAGGTCAGCTCTGTTCTGGGATGCACCCTGGACCCAGTGCAGGTGGTGGAGAAGGACTCTGGCCAAAATAACATCTCTGATGGACAGTCTCCTACCCCATGCATGTAAATGTTGCTGAACTGCAGAGCTCCTTCAGTGACAGACTGCTGCATCCTTGATGCATGAAGGAGCGTTTCCGCAGGTCCTTCCTCCCTGCAGCTGTCAGACTGTACAATCAGAACTGCTCCCAACAAACAGATGTTTACATCTGCGCTGTAACTGCAATAAGTTAATTAACCGGTTCGCACTACAACCTGGTTTGCCTCTTATCTGTAGTTATTTTTATTTAATTTAATAACTGTACAGTACTCTCTGTATATAGTAACCATTGTCCTTAATGTAAATATGTAAGAAAATTGTGAATGTTTCTGTTCTGTGTCCTGTGTACTGTTTGTTTGTATATGTGTCTTTTTGGTTGCTGTTACAACCAAATTTCCCCTTGTGGGACAATTAAAGGATTATTCTATTCTATTCTATGATTTCTATCTTAGCTTAACATTGAAGGGGAGAGCAAGGGGCTAGTATAGTAAGAAAAACAAATGCACAAGTTGTATTGTAATGCAGACTTTCATATTGTAAAACTTTACTTTCTGAAGGCTTATTGTGACATTTGTTTTCAATCTTTTAGCCTCAAAGGCGACCAAAAAAGTTGATCTTGAAAAAGTACATACCTTTTTTCCAACTATGGGAAAATTATGTCATTTAGTTGTATTTTTCTATCAGATTAATCTAATCTGATTACACCAGAAATGTTACAGAGATATTTTCATAAAATCTTTATGAGACTGGACAGAATTGGACATTTTGAATCAGGTCTTCAGAAGTATACATGAAATTGACACAAGACACAATTTGTGAGACATCATCTTAAAGTTCTTAAGAAAATATCACACACAAGGACCCAAGTCATTTATTGTGTGAAGGGAATTTTCAGTCTTTAATGAAGTTATGCAATCAAACATGCTTTTGTAGCACAAACCATCATTTTTTCCTCAACCTAACTAAAATGTTACCTGAAGCTTACAAAACTGCAAATAATATAAATGAAAATAAATATTTCTGGCAGAGAAATCCTCCCTGTAGCTGTTTTCACTACAAAACAGTGCTGTAGAAATACATTACATTAATAAAGAATACATGAAATCACAAAGATGAATCCATAAACCAGACAATTAGCTTACATCATTTAAAACTCCATCATAGGAACACCTAATGTGCCATATGATCATTTTATATTCATTATAGCTTTGTGCTTAAACTGAAGTGTAACCAATTTAATGCTCCCTCGTAGCTACCTCAGGCTGATAAATTATTTCTCTACACACCCCTGCAGTTAAAAAAAACTATTTATCCATACAGAATGGTATCCATTTGCCTCATGTAGTGTATACAATAAAGGGTTATTGCTTCCAGAAAATATAAAACCTTATGAAATTTGATGTGCATGATATTTACTGTGGTAAGTCCTCCTTGCGTAGGAGGAATAATCACTTGTTTTCTATTCTATTGTATGTTAAACATCTTTGATGGAGGCTGAATGCATAACTCCCGGTTAGGGAATAGGAGGTATATTCATTTTTGTCAGCATGCTGCTGTGCTGGTGAATGTAAGGCAACGCCTGAGGTGCCTATGAGAGATATAGGGTTGTGAATCTAAACTGAACTGCAAGCTACAAGAAAATATAGCACAATGCCCCAATGTATTTATTTGAATACCCCGGAGCTCACTGTAACATCTTAAAATTACTTGTTTTGCTTGACCAATACATATAGCTGATATAGCGCAGCATCTGGACCAGAAACCACATTAAATTTACTGTTAAATTTATTGTTAACTTTTATTAATAACTTTTCTTATTTGGTAAATGTAGAAAGTGTAGCAAATCGTTAAAAATAAAAAGTTTTGCCATTTTTTAAATTCAACTGTTATGTGATAATCAGATTTAAGGCTGATAAATACTATGTTGGTTACGTAGTGGGATTGGGGTGATTTTTTTTATGCTGTTTTAAACCATTGCTGCAATTTTTCTCACTACACGTCACAACATTCATCATTTTTGCTCCCATAACGCTGTAAGTGTGCATTCTTATGTTTAATTAAAATCTAAAAAATAATGAGACTCGTTGTTTTGCTGCACTGTAGCATTATGACGAGGCAGCTAATGCACCCTGTTTGAGTAAAGTGCCTTTTTACACTTACAAGGAGTCTTTGTGTGATTCTAAGACTCTAACACTGCATTCACATTTGTCCTTCTTTAAATATAAGGTTTAATTTACAGGACAATAAATAACTGGTTTTGGTTTAGAATTAATTCACATACTCACATAACACTGTACTCTAAAATAAGTGCAAACATTTTAGTTTACAGTGTTATGTATGATTTAATCTTTTTGTTTTCTGAGTTACCTTAGTTGCAGCTGCTCCAGTCCATAATTGAGGAGCTAAGAGGTGGAAAAGGGGCGGAGCAAGCCTAGATGGAAAACTGCAAATTGGCTCATTCCATAACTCGGGATCATGGGGGGGAATTGGAGTTCGTTATATTAGTTTCATCTGGGTTTTTTGTGTTTTACCCCTTTTTGTGTTTTTGTGGGCTGATCAGCCATTATTTAAGTTTTCCCTTTGTCTTGTTCAGGTAGGTCAGTTTTTTGAGTTATCAGTATTGTTTGTTTTTAACTTTGAGTAGAGCTCGGTTGTTTTGGCCTCTTTTATGGGCCCAAGATTTTGATTTCTTTTGTATGTTTTAACCAACTATGTTTTTGGATTAAATAAAAAAAAAACTTTTTTGGACTTTAACCTGTGCCTGAGTTTCCTTCGCTGCTCGATCCATCACAGGAACTTAAATATTAAAAACCTTTAATAATCATAATTATTTTCTTGTTGTGTTTTGGCATTGAATACAGAACACAACTAATGCAATTAATACTGGCTCTATGTGACTGTGTTCCAGTAATCGACATCAGTGGGTCAACGGGTAACAGAAATTGGTTTCTAGTGCCTTTATTAGTGTCTGCTATGGGAAAGACTTCTCATTGAGGCATCATATTGAAACAATGCACTAAGGATGTCTTCTATCATTCTACCTTTGAACCATATTACTTTTTATTATTTATAATGAAATAATTCATCTTGTGCATTGGCAGAAGAAAAAAATTGAACTTGCTCTTTGCAATTATACCACATTGATGGACCCCAACCCCGTGTTAAAAAAAAAAGCATGAAATTCGGTCATACATGCATGTGAATATCTGTCTGGTCATGTGATAATTGGTTAAATTATGTACCATCTACACTCTCAGTATGTCTGCTTTTCATTCTCTGTCCGATGAATGACGTTTAGTCATTATCCGCAGAGATGCGTATACAGTCTGTTCCTCCCTTTGACTCAGTGAATTAATGGCTGCTGGGAGTGTAGCAGCAAAGCTCTGGGATCAATACATCAGGCCAATAGAAGACCCCCTCCCTCCCACCCCATGTTTGTGCTTCAAACTGTGTGAATATTTATTTGTCCCATCCTCTGCGTTTGCGTGTCTGCACTTATGTCTCTGGTCTGTAAATTTATGGGTGTGCTTGGATATCGCTGCATATCTGTGGTTTTGCGAGCCTATTGCAGGTCGAGATTGTTGACACACACAAATCAAAAGCCTTGACTTCTCCTAATGCCTCCTTTCCCTCGTCAGCGTCTTCCAGGCAGTGACTGCAAATCATTACCTCTCTGTTTTTCTGCCCTCTCCTCTGCTGTTCGCCCTATTCTGCATTGCCAAAGTGCTGCTGCGGCAGTATGTGGGATTAATTAGTAAACACAAAGTGCTAAGTGGAAAATCTTTGCAACAACAGGAATAGTTTGGTTACAATGATTGATGGAGAAGAGGAAACCCACAAGACGTTTCCTTGTTAATGAACTTCAGAGATGACGCTGGGGGTGGATCGCCGAGCAAAAGATTTAATATTTTCCACTGAAAACACACTGGGGACCTGTTCATGACTACTGTTTATGGTTAGCAGAGCATTTAAAACCCACCAAAAAACAGGAGTCTAAGAAGAGCAAAACTGTTAAAATTCTAAAACAAAACTTTGCATTGAGTTCGCTTGGATAGACCATTAACTCCTTGCGGAAGAAATCTTTCATGATTTTACTATGGCTATGCATCGCATGTTTTCTGATGAGTAAATATGCAGCCATATTTACTCATCAAAAAAACAATTAACATTAAAAATGTTCGATAGACCCACAAATTTACCTAAGGCAAGCAAAACTGTTTTCCAAGGGTCACAGGCAAAACACGATGTATTATACAACCCTCTTGTTTTATAATGTGAGCTCAGGTAAGAAAATTCTCGGCTTATTGATTTATCTACAGCAGCCACAAAAGAAAGTTGCAAGCAAACAAAATCCGTGGGGGACTTTTAAAGGTTTGAGAGAAATGTGTTCAGCTGAGAATGAACTAAATTTTTATCCATGAGAAATGGACCTTTGGTTTCACACATTAGTCTCATGTTTGATCGGATGTTACCACTAGAGTCTAAGTTCCATTTCTGTGGTTTACAGTTAAATGTCTCAACAGTCACTGTAACAATTTGCTTAAAACATCATTGATCTTTTTACTTTTCATGTTGTACTTTAAATTATCTATAGCCAAATGTCTACAGCACTGAGCCCATAATCTTCAATTATACACATTTACACCCTATACAGAAGAACTCTCGTGTCATGTGTAACTTGGGTTTATAGGGAATTCTGACTATGACTACTTCATAGGAGTCAACATGTGTTTTTGTGGGGTTTTTTAATCATTGTGGGGTAACACATTACTGTGGTAAATCCGGTATTTACATCACAGTTTGATTTGCGTCATTACTTGCACATAAAATATCTTCAATTATCTGAAGGATGGGCTGATAGAAAGAAAAAACATTCAACATGATGGTTTTTATTTATTTATTTATTTATTTTTACCATATTTGCAACAATCAGGTGATTTGACATTAAGTACATGGAATTGGGAAACTGGTGGATGGTCTACAACTTTTGAGGAGTGGAGATGCGAACATAACATAACAGAAACAACTGCAGTGTGCAGCTAACAAAACGTGGGCTCATTGGAAGCATCTGCACAGACCGCAAGCTAAGTAAAAGCTAGAAAAGAACCCACAGTGATGGTAGAGTAAAGTTGAGTGCATGCCAACGCCAGCCCTGATCTTCAGCAGGTAACAAAGGCAGGGAGGCGCATTCAGTCTTGTAACGCTGTAACCTCAAATTTGACCTGAACATTTTTTTACAGTAGCGTCACAGTGCCAATCTCATTGAAATTTCTTTGTTGGTTTAAAACTTTGCTTTGTGTTGTCAGCTTGTTTTTTAATGCAAAGACTAATAGAAAGATTACATGTCTGTCCTCATTAGGATAGGGATTTGTGTCAGTGTGTGGGACTGTGACCTGACATTTATATGGTTATCTGGTAATCCTGTAAGTCATATGTATCAGGACTTGTTACCGAGTAACACAATAGTAACTTTAAAAGCAGTGTAACAAATAAATTTCTCCAAGGAGTAATTATGTAACCTAATACAATACTTTAAAAAGAATAGAAACGGATAATGTGCGATTAGCTACTTTTTTGAGTAACAAGCGCAATATTGTCAATACATTCGAAAAAAGATTCATTTAGATTTTCATGGGGTTTGATTATATTTTACACATTTTATTATCATTTGTAATTCTTTGAAATATCATAGCATCACAAGCCACTTGGCTTTGAGTTCTTGGCTCAAGAGCTGAGTTCATGCACCAAACGAGCAGTAGCCAGTTGATAATTTAGACTTTGTTTTATTTTATTTATTTTATTTTTTTTGTTTTATCTGAGCACATACGTGTGTGTATTTACATATATATTCGTATTTGTAAATGCAAGTATGTGTACTTTTGTATATATTGTTTTTTTCTGTATATGTCTGAAATAAAGATACAATACAATACAATACAATAACAATCACAACCACCACTACCAACTCTCTATTTACTTTGTTTGACAATCTAAATTACACAAGTATTTATCTATTTCAGCTTAGACAATTAATCAATACTATATTTGAAAAAACTAAAGAACAAAGCTATGAGTTTTTTAATCTAGAGCTTGTATAAATTCTTCAACCAGTTAGCTGAGCTCACTTATATTTATTCATGACGCCTATCTTGTCAACACCATCTTCAAGAAATGCAACCAGATTGAGTAGAGTAAGAGAAGAACAGCCTCTGTAGATACTGAACCTAATAAAACCCTATAATTACTAAATGTGAGCACATTAGCTGTGTTATTGTTAGCATGCTAGCAAGCTAACATTAGAATCTGACTTTAAGGCGCCATTTCTATAGCTCACTTTCTCAAAGCCACTACAATGGGGTTGGACGCGTTTAATTCATAGTTTCAATTTTGGCAAGTTCCACCTTATGACATGAAATTTTCTTTCATGAAAATTTGTTAAATGCCTGTAATGTGTCACTCCTGGGCTCCAGATAGCAAAAAATACATTACTGAATGATTAAATTTATCAGTCAGCTGTTGTCACTAATTCAGCCAGTTGACAATACTTGTTTGACTTTTTATGATTACTGTTTCCACTGTTTTCCAGCTAACATTTAAGCAATAGGTGATATATAAAAACACCCAGCACGCCCCTGCGGGCGGTTTATCCTTCAAGCTCGGGTCCTCTACCAGAGGCCTGGGAGCTTGAGGGTCCTGCGCAGTATCTTAGCTGTTCCCAGGACTGCGCTCTTCTGGACAGAGATCTCCGATGTTATTCCCGGGATCTGCTGGAGCCACTCGCCTAGCTTGGGAGTCACCGCACCTAGTGCTCCGATTACCACGGGGACCACCGTTACCTTCACCCTCCACATCCTCTCGAGCTCTTCTCTGAGCCCTTGGTATTTCTCCAGCTTCTCGTGTTCCTTCTTCCTGATATTGCTGTCATTCGGAACCGCTACATCGATCACTACGGCCGTCTTCTTCTGTTTGTCTACCACCACTATGTCCGGTTGGTTAGCCACCACCATTTTGTCCGTCTGTATCTGGAAGTCCCACAGGATCTTAGCTCGGTCATTCTCCACCACCCTTGGGGGCATCTCCCATTTTGACCTCGGGACTTCTAGGTTATACTCGGCACAGATGTTCCTGTACACTATGCCGGCCACTTGGTTATGGCGTTCCATGTATGCCTTGCCTGCTAGCATCTTGCACCCTGCTGTTATATGCTGGATTGTCTCTGGGGCATCTTTACACAGCCTGCACCTGGGGTCTTGCCTGGTGTGATAGACCCCAGCCTCTATGGATCTTGTACTCAGAGCTTGTTCTTGTGCTGCCATGATTAGTGCCTCTGTGCTGTCTTTCAGTCCAGCTTTGTCCAGCCACTGGTAGGATTTCTGGATATCAGCCACCTCCTCTATCTGCCGGTGGTACATACCGTGCAGGGGCCTGTCCTTCCATGATGGTTCCTCGTCTCCCTCCTCTTTCTTGGGTTTCTGCTGCCTGAGGTATTCACTGAGCACTCGGTCAGTTGGGGCCATCTTCCCAATGTATTCTTGGATGTTCCTGGATATATATATATATATATATATATATATATATATATATATATATATATATATATATATATATATATATATATATATACAGCGCATGCGTCCCCCTAAATCTTTTGGTTTATATGTCATTTGTATATTAATGTTGTGCCATACTATGTAAAAATTAAAGAAACATCAGGTATCTCACACATTTGGGTCCATAATAAAAACTCAATGCTTGTACAGTGGAGACACACCCACAGTTGTTCTAATATAAATATATATTGAAATGCTAGAGATATGACTCAGAGGATTAAGAGGGAGGTTCAGTATTTTCTCATGCGACTCCTTAGTTGTTCCAGTGCATGGAGAAGGGATATCCTTGTACACGAGCATACTGGCAAACACACAAGTATTTGAATGTGAGGTGCAAGTGTGTTTACATTTCCACTTTCCAAGTGTTTGTGCACTGCTGCTCTGTGTAGCTTCCCAGTGATGAGGGAGTGGAGGAAAATGCTACTGAGCACGTGCAGTAGTGTTTACTCTCTTCCTGTGCTTACTATCTCACTCCTATAGATACACAAACAGATGCATCCCAGAAGGGAGTTGGGATGCTTGGATAAATACGGCTTCTTAAACATGCACAAAAGTAATTAATGCACACAAATGCACACAAACGCCTCTGCCCACTGCCTGGTAGAGCGCTCGGGTTCCAGCTACAATGGGCTTGTTTGTTTGATTTCCACTGCAGATTAAATCAAGTTCAAATGCTAAGAGGTGCTGATTGTTTAACTGCACACATGTTCAAACACAGGGGAGAGGAAATGTGTGTAATTATCCATACACACATAATTGCACACAAAGGCAAACACATATTTTATATGGTCCGTGAACACGAACTGCTATTAAGCACGGCTGCTATGAGGGGGGCTTTTGTCTGAAAGACTGAATAATTAGGAGCCGTTCAAATTTCAGAAGAATCGTATAGAAAATGAATAAAACTAAAAATGCAGTGTGACCTGACGTCCCGAAGATCACGATCATCCAACAGTGAATTTTAGCCTTGCCTTTTGCGCACAGAGATTTCTCCAGATTTCTCTGAATATATTGATATTATGTACTGCAGATGATGAGTTATTCAAAGTCTTCAAATCTTATGTTGGGGAACATTATTTTCAAATTGTTCCAAATTTACGTGCAGGTTGGTGTACCTCCGTCCATATTTTCTTCTGCCTTTCTAAGCTGCTCTAACCTAATAACTGGATTATGTTCCTGTAACTGTTTCCTTTAGCATCACTTACTTTTTTTCAGCCTTTTGTTGCCTACTTTTTTCGAGACCCGTCTTAACGAAATAGCAAAATGTCTCAGTTTAAAAATCTGATGTTCTGTTGTAAATGGCTGTAAATTGGGTTGAGGTTATCAGGTTTGCAAATCATTGCATTCTGTTTTTATTTATAATTATACAGCTTCCAAAAATAGGTTATAAATAAGTGTTCGTATTTATCTGGTTAATAATTTTGGCTTGCTGCTATGGTTTCACTTGTATACACACATTTGGTACTCTGCTACATCCCAGAATGCAAAGCATACCTGGGAAGGTGTTTAGTTCAAACACACAGCATAGAACTACCTGTTAGTTGGGTCAGATCAAGGTTGGATCATGCACCAGAAATGAGCCACTCTGGACTTCATTTGGAAGCACCTCCTCCAGAGGGACATCGGATCTGCACGCGAGTATGATTACCGTATTCACATCTGCACCTGAGTTCAACTTAAACAGACTTCTATTTCAACTGTCCAGTTCAAATATGTATTTTAGAGATTAATAAAAAATAATAAGCCCAATTCCTGCATATGTTTAATGGAGGCTTCAAGTTTTCAAAGTGGTTGTGATGGCACAAAATGAAAGTGACACTGGAAATATTGGTATCAATCCAGTATGGGTGAAGTCAATACCAAGATTGATCTTCATTACTCATTAGATGAATCATCATCAATTTATTCTAATTCTGGACACATTTTATAGACCGCATAATTACACCTTTCAGTTTTTCACATATTTTGAAACTTGGAACGTTAATGTATCGGTCTCTAAAGCTCTTTGGGTGAACTTCTGTTGTTTAAATATACTATGGGTTATAAATAAAATAGACACAAAATGTTCAGACCTTTGATAGTGCATATATAGGTGTATTTTTTAATTTCATTCAAAAAATCCCATTAATTTAACATAATTCAGTGGACCTGAGCTTAGATGACATATCGATCCAATCGTGCTAGTATCGATCCGATATAAATACCAGGGCTAATGTCGATATTATCGATCTACCCCCTGCTAAAGTTTATTCAGTCTTAACAGAAAATCTAATAGAAATGAATTGAAAGGGTTAAAGGAAGTTTCTATTTTCTGTGTACTTACAGGAACTGTTTAGCTACTTTTGATTAGTTGTGTTTGCCAGAGTGTGTCCTTCTCTAAGCACAATATGTGACAATCCACAAACACTTGTCTCAGCTTGTGTGTGTGCTTACATGAGTCTGTGTGTGTGGGCTGAGGAGACTGTGTCTCACTGTGTTTGTGTTTGCATGCTGTTTTACTGACCTGTGGGTGACTTGGGTCTAGGCCACGGTGACACCGCATTGATGTCCCAGTTGGGAGTTCCTGTCCTCCCCTCTGGTATCACCCACTGTTGATGTTACAGTGACCCTCACCTCACCACCTCTGTCATCTCTTTCATCCACACCTTGTTACCCAACCCCTACTAGTTTCCCCTCTTTTTATTGCCTTTACTTGTTTTAACCCACCTTGTTATCTTTGAACATCTGTCTTTCCCCCCTTCTCTTCTAATTACTCCCTCTTTTTGATTTCATCCCTTTTCCCCCTCTCTCCCTCCCTCCACTGAGGATGGCTGCAGTTCATTTCTCTGATAAACTTTACCCTTTCTCTCTTTCATCTCCTACCTTTGCCAAGTAAAAGACAAACAGAGCTGAACTGAGGGAGCCAGTTCGAATTTACAAGCAGACACAAATATTTTTTGCCGTAAATGTTTACTCAGGCGCTGGCAGGCTCTGATGGACTGACCTCATCAGGCTTGCTCTCTCTCTCGAGCGCAGGCACACACACCTTATACAGTCACCACTTTTAACATGTCCTCGGTTACTTTTTGCAGCATCTGTTCTGTGTAAACATGGTTCACGTAATCCAATTATATGTAATATGTTATATGACTACGCTTGAGTAACAGCTCCGCCCATGCACACACAACCACCAACCATGTTTTCTAACAGCACATGGGTCTAGAGCAGTCGTGGCTCATTGTTATGGACACACAAGCTGTGGCGCACTCACTGAACCAGAAAAACAACTGGCTCTGACTTCCTGCCGGCTTCCTCTGTAGTGGAGCAGGCCCCTAACACTTCTACTTTCTCCCTAACGTACGCACATATACACAGAGACAATGCAAGGATGACAAGCCCCAGTGTACTCCCGCCATCCTGTTTTCTAGCCGGAGCTTATTTTGGTCGTGTGCCGGATCCGTATTTGACAGGAAGGAGTTGCCTCTGCTTTTGTGTGTGTTTGCCTGAGTGTCTGTGTGGAGCATGGGGGAAATTCAGAGGAAAATTCCTGTCTGTCATAATATCAACAAGTCCATATTTGGGACTTGGCTCAGTGTAAATACACCCCATATGGAAAAGATATATATAAATCTTATAAAGTTTGCATCTGTCTTGTGTGAAACTTGTATGAAAAGAACACAATAGAGTGAAAACAGATATAAGATCCCTTGAAAAATTATATAAATAAAACTTGTATGTTTTGGATACTTACTAAAACAATATATGAAAGTGGCCACTTTCATGAGTAAATCATATAAGCCTTATATAATTCACTATATGAAGTAGGTCAAATCTGATGCAAGTCTTTTTTCTATTTCTTTTCCATATGGGACATAAGATAAGATAAGATAAGATAGAACTTTATTAATCCCTCGGGTGGGTTCCTCTGGGAAATTCGACTTCCAAAAAGCACAGCAACGACCGAAGTTACAGTTACAGAATTGTTATATATATATATATATATATATATATATATATATATATATATATATATATATATATATACACACACACACACACATATATAAATACAGAGACAAATATAAATAAAATATACAAAGGGGATAAATAGAATAAATAGGAATAAAAAATAAAAATACAAGTGAATTGCACATTTCAAGTATTGAGTCTATTGCAGTCTATTACATATCAGTATAATTCATTTTCCAGCACTGTTTTTCTACTTATAGTGTTCAGGAAGGTTCCAAGATAGTGTATAAAAAAAGTCACAGAGACGTCTTTATTCTTGTACACTTGTTTGCCACCAATGCAGTGCTGGTGCCATTGCTCAGTCTAGAACTACTTCAATGCATTTCCACCCGAAGAAGACTGCTGGGGACAAAAAGGCAGAATCAATACTGCACAACAAAACTACAGGGTCCATAGTCAAAGGAGCTTGCAAAGAAAAGCGTCTGGACTTCTTTAAGTTGCTTGAAGACGTTTCACCTCTCATCCGAGAAGCTTCTTCAGTTCTAAGGTCAAATGGTGGAGAGTCCCAGATATAAACCTAGTGGGAGTTTCCCCCCACAGAGGGACAAAAGGACCCCCTGATGATCCTCTAATCGCCTGAGCTAAGGTGTGAAACTGGGTGTGGGTCCCAATCAGCCAGAGTTTCGGGTGTGTTCATTGTGAAACCTGGCCCCACCTTATCATGCGAATTCCTGAGGTCAGATGGCCCAGGATGTGAGTGGGCGTTAAGGCGTCTGGGAAGGGATCTCAAAACTGGATTATAGATGGCAGAGAGTTGGTGTCGTAAACCCCCGCCTCTGTTCAAAGATGGTCGCGCACAGTGGACATAGATGGCTTCTTTCACTGGTCTTCAAGACCAGACACCAGCAAGGGAGGATAAGAAGGACAGACGCAACAACATTGTCATCCCCTATGTAGCCGGTGTATCAGAAAAACTCAGGAGAGTTTTCTCCAAGCATGACATCCCGGTGCATTTCAGACCCAGCAACACGCTCAGACAAAAACTGGTTCACCCGAAAGACAAAACGCCAAAACACAGACTTAACAATGTGGTGTATGCTGTACAGTGCAGCGAGGAATGCTCAGACCTCTACATTGGAGAGACCAAACAGCCACTTCACAAGCGCATGGCACAACACAGAAGAGCCACCTCCACAGGACAAGACTCAGCTGTCCATCTGCATCTTAAGGATAAAGGACACTCTTTCAAGGATGCCAATGTTCACATTTTGGACAGAGAGGACAGATGGTTTGAAAGAGGAGTGAAAGAAGCCATCTATGTCCACTGTGAGCGACCATCTTTGAACAGAGGCGGGGGTTTACGACACCAACTCTCTGCCATCTATAATCCAGTTTTGAGATCCCTTCCCAGACGCCTTAACGCCCACTCACATCCTGGGCCATCTGACCTCAGGAATTCGCATGATAAGGTGGGGCCAGGTTTCACAATGAACACACCCGAAACTCTGGCTGATTGGGACCCACACCCAGTTTCCCACCTTGGCTCAGGCAATTAGAGGATCATCAGGGGGTCCTTTTGTCCCTCTGTGGGGGGATACTCCCACTAGGTTTATATCTGGGACTCTCCACCATTTGACCTTAGAACTGAAGAAGCTTCTCGGATGAGAGGTGAAACGTCTTCAAGCAACTTAAAGAAGTCCAGACGCTTTTCTTTGCAAGCTCCTTTGACTACGATGACCTGGATGACTGAGAACCTTCACAGACATACAGGGTCCATACAGTAGCTGGAGTCTCTGACACCAGTGGCTTTAGAAAAGGCTGGTGCAAAAAACTAAAAGGTGACTTGCAGCTTCACAGATTATTTTGGAAACCAGCCCTGACTTAAACTTCACAAGCCCGTCATGAAGATGCAAAGATGTGGTTGAACTGTTGAAAAGCAAAAATGAAGAACTGGCACTGGTCTGGATTAAATGTTTGTGATTATTTAAAATGGATAATGGTATATTAATTAACATAAGCACTTAAATTCCTCATGTTAATATGCCCGGATTTAGTCACACAGGCTAATTTTCTTCTGCTGTCCCAGGCAATTTGAGGGCCTGGGTTAATTAATCAACTAATCCAAACATACAGAGGCATTTGAACACAATAAAACACATACCAGAATAACACATCATTTTTTTCTGTCACTTTAATTGTAAAACTGTAATTTTAAAACTGTATATACTGTATATTCTGTGTATTTATTATCTCACTCTTATTGCCTGTTCTTATTGCCCTTATCTTTAATGTTATGCTGCTCTGTTGTATGTTAATTGCCCCTTGGGGATAAATAAAGTCTTTCTGATTCTGATATTAAAGATCAAACTTATATAAACTTTTCACTCTTTTCAGTCTCTATGTGTTTTTATACCACTCTGTGTCCTGTCTCCCTCCCCTCCTCTCCAATCGGATGGCTGTGCCTCCCTGAGCATGGTTCTGAGATTTCTTCCGGTTAAAAAGGAGTTTTCCTTTCCAGCAAGTCACCAAGTGCTTTCTTATAGGGGTTTGTCTGATTGTTTGGGGTTTTCTCTGTATCATTGTAGAATCTTTGCTTTACAATATAAATCTCCACGAGGCAACTGTTTCTGTCACTTGGGGCTATGTAAATAAAATTGAATTGAATTGAAACTTCTTTCAGTGACTCTACTTTAAATCATGATAGCACGTTTGATTAACCCACAACCGCTGATTTAGAGAAAGAAGTAAAACATTTTTATGTTGCTTATTACTGTGCGTATTGTATTCCGTATATGTTACACTCCTGTGTCCATTCTTTGAAAAAGGTACATGTGTAACATATAACACTGCACTGAGCTATTGCTCAAACTGGACCTCCTAGTGTGTTCTTCTCAAACAGTCACAGTCCTGGCACACGGTAGCTCTTGAACCAAATCATTAAAAACTGATTTGGGTGAAATAAGCCTTAAAAACAAAACCTATTTGGTGATCTTCCTAATTTTAAAACCAGGAATATCCACGCTCTCATTGTAATATCGAGTTACTGTCTTCTTTAAACACCCTGGCTTTTTATATTCTTACAGTTATTGAGGGAATCTCTAAATAATTTCAATTCAAGGTGCTTGAGATTGTAAGGTAAAGACAAGTGGAGGAGTTTAAGTATCTCAGGGTTTTGTTCACGAGTGACGGGAGAAGGGAGCGGGAGATCGACAGACGGATTGGTGCGGTGGCCGCAATGATGCGGATGCTGTACCGGTCTGTTTTAGTGAAGAGAGAGCTGAGTGTAAAAGCGAAGTTCTTAATTTGCCGGTCGATCTATGTCCCTATCCTCACCTATGGTCACGAGCTATGGGTAGTCACCGAAAGAACGAGATCGCAGATACAAGCGGCGGAAATTGGCTTCCTCCGAGGGGTGGCTGGCCTCTCCCTTAGAGATAGGGATAAGCGGAAGAAACAGGATGGATGGATGGATGGTAAAGAATATACAATAATACAGAAAAAACCCCAACAATCAGATGACTCCTTATGAGCATTTGGCAACAGTGATAAGGATAAACTCCCGTTTAACAGGAAGAAACCTCTGGCAGAGCCAGGCTCAGGAAGGGACAGCCATCTACAGAAATTGGTTAGGGATGGCGGTGGGACACAGGAGAGCCGAATATTGTAAAATATCAATTTGCACCCCCATTTCTGTCTCGGATAGCAAAGCCAAAAATCGGATACTCCAATTCAAAACCGTCCACGAGGCAGCTTGTACTTCTTCCATGGCTGCTACTCCTATTGTTCAAGCAGCTGTTACAACAGTGCCCACTACAACTAAAATAACTACTAGCGGGATAATTACTATTAGCTAACAAGTTATCTGACTGCATCAACAGACACAGCTAAAATCATGCTGGTTCCTGTGCCTGCGGCTGTTGCTATGTTTGCATAGAGTGAATCAAAAATGACTAATACACATACAAAAAGCTTTCTGTCTTTTAACATGACTCAGCATTCAGTCAATGTTGAGAATGATTCATTCACAGAGCGCAATGGTCTGTGTTTGTTTGATGCCCTTTCTACTGAGCTTCTCTTAGTCACTATGTTTAATTAGCAGAGGGAGCTCTGAATAGATAGAAGAGTTTATGTAAGAAATACAGCATCTTGACCGCCTACAGTTTGTCACAAAGTGAGGCTGCACACCAGAATGCTCCATCCCTCTTCATTAAGACTAAGTAGATTTGCTATAATTTCCCAAATTCAATTATGGGTATACTTCAGCCTAAAATTGAAATCCAAACAGTCTCTTAAACAGGACTAAGTGGGAGCTTTGTCTAAAAGAAGCTGGTGTCACCATGATGACTCTTTCAATAATACACTTTGATGCAAAGTAAAAGAGATGGGGCTTATTAAAGTTTGCTAATGTAAACTATATGCATCTTTACCTCACTACAGGAGGTTACAGAGGCTTTAGAGATGAAAGTTGACATTTCGAATTGGAATTTAGATAAAAGTGATCCCACACCTATGTTTGTCTGGTAAATTTGAGCCTGGTTTAGCTTAGCTTAGAATAAATACTGGAAGGGAGGGGAAACACCTTGCCAGTTTTTAATGATAAGCTAAGCTAAGCTAAAGAGCTACTGGTTTTAGCTTCATATTAGGAGAAGTATCATTTTTTTCATCACACTCTAGGCAGGAAAGTGTGTTTCACAAACAAATAAACAAATTAATATGGTTTTAATTTTTATTCTGTGTATATTTATCCATTTTAATGAGCGCTGGCAGGCAGTATCTAGCGTGAATGCTCATCACGGTCTCCACAGCTGCTGTAGCACATAACCATTCAGGGGGAAATGCTAGCGTGATATACACTTGGGCTTAGTTGCTCCATGGTTGGGCAGTCAGCAGTGTGGTGACCTCACACCATGCTCCATTTCCTGTTTGCCCCAGAGCCTGTTTCTGTATTGGGGGTAATCTATAGTAGTCATGCATGCATTTAAAATACAGATTTTCTCATGTGTCTAGCATACTCTTTTTGCTAGAGTCAAATCCTGATGCTCTCCTAAAGCTACGTACACTTTGGCCATGTTTTGGTATCAGAATTTTGACACTCCAGATTATGAAAGTCATACTCTTAAATTTGAAATCAGAATTCTTATTACGGACCCTTTGAATCATATTCAAACGCGCAGGCTAAGTGTAATTTTTCAACATGCAGGATTGATCTTCATGTCATCAAACTGAGGGTTTTCTAACTAACCACCCATCCTTCAGATTTTGATAGTGGTGTAACTAATATTGGCATGTCTTGGGCATCAAGGCACACAAAGGACAGTTTATGTATTTGCTATATCTGTGAATTTGTTGATTTCTTGATGGTTCGTCTGTAAGATTGCAATAAGCAGTTAGCCTATGATGAGCTAATTAGCGGCCAGGGTTAGCTCTGTATTAATGATATGCATATAATTTAGTATCGCTATTAGACAATTCATTCATAGTTTTAAAATAACAGATACAAAGTGATAGAGGTGTAACGATTTTGAGCTTTATAAAGATATATCTTTTTATTTGAGTATATATTGACACATAAGCCCCTTTTCCAATAGTAGCCTACCTGCTGGGAACGTCTTGGCATGGTTTGAAATGGTTTTCCATTGGGTCATAGTACCTGGTAGAAGACACTATGTTAGTACCTGCTTGGCTGGGAATCTGAGTGATTCGAGCAAGTACTACAGGGAGTGCAGAATTATTAGGCAAGTTGTATTTTTGAGGAATAATTTTATTATTGAACAACAACCATGTTCTCAATGAACCCAAAAAATTCATTAATATCAAAGCTGAATGTTTTTGGAAGTAGTTTTTAGTTTGTTTTTAGTTTTAGCTATTTTAGGGGGATATCTGTGTGTGCAGGTGACTATTACTGTGCATAATTATTAGGCAACTTAACAAAAAACAAATATATACCCATCCATCCATCCATCTTCATCCGCTTTATCCGGGGCCGGGTCGCGGGGGCAGCAGCCTAAGCAAAGAGGCCCAGACCTCCCTCTCCCCAGCCACCTCCTCCAGCTTATCCGGGGGAATACCAAGGCGTTCCCAGGCCAGCCGAGAGATATAATCTCTCCAGCGTGTCCTGGGTCTGCCCCGGGGCCTCCTCCCGGTGGAACATGCCTGGAACACCTCACCCAGGAGGCGCCCAGGGGGCATCCTTGTCAGATGCCCGAACCACGTCAGCTGGCTCCTTTCGATGTGGAGCAGCAGCTGCTCTACTCTGAGCCCCTCCCGGATGGCCGAACTTCTCACCCTATCTCTAAGGGAGAGGCCAGCCACCCTTCGGAGGAAGCTCATTTCTGCCGCTTGTATCCGCGATCTCGTTCTTTCGGTCACTACCCACAGCTCGTGGCCATAGGTGAGGGTAGGGGCGTAGATCGACCGGTAAATTGAGAGCTTCGCTTTTACGCTCAGCTCCCTCTTCACCACGACGGACCCGTGCAGCGTCTGCATTACTGCAGCTGCAGCCCGAATCCGTCTGTCGATCTCCGGCTCCCTTCTCCCATCACTCGTGAACAAGACCCCGAGATACTTGAACTCCTCCACTTGGGGCAGGAACTCATCCCCGACCCGGAGTGGGCACTCCACCCTTTTCCGGCTGAGAACCATGGCCTCAGATTTGGAGGTGCTGATCCTCATTCCCGCTGCTTCACACTCGGCTGCGAACCGTTCCAGTGCGAGCTGGAGGCCCTCACCCGATGAAGCCAACAGAACCACATCATCTGCAAAAATCAGAGATGAGATTCTGAGGCCACCAAAGCGAAAGCCCTCCGCCACTTGGCTGCGCCTAGAAATCCTGTCCATAAAAATTATGAACAGAACCGGAGACAAAGGGCAGCCCTGGCGGAGCCCATCACCCACTGGGAACGAGTCCGACTTATTTCCGGCAATGCGAACCAAGCTCTTGCAACGGTTGTATAGGGATCGAATGGCCCGTAGCAATGGGCCAGACACCCCATACTCCCGCAACAGCTCCCACAGGACACCCCGAGGGACACGGTCGAATGCCTTCTCCAACCAGTCCACAAAACACATGTAGACTGGTTGGGCAAACTCCCATGCACCCTCAAGTATCCTGGAGAGGATAAAGAGCTGGTCCAGTGTTCCGCGACCAGGACGAAAACCACATTGTTCCTCCTGTATCCGAGGTTCGACTAGCGGACGAACTCTCCTTTCCAGCACCCTGGCATAGACTTTCCCAGGGAGGCTGAGGAGTGTGATCCCCCTGTAGTTGGAACACACCCTCCTTCCAAGACTGGCAAATATATACCCATTTCAATTATTTATTTTTACCAGTGAAACCAATATAACATCTCCACATTCACAAATATACATTTCTGACATTCAAAAACAAAACAAAAACAAATCAGCGACCAATATAGCCACCTTTCTTTGCAAGGACACTCAAAAGCCTGCCATCCATGGATTCTGTCAGTGTTTTGATCTGTTCACCATCAACATTGCGTGCAGCAGCAACCACAGCCTCCCAGACACTGTTCAGAGAGGTGTACTGTTTTCCCTCCTTGTAAATCTCACATTTGATGATGGACCACAGGTTCTCAATGGGGTCCAGATCAGGTGAACAAGGTGGCCATGTCATTAGTTTTTCTTCTTTTATACCCTTTCTTGCCAGCCACGCTGTGGAGTACTTGGACGCGTGTGATGGAGCATTGTCCTGCATGAAAATCATGTTTTTCTTGAAGGATGCAGACTTCTTCCTGTACCACTGCTTGAAGAAGGTGTCTTCCAGAAACTGGCAGTAGGACTGGGAGTTGAGCTTGACTCCATCCTCAACCCGAAAAGGCCCCACAAGCTCATCTTTGATGATACCAGCCCAAACCAGTACTCCACCTCCACCTTGCTGGCGTCTGAGTCGGACTGGAGCTCTCTGCCCTTTACCAATCCAGCCACGGGCCCATCCATCTGGCCCATCAAGACCCACTCTCATTTCATCAGTCCATAAAACCTTAGAAAAACCAGTCTTGAGATATTTCTTGGCACAGTCTTGACGTTTCAGCTTGTGTGTCTTGTTCAGTGGTGGTCGTCTTTCAGCCTTTCTTACCTTGGCCATGTCTCTGAGTATTGCACACCTTGTGCTTTTGGGCACTCCAGTGATGTTGCAGCTCTGAAATATGGCCAAACTGGTGGCAAGTGGCATCTTGGCAGCTGCACGCTTGACTTTTCTCAGTTCATGGGCAGTTATTTTGCGCCTTGGTTTTTCCACACGCTTCTTGCGACCCTGTTGACTATTTTGAATGAAACGCTTGATTGTTCGATGATCACGCTTCAGAAGCTTTGCAATTTTGAGACTGCTGCATCCCTCTGCAAGATATCTCACTATTTTTGACTTTTCTGAGCCTGTCAAGTCCTTCTTTTGACCCATTTTGCCAAAGGAAAGGAAGTTGCCTAATAATTATGCACACCTGATATAGGGTGTTGATGTCATTAGACCACACCCCTTCTCATTACAGAGCTGCACATCACCTAATATGCTTAATTGGTAGTAGGCTTTCGAGCCTATACAGCTTGGAGTAAGACAACATGCATGAAGAGGATGATGTGGACAAAATACTCATTTGCCTAATAATTCTGCACTCCCTGTAACATGTGATGTCACCACACTGCATGCCACCAATCGGCTGGCCAATAGTGTCTCTCGTGTCATGAGAGCGTCTTGTTCACTAAAATCAAAACCGCCATGGTGGGAGACTGTTAGTCATCATCATCATCTGACAGTGATTTGGGACATAAACAGAAAAAATTGAATTTTCGAGGATATGAAATGAAGAAAGGCAACCAGCCTTTCACAAGAATCCAAGTGCATCATAAAATACTTAACATATTCATTTCCCTCCTGTCTTCCTTAATCTAAGTGATGTTTCGGATGACTAATGAATGACAGGGTAATTAGTTTTTAAATTGCTATACTTTCCAGCCTTAATGTGTTTGTGTGTATTGTGTATATTCCTTATGAGTGTGTATTTGATCTCCATCACACTGCAAGTGCCATCATAGCTCAAATGGCTGACGTTCCATGGGACTTTCTGGAGCCCACAATATTGTCTCAGCTCATTGTTCAGTACACACACTCATGTTTAGCTTGTTCCCATTAGTCTTTTGTTAACCTTCTGAGTTATCAGAGACCCTTCTTTAAACACCTTGTCTAACACTTATATAAATGGTCTATGAACACTTACAATCGCAAACTCACAAAGTTAAAGCCTAGGAACATGGGGTGTCATGCACAGAGCACTAATGAAGTCAGTATTTTCTGGTGTCACATCCCAAACTTCCCTATGCTAAAGAAAGATAAAAAACAAAAAAAACAAAAACACCAATTTGTTTCAAGGTCTTCAGCTTGCCTTGGAGAGGCGCCTTACAGATTGTAACCATGGATAAAAGTTTGAATGGTTTTGCTTCTTTCATGTTTTTTTTTTTTTTTACCAATGTCGTCAGCACCATTTATGTCAACTTCTTCAAGGAAAAAGTGAATGGAATGCAGCTTTGAATGGCCCTGAAGGTTTAACTTTAGCAACACAATTTGGATAAACGAATAAAGTTATCAAACATACTTTCACCTTTTTTCTTGGTGTTTTATTTCTTTCTGTTAGCAAAGAAGAATACACTTTTGGAGACAAGGACAAGTTCAAGTCTAGAAAAATCATAGTGATAATGCATTTACATTGCATTATTTTCATTTTTTCTATAGAAGATTAAATTTTTTGACAAATAAGTAAAGCAAAGTTTACATGAACACATGTTTAACTCCACAATAAATGCTGAGAATGTTTAACTTTACTTATTGCAAGATATCACAAGGCCCACTGATTTCTCACCATTTGATCTTGAAAAAATAACAATGAATTTCCATTGTACAGCTACACCAATATTTCACAACTAGAGACAGTGGGTACCAAAAAGTACCAAGTGAACTGCTGATTTGGACCTAAATCATTTTAAAAAGTTGGTTTTAACGTTGTTGCTGATCAGTGAATGTTATGCTGACAGCATTTAAGATGCTTTAACAAAGTGTGTGCACAAAATACCATGATATGTCTATTGTCGTCACTTATCTTTCAATCAAAATGAGTCACGAGCGAAGCGGGAACAGCAAATAAAACTGTACAGTACACTGACTTCCACAAATAGTACACTCACAGTTCTCTGTGATTAAAGAGGAAAGGTGCTGTTGAAAATGAAAAGCCAAAATTTCTTCTTTTAGAACTAACACGAGTTTCACAATAACAGCCCTGCACATTCAGCTTACTAATCAAGAGGCTCTGGCGGAGTGAAAGCGGTGCATTAAAAATAGCTGCTGCTTTTGTTGAAGTGTCCTTGTACAAAAAAAAATATTAAGCTGCAAGTGGAATTGGCTTGATATTAAAAAATGCTCTCTTGTTTTGAAGTAAATAAGAAAAAAAAACTAATGAAAACAGAACTAACCAACTTTTGGGTTTAGGCCTGACTGCAAAGTAATATTCTTTTGACTTGTCCACGGCTGCCCTCAAGGCCTGTTTAGCCCTCGGTAATGTTTGGCAGGGAGGTGGCGGCTTTACTGGAATACAGGTCTTGTGTAACTATTGGCCTTTCCTCTGTTGACGTGTTCTGGGATAAGGCAGTATTTTCCTCACCAGGCAAACATGTGGGCTAAAGGTGGGAGGTCAACAGCACGGAAGTGATAAGAAAAGTGAGGCAGAATTTAAAAATGTGCAGTATGTTGAAAGTTTGGGACTTTGATCAGATAATCCACCTGTTTGGGTTTTGTTTGTTTGTGTGTGTGTGTGTTTTAATCATAGAACAAAAAGATTAGTATTTAATCATACATTTGATTTTTGATTATGAGTTTTGAAAAACCCATTCACATTTTACGTGCTGAATACATTGCAAAACTAAACACACAGGCCTCTGCATCTGGTGCTGGCTAGCATTGATCCAATCACTGGTTCAGACACAGAGAAAGTCCCACGGGGTCGCTATAGCAACTGGAGCCAAAATAAAGCAGCCGTCGAGACAGCAGCGGCAGCTTCAGCTGGCACACACACGCCCCGACGCACAACCCCCCTCTGGCCTGGCACCTAGAAACAGACACAAAATGAGCTCTATATTAGACTGCGGAGGGAGAGAGCCGAGAGAGAAACGTCGAGACGGAGCGGCAGAGGAGGGGAAGAGTGTGTCCTCGAATAACCCCTGTTAGCTCAGCTTGCTGTTCCAAAGAGGACACATTTAGCAGCATCTCTGTCTCTTTTTCTTACACATGCACAGATACACAGCTCAGGTATGGCTCGCACTTACAGGTTTGGCTAGCTTTTCTTAATATAGTTCCACTGACTCATTTGCTCACTACATAGCGTGCATGTGTTGTCCATGCCAAGGGGCACACAGGCCAGCTGTTCATACTGATGCACTGTGAAGACTGAAAGCCCCCCCCCCCCGTCTTCCCCCTCCTCCTCTGGGCCTCTGCTACAGTGTTCCAGGAGCTCACAGAGAGGCTCAGCATTACCAAGCTGGCACCCCAAACACCTGCAGAGATGACCAGTCCTTTGGTGAGCAGAAGCCACAAAGGGATAGTACTGGCAGGCCAGTGTGATTACATTTGTGGGTCTAAAAGCAGAAGCCAAAGTACTTTCTTATTTTCTTATGTCATTTACATTACGAGTTGCCACAGTTATGCCGCTAACATATATATTTAGCTAGACTAATACTACTACTTACCTTTGTGTATCATAAAGACTAAAAGCAGGTAAATAGGAGGTTCAGGTTGATATAATACGTGACTCATTGTGCCAGCAATATGGCTCAGAGGAATTTCTAATATTTTTCCTATGACAGGAGAAATTTATGCCACAGAGAAATTAGCTGAACTAATTTTGAATAACCATACAGATATTAGTATTCAGTTTGGCAGTTGTAGGGCATTTTCAGATCTAAAGTTTGCTTACTGTGGTCCGAATCAGTTGATGACTTTTCTCCATGATTTGGTTTCGTTTTACACAGAGGGAAATCCAAGTGAACTTTGAGTGAACCAAAAGACACCACTACAAACCACGTGAGTATATTCAGTCCGCTTACTGGCCAGATGTGTCTGCTGCGGGAGCAACAAAAGTAAATACAGGAAGAAGGTGCTGTGTTCTGGACTATTTGGGAACATGGAGAATTTACGTTAACTGCATTGCTAGGTGCTGACCGGTACAGGCCTTTGCGCATCTATGGTACCTTACCACTTCCCAGAATACAAAGCATTGATATGGGAATTTATTTGCTCAAAATTGCAACGTAGACTTTGTAGTTGGTTTAGATCGAGGTCAGATCTTGTTCATACCATAAACGAAATACACTGGACAGCCAGACCAATACCACCTCCTTCAAATGGGTTTTTGTGCAGTTTTTTTGGTCCACATCCGAGAACCATTACTATGTTCACATCTGCACAAATGAACTGCACCAAGAAAGAAATGAGTTTGATTCAAATGGACTAAATGCTGCGGGTGTGAAAACACCATTACTGAATTTGGTGACAAGCTCCTCAGTTTTTAGTTCTGTTCTTTAGTTCTGTGTTCTTTTTCTTTGATCTTCACAAGCTCTATTACAACGACCAAATCACCAAAATAGCGATATTCTACGTTATTACAGCACCAGTGTTGCATATTTTGTTATATTATCAATATTTATTGTAACCCACCAGTTTCTCTGATAATGTCTGCAATTGAAGTAGGTGGCACTCAATGAATGCATTTGACAAAAGTATCAAATTCCGTGTCAAACACCCTTTCTTACATGACCACGCACAAACCCTGAAGCAGCTTAACAAAGAAAGTTGATAACCACCATTGTGATATTGCTAATGTGTATCATGTGTAACCTTTAAACCTAGATTGTACGGACACTGTGGCCCAGTTGCCATTCCTATTATACTTGTTTGATATCAGCTTGAAATTCTCCACCTGGGTAGCTTGGGTAGTTGGTAAATTGTAATGTGAATCATCCTTGAACGACTCAGCACAATCACAAAAAACTGGCAGTCGCCAATGCGTTAACGAGCTAACCGCGCTAACATGTTGACGCCGTGCAGCCCCACGCACGGGGTGATCCGCGGTCACTCGCTAATGGAGATTTGCCGCGTTAATGCAGTTATGGCGTTAACGTCATTTTAACGAGATTAACGCTGACAGCACTAATGTTTTGTGCTTAGCTAATCAGCTGCTAGCTGGCTCTGTAGTATAACGATAAAATGGTATTAAACTTTACATCTAGCTGTTAGAATTTGAATTTAGTATACTTCACATAAATGTAAAGTTATTTCTTTAAGTGACAATTCAGGAACTACATTTAAAAAGTTTTATTTTTCTGTTTTATTTTCTGCACAGTCTGCACTGAAATCTTCCAGGTATCAGCAGGCCTTGATCAAAAGTACGGCTGCACTGACTCACGGTTGTCTGACTCAGTCTCACTGAATCATTTGCCAGTTAAAATAATTGTAAAGAAATGTTTTGCCTGGCTAAAATATCTATTGTGGAAGAAAATGAAAACAGCAACAGAGTGAGGTCACAGTCAGCGCAGAAGTCTGCGAGACATTTAATAGAAGTAGACTATACATATCGCCCCACACGTATACACAGTGCAGTCGCCTTTGTATATTCATTCATCATAATCTAAACATGATGGTCACAGCGGTGGAAAGACAGTGTTGCGAGTCCAGCAGGGCTCTGGAACAGTGTAGCAGGGGCAGTCATGTTGAATTTACATTTCAAGCTGATGCTGTGATTCAGAGTGGCCTGGCTGAAGGAGTGTATAAGATTCATGAGCTCGTACCTGTGCCAGCATCAGATGTTTCACACGTCAGTCACGCCTCACACTATAAATACCCCCACTCCCTCACCACCACCAACACCACCCCGGATCCCCACATGACAAGCCATGGCAGCTGCCTGTGGGATGTTATAAATCGAGCACGTGACTTTGTAATCTTAGACGGATTAGCTGGAACACCACGTGTTGTATGTTTACACGTTTAATCATTCTAAGATGTTACGTAGCCGCTAAGAAAACAATGGCATGTCTGTTTTTGTGTTAGTTAAGCGTTAAAATGCATCGAAACCTACCATAATAGCAGCCATTCAAACACCCAGTTTATATTCAGTCACTCTTCGGTGAGGATACTGCAGACTACTTAAAGTGACTAATGAACTCATAAACCTTACAAGACAGCATAAAGACTTAAACAATGGGAGAGTAACAAGCATGAGAATAAACATATAACAATAAAACACATTAAGGGAGACAGATCACATTTTTTGGACTGCTTCCTGGAACGCAGATGACATCAAAATGTTAAAAAATTGATGCTCACACATGGGCTATTTGCCTCTTAGGCAGTGGAGCTTTCTAAAGGTTCATACAGCATTTGAAGGTGAGAAACTGTGTCAGCATATCCAAATCACAAGACTGGTGGAAGGAGACTGATAATTTAGTCTTGAACCAAAACTCAAGATTTTAATATTGAGGCAATGTATGGAAAACTGTGTTAAATTGTGCTAAAGAAAGAACTTGAGCAGCTGTAATTTTGAATGAAATGGAGACATCATACTTGTTTTTTAGACAATACTGCAAATAATTTGGATACAAGACACTAACCTACCTGTACCTGAGAGAAGGTTGGCTCATTAGCAAGAATACAGCAAGTTTTATTTAATAAAAGAAAAAACATGTAGAAGATGGAGAAAGTTACTTTTAGATTACAAAGATTTTAAGATATGCAGTGTTTTAATATTATTCTTTTATCCCAAGAGTTTTACACCTAGAGTTTGTTTACTGTGGTTTGAATCAGTTGGTGAGTTTCTACACTTGTAGTTTTTTTTCCTGTGGTTTGAATTTTCCTAACCCTAAGAAGGAAGGAAGGATAAAACACCCAGGAGGCTGTGTTGGAGGTGGCTGAGCTGAAGCTACGACCAGTGTTGGTCAAGTTACTTGAAAAAAGTAATCGGTAACTAATTACTGATTACTTCCCCAAAAAAGTAATCCCGTTACTTTACTGATTACTTATTTTCAAAAGTAATTAATTACTTAGTTACTTAGTTACTTTTTAAAAACACGATTTACAACCTGAAGAGGTGATAAAGCGATAGATCTTTCAGCCCAATTCTACTTTTTCTACATAATCCATCATACAAAATGTAATCAAATGGAAAAGTCTCTTTTTTTAACTTGTTTTATCAGTTTTAATCTTTTAACTTTATGCATCAAGCAAAAATTTAATTATATGCAACATTCTCTGACTTGAATAAATTAGTTTAACATTTAAACCTATTTTCTACACATTCCAGCACATAAAATAAATTTTTTTTTGTGTTTACACTCACTCTTTCAAATAGATGCAAGTAAAACACAGCAGAAAATAAATAAAGTCAAAGACTCAGCGGTCCTGTTGCTCTATTTTCACCTGTAAAGCAGGACTACGGTAGGCGGAGGTTTACCCTGGTGCAGGTGTGCCGTGGTCAGTTGAAGAATCCGCGAGTTTCTCTGTGAGTTTCCCATTACATCGTTGCGCACTCGGTGCTTGCTCGGATGTTTAGGGTTTTTTTTTCGCTTTAAAAAGAAGTTTGGAGTCTTCTCTCACCCCCGTTCTCTGCGACCTGCTGGAGCGGGGGGGCTAGGAGGAGGAGTTGGCCGTCCGACTGCGGTCTGGAGTGTGGGGTCTCCCTGCTGCTGCGGAGTCGGGGAGGTCTGCCTCCCCCCACCGCAGGGAAAAGGGTAACACCACCTGGGTCTGGGTGCAGTTCCCCCTCCAGGGGCAAGGGTACCTAGACCCGGTTTGTAGAGTACGCTTGGGGAGTGTGATCGTGTGTACAGCGTCTCTTTATGTCTGTCTCCACGTTGGTTGAGTGTGGAGTAAGTGCATATGAGAGCATGAGGGTGGGAATGGATGTTTGTATATGTGTGTGCCTGTATTTCTGTGTCTATATGTCAGGTTGGGTGTCAGGCGCCACCTCTCTGGGGACATCTCAGGCCCTCCAAGGTTTGGAGGCCTATCTCCCCCTACCACCACTTCCCCTGCCAGTGGCGGACTCCCTCAGGTGTCGGTGCGTTGGTGGTTCTTTGTGTCCGGGGATGGGCGTCCAGGTACACACCGGCTCACTCCTTGGCGGCCGCTTATCGGGGCCTGGAGCCTGGGGCTCGCTCGGGCCACTTCGGAGGTGGGGTGCCCCCGGCCTCTCGGCCTGGGGCTCGGTCACTCAGGCACGGCTGGCTGCCGGCGGAGCTCACGGGCGCGTCACTGCAACTCCCCCTGGCTTCTGCTCCGCGGCTGCTGAGTGAGCCCTCATCTGGGACTCTCCTCAGCTCTTTCTGGGACAGTGGCGCGGCTGCCCCTCTGTTGGTCTTCCTTGGTCTCTTGTGTTCTGGGGGCCTCTGGATGTCTGGAGTTTTGATCTCCTCCATACCTGCTTCATGCCCTGGAGGACGGGGCTGTGGCCCCCCCACACCCTCCAGCAGATCATTACATGAAGGAACCTTTTAAAAAAACAAGCGCGTCCATGCTCACAGGTGTACACACGGGTGATCACACCCACAAACTACACCCTTTTTGGCTCCTACCTCAAAGCACACTGTGTTCTGTTGATCTTATGTGCTGCACAATAATGTTTAATATTTAGTATTTACTGTCATATTCCCATATATCATTGTGATGTTGTTTATTCTATTACTCTTGTTCTCTTCTGCTTGTTTTCTTTTTTCTTTCTCAGCAGGTGATCCAGGTGATTGATATATGCATTTTTTATTTCTTTTTTTTTTTCTGCTCATTCTGTTGGTTTTTGTTTTTTGCCCTTCTCCCCCGTCCCTCTTCTCAACTGTTTCTCTTTCCCTCTTTCTTTCTCCCCTTCTTTCCCCCAGTCAAGTCTGTCCCGTATTCAGTAAGTGAAAATAAAATAAACAATAAAAGGTGAATCAAATGGACCATTACGGCAAGGCTGGGATGGTCAATTTGGTAAAGTAAATCCGTTGGGCAAATTTCTTTGCCTTTAGACAACAATTCTGATGGCAAAAGAGCCAACCGGGACAGGCAAAAAAAAAAAAAAAAAAAGAAAAAAAAAAAAGAAGTTTTCTTCCCACGCACAGCGGGCGCTAATGTTTTTGTCACTTTTTATGGAATCAAACCCAAAGTAAGGTCAGTACTTCCACGCTTTAAACGCTGTACACTCTCTCCCACAATCGATATGTGATCCATTGTTGATCTGCACACAGCTGTTGTCACTAACGGCGCACTCGCTTACGTCACTGTCATGAGACATTCTCACAAAAAATCACGGTTTTAGTAACGCAGTAACGCAGCGTTCCTACGGGAAAGTAACGGTAATCTAATTACCGTTTTTGCAATAGTAATCCCTTACTTTACTCGTTACTTGAAAAAAGTAATCAGATTACAGTAACACGTTACTTGTAACGCGTTACTGCCCATCTCTGGCTACGACAGCTCATGTTGAGTCGTTTGGACATGTGCAGAGTAGGGATAGTGGATATACTGGGCAAAAGGTTTTGAAGAAGGAGCTGCCAGGCAGGAGGAGAAGAGGAAGATCTCAAAGATGTGGCGAAGGAGTACATGCGAAGAGATGGTATAAAGGAGATGATAGCAACAAGGTCAGAAGGAGGCAGATGATCTGCTGTGGCGAGATGAAAGAAGCTATTCTGAGAGTACCGTATTTTACACATTATAAGACGCACTTAAAATGCTTGAATTTTCTCAAAAATCGACAGTGCGCCTTTTAATCCGGTGTGCCTTATGTATGAATTCTAGTTGTGCTTACTGACCTCGAGTACAAGGCGCTCAAAAATCTGTCAAAAGATGTTTTAGTACGACTTTGGTAAGCAATGAAGCCGCACCGCTTGATGGATTATCGGAGATGTTACGGCTACCGCAGTCAGGAACCTCGCGTAATCTGGGTCCAAAACTCCGTTCGTTTCAGGTCCCAAAGTCAAACGAACACTGCGGCATCACTGAGAGTTAGAAACTGTCTAAATTCTTTCATCTTTAATAAAATGATCAGCGTTGCTGCTTTGCCAGGTGTAACAATTAAGATTAAAATGAAAACAGAATTTATTAAATATAACGGAGTTAGAAGTTAGCAGGAAGTTAGCTCGCTAGTTTCCACCTAAACATAATATAGCATGTTCTGACTGAGAGATTTCTGAAAAAATTAAAACGTACAGCTCTGCTAGCACTTCACTTCACAACATAAATAATAATTAAAGACAGAAAACTAAGCAGCATTGACTTTTGTAGGGTTACTGAAGTTGGACTAGCTGGTTTAAAATGATTTGCTACGTGATTGCTAGGGAAACAGTTATGTTAGCATAACATAAACACAGTGAAGCTGGAGGATGAACGCTAACTTTTTTCCACTTGATAAAATTTAATGGGAGGGTTCCCAATGGTTAGGGACAAATGCAATCGCATGGGAGGATGCTGTAAACGGACCAAACTTCAGTCAGGAGAACAACTGAGATAATCCATCCACAATATGAGGTTAGTCATTAATATACTACAACAACACGGGAATAGAGCAGCTGTGAGAGAATTCAACATTAATGCATAAATGGTACAGAAGTGGAGGAAGCAAGAAGAATGAGTTGAGTAAAGTTTGACTCATTTGACTGTTAGGTATCGCTTAATGCGCCTTATAATCTGGTGCGCCTTATGTATGAAAACAGACCTGCTCATCGAAAGAAAATTCACATCCTGAGTTTACTATCATTACAATACTGGCATGTTTGCATAATTTCAAGTTAAATGTAACCAGTGTAGCAGTAATATGCATTTGCACAATGTTGCATCTTGGAAAATCCTAACATCACTCTGAAACCGCAAATCACATCACACTCACTTAGCTTTACAAAACCAGGAGAGACAGAGAGTTTGAAACAGATTCATTTGCACACATACACTAACACACACACACATACAGAGGCGAGAAAAACAAGTAGCAAGTCTGTCAAGGACAAGCCCCCAGAGAGGTCTCCGTTCCTGCCAGTTCGGTACCTGATCTGCGAGCCCTGACAACCACACACACACACACAGACATGCACATGCTTTCTAGGCAAAATTTGTAGCATCTACAGCGAGTTATTCCGACACAGCACTGTGTGCATGTGCAAGAGAGAAAGCGGAAGAGCATAAATGTGTGTGTAAATAAGCATGTGCCTTTTAACCCAGCATTGTCTTGCATCGCTGCCATCTCCCTCTTATCAAAAAGGGGCATAATTTCCAGGGGGGCTATGACCCCCCCCAAATAATCAGACCCAACCAATATAACCCCCCCAATAAAATTATGAATGATCTTGCATTAATAGGCTGTTGATTTTCTTTACTCATTTCTGGTATTACCAGAAAAATAGTTGCATGTTTAATAATCTGGGAATTTACCCAGATTTAGTTATTTATTTAGACAGAGATCTTGACCCCCCAAAGTTACACCGATGCTATCAAAACAATAAAACGATCTTTGTGTGACACATTCACGTGTCTGCAGGGCTCGTGCAGTGCTCCCTCCCATCCTCTTTCTCTTTCACACATCCATAAACACACACACAACTATCCCTCAAGGGTTGGGCAACTCAATGACTCCAGTAAACAATCCTTTCAACCGTCCCCGTTAACAGTAAACACACACAGAGCAGCCAAGAAGAACAGAGCAAAACACACCAGTGTAACAAACTAATAATAATATTGACGTAATAACTAATAGTGTTCAGATTTAGGCAGATTAGGCATGCAAGCACTTTTTTTATAGCTTGCATTATGTAAACACTACCCACAGATCTACTGCGCACACACACATTTTATTGACAGTGCTAATTGCTCTTGTTCATACTGTTGAGTGATACAGACCATGGTTTACATATAAATGAATCCTCAGTGATGGACTCAAGGAAGCAGTGATCCAGCCTTCTGCCCACGCTCGAAGCACTTAAAGCTGGTGGTCACTGCACGCCACTCTCTGACTCACTCACTCTCCATATCTTCTGTCAACTCCCGGAATTAATGGTGACTGTTAAACGGGAGCAATCAATTTTTTAATTTTAATGGTTTCTGCTCTGTCCCCATGCCATTCTGCTCTCCTTTTAAATCCCAAGTGACCTGTACTTAAAGCCCCGCCTCCTTGGATAATTTTGCGATCCTTTTTAGACTTACTGTTCTCCCTTTGACACAAGGACATTTTGAAAAACGAGGCCTTTATTTTGACAAAAGCATCTTCTCATTTTATGAATCATTTTGTAAGCAAAAATGTGATCGTCCGATGCAGTTTTCATCAGCTATCATCTATAAGCTGAAAGTACACTCATCTTCAGCTGGCAGTTTAATGTACCCTGCTCTCACTTTTAAACACAATTTTTGAAAACAAGGTCTTAATCATAGACTGTATATAAAGGATGCACACAGCTTCTGTGCTGCTGGACTTAGCATTTTTTCACCTCAACTTTTGCCAAGCGTTTTTGGAACCAGACCTCACCATACTTACAATAGAAGGTGGAGTGCTATGTTATTAGCTCATGCTAGCAAACTTGATTAGCAAGCTGTGTACAGAGAGATATACCGCTAATCAGTAAAATCATGAAAAAATTGCCTCAGTGGCATGTGAATGCCTACAGCTTATCTTCTCTCTTCTGCCTTTGGTGTACTACATCCAATCTCTAGCCAGATAAATAAAACCTGACTAGGCGGAAAGGCGAAGGGCACATAGTGACATCCACAAACCAACATTTGCTTCTATATATTTTTTATAGATCTTTATTAAAGTTTAAGCAGATACATTCATTTTATTAAACATTAATAATATGTAATGTGTAAAAAAAACCCAACTGCATATAATCTGGTGCATTTGATCTATTTGTATACTTGTTTGCATTTCCTATCAATACCAGTCCAGCACTGTCACCTCACAGTAAGAAGCTCCTGATTTTGGATCCTTTTTGTGTGGAGTCGGTATGCTTCTTCCTGTGGCTGTGTAGGTTCTTTCCTGGTACTATCTAGAGATGGCACGATACCACTTTTTTATGTCCGATACCGATATCATAAATTTGGATATCTGCCGATACCGATATGAATCCGATATAGTGTTTTTTAATCAACAAAACTGTTTTTTTTAAATATCTTGCTGCATTTTGTATAAGTTCATACTCAAGTTTAAAACAACAACTACACTAAAGCTATTCTGTTATACCTCTATGCAAAAAAAAAATATTTCATAGTTCAGCAATACTGATCAATCTAATAAACTTAAACCTACACCATCCTCCCTATTCTGGTATTTTAAAGAGTACTTAGCGTAAATATTAAGCAACCTAACTAATAGGGTTCCAACTCCCAGCAACAACAAAAATAAAAAAAATAAAAAATAGGGAACCACCCCTCACACTCCACCTCATGATGCTTAATCAACGTAATCAACCTTAATTTGATGCAGTGTGAAAAAAAAATGCACAGAAATCAATTATTTTTCAAGAAATATTAAATAGATTCAACATCTTTCTTCAACAAAATTGCAGACTGCACAGATGGTACCTTCCCAAAGGAAAAAGTACTATAGCTTACTAGGGTATATATATTAGACTTAATAGTCACTATATACAGTAATTGACTTCTATTCATTTTACATCAAATTAAAACTTTGGGTGTAAGATTCGGATAATTATTTATTAAAAGCTAGACATTTTAAATGAGAATAAGAAAGAAAAGTATGTCTTTGTGCCCCCTTTTCCCTGTTAATGCCCTATCGGCCCCCCTGGCTAAACTTTGCTAGATCCGCCCCTGCACAGTTACCAGCGTCAGCTACGTAGAAAAAGATCCTCGAGTAGAAAGTAATAATAAATAAATTCTAACAACAGCTGATCAAGCTTAAACGTGCTGCTGTTGTTCAGCCGCTGGTTTCCTCTTTCTGGTGCAAAGTGGGCCAAAAACTTTGGCAAAGACTTTGGTTTTGCACAACACTGGTCACTATATTCTTCATTTCCGGTTAATACTTGTACAGCTGCTGTTATTGTGTATATATTTATTTATATTTAGATTTCTTCATACATTCTTATATAGTTCTATATTGTGTATTTTGTTGTACAGTTATTTTATTTTCAACTTTAATTTATATATTTATCTTTATCTTATTCTTCCCAGTTAAATTTACCCTTCATTCTAATTTGTGTTGTACAGTTATTTCATTTTTAACCTTAATTTATATTTTATTCCTTCCTAGTTAAATTTACCGTTTTTAATTTTTCATATTTATTTCCTTTCTTATTCATAGCCTTTTCCTTTTTTGTTTTCTTTAGGTCACGAGCAGTTGTCCAAGCATTTCACTACATATCGTACTGTGTATGACTGTGTACGTGACAAATAAAATTTGAATTTGAATTTGAAACAAACCAGAGAGACGGACTCGCGACAGAAAAGCCGATCAGCTGATCATTAAGCAGTTTCATGATTGAAGTAGCAGCCAGAAGAGGCAGTCGCTCCATATATCGTTTGGTAAGCTTAACGCAGGAATGCTTTACAAACATTCAGAGATGGACTTACACACTTGCTTTACTTCTCTCGGGGATAACTTTGTCGGAGATGAAATGCCGGGTTGCTAGCGAAGCTCCACATGCTATCCAGACCACCGACAGGTCCCGCATGCCACAGCCGCTCTATCACGTGATGCATACTGCTCCGACGTGCTAACGTTCTGAGGTGAGTTACGGCGTGTTGCAAGTTTTGTGAGGTGCTTTCGTGATATTTAATGGATCGGATTACATTTTTTATTTTTCTCCGATATCCGATCCAGTAATTTAGGTCAGTATCGGACCGATACCGATACGTAATATCGGATCGGTCCATCTCTAGTACTATCGCTTCTTAACTGGTTAACTGGTGGTATTAAATCAGGCGTAGGTGTGAATGTGAGCATGAACCATTGTCTTTTTGTATAAGCCCTTTCCAGAGATCTCTCCAGGGTGGACCCTGTCTCTTAGCCTATCACAGTGGGGACAGGGGTTCATCTACCCACAAAGCCATATGAGGGTTAAACATCTACAAAGAGGCAAACATTTTATCCTAACGTTAACAATTACACAAGATAACTTATATATTTGACAGTGCTATCTCAGCAATGCTGTATAATGTTACATTAACAACGTTTCTAAATACAAGAGGATGACACAGCTGCTAATGTTCGCCTGGCACGGAATGCTACAAATGTATCCAGAACTGGATTCTAAACACAGGGTTAATATGTAACAGATTATTAGTCTAAATTAGTTTTTTTTTTTTAAGATTTCAGTAAAAATCTATACAATTCCTGTGTTTAATTTTCATCACACATCCCAAAAAACATGGCATTACAGCATAATGTCCAGATATGAGAAATGAGCCCATTTGCCACCAACGACATCAATGATCAACATTTAGCTGTCTTTGTCTCTTACGTTCCAGCATGTAATGCACTTGACTGTACACAAGCGTCTTTGTACACAGTTCCCAAGGGACAAGTGGAGCTCTGATAAATATTTTACACTGAGACAGTCCCCTTCCAAATGTAATGGGCGGCCATCCTTGTCACACCGGGGGGGATGGACTAGCTTGATGAGGCTGTAGCCTGCTGAGACCAGCAGGGAGCTGGGTCAATTTCTCTCTAATGGCTTCTCATCCAGTGGCTCTAATGATAAAAGATGATGCCCGGAGACAGCGAGATGATAAACTTCAGGAAGAAAATGGGAGATAAAAGAGAGTGGTAGTTTTTTTTTTAAAGGAAAAAATCTGATTTTGTCATTTATTTATTGATAGTGCTTGCTTTAAAAATATATATATATCAAATTTACTCTGACACGTGTCGGGCCTCAATCAACAGGCAAAAAGTAACATTAAAAGCACATTTGAAATCCACTTTATGACTTCCTGCTTCCACTTGAGCTCTGCGTACACGCCAGCGGGCACGCCGCGCTCCTAGTTTCAGCCACATGTCTTAATATTCCCCTGTCTTTCCCCGTTTCTGGTCTTCTGTCATAACAAATCAGAAACAAAGCAGTTCTGTTAAAGCCAAATTGCCACAAAGTGAGCATCGCATGTTATCGCGTCAAGCCAGGCAGAAGCACTTGAATGATTTCAGTGCAGGTAGAAGTGAGCTGTTCTGGAGACTCACATGGTATAAGAAAACCATTATTGGGATTGCACTAAAAAAAGGATTAAATTGTGTGTGCATGAATTACCCTGGCGTACATGTATACATTTTGTATTTAATAGTATTTAATGCATTCTTACCAGTTATCCCACATATGTAGTGTGTGTTTAAGAAGTGTGTACGTGTGTGTGTAAGTGATTTGAAAACGATGTACGGGCAAAGTGACAAATGGCACTCTTAGGAAGGCAGTTAAATGATTGGATCTATCCTTTGCATCCTTGACTGGTTGGCTATGTGTCAGTTAATATTGAGCTTTTTGTTTTTGGGACAGTGAATGTTGTAAAAGCTGCTGCAGAGATCCAACTAGCAATATGTCTCCTTAAGTGTTTTTTGCTGCTGCCCATCTGTCCCATACATGCACACAAAACCCATTCTAAATGATGGAAAGTATAAAATCTCTGGTATTGCTGCAGGGCAAACACGCTTTGCAAAAACCTTGCACGGAGGCTGCGGCAGCATCAAAAATGTTAGAAAAATTATGCAAAGCTGCAAGAGAAACAAAGGTCAAAAGAATGAAAAAGTCAATCCTTGCCTCTATTCAAATGCCCTCGAGCAACACAATTTCCTTTCATGTCTGCAACCCGTTCTCTCTCCGGGGCATCAAACAACCCAAGCTCTTACTGTAAATATGAATTTGCTCTTAGTCATCTCAGGCTGTTAAATAAGGCTTTTTTAGGTCTTAGCCATAACATAGTAAATTACCATTATCATGTTGCAAAACATTATCATTACTGCCACAGCTACGGTATGCATGCACTTTGGTAATTATGCCATCAACGTAATGTTCACTGTCTCACCAGATATACGATTAAAAATGTTTGAGTCAGCCGACTAAAAGAAAATAAAAGAGACAAATGATTCTGCTCACTCGAGCCGCAGGATTGATTGTATCTTCATACTTGTCCTTTTTTTTCGCTTCCATAAACTGGTTGAGCTGCCGGCGCTTTTCAGCTGTTGGTAAATTTACCGTGAAAGGAAAGCAGTCATAAAGGGAAGAAAGCGAGAGGGAAAACGTTCATTCATTTTGCTGGTGGAGGAGAGACAGAGTTTACTGTATGCTAATGGCTAATGACACTCTGTGTTTGGGATAAGAGCAGCTTGTTGTCGCAGGAATAACTGAGTCATTAGGGCATCTTGCACTGGTGCAAACTACACCCACCACCCACCCTTGCAGACTTTTTTCGAAGGCTTGAAAACAAACACAGAGCCAGCCACAAGCTTATTGACTGGAAATGTTTCCATTTAAGCCTCGAAGATAAAAACAAGTTGGGAAAACTTGGTTGTAAATGCAGTGACAGCAAGTGGTATCACAGAGCAGTTATCTGGAACATCGGAAGAGAAAATGCAAAAATATTCAAATTCTGTATAATACCTGCGATAATGCATACAATATGTACATTTTCTGAAAGGATAGTTATTCAAATGCTAAGCTGGATACTTTAAAAATGACTTTTGTACGGTGACTGCTACTCTTTACTCTGAATTGTTTCAAAATATTACTACTTAGGGTGGCACGGTGGTGTAGTGGTTAGCCTCAAAGCAAGAAGATAAGTTTCTATATGGAGTTGCATGTTATTCCTGTTCTGGCTCCTTTAGCTTCCTCCCACACTGTAAACACATGTGTGTGGCTAGGTTAATTGGTTAGGTTAATTGGTGTGAATGTGAGCATGAATAATAGTCTGTCTCCTTGTGTTAGCCCTGCAACAGACTGATGAACAGTCTATGGTGTACCCTGCCTCTTGCCCTAAGACAGCTGGGATAGGCTCCAGCAAACCTGAATTGGATAAGTGGAAGAAAATTGACGGATTTAAATTAATACTGGTCACTAATGTTACACAATATATTATAGTTCAGTCAAACTAGGAAAAGTAGCATTGAATTTTTTTCACATTCAGGCACCAATTGCAAGTAGTTTTCTGGTCAACTGGTCAGCTGGAGGTTGAGCGTGCAACACTACCAGCATGCGTGAATAACCACGCTCAGTCGCAAGGAAATTGCACAGGTCACCAGGTGGGAAGCAACCTGTCTCCAAAAAAGTCTCACTGAATACAGTCACTATCTTGACGTCCACTTATATCCCGTGTTGAAGGTTTCTTCCTGTTAAAAGCGGGTTTATCGGGGTGCTTGTTTAGCTCACTGGGATGAACAGGGCCGCTGAGAGTGGCCCAGGTTTGAAACCAACCTGTGGCCCTTTGTCGCATCTCTTCCCCTCAATCTCCTTCTGCTTTCCTATCACTCTTCACTGTAGCTACCTAATAAAGCCAGAAAAAGAAAAAAAGGCCATGTAATTTATGAATGCAGGCAGATTGCCAACATTTTGATGTTAAGGTGAGTTAGTCTGGACCAATGAACACAGCCAATCTGCAAACTGGTCTATGTCATTTTGCAGTTAAAGTATGTAGTTAAATTGCTGTCCTGCAGCAACTATTTATGGAGAAATTCCTGTTTCATAAGGTTTTGTCTAGACTGTGAATGTGAATAGTTCATGTGAATTTCCTTGGACGTGGACAGATCTGCAACAGATGGCAAGTAGATGGTAGATTGCATGTAAATGCCAACCTGACCACCTTCAATCGCAAATGTATTGGAGACTGGTTTTGCATTCTACTTCCAACTTGATGCGGCAAAGTTCAAACTTTGAACATTGCAAGTGACTGCAGGCGGTTGGAGACCTGGTTCCTATCTTTGAAGCAACCATTTGAAAGACAAAAGTTTCACAAGTTTCACAAGTTCATTGCACACAGAAATCATTTTTCCCCTAGTGTGACTGTAGCATTATCTTCTTAATTCAAGTCAAGTCAAGTCAATTCATCCGTCCGTTTTTTTCCGCTTATCCTTGTCAGGGTCGAGGGGGGGCTACCATAGGGTGAGAGGTAGGGTACACCCTGGACAGGTCACCAGTCTGTCGCAGAGCTAACACACAGAGACAGGCTATTCACACTCACATTCACACCAACATTCATACCTATGGGCAAGTTAGAATTACCAAACAACCGAACCCCATGAACTGATTCAGTTCAGTTCAATCTCTATAGCGTCAAATCACAACAGTTGTCTCAAGGAGATTTTAATAATAATCATCAAACAGTCTGCCTATAAGCAAGCACCTGGTGACAGTAGGAAGAAAAAACTTTAACAGGAAGAAGCCTCCACAGAACCAGATCTGGGCAGGGGCAGCTATCTGTCATGAAAGGTTAGGAGTGGAGCGAGGGCAACAGCACACAAGACAGACTGTGGAAGCGAGCCAGAGATTAATAATGAATTATTAATAACATTCTGCTCCTGCAATTTGGTACAAAAAAACAGTTTTGTAATAAAATAAATGGGGGATTCTGCAGCCCCAAACATTTCTCCAAACTGCCCGATGATTGAAAGTGAAAGTCCTGTGACACACAGTTGTGAGAACGTGTCGAATGGAGGCAGTCTCTTGTTGTGCGCTACACGTGAGAAAGGGCAGTCTCGGAAAATACCCTGATATGAATCTTCCACCATTTCCTGGAGTTCATGTGCATGAATGCTTTCTGTAACACTGCAACCAGATTCAAACTACGAAACCTAAAAAAGCAGAATGCCAAATCTTTCTAAAGGCATTTCATGGAGTTGCTCTGGAGCCCTCAGCATTGTGCTTGTGATAAGTTGGAGTCATAAAAGGGGTCATTCACGTGATACATCACTGACCTCTTTGTGCATTCAATTTAGTCTTTTTTTCCCTTTTTTATGTGTAACTTTGTAACCTCAAACAACATCTCAGCTGAGTATCAGCATATAATCAGCTTTACTGTTCCCCAGAGAAGAGTAAATCCCTATTTAAGGTAGTCTTAAAGTCATAGTGACGTATTGGACCAGTTGACCCTGAACTCGGTGTTACATAAGTTAATGACCCTTTCTTGTTTTTGACTTCCATTTGAAAGGGTAAATAACAACTACCACAACATTCATTGCATAATTTCAAACACCTAGAGCAAAGCCACTGGTAAATCTGATTATGCACAAATGAGAATCATTCGATGCTTATCTTAAGTGTCTCTTGAGTAAAGCACTATAAAGCTACAGGTATCAGTGGAGCCGGATTGTGTTTCCAAAGACATGTCACTCATTTCAAGGGTAATCTTTATCCTTGGCACACAAAGACTGATAAGAGCCGCTTGTCCTCTACTGCTCCTCCAAAAAAAAAAAAAGCATATGTTTATAAACAGTTAAGCTGCAGATTCTAACTTTTACTCATTTTATAGGGTTGCTACACAGCAAAATTAAAACATTCTTCAGTCAGTCGGCCAGTCTCACTGTCTGTGTTTTGACAACTGGACAGTGAGACCTTTAGAAAGGTCAGTGGTTGAAGTGAGGTGGCTAAAGATAAAACACACACACACACACACACACACACACACACACACCGGAGAGCTTAAGGGAGCAGCAGAAATGCTGAGTCACAGAGCAAAGGTACGAAAATGTGGTTGGTGTTATGGTCACATGCTTCACACACACATTTTATTTTCCCCTTTTCCTGTCTGTTATCCAGACACACACACACACACACACACACACACACACACACACACACACACACACACACACACACACACACACACAGTGTTAGGGATAACTGTTCTCTGTTCTCACTGATATGGATTAAGCTGCTGTGTTATTGTAGCGCCAAACCTGAAGTGACCTCTCAACAGTGTCTCTTAAGATGGTACAACATGTACACCTCCAAATACTATCAGACACACACCACTAATCGCTTCTTGGCTTACACACAGTGGCCTTAAAGTTACAGAAGCTTGTGACTGGGAGGCCAAAGTAGCAGCTGTTCATGATCATGGTGAGCTGGGTTTCCAGATCCGTTTTCGCTTCCAGGGATACCTAAAGGTTGAAATAAAGATTCCTCCTGGTCTCGTGATAGCGGGTGATTGCATGTGGGGGGAGGAGCCCGTCCTCATTCCCAGGGCGTCAAATTCTGGCCAACTGGCATCTGAGAGATTTAGAGACTGTGTCCTTTGAGCTTGAGCCTCATCCTAATGGCATCAGAGATAAATGACTCCATTATTTTTCTCAAGTGATTTTGGTTGATGACATTGACTTACTCCCAAAGAAAGCTTTGCCTGGTTTTTGTTGGAGTGTTTAGTCTCTTCCATTTTCATAAACACATATGCATCTTAGAGTTGCTGGGCGGGCTTGAGCCAGTCCGAGGGGCGAAAGGCTACAAGGCAGGTTATAGCTTGGACAGGCTGGCAGTACGGGAGGCCTTTAGTCCTCAGGGAGCAAAAGACCTATCCTTATTTTGAGCACTGGCACAGGGTCCACCTCTGCTTTATTGCAAGGTAAGCAACAGAAGCAATTTATTTAGCATAGCATTAGTTATACAGAGATAAGGAAAAGTAGAACCCCCTTTTTAAAAAAAAAATCAACAGAAAACAAGGAAACTGTGCATTTCCACCTTAAACAAACTGCAAATTCCACCTTAAAATTGCAGAAGATTAACATTACTCTCAAAATCATCAAGAATGGAGCTAGAGCCAGGATTCACCAAGCATAACATAAACACTGCAACAGGTCTACTTTACGTATGTTAAACTGAATGTGATTACAACTCTACTCCACTCTTCCCATCTTCAAATAAAGGAATTTCATGCAGTGCATTATGGGATGTGGCTTTGTTACTCACCTGTGTCGACTTCAAATAGGTAGGATATTTACATTCTTAAGGTGCTTAGGCGTGTATCGTCTTATCTGGGTTGAGTTGCTTTGCTTAACAGTGGCTAATCCCATTCTCTGTGTTAGCCATGTTCACGTGCACACGGGAGCGTGCATGTGTGTCTCTGGGTATGTGTTTGTGAGCTCGTGTGTGGTAAGCTCACTCATATGACACAGTTGTGCTAATGCATGCCCATGTGCGCTCACATTCCTGTCATAGTTAGCATTTAACCAGATGATTATCAAAGAATGCTTGGTTTTTTTGTTGTTGTCAGGAAAAGCATGTGACCTGGAAGTAAGTGTGTGTGTGTGTTTGTCTATTTGTGCTTCAAGGACAATTAAGCTCAAATGGCTGCATGGCACAGATGTAAATGAATGGCATTCATTCATGGTGTTTTAAAACAGAAGTCCTTGCATCCAGTATCCTGTATTTACAGACTACAGGCAGTGCTAGAGGGAGCACTCACAGCATTAGGTTTTGTATAACATCACGAGGCCTGCAAACCACTTCCCAAAGTTTTATTTAGAATATAAAACTGCTGTGCACTATATAAACTGTAATAAAAAGCTATTCCACTTGATTGGTGTGTGTTCTGTGACCGGTTGTGAATTGGTTGCTGGAAGTTGTTGGTAGTTGCTAGGTGACACTGGTTGCAAAGATATATATGGCACTTCACCAAAAAGTTTGGATGCTAGAAGGTTGCCACTGTCACCCCCAGCTTGCATCAAAGATGCTGACTTGTCTGGAAACCCTCACCAACTATTGAATGAGTGCAAATGAGGAGAAGGAGGAATGAGGAAAAACTGGAAACAGATAGCATTTGCCTTCCAAGTAAAAGTTTTGACCGTTTTGAAATGCATTTATTGCAGAGGCAAGTTTTACTTTGAAGGCGTGCATTCTCAAGTTTCACCACCTCTCAATGAGTAGGTAGTGAGATTTTGCAAAAAAAAATGCAAACTACAGGCGACATCAGCAACATGCGAGGAACTAAAGCAATCACAAGGGGGTTTTTGACTGATTTATTCTAGTTACCTCCAGTAACCACACTTTTGGTTGCAAGAGGGCCACCAACTGGTCTCCAAGCCTGTGTGACTGAGGCCTAATTTTCCTATCTATTCACTATTTTTGAATCTTCTTGAATACTCTTTTTATATCTTTCAGAAATAAAGACACTTTCAGAACTAGGGCTGTTTGATATAACGATATATATCGGATGTTGATATGAAAATGTCTATTGTTTCATATTACACTATCATTTGTTTCGTGGTGTCGCAAAATAAAATGTTTTCCGTTTTTCAACGTTTTGATGGTCACTGTAGTATTAATTTCTGAAAGTTCTCTCTTCCCCTTTTTTTAAAATAACCACACTACGGACGGACAAGCGACTGTTTTTATGCGTTGTCATTAGCAACAATGAAGGTATAACCATCACATGGCTCCACCGTCCGCTTGTTTATTTTCCACATAAACCTTTAACAATAAAGCTGAAGATCCTGTTGAGATTTTTCAAAATAAACTGAATCACGTGAAAGAGTACGCAGAGTGTTTACGGATGAGAAGCAAAAAAGAGCCGTCAGGTGCAAAAAAATAAACCTTAAATTTCCCTCCAGCACGCCATGTAATAAATACTCACAAAGAAAATGTCTAAAAATGTATAATTTAATGCATCGGTCAAACACTTGATTCCAGGTACATGACCAGCTAAAGAAAAAAAAAACTTCACACAAATCGAGTTGCCGAGATTCAGAGAATTTACAGAAAATTTAACATTTTTGTGATATATATCTTTGCCGCGACGATAAATGTCTTATATCTGGATATGAGATTTTGGTCATATCGCACAGCCCTATTCAGAACTATACTAACATTGTTTTTTCTGAACCACCACTGATCCTCCTTTTAACCTCAAGTGCCATTTCATGGCACAAACAAACAACGTGAACTGTAAAATATTTGCGCTATTTGTGAAGGCCAGCAAAAAAATTGTTACATTTGCCCACCTAATTATTAGAAGGCAATCAAGATCCAAAAAGCAATTTAACCTTTGAGTTTGAAGAATCATGTGGCTACTGAGGTTTGCTGAATTTGGCTGGCAAACACTGTAGAACTGAACTTTTCTAGACTGCAAATAAAGTCTAGAAACATTTAATGGTCTTTAACCCGACAACTCCCTTGCACAAAGTCCATGTGATAGCCAGTTACACTGAGTAGGTGGTTAGTGAGTGGGTGTCTCACGTGTTTCCTCAGGAAACACCCCCATCTAAAAGAATGTGTATTTCCAGAAATGGGAATGCATCTGAAGCAGACTTTGTTATAGTGGTGCATAGAATTAATATTATATGCCATCAGGGCCCCTATTGAGAACTGTTCACTCACTCAGTCACCATGTCTTCAATTTGACCCATCCAGAAATATGACCGTTGTCCTCGCAAGCATTTATTGCATGGACATTTTTCATTCTCTAAAGGTATATAAATGGCTTCGCAGCAGAAACTCGACATCACTATAAACAAATGCTTTACTGGCTTGACACAGTAGTAATTCCATGAAGGGTATGGCAAGCCCGTGTGCAAGAGTGCTTTGCATTTGTCTCTGTCCTTTGCTTTGATATTCACGTGCCTCGTCCAGCATGACCTGCATTTATTAGCCTGATGAGTGTGCGTGTGTGTGTGTGTTTGGTTTCTGGCTTGGGGGTGGTGTTGAATAATCCTCGTGACGCACAGCATCATAAGACAAAAGTGCAATGGCAGGAATGGTTTAGGTGACAGAGGAGAGGGTGTGTGTGGGTGTGTGTTTATGGGGAAGGGGATCTGACAGGAGGAGAAGCGAGACCACAGGTGGTCAAGTGGAGGAGATGAAGCATAGAAAAGGGGGTTTGGGGGGTGGGGATTCTTTTTGGAATAAAAATGGAGGAGGGAATGGTAGGGAGTCCAGTGAAATTTTATTCACTTTCAGAAAAATAACACTTCAATTTCAGTTTTAACAAACCGACCCATTATCCATGATGTATGTGGCTGCTTCTCTTGAAAAGCAGCTTGGTCTCATGAAAGTAGGGTACATATGAGTTTAGAATGAAGGCTGCAAAGTAATGTGGCAGGCGAAATGAAGGAGAGGGAAACAAAACAAAAAAAAAAACATAAAAACAAATATCCCTCTGAAATATTTCACTATGATGTCACACTGTAAGAATCTGGGGTTTGCCTGTCTTAAATTTGGTCAGGATCCATGATGTTAGAGGGAGTGTGTGCAGGGTTTCTACTTTCAGAGCCGTCACCTTATACTGTATGTGTTGTTAGCAGGATGATTTATGTGCAGTGGAGACTCACCAAGCTGGGCTTTGATGTCTGACACAGCTGCCTGACTCTGTCAGTATATGTCTCTGTTTTTGTATCCTTTATGATTCTGTCAATGCCTCACTGACTTCTAACTAGGCATCATATCTGAGGGGGGGTTGATAAAAAAAGGACATTTTAATATAACATGTGTGTAGTGATTACGGCTTTGAGTGCAAAGTAAGGTAAAGTAGTTAACAAGCTAGCAGATTCAGTAAATCTAAACAGATAAAAATGATAAAATAGTTAAAAGCAGCGGATAGGGAATTGAAATAATTAGCATTACGCAGGCGATAAAGTGGGCAGGAAGGATCCAAAGCGACGTTCTGGAACCTTCAGGTAATGAGCAATTAAATCTGATAGGCAGGTTAATGCATGATACTGTTGAGTGAATTAATTTTTCTTGTGCTGCACTCTGGTGTTGCTTACACCTGACTCCATGTAGAGACTTGCTCACTAATAAGACAATAATCACATCCCACAGGTCAGTTGATCAGGAGCTGCACACAAAGAAAAATCTATTTATTGTAATTTATCTTTAAGTGGTTCTTTTAGTGTGTCATGTTGAACCCAAAAGGAACCCACCAATAATTTTGCAGAGTCACTTTCAGTTTGATGTTTCGCGCTCCAGTCTGGCGATTTGAGGCTGGAGCAAGTCATGTTTAAATTTCCAATAGCAGAAATAAACATGTTTTACAGCCTGGTACAAAAATGCTTTTTTGTCTTTAGAGCAAGCGTGTCGCATTCCTGAAATTACAGATAAGATTCTCGCTGGGAGCAGTGTTGGTCAATTTACTTGAAAAAAGTAATTAGTAACCAATTACTTCTCCAAAAAAGTAATCCTGTTACGTTACTAATTACTTACTTTCAAAAGTAATTAGTTACTCAGTTACTTTTTAAAAACATGACACACAACCTGAATACGTAAAAAAAGCAATAGACCTTTCAGCCCAATTCTATTTTTTATGCATAATCCATCATATAAAATTGAATCAAATGGAAAGCCTCTTTTTAAAAATTGTTTTATTATTTTTAATCTTTTAATTTTATGCACATTGCATCAAACAAAAATGTAATTATATGCAAGTCTTTGACTTGAAGAAATTCTTTAACATTTAAACCTTTTTTTTCCTGCATATTCCAGCATATAAAATAAAAATAATGTTTGTGTTTACACTCACTCTTTCAAATAGATGCAAGTAGAACACAGCAAAAATAAATCAAAGATTCAGCGGCACTAAGTCCTGTCGCTCTTATTGACACCTGTTTAGCAGGAGTGGGGCGGGTGGAGGTTCTCCCAGTGCTGCAGTGGCCATGTCAGTGGGAGGATCCAGAGTTTCTCTGTGATTTTCACATTCCCGTGGCAGTGTGCTCGGTGCTTGCTGAGATATGAAGTTTAATTTTTCGCTTTTGATAGACGTTTTCTTCCCACGCAGAGCGTACAGCAGACGCTAATGTTTTTGTCACTTTTTACGAACTAAAACTTAAAGTAATGTAAGTACATCCACCCTCTAAACGCTGCATGGCCGTACTCTCTCCCGCACTCCATATTATCCACTGTTGATCCACAAACGTCTGTTGCTGCCACGGACATAGCACGCTTGTATGTCATTGTCGTGAGAAACTCTCACAAACAAAATCATGATGGTTTAATAATGCAGCATGCTTACGGGACAGTAACAGTAATCTAATTACGTCTTTTGCAATAGTAATCCCTTACGTTTATCGTTACTTGAAAAAAGTAATTGGATTACAGTAACGCGTTACTGCCCATCTCTGATTGGGAGTGACCAGGAGGGACAGGATTAGAAATGAGTACACTGTCAGAAGGACAGGTTCAGGCAGACAAAGTCAGAGAGGCAAGGCTGAGATGTTTTGGACACGTGCAGAGGACAGATAGAGGATATGTTAGACAAAGGTTGTTGAAGATGGAGGCAGGAAGGAGGAAAAGCGGCACCCAGGTCATGCAGAGGGTAATGAATAGGATGAGATGGAGGCAGATGATCCACAGTGGCAATCCCAAAAGGGAACAGTCGAAAGAAGAAGATACATAAGGTATGATTTTATATAACTCACTCCCATCACCTCGAGTGTTTGCCAAATTTAATTTCCAGTTAATATCACAGCAACGTAAGGATGCACCATCTTCAGCTTCTGACCTCTAACCTCAAAAAGTGGTCACATCTGGAAAAGAAGCAAATGTGACTCTACAGAACAGTAACCCACAAACCAAAGGGAGTCATCGCAGTGACACACACTACATTAGTGGTAGTCTGCGATGAGTCCATCGCGGCTCCTCTGCACTCATTCACCCAAACAGAGGTTACCAAGACAATCTGGGGTACTTTGAGTTTATCAATCAAAATGGAAGATTACGCACCTCCTGGCCTTCTAGTGAGAGGGCCTGTACTAGCTACATCCACTGGAGGGATTATAATTGATAACAGTCATATAATGGGTAGTTAAGGGGCTGGCAGAGTCCAAAAATGGAGGTAAAAAAAAAAATATTGGAAACATTACTCACAATAAATGCTCATACGCATTCATGGGATAAAAAGATTGGGAAGCACTGCCTGTTCACCATCTTCCTTTGAGTACCATTAGGGGTAGATGGAGATCCGGGTGAAGAAAGAGAGGAGCGATTGTAAGAGACAGTGATAAGAAAGGGAAGAGAGTGCAACTAAATTTAAAAAATGCAGGGAAGTGAACAGATTGGAGTGTCTCTATGTAATTTTCTCTCTTCCTGTGGCATGTGGGTGACCATGTGAAGCAGTTTGTACTTTATCCATTAATATATTCACTGCGTAAAATGTCGAATAGTGTGTGCCGCGGCGCTCGCAGCGCTACTGATTCTTAGCCTCGCAGGGGAGGGGAGGGTGATGCAGGAGAGCACAGGAGAGGGGGAGAAGAGGGAAAGGGGACATGATAAGATGTGAAAAGCAGGGGAGGGAGAAAACTCTCGATGTCAATGATGAAGTGAGAGGAAGGAGAAAGGGAGAGAGAGAGAGAGAGAGAGAGAGAGAGAGACAGTGGGTGGCAAGTAGGGATGGAGTCAGAGCCGACAGGGTAGCGTGACATTTTCCTGTGAGGACAAATTGTTCCCAAAAAAAAAAAAAATCAACAAAGAGGCAAAAGAGAGGCAGGGTGACACTGCGGCACCAAACTGCAGGAATTCAGCTTTTCTGAATCCGCATCATTTCCTGTCAGTCCCGCCTTTTGATTGGCTCGCATCTGTTCTCTGCACACAAACTGAACCTAATCAAGGATTTTCTAATTGGCTCATGAGCTCGTGATCATATTTTGGAGCAAAAACGGCACAATTCATGTGCGCCTCTTCCACGTCGCACTAAAGCCATCATATGCGCTGGATTTGCACACACGCACACGAGATTAAATCATCGCCATCTGTCCCCAGACATATCTCGGTTAATCTCCTATTTTCATTCACTGAGCTCTCGATATGTGAAACTGTGGATATGTAGGGAGACTGTTATCCAATTTCAACTGGTTTACTAACCTCTTTCTCAGCCACGCCGCACTGCTCATCCTCTCCTTTTACCCACTCACTCTCTCTCTCTGTCTTCACTTCCTCTGAGGCTTTTTAAGGACACGGTGTACCCAGTGCCCTCCTGTCTCTGCTCGCCACTCATCCTCCCTCCCTCTCTCCTTCCTCTTCCTCCACTTTCTTCACTTTCTCTTCTCCTCTTCTCACCTGCCTTATTGTTTCAGCTCTTCTGCTCAACTAACCCTTGTTTTCCTTTCCTTTTCTTTAGCAGTATAGCATAGTAATGCCAAGCTACTCTGCATAGCTGGCATACTGTGGCCAAACATCTGGGTCCCAGACAAAAAAAAGAAAAGAAAAAAGGAGACGAGAGAGAGCTGTTCTTCTTTCTTGTGAATATTACACCCACAGAAAGGGGCGAGGTGGTAAGTGGCAGAAAATAGACCCTTGCATAAATGTGTGAAAAGAGTCGGTCATGTGGAAGTGGCCGTGCACATGCATATTCGAGTGCTCGAGGATTCACGCACACGCCTCACACACGTATGGAATCCTTACTGTGTGTACAATCGCGCATGTACAGCTGCTGGGATAAACCTGCTCTCACACAGGTGTATATTTAGAAAGAAGTGCTGGAACTGACTGGTATTTGGCACCTTCCTGACAGAAAATCCAAGACGAGTCAGCTGACACGCACAGAAGAGACGGGGGTAACGGGGAGAATCGAACAGACAGCCAGAGTGTCACATGGAAGAAAACCCAAAAATGTATCGCTACTAAATCTGATGGAGTTTTGGGGGATTTATTTTGTTTTACAAAGGACAACCATTTATGACTAAACAAGTAAATAAATCAATAAAAAATTCTGGACAGCTGGAATGTCTTTTCTTCTGCTGAGTGTAAAATGATGTAGAGACAAGCTGTAAAAGTCTGAACCATGAAACAGTTGGCAGAAAATGAAAGTTTTTTGAAAATGGAGCATTTATTGAACCATCTGATAAATTTGTTTAAAAAACGAACTTAATTTTAATTTCCATTTGTGACCTAATTTCTATTGTATTTGCTACATTTGGTATTAAAACAAATTGATTTTTTTTTTTTGGGGGGGGGGGGGGGGGGGGGTCACACTGATGATGTAGAAGTGTCAAGAACCCTACAAAAACTGTATGTATGAAATGTTATACAAGAGGCATTAATTGACTAAAACAGTTAAAAGTGGGGAATTGAGTTCTTCATTTAGGAAGTGAGGGGAAGACACATTTGACGGCCTCTGGGTGGACGCTTTTATTGTCTTTGACATGAGTGACCTGTTTTCCAGAAGGGAGGGGGTAAAAAGGGAGTGTTCAGGGGTGGGAGGGGTCATTGACTATACCCCTGTTGGAGTCTGCCAGCACACATGTCCCTGATGGGGGTTAGCGAGTTCCTGCTCTCACCACCCACTGCAGGTTTGTTCTGTAAATTTTGTAAATTTGTTGTTGCTCTACTCAAAACAGACACAGGTGGGCATAACTTGAGCCAGACCAACTCAGGGATTGAGATTTAAATGGTCTTTTACAAGCATACGGGCAACTTTTGTGTTGGTGTCATTTTAGTAAGATGATAATGAGACACCACAAGGTATCATAAGGTGTTGATTCCAGTGTAGTTGGCAGATATCTGGACCAATAATTCCTCTTCTGGGTGCCAACCTTTCTTATAGTATGCAGATTAAAGAAAAAAAAGCCTAATAAAAACTGTGATTGCCTTCATGATATTGCCACGTGATAGCCAATATAACTTTCGCATTCCACATGCATTATTTATGGAGCCAAAGCCTGCTCAGATTAGAGATGGCACGATACCACTTTTTTATGTCCGATACCGATACCGATATCATAAATTTGGATATCTGCCGATACCGATATGAATCCGATATAGTGTTTTTTAATCAACAAAACTGTTTTTTAAAATATCTTGCTGCATTTTGCAAGTCTGCAAGTTCATACTCAAGTTTAAAACAACAACTACACTAAAGCTATTCTGTTATACCTGTATACAAAAAAAACATTTCATAGTTCAGCAATACTGATCAATCTAATAAACTTAGACCTACACCATCCTCCCTATTCTGGTATTTTAAAGAGTACTTAGCGTAAATATTAAGCAACCTAACTAATAGGGTTCCAACTCCCAGCAACAACAAAAATAAATAAATAAAAAATAGGGAACCACCCCTCACGCTCCACCTCATGATGCTTAATCGACGTAATCAACCTTAATTTGATGCAGTGTGAAAAAAAAATGCACAGAAATCAATTCTTTTTCAAGAAATATTAAATAGATTCAACATCTTTCTTCAACAAAATTGCAGACTGCACAGATGGTACCTTCCCAAAGTAAAAAGTACTATAGCTTACTAGGGTATATATATTAGACTTAATAGTCACTATATACAGTAATTGACTTCTATTCATTTTACATCAAATTAAAACTTTGTGTGTCAGATAATTATTTATTAAAAGCTCGACATTTTAAATGAGAATAAGAAAGAAAAGTATGTCTTTGTGCCCCCTTTTCCCAGTTAATGCCCTATCGGCCCCCCTGGCTAAACTTTGCTAGATCCGCCCCTGCACAGTTACCAGCGTCAGCTACGTAGAAAAAGATCCTGGTGTAGAAAGAAATATTAAATACATTCTAACAACAGCTTATCAAGCTTAAACGTGCTGCTGTTGTTCAGCCGCTGGTTTCCTCTTTCTGGTGCAAAGTGGACCAAAAACAAACAAGAGAGACGGAGTCGCGACAGAAAAGCCGATCAGCTGATCATTTAAGCAGTTTCACGATTGAAGTAGCAGCCGGAGAGCGAGAGGCAGTCGCTCGTTAAGCTTAACGTGGGAATGCTTTACAAACATTCAGAGATGGACTTACACACGTGCTTTACTTCTCTCGGGGATAACTTTGTCGGAGATGAAATGCCGGGTTGCTAGCGAAGCTCCAAATGCTATCCAGACCACCACAGGTCCCGCATGCCACAGCCGCTCTATCACGTGATGCATACTGCTCTGACATGCTAACGTTCTGAGGTGAGTTACGGCGTGTTGCAAGTTTTGTGAGGTGCTTTCGTGATATTTAATGGATCGGATTACATTTTTTATTTTTCTCCGATATCCGATCCAGTAATTTAGGTCAGTATCGGACCGATACCGATACGTAATATCGGATCGGTCCATCTCTAGCTCAGATGAGACTGAGCACTAATACTTGGTCTGCAAAAGAGCTTCTGGCACCAAAAGGTGTGGGCCTTTTAATTACATTTTTTTATTAATCAGTTATTAATAACCTAAATTCAACCTGATGCAAAATGAACTGACTTCACTTATTGAATGTTTAGTCAGTTTCTATATAGTGCCAACGATAGCTTTTACTCACAGTTAGCAGCACACACAGCTAAATTGTAGCTTTCTCTTTACAGAAACCAAACATAGCAATCACTGTTTGATATTAAAATGGAACCCACCCCCAATGTGACGGGTGGGTTCCCGACGGTAGCACAGTGTCTGGCAGATGGCTAAATCCACTCAGATTAAAATGGGCATAGCATTCTTTGCTCTATTTCTTGTGGATTTATTTGGCTGGAGCTTATGAGCACGGTGTACCCATATTCTGATGGCTGATAGCAAGGTGTACCTAATGAAGTGATGGGTGAGTATATGTGATCTGTTTTCAACAGCACTGGTCTCTACTGACTTGTTAAAAGCTGGTATTGACCCCTCTACCTTAGATTTACCATTAGTAAATAGTAAAACTACCCTTTCAGGTTTTGCTAATCTCACTTTGACCTGGAGACAAAAATAGCCAGAGGTTTAAGAGGTTGCTGAAAGGATGTTTCTTAACAAACTGCACCTCAAGCATTGGAGTTGACTCCTTTCCCTAAACTCACATGTACACAAGCTTTGTTCATTCAGCTTGTTAAATAACCAGCTATTTACCAGTACACCTACTAATCGCATATGCTGGAAGGATTTGATGTTCATTTACCGTCAGAATTTCTCCAGCCTGTTGACGCGTGACCTACCTTTCAAATCTTTTAACAAGGTCTAAAGAATGTGTATGGAGAAAAGAAAGCTCGAATGACACAGAGAACAACAGGGGGATAACAAAACAATACGTGACTATCTAAACGTCTCATGGGGATGAACTCTCTATCAAGTTGCATGGAATGCAAACATTTTAAGTAGAACTGCCTAAGTGATTGCTGGAGCATGTATAAAGCGGAGGTAGTATCACATTATGAAGCCCTTTGGCTATCTGTATTTGATTGTGATTTGGATGTGGAAGCACTGAGAGCAAAAAGAGAGAAAATGAGTGGAAGGTAAGGGAGTCGCAGAGAAGGAGACAGGTAAAAAGACAAATGGAAAGAAGGAGATGCACTGTGCTGAACAACCTGCAGGGTGTAATGTATTCCTTGGAGAGCCATTTATGTAACACAATCATGCAGACACACATGGAGCATGTTATCAATATTGTGTTTCGCAGTGGTAGCTATCATAGCGGTGGGAACCAATTACTCAGCCCGGAGCAGCAAATGTGTGGTCGCAAAAGCAGAGAAAAGCTGCACGGCTCATGAGACTATTGATCAAAACCTGTCGCCCTCACCTTTGTATGTATAGCTTCGGTGTGTTTTCTGTGTGTGCATGTTTTTGCCATTTGCGCTCATGTGTTCATTCGGTGAATGTGTTTGTTCGGGCGAATACGGCACTAGCGAGAGCAGGCGAAGGCGCTGTTTAAAAAATTGGTATCATTTATCTTGGATGTGGTGGAGGGTGTAGGGCGCTGCTGGCGAAGTCTACAAAGCTTCCAGCTGATGGTAGAGTGGGCTGGATTTTTAGGATGCATATCCTCTATGCTTCAGTAGCATAACAACAACCAAGCCTAGAACACATTTTAATAATTCATTAAATTACCTTTTTTTAAAGGAAAATGTTAGAATTGAACAAATTTTAAAGACTCTTATTTCCAAATGAAGCTAAACTAAAGTTAAAAAGAAAATTGCCGGTGTTGGGCTTGCAAGCTAGTTAGCTATCTAACAGGAAATAGCTATAAAATCGAACTTTTCCCTCTTAGCTAGTTGTTAGCCTCTGTTAGATGTTTTTAGTCACTGTTAGTTGCTGTTAAGCTGTGTTAGTGAAACTATCCGTGAAGTGGCTGTAACATTGTTGAACTCGGAGGCTTAGCAAATTAACTCTTATGTAATCAAACTGTTTATCAAAAGGAAGTGTGATTTTTACAACACTCTAGCTTAAAGTTATCTGGCATAATGTTTATATGCTTATACCCAGCTGTTGTTGTTGTTTAGCCAGCTGGCTGTAAGCTGCCATGCTGTCGCATGTCTAGTCAGCTGATCATAAGTAACTGTAACAATATCAGAAATAAATCAGTACATTTATGAAATTTTCCATGTTTTAGACTTAAGTTCAGGAACTGATAACATTTTATCCAGGTGCTAGCGGCGTTCTTGCTCTTCTCTACGTTTTTGCATCTTTGGTGACACAAGAAAACATACGTATAAGACTTTATATCATGAGTCTGAAAGAGCAGACACCAATTAAAATTCAGGCCACTCAAAGTCTCCTCCACCTCCACTGCATATGTGGCTGGTCTCTAGCATTAAAAATGGCAGAGGTGCCCAGTCCTACATATTTTCAATGGATTAATTCTACGTTTATGAGACATTGTTTTGTTGTAAGAAGTTATTACACACTAATCAATGTGTATTTATGAGAACAACATTTTTCTATTAAAAAAAACTTTAAAAAAAAAACTAACTGTACCTTTAATAGTCCATTACTTGAATTGAAAAAAGTCTTGTCACATGTTACAATGAAAAAGTACTGTGAATGTGTGCTACATCCAACACTTTGTGACAGCCTCTGACAGCAGTGAACGGGGTCAAAAACATATTTATAGAACTGTCAGTATCCCCAGATCTTCATGGGTCCAATATTAAACAGGCCAAAAATGTTTTTGTTTGGCTAAGCATCCCTCGGTTACTCGTTTAGCCTTTAAGTATTATTCAAGGAAGAAACATCTGGTCTGTCTGCTCACTAAAATACATTTTGGATAAGAACATCAACAAACTGGCAAGCAAATGAGGATCTCTGGGTGAATTTCATATTGTTGCTGGCAAAACTCTGCTTAAATGCTAACATCAAGCACAAAATGTATTCGTTCAAAGACAGCAACTTGAGGTTTATTTTAAGCAACACTGACAACTTGGGCTGTTTTCATTTAAACAAAATGAAAAATAATTTGAAAATGCTTTTCCCCTTAGTGCACCAGGGGATTTCGGAACAGAATTTCTACAAAGGATAAAGCAGATTATAAAGAGGACTTAATTGAATGTATAGAAGAGTATACGCTTTAGCCGGAGCACTGGAAACCAAATTCAGTTTCCAACGGGAAACAGATCCGGACCCAGATCGTCCTTTCATTCGTGTTGATGTATGCAATCGGTCATTCACTCCCCAGACCGCATGTAATTTGATAGGTAGTGATCTCGGATGAACGTCGCCTCTGCCTCTAACAATGATTAAAGTGGAGAGCGCCGTTGTAGTTGCAGCACACTCAGATGATTGACAGAACAATGTCATTCAGACAGTGTGTGTTTGTGTGCATTTTGCTGTGTGTGCGCGCATGAAAAACGACCGCATGCATGCACGAACATTTGCATGGACACGTTTGCTCTGCAAAGTCGCCGTGTGTAGGAGATTTGTGCATGCGTTTGTGCTGGCGTGTTTTTGAAAAGTGTGGGGCATTAATGAGTTCAGATGGCTCTGGTCTTGCGTACTCTTTACCATAAGTCTTGCTCTCTTGCTGTCTCTCTGTTGGTCTGCACCAAGCTCTGTCTGACAGCTTTGACAGCTCGTCAGGTCTACTCCACACACACGCCAATCAAGCCCCATCCAAGCAAATAAGCAATTAATCATTAGCATCCACAAGCAGCCGACGCAGAGGGAAGTGAGGAGGAGGAGGAGGAGGAGGAGGAGGAGGAGGAGAAGAAGGGCGAGGCCACGGAGAAGAAAGGGGGTATCAGGGTTCATTTGGGTTCAACTGTGACCACACCCTCTTCACACACACACACAGACACACATCAGTGCACACAGTTACAATGTGAATTCTGCGGTGGTGACTGTATAACAAGGGGATTATCTTCTTAAAAAGTCAAAGGACAAATTATGGAAATGAACATAGGACGGGGAAAAAAACAACTGGGCAGCATCTGTTGACTTACAAAACAAACTATTGTCCCTATTAGGTTTTCCCTTCCACTCACAGTAATGGCGTTTAGATGATTAGTCTGCGGTTGGAACGATTAAAAGGGGCGTACGGGACAGGGTGTGCGTAATTCTGGTGGAAGACAAACTGGCTGTTATTTACTTTGACAAATGAGCCTTTTAACCTCGAAATTAAAATAATGTTAATGTAAAAAAAAGTGTTGCAGTTACAGTTTTAAACTTGTGATCTTAGTGCTGTTTTACAACCTTTTCTTCTGGGTATCAAATTAGTATATTCCAGTCCCATTCCATTACCTTCTCACAAAATTTTGCCAATTATGGCAAATGGTTGCAATTTAAAGTAGATAGACCTTGACTGGACAATTGACTTGTTACAGCAAAGTCAGCAGCAAGCGGCACTCTGTAAAGTCACTCCCGGCCCCAGTCGAACACATAACGCCTCTGTTTTTATTTTTTTCAACAGCAGTGTCAGTTGGTATCGATCAGTTAATTGAGAGCTTTAAGTTACTGAGCTTTGGAAGTGCTTTGGTAGTTTGCTTATGAAAGCAGCTGAAGTCCTGCTATTAGTAGACATCTGCCTTGGGTGTGTCTGGGTTTTACTACCCTCAGCAATTCTGCAGTGTGTTTTATAGCCTGTGTCATTTCCTCTGTCAGTTTACTTACTGCTAGATCGAGATGAGATATTTTAGCGATACTGACTACCCTTTCTGTTTCGTCAAGCCGTCCTGAAGAGCTGATTACCCTACTTGCTTACTGCAGATCTTTGTCAGGTAAACCTCCAAGCCCCCTGCAGATAAGGTCACATATCAAATTACATCCAGGATGCCTCCATATAATCCTACCGGGGATTAGATTATGACAGAAGAGGGAAATGATTTTTGCTGTTGTGGCTGGTGGTGGTGGTTAAGTTAATATTGTAGCTTGGAGATGAGGGCTTGTAGCTGTATTACATCCTAGAAGGCTATAGCTGGAAAGTGTTCATCTGCCTTTATGTGAAAATATTAAGGTTTAAATAATTGAGCATGGGCCCAGCCTCGAATCAGACACAATAAAGGCTAAAAAAATACACACACACATGAGATATGTAAGAAACCTGCCCCTACAGATAAATAACCACTCGGCATGAAATATGCACTATTACTTTGTTATGTGCACATACACACACACACACACACACTCACATATATGTATATATAAGCGACCCTATATGACTCTCTACCATCCTGCAGCTCATGAATAAATAAGTGAGCCTGGTGATTGCACCAATGCACCCTTCAATGTGACAAGTTGTGATAGCTAGGTTGTAACAATGACTCTGTGCTTCCCCCTAACCGCCTAACCACGACCACTTCTTGAGCAATGCCCTTCAGCTAATTCAGCTACCGAGGCTGTATGATAGACACGGAGTGAGATAGAGGGAACAAAACTGAGAGTCTAAAAAAAATGTTAGGAAAACGTAGCAAAGAGAAAGAAGATGCAGTGGACTGAGTGATTTCCTCTTCTCTCCCAGGGGTCCACTTGGGATTTCTGCACAGATCAGTAGCATCGCCGCATGTCTGCACGTGTGCACGCAGTCTGTGTTTGCAGCCAAGCAGCAACTGATATACACTGATTGCGTTTCATTTGTGTTACTTTTCCTCAAACTTAACATCCAGTCTCACCTCAGCCCAATGGCGGGGTGTCTCCCAAAGGTGCAGACAGATGATAGCGGGCTCTGCCTTCACTGAACTGTAACAGCTCCAAATTGTTTATATAGGTATATCTACTCCATCACCTGGCTGGTGGAGACACACACACATGCATGAAAAGACAGTGGCATGCAAAGAATGAAGCTATGACAGACAGGGAGGTGGTCTGGTGTTGATACTGGATGCACCACGATGAAGGTGGCAGATAAGGTTTGACATTTCTGATCTGACATGCAGTATAGCCACATTCCTATCAGACAGCAGTGGTCTATTAGGAACTTTACACAATAAAGATAAGATGATGTGTGTAAATGATTGACGTGTATTCTAGCCTGTTTTTCAAATTGAACCACATGTCAGACTTCAACAGGAACCCAATTAGTTACTCAAAATAGATATTGTTTTGTAACTTTATACTTACTTTGTTAATTACTGAGATCTGCGAGCAGTCAGATATCAAGTTTGCTGTTAAAACTCGTGTTAATACTGGTGCATGCTGGTAGCAAAGCATTTTATTTAACAGGTGTTCTTTGTAATGGCCAACAGGGGGCACCTCCTCTGGTTGCGATAAGAAGTCTGATTGTATAAAAGTCTAAGGGAAAATGACCCTTTGATCCTATTAAAAATTGTGGTAGCCAAAAATTTCATCAGTGGTTGACATCACAGCAGCTGTGTGGATCTTTTATATACAGACTATCATTCTACATGATCTCAAAGTCATTAAAAAAAAAAAAACTCAACATAAAGAGACAAGTTTACTTTTTGAAACCTTTTCATTCATTGTGTTGGAACCATTTGTGGTGCTGAACTTGGCTGTGTAAACTGCAACTGACAGAAGTGAGAAGAAAATTGGAGCTCGGTTCACACTCTAGTTATTTTCACACCTCTGCCAGTCACCACAGAAGTGGCCCTGCTTGTCAAACTGTTGGCTTTGAAAATGTAGGAAAAATATTGCATGCCTGAGACACTTTGGTAGGTACTCATGGTAGGAACTTGGATAAGGCAGTGCAGTGGCTCAAAGGTATTTTGGAAATAAGTCAGACGCTGATTTTTGATATTATTTTGAGGAGAATTACCAAAACACTAAATCGTGATAAACTGGTTTAGATGGTTTAATACCACTGCAATTCAGACCAGCAAAATAAATAAAATAGGCACATAATTATAATTTTTAAACAAAACCATTTTCTTGTAAATTATTATATTAATAATCAGTAACTTGATACAGTCCACTGTATCAAAGCCTGTGTTGATGTCTGATGTTGAAATACACCACAAAGAGCATAGAGGTTTAGCCATTAGATGTAACATGTTGTAGTTCATCACAGAAAAAGTTTGTTTGCATATATAACTGAAACATGTAATGTTGGACTCAAGTTAGATAGTAATACAGACGCAGTCTTATTGTTCAATAGGTATTAACATAATGCAGACTTTTACTCGTATTTTTTGAGTTATTTTGTTTTTAGGAGTTCTCTGGGTTGACTTTGACATGGAAAAATGGTCCAGTTTACCCTCCTCAGGAAAGGGTCACTGGGATTCAACCCTTAAGTCAGGTCAGGGACAGAGACTCTTAGGGTGAGTGTCTAATGACCATGCCTAGCCTGAAGAAGCTACATGGGTCCACCCTCTTGTGGGTCTACCACATAGTAGGGGCCATAGGGGTACGGTGTCTTGTGGACCAGGTGGTGATCAGGAGCAAACATCTTGTCACTCCAATCCCTGACTTCCAAAACTTGCTTGTGGTACTTCTCTTGGGTTCATCAGGTAGTAGCACGCAAGTAGCACTGGAGCAGTTCACGGCTAAGTCTGGAGCGCCCTAAGTTGAAGAGTTCACGTATGTTGTTCATGAATGAAGGAAGAGCGGAGCGTGAGATTGACAGATGAATTAGGGGTACTGATCTGCTTTGGTGGAGAGCTGAGCATAAAAACGAAGCTGTCAGTTTGTCAGTCAGTCTGTATTTACAACCTTGACCCATAGTCATGAGCTCTGGGTAGTGACAGATACAAGCAGAAATGAGTTTGATTTAAAGTTTTCTTTCCAAGGGTGGCTGGGCTCTCCCTCAAGATAGGGTAAAGAGCCATTAAATAGGGGGTTGGAGTAGAATTGGTTCTAGCATCTGACTAGTCTGCCTCCTGGATGAAGTGTTTTAGGCATGACCTTTCTAGGAAGAGGCCTCCCACCCAGGGTTTGCTGGAGAGATTACATCTTTCAGCTGGCTTGCGAATGACTCAGCATCCCTGGACTCTTTGCTTAGACTACTTGGCATCATGACCAGAAACCAAGATCAACGGTAGAAAATTGATAAACGATTTGTGTTTTAATTTTGGATTTTGTGGGCTTGATTGAGATGATCTGCTGGCATTTCTCTGAGCTGCTGTCTCTGAGCGCAGGAGCATCTTTACTGACTTTACCTGTAAAAGTGGATGTAAATGATGACAAAGAAAATAGGAAGAAAATTTTTATGCACCAAAATAATCCTATAACAGGCACTGGTGAGGTTATCTCAACGGAAATGTGAATTTCAATGTAATATCAAAGGTCAGTTAATCTGTTATCAGAACAAGATAAAATCTCAATTATGTGTTGAGTCAACCTACTCTATGAGGAAACTAGTAATTTGACTAGTAATTACATATATATACATATATATATATATATCCATCCATCCATTCACTTCCGCTTATCCTTGTCAGTTGTCACACACACACACACACATATATATGTATGTGTATATATATATATATATGTGTGTGTGTGTGTGTGTGTGTGTGTGTGTGTGTGTGTCACCTCACGCTGTACAAAGTTTATATTTGCCTGGGTGGCTCCACGTTCCAAAGGCTCAGTGACAACGAAGTTGTCAAATGAAGGTTACGACACCATATCTGAGTTATGCTTGTGTTTTCACTCAGTACTCCAGCTATGACGCATCTACGTTACCTTTAGCCTTCAACTTCCTATCTGCATCTCAGCCATTCAGGAGACGCACCGTCATGATGTGACGCCACAGTAAGTGCAAAGATCAGCTCAAAACCCACGTGATAACAAGGGACAAAACAAGAAATACAATGTTTTGGTAAAATTCGGTATGATCATCCACCTAAAATTTTACAAAATTGTGGCCACCTTCTCGGTCTGCATTTTGTCCCCTTCTCTCCTTACTACAATAATCCTTCCATTTGTTTTTTCTTCTGCCTCCACTCTATCTGCTTTTTCCTTCAACTCCCCCGAGCAAAGGGGACAGCTGCTTATCCCTGATAAACGCCTGGCATTTGGCACGGCAAGACAAGGGAGAGAGGGATTGAGGAGGAACGGGGGCAGGGCTGGGTTGGGTTGTCAGGGGGTGGGGGTGATGGGGGTGGCCACATCGATGGAGACGGCAAGGAGTGAAAAAGGCAGTGAGGATTAAAAAGCAGGGTTTTTTGGCAGCGGCCACTGTAGAACTGTAGAGGAGGGGAGAAGATGAGGTCTAATCGTGACCTAGATTCCAAGACGCCCAGACATAATAGGCAAGGCCTAATTCAACGTGAACCCCCTCACCCCTTCCGCCCCCTCCTACCCTCCACCTCAGTCAAAACAATAACAGACAGGAGAGGAGCTGCAGGAGGAGAGGGGCCCAGTGTGGGGACGGTTCCAGCCCACTACCCTCACCTCCCAAACCGTGGACAACATGTAGCCTCCTCTATATCTAACACTAGGCAGCTGCACGCAATGTTGGCCCCCAAACCGCTGGAAATTCTTGGAAAGAGAACCTAAGGAATGCCAGGGTAATGTTTGGATAAACTTCTGCTGGGGTCTTTTGAACAGACTCCTTTATTAGCTTGTGGATTGTTTCCTTTTGCCAGAAGAAAGACAAAAGCCTGCAGTTGCAAAGTGGTTTTTCTGTGAGTGTGGGAAGTGTGTGCCTATGTGTGTTTTCAATCAAAATGTGATGAATATGAAATTACTTCACACAAAGAGTTTGACCTTTGGGGAGATATTCTCACACTATGAGCGATCATTATGAAACATCAACCATTTAGGTATGTCTGAGACGGTTTCTTGTCCAGGACTAGAACTCAGTTACCTTGAGTCTCTGCAGGTTTCCCAATGGTCAAGGCAGAAGGCCCTCCTCCTCCTCGAATGTGGTTTTTCCAGAGGTTTCTTCCCCTTAAAATAGGACCGTTGCCCGGTGTTTGCTCAGCAGAGACTGTTATGATTGTCAGGTTTTTCTCTACAGTGCTTAGAGATGACTATTGTTGCAAATGAAACTGATATTCAACAGCTTTTCCTTATTTTCTGTCATACAAAAAACAATATTTGCCGCTACGTCTTATTAAACATGGCTAAAAGTTCAAAAAATAATGTGATAGTAATCCCTATGATCCACAAACAAGCTTTACACTGCTCTAAATCTACAGGGTTTTTTTTTTTACTGCTATATGAGATCAAAAACAGAGGATCTTCTTCTTCTGGCTAGTTCTGTTAGTGATTGTCAAAGTGGATCATCTGCCTCCATCTTACCCTGTGCATGTCATCCTCTTCTCTGCATGCCCTGCTTCACTACATCCCCAACCCTCCTCTGTAGTCTTCCTCTAGTTCTCCTGCCTGGCAGCTCCATCTTCAACATCATTTATCCAAAATATCCACTATCCCTCCTCTGCGCATGTTCAAACAATCTCTAACTTTGTCTTTAATGCAGCCCTGCACTTCTGTCTCCTGTCTTTTTTGGAGCCATAGTCTCCAAACCATCCATCATATCTTCATGGCTTCTGTCAGAAATCACCCCTGATTTCTAATCATCTAATGCCTGCACTCTTGTTTTTAATTTCTCTGCATTGTTCATTGCTTTGGATGGGTCACCCAAGGTATTTAAACTTCATTTTCACTGCCTTGCCTGTCTCACTATCATTCATGCAGGTTCCTTAGCTCCTCATCTCTCCATACCACAGGTATGTCATCGGGACCAGCTGTTGTTCCACTCTTCATTTTTCCCATTTATGAATGTCAAGGTTTTTGTCTCTACATCAGGTTTATAGTCTAGTTTTGTCTGTATCTGTCTCACTCTGTTTTTCCTCTCTGCCGTTATTATCCTCAGTCATTGCATCTCATCTTGTACCTGTTACCTTGGTTGCAGAATCAGACCGAGACAGACGTTGCAATGTGAGATGTCTCAGTGGGCCATGTCATGTGACCCTAGAGTGTTTTCCTTGTTAACTCTTTATTCATGCAGTTAGATTTAGAGCCTGTGGTGCATGTTAAACTCTAAATAGATTAATTGAAGAAGACCATCTTGTTTTTGATTTTCTGAATTATGAAAAAACAAATTAAACTAATTACCTTTTTTTGTTTTTATGAAGCAGGTTGTTTACTGATTGCAGGGATGGCACTTTCAAGTGTCCATGGCTGAAACATCAAACCCGAAGTTGTAAACACATTGCATGGTATCTTTGCCATACAATGTGTTACACAAAGGAAGACTTTGTTTAGATATGTTGGGGATTTATAGCCTTTATTGAGATAGGACAGCAGAGAAAAAAAGAGGAAAGCTGTGAGCAAGGGAAGACACACAAGAAGCAACCTTGGCAGAAATTCAAACTCAGGTCTTGCCAATAGCGTTATGGGATATGGGTTACCTGCTCAGCTGAGTGAGCTATACCAGTGCCCAATAAATCCAGATGTCCCTGCTGAAGGCCACAGGCCAAAACACGTTGGTCAAATAAGAAAGAGATAATTTAGTAGCATGTTACAGTAAAAGAGATAAGATAAGATATGATAAACCTTTATTAGTCCCACATGTGGGAAATTTGTTGTGACACAACAGAAAGTGGACAGTGGAAAGTTGCAGCAGCAAAAATTAAGAAGAACAATTGAATAGGATAATATAAAAAGAATAACATACTATTTACAATAGAATAAAATACTACATTGCCAGAAAAAAAAATTACACTGAGTGTTATTGCGCATATGTGGATGTGTGTGTTTGGTCAGCTGAGAAAGTCTTTGTTGTGGAATTTGACAGCAGTAGGAAGGAAAGACCTCCGTCCCACATCGTGGGTGCCACCATTCTCCTGTCACTCACCACCTCCACTGGGTCCAGAGGGCATCCTAGAACAGAGCTCGCCCTCCGGATCAGCCTGTTCGGTCTCTTCCTGTTCCCAGCAGAGATGCTGCTGGCCCAGCGTGGGCCCCTCACTCCAAAAGACCTGAGCATCCGCAGCAGGTACAGCCTGCTCTGTCCTTTTCTGTAGAGAGCATCTGAGTTGTCAGTCCAGTCCAGTTTATTGTTCAGATGAACACCAAGGTACCTGTAGCTATCCACAGCCTCAATGTCCATACCTTGGATGTTTATTGGTTGCAGTGGAGGATGTTTGTGCCTGCGGAAGTCTACCACCAGCTCCTTGGTTTTTTACAATGTTGATCTGGAGGTAGTTCTGCTGGCACCAGTCCACAAAGTCATGGGTCAGTTCTCTGTACTCCTTGTCATCCCCATTTGTGATGAAGCCGACTGTTGCAGAGTCATCAGAGAACTTCTGCAGGAAGCACCGTGTGGAGTTGTGGGAGAAGTCTGCAGTGTAGATGGTGAAGAGGAACAGAGCCAGAACCGTTCCCTGTAGGACCCCCGTACTGCAGACGACCCTGTTCGACACACAGCCATGAGTTCTCACGTACTGTGGTCGGTTGGTGAGGTAGTCCAGCATCCATGTGGTGAGGTGATGGTGCACTCCTGGGTTCCCCAGCTTGTTTTTCAGGACTGTGGGAAGAATGATGTTAAAGGCACTGGAAAAATCAAAAAGCATGATTCTCACAGTGCTCCCAGCGATCTTCAGGTGAGAGAGGGAACGATGTAGGAGGTGAACGACGGCATTATCCACTCCAGTGCCAGGCTGGTAGCTCACCAGGGACCAAAGCTGAGCCAGGACCAGCCGCTCTAGGGTCTTGATCAGGTGGGATGTCAGAGCCAATGACCTGTAGCTGTTGAGGTCCTTGGGGCGTGGAGTCTGATCACTTGTACCACATAAACGGTTTTCCAGAGCTGCAAAACTCTCCCCAGCTTTAGTCTCAGGTTGAAGATGTCCTCCATCACCCCACACAGTTGATCTGCGCTGGACCTGACAGCCCTTGAGCTGATGCCATCTGGATCTGCTGCCTACTTGGCTTTAATCCTCCTCAGTTTCCTCCTTTCCAAAACAACTGCTGTACAATGCCGTCCGTTGTCTTAGTTGAATTGGTCACATGACTGCATTGTATGATTAAAATGCATCATCGTTTTCGAAACGCTCCGTTTTTGCAGTCCACACTGCGACGTGAAAAATGTGTTTTCAAATTTATACACTTTGGAGAGCGGTTTCAAAAAGCTCAGTTTTCCTTGACCAAAATCACAATCGCAGTTTGGATGGAAGGCCCAAACGGAGAAAAAAGATGCGTTTTCAAACAAAAACGTATTAGTGTGGACATGGCCAGAGACAGGCTGTTTGGATGTGTGCTGGATGCTGTGGTTAGGGGTGGGGAGTCGTGAACAGGGTGAATAGAGGAGGTGTTAAGTGGCTGAGGTGTCAGAGGCAGTGGGTTAACATTTTTAACATGTCAGTTATGTCAGTAATCTTGATTTTACTGTTTCCACTCTGACTACACAAGAAATCTTTCAAAACCCAGCCTTCATGGTGATCTGCTGGATAAGCTATGTGATCTTGGCTTTCTGCAAGGACCAAGCCTCTGCTCAAGGTACAGCAGATTAGCATGCTAACTTCAGTAGATAGCTCTGCAAACAGATACACAGAGATCTTTGCCATAGCTGTAAATTCTGCTCATTATACTGAAAATGGTATTTGTTTATTTATTCTAACTTACTTCCCTAAAAAACCTAATTTTAAGGCAGTGGTAGGCAATTTGCCTAATCTCCACAACCCACTGACATTTCACTCTTATGACTGTGCTTGATTACCTTATTTGGTCAGATGCTGCTCATGGCATCCTGAACCAAAATGTTGGTTATTGGCTAAAAACAGGCGGATCACAAGAATATTTGAAAAAACCAAGGTCAGTGGGTTGGTTTGGGTAAAGCAGAATTTGGTTGTGAGTCAGGGATGGGGAGTTAGTGAGTGCAAGAGTGGGAGGATTGTGGGTTGGCTGCGCAGAGAGAAAGCAGTAGAGAGAGAATGATGGAGGCTCATCCCATAGCCACCAGCGACAGTGACCAGTCGCTGGATTGCAATCTGCAATCATTCCAAATAGATGCTGTGCATCCATAATAAGCATTTTGCGCTCATGCAAAGTTACAATTTGCACCTAAATACCACCTCTGGACCATGTGGTGGTGTATTTTTGACTTTTGGCTTCATACGGGCTAAATGGTAAAAAAAAAAAAATCTATGTCTATATAAAAGGGAAGAGATGAAGTTCTTTTCAGTGAGTTTTGACAGACACATTTCTGAAATACTGATTTAAAAACAGCAAACCAGTAAAATAAACCAGTGCCTGTTGATTCCCAAACATTCCCAGCAGCAATCGGCAGTTGTACATTGGTTGCCACAGAGCGCAATAGAGCCATTATGCAACAGGGAGTAAGGCTCTATTGAAAAATATAGGAGAGTAAAAATAAAAAAAGGCAGAAAGGTCCCATGAGGAGAGCTAAGAGAATCTGCCAAGCTGGCTGGTACAAAGAAAACATACAATTACCCGAGCTACTTATGTGTTCACTAAGAGCCAAGTGATTGTAGGTGTTCTCTCAAACAGCAAAATCTTTGACAGTCATCCACTCTAACAGCCTGTGGCTTCAGCTCTAAATCTAGCTGAACGGCAACTGATTTATACCAAAGTGCTAAATATAACACAACTCAGCCAGGATATAAATAATCATAGCGACTAATGTCAGGGGCACTTCCTCCCTTTGTTCCACGTAGTGAGAGGCCTGTGTGTAAAAATAAAAGAGAGAGTGGGAGAGGGAAAGGAAAAGGGAGGGTGGGATTGCATTAAATAAAGAGGTGAGTGAGAGACAGAGACAGTGTGGGTTGTGATAAAGAAAGAGTGTGAGGTGCACTGTTGATGAGGATTTGGTCCTGCTATGGACATGAGGAATGTGCCAACTTTTCCCTGAGATAAAGAGACAAGGAGCTTAGGGCTAACGAGGACAGGAGGATGCTTTAATTACACAAGACCAACAAAAGCCAAGGAAGCTTGGATGGTGGGTTGTGGTGGCGCGTGTTTCCATTGGCAGAGGGAGTAAGAGGAGTCTGCACCTGCACTGTTGGGCTAAAACTGACAATCCGACCCATCATGTTGAGCATGTATTTACTCAGCTGGAAACGAGCATTTGTGAAGCTAAATACCAAATATAATGGAGAATATATCCAGTACACGGCTAATCCAGCCAAGTTTTATGTCACCGATGGCCAGTCAAAACTGGCAATAACCTGAAGGAATTCAGCTGACAACTTAATCAGATCTGATTTGAAACTGCGCAGCTTTGGTGACAAATATAGCATCACAAAATACCAACCATGTCTAAAAATAGGACTCCACTGACTGCTCAAAATCAAAAGTGCAATCTTTGAAATGACACTTGATAGCGATTTTTTTAAACTAAACTGGGTCATCATTTGCAGCTAATTAAAGCTCACTCTGTGTGGGAATAAAAAACGATTTCATTTCTGCAAATGGCGCGTTATTTTTATTTTTTTTTTCCAAAGAGTCGACTTTGATCTATTTGGGACACTTGGAAGCGTCTCAGGTCTGTGACATGGCTTGACATGGGGTTAGAGTGGACTCTCTTATTACAGGGCTTGCAGAGGTTGTTATTGGCTAAACATTGGTTGGTGGTGGTACGTTGAATAATGGATGACTGGCCCCATGTTCTTTTTTCGAGGTAAAATGGGCACCTAGCAAATGAGGGGCTGGTCAGCGCTTGTGGCCTCGCTGACATATGATACAACACTGCAGACGTCACTAGCACACACGCACACATTAAAAGGGGGACTGTATTAGAAGCCCACATGCACACACACACGCACAGACAGCCACAGTATAAAGAGATATCCACACAGGCCTAATTGACGATCACTGGTTGACATAGAGCAACAGGTGCGCCTGTGTGCGTGTTCATCTGTAATGGAAACCGAGGCTGCTCTTTAACCATAACTACTGCATGCATGAGCCCTTTCCCCCCACCCGTGGATTAGCTTTAAAACGGGAGAGCAGGGGGACTGCTCGGTTAGCGTAGAGGATAAACCTCCACCACATGAAGGGAAGAGAAAATATCCAGTTTCCTCAAAGAGCACAAAGACCAAAATTAACATCTGGCTTCATGAGTGCTTTAAATATTCCATACAGGCATTTGGGGGCATATTGCTAAAGAACACGTCTGCTGCTGAGATCAAACTGTCGACCTTCTGGGCCTGGGCCAATCTCGGTAACTCTTCTCTAGCCTTGTTTCATCAGCGTTTTGTCAGGTGATAATGACAGGCGGGATCTTGCGTAAGCTGAGAAGCCAGGTTACGGCCAGGCACTTGTGCTGATGTACGTCTTGAAACACAGCCAGTATAACCTGAAACTTTGGGTATGTGAAAGCTCTGCAATCCCGCCAGGACACCCTGTCCCCCAGTTTTACAAACCATGGACTCGGAGTGAAGGTTACACTTGGCATGGTGCATTAAAATCAATCTAGGAGCAGCTTACGATTTTGGTGAATGCAAAATATAAAATGAGAACATCAATATCAGTCTTTTCATTTAATAAGCGTAACTAAAACTAGCGTTTTCAGTCGTTTTCACAGAGTTGTGTGTCCACATTGAAACGTCCGAAAACGCTTACGTTCCAGTACTGGAAGACGATTTGACCTGCCTCATTTCTGTCTGCCGATTATTTACTTTTTGGCTCTTTGAAATGTTGCGACAAAATGTTGAGGAAAAGCACCAAGTTTTTTAGATGGACTAACAATGAGGTGGAGTTGTTCCTGCGAGTACAAAGTACAAAGTTGCAAAAGCGAGTGAGAATTAATGAATTTGAAAAGCTATCTGGAGCATGTACAAACTGATATTAATCTTTAATAGGGCTGTCAAAATTGAGCGCAAACAAAACAACTCCTGTATAATGCCCTCCGCTATCTTAGTTTAATTGGTCACATGACTGCATCACGTGACTAAAATGTGTCATAGTTTTCGAAAAGGCTCCGGGTTCGCTGTCCACACTGCGAGGCGAAAACGGCGTTTTCAAATGTATCCGCTTTGGAGAACGTTTTCAAAACGCTGGGTTTTCCTTGAACAAAAACACCGTCTCAGTGTGGATGGAAGACCAAAACGGAGAGAAAAAGATGCGTTTTCAAACAAAAACGTATTAGTGTGGCCTAAGGGGATGCCACCAGTTTTACATATCAAAGTCAGGGGTGCTGAAAAGTGTTAAATCCAAATCAGCGGGGCCATAGCTGGACTGGCCATCGGGCATACCGGACATTTGCCCGGTGGGCCGCTGGCAATTTTTTGTTTTTATGGGCCGATCGATTTTTTTTTTTTTTTTTTGGAAGGGTATAAATAATGAAAGGTGTTGGATTGGCCAATTGGTCATGATCGACTCTGGGCTGGACCAATTACAGCTGAGGAGGTCGGATGCACCCTCCCCCTTGTTTAGCAATCTTATAGACGAACTAAAGAAAATGGAGAACAAAAAAAAAAAAAGGAGGTGCAGAAAAAATTAGGGCCAAAAAGAAACAAGCCCTTCAGGCAGACGCTGCCAAATGTGTAAAAATAACTGAATTGTTTGGCGGTAGCTATGGCATAGCTTCCACAGATTTAGCAACATCAGCAAGTGGTGGAGGCCAGCAGGTGGATAAGGGAAAGGGGAGGGAAGAGGAGGAGAGACCCGAGACGGCCGCCGGTCATAGTGGCAGAGGAACTGAACTTCAGGTAAGAAGTTATGACCTGCTGTCTATCTGTGTCAGATATAAACCAAGTTTAGTTGTAGTTTGTTTTCGTTGTGCTGACTTTTTACAGTCGCTTAGAATAACTGGTACTGCGTACTAGCTAGCATGACGGAGTTTATATACTGCTGGGCGGGTGCTATGAAGTTACTGATAGTAAATTTTATTTTATGCTTAAGGTTAGTTTCTCAAACTCCTCAAAATCTTAACAAATTGTGCCAATCCTTACATGTTGCACCAGGCTGATTTATCATCAAAAGTGGAGAAGTCTGTGACAGAGGAGACAGAAGAGCAGCAGAGAGAGATGGAGCAAGAGAGAGAAATAAAAGAGCAGGAGAGAGAGATGGAGAGATGACTTTATGTCATCCATGAGGGATGCATTTGACATATGTTTCACATATTATAGCCCAACAAGTTACTTATAGCAATTTAAATACGAGCAATCACTTTTTAGCACAACACCGGCTAGTGCAGTTAATAATACAACAGCTTCTTGCCATTTTTTGTTTTTCTTTTTATCGCTGTGTAACTGAGTTCAATTGAAAGCCTGCATGCGCTAGTACCCCTTGCCACAAGTTCCCAGAATCCTTTGCGGTTTTACCCCTGAATGACGTCACATTTTTGGTGGGCCGGTCTCTAGTCAAAATGCCCGGGTCGATTTTTTTTGTCCCAGTCCAGCCCAGAGCGGGGCAGTGTACAAGAGAAGTGAAGAAGAGAGTAGGGTTTCCAACTGTGCTGTTTTAGCTGGGACATCCCATATAAGCAAAATTGGTTTTTCCCTTATTCTACCTTAAATGTCACGTTTATTGACTCTTACCCGCAATTTTACAAACAGTACATGTTTACACTCAGCTGGTTGTTCTCCACATATATTGACAAACAATTTAGATAATTTGGTTAAATTGGATTCATCACTCACTCTTGTAACTAATTTTCAGTCCACGTCTACCTGAGCCTTTCCTTCCTGCATCCCTACCATAAGAATGAGGGTAGGGTCTTTGCTTTATTTTTTCTTGTTTCTTAAGAACATGACTTTCAGATACTTTTCATATGCTGTAGATGTTTTTTTTAAGGTCTACCACATCTTTTGTCCACTACGTGTCCAGTTGCCTCAGATTTTTTAAGGACACACTGCACACCATGCCAAGATATGCAAATGCAAATAATCTTGTTGGTACAAAAGTATTTTATGTCTGTCAAACGGTGGTATTTTTGTATATTTAACTGAAGATCTGGAATATATTATATTTTTTTGCAATAAACAATTGTTAGAAAACGTTACTTCAAAAAAACAACAAAAAAACAAAGAAAGTCTTACTCTTTGGAAGCAGGGGTGACTCAAAACTTTTGTACAGTACTGTATCTTTTTGCAAATGTTACTCACTTGGTTAAAACAAATTTTCAACCCTATAAATAAATCTTTCATCATCCCCTTTAGTTGTCCACTGCAGCGGTCCCCAGCCTTTTTTGTGCCACGGACCGGTTTATGTCCGACAATATTTTCACGGACCGGCCTTTCAAGTGTTGCGGATAAGTAGAACAAAATAAAACCAGTACCGGCACTAAAAAAAATGTATTTATTCATAACACACGGGAAAAGACCCAGGTAAACTGAGTGAATGATAAAAACAGATAAAAAACCTGAAAACCATAAATTTCACACCCGAGCCTCAACTCTCGCGGCCTAGTAACAAACGACTCACCGACCGGTACTGCTCCATGGCCCGGGGGTCGGGGACCGCTGGTCTACTGTGGTCCTCCGGGTCTTTCAGTGTTGCTGTGCTGGTCAGTTTATTCCTTCTTTATAAGACTGCAGCAGACTGTCGATTTAGTCGCTGTTTAAAATGTTCCTTTTTCTCTGATAAGTGTCTTGGTTTTTGATCCTAATGCTTCATCAATATCTCATTGGACCTCATGTAAACAGTGCCAGTGAACAGCTACCAAACACAAATTCAACACTCCACGTATTTTGAAAAACATATAAACCTAACTGTGACAGAAAAAAAGAAAAAAAAAACTATTTCGATCACCTTAAAGCAGCTGTTATTGTAAGGAATATTGTCTTTAACAACATTACATGAAGTTATAATAGAGGGAAAACCTCTCAATCAAAACATCTCCTATGAGCAAGCACTCGGTGTCAGTGGTGAGGATAAAAAAAACTATCTCTTAGGAGGAAGAAACTTCTGGAAGGAGCGCTTTCAGTAAGCAGGGCTTCTGCCTTGACTGATTGGGGTGAGAGAAAAAATGAAAGAGAAGCAAGAGCATAGACAAAACTACAAACAACAAACATAACAAATCCGGAACGCACTGCTCCAGAGCCGGAGATACCTGCAGAAAGATGCAGTTTTGCCATCACGGTGACGATCAGTCATGAGTTTTTATCAGGCGTTCTGAAAGGGTCAAACGTATCAAATAACAACATTTCCTCCAGCTGACCTGTACTATGTGTTTACACCTAAACAGCGGCACCCTGCCTATTTGCACCTAGACGAACAATGGTTTATGCTCCAAGTCTGTTTTACATTGAAATCAGTAATGGTTCAGGGAAAAGTTCATAAACAGAGCAACAGTGGAAGGAGCAGGAACACTCATTAGAGCAAACTGCAGGTATGAAATTGGCTACACATTTATGGTCATGTGTTGTTCCACTGACCTTGAAATGCCGATGCCATTAACAATTCCCTCAGTAAAGGTTTGCTTATTACTCGGAGCCACTGTTACCAAAAAGTCTGAATGGCATAATCAGGAGGGCATAATCAGCTGTCCCCTACCTGGGCTAGATGGAAGCAGCCATGCATCTCATGGGTGAGCGATTGATGTTGATTGAAGGTCATTACTTAGCACAGCACTGAACTCCTGACCCCACCCCGAGGGGCGTTAAAGCCCCCTCGACACAAGGTCGAACAGCGACCGGTATATCATCAGACAAATGAATTGTCCCAATGCAGGCGCATATAAACACATATACTAAGGGAGTTTGACACACAAAAAAGTGACACACACACACACAATGGCTACATCCCAAAGAGGATTCAATATCATATGCCATAATCGGCCTTTAAGCCTGAACAGAGGGGGTCCCTGCAATAGATGAGCTTAGAGTGCTTCAATCCTATTTTATCTGCTTATATTCCCTGTGCTCATAACTTTTGGGACTTTAAACAACCCTGGGTCAAAGTAAGGTTAACCCCGAGGTGACCCTTGAATGGTGTATATTAAGTCTGTTGTGGCTAATTTAGGAGATAACACTTTGAAAATCTAAACTTTAATTCAGCATCAACTTTCTCCAGAAGACGACTCAGGTCTTTGAAATTTTCATTCATCGGCGTAGAAAATGGAATGATGTGGATGCAAAAGTCCCCACGTTAACACATACTCACTCAAACATGCTCAGAGATCCAATTACAAAACCTGCGCTACATCATCTCCAGGGAACCCGTTAAAACACGCACAAAACAAAACGCAGGTGAGATGAAAAAGCTGAAAATTGGATCACAAGGTCTCCCTCGCTTCCTCTTTTTGCCCCCCAGTTTGTCTCTGAGCTTGCTTCACATGTGGCAGCAATTTTTTCCTGTCTTCTGAGAATTTGGCTAACCCAACCAGGGACCACCACGAGGAGTGGGGTAGTTTGTTTTTTTATGGTCTCTGAGTATCCTTCAGGAATACCTACAATGTATTTAGTGATTCTTCATCCTGCTCAATTTCTTACCAAAAGTAGCAGCAGGCAACTTCTATCCCTCTAAACAGACAAGCCGACTCCCTCCCTCACAAGCAGGCCTCTGCCACTCCTAGTGGCTGCCGGTCAGATACAGTAACAACAGCTCTCCTGAGACCTTTCTGCTGCCTTTTATGGAGGTGTGAGCAATGCTTTTTGTTCTACATCAACTCAAACAAATTGCTCCCAATACATATTTCCCTACTGCACGAGCTACAAACGAGGCGTGAAGTGCACATAAATAAATCAGAGGTACAACAGCATGAATACCAAAGGACAAGGTTGTTATGAAAAATGTAACCCCGGCCTATGAGGTTTGAGAAGAATCCTCTCCTCTCCTCCCAACGGCACTCTATCACTGTCTCTCTTTAACTGATGAACAAGAAAGTCCCTAATCCTGACCCAGAAGAACATATGCTGAGAGGTGGGGGTTGGGGTGGAGGAGGAAGAACAGATAGACTGAAAAAAAAAAGAAAATGGCAGCTTGGGGTGAAGCTGTGAGACATAGGATAGCAAAAGAAACAAAGAAACTACGAAGAAGAAGGAGAAAAAAAAGATGAAATAAAGAACAAAAATATGACCTGTAAGCAAAAGCCTAAGCTGAAATGAAAACGCCTGGAGAGAGGGAGAGAAAAGAGAGAGAAGAAGGCGGTGAACTCATTAAAGGCTTATCCCACCGGGATAAGGCCGCCCAGCAACCTGGGTGAGACAGGGTTAACTAATCCGAGCCACAGCTCCTCCCTTGGGATCTGGGGCACACACTCTGATCCACACACAGGCTCAAGCTACTGAACCTAACAAGATCACAGGTGATTTCTCTCCACTCCACTGTTTCCCCCAATACATACAAGACAGATCTGATGTTGATGTTCGTAGGGTCAGGCTGAAGGTTCGGTCCACCAGACTTTTGTAGGTTAAAGTGAACATATGCCTCTTATTTACCGTCCCGTAAATAGTTCATTTTAAACTATGTTACATTAGTTTTGTGTACACATCCATGTCAGTGGGTGCACGCTATAAACATAAAGACTGTGAACGGGCGCAAAAAGTACTGATAGAAGGCCGGGGTGTCCATCTGTCATGGAGAAATATGTTTGGTACTCATTGTAAAGAGGACAACTGTCCTGGAGATATGGTTCACTTCTTGTTGGTATTTTTAAGTCAAGGCTGTGTGGTGTCGATAGCTGGGTCCTTTTGTGCATGCTACCGTTTCACTTTCACTTTTGTATGGGTGCTCTTGGGATCAAAGGACTTCCTATAACTTATTATGTAGGAAGATTCAGTTACTTACCAAGCAGCAAGTGGCCAGAGAACTGGACTGTTCAGGTACGTAACACTCAGTGTGTATTCACTGACATGATATGATTAAAGAAAACAATACTGTTTGCCTCAGCTCCAGCTGTTTGTAGGCATCACATATTTTGGAAAGCTCCTGAACGCTTGTGTTCCTTAATGCAAGTCAGCTTGTAATCTTAATAACAAACAATAAAATGCTACCATAACAAAATGAATGAACAAAAAACATAACAATAAAAGGTCATCTTTTCAGTTGGCTTGGGTTGAATTATTCTCAGAGTTTAGAGAGGTGGCAACAGTCAACAGTTATCTTGAAAACTGTAATCAATATGTCCAAATAATATGAGTAAAGTAATGTTGTTTGCGGATGACACAGCTATTGTGCTGTGAAATAACTCGGAACAACTTCTGCATGGAGTAGAATTGTACAGATTTTGCCACTAGGAAACTAACATATAATTTAAAAATATAGAATTGGAAATAGTATCGGAAATTATTATTGTCATTATTATTATTGTATCTTTATTTCAGACATATCCAACCCACCAATATATACATGTACACATACTTGCATTTACATGTACAAATACGAATATATATGTACATACACACACACGTATGTGCTCAGACAAAAACAGAAAAATAAAATAAAATAAACAGAGTCTAAATGACATTATATGACAATTATTATGTCTGAAATGGAGTAGGAAGAAGTATGTACATACTTATTAATCCCTACCCCCTGCTCAGCATTCTATTGAATCACAATATTCATTGTAAATCAATTCTCTTGGGATGGTAATACATCAGAAACCATCCTGGATATCTCACATATCAGCATCCAGCTAATGTATACCATATATAGAATGAAATAAACTCAAAAATAAATTCTTACTGGAAAAAAAAGGCAAAATGTGACTTTACTTTCCAAGAATTTTTCAATGACCCCTTTGTGAATATGTGTGACTGTTGGGTACAAAGAACAATGACGGTGTCGCCACGTCCTTTCAAAGAAATCCTCGAGGCAAAGGAAGCAGAGAAATGTTTCTCCTTCTGTTTAGTCATGTGTTATTTAATGTTGGTTCTTTTTGTACTTTGTCTTCATCATGTGCCTTTTGCAACAGCCCAAATGTCTATTTTGGTATTTTTTTATAGGTCCTCTTCCATTTGTCAATCTCTGTCTGTCTCTTTTTATATCCCAGCTCCTAATTTTTTCATCTTTCACTGTCTCTTTCTCTCAGCGCTTCCAGACAGTGGGCTGTATGCGCTTTTACTACATGTTGACACTCCTGGTCCGCCTTGCTCTAGCCATAATTGGCTGCTTGGCTTCATCCTTGTATATTACATACACACACAAACACACACTCACATACACATACACACAAGAGAGGGAGAGAAAGAAAAGGCAGAGCAAAAAAGCGAGACAGGGAGAAAGGAAGGGGAGTGGTAGCTGCCGGCGCCTGGGCCTGGTCAGTGTCTACTGTTGATCTTGGTTGTGGTAATATTTAGTTTAAACACTAATAGCCAACCACATGTAAATGTCACACAGCATCAGGCAAGTGCCCTGCAGCACGAGGGCAAGGACTGAAAGTCGCCATATGAAAGACAGATGCAGGGACAGCGACATGGAAACACAAACCCACAGATTCACTTGTACTGTACACACTGAAGGAGCCTAAAATATTACCATCTTACATTAAAAATAATACGTTAAAAATAATGCCCACCCCCTGTGTTTGCTTGTCATAAAGAAAACACTGGCCAAATAGCATTACAGACAAACTTGTAATTGCAGAGGAAATTCAACATGACAGATGACTACCCCTTTTACCATCTACGCTAAGAAATTCAATTGCACCATAAATGCTTTGTATTGGTACTAAATAGACATCTAGAGCTTCACAACATGCGTTTTCTGCAGTATAATATAGATCCAGCATCAGAGAAATGGCTTCTAAATAGCAATTTTACTCATCTTATTCAAATAAATAACCTAAAACCATTCAACCATTACACTTAAACTCCCCCTTGTTTAGCATTATAATGCTTCGTAATTCTCTCAATCTGATTTTTTTTTTATCTCCCTCCTGAGTTCCCCTCGTCTATTCAGTGAAGTAGGAGGATTGCTTGGCCTAGATTTATCTGCCCCGGATACTCTAGGGGTGCCTTTAATGGGAAAATAATGATATCAGTGCAGATTTACCTGGGCAGAGTCCTGCAGATAAATGGGTCAAAAGGATGAAAAGGATGATGGAGCTACTCAGCACGAACAGGATCTGACAGGTCAGATGCTGAGGGTGTGTGGTTAAGGAGTAGGTCGTGTTAAGGATTTGAAAGAGAAATTTTACCAGTTGTTTCCACTATATTCCCATTGGTCTGTTTCCATCCATTTGATCTCTGATCCATCCATCTACCCATTTTCTTCTGCTTCTAACTCAGGGCCATGGGAGAACTTGTTAAATTAAATATCTGGTTAAGCAGGAACATTACTCCAAACACTCCCCGAAAAGTCATTTCATCTTAAGAATTTCAAGAGATTACAAAAATGATATACTAACCAAGCAAAGTCAATCAATATTAACTGCAGGAGTGATCAATGGCCAACCTTCTTCCTGTACTGTCAAAAAATGCTTAAAAAACTCATTGGTGTGTTCTTATGTGGAAACAAATTTGACAAATGATTTCTGGTGTTGCTAATCGCAGTGACAAATACAGTGCCAAATAATAATAATAATGGATTGCATTTATATAGCGCTTTTCGAGACGCTCAAATCGCTTTACAATTCCACAAATGACTTATCAAAGCTATCCAACATTAAACCTATGAATGACCACGGCAGACCCGATGGCATGAACATGCTTTGCAGCATACTCTCCCGCTGCCAGCTCAACATACCAACAACATTCACCAAAACTCCCAAACTTTTAAACCTGCGAGGCGTGATTGCAGATGTCGCGCAGGTGGGTCAATCGCACCTGCAGCAGCATCGCAAACCACACCCCACCACAAAACCATAAACAATGAGACTGATATTGATGAGACACAAAATTTAAATATTCTCGACAAGGAATGGATTACAGGAAATGTAAGAACATGCAGCTAACGATGAAAATGATGAAAAATCAGATGATCTCAGTGCCAACCCATGTAAGCCGGTGGCTCAGGTGACTTTCTTCAGGTGTGGTATTTAATACCTCAGTATATCTGGCCTAGAAACTAGTTGAGTCTCTGGCAACCTTAATGAAAATGGGCGTTCTCCAAACAGCTGGCCAGTGGTTGCTGAGGTTGCCGTTAGTCGGTGGGTGAGAATGGTCTTAAAAAGGTATATTGCGCTGTACCAAAAATCTCCTTGGAACAGCTGTTATCGACAGCAGATTACGTTGCCTATAGTTTACATCGAAGACACAGATTTGGCAACAAGAACTCTCCAACTTCTCTCTCAGTGGTAGTGAAACTGTGAAAGGTGTCGCAGATGCAAACCAAAAATCGTTCTTTTTCAAAGTAAAAGTTGCACCTCTTCAGACGTCTTGGTCGTAACACAACTTTTACTTTGAAGGCAGAAATTCTCTGTTTTGCATCGCACTTTACCAAGTTTCACAACTGGTTGGTGAGTATTTGCAGACTAGTCATGTTCAAAGTACACGTGACCACAGAAAGCTGCTAGCAACCAAAGCAGGACCTTTTCTAGGTACGTGAGACCTAACCTGTTTAAATGTGGATCTGCAAGCAGCTTTGCAACCCACCTCCACTCCAGCTTCTTGTTCCATGATGTATCTCATTATTTGTGGTATTTGTTGTCACTGATGCTGCTCTCTTCTGTGCTGCTTGTCTTCCTTTGATTATAATGGTTCTGACTGAAATGCTATATGACAGCCCCAAAAATCATTCATTTAAGAGACATTTATGAAAAAGGAAGACCATGAATACTGCAACCAATCAATATAAATTTGATTTGATCCGATTTACTACATGTTACGCCAAATGTTCACATCAGCATCAGTCACTCCAGTTTTTTCTCTTGAAAACTGTAGTCCTGTTTGGTTTGATCTGATTCGATTCAGTTCAGCTCAAATCAATGCCCGCCTTTTATGCCGGGGTACGACAGCACTGTTTACATTGTGAACTCAAGCTGCGGCATACAGGGGTCCTTTATGCAGCACAATCACAGCCTTGGACATGTCCACACGCCTGTGAAGCAGTCGGTCCATCTGTGCTTGGCCTAGTTTTGGTTTTATGTGGTGGCATTCCAAACCTCATTCTCAAAGGGGACAGACAGAGACACACTGTGTGTCTCGCACTGGATAAATATAGCCATGACATTCAAACAGCCTGTAGTTTGGCTAGTCAATTCATTTTGGCAGGCGCAAGATCATCAGACGCCCCAGCAGTGTGTAAACTCACAAAACCAAGCCTAAACAGACAAGGAATTTATTTCAGCTTCATGGGTTGCACAATAGATATAGACTGACTCAGCCAGGTCAAATGCATGCGTAACGTATGCATATATATTACTCACAAACTCTTACAGGTACGGGCGTGTTTGAAGTCGAGGGAAAACGCACCAGTTGTCGTTCTCACCATAAAAACTCTAGCATCCCAAAACCGCAAAGCAGGTTTCACCCATTGCTCCAAGGTGTCAGCTTATACAAGGGCGGTTGTGTATTTTACCAGAGATCAACATTCTTGGCACAAGAAAGGAGGAAACCTTTACATGTGAATTCACTACAAAAGGAGTGGGAACATTGATGAGCTACGTGTGCACGGGAGTTTTCGTACAAATATAAGAGACGTGACAAGAACAGTTTGTGAAAGTTACCTGGAGGCTGAAAAGCCACTGACCATTTAGACCACACAAATCTCTGTATTACAGATTATAAAAGGAAAAAAAAAGACTGAGCACTCTTAAATAATGACACTACTTTCATAATCAGCAAATCTGGCACTATTTGACATAAGGCTGGCGACAATCCAGGTTGCCTTCACTTGTTAAACCATTGGCTACACCTTGGGGATTGATAAAACAGCTTATAAAGCTGAACAGTCATCCCACCTGTCAGTTTTCTCATAAATCTTTGTAATTTTTTTGCATCTTTATATGTTTGGTAACAGTGACAAAGCACTGAAAAAGAATTCAGGTATGTGTGTTCACCCAGGGGCAGGACATCCTCTGTGTGCCTGACACATGTGCTCGAGTAAGCTCTACTGTGAATGAATGCGTAGCATGTAAGGTGAGTGGTTTGGGCTGGATTGAAGCGGCTGAGAGGGCCATGAATAATGGAAACAGAAGGAGTTGAGCTGTGGCTCTAAAATCTACTGTTGTGAGTGCAGGCTGCTTTTAAGGATGGCCTGGCATTTCAAATTGCTTCAAAGCCTTGAAATGTGTGAATTTTTATCTTCTTTTCAACTTCTTTCAACTTCTTTTTATTTTTTATTCCTATTTATTCTATTTATCCCCTTTGTATATTTTATTTATATTTGTCTCTGTATTTATATATGTGTGTGTGTGTGTGTGTGTGTATATATATATATATATATATATATATATATATATATATATATATATATATATATATATATATATATAACAATTCTGTAACTGTAACTTCGGTCGTTGCTGTGCTTTTTGGAAGTCGAATTTCCCAGAGGAACCCACCCGAGGGATTAATAAAGTTCTATCTTATCTTATCTTATCTTAACTGTTCCTTTTGAATTCAACCAGAAAAGGGATTTTATCCTTTTAAATGGCAGCCAAACATCCCATTGACATTTAGACATATCAGTGGTTTGACCTATTCGGTTTATGAATCACTGATCATTTGCATTAGCTCTGCAAAGTATACAGTGGTGTGTCAATGTTGGTAAAGAAACCATAGTTACACTGTATGAGTCACAGTGTAGCTGCTGCGTGTTTACCTAGTCTCGTCCAATACTACACAGGGATGTCCCTGGGAAAGAGGACACTCCTTGAGCCAACTTCTACTATGGCTTTAGTATCTTTACTTCATCCTTATTTATCCAAGGAAGATTAACGGAGTGCACCCTGAACACCCACTGTTATCTCACATTTACACCTGGGAGCAGCTAAAGCCTGCCAAGGGTCTATCGGGAGTGAAGGACTTCATTAGAAAAGGCTACGCATTACAGAAAAAGCTGAAGGGATATATATAAAGGCAGTTGGGTAATAATTTTTCATGGGGCTAATAATGACCTAGGATTATCCGCTGAAGCTTAAACATGGATGGTGGAGAACACGAGTCTTCATAGTTTTGACCTTTGGAAAAATGTGACCTGGGGAAAGATTTCTGTTGGTTTAATGGAGTGGAAGACAGTAACACTGCACCTGTAAGGGTGGTCTTGGACCACCTACAGTTTTAAAACAAAAGGGAGGCAAAAATGTGCTTAATTCTGTTGTACTGGTCTACACAACGAGGTTCATTTTTATGAAGCATTGGAAATCTTACACTATAAAAAATACTGAATGAAAAAAGAAAATGTCATTTTTTGGGGGTGGGGGTGGTTCTTTGTTTTTACGGAGGTCTCCATAAATGGTAAAATTTGTGGTGAAATATTGGAACAATTCTGTAAATTCCAAAAATTTACAGTTCAAAAATGGTTTAGAAATGGTTTATTGTACTTTTTTCTGTTTTACTGTGTAGATTTCAAAAGAAAAACACAACAAAAACATAACATAGTCAAATTAGTTGCAGTGTTTGAATGAAATTTAGCACCTGAGTGCAATTCACAGGGAATTCACTGTGGCTTATTTCACCCAGGACTAGTTCAGCTGAAATATTGATAAATTTCTTAGGTTACATAGGTACTATCTGTTTTATGACCACATTTCTTAACTGGCTGACTTAAACATTCTCAGCAAATTCTTAGCAAATTTTGATGTCACTACACAGACTGCAGTTTCTCCCATGAAATATCCGTGCAAATGATCCAGTCAAGGCAAAAATAAACTATGTGGAATCCGTTGATAGCACTGTCTTAAATATTTGGATTTAAATTGGTCACTGAACATGCAGCTAGACAGAAACCAACCAATCAAAGGCTCTCTGAGCCACACTTTCTCCAACATGCAGCATTATCAGTTTAAAACATTCACAAGTTGCTAAAATTACCATTATATTATAATATTACCATAGCTATGGTGTAATGTCAAACATGTCTATGTTGTCATGTCCAATGACCATAGCATGCTAAACTGCCACCTTTTGGTCTCACCATTGTGTGGGATAATGTATCATTGTAGAGTCCATTCTATCCTCAGTCAAATGTGAAAGCATGGATAAGTAGCGCAGCACAGAAATAACAGCTTTAAAAAAAAATACAGCCTATGATTCTGACCTCTTACCAATCAGACTGTGAGCCGGACAGTTAGTGAGGGAATCTGTTTTAGAGAAAGCAACTGTTTGAGAGTGAGATTAACCAGTAAGTGGTACTCCTGTTCTTCCACACTGCCTATGATCTCCCCTAAAGACTGAAGGCGTGGTTTCTGCAGCAAGCTGAGTTTGTGCAGTTTTCGTAGCTCTGTGCCAGTAACTGCTGATGGCAAAGAAGAACATCAGTTGTCCCAATTTTAAACCATATGAGAGAAACTGAGATATAGAAACTAGTACAAGCAGTGCTGTTTAGCCTTTGGTTCTGGGAAGTCATTGCTCAGAATGTCCCTTAATTACAAATTTAGAATATGAATCTCATTATTTCACATAAAATGTCTTTGTACTTTGGTGTATTATTGATGAATATGTGGGGTGAGGGTCTTTATCAATAGAAAAAGCTGTAAATTCTATGAAAATATAATTAAAAACCTTTGCACTCCTTCACATTTTCTAAACTTTTCAGGTGGGTCAAATTTGAGTCATTTGACTGGCCAATTCTGGCCCCCAAGCCTTATGTTTGACACCCTGATGTAAACCCTATACCAGCTAACAAACCTGTCAAGTTATCGTGCGTTTATTAGTATACCACTGTTGGCATTAAAAACAAATGCAAATGGAATAGCGCCTCACAGAGCTGCCACCACGCCTCTGTTTTTTTAGTCTAGTTTTTTCCACAAAAAGACGCTGCTGTTATCTGATGTTAGCTTTCAAACTGGAAGAAGTGAAAAAGATAAAAGCCCTCACTTAGTTGACTTGATTTCCTCCACATTCACCCTTTAAATAAGCTGTTAGCATTAAGAGCAGCTGCTGGTGGAGGTGAAGTGCTTCTCTTTCACTTCCCCGCTGTGCGTGGTTGCAGCTTGTCCACAGTTTGTTTTGGCACGCGTCCAATCCTGCTTGATCTTTAACCTCTCAGCTGTCTGACCGTGACACTGAAGGCAGTCGCTTGATCTTAGGATTGATCGGTAATAACTACTCTGATGTGCTGCTGATTAGCTGAGGAGAACTCCTTCCAAGCGATTATAAAGCAAAAACATTACACTGAAATATTTTTTCTTCTTTTCTGTGCGTAATGTTGTCAACAATAACTATTATGGGTCCACTCAGCAGCTCACACGTGACTCTTTTGTCTGCATCAGTTAATGTAACCTACACATACTCCCTGCCGTGTTTGTTGCCATATCAGAGTGGATTGTGTCATATTGACATTCAACAGAGCTTGTTTTTGACATTTGTCAACAGTGGAAGATTCTTGGGAAGGCAAAGACAAGAACTGGCGTAATAAAATGAGACAGTATGGCATAAAACTTGCTGTCTGACCAAAAAGGTGACAGAGTCGAGGTACATTCACCAGCAAAGATGTGCCCTGTTCTTGAGGAAGCCCTTTGTGTAATACAGTCTTTCCTCAAAGCTCTCTTGCTATTTTCCTTCTCATCACTTCTCCCGCACTGTAAATCACGTGTATTTTTTCTGGTTTTCTCCCCTTTCACTTCATTCACACCTCTCTCCTTGTGTCTGTCTCTTCTGGGACATTTTGTGCTTCCGCATTTGTTTGAGGGCTCACGAGATAGCCCAAGCATGCCACAGCAGCGTACTGTCTTCCCTATAGCACAGTTTTACATATTTGGCATTGTTTCATATTAGTTCAAAGCTGAGAGACAGTTTGTACTCAGTCACTCATTATGCTATCTCTGCAGATAGAGACTTCAGGAGGCCAGAGCTGCTGCTTCTTCTTTAATTAGCACTTCTGTGACCACAAAATAAACATTAAAGCTTATGTAGTAGTGGTTTGGTGAAATTAACACTGCTTTAAAAAAAATAAATCATTTTATCAATGGATGAAATAACTATGTAAAAAGTGTTATCCTGCCCACAGGATAATCATCCCCCACTCTTTCATTCTTAACGGCTATGCTATGATTTTGCAGCCGACATCTTTCAATATGCTATTCCAGTAGAACCATTCTTATCAACATCCAGGTTATTTATTTATTTATTTTTTGGGTCAAAAACCTTTTTTAAACTCACAAACATCACACATGCAAAGCTGGAACTGTTAGCTTCTTAAGAGTTACGTGGCTTACTGAAGACCTAGTAGAGATCAAAAGCAGGGCTAAAAGACAAAGATCAGCTGGACAGAAATAGGACCAAATAGTTGCTATTGTTTCTTTATGTCTGCTAGATGTATAAAAGGTCTTCATTTCCCAATGCTACAGTCACGCCAGGCAAAAACAGTGGTTAGAGTGCGAAACACAAGCAGAATTATTGAGACTGTGGGCAATGTTTGTGGTGCATCAAGATGATAAGACAATAGCAATTAGACAGTCAGTCTGCTATAAATTTGTGATTAAATGAGGCTAAGTTGACAATCTGTTTTAGCTAGTGCTGCGAAAAACACAAATCTGTAGCCATATCGACAACTTGGGTTCAGAATCCGGTCAGAAGCTCAAAGATTTAAAACAGAAATTCAGAAATTCCTCCACAAAGAGTGATTTAGCTTAAGGGTTTGCACACTCAACCTCTGGGCAAGCAACTGGTCACCATAACAACTCGCAATCGCTCTCCGATTTAGTTTGAAATTCATTGCAATCACTGGGAAACCACTGACTTTTCCTAGCTGCAAGTGGGTTGTTGTCCTATTTTTACTCTAGTGTGACTAAATTATAACACGTTCTTGTATGAATCTACAGTTTTTAGCGGCAAACGTTGATATTCTGTACTTAAAAGAAACGTAATCCCTGTTTTCTAGGTTTTTCTTCCAATTTCCTTTTTTTTTTACATCACAGCCGCTTCCCTTGGATTAAGTGTGGGAAGGGTTCATGTTTGACAGTTTGACAAGGAAAAGTTGCACATCTATTGTGCAAGTTTCAGTGGAAAACTGAAACCTTGCCAATCATCTGTTGTGCAACATTGTCACAAAAAGGTAATTCTGGAGCACTGCCAGGCTACAAAGAGCAAAGTGCAGCTCGTATGGCTCTAACAGGTTTCTTTTCTTAGCAAGTCCTCTCTTATTAATCTGTTTAATTCGTTTCAGACAAAATAATAACCAGTAAAATTGTGAGGAATTCAACATTTATCATGCTCTGTTAAGATCAGTTAGAAATGCAGGCAGCCTGCAGTGAGAAGATAACCTTTACCTAACTTCACAGACACACAGACAATCACATGCAACTCTTTTTGTTTTAAGCATTACATTTTAGATTTGTTTCTATAACTGATAAGCAAAAACAATTAGTGATACTTAGTAACTGGCACTCCTTGTAACCCATGTGATCGGCATCACATGCAGAAAGGGAGTCCAGGACAATAAAGGCCATCTGATAATGGCTGCAACGCTTGTACACATGTTTATAATGCACATGTATGCCAGAGGTCACATGTATACACACACTCTGATAAATAAATGTATTAAGAAACTGTCATCCAGTCACGTGCTGGAGTGCTGCACTCGGCGATACGCAGAGCCTCTCGGGATTTTCACACCTTCCAACATGAACTCGCTGTCAACCCAGCCATGACAGCTCCTAAGGACTGACTAGGGACACACTGAGAGACTTCCAGATATAGACATGATAGGAGTGTGTTTATTGTGTGTGTGAAAGAAGGACAGACAGAGAGAACAGGAGAGGCGGAAAAAGGCTTTCTGTCACACGTGTTTGCACCAAGGACAGCAGAAAACGATATGGGTGCAGCAGTGTCAGATTAAAACCTACTGTTCTTGTTGAATAACCGATGTTTATATCATACTCACGTCTCTCTGGCATTGAATCAAGAAATTATTAGACGTCAAAAATACAGAAATTACATTTATTGCAGAGATGACTCTTCATATCCCTGCGACGCATGAAATATTTGATATATTCAGTCAGTAATTTCATTGAGCAATAACTGAATTGTGGTAATAAATGAAGGTATGGCAGAACATACAAATAATATTTCAAGAGCTAATTAGGTTTACGGGGAACTATCTAACTCAGGGGTAGGAAACTCCAGGCCTCGAGTGCTGGTGTCCTGCAGGTTTTAGATCGCACCCTGGGTTAACACACCTGAATCAAATGATTAGTTCATTAACAGGCTTCTGGAGAACTTCAAGAAATGCTGAGGAGTCATTTAGCCCTTTAAATCAGCTGTGATGGATCAAGGACACATCTAAAACCTCCAGGACACCGGCACTCGAGGCCTGGAGTTGTCTACCCCTGATCTAACTGGACTTTTCAGTTGCCATTCAACCAAGTCTAATGGTTTCTCCATGCAAATTTGCTTCATTCATAAATGATCAAGTTTATTAGGATTTTTGAGAGCAAAAGAAAAAATATATAGTTCTTGTTGATGAAATAAGGGTTCATTTTAAGCCACTTATGCTGGGCATACACTGTGCGATTTTTGGCCCATTTTGAGCCGATTTTTCAGTCGTGTGACCATTTTCGGGATTGGCCCGAGTTTCGCCTTAATCGTGTGTCGTGCATCGTGCCGTATACATGGGGTAATGAGAAGAAACACCTCATGACCAGCTCCCGATCATCAATCATTTGGTTGTAAGAAAATCAAACCTGTTTGAAATCCTGTCGGCCGTCGTGAGGGTGTCACTTCAACCTCTCACACTGCGCACACGCAAACACAGAAATGAAAGTGAAAAGACGGAGCAGCACGGCAGTGCAGCGTGTGATCTGGACACAAGCGATGGAGGCACAACTTGGAGAACTTTGGCAAGCTCATCCGAGCCTTTTCGATGTGGCCTCACAAAATTATCACGACTGCAACAACCCTGAAAATAGTTGGATGGACATTGCTGCTCAATCACAGCTGCCTGATCAATGTTTTTCATTAGCAATTTAGCAAAGTTGATGGTGGTGGTGTGCGTGTCTGTGTGAGTGAAAGACAGAGAGGGAGAGCGAGAGACAGATTTTGTGTTATAAGCTTCATGTTATGAACGCACAATGTGAGCACTGAGGTCGCATCAGAGCATCGGGCGGTATAGTGTGAGACCCTGCATCGTGACCTACGAACTTCTAACCCCTGCGAGTCAATCATACAGTTTGAGCAGGAGTTGAATGACGCAACTGAAAAAATCGCACAGTGTCTGCCCAGCTTTAGATCCTCTCATGTGTAGGGTTACAGGAGTCCAGGGTTCTCATAGATTTCCAGTCACTGGAAGAAGTTTCAGCTTCTTTTTTTTTGTTGTTGTTGTCCCGTTTGGATCTTTAGCCATCAGAATTTTTGTCTTAAGGCCAAGAAAGATGCCAAGTGTATTTATTTTACCAAGTGGATCATCATGGCCTTGCCATATTGGTCCATTTGATTGACCTTTATTATAATTATGTATTTATTTTATTTTCGGTTGCTACAAACGGGACAGACATGACTGGGGGATAGAACAAGGAGAAAGAATGAAAGAAAGAGAGGGAGAGAAAGAAAACCAGAGGGGAGAAGAGACGGTGAGAAAGGGGGGAAGAAACAGAAGAGAAAACAAACAACAAAAGAGCAACATAATAAAAAAAATAGCACCATCACAATAAACTAGTTAGCAGTAGATAACAGTAGATACTAAATATTAAACGCTATTGTGCAGCACGCAAGATAGACAGCGCACAATGTGCTTTGAGGCAGCAGCCAAGAAAGGTGTAGAAGAAAGTTTCAGCTTCTTACTCTACTGAACAGCCAATCAGTGGCATGCAGACTGATTTTTTGTATCTCCTCAGATCGCTTGGAACCCGGCCCAGTAGGTACTATTTTAGTATTTGGTACCGGGTACTATAACCTAATGGAAAACCCTGAAAACCTTGGCAAACCATGGTGAGTTGGTATGGCGAGTAGGTACTAATGGAAAAGGGGCTTAAGTATGCATGCACAAGGACATTGCTGTGCAATATTTTACCGAGTACTAGGTCAAACATGAACGCTATGTGCAATGTGTTGTTGTGTTTGTTAAAGTTGGATTCAATATAAAAAAAAGAATGTAATGAAGTATTTTGATGGCACTACAACTAGCAGTTAGTTTTAACAGTTATGTATGTACTAAACAAAAATCCCTTAACGTCAAGCTCCACCTTCCTACCTCCATCGTGATTGCTACAACCGTCTATACGAATGAAGCCCAGAAGTCATCAGCTGGTACCGCCAATAAGTTTGACATCTTTCAGCAGACGAACCTACGCAGAATTCTCTGCGTTGTTGTAATGTTGGGTTATATTTTGAGTATAGGTAGACCTCTTTTCCAGACTTCATGCACTTCAAGGTAAATTTCAGCCTAACAGCAAGTGCTAAGACTGTATAGAAGATGTCATTACTTCTAATAATGTTTACTATGCAGTTTGACAGGGCTAGCTAGGCTTAGCAGGACTGAAGGCAGGAGTCTTCCAGGCCCTTGCCAGGTTCTCACCCTCCCCATTCCCCCAGTGAAGGGAGGGCTGGCCTGGCCTTTATAGAACTGAATGGATGAAGAACTCAAAACCTCAACAGGCCCCATTGTGCCACAGCATCAAAAGAAGCAGCGGCAGGGCAGGGGCTTTGATCAGGAGGCAAACACAGCAGGGGAAAGGGGCTGGTTTTTGGAGGAAGGGTGGAGGGGACACCCGTGCTCTGGAGCTCATAAAATGACAGTAACACACAGGTGCAAAGACAACGCAGCACAAGTGTGTCGACTTACTGTGCGTGCACAGTTACAGACTCTCATGTACACATTGTCACATAAAGAAAATGCAGTGCTCTTCCCTTTGATGCCCACCTGTGTTTGTACCTGAGGCAAAGTCACACACTTTCTATGTATGCTGGTCCCAGTGTAATATTTCACCGTGAATGCCTCTGATGACTTCATGGGATTTATTAATCCTGAACTTTGGTGGAGTTTGCCTTTGCCTTTGTCTTTACCAAACCGAGCACCACACCCAGCGGCGCACCTGAGCCGTTTGGATTGTCCTACCACACGTCCTTGTAGATTTGGTGTTTAACCATTAAGGGTTCAACTTTGTTTTTATTGAAATGCCTGTAAGTCATGATCAGTAAGACATTCATTGCTTTAAAACAAGCAAAAAGACATTTGAATAAGGTAGTATGCTGTAGTATTATTGAGGTCAAGTTTTGCAAGGACTCAAAAAACCCACAAAATATCAAACACAAAGCATAAAGAGCAGATATTTCAAAGCATGTGGTAAAAGTAAATAGTACTTGTTTGGGATATGATGGTGAGAAAGTGGTTTGTTGTACAATCACCTTAATCCTGCATTCGTTTAATGGTCAGTGTGGGCGAATCCCATGATAGCAAAAAGCATTTGCCTTGTGTAGAGTGTAACAACAAAGGCATACTGTTAGTGGGGCTAAAAATACAACAAATAAGAAAACTATCATATTTGCTATCTTATTGGGTTTTGAATTAGTGACCTAATCTTTTAAAAGGTTAGTCTGAGAATTTGTAATGGTTCAAGCCAGGAGAATCCAACTGCTGCTTGTGTCAGGTCACATAATCAGAGCTGATTGTGATTATTTTCTCCAGCATGAAACCTTGTTAGATTTTAATTAAAAAACAAAAAAAAGCGTTGCCTGAAAGAGTCAGTCCAGCTCTTGCTGACCTTTTATCCTCACTGACGTGTTAATCTGAGCCCAGATATATGCTGTTTATCTAACCCTGCACCATATTACCAGACTAATGCGTCTAACCAGCATAGCAATGTGCATTTCTAGCAGGTTTTATTTATGGCTGTGAGCAAATACTTTGAGCAGATCAAGGTGGGCAGAGCTTTTTTAAGATGGCAACAGTGTTTTCCGCTGTAGTTTTCCACAGGCTCGGAGAAAAACGGCTTCTCAAAAGATGGAGAGAGTAAAGAAAGTCGACAGCTTCCTGAAACTGACTCGGTTAGACAGGATCAAAGGAAATGTCTGTTAATGATTTCACGTCTGAAACAAAGGGCAAAAAACACCCATGAGGCCCATGAAACATTCTACACAGGGGTGGGAGTGTGACCTTGCTCAATTTTTTTGCTTCAGTGCTGTCTCTTGAAAATGAAGCTCCCGTACATCAAAGCTATATTCTTAAGAGTATTTCAACATTGTTGGCGATGCATTTAATGCACTTAAATTCAGCATGTTTGTAGCAACCACAGCTGGGGATAGGCTTCAGCTCCAACTGTGAAGTGGAAAAGTGGTTAAGAAAAATAGATGGCAACTACTTAGCAGCTGTTTTCTTTCGTTCCTACTATTTCAGTCAACAAATCATATATGAGAAGTGCTCGGAAGACTGAGAAAGTTTGGGATTGAAACCACTCCTAAACCTAGCCTAGTATTTTTGGTGCTTAAATCTTGCCAAACAGAGACCGGAAACAAAAAAATTTAAAATTAGATCCCCACACAAGATTCGAAATGTCCTGCACTTGACTTACACTGCTGTCCTCCTTCAAACGTGGAATTTTTCTATCTTTGTACTACTACCTTTCTGAGAAAAGAAAAAAAAAGGGTCACGCGGCTGCTACCTTTCTGGAGAAAAGAAACACATTTCCCTTGAAATGCAGTTAAGTTACTCTGCTGCTTCTCTGCTGTTGTTTTACCTTTCCCAAGTCACATGTGGCAAGGTTCCCAGTGGAAAAAGATCAGAGTGGCGAGCTGGATGCTGGTGGTCACATGCAGCAGCGTGGTCAAACAGAGGAAAGTCACAGCCTATCTTAATTTAACCAGGGGTTAATTCTGAGTGCTGATAAGAGATGAAAGAGAGTAGACCTGCAGCACGAGTGCTTTTCAAAACACACTGTATCCCTACCACTTTGTCCAGTAAGGCTAGAACTGATCAAATAAACTTCCATCTCACCCAGACTCAGTCTTTAATTAGAGGCTGAATGAAAGTCGTTGAGCTGGAAAGGGAAGAGAACCTGAAAGACACAATTTACTAGGGGTGCAACGATACACAAAATTCACGGTTCGGTTCGGTTCGATACTTTGGTGTCACGGTTCGATATTTTTTCGATACAAAAAAAATGTTCATGCCTTTTTAATTTGTCATTTATTAAAATTATAAATATATATTTTAACTCAAAAGTACAGTTTTTAAATTTAACCCTAACCCTTGTGCGTGTTTTTTATTTTGACAGCGAATGCGCACCTGCGGACCACTTATGTGCAGCCCTGGTTATTTAGCTCATCATATTGCAGCCACAGAAATTCTTTTGTCCATGAAACCATAAAGCTGCACTTTCTTTTTGCCTTATAGTCTGATTTGTCATAACTTCTCCGTTTTGTGGTAAGCTTTTCTTTGGCTGTCACTTCTTCACCCTGACCTGTCTTATTTGGCTCAGCAGAACTAAAATATATATCTGTCTGTGAAGGTTCTCAGTCATCCAGGTCATCGTAGTCAAATATAAATCCTGCTGCTTTTACAGACGCACTCACATAAGCTCAGCGATTCTCTGCGCGATCAACCTCTCACATGTTTAAGCTTGCTGCGGGAGATTTCACTTGTCATGTTTGCATAGTAAGATAACGATTAATAAGCCGATGTCAGAGGAATTGGTGCACAAATTTTCATCACTCACAGATCAGTGCTGTCGCTCTCTATACACAGTTCGCGCGATTGCAAAGTGAAAGCAAAAAAACAAGCGCAAATTCAAACGCGATTTCAATATGTCACATATTGACAGTGGCTCACCGATGCCAATGACATAATTACCCAGCTACATTTCTGAAAGAATGCAAAAGCATTGACATATATTTTTCCTTCCTACAATAGCCCGACGGGCAGGGCAGAGATAGATTTTGGTACCCCGACTGAAAAAATCGCTAGCCCGGGACGTTGGGCTAGCGATATTGCAAGCCCTGTATCTGATTGAGGAATCACTCATCTTTGGAAAAGAGAGCTTATTACAGAGAAATGTCTCTTTCCAAAATAAAAGCTATACTATCCGCTTCTTCTGGGCTATATTCTCAGCAGCATAAGGAGAATCATGTGCTAACAGCTGTCTAAATGACTCGGCTAAAGTTAGTAGCATGCTTGTTGTTTTTGTCTTTGCACTAGGATGATGTCGGCGTAAATGTGCAGTCATATTCGTTGTGTTCCCACTAGTGCTTTCAGGTTAATCTCGTTGAAATGACCTTAACGCCACAACACGGCAAATCTCTGTTAACGAGCTACCGCCGATCGCCCCGTGCATGGGGCTAGACGGCCAACACGTTAACGAGCTAACTGCGCTAACACACTAGTTCCCACCCATGTAATTGAGCATTGCATGGCACATCCAACATACTGTTTTACTTTAGTCCATGACGCGCTTACCTTCAGGGTCATACGCCACATGAAAACCAAAATAATTCCAAACACCACATCTGAATGAGGGTGGGGGAGGTGCCCTGCCCTCTTCCTTCTGACTATGCTGTCTGTGTTGAGCGCTCAGTGGATCTGCGCTCGACAGTGCAGCCTAGGCGGAGTAGTCGAACGCAGATTCACTGAGCGCTCAACACAGACAGCATCGTCAGAAGGAAAGTTGATAAAATAAATTACAAATGTTGTATTGTTCGATACATATGCGTACCGAACCGAAAGCACTGTATCGAACGGTTCAATATCGATACGAATATCGTTGCACCCCTACAATTTACCTATAACCTTACCTACTGGGAGACGTCAGAAAATGCACATGCTGTCTTTTTAAGTTAAATTTATTTACATAGACCATACAACACCTGCTATTCTCAGACTCTTGTTCTGAAGTGACACCATTCAACTGCAGACATAGTCGTTTCTTATACATCAAAGCTTGGGACCAGACTTGCTGTCTGTGTTCCACTTCTTGGCAGCATCTGGTCAGAAAGATGCAAGCTAGGGCGCTGTTTGCACGCCGTTCACGAAAGACAAACACAGCTCGTGAAAGTCAAGGTGTTCAACCCTTTGTGGAAAGTTACGATAGCCTTAATCACGGTTTCCTTATCAACTAAGGGAGATAAAAGCCTCAGAAAATAGTTGACCCCGGTCAGCGTGGTCACACATCCCTATTGATTGTTTGTTTGTGTGTGTTTGACTTGAGTTTGTGTGTGTTTGTGCTTGCGTTTGCATGTGAATGCGTGCAGGCATGTGTGTGTGCTCTCGGGTCGTGGGCAAACAAAGGCAGGGGTCCCGCTGACGAACCAATTAAAAAGAAGGAAGAACGGGGGAGGACGCGCCGGCCCAGCAGGCTTTACCCATCATTTAAATTAGAGATGGCAAGCCGAGCGAAAACAGTCCGGATCTCGTGGAGCTATTTCGTGTTATTCGGTACAGTTAACAAATAGTTCAGGAAAATCATATTCAAATTATCAGCAATTTATTCATGCATGGAAATCTTTTTTTTTTATCGAGTATTTATTCACACCCATTCATTCAAGACCTAGTTCCAGAGAACCAAGGATTTAACTTGCAAAACCATTTCCTTTCAATGTGGTTTTGCACCCTGACAAGTTATTTTTATTGACTGCAACTTAGTAACTATCTCACACAAAAGACAACTGTACAGCATCATCAGAAAGCACCAGTTGTCTGATTTTAAATTACCTGTAAAACTGATGGATGGATGCAAACATTTTAAAAGAAATATGAAGATTGAATCGCCATGTGTGACTTTGTTATAGCAAATTGTAGACATGCTGTAGACTGCTTCGTGCAGTCTGGGAACCCAGCTGGTGTCCTCGCTTAGCCTTTGAAAAGTCTTTCCACTGTATTTCTCCAAATATCCCTTTTGCATTCTTATTTGCCTGACTGTTTGCCTATATGCAACATTCATCGATAGCAATATCAATCTGGAGTATTTGGTACCGGAACCCAACCTTTGTACTTTCAATCAAACATTTAAAAAAAAAAAATTCATTTCAAGGATATAAGTAAAAAGTGTTTTTAAAAACAAACAAACATAAAAACACATAAACATGCAGTCACTGACAGCCATCATTTTCATGTGGGGAAAACCAAACCGAAATGTTGACCATTTCCCGTTTGAAAAGGATAATGATTATTAATTGAGATAGATAGCTACCTTATATATCTGTTTCAAATATACAATCTAAAATATACATATGTGCTATTAATAAATATGCCTCTCTAATACACAGACCCATGTCATATTAAGATAAAAATCTTTATACATTGATATGTAATTATTTAATACACTTATCCGAAAGTACTGTTTTTTTATAATATGTCTTTATATACAATTATTGATTTTTAAATTACAGTAAAACCTCATCAGTATTTATTATCCTACCTCATTCCTATAGTGCTTTATAAGTGTTTTTTATATAACTAACTGCCATGCACATGCATTTTCCTCACTTTATTTATTGATTTATTTTTATTTTATTCACCCTCACCTTAGCCCATAACACTCCTCCCCCATCTGTGAATATTTGTTTTCCTTAATTTCCTGGTAACAGAATATTTCTTGGTATTTATGTTATTTGAATTGAGCTTAAAAAAACATAAAAAAACAAAACAAATTTTACATTTTTCACTCCACGTCAGGTGCGTTTGTTGTTGTCAGACAATGTGGACATCACTGTCAGTGTTTGCGTACTATATTATTATTAGTAAACCTATTGGTAATGGCTACATACTGAGGTTTTGTACATATTAGCTCATTTGTATGCAGTAAATAGCATGCTGAGAAAACGTGCAGTAAAAGTTAAAATGTCAACAACACAGTTACCAAACTCTGTCAGGAAGAAGACGTCGTTGAATCTGCCGCTCACTCAACACAGGTTTTGTCGTCATCATCATCATCATCCACGGGTTCAACTTCTTGTGTGTTGGCAACTGACGTGCTATGGTTAGCTGCAGGTGCTTTGGTGAATTTAGCTTTTCATACTATAAAATACAATACAGTGTGTCGGTCACACGTCGCGAGCTCCCCCAAGCAACGGCTTTCTTCTGTGTTTAATTTTACTTTTCCTTTATTTTTTCACGAGCAGCACTTGTCTCCTTGTGTACGACCGACAAACCTTACTGGACATAAAAGACGGTCTTTCTTATAACTTTCCGGAGTTCAAGTTTTGCAACACGGACGCTCCGTTTGCAGACCCCCCATTCATCTCACCTGAGACGCCTTTGTTCTCTGGCCCTGGAGGCCGCAAACGCTGACGCAGAGGGAGAAGATCTGGCGTTCTGGTTCGACTGAGACGGCGCACTTACAGACCACCGTTACCCAGTTTATTACTGGCTAATATGCAGTCTCTGGAGAACAAGCTGTGCGAGCTTCGGGCACGGATCTCATTCCAGCGAGAGATGCGGGACTGCTGCGTGATCTGCCTCACAGAAACCTGGCTATCGGACAAAGTACCGGACTCCGCAATACAACTGCCGGGGTTCTCTGTGCACCGCGCGGACAGGTCACAGGATCTTACTGGGAAAAGCAGAGGCGGTGGTGTGTGTTTCATGATCAACAACAGCTGGTGTGATTATGCGAACGTGCACCCGGTCAAATCCTTCTGCTCACCGGACCTGGAGTACCTGATGATTAAGTGCCGGCCATTCTGGCTACCGAGGGAATTTACAGCAGTGATTATTACGGCTGTTTACATTCCCCCACAAGCCGACACTGACCGTGCACTCAGGGAACTGTACAGCGCGATCAGCAGCGAGGAAACCGCACACCCAGAGGCAGCGTTTATCACAGCCGGAGACTTTAATAAGGGAAACCTGAAGAAAGTCTCACCAAAACTCCATCAACACATCCTTTTCAACACACGTGGAAACCGGCTACTCGACCACTGTTACACCTCTTTCCGGGATGCGTACAAAGCCCTCCCCCGCGCCCCATTCGGCCAATCAGATCACTGCTCCATCCTGCTCCTGCCCGCCTACAGGCAGAAGCTGAAACAGGAAGCTCCAACCCGGAGGGCGGTGCACTGTTGGACGGACCAATCGGAGTCTGCGCTGCGGGACTGTTTTGATCACGCGGACTGGGAAATGTTTCACGTGGCCGCCAGAGACATTGATGAATACACAGACTCAGTCTGTGGATTTACCAGGAAATGCGTGGAAGATGTCGTCCCATCCAGAACAGTCAAATCCTTCCCAAATCAAAAACCCTGGATTAACGGAGATGTTCGCGCGGCACTGGCGGCACGGAACACCGCCTTTGCCTCCGCGAACACATCGGACTACAAACACGCACATTACCAACTCCGGAAGACGATCAAAGCAGCCAAACGTGAGTACAGGGACAGGGTGGAGCAACAGTTTGACAACCCTCGGAGTATGTGGCAGGGACTAAACACGATCACAGACTTTAGAGGGAAAACCAGCACACCGCAGACCACGGCCTCTCTGTGTGAGGATCTAAACGTATTCTACGCTAGATTCGACACAGCGAACACCATGAGACCGGACAGTGTGCGCACCGCGGATGACGTCAGTGCGCACACTGTGTCTGAGGAGGATGTGCGGAAGTGCTTCAGGAAGGTGAACGCACGCAAAGCTACTGGTCCGGACGGGATTCCCGGCCGCGTCCTCAGGTCATGCGCGGCTCAGCTGGCTGGAGTGTTCACGCACATCTTCAACCTTTCCCTTTCTCTGTCTGTAGTCCCAGCCTGCTTCAAAATGGCCACCATCGTCCCTGTACCCAAATCCTCCACCATCTCCTCATTGAACGACTGGCGACCTGTAGCCCTGACCCCCATCGTAAGCAAATGCTTCGAGAAGCTGGTCAGGGACTTCATCTGCTCTGCACTACCCGACTCACTGGACCCTCTACAGTTTGCATACCGCCACAACAGGTCCACTGATGATGCCATAGCCCTGACACTACACACTGCCCTGTCACACCTGGAGAAGAGAGACACGTATGTGAGGATGCTGTTTGTAGATTACAGCTCAGCATTCAATACCATCGTTCCCTCGAAGCTGGACAGGAAACTGCAGGATCTAGGACTGAGCAGCTCCCTCTGCAGCTGGATCCTTAGCTTCCTGTCTGACAGACGCCAGGTGGTCAAACTGGGCAGCATCACCTCATCCCCCATCACACTGAACACTGGTGCTCCACAGGGGTGTGTACTGAGCCCTCTCCTGTACTCACTCTACACCTACGACTGCACAGCCACTAACAGCTCCAACATCATTGTGAAGTTTGCGGACGACACTACAGTGGTGGGTCTTATCACCAACAGTGATGAGACAGCTTACAGGGAGGAGGTCAGCGCCCTGACCCACTGGTGTCAAGACAACCATCTCACCCTCAACGTCGCAAAGACAAAGGAGTTGATAGTGGACTTCCGGAGGTGCAGAGAAGTACACACCCCCATCACCATCAACGGCGCTGCTGTGGAGAGAGTGAGCAGCTTCCGGTTCCTTGGTGTACATCTGGCTGAGGATCTTACGTGGTCAGTACACACAAACAAAACAGTGAAGAAGGCGCAGCAGCGCCTCTTCTTTCTCAGAAGACTGAAAAGATTCGGCATGAGCCCCCGCATCCTCAGGACCTTCTATCACTGTGCCATTGAGAGCATCCTCACTGGATGCATCACCACCTGGTATGGCAACAGCACCGCCTACAACCGCAAAGCTCTCCAGCGAGTAGTGCGGTGCTCTGAACGGATAATTGGAGGTGAGCTTCCCTCCCTCCAAGACATCTACAGGAAGCGCTGCCTGAGGAAAGCGGGGAGGATCATCAAGGACTCCAGTCACCCCAGCCATAAACTGTTCAGACTGCTTCCATCAGGAAGGAGGTTCTGCAGCATCCGGTCCCGTACCAGCAGACTGAGAGACAGCTTTTTCCATCAGGCCATCAGACTGCTGAACACGTCATAGACACCTCAGCTTCACTACTGGAACTTCAACATTATGCACTCCACACTGTATATAAATGCCACTTGTTTTGCACATATTCAACTCTGTATATTTTATATATTTTATTATTATTATTATTTTTTTTTTTTTTTTTTTTACTATTTAATTTGTAAAAATGTGTATATACACACACACACACACACACACACACACTATTATATATTGTACATATATTTATTAGTTTCAGGTTGGCCATTCTTGTATTTTGCTCGTTTGTGTTGTTGTGTTTGCACATCTCTGTTGCTTGTGGGGCTCGCACACAAGAATTTCACTCGCATGTGCTGTGCCAGTGTGCCTGCACATGTGATGTGACAATAAAAGTGATTTGATTTGATTTGATTTGATTTGGTCTCACTCTCTTGTTGTTATCTAACCCATATGCATTCTTATATAGAAATTTTGCACTAATTGATTTAGTGTGAATCGGAACTTAGTAGCTCCAAAATAATTTGGCCATTACCCTAAAAAGTACCAAGTTTATTACACAAGAGTACTAAAAACTGAAACCAAAAAGCTTTTGGGATTAATTTTCTTGAACAGAGTTGGAATGGACCGTTAAACGTGCTTGGTTTGTTTTCTGTCTGTAGTCGATGCTGTTCATGGGGGAATTTCCATGTTCATCTCAGGTGATCGCGGATAGGAAATGAAGGGTACTTCCAAAAGAGCAAATGTAAAAGCAGGACTCTTTGGTTTACATCTATACAAACACGCACACACATACACGCACATGCAAATGCCATGGTGTTGTTTTTGTAATACAAATATCTTGATCAGAAATGCATCATTACCGCTGCAGGAAAGTTCCCAGGAACCCTAGAGCTTTTTTTTAAGCAGGACAGAAACCTTACCTACATTTCAGAAGCAAGAATGAGGGTCTAGATTTAGTGTCTGGTCTGCTGACCAGTCAAGCACATGCCTTAGTTTTGCAAGACTTGTGTAATAGCAAATCAAAGCAATAGCAATAACTCAATTAGTTAATTAGCAATCACTGATTTAGATTGATACTACAGTAATATTATAGAGAAAAAATATTTGGAATGTGACTGATGTCATGATTTAATATAATTAAATGATGTAATTACTAATGTAATCATTCAACACTGGACTCATGTGGTACTTGTTTCCTCATTTTACTTCTTATAAAAGTAGACCCAATATACAAAGATCAAAAAGAAAAGATAAGACACAGAAAGAAAGATTAGGAGAAGGACTCAGAGGTGAAGAAAGAGGAAGCTCGCTGAAAGGAAGAACCGTTTGTGTGAAACGCAGTATGTAGTAGGAGAAGAAGTACAAGCAAAAGAAAATGAAATGGGGGCGGGGGGTGTCTTACAGGTGTTTCTTTTCTTTGTAGAGGGGTTTCCTCTTTTGCCTTTAAGGATGAAAATAATCAACACATTTGCGGTTGCTATGCCAACATAAAATTTCTTCCTATGGGCTCAGCTGGGAAGCATTCCTGGCCATAATTACCCATAATCCCTCTGCATTTCCATCTGAGAAAAAGACTGAGGAGCAAGAAGCGGAAAGGCATTTATTTGCATATTCTGTCTCAGAAGGTGCACAGCTTTGAAAAGTCACGCACAGTCAGCCAGGGGTGTGGCAGATAGTTCCTGGGAGCGCTAGCAGGACATTTCCTAGGACATTTTCCAGATTCCCGCTTACTACTTTTTTTTTTCCAGTCAAACCAACTATTTGCTTCTTTTGCTGCTAGACCACATTTTTGTCTTTTCTTAATACTTGCTGAAAATAATGGGGACTCTTGATATTGATGGGTCAATATCACCAATGCATTCAGTCCTTTTGGGATCAAAAGCAATCCCATACTCAATTTTTTTTCTGGCAATGTTAGCTAACTATGCAAAAAGTAAATATAGTGCCTGAGATCTGGTTTTGAAACCTTAAGAAGTGTTTTCATGCCAGTGACGTGTCACAAGTCAAGAAGTTAATAATTCCCCTTTTCTGAAACCTAGAAAAAACAAACAAGACACTGACATTATCTACAGCTACTCTTAGTACTATTGATACTTTAGAGTCTTTTTCTCCAATTGATCTTTCGGAGTTAACTTCAGTAATTACTTCCTCCAAACCATCAACGTGTCTTTTAGACCCCATTCCTACAAAACTGCTCAAAGAAGTCCTGCCATTAATTAATTCTTCGATCTTAAATATGATCAACCTATCTCTAATGATTGGCTATGTACCACAGGCCTTCAAGCTGGCTGTAGTTAAACCTTTACTCAAAAAGCCATCTCTAGACCCAGCTGTCTTAGCTAATTACAGGCCAATCTCCAACCTTCCTTTCATATCAAAAATCCTTGAAAGAGTAGTTGTCAAACAGCTAACAGATCATCTGCAGAGGAATGGTTTATTTGAAGAGTTTCAGTCAGGTTTCAGAGCTCATCACAGCACAGAAACAGCTTTAGTGAAGGTTACAAATGATCTTCTTATGGCCTCTGACAGTGGACTCATCTCTGTGCTTGTCCTGCTAGACCTCAGTGCAGCGTTCGATACTGTCGACCATAATATCCTATTAGAGCGATTAGAACATGTTGTAGGTATTACAGGTACTGTGCTGCATCGCCTTCACACACTAAGGTTAATTATGGAGTTCCACAGGGTTCAGTGCTAGGACCAATTCTGTTTACATTATACATGCTAGGCAGCATCATTAGAAGACATAGCATACATTTTCACTGCTATGCAGATGACACACAACTTTTTCTGTCCATGAAGCCAGATAACACACACCAATTAGTTAACCTGCTGGAATGTCTTACAGACATAAAGACCTGGATGGCTGCTAATTTTGTGCTTTTAAATTCAGATCAAACTGAGGTTATTGTACTCGGCCCTGAAAATCTTAGAAATATGGTTCTTACTCTGGATGGCATTACCTTGGCCTCCAGTAACACTGTGAGGAACCTTGGAGTCATTTTTGACCAGGATATGTCCTTCAACGCACATATTAAACAAGTATGTAGGACTGCTTTCTTCCATTTGCGCAACATCTCTAAAATTAGAAATATCCTGTCTCAGAGTGACGCTGAAAAACTAGTTCATGCATTTATTACTTCTAGGCTGGACGACTGTAATTCATTATTATCAGGATGTCCTAAAAACTCCCTGAAAAGCCTCCAGTTAATCCAAAATGCTGCAGCAAGAGTCCTGACAGGGACTAGAAAGAGAGAGCAGATTTCTCCTGTTTTGGCTTCCCTTCATTGGCTTCCTGTTAAATCCAGAATTGAATTCAAAATCCTGCTCCTCACATACAAGGTCTTAAATAATCAGGCACCATTATCTTAATGACCTTGTAGTACCATATCACCCTATTAGAGCACTTCGCTCTCGCACTGCAGGCCTACTTGTTGTTCCTAGAGTATTTAAAAGTAGAATGGGAGGCAGAGCCTTCAGTTTTCAGGCCCCTCTTCTGTGGAACCAGCTTCCAGTTTGGATTCAGGAGACAGACACTATCTCTACTTTGAAGATTAGGCTTAAAACTTTCCTTTTTGCTAAAGCATATAGTTAGGGCTGGACCAGGTGACCCTGAATCCTCCCTTAGTTATGCTGCAATAGGTGTAGGCTGCTGGGGATTCCCATGATGCATTGAGTTTTTCTTCTTCAGTCACCTTTCTCACTCACTATGTGTTAATAGATTGTTGGGCTTTTCTGTGTATGTGTTATTGTAAGGTCTACCTTACAATATAAAGCGCCTTGAGACGACTGTTGGGGTGATTTGGCGCTGTATAAATAATATTGAATTGAATGAAATTGAATTGAATTGACTTTTATTTTATTCAGTTTGACCCAAAATAAGTGGCTGAGGAAATGAATGACAGAGTTAGAATCTGCTATAGAGTCCAGCAGCATGGTTTTAGAAATAAAATCCCATTCATATTGTCCACAAGGATTTGGGGATTTTGATTATGAGTCATAATACTGTAACTATCCAAAGTAGACTTAGTACAAACTAAGGCATTATGAAAGAAAGGCACAGGGTCTTTTAGAGGCTAATGTGTATGTGGGTGTATTATCATCCCCATTTAATTTAGAATATCATTAATCATGAAAAACTACGACCCTACATAATACAAAAACTCAACAAGAAAGTGTTTTTAGAGGCTGAGACAGAAAGTCGTTTTCCAGACTTCCTGCCTTGACATCCATAGGACCAAAAATCATTTTGCAAGTACAGCTATTGGTCAGATATAAGGCATGATACAACTGTAAAAAGCTACAATATACAGCTTCAGTCAGAGGTTTACATACAGCCATGACAATTAATGAATTTCTTTTTACAGGGTGATTCTACAGCAGACCTCTTTAATAACTTTTTAAAATTTATTTTTAGCTAATTTATTTTAGTTAATTTCGTTTATTTATTGTCTCTCATCCACGCAGGGTCAAAAGTATACATACAGGCCCATTCAGGTTTTTCTAGGGGTTTACAGTAATGTATCTAATGCCTTTTTGGAGTCAGCAAAAAGGTGTATGCTGAAACAGCCATTAGATGAGTTGCCAATTAATCCATTTGCATGTATAATTATCACTCAACAAATATACAGTACATTTTAGTAATTATTCTTTAATCGTCAAACAGAGACGCAATAATGTTCTCACCAGTCATCCAGTACAGCAAATATTTGAACACCTACCAGCAGCAGCATCATCGTCATTGCGATCATCATCAGCCTTGCATGGTGATGATATTACACATGCCAAGAGTAACAAGTGAAGCGAAAAGCAGGAAATAACTGGACATGTTTCATATAATTATTTAATAACCGCTCTGTGTTATCTGCGACACGCACAGCTTCGGTTGGGGAAGTTGTGATTACAGTGCAAAAAACTAGCCAATTACAGCCCTGTATTTCAAACTGCTTGTCATGAACCGAAGTTCCGAGCGCAGGCAGGACCCAGTAGCAGAACACACACACTAGGGAATGAGCGAATAAAGAAAGTAATTTTTTATTGAAACTAAAGGTGTCCCGTGAGGGTAGCCAGAAAAACAACGGGTGAAACCAGATGAAACCGAGGGACCGCACAGGGAACGCCGAGAGCGGGGCTGTGAGAGGGGTGATAGCCGGGCCGAGAGAACCAGAGGGGGGTGGAGCTCCAAAAGGGGTCGAGACGGTGAAGCTGAATGTGAACCGAATCTCAGGCGGACAGGTGGACAGGCAGGTGGCTCAAAAAACACGCCGAGTTGTGATCGCTGAGAGGCGACTACGGACTGGCGTGGAGCAGCAGGTAGGGCAGGATTAAATAGTCCACCTGGTGATCGCCTGGGATGGGATGCAGGTGTGGGGTTAGCAGCCACGCTCGTGGGCGTGGACATCCCAGCAGCACCCCGGACGCCGGGCCGCGGACCATGACAGTACCCCCCCCTCAAGGGTCGCCCCCAGGCGGCCGGCCGGGACCCCGCCTGCGGAGAGAAGCACGGAAAGCAGAGATGAGACGAGGGTCCAGAATGAAGGAGCGCGGGACCCAGAGGCGGTCCTCGGGGCCGTATCCCTCCCAATCCACAAGATACTGCCAGCCGCGCCCGCGCCGGCGCGCATCCAGGATCCGCCGGACCGCATAGGCCGGATGGCCGCCGACGAGCCGGGCGGGAGGAGGGGGCTCGGAAGGAGGGCACAGGGGGCTGAGGCGGACCGGCTTAAGTTGAGATACATGGAACGTGGGATGCACACGCCGAGAGGCCGGAAGCCGGAGCCTGACTGCCACCGGGTTGATGACTCGGTCCACTTCGTACGGCCCGATGAAACGGGGAGCCAGTTTGCGGGACGTGCCCCGGAGCGGGATGTTCCCAGCAGCCAACCAAACCTTCTGTCCCGGCTGGTAGTCAGGGGCTGGGGTGCGGCGACGATCGGCGTAGTGCGCCTGTCGTTCCTTTGCGCGCAGGAGGGCGCGGCGAGCGCAGCGCCACACACGTTGGCAGCGCCGGAGGTGATGAGGGGCCGACGGGACGGAGAGGGACAGGTCCTCTTCCGGGAAGAGCGGAGGCTGATACCCGAGGGACGCTTCGAAAGGAGAGAAGCCGGTGGAGGACGAGGTGTGAGTATTGTGGGCGTACTCCACCCAGGGCAGGTAAGTAACCCAGGAGGAGGGGTTTTGACTGGCTACGCATCTCAGCATAGTCTCCAGCTCCTGATTAAGGCGTTCAGTTTGCCCATTGGATTGCGGGTGGAAACCGGAACTCAAACTGACCTTGGCGCCGAGAATGGAGCAGAAGGTCCTCCACACTTGTGAGGTGAACTGGGGACCGCGATCGGAGACAATGTCCAGGGGAATTCCGTGGAGCCTGAAGACTTCCGTGACTAACGCTTGGGCAGTCTCAGCAGCCGAGGGCAGCTTGGCTAGCGGGACGAAGTGGGCGGCCTTAGAAAACCGATCCACAACGGTGAGGATGACACATTTTCCAGAAGAGGTGGGGAGACCGGTAACAAAGTCGAGCGAGATGTGAGACCAGGGCCGGTGGGGAGTAGTGAGTGGGTGGAGCTGGCCCATGGGATGTTTCGTGGATGGTTTATTACGAGCGCAGACGGCACAGGCAGACACGTAGTCCTTCACGTCCCGTAGTAGCGATTTCCACCAGAAGTGTCTGCTGAGGAGGCGCGCCGTTCTGCTCACGCCCGGGTGGCACGCGAATCGTGCTGTGTGGATCCAGTGGATGACCGCTCCCCGGGCGGCGGCGGGAACGAAGCGCCGTCCCGGCGGTCCGGTCCCTGGGTCAGGGTCCCCTGGGAGCGCTTGACGAATGGTCTCCTCAATCTCCCAGGTGAGAGCACCCACCACGCAGGAGGCAGGCAGGATGGTGGCGGGGGGGGGCGCCTCGCTGTCGGGGGAATACAGACGGGAGAGCGCATCGGGTTTGATGTTTCGTGACCCGGGACGATAGGAGAGTGTGAAGTTGAAACGGGCGAAGAATAGGGACCAGCGAGCTTGACGGGGATTTAACCTCTTGGCGGTTCTAAGGTACAGTAGATTTTTATGATCCGTCCATATAACGAAGGGCTGTTCGGTCCCCTCCAGCCAGTGACGCCATTCCTCCAATGCGAGTTTTACCGCTAGGAGTTCCCTGTCGCCGATGTCGTAATTCCTTTCTGCGGGGGTGAGTCGGCGTGAGAAAAAGGCGCACGGCCGGAGTTTGTTCAGGGGCCCAGACCGCTGGGAAAGAACCGCCCCGACTCCCGCGTCAGATGCGTCGACCTCAACAACAAACTGTTTAGAAGAGTCAGGATGGGTTAGAATGGGTGTGGATGTGAATAATCGCTTCAATTTAGCGAAGGCTGCGTGGGCCTCAGGGGACCATGTGAAAGACGCCTTGGGTGAGGTGAGTTGGGTGAGAGGCGCGGCCACCTGGCTGTAGTTTCGAATGAAACGGCGATAAAAATTCGCAAACCCCAAGAAGCTCTGAAGCTTCTTTCGTGTCTCCGGAACCGGCCATTCCAATATGGCTTTGATCTTCACCGGGTCGGTCTTCACCTGCCCACCAGCGAGGATGTAGCCCAAGAAGGAGATGGATGAGGCGTGGAACTCACACTTTTCCGCTTTTACGTACAGTCTATTTTCGAGCAGCCGTTGTAGCACGCTCCTCACATGGATGCGATGGTCCTCGAGCGTCTTGGAGAAAATCAAAATATCATCCAGGTAAACAAAAACAAACACGTTCAGGAAATCCCGTAACACGTCGTTGACTAGGGCTTGAAAAACCGCCGGGGCGTTCGTTAACCCGAACGGCATCACTAGATATTCAAAATGCCCTAGTGGGGTATTGAAGGCGGTCTTCCACTCGTCGCCTTCACGTATCCGTACCAGGTGGTAGGCGTTCCGCAGATCTAGTTTGGTGAAGACCGTAGCTCCCTGGAGTGAGCTAAAAATAGAACTAATGAGTGGGAGGGGATATTTGTTTTTGACGGTGACGTCATTCAGCCCCCTGTAATCGATGCACGGGCGGAGCGTCCCGTCTTTCTTTCCCACGAAGAAAAAACCTGCAGCCACGGGAGAGGATGACGGCCTAATACGTCCTGCAGTTAGCGACTCCTGGATGTAATTCTCCATGGTTTCTCTTTCGGGGCGAGACAGGTTGTATAATCTGCTAGAGGGCAGCGAAGCTCCCGGGAGCAGATCGATAGCACAGTCATATGGACGGTGAGGCGGGAGTGAGAGCGCCTCATCTTTACTAAACACCTGCTGGAGATCGTGATAATCGGGGGGCACGGAAGAGAGGTCCGGCGCGGGTGGCGGGGCGGGCCTCCGTTCCGTTGAGGCGGAGGGAACGGCTGACCTCAGGCAGTTCGCCAGACAAAACACACTCCAGCTCGCGATACTTTTTCCGGCCCAATCTATGTGTGGGTTATGTCTCTGTAACCAGGGGTAGCCTAGGATAAGCGGGGTGTCAGGAGCAGGAAAAGTGAAAAAGGACAGCTGCTCTTGGTGGTTACCTGATGTGATTAACCGTACAGGCGCGGTTTGGTGAGTTATGTATGCAAACACTTGGTTGTTTAATGTAGACGCAGGGATGGGCGGTTCGAGTGGAGTAAGAGACACAGCTAGCCTCTTAGCCAGCTTCTCATCCATAAGGTTCTGTTCCGCCCCGGAGTCCACTAACGCGGGGCATGTAAAAGTCTGATTAGAAGTCACGATAGTAACGGACAGTAACAATCGGGGTCTAGTAGTGCTTAGAGTGCTGCCCACCCGTATCCCCGGACTCACCGGTGGGCCGGGTCGTTTGGGCGGACCGGGCAAACAGCGATGCGGTGACCGGGCCTCCCACAGTACAGACATTCTCCAGCCCGAAATCGGCGTTCCCTCTCCTCCGGAGAAAGCCGAGAGCGTCCGATCTGCATGGGTTCAGGCGGGGGCGGCGACGGAGAGCGCGCACACGCAGCTGGGGGCGGGGGCGGAGAAACGCGAAACCCGGGGCGCAATACGGAGCCCATAGGCTTAGACCGCCGCTCGGCATCCCTCTCCCGCAAGCGTCTGTCAATCCGACGGGAGAGGGAGGCCAATTCATCAAAGGATCTGGTCTCCTCGTGAAAAGCCAGTTGGTCCTTCATCTGGTCATTTAACGACCGTAAAAAAACCCCACGAAGAGCCGAATCGGGCCAACCCACGGCGACCGCTCGAGTACGGAATTCAACTAGGTACTCCGCAATACTGCGCCGCCCCTGACGGAGCCCCAGCAACTTCTGCGCGGCATCGTCCTCCGATACCGGAGGGGAAAACGTAGCCTGGAACTCCTCCAGGAAGTCATCGTAATCGCAATCACGAATGGGGTGAGAACTTAAGTAGGCTTCAGCCCATGCTAGAGCACGCCCCCGTAACAATCCCACGAAGTGGGAGATCTTAGCAGTATCCGTGGGGAACGCGTCAGGCGTGCGACTGAAAAACAAGGAGCACTGGAAAAGGAACCCCCCACACAGGTCTAGCTCCCCGTGGAAGGGTTCCAGCGGCGGAGGCGACACGCCGCGGTGCACGGGGTCGGACGGCCTAGTTTGTAATTTATTCTGAGTGTCACTGAGCTCTTGACAACGGTCTTGGAGAGACTGGAGCTGCTGATCGTGGCGACCGAGGATAGCGCCCTGTTTATTAATAGCGGAGCGGAGTGGGTCTGCTGGGTCCATACTGGCCAGTCCGTACTGTCATGAACCGAAGTTCCGAGCGCAGGCAGGACCCAGTAGCAGAACACACACACTAGGGAATGAGCGAATAAAGAAAGTAATTTTTTATTGAAACTAAAGGTGTCCCGTGAGGGTAGCCAGAAAAACAACGGGTGAAACCAGATGAAACCGAGGGACCGCACAGGGAACGCCGAGAGCGGGGCTGTGAGAGGGGTGATAGCCGGGCCGAGAGAACCAGAGGGGGGTGGAGCTCCAAAAGGGGTCGAGACGGTGAAGCTGAATGTGAACCGAATCTCAGGCGGACAGGTGGACAGGCAGGTGGCTCAAAAAACACGCCGAGTTGTGATCGCTGAGAGGCGACTACGGACTGGCGTGGAGCAGCAGGTAGGGCAGGATTAAATAGTCCACCTGGTGATCGCCTGGGATGGGATGCAGGTGTGGGGTTAGCAGCCACGCTCGTGGGCGTGGACATCCCAGCAGCACCCCGGACGCCGGGCCGCGGACCATGACACTGCTGAGCGTGCAAAGCCTGTTGACATGCAATTAGTCGGACCATCATTAGGAGGCATTTCATCGCTGACTCTTCTCGATTAATTCTCATTACCTCCCAATATTTGTGTGTGTGTGTGTGTGTGTGTGTGTGTGTGTGTGTGTGTGTGTGGGGGGGGGGGGGGGGGGGGGGTTTGGCAAGGATAAAACAAAGTGGAGTGTGACTTTTTAATGCAGAAGGTCATTATGCTAATCAGTATCATTACAGAAGGCCACAGGCCCAAAATTGAGTCTAACCAAAGGCCTCCTTCTGTTCTTTGTGGGATTTCAGGTGTGTTTGTTCAGGGACTCCTCACCTGTTTTTCAGCTTATTTGTTTAGTAGCACTATTCTGTCAGTCTCCTGTTGTTTGATTGAACTTTGCAAAGTTGTTGTACTGCAGGAAAATAAGGAAATACAGGATCAGGTGATCTTAGTCCATCAAACAGTAGCCTATAAGAGCTCAAACATTTGACCATTCTATTTTAAATGTATTTTAAAACCTTTAGCGGGCCTCTTCTGTTTAGTGTCATTGTTGCGTTACACATGAAGAATTCCTGAAGACTATTCAGTTATCTTTTTGTTCCCTTAAATAGCACTACTTTTCCTTGTACATTAGTTTTCTTACACCATTGGAGGCTAAATTGCTATCTGTGCCTTAGGACGTATTGAAGGTGATGAACTGCCAGTCATAATCCCACTTTATACCATTTCATCATCCTCATCATGTAAACCTAAATAGAGCCAATTTGAGCTTGAAGAACTCACGTCTCAATTCTCCATTCAACGTTCATTTCAGTGCGAGCACTCAGGTGTGAAGGATTTAAGCATCAGGGGCCAGCTTTTTATTGTGCCGGTGTCATAGGTGTCACAGAGAGGGGGTTTGCAGCTGCTTTGGCTGCTATTGTCATTGCGTTGTAACGTCGGGACCTATGGATTAGAGCTTCTGAGTGTTTAGTTTCTCCACAATGTGACAGAGCTCCGCTGTGACATGTGGCCATTAGCCATGCTTGTGAATAAGTAATGATGTGCCCACAGCAAAGATAAACACACCCTGAGATGTATAGGTGCATATAGCTTGTGTATATGGATGAGTAGCTCAATTGTGTGTGTGGGTCTTGCTTATTGGCAGAATTTCTTCTAACTGATATGTGTTTTTGTAAAATGTGTGCTCGTCTGTGTGTGCTTGTGCCTGTGTGTGTGTGGGCAGAGACTGCTGACCAGGCAGCATATGCCAGGGCTCGGGCACTCAAAGACACACAGTCAGCACAATGCCTGTCACAGCAGCCAGCCAATCAGATCCCTTAAAGCATGGGCCAAAGGGCAGGCAGGAACCAATTGTCGTGACAGGGTCTTCTGTGCACCGGTGTAACTGATGGCTCAGTTTGGTTCAGTTTGACTCTGGCATTCAACGCCTTGTATTTATGTTAACGGATGTTGCTTCGGTTTCTGAATGACAGTTAATGTGTTGTTATTTATTAGATCACAATCATTACTTTGTGCAAATGTGGGCATTTCATACAGCGATGCATACACAATTACTTAAAAGTATCTTCCGTGACTTGTAATATAACCATGTTGCACAATATTTAATTATAGTTCCAAATGCAGAGATTGGAAAGCCTTATTACAAAGTACACAATGCTCACTATTCATTTGCTGTGGCAGATCATAGTAATACTACATTCTTCTTTTGCATTGTGGTTCTGCATTGGGCCTGAGTCTGTCAGTGTCAGACATTCATTTTTAGGCTATGTCAAGATATTCTAAACTGCATGTACAAAAGCACCAAACGGAACTACTCTGCTTTGTTTGTTTCTCAAACCATAAAAAGCTCGTCTGTTCATCTTTTTGTTCACTTCCTTTTTTGGGGGACCGGTACATTGTAATACAAGGATAGATAAAAGGATAGCTCGATTCTTCTCACTGGACTGAATAACTAGACATGGAGGATACAATCAGAGCTCTGCGGACAAGCTTTTCTGCCTGTTCCTCCTGCGATCATAGGGTTAGGGGATTTAAGGCTTTGGTTTCAGTATCCTCTTAAGATAGCAATGGGCAGTTAGATGGATCAAGTCACTGGAAGGAAGAAGGCGAGGGCGGGGGGTACATATCTAAAGATTTTCATACGTGTACAGCGAGAGGATGGTGCTGTATATGCGTCAGCTCATGTTTCAGAGAATTAACTACCAGCTGCTTGTGGAAAGAATTTCTGAAACAGTTTAAGCAACAGGCTACGAATGTGATTACTGACCAGTAAATAACAATTGCTTAATAAGGATAAGAGGTGAAAACTCCATTTGGAATGTAAACCATTCATGTCGGCTGTTAAGTAAAACTTGAATGTTGCTTTGATAACCATAATGGTATCCATATGGTCGCCTAAGGAGCCCATTAGAGGGAAAACAGTGAAAACAAGACACCTGTTTTGAATTTTGCCATTAAAATTGTGCTAATCTTTCCTACTGCAAAATGTTTTACTGCCTTTTCTCAGAGTTGGGCAGTGTGCCAGTCTTTTTACATGATGTACTCAAAGGCCAACGCAGACGCAAAACCTGAACTAACGCAATAAAAATGTGTTCCTATCTAAAATGATCAAATGGGATTTGTTTTTATGAAATCTCCTACACAAACCCTGCGGCTGTTCTGTCCCCTCCTGCAGTGTTTATTCAAATGCTCAAACGTGCGCACATTCACACTGACCATGTGCGCACACAGATAAAAAGCCCAGATATGACTGTGGGCTTGCTTTTATGATGAAAGGTGTCAAAATAAAATAAGTCTGAGAGTAGAAGAGAGTCCTTGAACTGTTTTGCATTACTTTCGTGCACTGTGTGACGGCGACTGCGGAGCAAGCTGAAGTTCAGCAGCTCATTCACAAGTCATTGTTGCATTGAGCTGGCACACGTGCCACGTAGAAAAAGAAATCTCAGGTCAGGTATGTTTGATTTCCTTCAGGCAAAAAGTATAATTATTGTAAATGCTAAAATACTGAGTGATTCCGACATGTAAAGGAAGAGATGCCATCTAATGCGTAAAGGATTTTCACTCCTTGCTTTGTCCTATACTTGCACCCAAACCTGCATGCAAGTAGAGCTTAGGCTGGCAGTGGAGTCTGTTTGGTAAATCCTGACTTGAACATTAACAGATGTGGTTAATTTTGTATCAATTAAAAGGAAAACCCCGGGCGTTCTTACTTTCATGGCGTCAAATACTGCGGTTGTATCAAAGTCACTCTCCAAACTGCACACAATCGACCAGATTTACTGAAAGGGCAAAATAATGTGTGAGAACAACCCCCTAAATAGTGCTTATATACACGTGTGGTTAGTTTTATAGGTGATTTACAAAAGTTGTGTTGTTTTTTAAACACATGTGCAGTCAGTTCATTTAAATATCAAGCATAAAAAATAAGACACGCGGGGGAGGGTGGGGTTAAATACTGGTGCAACTGGCAGTAAATTGCATGTCCTAAATGTTAGTAAATCTGGCCCAAGGTGTCCTTTGGAGTCTGCCCTTGATGTAGCAAGTTAAGGTACTCCCAGCTCATCTTATACGGATGCTTGTAAAGAATCCCTGGGCACTGCATTTGAAGGAATAAGCATGTGGTTGCATTCTACCGGTTTAATGATGTGAAGTGCATATCTGAATGCAAAATTTGATATTTAGGTAAACCTAAAGTTGTTTTCAGTGGTAAAAAACGGAAAAAAAAAAAAAACAATCTATGAGTAAAAGTAAAAAGTGAGTGAAATTTGAATAAATCAGCAAACATAAAGTAAGCGAAAAAAGTGCAAACATTATTATGTTGCTCTTTGTTGTTTGCTTTCTCTTCTGTTTTTTTTCTCCATACAGGTGACCCAGGTGTTTTGGTTTTTTTTGTTTGTTTGTTTTTTTCTTTCTTCCCCCCCTTCTCAGCGTCTCTTCTCCCCTTTGGTTTTCTTTCTCTCCCTCTCTTTCTTTCATTCTTTCTCCCTGTCCTATCCCCCAGTCATGTCTGTCCCGTTTGTAGGAACTGAAAATAAAATAAATTCATAATTATAATAAAGGTCAATCAAATGGACCAATATGGCAAGGCCATGATGATCCACTTGGTAAAATAAATCCGCTTGGCATCTATCTTGGACTTAAGACAACAATTCTGATGGCTAAAGATCCAAACGGGACAAAAAAAAGGAGAAAAAAAAAGAAAAAAAAAAAAAAGAAAAAAGTGCAAACAGCTTTCAAAAATAGCATGCAAATACTGCTTTGTCCTAAATGACAAACTTTTGACTTACTCTGTCATAACCCCTTCAATTTCCAAATGTTGTCTTTGTACGTCATTAAAACTGCAGAAAATAGTTTGTTTGCTGCAGTAATAAACATACATTACTTCTGCAGCTGGTGTGCCAATGCTCTGCCAAAGAACAGTTTTGCATAATTCTGAGACATCAGTAGTATCTGACATAGTATCTGATGTATTGTAAATGATGCTCTGGGATGAAAATGCATAGGGAAAAGGAGCATACTGTATCCAAAGCACAGAAGTGAAGGTGTAAGGGAATGTGTAGAAAGAGCTAATAACAGTTATGCAATGTGGCTGTCGGATTACCAGGCAGACTAGGGACCTGACATTGTTACATAACACAGAGTCCAGACTTTAATCCATATAGCGACCTGACTGGCATGCTCCACGCATGACTAGAAGCCTTAACCTGGCTTAGACAAGGAGAGCTGTCTCTCAGAGGAATATTAGAGAAATGCTAGCATTTTGATATTAAGGCATGCTCTCTATGTATATTTACTACTTTACCCATACTAATAAATAACATTGCTAAATCACAGTGAAGTCCTAAGTTCTTTCAACTTCGTCTCACTGCGGAGGTTCGCAGTAGAACATGAATGAAATAATGAGAATAAAAATGAGTCTGAGGTTTTTAATGGGAAAAATGTGGAGTGCCCACTCTGTTGCCCCAAATGGAGGAGTTTAAGTATCTTGAAGTCTTGTTTATGAGTGATGGGAGATTGGAGTGGAAGATTGACGGACAGACTGTTGCACTACTGTCAGCACCAATGGTGACATTGTACAGGTGCACTGTGGTGAAGAGAGAGGTGAGTGTAAAAACAAAGCTGTCAATTTTCTGTGTTCCTGCCCTCGTCTCAACGAGAACTCTCAGTAGAAACCATAAGAGTTTCGACATCTCACTAGGAATCCTCCTGGACGCCTTGTAGGTTAGGTGGCAGGTCCCACCAGGAGCAGACCCAGAGCTCACTGGAGAGATTGCACCTCTTATCTGCATTGGGAATGACTTGGTGACTGGAAAGCTGGAGGAGGATGTTAGGGAGAGGATGTCTGGGCTTGTCAGCTTAGGTTGGTAAGTGGCAGAAGATGGATGGATGGATGGATGGATGGATGGATGGATGGATGGATGGATGGATGGATGGATGGATGGATGGATCCACCCCAACCGTTCACAGCAGATGGCCGCCCCTCCCTGAGCCTGGTTCTGCCGGAGGTTTCTTCCTGTTAAAAGGGAGTTTTTCCTTCCCACTGTCGCCAAAGTGCTTGCTCATAGGGGGTCATATGATTGTTGGGTTTTTCTCTGTATCTATGAAGCGCCTTGAGGCGACTTTTGTTGTGATTTGGCGCTATATAAATAAAATTGGATGGATGGATGGATGGATGGATGGATGGATGGATGGATGGATGGATGGATGGATGGATGGATGGATGGATGCAAGCAAGTACCCATCAGAACACTAAAAAAATGAATGATTATAAGTTAAGCATTGGATTGGACAGTAGATCAGATGTTAATATTTTCCTCAAATGAAAGGGAATTCCTCATATTTCCTTTCCGCATTGGCATTTACAGTATTCCTCTTTATTCACAAACACTATTACATTATAATCTACAGGGTGGGCCATTTATATGGATACACCGTAATAAAATGGGAATGGATGGTGATATTAAAGTCCTGTTTGCGGCACATTAGTATATGTGAGGGGTTTGCAAACCCCTCACATATACTAATGTGAGGGATTTGTACAACTATATTCACAAAATATTACATGCATTGTGCAGTATTAATGTAAATTACAGCAATTTATTAGAGTAGTCCTCTCTACCACTGTGAGTCGATGGCTTTATGGCTTTCTCTGACTGCGCGGTAAATACCTGGGTTATTCAAAATATTTGTATTCACTCTCATCTGATATCTACATGCAAATCGTTCATTTTTAGTACAGCGGCTTATATTGCTCTGGAGGAGGGTTAACTGGAAGATTACATGAGGACACTGCTGAAGTCGACATGCTTACAGAGAACATAATACAAGTAGCTTCTATGCACACATGCAGACATGTTGGGGAATTTAACCCCAGAAGGAGGCTTGACAAATTCAGTCTCTAAGATTTCCCTGGCACGGAGAACCAGCTCAACCAAGCCAGATCGATTTCAATCGGCGGCTTACCAAAATGATGTGGCTGCCAGCGGGCCAGCGTGATGGGCCTAAAAATAGTTTCGACCAACCCCGAGGCTGTGATGTGGCCACGTAAGCTCTGGTGGCGTCTGGGTTTATGTGTCCCTACTGAAACCCATCAAATTACAGATGCAAATGCTTATCAAAACTATTTCCACTTGCTGACACAGTTTACTAAGGCAGCAATTAGAGAAAAGGAAAATGGGAGACATCCCAGGAATGTGGGAAAAAAGGGAGAGATGGGAAAAATGAAGAAATAGGAGAGATGAATAGGGAATGGGTGGACAGTGTCAGCCTTCAGTAGGCCACAAACCAGTCTCTGCTCCCTCCCTCCCTTCTTTTTTTTTTCTCTTTTATATCCAACATCCACAGATCAAACGACTGGTGAACATAAATAAAAGCCTTGATGATGATTTCCCATGAGAGCTGTGAACAACTGCATAGCATGCATTCGCATCAAGCTACGGCAAAACAGCTGTCCGCGCTTCTGCTGTCAGCACGCCTGGTTGGCCCGCTGCCTGACTGCCTCACTTGCTCCTCAAATGGTTCACATCACCGAGACAGAGGGAGAGAGAAAAGATTATGGTTATGAATACTTCATAACCTAATTGGCCCTTGTTAAGGGATTTATCAATACATAATACTGTGGATAATAAGATAAGGAGATCCATCCTGTGCGTTAAACACATTAGGTTATGTTCCATGGGGGGACTTGTGAGGCGGAAAAGCCTTTTTACATCCAAGGGCTTCACACTTTGCCACACTGCTTCAAACCATCAACCAGTACAATTGTGCTCTAATTAGTCATAGTAGCAGCAGCACAGCAGGTGTTTTGTGTAGTGGCACCTCATTAAGGGACATACAGAGAAAAGGGGGTGGAGGGGGTTTCCCTTTTTATCCAACTGTAATATCTATTTCATGTCCAGGATCATGTGATTTCTGGAGCCTGGCCCAGCAGGCACTAGGTGATAGGCAGTAAACACCCTGGGCACTACATGGATCTATCACCTAATATCATTTCAGCTGCTGTGCATATTTGCCCAATTTCCATTGGCTATGAGAGTGGATGAGAGTATTATTGTGGTCCGCATGTTGCACTTGATTATCTTGGAAAAAATGGCAAGTACGTGCTAATTCTTGTACTGAGCCTTGAGTGTAAATTTAGGTGGATTGACACTATAGTAGTAAAAATGAAAAGAGACCACCCTGGAAAGAATCATAGTGAGTTAAAAACTCAGCAGTAGCTGGAGGTAATTCAGCCATTCCAGTTCATCTGCGCCGATTTGTTTGGACTGTGGGAGGAGCTTTGTATGAGAAAAACTGCGGGGCAAAAGGACTGCCGAAAAGAAGCTTTAATTCGAAGATCTACAGCATCGTGAGCAATTACTAATAATAACTGCATGGGTCAGAGCCGTAATACTTCTCAAAATACATATGTGACCACAGAATGATCCTGCAGGAGAGGCGGAGGGTGCTGCTGCAGGGAACAAATTTCCTTTTGAAGCATTATCCATTAAACGATTGAACTCTTTTATGCAAATGTTTTACAAGATAAAAGCATAGGAACCCTTGAGGTTCACCCATATATCTCCACACAATTTCCATGTACATAGTAGCTTATCCTTGAAAAAAATAAAATGCAAGTGCCTGAAGCCTTTGTGTGACCTCTTGACACGTTTTCTTGAGGGGATCAATACTTTGGTTCTCTTGTCACCATCTTGTACATATAAAGTTATGCTACAAAATGCACAAATGCGCTGATAGCATCAACTCCTTAGTCAAATTGTTCATCACATGAAGCAGCGTGTGACATCATTGGTTGAAAAGGTAAAAACACAGCAGGTTAGCCTACAGGCTGTTACTCTGTTCTTAAATGCAACCCGTGTCTGTGTGTGTGCACACATTTACATAACTTTGCAGCCAGCAGGTCTATAGTGAGATAACATTCCCTGGAACTCCGATGGTTCTATTTAGTTAGTAGTCACACACACGAACGCATAGCCTAAACACACACATACACATACAGAGGATCACAGGTAACATAATATAAAAAGTGGAAACTTCACTGAGAGCCAAGGGGACATTTGATGTGCAAAAGTGGAAAGTCTACATTCAGAAATGGGGCAGCTGGCTCGACTAACTTTGACCAACTGATTATGTTTTTGTAGTCTATTATCTTTATACTAAGCTTGGATTTCACACAAGCTTGCCTGTGTGCAACATTGTATTGACCTAATTTATTATTAGGCATAGAAAGCAGCCTGTGATATCTGTAGAAACTCCATGCAACACAGTGCAGCGTGATCTGTTCGGGGTGTTCCAGTCTTATCATATTAGTTTAGATCATGTATATATGTGGGCAGTATAGTGACTAGTACCATGCATGGATCATCCTGTTACATAAACCTGGGAAAAGTCCTGTCCAGCTTTCTTCTTCCTTCACTAGCAACAGAATAGTTCTCATCACACCTATTTGTCACTGAAAATAAAAAGTAACCACCACAGTGCAACTTCAGCCTTAAAACATCTAATATTAAATGAAAAATTAATCTGTTGGAAGTTTTTTATTTTTTGATGGACATAGTGCTAATTTGATAGACTTGAGCAGGTAGGCACTCCTAGAAAAAAGGTAGCATGTTCACTGTTTGCCTGTGTGGGTTCTCTCTGGTTTACTCCAGCTTCCTCCCACAGTCCAATGGCATGCATGCTGGGTTAATTAGTGATTCGAAATTGGCTGTAAATGGGATTTTGAGACTATGTGTCTGTCTCTCTGTGCTAGTGCTGTGATGGACCGGTTGACCTGTGCAGGATGTCTTCCTCTGGCCCTTTTTTTTACTCTTTAAAAAATGATGACATTCAGTGCTTTTTATCATCTTAGGCTTCTAACTCATTCCAGTGCCCCCCCGCAACACACACACACACACATATAACCAAACTCTATTGAAAATGTTTTTGCAGCATTAATAACACTTTATTTTTTAAACAGAAATAATAATTTTCTTATCTTGGATATATGACCATGCTCATTTAAAAAACAAAACAAAAAAACATTAAATTATAGGTCTCACAAATAAAAAAACTGCTCATTTTTAAGTGATGGGAATTCTCCTGGGTTGTAAAAACAAAACAAATAACATGAGTGAGTACACACTGCTGCATAACAACGTGTAATCAGCAGGCGGTGAATAACACTTAAGGCTGAACTTTCCCCTCCAGCCATACAAAATATGCGTTTCTGCAGAGGGACGGCAGAGGACCTATCAGAATTACCGCCACGTGAGCTCAAATGCCTGCTTTATTAGAATAACTTTTCCAGGATTGGTCCAAATGCGAAACATGGTATTTATAGATGATATCTAATTGGTCGTTGCCTTTCAACTTCATAGCGAACACAGCGCAAAGCTTCCAGACGATGTTCATGGGCGTCTCGTACTACGAGAAAGTAGTGCGCCGCGAAAATTAATATTGCAAGGATATTTTCGAATAAAAGTATGATACAATTGTGGCGCGTGTTAAGTAGCTACATGGGAATGCATACGTGGCAAAAGGTCCCGAAAGTACGCGTGAATTAAACGATAGTGTCTACTTGTGTTGGTGGCGGAGGGATATCGTTTTCCTAGTGCGCGTCAAAATATTGGCTTGGGAAGACCGCGCCAAAGCTCAGACAGCGGCCACTGTTCAGTACAACAGTCCGCCGCAGAGGCCCTTTAAACGCACTCTTCTGTCGGCACGACTACTATACACATCGGAGTGGTCGGCTTCCCTTTCTTCTTCTTCTTTTTTTAATTCTTAAGAGGACTGTTTTTATCGGAGATACCTGAGTCGAGACACAGGAGTCATATTTGATGCTGGTTTTTGGGGAACGGTGTGCGACTTCGCGGTCGTGACACGACTTTGACGGGCGCGGTGCGGCGGAGTTGGCGCACTGCTGGACTGGATTTAACAGTTGCTCGCAGCCAAGACGGTTCGCGCCACCATTTACACTGCGTCTGAACCCACTTCTTTTCTTACTTATATTGTTTCTTCGGACTCACAGCGATTGAATAGAGGTCGTCTACACGGTCGTTTCAGCTCGAATATGTTGCTGTCAAAGTTTGGTTCATTTTCGCATATTTGCAATCACTCGAGTATGGACCATCTACCAGTGAAAATACAGCTTCAGCCGGGTAGGTTACCGTTACACTTGAGGCGTCTTTTAACTTCATTTATATTGGATTTGTAATGTAATGGCTAATAAATCGGAAGCATATTCTTAATTGAACAAAGTGTGCTACTACGGTTGCAGCTGACCAGTTCGTACAGCTAACAAGTTTAACCTCGCAATGCTGCATTCACCTTTTTTTAAATAACATTCCCCGTTTTATTTTGTTTTCCCCCCTTGCAGTTAAAGTGGAGAAGGAGCCTTTCGAGAAGGTTTACCAAGTGGGATCCGTACTGGGAAGTGGCGGATTCGGAACTGTGTACGCCGGCAACCGTCTTTCTGACGGCACACCGGTAAGTACGGGATCGAGGGGGGGGGTCTATGTTTTGGTCTTGCATGTGGCGCCATGAAAGTGGGGTATTTCTCAGCTCCCTAGTTCTCTCTGTCAGGAAACACGATGTGTGTCCCCTATAATTAACGCTCACATTGTATTCTTTTCTGTGTGATTTCAGGTTGCCGTGAAGCATGTCGCCAAGGAGCGGGTGACGGAGTGGGGCACAATTGTAAGTAGTCATCCGCCGACGATTTTGTTTGTTTTGCAAACACCCCCACCCCCCTCCCCGGCTGTTGCTGGGTGGTTTTATATAACTATATTGTATTTTTTCCCCCATTCAAGAAAAAAATAATTTTTTCCATGGTTAATAAATGCCTCAATTTGCCCCCTTACAGAACGGTACTATGGTGCCTTTGGAGATCCTGCTGCTAAAGAAGGTCAGCTCGTCTTTTCGCGGAGTTATCAAATTGCTGGACTATTACGAGCGCGCGGACGGCTGGCTCATCGTCATGGAGAGGCCGGAGCTCGTGAAGGATCTGTTCGACTTCATTACTGAGAAGGGTGCCCTGGACGAGGACACGGCTCGAGGCTTTTTTCGACAGGTTTTGGAGGCGGTCAGACACTGCTACAGCTGCGGCGTGGTACACAGAGACATCAAAGATGAAAACCTGCTGGTTGATCTACGCACCGGGGAGCTCAAGCTTATCGATTTCGGCTCAGGGGCGATTCTCAAGGACACAGTCTACACCGATTTCGATGGTAAGTAAGCGCTCCTTTTTTGTGTGTGTGTTAACAAAATTGTCTAATTTAATTCATCGCTTATGCGAGAGGCTTCAGTGCTGGACGTGTGTATTGTTTTGATGAATACGCATCCGTGTGGGCTGCGTTGTGTTTGCCCTTGGTGCCCCGCTGTGCTATATTCAGATATGGAGGCGTTCACGAGGCGCTGACGCAGTCGTCTGTTTTTGGTCGAGGGTTTTCTTCTCCCAGAGTCTCTCTGCGTTTTCCTTATCGATGATCTATTAAAGGATGTTGCTGATTTAAAAGTAAATAAAAGATCTCTCATATCGCAGATATGACTCACAGCATAATGATCATATTGGTGGCCATTTTTTAATCTGTGAATCATCCTCGTCTTGTGATAGGGAGACTACTTTTAATGTTTTTTCCCTTTCAGTAAAGGTTGAGTCACTGTTGTGTTTTGTGGATGCTTGGTCAGTGCCACGTAACATCTGTTTGTTGTGAAACCGGAGACTGTAGTTCACGTGATGGGCTCACGTTGCTTTTTTTTTTTTTTTTCTTCATGTTTGGTAACCAAGTTCCTCCTTCCAGGAGGGAAGGGAGGAGGGGAGATGGAGGCAGGTCACTCAGTTTGTGTTTTGTGGCGTAGGAAAAGATGGAAAGCTTTACTACCATGACTCAGCTATTTCAGACACATTATTCTCAATTTTCTTTTTCTCTCCCGCCTGCTGTTTCGTAACTCACCTCCCTCTTTTCCCCTCTTTGTTCTCTCACAGGTACAAGAGTCTACAGCCCACCAGAGTGGATCCGCTTTCACAGATACCACGGACGCTCTGCGACGGTTTGGTCATTAGGCGTGCTGCTCTACGACATGGTGTGCGGAGACATCCCCTTTGAGCAGGACGAGGAGATCCTAAGAGGGAGACTGTATTTCAGGAGGAGGATCTCAGCTGGTGAGTGTTAACACATGAGTTCACTCTGTTGCCCTCTAGCCATGGTTACTGGTATAGCTCATGAGGTCTATATTTATAAATCAATTCACATTAGAGTAAGACCTTGTAATCATAATGGATGACCTGATCAAATGGCTGGTAAACAGATTTATCTGTCATAAATAAAATTGAGGTTTTTTATTTTTGGGATTTTTTTTTTTTTTTTGTCTGTTTTTGATTTCCCTTGGTGCACTCTGTACCAGTCCCACTCACCCTAGAGAGCTAACCTTAATAAAAGGGGATGTGTGTTCTGGCTGTGATTGTATACATAAGCTGTAGAGATGAATCCAAAATATCAGGTTCTCTCTTTCAGTTTGTTGGCCCTTTTTTCTTTTTTTTTTCTTACTAATTTTTTTTTTTTCTTGTTTTCTCCTCCAGAGTGCCAGCAGCTGATCAAATGGTGTCTGGCCCTGCGGCCCTCAGACCGGCCCACTCTGGAGCAGATCTGCGACCACCCCTGGATGAGGGCAGTGGCAGAATCACCCAAGTCACCGGAGGAGCCTGTGGGCAGCGACATCCGCCTCAGGACCATCGACACAGATTCTTCATCAAGCACAAGCTCGAGCAAGGAGAGCCTCTGATAGACTTTTTTTTGTGGGGGGGCAAAAAAACAAATAAGACTTTGTGGGAAAAGAAGGGGTGGGGATAGGACTGATCTGCAACCGGACCCTCTGACACAGCAGGCCCGGCAAGAAAAATGTACTTTAATTTTCCTCTTTTGTAGGGAATTTCTAATTTATTACTTATGTGTTCTTTTTATCTTATAGTCCCATCCCCTCTTTTCCTTTCAGTTGATTTTTACTTGTTTCCTAATGGGAAACATTTTGCTGTTTGGGCGGTCTTACCAGCACTATTTATTCCCCCCCTCCCCACTTTTAAGTTTTAATTTTACTTGTTTTGTTACTAGGCTGGTATACACAGCTGGCAAGGCCCTCCTATTCAGACATGGCTGCTCTCATAGAGCATGGACATAACCCTTTTTATTTAAATGTTTTAATTTTGATTTTGGAGTGCCTTTTTTTGGAAAGCTGCTTTTCAGGGGCGGGGGGACTTTTGTCAGAAACTGTTCTCTTTTCCTTTTTTTTTTTTTTTTTTTTTTTTTCTCCTTCTTCTTGGAATAGCCCTCAGCGTGACAGTTAAGTTGTCTCTGCTGTGATGGAAGGGGTGTTTAGGCTCTTTTTTTTTTTTTGTTTGTTTTTGTTTTGTTCCCCTTCCTTCTTCTGTCCTTCCTCTCTCCATCACTGTAAGCCAACCAGCACCTAGCTGAGAGGCTAAAGTAGAAATAGTCAGGAGAGAAGGAGGTTGGGGGCATGGGGGCTCTTCCTGGCAATGGAATACTTGAAACACACTCAACTTGACTCTGTGTCGCTCTCTTTAACGCTGCTCACTCACTCTATAGCCTGAACAGGTGTTTGGAAACTGGATCCTGTCTTTTCTGAATGTCTACAAAATGTCAACACACAGCCCACCCTTTTCTCCCGCTCTGGCCTCAAATGCCTGTTCCAGGGTTCATAGCCCTCCTGACTTGTCTGTTCTATATATACGCATACATTTTTTATATATTTTTTTGCCTCCCATCATCTCACTGCTTGACACTACATAGCCCCCACCCCTGGCCTTCCTCAGGGTTTGGGGTGTGAAATGCACAATCAATGCAATATTCATGGACTCAAATGTTTTTTTTTTTTTTTTTTTTGTTTTGTTTTTTTTTTCTTCAAACAAATATTGTATAGTGTGTAGTTTGTTTTTTTTTCCTCTTATTTGTGTGTACATTTTCTTCCCTCCCCCCATTTGGATTTAATTTATTCGTAAACATGTAGACATTCCCACACTCTGTGGTTATTTATTTATTTATTGTCTATGCTTAAAAAATCCCCCAGTTTTTTTTTTTTTTCTGTTTTTGTTTTTGCATATCCTACTTGGCCTTTGGTTTGCATTCCTTTATAACTTATTTTTACATTTCAACTTTTTTTTTTTTTTTTTTTTTTTTTTTTTTTTTTTTTTAGATGTGGAAGATGCACTGAAAGCAGTTGTCATTGTAAAAGCAGAATAAAACGTTTACTTAAATTTGAAAAAGAGGATTTTTGAATGTTATTTAAATACTTAAGAAGTCTGTTAATGTCGAATGACTAAGTTTCAGAGAAATCCACCTGGTTTTCTGTGCTGTCGAGATTCATTTGAGTTCTATGGGGAGCTCGTACTCGTCACATAGCCTCATATTCGGAGACCCTTTCAGTTTAGCTGTGTGACTTGTGGCTGTGAAGGATGGATGTCGCTATTTTTTTATACAAAAGTTTCAATAAAAGCTCATTTTTATGTACAGAAAATAACTCTGGTGTCCTGATCTTTTTGAGCAAAACCATTGCATACAGGCAGCTTTCTTACTGGTTGCCCCTCACAAACAAAGTTTAAACAGCAGGTGGGTGGGGCTTCTGTGCCGTCAGCCAGAGCTGTGTTTTCCCACTCTGACATCTGCAAAGTCAACAATGCATATGATCACTTTTAGGTACACTGGCCTTATTATTTTAATATTTGGCTATAGTTAATATGAGCGTGCACCAACGTAATAGCTGATTACTCACAGAAAATATTAATAAAAATTCTAATAGGTTTCCTTTAGATTACCACCATTTGCAGAAGATGGTGAGATTCAGACCCAGTGTTGTTCATCTGCTTGACAGCAATCCCCCCCCCCCAAGGAGGCGGGGTGAAGCTAATATACATGTCCAGTATACAGCACACTTCATTTACACCGCCTATAGTGATAATAACAGCGCTGCAGCACGCGGTGGCAGCGGCTGCTGTCTGAGTGGCTGAAGACAAATCTAACAGGAGCCATTAACTGGGTGACAGCCTGCAGCAACCAGTGGGGCTAATAAGGGATAGATGTGCCTCTGGAGCTTAGGGGAGGAGACAGTGATGGCGGCATGACAGAACAATGCTATGCATCATCACGCACACACAACACATGCATCCTCTTAAATTTAAGTGATTGCTTTTTCATTTTTATTCCCCCTGCTTGCCTGTCTGCTCTGCAAAAACACAACTCATTCCATTACAGGACTCGGAAAGCCCACGGCAGGCTGATGGTGTACAGGGACTAGGAGTGAGAAGCATAAGGCGTGTAGGGTATGCTTTTTTTTTTTAGGGAGGTGCTGCCCCCGCTGGCCAATCAGTGTTCTCTCTGTCATTATACACAACAAATGCATGTCAACAGTGTAAATGCAATTTTGCAAATCTTGTATCAGGATTGTTTGAAGTATATAATGTTGATTTTTCAATTTGAGATATAATTTTATCTCTACGTGGAAATCAGCCAATCACAGGGCCTCACACCAAGAAAGCCATTATCCCTGCAAACGAGAGTCATCTCAAACACTCACCCACACATGTCCAATTTTTACTTGACTGGCTGCTTCCAATTTCACTTGAGTGGAGACATATGGGTACTTCAAGACTGTGCGATACAGCTGGTCCCTAAATTTTCTCAAGGATCTAAGTCATCAAGAAAGACTGATGCTGGGGAAAGAAGGAGAAGGCATTCCTTAAAAAAATCCACTTGAAATATACATGTTGATATGTAGATTTGAAGCAGCCACTCAAGAGTCGTCTGACTATATTCGTTCTTTGCGTCAGTGGGTTTCTAAATGATAACACTACATGTCAAAGCCCTACAGTCTACAGAATAAATCTCATTTAAATAGATGAAATGACCATGATATGACAGCCCAGCTACCGTATTTCCCCAAGTTCCAGCTTTCTTCTCAGCTGGGCTGGCTAAAGCAACATGTTAACCTTTGGCAAAAAAAGAAGCAAATAACATTAAACTGTCCCTTTAATATTATTATTTATAAACCAGGATAACATCCAGACACACCGCAACTGGAGACGCCTCTATTAAATCAGTCTAACAAGCACATCTAAACCACGGTGCGATGCAACACAGAGCCAGAAACAGTGGCTGGTGTCAGACTCCATACATTGACATCTGTTTCTATAAGACTCCGAGCTAATCCCTCTATTGTCTTTGTGTCTCTGGGCTTTTTGACATGCAAATGCCCTCCAACTTGTCTTCATCAGAATCCCCTCTCTCCTCGGAATGAGGCTCATCCACTCTCACTGTAAAATCCTCATTAAATGTAGCAGGGGCATATGCCACACTATTGTCTCCTTGAGTTGAAGTCTGATCCCACAGGCTGATTAATATCATTCATCACTGCCACTTAGCTGTGGCAGCGAGGGAGTATTCAAATGTCCAAAATGTATGATTTTTCTTTCTTTTCTTTTTTTTTTTTTTGATACTTGATGTGTGTGGGTCTGGTGTGTCAAACTATTAAAAGAGGTCGTATCAGTCATTCCCACTTGACACTTTTTGATTTTTGAGTGCATAAAACTGTAAGTCTATGAGGGCTTAGGATTGATTACATTTATCTTTGTTTTCAATTCAATTTAATTGTGTTTATACAATTTATATAGTGCTGAAAGGTGCTTTATATTGTAAGACCCTAGAATAATACAGGTAAAAACCCAAAAGTCAGATGGACCCCTATGAGAAAGCACTTGGTGACAGTGGGAAGGAAGAACTCCATTCTAACAAGAAGAAACCTCCAGATGAACCGTGCTCAGCAAGGGGCCACGACTGGTTGAGGGTGATGGGAGGAAGATAATCTTATTAATCTTTATCTAAGTTGTATCTACAAAATCACTTGCTTAAAGCACCTGTAATTAGCTCTGTATGCTAAATATGACATTAAGCTAGGATATAGGCAGTGGAAAAGATAGGCGTAACCACTGTGATGTATCCCACTGCTCAGTGAACTCAAGCCGTTTTCCCAGTTTCAATTTTGGTGTTTCGAAGCCACGTTGGTGTTTTTGACCTACAAATACTAATCAAGTCCATAAAGCCATCATGAAAGGATTTACTGAGGTCACAGTGCAAAGGAGGTTTCTTTTATTCATTTCACCATAAATCTTTTTCTAATTTCCTGAGAAACTTTTTAGCCTCTTGTTTGCATGAAATCATATCACCAGCAACTAATCTGACGGAGGTGCGAATCTCTCATTTAAGGCATTTTCATACACTAACTTTAGAATTGGAACCATGTCAGTGTATTTACCAGTTTTCCTTTTTTTCTTTGTTCAACTGCTTGTTAATGCACATATCTAGTCAACAAACCACATGGCATCAACTCATTTAGGTATGTAGCCATGGTCATGGTCGCTTGTTTGCGTTCAAACGCTACATCAGAATGGGGAAGGAAGGTGATTTAAGTGACTTTGAACATGGCACTGTTGTTTGTGCCATCACAACAATCATCTCAAACTGGTTTCTTGATCATAACAGTGACTTCATTGTACTCAAATGGCCTCCACAGTCACCACATCTGTGGTGGAATGGGAAATTCTTATCATGTGTGTTCAACCGACAAATGTGGAGCGTCTACCATGTCAACATGGACCAAAATCTCAGAGGAATGTCTTCCAGCCCATAGTTGAAACTGTGTTCGAGAAAAATTCAGTGCTGCTGTCCTTCAGTCATGACTCAGATACATTTCCCTTGAGTCTTACATGTACTCTCTCAAGAACTGATCAACCATGTCCACACTAATATGTTTTTGTTTGAAAACTCACCTTTTTTTGGCCTTCCGCCCACACTGAGATGGCGTTTTCGGACAAGGAAAACGGAGCGTTTTGACAACGCTCTCCAAAGTGGATACATTTGAAAATGCAGTTTTTTCATGGCAGTGTGGACAGAGAACCCAGAGCCTTTTCGAAAACGATGACACATTTTAGTCATGTGACCGATTAAACTAAGATGGCAGAGGGCATTGCATTGTTTTGTTTGCTCTCAATTTTGACAGCCCTATTTAAGATTAATATCAGTCTGTACATGCTCCAGATAGCTTTTCTTCAAATCCTTTAATTCTCAATCGCTTTTGCAACTTTGTACTTTTGTGTTACTCACAGCAACAACTCCACCTCATTGTTAGTCCATTTAAAAAACTCAGTGCTTTTCCTCAACATTTTGCCGCGACGTTTCAAGAAAATAAACGGCAGACAGAAATGAGGCAGGTCGACTCGTCTTGCATTTCGCGCATGCGCAGTACTGGAACGTAAGCGTTTTCGGCCGTTTCAATGTGGATGAACAACTCTGTGAAAAAGAATGACAACGATAGTGTGGATGCGGAGCGTTTTCGGACATATACGCCGATGTCAAATTTATCCGAGCTAGTGTGGACGTAGCCTCAGGCACTCCTTCAGCTGTGGAATGTCTCATAAAACTCTTGTAGTATTTTAGATGTATAACTTGAGTCCCAGTAAGTTTCCATTCAGTCCACTTAACAGCACGGCCTTGCCCTACATGCTCTATTCTTCACAGGTGACAAGGGATGCAGCTTTCAGCTTTTGACAAGTAGAAGAGCAAAAACAGTAGATCTTTGCTGAGATAGAAGGTGGCTTGAGAATAAAGTTGTCACAAAAAACACATTTATCACAGCACAAGGTCTGTCCAAAGGTACACACATCTGCCTTTCTGTGGCTTGCTACTTAAAACATTATATATGTTTTGATATGTATGACTGCATACACTCAGAGCACAGGTTTCCATGAACCTTGCTTCACCTGTGAGAACAATGTCACAGTAATACACGTGGACAGTCAGGCAAGCTGTTTCTCTCTAATTCCAATGTTTATGCAGAGCTCAATATGGGAACTTATCGGCTTACATATATGCAGATATATGTTTACAGAGATTATGCAAAGCTAAGCTAATCGCCTGCTGGTTTAGTCTACATATTTGGCGTGTAGAGATCAGAGCGATATAAAACCTCCCGTGCTACCAAGAAGCAGTTGAGCTATTCCTTTAACAGCCTGTTGTGCTGCAATTATGCAACCGCTTTTGTCTTCGAAACAGGCATCAGTGGTGCTAGACAGTTATGGCGAGTTGATAAGTTGGCCAGGAAAAATAAAATTCTGCTGAACACATTTCTTAGCTTGTAACTTTTTCTTTTTACCTCTTTAATGCTTTTAAAGAGATTTTGAGGCATTCAAATTGGCAGTTTATCTCTTTTATGAGCCTGAAAATTAATTTAACAATCTATGAATTAAATGGTTGTGTATTTTTGTGAATGTACACAAAGCCTTGAGTTGAAGCTGAGGTCACTGAATTCATAGGCGTTTTGTGTGTGTGTGTGTGTGTGTGTGTGTGTGTGTGTGTGTGTGTGTGTGTGTGTGTGTGTGTGTGTGTGTGTGTGTGTACTCTCAGAATAAACTTGCCGGCGCATTAAGGCTGTCGGTGGTGGCCGTCGTAGGTGACAACTCGACAGACACAGAGGAAGATGCCAGATGGACTCTGGGCCTGAGGGCCCTGATGGGCACAGATGGGTGGGTGGGTGGCGCCCACACAGGAAGGACATGCGGCAGCACCAAGACATGAAAAAAAAAAGGGACAGAGAGAGAGGGAAAGTGATAAAGATCACACCAAAGCCAGTGATACTACACTTCTCACTCTTTCTCTGTGTATCCATGCCTGAGCATCTGACCTTTTGAATAAGGACGTGGTCATTTGTATGCACGAGTTTACATAAGTGCATGCTGTTGACTGCAGTGTCCATGCGTGTATGTGTGCACGCTGTACTTTTTGGATGCCTGCCTGCCCGAGTCTGTTGTGCGCTCACACACCTCTCCCACATAAATATTCTGAAGGGAAACAAATATATCCTGTGATTCATCTTTGTGACAAGTGCAGGTTCTTTAGAGCTGCATTTCAGCTCGTCTGAGCTTGTACCGGTCGGTCAGTTAGACCTCGGAAGATGCTAAAACACATCTGCAGCACATTAACTTATAAATGAATGTGCAAGCTATAACAGGATATGCACTTACAAATATAGCCAGATCTTTCAGATCTTACCTAATGATGGGGTTATGATGCTTCTGAGGCATGCTTCTTTTCTCACCAGTGTTCCTTCCTGGCATTAAATAGACTTTATTTATATCGCACGTTTCCAGTCTTACTGACCACACTGCCAACAGCATTCACACATCTACACACTCTTTGTATCTCACATACTTGCTGCAGTGGATAAGTTGCTTTAGAGTAGCTTGTGTGATTAGGTTAAGCTCTTCTTGCTTTTCTAATATTTGTCATTATGTTGAGTTTGTCGAGTCATTTCCTGTTTTATTTTCTTATTGTTGGTCTTTGTGTATTCTTGTCAGTGTTCTATCCCTGATAATTGACTACCAATTCTGAAACCAGTTTTGACGGATGTTTAACATCATTGTCCTAATGGAACACCCAGCTGTGTCCAAGACTGAACCATCTATTCATTCATTCTCTTTCGCTTATCCTTATCAGAGTTGGGGTGGTGGTGAGGCTGGAGTCTATCCCAGCTACGATAGGGCAGGGTACACCCTGGACAGATCACCAGTCTGTCACAGAGAGACAGACAATCATTCACACTCACACCTATGGGCAATAACCAATTAACCTAACCCCACTGATTGCATGTCTTTAGACTGTGGGAGGAAGCTGGAGTACCCAGAGAGAACCAACACAAACAGGGAAAGCATGCAAACCACAGAGAAAGGCCTCAGCCAGGTTGATTTAGGTCCTTGTGGGTTGATGTGAGGCAGCTGTCCTAACCACCGCACCACCATGCTACCCTTCATATATCCTCAAAAACCATTAAACACCATAGAAGCTCCTGCTGAAATAATACAAACTAAAACCCTCTTATGCACATCATGAACACTAATTCAACAGCATAATACCTGCAATCAATCAAATTGTTAATGACAGAGCAATGCATTTTTGCAAATTTCCTTCTTGGCTTCAAATATGCTAAGCTTTAGTAATATAGTAGGTCTATTGTAGGCTCTACCGTCAGCAGTGCTTTTCCTGTTGCACTCATACTGCTGCTTTATCTGCAGCAGCTGTGTGGCTTTCAGTCTCTATGGAGTGTTTAACCTCTCTGAATTTTCTAATATCACAATTTTATCTGTTTTTTTGTAAAATCAATAGCTCTTCCACCAGTAGACCTGTATATGTGTGTGATGTTTCAGATGCTGCCAGTGCCAATACCACATGACTGTGCTTGTAGCTAGATTGTTACTGAATCACTAGGATTTTTATTTTCCACAACAATTTGTTAATACAATAAAACACAATAAAAAGACACATCTTTCAGCTTTTCAGATATTTTGAAACTGGGTTTTTTGGAAACTTCTGTTTTCCTAAGGAAGCTATAAATTAAACAGATGTGATCAGTCAACACAAAAAGGTTCAGACAATTTTCATAGTGCATGTTTGAGGTATATGTTTTTACTTTCAAAAATGTATTTGACAAAATTTACTGGGCTACATACTGAACTTAGATGATAGAAAAACAAGTATCGATCTTACCGCACTAGTATTGATCCCATACAAGTACCAGTGTTGGCATTGATACTGTCGATATTTGGATGGATCCACCCACCAGATTATACTAGTATTAATAATTTAATAATATGTTAATTTTGATAAGTGTAAAAACAATACCAGCAGTTGTTGCTGTTTTGAACTCTTAAACACAGTAAGTAAATATTATTTAGTAGCGTATGTGTCCTTTGCCTTGAAACATCTTCAAGGACTTGTGTTGTGTGTACGGCTTTGTTTTTAGCTGTCAAGGTTGCTGGATGCCTGGCTGCCTACTCTAGAGGCCTCCTGCTCTGTTACCCAGAGCAGAGCCTCCACGGGGACTTTCCAGTGGTCTGGCTCAGCATTCATTAGAAACTGTGCCGCTGCCAGAGAGGAGAACCTGGCTGCTTGTATGGTGGGAACCTGCTGCCGTCACCGCACACCGTGAAGGAACTCATTGTTCTGGGTCAAGAAGACATGCTGTAAACATAAAGGGTAGAGTGTGTTTTAAGAGACACTGAGAGAACAGGGAGACTCATGCAGAGACTTTAATACAGGCAGGCAAAACACATGCGCAATTGTACCAAGACATGAGACACACACACTCAAGCCCACCAACAGATTCTTGAGATGAAACAGAAACAAGGCTACAATGCTCCAACCATTTCTGTGCACCCTGTTTGTGTTGCCTAGCTTCCAAACAACACCAACAACTGCAGGTGAACTGAGGTGACTGTAGCAACTTAATGTGTGTGTTTGCAGAGAGAAAGGGTTGATCGGGAAGGCAAGAATGGAGAGGAAAACAAAGGAAAAGCAGAAGGTGAGAGAAAAGGAGGGATGAAAAGGGATGAAAGAAAGAATGCATGTGTGTGCAGAGAGGGAAAGAGAGAAAAAAAAAGATCTTAATCGTTAAAGTTTTTTTTACAAGCTTGTAATATGATCAAAGGAATCATTGACCTGGTGCTCATTTAGCCCTGGGGCTGTTATCTGTTTCTCCGGCATGAGAACAGTCTTTCTGTTGATGAAACAGGACACTATCTTTGGAAATATTAACCAAAAAAACAACATAGAAAGTTGTTTCAGGATGTACTCTTGCAGGAACGTTCAGTACTTTGTTTATGTGCAAACGCCTCCCAAATCAATGGCATTCAGCCTCACCTGCACTTTGTGTTAAGTGCTTTTTGGCAAGTGGTTGTATTTTAAAATGCCAAACATGGCGAGGGACTAACATTATGTCTGCTAATGTTTCACTCAGTTCTATTTGTCATTCAGAGTACTCTAGGAGGTTTTCAGTGATTCGAGCATGTGTGACTTTGAGCTTGATTATCTAAAACTGAAATAACTCCCCCCACAAAACTCATCCCAGTTAGAAGCATAAACTGTAAATAAAAGACGAAAGTAGTCATGATGACATCAGTCATTGGTTTCTGAAAATTGTAAAATTGAACATTTTGAAATAAATAAGCCTCACCATATTTGGACAAGAGGGTTGAGCATATCAGCTAAGGGCAGTGCTATTATGTCCATGTTATTAACTGAAATGCTAGGTCTGTCTAGATCAGGAGTGGGGAACTCCAGGCCTCAACGGCCTGTGTCCTGCAGGTTTTAGATATCACCCTGGGTTAGCACACCTGAATCAAATGATTAGTTCATTACCAGGCCTCTGGAGGACGTCAAGACATGTTGAGGAGGTAATTTAGCCATTTAAATCAGCTGTGTTGGATCATGGACACATCTAGGACCTGCAGGCTCTTGAAGCCTGGAGTTCCCCTACCCCTGGTCTAGATAAAATAGGCTTAAAAAAAGTGTATGCAGCAACCAGCTAACTCAACAGCTGATTAGCTCAAGTATTCCCTGCTCAAAATTATTATTTATTTCAATCTAAGTGGGATCATAATTTATGAAATGCACATCGTGCTATGGGCATTGATGGAGCAGTTATCAAAGTTCTGGGTTCAGAACTCTCCAGAGCTCTTCTTGCACACATGCATATTAGGTTATCTGGTGATTATAGATTGTCTGCAGGAACAATAGTCTATCTCTTTTTTTCTAGGCCTGTGAAAGACTGGTGAATTCTTCTTGGTATGCTCCACTTTTGTTCTGTGTTAGCTAGGATAAGCTCAAGCTATGCTAGTTAGAGAAGCAGTTAAAAATGGTTGGAAATCATAGCGTGTTGACGAAGACCACAAGTAACAAACCCTAAAAATATAATATTGAAGAACTTTCTAGTCTATTACATTAAGACCTTTGTTTGACAATAGATTGAACGCATTAAGGACTTTGATGTAACTGTTGTTGTGATTTGGCACTGTATAAATTAAACTGAATTGAACTGAATTTTAACAATGTACCTACAACGTCTTCCATCTTTTATACACAGTCTTTGATCAGTGGCTTAGTGACTCTGTGACTAATGCCTTGGCTCTGACCATTCAACTTCTCACTCGATGCTCAGATTTCTGTCAAACCAATTCCAGACAATCAGGTCAGTACAACAGAACTGAGCCCTGTGGTGCATGGCACCCAGGCGTGAGGTCTTCCTTTTTTCCACAATGTATGGGAGGATGACAATGAACAACTCTGCTGGTCAAGAGTGCCGCAGGCCTGCATTTAAGTCAGGTTTAGTTTCAAAATAACAGTTCGCAATTGTTTCCTTAAATTCAAGACAAACATGGCCCCTGCAGCTATCAAAAATTCATTGTGAGAGTACAGATCCTGGATACAGTGTCAGTAGAAGTATAAAGTTGAAATAAATATCTGCTCCTCTGTGACTCTCTGGTGTGAGCTACACTCACTTCCTCAATGCCTTTTTAACTTATCGTACATAGTTTTAAAGATATTTTTTTACTTATTATTGTATTGTTAAGGCAGAGCCTTTTATTTGGTCATTTCACTGCTTTCATCTGTCATTTTTATCAGATGCCATCTGTCTTCAGCTTAAAAACTGGTGAACTCAATTCTGCCAGTCTAACTGTCACAGTCGTATTAATTTCTTCCCGTTTCCGCATTCACTAACTCTCCTGTCATTTCAGATCCTACCACTCCCACTTGCCCTGCAGTAACACCAACTTTTCCCACCATTTAGAGTTACCTGATTCCCTAAACCTGGGTGTTCACTGGACTTTAACTTTGGCCTGTCAATTTTTGGTCCTTTGGCTTTTGATTTCTTCCAGTTAATACCTTCCCTGAACTCAGCTCTTCTCCGTTTTCCTTGTTTGTTTCTTTGTTCGTCTTCAGTAAAGATGAACCTGTCTGAACTCCATGACTATGAGTTGCCTATTTACTTAACCATGAAAAAGCGCCAGTTGTCTTCAGTTATACGCATGCCGGTGAAGGGTCCACTATAGTCTACTCGACAATGAAACACAAAACAAATTAACATTAACTAGTCATTTGTCTTTGTCATTTTAGTTGTAAGCCTAAGCAAAGGTCACATCTTAGTTGACACATCCACTGCAAATTTCAAATGTTTGGTTGCTGAAAGAATTAGCTAAAAAAGTTCCACTGTGAATAATAAATAGGTTTATGAGATTTACATATCGTTGCCATCTGTTTCTATTTACGGCTCGATGTTTCTGTCTTTGTCTTCATGTTTTGTTTTGGCAAACGCTTTTCTGTGTATCTTTTGCTTTTACTTCTTTACCGCTTTCACCTCCCTCCTTTCTGATAGCCTTAACTGACTCAAAATGAAAATGAAAGCAGTGTTTGATAGACATGCGCAAATACATCCAATATTTTGGAAAAACGGGATTAGAGTCATACCAAAGACGTGACAGTGAAACTTAGAGAGCGAGGTTTGGACCAGAGTGTCTCTTCTTCTCTGGTTAGCAGAAAAAGAAGCAAAGAAGTTCAGCGAATGGACACCTGTATTTAAGAAATTCATTTTTGTTATGACTCATAACTCCTGTATACAACAATCAAGCTAAATGTATCATTTTGCATGATCACTAACCTTCAAGCCCTTTTGTTCTTGTTTGTTTTTCCTTCACTGGAGAAAGACCCTTAATTTTATATTTTAGATTCTTTAGGATAATTTAAAGACTTATAAAACTTATAAAAACGGGGCTCCGATAACAAACTATGGGAATGACAGGGCATTCATCCTCCCATTCAGGACGGTCACAAAAGCTTGCACTTCTCCTTGATGACTATGATTAAAGGGCACATGTTTGCCACAGGTATGTAACAACCACTTCAAGATGAACTTGGCTCCCCTCACGCTACCAAGAATGTATGGGAGCTGCTTAGAAAGGGGAGAAAACTACCACTGTGTAGAGAAACTACTCCTTCATTTGTGTCCCTCCTACAGGCTTCTCGCTCAACCGCATGCAGCAGGTCCACGATCAGGCTGCATTTTCACCGCTCGTTCAGCCTGAGAATATATGAGCTTGGGAGGACCCTGGGATTGAGAGGGAAGAGGAAAGGGCGCTATTTTGTCTTCTAAGAACTGAATGTGCTGAGAAGTTAAAGAGAGAGCTTTTGATGATATCTGTAATGACTAGGTACAGACTTTTTGTAATAGTTTCAAAGAAACATTTAACAATTTTTTAAAACTGTATTGTCACAGCTTCTGCCAGGTGTATTATCCTTAACACCTGGTGATGATAGTGACCCACACCATATTTCACACCAGGAGTCAAATCATATAATGACTCCTGTGATGATCAGAAAAAGATCTGTATGACCCCCTCCAAAGGAAACCCCCAACATTAAAAACCCACGACTCCCCACCATTTTTTTTTAAACTGAAGAAGTTTTATGGTCTTTGCAACCCTAAAGATGTCCAGTTGCCTTCTTTTGTCAATTTCTCAAAACTTTGGACAGGTAATTGTTTACGGTATTTACTTTAAAACAAAAGACAACATGGAGATGACAAATTCACTCATCTAACCCAGTGTCAGTGAAACACATACCCAGCTATGAGAAAGTGGGGAACCAGTCCTTGACAACATCCTGAAAAGGATCTTGTTGTGGTTGTTTTGGTCCATACCTGAGTGAGACTGGGCTGATTACATCTGCACAAACAAGGAAAGCATTTAATTGGACTAAACAATAATTCAAGGTAGCTCAGAGTAGAGCTGATGGATGGATGGATGGATTTATGCGTGGGTGTGTTCCCGTGATTGCATGTGGCTCATACTGCGTGAATGTGTGAATGGTGTGGTGAGGAACATTAATGAAATGGAGCTGCTAAGCAGAAGGAAACGATGGAGGGTGGGATGGAGGCAGGTGTTGTGACCCAAGTATGACATAAAGTCATCATTCTATCAGACCTATGAAACTGGCAATGTTACCTGTCCCATGACTGAAAGGAGCTCAAGGGTAACAATCTTCAACATTCAGATCGGAAAGCAAGTATCTGATACAATCTTTTCCTAGAATTCTGAAAAAATAGTGGTGTGAATATCATATGTTTGCCTTTGTTGGTGTCAGAAATTGCAGATGCATATCTCTGTTGCCACAATAGGCCGTTCTTCCTGCTCTGCTCAAGGTGACTCTGTTCACCTGAGCATCAGCGCCTCAGCGCTCAAACAGTGACTCAGCATCATTGTGTGTAAACATCAGCTCGGCTCCCTCTTATGAAAGAAGAAGTGTGTGGGGTGGGTGGGAGCAGTCCGTCATAGAACTCTAGAACAGTGTGACCCCGATGCAGTGCCAGTGCGTCACAGGTAAAAAACCCCAAGGAGTTGGATTAGTGACGCAAGCTGCCACGTTCTCTGGCCTCTGTTTCTCTCCCTCTGTCTTTTACTAGGGTCCATTCATTCATAAAAATAGCGTCAAAACTCTAAGAAACACCTGACAGTGAGTGCTCACTGCAGGAAAATAGCTTGAGACATTTTCAATTCTACTTAAAAGAGGAGCATGTGCGCACTAGCGTATGCTCTCACCCTTGGGTTATTTCGTCAACGTGATCAGTGGTTTTCTTTTTCCTCAAAGTTTCTCACTCATGCCAGCAGTGGTTTACACAAGAAACTCGCACTAACCTGAGAACATTTCCATTGTAAACAAAATAGGAGTCACCCAACAGGTTTTGGGAGTAGTACTGCATAAACAAAGGTGGTTTTCTTCTTTCCCACAGGGTTTTTTAAAAAAAATATTTTTGTTTGTGTGTGTGTGTGTGTGTGTGTGTGTGTGTGTGTGTGTGGTGGGGTGGGATGGGGGTCAATTTCATTAATCACAAGGGTAAGGTAACCTGTGCTGCTTCCTCTTTTCTGCCCACTTTCACGGTCCCTCGTCTCGTCTCGTGTTTATCGCTCCATCCTCCTCTTCTGCTCCCTCTTTTTTTTCCCTTTTTCCTTACCTCTACCTGCTTTTCCTCAACTCCCCATCACTCCTCACCCCCCTTCTCCTTGTTTACCGGTAACTCGTAGCTATGGCGATAGCTGCGGTTGTCACGGTGATTGTGTTACAACTAGGACAGCTAGTTCTGAGAAACAGGAAACAAGGGATTCCCAATAATAAGCTGCTATTGTTCCCAAAAGGCTCTCTCAGTGCCACTCTATTCCCACAGTGTGCTCACACACACAAGACCACACACATGCACCAGGAAAGAGACACCAGATACACACCTGCACAAGAAAGGTGCAAATATGTACACACAAGCACATGCACAAACAAACCAGTCATATCACGTCACGCAATCACAGTTTCACACCTGGCATGCACCGTTAAGAGGTCAAAGGAACAGAATTCCAAGGATCCCTTCAGGCAACCTTAACTTCAAACTGTGTCCCATTTTCATACCTAACGCTAACAGTGCATTCACTTGTTCCATGTATGGGCTGGTTTGGGAAGTTTTTAAGAAGGCTTGGATGCTTCCAATGAAATGTTTTTATTTTCCAGAGCATGCAAACAACAGATTTATAGCTATACAAAATACAAGGTAAGAGTGTTTATTAGTCCCACAGTTGGGAAATTGTGTATATATGACACAAAAGATACAGTTTGATAAGTGAATGATCGTTATTAGCAAGAGGGAGTGAAAAACATTGTACAATCTGATTGAAAGATATTGCACATTGAGATATATACTGTACCAGTCAAAAGTTTGGACACACCTTCTCATTTAATGGTTTTTCTTTATTTAAATGACTATTTACATTGTAGGTTCTCATTGAAGTCATCAAAACTATAAATGAACACATATGGAATTATGTAGTAAACAAATAAGTGTCAAATAACTCAAAACATGTTTTATATTTTAGATTCTTCAAAATAGAATTGAAATGGTTCTCCAACAATTTTGAAGGGGTTCCCAGAGATGCTGAGCGCTTGTCGGCCTTTTTGCCTTCAGTCCAATCTCATCCCAAACCATCCTAAACCATCTCCATTGGGTTTAGGTCAGGTGACTGTGGAGGCCAGGCCATCAGGCGCAGCACTCTATCACTCTCCTTCTTGGTCAAATAGCCCTTATACAGCCTGGAAGTGTGTTTGGGGTCATTTTCCTGTTGAAAATAAAATGATGGTTCAATTAAACACAAGCGGATGGGATGGTGCAGGATGCTGTGGTATCCATGCTGGTTCAGTGTGCCTTCAATTTTGAATAAATCTCCTACAGTGTCGCCAGAAAAGCACCCCACACCATCACACCTCCTCCTCCATGCTTCACAGTGGGAACCATACATGCTGAGACCATCCATTCACCTTTTCTCTGTCGCACAAAGACACGGCAGGTGAAACCAAAGATCTCAAATTTGGAATCATCAGACCAAAGCACAGCTTTCCACTGGTCTAATGTCCATTCTTTGTGTTTCTTGGCCCAAACAAATGTCTTCTGTTTGTTGCTTTTCCTTAGTCGTGGTTCATTAGCAGCTATTTGACCATAAAAGGCTGATTTGCTGAGTCTCTTCTGAACAGCTGATGTAAAGGTGTGTCTGCTACTTGAAATCTGTTGTGGCATTTATCTGGGCTCTAATCTGAGGTGCTGTTAACTTGCAATTTCTGAGGATGGTGACTTGGATGAATGTATCCTCAGCAGCAGAGGTGACTCTTTGTTTTCTTTCCTGGTACGGTCCTCATGTGAGCCAGCGTCATCGTAGCCCTTGATGATTTTTGCGACTACACTTTTGAATACATCTAAAGTTTTAGCAATTTTCCGGACTGACTGACCTTCAGTTTTTAAAGTAATGATGGACTAATGATCACCCTGTTCATTGGAGATACTGTTATAACAGTAGACCACACATTAAAAGATGGCTGATGCCATTGCATTGGCACAAGATTTTTTGGGAACGTGAAAGTCCACCAGCAACTGCTTGATTTTCCCAGTGTTGATTTGGAGACGGTTCAACTGGTACCAGTTGACAAAGTCCTTGGTCAGTTCTCTGTACTCCCTGCTGTCCCTGTCAGCGATGAAGCCAACAATTGCTGAGTCATTTAAGAACTGTTGCAGGAAGCAGGAGAGATTTCACCACACAGATGTCTGTGGTGTATATGGTGAATAGAAATGGAGCCATGGAACTGTTCCCTGTGGGGCACTTGCGTATTGCATATGATCCTATCAGACACAGTTCTGGATTCTTACACATATACATTGACAGCTAGCACGGGGTGTTTGTGCTAATATGCTGTGTTTAGTTTTCAACAAACGTGGCACTGTATTTTATAGCCAAACTTTGCAAACCCTTGGCTGCTGCCATGTCCGTTTTTTTCTTTAAGATGTAGCGCTTGGCTTTCTTGCACTTCTTCTGAACATTGCACAGTCCGACCTCAGGGTGAATGTAGCATATCCACTCCTGGGAAGATTGGCAACCACCTTAAATGTTTTGCATTTGTGAATCTTTCTCACTGCCGGTTGATGGACACCGTTTCCATTTGGAAAACTCACACTTGATAAAGATCAGTTGCAAGTCTAGTGCTATCAACTTCATTTGATTAGCATGTGTCTTGCTTTATTTTACTATGTAATATTCATGATTTGTAGGTCTTAGTTTGTTGTACTTTGCCTTGTCTTAGTTTCTTTTAAGACCTGCTAAGATCCAAATTATTTTTATGTCTTGATACCTCAAACCTGAGAATTTAAAGAGGGCATACTTTTTTTCGACCATGACTGCATGCTACCATTGAACAAAACTCAAAACAGTCATTGCATAGACATGTATAGTCTCATTTTATTATTGAATTTTGCTTCTTAGAGCAGGTCAAGATTGCACATTGCTATCACCATGTTTAACTATTTTTGTACTTTCTTCTTGTCATTCTTGGAGACAAGACCTTCAAAACCTTGTAAAAACCGTGTTTGTTTTAAAAGCTCTAATAACCTTCATTTGCTTTGTTCAGGTCTTCATTTTCCTGAATTTGTAAAAAGTTAGTACAGCCCACAGAGCCACAGCAGCCATATTTAGTGCATGGGAAAAATGCTGAGCTGAAATAAACATATGAAGCAAATACAAGGCTACAGAGCTGAGGGTGCTGCTGAGCGGTAGATCTTCACTCACGCTGCTGCGTAAAAGATGCAGCTGCTCCTCGGGCTTCACTGCAGCCTGGCACAAAGTCCCACAGGCTTTTCTCTATAACCCATCCTACCACAGGAAGCTGAGCTGGATCGCAAAGGCTTTTGTTTAATATGAAGTGAGTGAGTGCAATGCAGTATAACCTGCACCAGGGAGCTCAGATGCTGGCCAAGCAGAAGTAGGTCACATCCAGCGTCACAACGGCGAAGTGGAAATATGGTTGAGCAGTGAGGCGACTGATTACGGCCTACTTTCTGTCTCTTTCTGCAATCTTGCTGTTTTCAAAAGTTATATGGCTCACAGAAGAGGTTTGACACAGAATATATAACCCTCATTTAGAGCAGCCTGCTTTTATGCACAAACAATGGCATTCCAGCTTAGAGACAGCCACTTAAGGACTATAGACCTATATTCCAAGGATGGCATGTACATTTGATTCACTAGATGGCTATTTAAGAAGGGTTCTCTTTTTATATCCAGAGGTAAACAACCAAAAGCACAGAGGGGTCAGCGGATCAATGCAGCCTACTTAAAGATGAGGATAGTTTTCTTTTTCATGGGTTTTTTTGTATTCTGTTTGGAGGTCGAGTGAGAGCACATAAACTCAAAATAAATCACCTTGCACTCCTGCTTTCTGCCAAGTATTTGCTAAAAAATAAATAAAAAACACAGAGGAACACAAAGTGTCAGAGTAATACAGGAAAACTCTGTAAGACAGCCAAAGACAAATACTAATGTGGGCGTTTCCGTGTTCAGGTGGATGGCAAAGGTCCCAGGTGACCTTGTTACCTAACAGGCAATGATGCTGCCAGGGCTGTGGACACTTCCAGATCTTTTCTAAGATATTGTTTAGAAAGAGTAGAAAGCTTAAAGGGGATCAGATTAAAAAGAAGAAGAAGAAGATTTAAGTAAGTAAGAGGGGGAAACCAGAATTACAACAGGATCACTGTTTGGAGGGAAATAGTTCAGGTATTGTAGGCTATTCGCTGAAGCATAATTATAATAATTCCAAAGTGAATTTGATTCAGTGATTTTCTATGACTCTGCACTTTGATGTTTCTTTACCCCTTCAGTAATGCATGTGTTTGAATTCTCTGTTTGCTCATCCTGATCTCTGCTGGCTATTTATTGCTGCTTTCTTAACTTGACAGCAGAAAGACTGATGTAACTTCTGCGAACATGAGAGTACCTTAAATCTCTTTTCGTTTAATGGTCAAAAAGGTCACAGAAAAAATGGTGACTTTTCTGTTTGCAAGAAGACTTCCTGTTATAAACACGCTTTTTGGAAAATGGCTTCTGGCTCCCTTTCTGACCTCAGTAATACTTTCCTGATGATTTTATGGGCCCAGTTGCAACTGAGGTAAGCTCATTAGCTAACCACTTGTCACAAGTGGTTGGAAGCCACTAACCAATGGGTGATATCATGGTGGCCATGCCCATCTGTCGTATGGTCCAGTTCAGCTACTTTTCAAGGCTTCTACAGTAAGCTACTTGCAAGTAGGCCTACCCTGCTGCTGCTCATTGACTGTCTAGAGTTAATTACATTGGTTTACAGAGTGCTGCTTTGAAGCCTCTGGTGAAATTGGATGCCTGGAGTAGAGTTGATGAGCTGCCATCTGATGGTAGTGGTGGTCTATTAGCTTACTAGCTATGCACACACAGTGCTGAGAAATTTGATGTTTTTTCTTCAAAGCTTTTTAAAAATATTTAGTTGCATGTTAATTATATTTGTATTAGTTGTATGTTACTTTGCACTAACTATTATCTGTATGCAGCTTGAAAGTGTTAGGCAATAACTTGGTACTTCACCCTTTCATATTTTCCAAATATGGTCATTTCTGGCTCTAATTAACCAATTAAAATTGTGGTAGCTAAAATGCAAATGTTGAGGCTTCACAATTTAATAGATGTTGTTATGGTAGCTTTTGTCATCTTTTATTTACAGCCTATGGATTTTTCCATGTTTAATTTAAACCTACTCTATATATATTGAACTCCTTGTTGACTTATCTGCCTCAATGGCTTACCAACAAAGTGTGTCAGTATAAACGGTTGTGAGGATCGGGTGTTCTACCTGTTTTGTTTTGGATCTATTTTTGGAGGTTTCCATTGTGAATAAACAATGTATTTAACCTGGACTTACGTAAATCTCTGTTGACAGAGATATGTGGTACATGCAACATTTACATAAAGTACAATGCTATTTCTGTGACATTTAGGCTGCAGGCAGAAGAGCCAGACCTCATTCCATGGTGTCGTTACAACATGCATTGACTGCAACTGCCTGGGTTTTTCTTTATGGCTGATAGCACTGCAATAAACTTGGAAAAAGACTTGAAGACAGTATTTAATGCAACGTAAATACATTACTCATAACATTAAGTTCCACTTCTGGGTCTACTTATGGACCCATATTTCATTCTTAGGTCAATATTTATATTCTTACATAAGTACACCTGTAGTCTTACACCATGCAGACAATATATGCCTCTGCAAGAAACCAGTGCCATTCAAATGTTGCAGCTCTTTCTAGAAGGAAAGTGCATCTTGTAGCCAAAAGTTAGACTTAATAAACACGCTGGGGCTTAAAACATCCGGATGACATGCTGTCAAAAACTGTGTCATGAGGATTAACATGATGATAAGTTATCATCTCTAACCACTGCTCAGTCCTTTTATTTGCTTAGCAGTGAGTGAGTGAGTGAGTGACATCACTGCAGGTCAACCGTTGGTGACTTTGGTATGCAAAGACCCACCTGTCAGCACCTGAGTCACGGAGCATACTGATGACATCATGGGGAGGCAAATTTTGCGTGCGTGTATTTCTAAGACACTGGAGTGTGTCAACATCGCCCATTACATTTTCCTACATTCCCTTGTCGCCCTGAAGCACACACCCACCCTTTTCACCACCCGTGCTATATGCTTGAATGTTATATGCACGCATGTATAAGAACACATACATGCTTTGATATTCCACACAAACTCTTGGAAAAAACATTCTTTGCAGGAATATGATAAGACATGATATGACAGATGGATCGTGCTGGTTACTGAAGCGCAGAGGACAAATATGAGGCATGCTTGAATGGGGAGGGGGGGGGGATACCCACAGGTCAGCAACTTTCAAACTGAGCTTCTACTTGTTAAGAGGCCTATATATGTAAAAAGCTTATTCTGAAATACTCAGCAGGCTTTTGGGGTTCATTCGTGGGCCAGAGTACAAACGCACGTCACAAGACGCTTGAAGGGAAAAGAATATCTACTGTGACCATACATGAAAAGTCCTACATGCATGGATATTATCATTGTGACAGTCATTTTTAGCCTGTTACGGTTTAATTTATTTCTCTGAACATATAACATGAAGCGTGAATAAAACCCTGTAACACAGGGCAATATTCGTTTGTGGATAGGAGGGGATAAGAAGCTGCAAAAAACATGGGAAGTGCTGTAGTTTTCAGTTGGATGAAATTACTATTGTTTACAGGAGCATGAGGGCAAGAGTTCAGGCAGCATGCTCTCTTATATTAAAAATGAATTATTTATTCTGTGTTTTATTGTATTGCGTAAATGGACTGCTATTTATGTATCACACTCCCTGCTTTGGACTACAGGACTACTTTTACACTACAAGCCTTTTCTTTATAAAATCGCTTGCAGAAAGTAACAAGTCATGGTTAATACTGGGGCTTGGGTGTTATAGTAATGCAAATATTACTGCAAATTATACTAAAAAAAGGTATTGTTATTTGTAGCTGTGCAATTCTGCAGTTAAAATCCCTCAGTTCATTCCCAGTGCCCTGTGATGGGGACTTGAACATCAGAAATAGATTAGCCCACTTACAATGAAAATTTAAAAAAAAATCTTGTTCATGATGTAGTATGTTAACACTACTGGAAGTAAAAATAACTTGAACTCCAATTTTGAAAACAAAACTTTCTTTTTCTTTTCTTTTTTTATAAAGCTGTGACTTGTATTATGAGTCTGTGGTCTGGGAGAGATTCCTGTAACTCTCTGTCTGCAAAATACAGCATATAATGACCAATGTTGGACAATTAATTATATAGTTACTTCTTCAAAAAAGTAACTGAGATATGCAAACAACAGTTTTTTGCAGCTATTTACCTAAAAATGCAGCCAAGGCGTTTTTTTTTTAAATAAATATTTCAAACTATTTACAGAACAATCAGCTGTTCTGCATCAAATCTGATGCCACACAAATTATTTGTGCCACTCCAAAAAATAATTTCTGTCCACTATGAGATAAAGGAGAACAACAGCCTGATACCTGCAGGCCTGACAACAGGAGATGTATCACTGCTGTAACACCTGTAACATTCAGCAGTCGCCTCATTGTTCTGACACACACAAAACTATTGGCTACACTACACACTAACTACACAAGATTTGCGCTAAACGTTGCAAATCTCTCACGTCTCAAAACACCGCCGTCACTCCTAAAACTTCCCCCCTTCCTAAACAACTAAATGCCATGTTGGTTTATCATTTTTTGATTGGTCGACATGGTACATTTTTCGACCAATAGGAAAGGGTAGGGTGGGTTTTTTGGTGTTGTTTTTGCTCACAGGCGGAGAGTGATTTCGAGCGTTTTCCTTACAAAACACAGTTTTTACCGTTTCTTCCCGCAGTAAATATAAACAACGATAGTATTCAGGAAGAAAACCAAACATTCCATATATTTTTATCATAACTCCGGTTTTACGTGGCCTATCAACACAATTTAAAAACTGGTAGAAACTCCACACTCAGTTGTTCCGTCTGTCCTGCTCACATCTCCAATGGTTGTTCACATTGTCATTAACGTGGCTTCGCTCCACATCAGCCACGCCGCTTTGCTCGCTAAAACACTGGTGTCTGCACATAAGGACGACGTTGATTAGCTGCGTATATACGAATGTGAATCGCATCATTGGCTGGACTATGGGATAAGGTGGCATCGTTCTAGCAGCCAGTCACTTACTGACTCACACTGACTCACTTAATTTCAATTCAGGTTAGATTTTTTTTGGTGCGCAACGCAGATTTTCTGTGTGCAGAGACCTTGTCAGCAGTGCGCGATTGCTTAGAGGGAACATTGCCCATGAGGTTGCTACTTGGCTTTGAAACACATAGGGAAGTAAATTCACACGTACCACCTGCCTAAACATTGTAGAACTCCCAATGGTACTCCCTTTAATTGGGTTAATGCATGACACTGACAACACTGTTCAGTATAAAAACAAGGAGATCAAGATGGTAAAATCACCTCCTAATTCATCAGATCGCAAGCAGATTGAACATTTGTGGAATATGGAACATCCACCTGGCTGCTGCTACAGTAACAGAGGCATGCATATATACAAACTGAGAACAAGCTTAGCTTTCCACGTAGATACTGTATATGCTTGTGCGCTTACTTGCGTGCTTGCATGAGCTCCGCCTCTCATGTTTTAAGTTGTCATGAACAGTCAGCGTTGCTCAGGATGACTAAAAATAGAATTGTAGTTGTCTGCTCAGTGAACTGCTCAGCATTGCTTAATTATTCACGATGTGGAAAAGGCTGAGGACTGCCATTTTCTGCCTCTCTTTCGCTTCCTTCCTCCTGCTGGCTGTGTTTTGTTTCCAGTTACATGAAGTGTTAGATGGATGAAAGCCCCTGCGTCACCACTGAGTGCGTGTCACTGTGTCATTCACTCGCTGCTGGAAGATAATAATATCTTCTAGGCTTTTCCCCTTATCACGCTCTGCGTGCGTATCCGCGTTCACGCTGCTCATGAATAACATCCAACGTCAGAGGAGTAGGCAGTGTGCACTCACATGCTTGTTCCCATTTGGCTTCACTGATGCCGAAAACTGACTATAATATGCACTATTAAATGCCTGAATCTTCACAAAGCATTCATTAAATCATAGTTCTGATTTTATCCAGGCCTTAGTTACAAAATCAGACCCAAAAGATCTCTTGCTGAGATTGGCAGGATATCCTGTCTCACTTAAAATGGAAATGGGCTGCAATTCCCTTGGTTTTAGTAGTGATGGTGATCTCGCTTCTGGGCACAGATTTATATAAGAGTGTGCCTGACATCCCAGTAAAATCAAGCTAGCATTATCAATAAGTGGAAAGGCGAGAATTTGAGTTAGTCCTTAAAGTACTTCTTACGCAACCAACCAGTATTGCATATTGTACCAGCATTATTCTCTAAAAACAGTTAAGCCTCACACTTTTTGTGATTTCAATTTGTGATTTAATTTTTTTCATTACATTATTCCCTCTGACTCAGTCCAACAGTCTGCCTTCAAAGTTTGACCCGATCCAGTTAAAATCTTCAAGAAAACTGAGAAAGGAGAAAAGGAGTCTCGCAGAAAGAGCAATCATACATAACTACTAATGATTGTAAGCCACAGAGAGTATAAGTAAGATGGATACAGCTATCGTGAAGTTATCCACTGGTTTGTGAAGTCCCATTTTAAAGCCTTGAAATCCGCATTACAGCTGTTTGCCTCTTGATTTCATAAAAACAGATGCAATGTGTAAGGGTGCATCTGACTGCAAATAATGCTTCATGGTGTTGGAGCCAATGAGCATTCCACAGATAATTCTCATTTTTATACATAGTATGGCCAAAAAAAGTAGAAAACAGACATTTATTCTTTTACATTTTTAATTTATTGAGAACATAATATGAACAGGAAAGTAGTTAATGAGGTCAAGAAATCTGTTTCCTCATTCACTTTCTTAGCACTGGAAGTCTTTTCGCTACCATGCTATGGTGGCCTTCAGACAGAATGCAGATTTAAAACACTAACACAGTGGCTTCAACATATGTCCATATCCATTGAGTGGATATTTACACCAGAGTGTATAAAAAATATATAAGTCTTCACTTTCTGGAGCTAAAAGCGACATTTAGACAAGGGGGAGCGCAAAGTTAGCAAGGAACCTAGCAATCTTTGCTAGCTAGCCTAGCTGCATCTTTAAACTGTATGGATGTTATTTCCAGATGCCTTTTGATTAAGTTCTGCACTATTGTAGTATAGTAAAATGTACTATTAGTACGTGATTAGTTTGTTACAAACTCCTGGATAATTAGTAAACAGTAGCTAGCTTGGTTAGCATCAAAACCTGTTAACACACTAATTAAATAGTTGAATTTTACTCATCAAGACTGGACCACAAACGTCTTGGGTGCACTGTGGCAAGCCATATTGTTTATTAGAGAAAAGGCTAGCAGTTATCGGCTACATCTACCTGTGTCTGCACAGATCAGTCAAAATTACCACAAATCTGACTAAACCCCAACAAAATACAGTTACCTTGGTATGAAAAGGTCACCTACAGAGACCAAAAACACTTGCACTGGGTTAAAAAGATTTTAACATCAGAGTATAGAAATTAACTTGCTTTGGGAGACAACTTCAAGTGGCTGCTTGAAGAACCAAAACTTTCACTCGCGCGTTATCTTTCAGACTAGAGATTAATGCTTCATGTTTACTGAGGGGTTTGTCAGAGCATCTCAGACTGACAGCTCATTGGATGTTTAGGTCTTGTCATTTTGTTGATAAAATATACTGAATAACATTAGTCAGATTCTTTGGTATTATTGTCAACTATTTATGTTTTTTTATGCTATGTCTTCTAAATGTTGCTTCCACAGAGCTAATCATTTTGTTAAACAGCTGATGTTTAATGATAATAAATGGATTCTGATTCTGAGCTCCAGTGTATCAGAATAATAAAGTTGTTGAAGGAAATTGTGTAACAAGCTCCACACAGTCACACAACCTGAATACTAAAGGACCCTTGAATGACATTGTTTGATGTCACTCGCCCTGTGTGAATAAACCTCGTCATCCATGGAAGCCATCAACGAGAGAAGTCACTGTCTGGCGAACAGATTTTATGCGTGCACACCGTTGCATTATGTCCACCCCCACCATATCACATTTTGTTCTTTAGCTGTCACCTCTTGTAAGGTTAACACGTCTCACCTCTCCATGACTGTTTACTTTCACTTTCTTAGCCTTTTTTTTCCGGATCTCTCCCTTCTGTTGGGTAACGCCCGGTTTCACGTCAGTCTTTGTCATATTAGCTACGGTTATGAATGAGGAAGAGAATGGGAGTTGCAGAAAAATATATTTCTTTCATTCAAGAAGCATTAGCATATGAGAAACAGGTCTAATAAATGCATATTCCCCCATAATTTATGCTGACAGCCTCTGTCTTCCAGCTGCGCAAATTCATTCACATCACAAGCGTCACGTTTTCTTTGTTTATCAGTTCATATACTCAATTAGTACACGTCTTTGTAGTGCACTCGTACTTTGTTGAGTGCTTGCATTTTAGTGCTGTCAGTTCAAACACAGTGAGTTTTTCACTAAGTGGTAATGATGTACTCAATGATCTAAAAATAACAGCGGCAATGGAAGTGATCAAAAGGTGTGTATTCCCCAAGCAGAGAATCTATACTGTAAACATGAAAACGTGGCGTTTCCAGATAACTTTAAACTGAAACTCTGAACATATGATGCTCCTTGTTCTTTGACCTAATTTTAGCATTAGCTCCAGAATACTCTAACATACAGCAGTGTTCGTGGTCAACTTAATGGCTGCAAGGTGAGCAAAATCTCACCTTTTGCTACTCAGATTCTAGTTTTTTTCTGCAATTTTAGGTCAGTTGTGTGAATACAGTATGTCAAAATGACAAATAATGACCGTAAATTCAGACACACGAGGTTGTGCTGAAAAGAATGATACCAAACAAGGCCAGGTTAAGAGTTTTTCAAATGGTGAAGTATAAAGGTAAACTCAAAAGTAGTCAAAAAAGGGCCAATTAGACCCCAGACTCCAGAGGGTTAAATAAATAATCACATGGTCTAATATGTCGTGTTTTGTAGGTCATCTGAGGTTGTATTTATCTAATTTTAAGTCCTGATAAGGTCCAGATTATTTTTATTTTTGCTTTAGAATTTAAAGAGCATTCACTTTTATTATTTATTTATTTTTTACAATGACTCCATATTGATTCATGCTGATTGTGAGTATCCACACAGCTATCATTACCATCAGTAGAAGATGCTCTCTTCAATCTGTTCCCTGTGGCACAAATACAATAGTTACAACAGGAGGTCAAGAGAAAAGCAGAATTCAGCCAGAGAGTTCACTCAGGCCGTTCACTGGCAGCATCCATCCAGCACGTTTGCCCTCAGTCACACAGACACGCACACAAATGAATGAACCCCCCTGAACCTCTGCCACATAAACAGGCAGGCATGTCTGGAATGCCCACGTGCATTTACAGACATGTTTTTTGTGCCACCGGGAGCATTTGTTTGGTTAATCGGTTAGAGCAGGCAGCAGAGTCTTTTGTTATTAGCTGGGGCACTGGGTGGGGCCTGATGGCTGAAAGAACCTATGAGCATCAGCAACATCCTGCTTTTTTCATCAGGGAGTGCAGGATGCATTCTTGTAGCATGGAAGCGCCTGTCACCTGATGTAATACCAGAGAGAGCGGGGAGCAGAAGATGGCCCTCATTTTTTTTTAGCTGTCATGGCTTCTCTTTTCCGTCCAGGCCTCTGTAGTCCATCAGCAAAGGAAATAAAATCAGTGAAAAATCCTTTTTCTTGCCCTGATGGAAGTTTAAATTCAGGAGAAAAAAATCTGCCTTACAGAGTCATCAGCCATATAAAAACCAAATACTACAGATTCAATAACTCCAGCTCATCTAGGCATCTAGCCCTGAGTGGACCCTGTGATGTTGCTAGAAGGGAATCCTTTGGGTCCTGTGGGTTGCAGGGTGGGGCCTTCATGTACCTGTCTTCTTCAGGTTCATCCCATAGGTGCTCAATTGGATTGCCACCTGGGGATTTTGAGGCAAAGCCTCTAGATCTTTGTTGTGTTCTCGAGATGCTGGAAACTGCTCCCTCCGGGAAGTGTTGTTGCTATAAGGAAGGTTTTCTTGGTCGGTAATAATGTTTAGGTGCATGTCAAAGTAACAGCTTAATGAGTGTCAGGACCCAAAGGTTTCCAAACAAAACAATCCATTATAACAAGATATTCAAAGTGTGTCTATGAGTATCCGTCAGTGTGCATCTTTACGATTTCAGCATCAGCTGTGAAATACCATTGCATTCACAGGCTAGTTAGTTGGGGAAAAGTAATACAAAAAGCTTTGTTAAGAAGTATTTTTAGCTGCTGTAAGTAGTTGGTGTCTCGCCTGTTAAATCTTCACTGTGAACATCCTAGCAAAAAATGTTTTCAAAATTGTCCCTGGTGACAAACAAAGCATTAGCAGCGGACTGAAGCTGTCATCAGAATCAGAAAGACTTTATTTATCCCCAAGGTGCAATTAACAAACAACAGAGCAGCATAACGTTGAAGATAAGGACAATAAGAACAGGCAATAAGAGTGAAATAATAAATACACAGAATATACAGTTTTAAAATTACACAGTTTTGAAGGTTTGTGTATGTGTTAGCTGATTAGCATCAGCTGTTTCATTCACAGTTCACAATGACTGGCTCATTCACAGCTGTCAGTCGAAGTCACATTCGTGCAGGCGTACAGCAAAGTGACTCTTCTCACTTTACTCCTTTTGCTGATAAACACTAACCAGTCTGCTGCCTCAGTATCTGCACCAATCAAACGTGAATACACATACAAGCAACTGGGCACCTGTTACTTCTAGGCAATGCTGGCAATAGCAATATATAGATATAGAGATATGTACAATAGAACAAAACAGTAGATACAGTACACTTTACAGTATTGTCATATACAGCATACTAGAGTCTTTAGTGTTCATCAGAGTGATGGGCTGTAGAAAGAAGCTATACATATGTTGCTTGTTTTCATGTCCTTTCTTTCATGTTTTTACCACCTTCTTTTTTGTCCTCTGCTTGTCCAGTTTCCTCAAAAAAGTTTCTTGTGTCTGTTCAGAGAGACCTTACCGTTGTAACGGGCTGGCGCCCGCAACTACACATCCCCGCACATGTATGCACGGACGGAGTAGAGCCGTGGAGACCTGGCTTGTATGGTCTGATGTTGCTAACGTCAAATAAAAGTCTGTTGTTCGATTTAACTGACTGGCTTCGAGTTATCCGGCTAACCTCCGCACCACATGCCCGCTGTACCTGCTAGCCGCTCCTTACTCGCCAGACTGCTGTTACACACTGCACGCTGTGCTGATATGTTACACTTTCATCTAGCAGCTCTTTGGGAATCACTTTGTTGGTGCAAAAATACTAATACTAATGTAATGAATATTAAACTGTCTTATGTTGAAATTTATTAATTGTTAAGTTGTTTTTAAATGTAGACACAACACTGGTTCATCCCTTGGTTAAGGTGCTGTTTTTTATGCTTAAATGAGTCATAGGTCAGTGTTAAGTGACTTATCAAAAAAATGAAATAAAGATTTTCTGAAAATATTCAGCTGTAAGCTGTGGACTGTAACTACATGAAGCACCAGCTGATGTCCAAAGAAAACCTTTGATAGACCTACAGAAAGCCTTGAGAACTATTGCTTAAGATGACGTTAAGAAAATGACAAGAAAGCCTGGCTCTTTGGAAGCAAGATATAAAGAAAATGAGGGTTGGCTCAAGACTTTGACACAGTCCTGCATGATATGGAGAAATTGAGTCTTTTTAATTGACAATACTATTACAAAACAGAGAAATTAGTCAACAAAACCTTTTACTGCTGCAACTTCTGCACAAATTAAATGACTTAATCACTTAATGATACAAATCCCCTTTTAACCTTACTTCACTTCATTTGATGTCTTCACTTAGGATTAGCATACATTTAATTGAAATCAATGAGGAGTATCTGCAGGTCCAGCACAACTAGACTTGAAGCATGGCTCTTATTTTTCACTTATCTGAGAGGTTTCCTCTGCTGACTGTAACACAATCTCAGGCATTTTAACCTCTATGCTCTGCCAAAGCTTTGATGTCACATGAGAGCAACTGAGGTCAGATGGCACTCATGTGAGATTCATCAGAGTGGCAAAATGTCTTTAAGGCCAAACCAACATTTCAAAAGCACAAGCAGGATGCATTTCATTTAGTACCAAAAGACCAAATATGATCCCCATGATCTGCATACAGCTGTAGTAAATTACAGGTTTCATAAAAGAACAACTGTTCAGATTATAGTTTGCATTAGGCTTGAATAACAGCCAGAAACCTTGCATTTCCCTCCAGAGTGAGTTAACAACAAGGTTATTGTCTTACTCTTTATGTAACATATCCCAGGAAAGAGAAGGAAGAGACAGGGAGGGAAAATTCCCCTTCAAACAACCCCTTCCAGTGTTACGCCCTTGACAGCATGGACATTGTTCAACAGGTGCTTGAGTGAAGGTGTGTTACAGTGGAGATGCCAAAAAAGGATAAAGCAGAAATATCATCTAAATTTCGCCTGCACCTCCCAAGATTTATTCTTTGGTTCTCTTTCACATAAATTCAGCTGTATGTCCAGTGGAGGAGGAAGGTGAAACTTGATGTTACCAGGAAAGAAATGTGGGAAGGTTCAGAATTTAAAAAACAAACAAAAATGGAAACAGATGCAGATGATATTGATATAATGCTGTGAGGAAACGTGAGCGAGAGTGAGCAGGATTCAAAGGCCTGAGCATTCTTGTATGTGTGTGTGTGTGTGTTTGTGTGAGGCTTAAGCTACCTCTGTTCTCAGTCACCCTTTTCCTCAATATCTTAAATTGCACTGTGTGGGACAAGGGCCTTGCTGCTTGGGGTGAGATGTGGCAAGATGCGTCCAATTTGGAGGGAAATCTTGATTTCTAACAACTGCTAGTTATGCAACCAAATCGTAGCTATGGGTGATAGCTCGAAAGTCGTGCAAATGCTTTGCTATTACCAGTTTCTGTTTGTTATGCAGCATCCTTACAACCGTACATATATTATTTGAATGCTAAAAAATAATTATGCAGGGAGTTTTGGGTCAGCAGTGTAGGAAGCATCTTTTTTGATACATGATCTATAAGTGGGTTTATGTATATTTTGGTAGTTGACATCACAGAGACTTATATCCAAAGAACAAGGGACAAGCTGTATGTGCTGTATGTGTACGTGATGTGATTAAAAAGGTTCTACTAACAGGCCTATAAAAATCCAAAAACATACCTAAATTAAAATTGGTCTTCTTCAACGTCACCATTTTGGTCATGTCCAGATAAGATGTCAAATTCAAACATTAAGTTCTCAGAGAGCTGGGCCCACAGCTATTACCCACTGCCACCTGCAAGTGCCTAATGTGCTGAAAGGCTATGTCAGGGGGCTGGGTTAAATTCCATCCTAGGACTCTAACACTGTATGGGTTTTTTCCCATTTGCTTTCAAAAAAGGCTAAAAGCCCAAAATTAGAAATCCAGGCATGCATATTGTTTCTTATGATGTTTTGCACAGGCATTGTGTACCTGTGTATAACTTTTATTTGGTGAATACTGCAAACTGCAACACTGTTGACTGTGTACTTCTTTGCTACTGCTCCTGGCAGAATGTAGGTAACCCTTTTGGATGCACAAATCACCTTAATTCAATGAAAAGTAGGCCAAACTAGCCAGATAAATTGCTTCCACTCAGTTTGAGAGCCAGACGGATTATCTGTAGTTATACGCCTCTGCCAACCACTCAAGTTGCAGGTTTCGCCACTGATTGTCTAGACTCATATAATATCCAGTATGTAGTAGAAGACTTAGAGGGAGTTAGCTGAGATTAATGAAACAAAACAAATATGGTCACAATGTTCCCTTCTGTTCCCGAGTTCAATAACGGCCAGAGAAATGTTTTCGAACATCGAGATGTCACATGGAAATTGACTGCATGGTTACACAACTTCATGATGTTATCTGTTTATTGTTTAGTGTGTTAGTATTTTTATTGGTGAACTTTTGTTTTCTAGTGTATGATTTGGTATGTTACAGCCAAACCCTTGTTTTGTGAGACTGCAAATTTAAATCAATTCATCTTTGTAGCTGGGCAGACCGTGCAAAGGCATTTCCCCTCCAACCATCATCATCATCATCATCACCATCATTAAATGCAATTGCATTTTGCCTATTGCATTTCCATATGGACTGTTTACCTCCATCCAATCAAAGTTGGCTAAAAATAAATAAGTCACTACTCCTTGAACTACAAATAGAGTACATTTCTCAGGTGCTCAGTGTCAGCTGTTAATGATAAATGTTTCTTCACGTGGAAGAAAATGTTCTTACTGCTTCTCGCTGTTTAAGTTTAAAGTTTGCCGTTTGAAACAGGCTCATGTTATGTAATCCCTGCTCTGGTAGTAGTCCATCTGGGACTATTGTATTGGCACGTACAAACATGTGCAAGAGTGTGTCAGTGTGTGGGCGACAGCAAGATGGAAAGAGTCAAGTGAGTGAATGTGTGTGTTTTTAGAGTGCTTCTGTGTATGTGTGTGCGCACCAGCTCCCTTCTGCTTTGAGTCCAATCGATTAAATCAAATTCACTTCAGAATCGAATTTAGTTAATTCTAATTTTCCACCTGACGATTTGAATGGCCGAGCATCAGCGTCATCCTTGTTGCCAGCATGCAAATACTCCATCGTGCGCGTGTATGTATTTTTTATGTTTGTGTGTGCGCTTCTGTGTGCGGGGGCAGCAGCAGGCTGGTGAGTGGGCTGTTCACTGCCTTCCATTCTCTTCACAATCACTTCCACTGCGTTTTCTACCAAAGCCATTCACAGCTATCACTAAAGAGCCTCAGAAACAGGATGTAGGCCAAACAGGAGCTGCTATTGGCCGCAGGAGCCAGCCTAGATTCAAGCATTATGTAAACCTGCCAGCTAAAGCTTTGTAGTCACACACCTAATTTAATCGTTTTTTCTTTGTTAATTTTTTTAATCAGTGAATTTCCTTCTAGAAGTACTTCCTCTAGGCAGTACCACACTCCATCTTGGCAATGTATCTGGGCAGGTATTTAGAAGCTCCCATCTAAAATTTTCTAAACTTTAGCTGTCAAAAGTGCACATATAGTATCACCAATCAAACCTAATGAAAAAAAGCTTTATTTTTCCACAAGGTATAATTCAATTGCACATGCTCAGTTCATCTTACAGCTTCATTAACAGCTCAATCCAGTGGTGACAAACTCATCTCACAAGAGACCAGTTGAACGCTCCTTGAAACCACCAGTTGCCAGGAACAAACTGTGTATTCCCTGAAGTGGTTGCTGGCATTCGCTGTGAAATTGACTGTTAAGACCCTAATCGTGTTGGTCTAGAGACCAGTTATTGCCACCAAACACAGGTTGCTAGGGAAAAATGTGTATTCTCCAGCTAAATGGCAAGTGGTTGTCGGAAGTTGCTTGCCCATTGTTGGCTGAAATTGCTTGCAAAGAGGTATACAGTGCAGCTTTGAACCGCTCTGGTGACCATTGCTTTGGTAGCCAGGAGGTTTTTATGGAAGATGCTGACTTCTCTGCAAACATTTGCCAACTCCTTGCTAAGAATCACACAAAAAACAGAAGCAGATATCGTTCCCCTTCAAAGTAAAAGCCACACTTTTTGCAACATGCTGGTAAAGTGGAGCTTTAACTTTGAAAATAAACATTCTCTATTTCCAGTTTCATTATTGATCAGTCGTTATAAGGCAAGTGTTTGCAGAAATGGTTTGCAGCAATCTTCTAGTGACCTTGGAAATCACAAGGAGTGTTTTGATGCAGCACCCACTTTCTGACTGATGTCATCTACCAACAGCCAGCAACCACTAACCAACTGGTTGCAGAATACACATTTTTCCTCTGTTACCAGATAACACTGAAGACCTTTCACCCAAAGCGGCACCTCGTATGCACAGCGTTTTATGCAAGGATCCAGTCATTGCTTCAGTTAGGCCACATCAGACTCCTTACGTGTGCCTCTTTAAACGAGCACAAACTCAAGACTTATCCAACTCAAGATCATTACCCCAAGGGCATGTTCTAACACAAGAGAACATAACAGGAAGTCATGGTGTTCTTGGTGTCCTTTACCAGCGTGTTGTAAACTAAAAAATTCAGGTCCTCAGGCAAAGAAGCTCGTGCAGGCAGCAACACAGAGCAGTAAAGCTGGATGATTTCTGTCTACAGCTGTGTCCAGCCTTTGAATTGCACGTGTGTCCAGATGTTCCCAGCTATTAACTCTGGGCCACAGTGGGACAGCGGACAGTCTGCGTCTTCCAAAAAGGTTGCCCCCTAGTGGTCAGCTCTACAAAGACAGGGGTATTCGGAAAGCACCCTGAGGAAAATCTGCCATTCTCCATTAAAGCAGCGCTCCCCTGATTTTGCACATAAAATTAATTTCGCTCAGTGTACACTCAAATCATGTGTTTTGTGATTCTGATCTATAAGATCATTACACTTGGAACATTTAAAGCTGCTGTGGCTTAGGGGAAGAGCAGCTTTCCCAGAAATCATCAGGGGTTTGGTCCAAATGTACAATATCAGCAATCAAGAGATAAAAATGAGGCAGTTAACATACCTACCATGGGAATTGGACACACTTTGTTAGATTTTATAAGTAATTGCATAATTTCAATATTTTTTCTGTAATATTTTTTTAAAAGAAATAACAAAAAAGAAACAAATAATTCATTTAAGTGAAGTAGGTGCTTCAGCTGATTTAAAGTTAAGGTGTCTTATCTTCTTCTCCAGTCAGTACCCAATTAGCATCATTATGTCCAATAAGTAACATTGCCCTCCATAATAAAGAAAAACTGTAGAGATAGCAGAGTTATCATCAGAGCGATGCGGGAAGTAAGAGACTTTAGCAGAGCAGGCCTAAGTGGGGAATGAGTGGCATGTCGCTGAACCTGCGGCTCTATGTGGCAGATATACGTCTAAAAGTGCTGAGCTGACAGAGAGGTGACAGCCAGCGCTTAGCTGACCCAGCAGTGCTGCCCTGTCTCCGCCTCACTCTGTCTGACTGCAGACTCATCAAGCATAGCCCTCAATACAAAATGCACAAAAGTTAGGTTTCCTGCAAACTGTCTGAGCCACACTTCATAATAAAAAAAAAGACTGAGTGTGATTGGTATTAATAAACCATCAAACCTTCAGCCTAAAGCAGGCACCGTTTCCTTCACAAGAGCTGTAGTCACAAAGCGAGGATTTTTGCTTTTACCCTGAGGTTGTTGACCTGAACGTGAATCACCCATTGCGCTGACCGAAAGTAGCCCTGCCGGTTGCATAACTGCCATCAGTGGGGTGGTCAGCGTGGCTAAGCTGCCTAGCCCTCCTGTGATCGCTGCTCTCTCTTTTCTAGGGTTCCCATCCAGAAAAAACAAAACCATATGAACCGATAACAGCCAGGAAATGAGTTTCATACAGAACGACACAGAAGCCGGGCCTGTTTCATATCCAGGCGATTATAATAAGGGGAAAATGGAATTGATGGCTGTTGCAAAAGGCTGCTGCTTGCTTTCATGTGGCCACGTGGCTTTGAAGATTCATAAGAGACTCTTGTCCTCTCTTATTATGTCGCAATGAGACAAATCCACTAAACTGACCAATAAAACATGGATCAACTTGAGTCACGTTTAGGAAGCTGGATGAAGATGTGACAGTGATTTGGGGACCGACCAGAAGCAGAAGGCCATATTTTGACTCTGCAGCTGTCTGGGGAATTGAGTCCATTTCTGACATTTAAAAAAACTCCACTAATTAGACTTATAAGTGAAGTTATATATACATATGGTCATTCAGCAACCTATTCATCAGCCAAAAAGCCTGCCTCCAGATCAACATGCAAGTCCATCACAGTTTGCAACAAGGAGCCAAGGGTGTTTTCTCACCCTTATATGATTTCTTTAAATCAGCGGTCTCCAACCTTTTTTGCGCCACGGACCGGTTTATGCCCGACAATATTTTCACGGACCGGCCTTTAAGGTGTCGCGGATAAATACAACAAAATAAAACTAGTACCGGTACCGAAAAAAAGAAGATTTATTCATAACACACATGAAAAGACCCAGGGAAACCGAGTTAACGATAAAAACGATAACAAAATGATGCTGAAAACCGATAAAAACCCTGAAAACCATACATTTCACACCTCAACTCTCGCGGCCCGGTACCAAACGACTCACGGACCGGTACCGGTCCGAGGCCCGGGGGTTGGGGACCGCTGCTTTAAATGACACAAATGTCAAAGCTGCATGAATCTAAATATTTTTGAGTAAATCGATCAAACAGCTGCATATGCTATGAGAAGGGTTGCTCATTGGTGGAGGTTCTGGGTCAGTCGCACTGGTCCCATCCTCCTTGTTCCCAGCTTCCTGCCAACTGTCTCTTCACTTCCCTTGTTCTTCCTCCTTGAGTCGTGCTGGCCTGGCAGTGCGTGCCTAAGGTCCTACTGCCTGGCCTCTGTAGGTTGAGTGTGTCCTTTCTGCTTCATCGGGGGCTGGGTGGATGCCCTGTGGTGCCACCAGGGCTGTGCCAGCTGGTGTCCTTCCTGGGTTCTGGTGCTGTGGGATCTGTTTCCTGGTTGTCTGTGCTGCCAGTATGGGTCCAGGATGAGCTGTCTCGCCTCTGCTAGATCTTGGTAGGTGTGTGTTTGGCTCTTGGGGAGGCTTTTCTGCATGATATCTGGTTCTAGATGATGATCTCCATTGCAACTAGATCTTGATCTTCACTGTACGTTAAAGCTGCTTGGGATCTTTGGGTTCATGTGATGTTTGTTTGTTTTCATTTTTTAGATGTCATTGTGGTATATTTTTCCTTTGTAGATAATAGATGGTTGCAGATGTATTTGGTGATGTTGGGATTGGAATAATGGTGAAGCACACTCTTCCACGTCCAAATGAGACATGTTAATGTCACCTTTTCAGTCACGTGTTTCCAAAACCTCAACAACTATCTCCTTAGTATTGTAGTATAATGGGGCGTGCCCACTGGATTTATGACCTTAGTTATGGTCTCAAACTCATTTAGCAAAACATGATGTTCAAGCAAAAAATAGTTGATAAAGCTGTTAGTTGTTATCATATGTTATCTATAGTCAGACTCACAACTTGATTGTGATACACAGTCAATACACACAAGTGAATGGTTCAAAAAGTAAAGCATTTAGCTTAAAATGCAACATAACTCTCTATGGAAATGGTGGAGATAACAACATGATCAAAAGCACAGTGTATGTTAGTTGTTTTATCGAGCCACGTTTTTACCCAAAAGTACCAAGAAATCTTTGTAAAAGGGACTTTTTGCAAGGATCTAAAAGACCCACGAAACTGTCATCATGCAACTATACAACAGATTGCTCCAGTTTAATAAGTCCACATGGCGAAGATTCAAGCCATGCTGTTGCTGATCCTGATTTAATGATCCACAAATGTGGACATTTAAGTCAATGCTGGAAAAGGAACCAGCAGAAATGGCCCAGTTGAGTAATTTTATGAGCTGAATATTGTGTTTAATGCTTGGTGTACTAAATAAAAGCTGGAACTGGTGACTAAGATGATTCGTCTATAAACTCATCAGCAAAATGTTTACAGAGGTCATAACTCATTTTTGAAACCAGAGGTGTTGCTCTCTGTTGGTCATCAGAAAGAAAATAAGGTATTTCAATGATGGCCATCTTTTGTATACATGCTCACCGATTATCAAAGTACAGAAGTATTCACTGTGCATGCTGTTAGAGTTTAACCATAAATCAGTTACATAAGAAAAAAAATGCTTGAAGCTAAACACAGAATCAAACCTGTGACCTTCCAGCCTCGCCCCTCCACCTTAGCGCCCAGACTGTATCGTCTTTTTGACGCCTCCTTACACACCACCACCTTGTTCCTTCTCCTCCCTGTTTACACCCTCCAGTGTCAACACCGGCTCAGCACCATGGCAACACACACCAGTGTGAGGAGAAAGGAACACCAGCCTCCGCCGGTTAAAAAAAAAAGAAACAACTTTGAAGTCGGGTCCAACAGCAAGAGAGAAAAATGCCTTTGATGTGGCTTGCTAGCTCATGTTTTATGTTACTGCAGGTGTTAAAATGGTTAACAGTGCAAAATTCTGCCTACTCATAGCAAAAAGTTTTACAGCCTCAGTGTGAAGCAGGTCGTGCTATCACAGGTGAGTGACATGCCTATTGTCAGGCTTAGGTTTTACCTTTAAACTGATCATTTTGATCAACTAACGGGGAAAGAGCATTCAAATGGTATGCAGCTCCCAGCAATAAGCACATGCCTCACTGTGGAGTCCTGCGTTTATCTAACCAACCAGGTGCTGAACATCTGCTTGGAACTGTCAGCTGGGTTTACTTATGCGAGCTTCTTGTTAGGCTCTGGAGATATCCAAGCACGAGTCATCTTTTCAGCATCAAAATCTGTTCGATTAGTTATGAAGTGATATGGTGGACTTCAACAGAGGGGCCATATGGCTCAGCAAATGCACGATGTCGTTACATTTTAATTTGCTATATTTGCATGCTATGTATTTCATTTTTAAAATAATAGATCTAAACACAGCATTATAACATTAGATTCTTCACCGCGGTCTCCTGGATGATAAACTACAATCCTGATAGGAAATCTAAAATGGATGCAGCGAGACCCGTGGTTATCACTGTGATAACCAATGAATGCTTCAAACAGGACATGTTTATCTTTTAGCCATTCGTCTTTAATGAAGTGAAAGTACATATTTGAACCAAAACTGTGAGTTCCCTCTTAAACCTAGCCATCACATAACCTAATCCCATGCACATCTTTGAAGTGTGGAAGACAACAATGGTCACACCTGGATTTGAACCCAGACTATTCTGGGCATGAGGTTATCGTGCTAACTACTGCACCACTGTGTTTCTATTGTTATAGCCTACATGCATAATTGAATGTCCCTAGTGCCCATACCTAACCAAACGGGGGGGGGGAGAGAATGAGTGACAAGTGGAAGTGCAAAGAAAACATTGGTACATGATAGGAATTGAGTGTTTTAAGGCTAATATTAAGTGACACTTTAAAATGAAACAAAGCAGCCGTTTCAGACCAAGCATCAGAATGTGGCAAGGTGGGAGCGAGAATGTGTCGCACGTGCACATCTGGCCAGCCACTAATCTGAATGTTTGATTTGAGTCAGTGTGAAAAACGAGACAACACACTGCAGGGAGGAGATTCATTCAAGTGCTCGTTCTCTCTTGACTTCTCCGTCTCAGCGATCTCTTTAAAACGAGATCAAAGTCGCCCTTCTGTCTCCTCTCATTCCTGACGGGCGCGAGAGATCAGAGGCCAGACGACCGAGTCGCACGGTGGTGCTGCGCACATACGCACGCAAGCCAAATCTCATCATACTGCTATATGCAGGCGCAGAATACACACAGATACCTGCATGCGCACAAAGACACAAACAGACATGGGCGCTGGCTTCAAGATCAAACAAAGGTGGGTAGTGTCAGTCTGTTCAACCTGTCTGTGAAATCTCTGCACGGCACAGAGTGTTCCTGCTACTGCAGCTCCACTCCCTGTCTTCTCCCACCCTCCCCTCCTCCTCATCCTCCTCCTGCTCGGCTGATAAACGCAGCTCTGAGATGTAGTGAGAAAATGATGAGTCCTAAACTCGTGCTATCATTGTGCTTTTAATAAAAGAAAAGAGCATGGGGTCAAAATGACAGTTATATGTAATCTGTGATAATAAAGCAATTAACTGTGATAAATCAGTGAAAATCGCAAATCTGTTGCCATCTGCTGCAAATCTGCGGTCAGCTACATTCGAAAAAATTCATTTTAACTACTTACAATTGGAGACCAGACAGAACCTGATAGATTTGAAAGAGAAATTCTGAAATTCCTTCACAAATATTGACTTGGTTGATATTCAACTGCAGAAAGATTCACACGCTCTTCAACCTTGGTTTTATACTATTTTAACTAGAAGAAACCTGGGTGGCAATCAACTGAGTTGCAAGGAGGTACGCACTCATCGGTCCAGACTGACTCATATTGATTGTAACATGTTGGAAATCTGTCTGCGTTTATAAATTAGGTTTCTAAATATGAAAAATTGCAATGCATTCAAAGTCAAACACTAATTTTTCCTCATTACAGGGCATTTTCATACTAGTGTGACAGCGCTATAAGGAGTCTCAAGAACATCCATCACCACACGAACATGAAACATCCTGCCAACTGAAACATTCACTTCAAAGCTGAGCTGTCTGTTAAAATAAAAACAAAAAACAAAAACTGATGATTCGTGATGGTAGGGATGATTCATTCATGGCCGTGCCCTGCAGCAGATTGGCGATCTGTCCAGAGGGTACCAAGCCTCTCGCTGTACGACAGCTGGGATAGACTCCAGCCCCAGAATTGGATAAGTGGGAAAAAAATGGATGTACAGATGGATGGATGGGATGATTCATGTCCATGCACATGTATAAACCCTACAAGAAACAGATAACCTGTCCAGGGTTGACCCCTTTTTCCCTATGGCAGCTGGGACACGCCCCAGCAACCCCGAAATCCTGAATTGGAAAAGCAGGAAATGAAAGGATGGCTTTTTGGTACACAAACAAAAGTATTTTGGGGGTGACATTTCAACATTCATCTTTAGACTGGGCTGCAAACGTACCACTAAAATAAATTTAGTGGTAATTTCCCACTTTTTCTCCCTGATATAAACAGATTTTACATTTTTATCATCAGCATTTTAGCGTCTTCCAGTTTAGTGTTTTTGTGTAACGATACAACTTTACACTTCCACACAGGCTCCTCTTAACAGGCAGTTGTAGTAGATGCTATGGATGGCATAGGATGTGCAGTTACAAAGCCCACTGAGCATTTGCACTGGTGCATCTAAGATGAATCTCATTGGAACTCATCCATTCTCAAAATGGTGGGTGTTTTAATTGCATTTTGAGGATTAAGACAAGGTTGTTTCTTACCTGATGCACCACATTCATGTTTGGATGCTTTGAATTCTTTACCAAAATTGCTCCCATGAGCAGTGCGATTAGTGTGACACAGAAGCTGAGGCTAGAGTCTAACTGATTTATCGGCACACTCATGTTATGGACAGACGTCAACTATTTACTGATGTACTGATATCAGCATTTCTAACAGTTGATAAATGAAAATTTTAAAGAGTAAAGAAGAAACACGCTTCAGCCATGTTACAAGTGTTGATGTTGTCTAGTTCGTCCCTGATGACAACACATATTTGGAACAACACAAACACACCAAGCAGCTGATCAGAGCACAGTCACGCAGTGTACATGAGTCAAAAAACAAAGGTTAGGTAAATATTTTTACAGTTCATATGTCTAGAAATAAAAATTGGCCAATGTATTGGAACATTGGAAAGGAACAAATATCGGGTGTTGGTCTTACAAACCATATATTGATCAGGCTCTAGTTTAGGCACACAGTGAAAATCCAATCATCAAGGTGAACAAAAAAGGCAAACTTGAAGGGGAGATTAACCAAAGTATATGAAACAAATAAACATATTCAAATGGGAGCTGTTTAAACTGACTGCTAAATATCACTGTGTGCTGGATTGGTATTGTTGTGTAATATGATAGTCTGCTCCCTACAAATAAGTACATACGAGTGAAAACTAAGTTAATTTCAGATTTATATATTTCATATCAGATGAGCTATCCCAGGAGTCTTTCATGTTGCAGTCTAGATCACCAATATACTTTAAACCATTAAACCTTCTCATCTAAAGCCTTTATTTGGTTACAAAAGTGCACACACTTCCCTGTTTGGAGCCTCGGATACAGACTTTATAATAAACTGCCAAACTGGATTTTTGGTCATTTGTGTTTCAAGGGTCATACAGACTGCAAGTCAGTGCGTTATTTCTCTGTTTCACACAGACCAAATTTCTAATTTCCCCCTCCTTCACCTGAAGCAAACAGCTATAGCTAGGCCCCAGCTGCTTCTCTGTAATCTATCCCATGCTTTCACTTCTCTCCAAAGCCTACATTTTATGAAGCATACTAAAGCAGGAGTGCTGGTTTCTTTCACTCAGGCTCATTGCACATCTTTTGAAGGGTCCTCAAAGTGACCAACCAAGCGGCACCTTGAGGAGTCCTGCATCCAGTTTGGGTCAGCCCTGCAGAGTTTCCACTTTGTCAGGCTTAATTGTTGGCGGCTGAGCATCCAGCTGGGTAAAAGGAAGGCAAACCCAACCGCATCAGAGAGGGAACCAAGTTTAAGGAGTGCCTCACATCAGAGGCGGCGCAGACCACTAACAGACAACAAAAACACATGGTGCCACATCTGGCTTCTAGTTAAGCATGCAGTTTCCCTCAGTGTACCTCAGGACTGTGATTATCGCTGTCCCACTGCCTTACAATGGAACAATGAAGATTGTTGTCTAAGGATAGCTTTTAGAAACAGCAGCCCTGCGATCTAACCGCTGATGAATGAGCAGGAGGAGGAGAATCAGAGATGCCAGGAAATAGAGGGCACAGTGTCCTGGCAGGCTAAAACAAAAAAAGAAAAAGAAAAGGCATTTCTGAGTGTAGAAGATCCTGGTGCCATCAGCTTACTGTCAGTGTATTTTCCTGCTCTGCTTGATGCTAGGCTTTCTCGGTAACCCCGTCAGCGTCCTCGCAGTCACCCCGCTACAGCCGGACCATGTGTTTCACAGCTGAGTTTACTGGCAGGAGAAAAAACCACCACAAAGTCGAGAGAAAATTGAGCAGGGTGCCCCTCCAACCACAGAGGATTGGTCCACATGCATGAGTAGACACATAAACACATCTTGATGCACGTTTTAGTTCTTTTTTTTTCTTGCGTGTGTGTGTGGAGACTGACCAGGGATTCACTACACTGCACGAAAATGAAGGCCAGCATCAGGAATAAACAATACCCTCATTTAAACAGCAGACAAGTGGGCGAGTCCTGTGATCAGAAAGCCTGTATCTGAAAGATCACAAGTGCAAAACACTGAAATGTTGCTCCAATCAAAAAAGTGTTTGGAACAGGTGCTCCTGCCACCAGGTACCAGGTAAAAGTTGAGTGTGAGATTCTGCACACTCCTTAATGTCCGGCTTAGTCAGCTGAGACTGAAGAAGTCACTTGGATGAGTGACGAAACGTTTCTCCCACTGAAAAAGATATGGATTTACTTACCTGGATGATTGAGCATGCATCAAGACCTGAAGTGTTATGTATTATCAGAGGCAGGATCACCTTTATTCTTCAACACAGTCTGAACTCTCTTTTTGCATTTCTTTAAGTAGTTGTGAGCAGGCTTCTTGAAGGACATTCTGAGTTCTTTTTGATGTTGTCTGACTTTTGTTCTGTTCTCCATCAAGATGATCACACACTGATTCAATAATGTTGACTTCAGGGCTCTGGGGAGGCCAATCCATGACTGATAGTGGTTCATTTTATGGTTTTCTATGGTTTTACCACATTGGCAGTGTGTTTGACAGCATTGTCACTCTGAAAAATGAAGCCACTGCCAATCAGGTGTTTTCCAGGTATTATTTTTCTGTGTTTAGAATTCCATCAATTTTGACAAATCCCAACACCACAGGCTGAACTGCAGTACCAAACCATCACAAGCCTTCACTGTGCTTTACAGATGGCCATAGACACTGTTCTACATCACTCTGGACCTCCTACATACATACTGGTGACAATTTGGCAGTGACAACAGGTCTTCACTGAGGCAGTGTTCCTCAGTGTTTTCTTCCCTTTCACCGAAACTATTTCTGATGAGGCTTCGGTGAACAGTAGATTTATCAACTGAACTAATGTTCTATTACTGTACTAGTGTACAAACCTTTTCATAGATTCAACTAAAGAAGTGACAAGAAAACAATGATTTTTTGTAACAGGTTGCTAGTAATAAAGTGCCTAGAGACACTTCTTTTAGCTGCTCCCTTTAGGGGTCACCATAGCGATATATCTGCCTCACCTTATCCCCAATATCTTCCTGTATCATGCCAATCCCGCCTCACTACATCGCACGACCTGATATCGTCGTGTTGGTGTTGTTCCCAGATCATCATACTAAATGGTGTTCCAGGATCAACATTGCAAGTGACCAATCAGAATGTTGTGACGTCAGACTTTTGCAACTTCGAGAAAAACCACCGTAAAACAAAAAAACTGTACTTAAACTGCGAGAAACCGCCTCTGTTCGCCGATCAATGGACCCTGACCCTAACCCTTTAATAAACGGTAAGCAGAATTGATATTGTCCTTGCAACATTGGAATTTCATAAATGCACGAATGGCTTGGTGCGCAAAAGAATAACGTCACAACAATGTGATTGGTCACTTGCAATGTTGAACCTGGAACAACATTTTCATGATGATCTGGGAACAACACCAACACGATGATATCAGATCATCCCACTACATCCATTAACCTTCTCTGTGGTCTTCCCTTTGCTTGGCATCTCCACCTTCAGCATCCTTTGTCCAACATATCCACTATCTCTCCTCTCATTCCAAACCATCTCATCCTTGTCTCTGCAACTTTGTCTCCAAATTGCTCGACCTGAGCTGACCCTCTGATGTACTCATTTCTCATCCTGTCTGTCATGCCCACTCCTAACTAAAACCATAACATCTTCAATTCTGCCACCTCAGTCTTTCAATCTGACCAACATCTCAAAACCATGCATCATAGCAGCTCTCACTACCGTCTTTGTAAATCTGCTATCCTTCAAGCAGTCACCACCCTCCTGGCACTCTCTTACAAAGCCGATCCCTGATATAGTCCCACCCCCAACTCGAATCCATCCATCACTCCTACTGCACACCTTACCACTGTCCTCAAAAATGCCCTGCACTACAGTACTACAGATCCAGAAAGACACAGTGCAACTCGTCACCTCTTCTTAACCTGGAAAACTCTTTCCCATGTCTTCATGGTACAGCTCATCAAAACCTTCTGTAGTCACTACAGCTTTTCAAATCACTCTTGTTCCTGAGACAAGAATGATGCTCACACACCAGTACACTTCTTCTCCATTCCTCAGGTGTCCTCAGACCCTCAACCTAACGTCACTCACTTCGATTTCCAAAGCCCTAAAAACGCAAAGTTCCTGACCATAAGTGAAAAACTAACCAATGGACAAAGAAAACTTTGAAAGACCTTCAGACACCTTTGGAGAGCTATTGCTCAAAGCCACTTTTAAAGTGAGAAGGAGGTCTGGCTCTTTGGAAACAAAATATTTTAAGAAATGATAGGCGGGTTGAGACTTTTGCACAGTATTTAACATGACGTGTAAAACCTACTACAGGAAAGGGTACTAAGAATCTGAAATGAGTCTACAGATGTAATACAAGATAGCCTCAGACCTGTGAAACTTGCTTCTCTGACTTTGTTGAGACACTGATGATTAACTTCCAGGGGAAGTAAAGTGAGCATGAACCACAGAACATTCACAAACTGTGACAACAAGAACCACATTGATAATCGCAGAAAATTATCTCACATTTTGGCATTCAGCTTCAAGAAATACCCCCGACTCCAGAAAGTCAGCAGTCCAAACAGAGTGACTGTGCATCTTAGATAAGTGAAATGAATCCCACTTTGTGCCACAGCCTGATAAGACGGGCGCTGTGAGTGAATCACAAAATCTCTGCTGCGCCACTGCCTCGGAGTGCAATAAATAAGAAAAGCCCTGTGCGTCAGAGAAAAAAAAAAAAAAAACAGGTGAATTTACAGTGATTACTCATGGTGCCTGGTCACTCTGCATCAGCTCGCCGCGACATGATGATCCCCGCTTGAGCTGGTCTGCGGCTGAGGCGGCGGTGGAAGCATCATAACAAATACAGTGTACATCTCATAACAGCTAAACTCACCTAGATGGGTGTTGTAGCATCAATAATAGGTACACTGACTCATGTATTAGTCAGTACGCTGACTCATACTGGTGCTCTCCTAAAGAAAAAACAGTCTTGCTAGAGCTATAAGTCATGAATTTTAAAGAAGGACAAGTTTGCTCATTTTTTTCCTTCTACTAATTTTCTGCTTTGGCAATTATCTATCTATCTATATATATATATATATATATATCTATATGTTTGGTGAACCCCATATTCCTATGCCTCCAGAAAACCCCTTTCCATATGGTGGAGTTAACAGTAGGCAGAGAGGTGGGCTCTCTGCTGCCTCACTGCTAGATTAGACAGGCCTTTACTTGCCCTTTCTTATGTCTTAGAGGGCCTTGCAGTCAAAACAGCTGACATCATCACAGAGGAAGCTGGGAAGATTTACCGCAAGGTGAGACTTAGGTTAGAAAAATGTGTTTTGATCCCCACAGGGCCAGAGGAAGGGCCTTTCCAAAAAGCATGCCAATCAAGGGTAGGTGATGGTTCGGGTTTGCAAGACCAAGCAGACGTCATGTAGAACCGGGCCGTGTGGTATAAGTGAGGGTTAATGTTGGTGGAAATAAGAATGATGTTGATATTGAATATAATGGACAATACACAGCTGTGATCTGGCCTAGCTTCAAAATATTTATGCGATATCAGGGCAAGAGAAGCACCGTCTAGTCCTGTCCAGATGGTTTAAAGCTGGAGCGTCTTTATTTCATAAGACTATACTGCCATCCTGTGGTAATGCATGATTGCTGCAACATACACAAAAACTCCCAAAGCTGAAAGCGTCCGCATTCCGATGACGTCGGTCAGTTTTTGATAAACTTCACATAATGAATCTTTATTGAAACATCGTTGCTTTTTAAAACCATATAAGACAAAGACAACGAGTCTGAGCACACTGGAGAAAAGCAACACCCAGCATGGTGAGAGCGTAAAAGGTGTGTGTTTTTTTTTCCTCTGTTAATCATCCTCCGCTGGAAATCGACGTCCTCTCGGCTCTCGTTGTTTCGTTAAGTGCATGTGGTTGACAGTTTTATGAAGGAGGGGCTTCGAATGTGCAGCAATGTCAACAGTTTGTTCTTCCTGGTCCCCGTTTGTGACATCAAAGCTCTCCGTGTGGACTCGCGGTTGCCTCAGATGCTTCCGACTCCTCGGCTGTATCTAACATAGGAAAACTTATAGAATTAATCACACTGCAGTCAGTGAAGCACACAAAGTAAACATGTTGCTTAAATAACATCCTCACATCCTACATTACTACTGAAAACTTGTTAGAATGGGTATTGTGCTACCTCATGCCAACACTCATCCTCACCTGGCTGTTGTGTTTGCACACACTCCCCATCTTGCTCCTCGTAGCCTTCAAAGCAGATGCACGTGTAGCTGCCTTGATTGTTGACACACTCCTGGTGCTCTTTTGTGCACACTGGCTCTGACTGCGAACACTCATCCACATCTGGCAAAGATTTAAATAAATACATTAAAAATAAATAAATAAAAATCGAATATATAGATAAAATGTATAGAGAAGTTTTTCATGGGTGCAACCCAAAAATGCATTATCCTTACAAATGTGACATCAGTTAAGGGGAACTAAAACAGACTTTCCAAGGGTAGAATTAAGAGGTTCTGTCCATCCACAGCAGTCTGGAGCTCACAATATCTTTTTTTATTACAACAATTAAAGACACATAAAGGGAAGATGTAAATATGCAAATATAAAGTGATCTAAAGTTAAGCCTGCATCCTACTGTGATGAGAGACTCATGCTTACAGTATGCACATCAATGACATGTCATAGGGCGAGAGGCAGGGTCCACCCTGGACAGGTTGCCAGCATGGAAGCACTAAGAATTTACTTCCAAGGACTGCTTCTTTTGGCTTCATTTGTATTAAACTCAAAGTGGAGACTGATACTTTAACGTAGTGTCAGAAATCTTTCAAATAGTGAATAATACCTGTGCAGGTTCCCTCTGTGTCTTGGTACCCGCTGGCACAAGCCTGGCAGTTATCGGGACCGGCTCCAGTGCAGCCGGAGCAAACTTTATCACAGGCTTTGAGGAACAAACATACCGAATAAAGTTAGATAGGTCTCACAAAACTGTCAGTAAATGGATAACAATCAGACATTGTAATATGAAACACCTAACAGCGATAAGTTCACTGGAAGCAAATTTCCACACTGCTCCAAAAGCTACTGTTTGGCATATGACCTCTTACCCTTGCAAGAGTAGGAACCTTCTGTGTTGAGGCAGTACTGATCTTCTTTGCATGGAACAGGGTCTTTGGAACACTCATTTACATCTGCAACACATCAGACAGAGAGCCATCAAACAGGCTGGCAACCACACAGCGCCATCTGCTGATCATTCTTTGTGTGCTTTACCACAGAGTGAAAACACAAAAAAATGTGAGTGTCTGCAGATTAGATCTCAGGGGCAAAACTGGATGTTAATGGTGGAGGTCAGAGGGGAATGGTTTGACAAAATTAAAACCTTGGCTGGACATAATAAGTATTACCTCTGTGGTTATCAACTTTCCCTGTTAAGCCAGGCGTTTTGATTCAGGCTCTGTGTGTACATATGCTATACTGTATTCCCAAAAAGATAGGAAATTAATTTTGATTGAGTGAATGCAAAATGAATCATACTATATAACTATTTAAAAATGGCAGTTTATAAAACTGTCACGTAGGTTTTCATTTTGACCGACCTGAGTTTTGTTTATAGGAAATGCTTCCTATATAACACTTAGAGGGACTGAACTAGCATTAAATCCACCTATTAATAATGATGAACTGATGATCATCACAGTCAATAGGTAATGCTAAGTCTTCACATGGGTGTGTTTGGGGCAGCCCATCAGTGCCAATATGAAATTGCGATCATATTCAGTATCAGTATTTTCCAAGGTTTTCTGAACATTGTGGATACTGAGGACTTATCATTTTACGACACCAAGTTATGACCCCAACATCTGAATGTTGCCGCAGAAATTGAGACTCGTCAGACCAGGAAACATCTTTCCAAACTCCTAGTTTCCAACTTCTGGTGAGCCGGTGAGAACTCAGATTCCTGTTCTTAGGTCACAGGGGTAGCACACGGTGTGGTTTTCTGCTGCTGTAGCCCACCTGCTTCAAACTTCAATGTGTTGTGCGTTCAGAAATGCTCTTATGCATATCTTGGTTATAACAAGCGGGTATTTGAGTTACTGTTGCCTTTCCACTCGCTCAAAGCAGTCTGGCCATTCTCTTCTGAACTTTGGCATTTTCATCAAGAGAACTGCAGCTCACTGGACATTTTCTATGTTTCAGACCGTTCTCTGTAAACCTCAAAGAGTTCTTATATGCATCATATATATGATATAGATCATTATATTTTAATTGTGTTCAAAAACATTTTTCTTCTGGCTTTATCTATTGTGGGTGCAGAATGAGGGTGAAAGCAAAAATGTTTGACTATTACACTGCCTCAAGATTCACCTGTGACCATTCAAAGAGCAGTTGGTGCCCGTCTCCAGGGGAACCTGATCAAATGGACATCAGTCACTCTCCTGACAGTGTCAAGGTCCCGTTTTGGTGGAGGCTTTGCTTACAGAAGGCAACTTTGTTTTGTAACCAAATGCCACAACACAATGTGTGACTATCAAATACAGCAAGAATCACCATGAAACTTTTGTAAACAGGTAAAATGTGACATTTCCATCCTGGAGAAGTTGAAACGCTTGGATCCAGACACTTCCAATGTTGTAAAGTGAGACGGCTTTTTCCTTTGACATTGAGCAATGTATATTCTTAAATTATGAACTCCGGGAATAAAACCCGTTTGACCTATCCCACTTGAGTTCTATGAGAATCATACGTGCTGCCTGCAAACCTGATAACATAATGGTTGTGGACCACTATCAGTGTCCCATCAAAGTCAAAGTTATGGACTTTGGCCTATCATGTCATGTGTCCGCAGTAGTTCCTCGTGTCTGTGCACAGGCTCTTTGGTACAGGCCACCAGAGGATATGCTTCAGATTCCATTTAATTATTGAAACGTGGTCTCTGGGCTAAATAGCTTTGGAGCGTGCTACGAGGCTGCTGCTTTACCCGGGTAATCCGGTTCATCATACACACTCAGGGCCAGCCACCAGGCTATCCTTGAGACTGTCCTTGAGAAAAAGAAGAAAGCTGCAGTGTTCACTGCTGAATATATTTAAAACAAAAGAATAATTTGAATATCAGACAGGACTCACCCACAAGAAACCCGACACTTAAAGCTTAAGTGTCTTGTTGACCTGATTGAAAATGAGAACAGGATGCCACAGTGATCAGCATTTGTTGGTAAGCCTGATTAAACTAATGCTGGACTTGGATGCTAACCGGCGGATCGAACCCTTGGATGTTCTTGGGCATGCCTTCTTTGACCCCAGCCAAAAGGTCAACATTCATTTTCACACCACACATAGCAGCGGTAAGTTTCACACCCTGACCTCTTGCAACCCACTACAGGTCCCCAACAGGTGGGTTGGGGACCGCTGACGTATAGGATCTGGTTAAGGCAACTTAACACACACCTCATTTGATTGTAATTACACTAGTGTAGCATTTTAACGAAGTATTGATTATGAAATTGTTCAAATATGATTTTGGTGTTTTTTTCCCCTTTCATTCCATTTCTGTGGTATTTATTCACTTCTGTCATCCTGTATTTAATGTATATAAGATTTAGATGATTCTGATCATAATTAAACCAATCAATCAAGGCTTTATTCGACACGTGCAGGTTGCCCTGCAGTGAAATGGGACACCCCCCCCCCGACCTTACACACACACAACACAGACATCACATGGGGATACAGGTCGGAGATCGGTAGCGTTACAGAAAAAAAAAACAAAAGAAACACTGAAATATACACTACAATGGGAAAGTACAAGAGGAAAAAAAAAAAAAAAAAAAAAAGAGAGACCTCTACTCATGCTGGGCTCCTGGGAGGACAGCATAAGAACGGGAAACTAAAAAACTCCTCTGCACAAAAAGCACATACATGTCCACAGCACAACATTATGGAACACGTGACAAGCCACAGGGTCGGGTGGGGGGTGAGGAGTAATCCGAAGCAAACACAGCAGCCATCCTGCCCAGCGCTACCATTCCAGCGCGGGCTCAGACCCGCCGTGTTCCCAGGAGGGAACAAGCATCGAAGGCGTTTGCAAAGGGAGGGGCGATGAGTGTGTGCATATCAGTGTATATGTATGTGTGTGCGAGACAGTGTCCTTCGCCCTGCTAGGCTAAGTAAACAGTCTTCCAGCCAACCCAGGTGGCCTTGCATGGAATGGGAAGGAACAGTCTAAACACAGTCGTTATCAGGGTGTTTTTGTTCGGCTCCAGCCTTGCGACCGCAGCTGGCGCTGAAAGGGTATCCACATGAAGTGATGGTGCTTTTTACTTTAGTGCGAACAGCTCATATGAATTTCAAAGCAATTCTAACAGTCCAACACTGGTCTCTAAATCTCCCGTTGGAGAGCCGTTAGCTTCTCCATGATGTTATCAAACTTGCGCCCTGTAATGTTGTCATTCTTGTGCTCAACCAAACCTACTTATTATGGCGTACGCCCCCATAATTTGTGTACACAGCCAAAAGAGTGTGTGTGAGACACTGGAAAATGTACATAAAGGAACGAATCAAGCAGGGGTTGGCAGAGGTACGGGTGAAGGCGCGTCACCCTGCTTTAAAGTAGACATGAAACACCACGTTTTAGTTTTAGTCTCATTTTTCCACTGAGTTATGATTTTAAACTCTTAATTCTTAAATCCAGGCTAATAGACAATGTTAAACCTATGACAGTTCTTTAAAGTAGGACTCCATGGTGTATAAATTGGCCTTTATACATGTAGCCTTTTAGTCCACTTTTAGCTTGACATGGCCATTAATCTCACTTCATAATATACCCCTCAGACTGCTTCAAGCCTTCAAGAAGGCAAGATTAACTCAAACAAACAACCAAGGTATGCAGAAGAGCATCTCTAAAACAGCAGATCAAACCTCGGAGAAGCAGAAGACCACACCGGGTATTAGCCAAGAACAGAAAACTGAGGCTAAATTGGACGAACCTGTGCTAGCATTCTGACTTGTGCTACTAGCATCAAGTTTTAAAATGAACATAAATGTACTTAAAAATAACATTTTCAAGAATTTACGAGGTCTGGTACTGTTCTGAGTTTAAAATATAACTAACCCGTCCATTATTGGTTGATTTCGCAACAATTTGTGTAGTCAATAAATTGTTATGAAACAGCAAAAAGATCGGAGATTTGCAGGTTTATCCAACCAGTGGTATAATAATCAAAGTTGGAACAATGATGGAACCCAAACAGCAAGAACAATAGCTCAGATGACCTCTTTATCTGAGTACTTTTGTTAAGAGAATGTCATGTAGCATGGAGAGCCAGTACACGTTGTCTTACCTACACAAGTTTCCTGGTCGTCTTCCTCCCAGCCTTCCTTGCACTCATCACAGTCCTGATTGTTTGCTCCAGTGCAGGTCTTGCAAGAGAAGTGACATTCTGCAGAAGTGAAGACCAAATTTCCATCAGTACGTTCATGTTGGTGATGAGTTTCTGGTGCAACAGCAGGTAACTTATTTAGTAGGGGTGGGGGAAAAAAATCGATACTGTGTAGTATCGTGATATTTTGTTTGCTAATAATGTATCATTACAGGGACAGCAGAAATTGATATTTTGTTACAAAAAAAGTTTTTGTGGACTGGGACATGCTCTGACTTCAGAGCATGTTGATCAGCTCCTTTTTCTGAGCAAGAACCCTGACATTCCTTCACTGTCCAAATGTGTTTAACTTTTTTTTGGCACCAACATGACAGTTTACTTATTTTAATTTAAGACATGTTTTATTTTAATTAAGTTTAAAACTTTTTTATTTAACGTAAAATTATATTTTGTTTTAATTTACTTTCAAATTCTTCAGTTGCTGAATGGGCTGCATAGTTTTCATAAATTGCATAGTTCAGAATAGCTATAATTGTACCAGATGGTTGCATTCAGTTAAGTTGGACTAGACTGTAATACAAACCGTTCAGTTTGTCAACAATAAAACTGACTGAAATGAGAGAAAGACTGAGAGTGAGACTTTGATATTAGATAAAATGAATATTGATAAAGTTTACCTTTATGTACAGAATCTGAATATCACAAAATATTTAAAAAAAAAATTTTTTTATATCGTATCGTGCGTTAAGTATTGTGATAATATCGTATCGTGGGATGTATGGTGATCCCCACCTCTATTATTTAGGTAAACTGAGTTTTTTATTATTTATTTTTTTTACCTGTGCACAGAGAAAAGCTGTCGTTCCTCACTTCGTTGAAGTAGCCGTCGAGGCAGTCTAGGCAGAACTCGCCCGTATAACCGTGGTGGCAGCTGCACTTCCCGTTTCCCCCACGGGTCCCGTCTCCATCGCACGCACCATTCCCGTGACAGGGTCGCTCAGAACCCCCCACACAGGCTTAAAAATGAAGACAGACAAATTATTTTTGTGCTTTTAAACCAAATTTTACAACTCGCTCTTGGGATCTCTCTTTTTCTGTGCACGGTAGCTTCTGCAGCTTTTTTGGTAGATTTTTTTCTTTTAAAAAAAACAAAAAAAAACAAAAACACTCAATGCCACTGTTTTTCTATACATAGTAATACAGAGACCACTGATGTTTGAACTATATAGTTCAGTAATGGTAATGTTTATGTCAAAAACTCTCACTAAATATAAAAGCATCTTTCTTTAAAGGTCCTGTGGCACAACAAATAGAAGATCGGTAATGTGTGAAATCATAAATTTGTATTACATCCTTTTTCCTCATGTGTTGCACTTCTGTAGGTGGTTGCCAAGTAGTCGTTGTCCATGTTAATTTGGTTTGAAAGGAGGCTCAAATACGGCTGATAAGTTGCAAATATGGCCCCCCACTCTATACTGTCCCTGACTCCTCATCTCACATCTTAGTGAGCCTCATTTTAAAGTGATGTCAGTATAATAAGATGTGTGCCACAGATGCATCGTAAACTGTTTTGTTAAACTGCCTTTAAGATGTCAGGTGTAACATTGCTCATGACATAGCTCATGTTTAGGGCCACTTGCTCTGTGTGTACATATGCTATACTGTATTCCCAAAAAGATAGGAAATTAATTTTGATTGAGTGAATGCAAAATGAATCATACTATATAACTATTTAAAAATGGCAGTTTATAAAACTGTCACGTAGGTTTTCATTTTGACCGACCTGAGTTTTGTTTATAGGAAATGCTTCCTATATAACACTTAGAGGGACTGAACTAGCATTAAATCCACCTATTAATAATGATGAACTGATGATCATCACAGTCAATAGGTAATGCTAAGTCTTCACATGGGTGTGTTTGGGGCAGCCCATCAGTGCCAATATGAAATTGCGATCATATTCAGTATCAGTATTTTCCAAGGTTTTCTGAACATTGTGGATACTGAGGACTTATCATTTTACGACACCAAGTTATGACCCCAACATCTGAATGTTGCCGCAGAAATTGAGACTCGTCAGACCAGGAAACATCTTTCCAAACTCCTAGTTTCCAACTTCTGGTGAGCCGGTGAGAACTCAGATTCCTGTTCTTAGGTCACAGGGGTAGCACACGGTGTGGTTTTCTGCTGCTGTAGCCCACCTGCTTCAAACTTCAATGTGTTGTGCGTTCAGAAATGCTCTTATGCATATCTTGGTTATAACAAGCGGGTATTTGAGTTACTGTTGCCTTTCCACTCGCTCAAAGCAGTCTGGCCATTCTCTTCTGAACTTTGGCATTTTCATCAAGAGAACTGCAGCTCACTGGACATTTTCTATGTTTCAGACCGTTCTCTGTAAACCTCAAAGAGTTCTTATATGCATCATATATATGATATAGATCATTATATTTTAATTGTGTTCAAAAACATTTTTCTTCTGGCTTTATCTATTGTGGGTGCAGAATGAGGGTGAAAGCAAAAATGTTTGACTATTACACTGCCTCAAGATTCACCTGTGACCATTCAAAGAGCAGTTGGTGCCCGTCTCCAGGGGAACCTGATCAAATGGACATCAGTCACTCTCCTGACAGTGTCAAGGTCCCGTTTTGGTGGAGGCTTTGCTTACAGAAGGCAACTTTGTTTTGTAACCAAATGCCACAACACAATGTGTGACTATCAAATACAGCAAGAATCACCATGAAACTTTTGTAAACAGGTAAAATGTGACATTTCCATCCTGGAGAAGTTGAAACGCTTGGATCCAGACACTTCCAATGTTGTAAAGTGAGACGGCTTTTTCCTTTGACATTGAGCAATGTATATTCTTAAATTATGAACTCCGGGAATAAAACCCGTTTGACCTATCCCACTTGAGTTCTATGAGAATCATACGTGCTGCCTGCAAACCTGATAGCACACACACCGACATTTATTCCTGAGTGACAGTTGGGTGAAGACAGGAGGCGCAAATTAGAAATGGACTGTTTGCAAGTAGATGTTTTACAGATCTGACGACTTGGGACAGCATTGGAAAAATGCAAAAGTTGTATGACACAAGCAACCTGTTTTCATAATAACATTGGAAGCCCTAAAATTAAGATGAAACACGGGGGGGGGGGGAATAACTGGAGCACTGGGGGGTGTATCTGTAAATTCTCACCATTGCAGTCGGGTCCAAATGTTCCCTTTGGACAGCACACTTTGATGGTCTCTATGCAGAACCACTTGTGCAGATCGGGATGTTTCGTTTTCCTGTGTTGCAACAGGAAAACAAGGCAGGAAGAGACGAGGTTTAACAGCAGGTTAACAACGCAAACAACCCTGATCAGCATCTGCCAGCCTGCCTGACCATGTGTCCATCACTCATTAGGTCCCCTTTAAAATCCAACCACATCATTTGCATCAACCCACCTCTTGAACCACCAAGTCTCGAAATGCTCCTCGTGCTCCTCAACCATGTGGTTGCACTCAAAGCTGCTGCTGTCGCACAGCCCCTCCACGATCTCCATCAGCCGAATCTCGCTGGGGTGGAAGGAAAGCAGCAGACGAGACAAGTGCACAAGTTAGTTTGAGATTGTAAACATACATCTCAAAATGTACAAGAAGATTTATATTTGCATGAAAAGAAAAGAAAACAACTTCATTTGATGGAAAGCAGGTCTGGTGAAAAGTAAACAAGTAAACAGCTCAGATCACAGGACCTGTGGCAGGGTGACCTGTAGGCTGGGCTCTTGGCTGTCTCACCTCGTCTCATATTTAGACAATTTCCTCTCCTCCCAGGCTGTGTTTCCTCCTCCAAAGTTCTGGTTTGCTGTTCTCTCGAAGCCCTGACATACAACGCAGACATTTTAATTTTTGAGCCCAGAAATAAGAAGGACCCTGCACTGAGTAAAGGACACCCAGGCATCTTACATTAGACTGACGTATGTTCATGTCAACACAATGAAAAACAACACAAAGGAAGAAGGTCTGCAAACGCTCACTGACCTTGTTGAAGTTCTCGGTGATTTGCCGGCAGGTGTTGCAGGCGCTTTTTAAATCCTTCTTGGCGTCAGTAACTTGACAAAGTAAGACAAGAGTTAAGCAAGACAAAAGGCGCAGCAGCCGCAGCTCTGGACCGGTGGACAGCATCTCAGCAGATCAATTCACACAATTTCATATCAGGAGACGAGCGCTCCAGCCACTAGCACGCAAGCTTTTCACTGATGTTAAAGTGCTGCAGCGGTCGGACACATCTATGCGAGGTGTTCCTAACATTAGATGAAAAATAGCGTTATCTATGCAAAGCGTGACAAAATGGTATTTACATGCCGGTTACATGGGAAAAAAAACAACAACCCTGAAGCGGTTCTAGTTTTCCGCGTCAGCGTCTTAATCGAATTGTGGCTTGTGGTGATTGGCTGTAACCGCCTGTCAATAAAATGGAAAACCAATCGTGAGTCGCCACGCGCGGGACAATAGAAAAAAAACCCATCCCCACGTGGAAAATTCAGGAAGCTCGCAGGTAAATTCAAAATAATTTTTTTTCATTTTTTTAAAATTAGGTTTCAATAATATTTCTCAAAAGCCCTACTAATAAAAACCCCTCAACGTCTTAGCCAAAGTAAAAGTTGCATCGTTCACTTCCTGTGACTGCCGGAAGTGAAAACTAGCCTTTTCTCTTTTTTTTCAGCTGTCATGGCTGAAAAGAGGACTGTTTTGGGGCTACCACTGTTGTTTTTATTAGCTTCCGTGGCTCTCTTGCATTTATTTATTTGCCCGTTCACTAAGGTTGAGGAGAGCTTCAACTTACAGGCGGCACACGACCTTCTGTATCACAGACTTGACTTTGACAAGGTAAGCATGCAGCCATTTGATGTGTTAATAAGCTAAGTGGACACAGAAAGCACCCGTGGATGTAAATAAAACATTCGTAATATTCAATTTCCCTTTTTGTCATTTTAAAAAATAGAATACCATTCTTACGGCCCTAAAGATGTTAAATATAAGGTACATTATGAAAAAAAAATGTGACAGCTGCGGGTACAGTTTAAATCCTACTTTTGATGTAATGCTACGTCCCAAACATTCTGCTTGCTATTGATGCTTGCTATAAAAATCATACACACCAGTAGTTTGACAGCTATACTGCGGTGTGGACTGTTCCATCGTAAACCTATAGCTACAAGAAAAAAATAAATGTGGTCTTATCCTCACCCATTCACGTCACAATATTAGAAAAATACATTCATTCACAATAAAACAAGAGAACATAACAGGAGCTCTGTTGAAACATGGGGAAAAATATGACCAAAACTGAGGGACAGGGTGGCTGAACATAGGTATACTGTTCCTATTTAACCTGATTTATTGTAAGGCAAAACGCACTACACATAAGCACATCATGGGAGTAACTCGACCCTACTGGGAACTATGAGCTTTGATGCCAGGGTTGGGGATAAAATCAAAGCCTCAAACAAAGAGAGACCTATTGGATTTATGCCATGGAGGCCACCAATAACTGTGGTCCTAATGAGGACTAATATTAGGGTCACTAAATTTTGTAACTGACTAGACTTGACCTACAGTGTTGGCTTTCAGCATTAACATTGCTTTGCAGTTCTTTTCTGCCTTCATTGTAGTGCTCTGATATATCACTATCAAGATTTATAAGAAATTTAAAATTTAAAAAATCCAAAGAAGAGACTGGAGAATCACCTTTCGGAGTATTGATGTTGCATTGCATGTACACCAGAGGGCACTCTGAAGCTAGCCTGGCAAAACCTGTTTGAAATGCCACAAACTCAACAACCAGCTGATCTTGTTATGACAATAAAACATTTTTAAACAGAAATGTCTTATAACCTTCGTAAAGACTCATAAACAACTACACATAAACAGATTTCCCTGACATTTATTATGTTTTGTGTGCCTGAAAGAAAAACAATAAGTTGATATATCGGAATTTTTAAATTACTCAATATCAGTATCTATTGGGCTTTATTCTGTTCTGTTGTGGCATCAATGCTTTTGTTCTATTTTATTGTTTACTACAATGTTGCTTATCACAATATATTACAACTTGATAACATGCAGGACTGTTGTGTTCCCTGTGATGAGGGTGTCCTGAAAAATAACAAGTCAAGAGCACAGTAAGCAGTCCTGAAACTTAGGACTGGACTAGGGCTTAGGAAACTTGGACCCCCCAAAAAGGAAAAACAAAAACGAACCCAATAGACAGCAAAAATATTTGCAGCAGTCTTTACAGCTTGTGATATTTTTAATTAGGTGTTCACTACAAGATGAACTACACTACATGGTACAGAGCTGTCAGTAGTATCCTTCCACAGATGACAGAGTAACTGTGAGAATGACTTAAAAATACATTGCAACACATCTCAAATTTGCATGAGAATGCCTGAATGTTGCTCAATTTTACTAGATAAATCTTCTCTGGGAAGATTAGACAAAGGTTTACCTTTATAAGAAGCATGCACTGTACAGTGTAGGGGGTGAAACAATGCTGTGAAGACATTGTAAAGCACGGTGGAGGGAGGATCATGGTTTGGCTTTTTATTTTTGTTTTTTTATGGTCTGGATATCTGGACATGCAGAGAGTAATAAATTCAAAATTCAGTCAAAAACATACATACAGTAAAATACTGGGGCATCACTCCATGATTTGAAGCTTAGAAGAGTCAAGACAATGAAAAACCAACTATAGGATGATTAGAAAGAAGAAATCCATGTTTTAGAACAGCCAAGAGAGTCCTGACTTTAACATAACAGAGATGCTTTAGACAGTTTACTTGTTTGTTCTGATAAAAAGGGAGAAAAAAATCCATGACATCTGGGTAAATTCCAGGTCTTGCTTAGGGTCATGTGATTTGATTGAAAGCGAGAGATTAGATTGTTTTATCTACTCTTGTTTTTGAGCTCCTTTAAATCACTTATACGGTGATTTAAAGGATTTTAAATCACTTATAAATCACATTTATAAATTTTAAATCACTTTAAATCACAGTGATTTGTGGCTGTATAAGTCTTAGAAAGTACCTTTTTTTTTTTTTTTTCTTTTCAGTATGACCATCATGAGTTCCCCGGTGTGGTGCCGCGGACTTTCCTTGGCCCCCTCTTCCTCTCCACGCTCTCCTCCCCTGTTGTTTTTCTTTCTTCCCTGCTGGATGCACCAAAATTCTACACACAGCTTATAGGTAGCGTACCATCTCACTTTTTGTTGTTTAGTATCCAAACCACTGAGATGTAAAGGTAATTAAAAGCTCTAAAGAGATGTTTAATGTGCTGTTCTTTCTGCACAGTCCGAGCTTCCCTGGGAGTGTGCGTCATCGGTGCACTGTGGCACATGCAGAGAGAAGCAAGGAGGCAGTTTGGCTCCACAGTTGCAGACCTTTTCTGCCTTATATGTGCATCTCAGTTTCATTTAATGTTCTACAGCACAAGGACACTGCCCAATGTATTCGCCCTGCCATTAGGTAACCCATCAGCTCTCATTTGAGTTCTAGTTTCTTTCTTTGTTATTTTTGGAACTTAAATAATCGAGCATTATAATGATGAGTAAAATTCTCGGCCCAGTTCTTATAGCATTCACATCATGGATGGCTCAGAGATATGGCCGGTTCATCTCCCTGTCTGCTTTGGTCATCATTGTGTTCCGGTCAGAGTTGTGCATCTTTATGGGCCTCATGTTACTGATGTCGCTCCTGAGCAGGAAGCTGGGGCTGCTGCAGCTGCTGAAATATACTGTTCCTGCTGGGATATTGTCATTAGGTTAGTGGTTCATCTATAATAAATACAGTGTATGTCTAACAATATTAAAAACGTGCTGATCACTGTTTGTGTTTGCTTTCCTTTGTCTCCTGCAGCTCTGACAGTGGCTGTTGATACCTTCTTCTGGAGGAAGCTCCTGTGGCCTGAAGGCCAGGTTTTGTGGTACAACACCATTCTCAACAAAAGTTCCAACTGGGGAATATCCTTTGATTTATTCCAGCACATCCTGTTTGCTTAGCTGTTTGATAGTTGGGAAACTATGGGGGGGAAATGACAACCACAAGAAAAACACAATGTATTAGAAAATGTGACATTTCACTTTATGGAAATAGTAGGAGAGGATAACTGTTAGAGTTAGGACTTTGTTGACTGTGGAAAAATTACTTTCCTTGTTGGACTGAATATTTCAGTCATTTTATTTGTATTGCACAATTTCACAGCAACAGATTTCTTAGTTTATAACTGTTAATTTAATAAATGTTTTAGTTTCATGGTATCTTAAAAGCGTGTTGATGAACAGCATGTTGATGCCCTTTGTTAAAATATTCCTGTATGAGTCCAGTCTCCTTTAGCATTCTAGCTCAGTTAAAATTCAGGTAATTTTATGACATTGTTGTTGGTTTATTGTTGGTTGGTTTATTGTTGGTTGGTTATAGCAGTCCTTGACTATTCTCCCCAGTAAACCTCTCCATTTCTCTGGTACTTCTACTCTGCTGTACCTCGCGCCCTGGGCTGCACGCTGTTCTTTGTCCCCCTTGGCCTCCTTGACAGGCGAATGAGAGCACTGCTGCTGCCCACAGTGGGCTTCATTCTGCTCTACTCACTGTTGCCCCACAAAGAGCTGCGTTTCATCATATACACTTTTCCCGTGCTCAGTTTGGTGGCTGCGCGTGGTTGCTCTTTCATGTAAGCTGAAACGTACGGCACCTGTCCTTATATTGAAAGAGTGAATGATCCTAAAAAGTTTCCTTTCTCTTAAAATTGACATTGAAATTTGGAGAGCTGAAGCTGTTTGTCATGCTTTTTACTGTTTTGTTTGTTTTTTCCTCCTTCTATGTGATTTAGTTTGTGCAACTACCAGAAATCCTGGATATACAAACTGGGTTCTGCATTTGTGGTTGGCCAGCTGTTGGCAAACACGGCATACTCTGGTATTTGCCTCTATGTTTCTCACCACAACTACCCTGGAGGCAGAGGAATGCAGGAACTACACCGGCTGTTGCCAGCCTCAGCAGGTTGGAATCACATCAAGCTTTTTTTTTTCTTTCTGAAGGGAGCGCTCACACAGTTACATATTTAAAAGTCTGTCAGAAATGCAGGAGATAAAGAATCGTGGTTTTCTAGTGAACTCTCATTGTTGCTGTCTTTCCTCAGATGTATTTGTTCACATTGACACCTACACTGCTGAGACTGGAGTTTCACGCTTCCTACAACTAAACAAAAACTGGAGGTTGGTGTTTTATTTTGATCTGAAATCTGTCCACCAATCTTTTTTTTTTTTTTTATATACAGTTTTAAATTTTCTATTTTTTTGTGTGTGTTTTGAGTTAAGCTTAGAATTCAGAAAAAAATTTGGCCTCACTTCAGTTTTCAGTATCTGTATTGTCAGTTTTAGCTTTTTTCAAATATTATAACATGGGTAACATTTGGAAATGGGGAAATTGTTACAATCTCAGAATAGGTACTGCAGTACAAATACTTTGGAAAGGCAGGTCAGACATGCTGGACCTCAATAAACATGTCTGTGAAAGCCTTATGAAGCAGGTTACATCATCAAAGTGACAAAAATAAATACAGCTTTATTTTTTTATCTTAGCTTTTTAAGTAAACTTAAAATATTATTTTAAACATTTTTAACACTTTACTTCCCGTTTTCAACAGATATGACAAACGTGAGGACTTGAGCCCCACGAGCCCAGCTATGCAGATGTACTCGCACCTATTGATGGAGGCTAATGCGACCAAGATAGAATTACTCCAGGACACCCATCAGCCTCTGACCTTCATAGAAGGTTACCGCAACATTGCCTTCAGTGTGTTTCACTTCCCTCCTGTCAGAGTGCACTTGGAGAGAAAAACTGTGCTGATGGAGAGAAAGGCCATCAAAACAGTGACTTAAACAAGTGTTGGATTTTTTTCTTTAAATTTGCTGACCACTACTGTGAAACCAGTGCTTTTACAGAATAATAAAAAGTATCTCTCCAGGTATCACATTTCCACTACAAAAGATTATCAGTGTTGCATTAACATAGTCATGAATCTAAATCTTATCTGCTCTCATGCAAGGAAACGAGCTACCACACGTTCTCCGTGAAATTATTTTGTCTTCTGAATAAATCTTTGTATTATTATTTTTTAGCTCAGAGGATAACAAAAAAAATAAAGTTCACTGAACACTGGAGATGCTTAAAATGAAGTGAAAACATTGAATTCTTGTACTCGTGTGCCTTAAGGCTCCACACTAAACACCAGCTTTTCGGTCTCATTGATAAGAACAAGACTACGATATTGTGTAAGGAAAACCTTTATTTACAAATGACTAAAATTTGCATGTTTCCAGTCTCAATGCTAAAACATTTATGAAATTAGGTTCAGAAGTCATTTAATATAAAAATGTACAGTACATTGTTTTACTCAATAATAAACCCATAATTTAAACCCCTGGACATAAACTTAAATTGTGCTTGAGAGACAAATTGTATATTCCAAACAAACCCCATTATTCAGAAAATACAGCAATATTATACATGATCTCAAAAACATATCAGCAAGTTAAAAAAAAAAAAAAAAACTAATTCTAAATGACAGTACCGTGAGCCACAAATTCACAATGGAAATTAAATAATATAAACTTAAAATATCTTTCAGTCACAGCATTTATTTATTTTTTGGGGGCCATGTTTTCATTCAGAAAACAACTCTTATCTTTAATCATAATATTTAAAAAAAAGCATCCTGACGTGATCTGCGCAATTTCAACAATATTTACAGCGTTTTTGACCTGAAGTAGTTTTGGATAAGGCACAAGGAGAGAGTAGACAAAGGAAAAACATTGATTTAGAAGCAAACACATTATCACCAACCCCTACAGCTAGAAAAACCTTCCCTCCCTGATACACTTCTGAGACTTTTCATCACAACAGCTCCAAAGTGTTTTAACAGTAGTACAGAGAATACAATAAAGCCTCGATCTGGCCTTTGCATTGAAAATCAGTGTATTCAATGATATTTTACATTTTGCCCGACAGAACCCCACCCCCCATTTCACAGCTATGCAACTTGGTCCTTAAATAAAGGGTTTTCAAGTTAATGCTCAACAAAATAATTATGATCAGTACTGAAAATAAATCAAGGGGAGGTTGACCTTGAGGAACAGCAGACCCTCCATGTTTTCTAGCAAAGGCCTGGGCTGATTCAGGGCACAGTTGACACTAGCTGTGCTGAACAGTGTCTCTGCTGGGACAATGCTCGGAGGGCAACCCACGTAGCGGGCGGCTACTTTGGCAAGATCAGGCCATAGGAACTTTTTCAGGTTCCAGTAGTCAAGGGGGTCACAGCTTTGATCAAGTATGTCTTCCTCAAGATACTCCAGCACTGCCAGCTCTGAGGACTTTGGCTTCTCCTCGTTTTTTATCTTTTGCCTGATGTCAGCCATCAAGGACCAGAGGTTGTCCTTGTTTGAATTTGCGGTGCTGGATGAAACGTTGGCCTCATTGCAGCCGTTGTGCAGCAGAGGCTTGACTGCAACTGAGGTAGAACAGGACATGTCCAGCTCCCGGATCAGGTCTTGTTTACATCTTTCAGCTTCTTCCTCTGTGAACAATGACGTTTTGTATCGTGGGTCCAGCATGGTTGCCCATATGTACTGAGGGTCGTGAAGAGTTGCAGACATCCTGCTCACCATCGCTTCCTTTAGAGACTTGAGCATGTTGTCTATTCCCACGGTCTCGTCAAACAGCAAGTCTATTTTTCTGTTGAGAATATGAATGAGTGGTATCACTTGTCCCAGAGTGGCAGTGCGGTTGCTCATCTCCCTGCAGGCAACTTCAAAAGGTTTCAGTGCATTGCAGACTGACAACATTACTTCCCACTGATCGCAGCTGATCATTTCCCTGAAATTGCACTCGATCGACATCTCGTCGATGGCTTTCTTTTGCTCAACCAGTCGCTCCAGCATGAAAAAGGAGGTCATCCATTTGGAAGGGACGTCCTGAATGAGCTGGTTCTCTGGCAGCTGATGGACCCTCTGGAGCTCAGCCAGCTTCTCCTTGGCCTTTGCTGAGCGGTGCACACGCTCACAGATCTTTCGTGCAATACTCAGAAGGTTCTGAACCATTCGCTGGCTCTTTATGGCTTCACTAACAATGAGGTCGATGGTGTGTCCAAAACACTGCATGGTGAAGTGACCGTGGTCCTCCAAAGTGTTTTTGATGGTGGTGTTGTCTGTTACAGTGAACCCCTTTTTCAGCCCTGATGAGTTGATCCAAGAATCCCACAGATACTCGAGCTGCTTTGGGATGTCATGCATATCGTGATCAGAGTCTATTTGTGAGACACTTAGGAGAGCAGAACAGTGAAAGTCTTGACCTTGGGGTCTGACACTTGACTCGTACGTCGCCCAGTGGGCGGTAAGGGTTAGGTATTCCCTTGTCTGGCTACTGACCCAAATACTAGTTGTGAAGTGGACAACACCACCTTCAGCTTCTTTCAGGTGGGTCAACACAACCTCCTTCACCCTTTCGTACATATCTGGTATGGCAGTGCTGGTAAAGTAAGAAGAGGGTGGTAGAGAATACTGAGGCTGGAGGTACTCTAGCAGTCGATTCAGTCCAGCATTCTCCACCATAGCTGATGGCTGAAGATCCAGTGCGAGCATTTCTGCAATAAGTTTGGTGATTTTTTTGGCAACCGGGTGGTGTTCATCAAATCTCTCACGATTCTGTTCCGTTTCATAAACAGAAGTGTCCATGAGCTCTTGTTTAACATGAATTTCAGCAGACGGCACATCACCTGAGATAGTATTGTTACTTTCAAGAACATGTCCGTGAAACCTCTGCATGTGCCTGAAAAGGCAGCTTGTGCCGAGGTTTGTAGTCTTTTTGCCTCTGCTAATTGTGCGGCTACAGTGCAAACAAACCACCTTTGTAGGGTCAGCAGGCGAAATGGAAAAATGATTCCACAGTTTTGACGTCTTTTTACTGAAAACAGGCATGGTTTGTGTTTTTTTCTCACTAAGGGGATTCTCAGTTTCTTTGGCTGAAACTGGATCTGTTGCAGTGAGATTGGTGTAGGGATGAGGGGAAGATTCCTTATCATCTGTGCTTTTTTGGTTTTTGAGGACATCTGGGTGACGTCTCATTAGATGTCTCATTAAGCAGCTTGTACCAAAATCGCCCCGTTTCCCCCGACTGATGACACACGGACAGTAACGGCACAGTGCTTTTAACTGGTCAACAGGTGACACTATGAAATGGTGCCACACTTCTGATTTAACCCGTTTCATGATCTTTTTGTTTTGCTGAAAAACTGAATGATCCTGATTGAGGCTGGGGCCTTCAGAGAGGTCACATGGTGATGAAGTCAGGGGTGTGTCCTCCCCATGAGTTTTGAAGGAGAGGTTGAGTGTGGTCTCCTGCCCTGAGAGATGCATCACCTCATCAGATTCTTCCTTTATATCCATGCTTTCCTCCATGCTTTGGGGTAGTTCATCTGATATGGTTTCTGGTGATGATGGAAGAAGGGGTGATTCTTTTTTGAGTTCCAGTGGATCCTGTAGTTGAGTGCGGGACAGCAGCGAGGGCGGGTTAGTATAGGGTGGCGGAATGTGATTTCCCTGTCCATTCTCCTCAATTACAACCTCTTTGTGGGCTCTCCACATATGCCGGATAAGACAGCTTGTCCCCAGATCCTTTCCATTTTTACCCCTACTGAATTCATTCATGCAATGAATGCATACTGCTTTGGAATTATCAGCAGGCGACAGGTAGAAATGTTTCCATACAGCTGACCTGCGACGGGAGCTAGAGCTTTTTGGGGTCCCTGGAAGGCGCTCAGGCCCTCCGTCTGACATGTCTTCGGCATTGTTTTCATTGGAATGTGAGGATGGGAGGGTGCTGCAAACAGCGTCGGCATTGGCATACGGTTCTAGTTTTGGTTCGACTTTGGGTAACACTTCTTTGGATGACAGGTCTGAATTTTCAGCTGAGGAGGTGGACGGTGAAGTGTTTTTTGAGGCAGAGCTAACAATGCTATTTGTCAAGTCTCCGTTTTTTGGTGAGTTTGGGGAGGGAGGTATCAAAGATGAGGCAAGAGGGCTAGTCAGATTATTTGAGGATGCGTCGGCTCCGTCTTGCAAAAGCACAGTGGGGTGAGCCCTTCGTACGTGCCTCATTAAACAACTCGTGCTGAGGTCTTTTTCGTTCTTACCCCGACTGAACTCTTTCATGCAGTATAAACAGATTGCTTTGGTACTGTCTCGTGGTGATATGCAGAAATGATTCCATGCTGGAGATTTTTTCCGTGGGTTGGTCTGACTCCTCATAGATGACAAAAGACTCTGAGTGACAGCGTCCATGGCAACATCATAAAGGGTGCTTGTGTATCCACTTAGTAAATTGCTATAGTCATCGCCATCTTTAGTTACAAAAGGGCCAACTGAGCTGCCAAAGGGTAGTCTGTCATCATCCTGGGTTTCTTCCTCCATTCCATTAGCATCCTGGATCTCCCCTTTGCCATGTTCACTCAATTCGCTGCCATTTTCATACTTTTCACTCTCTCCATTTCCCTCGGTGTCAATGTTTAGGCATTTGTCTGAAAGAGTGGGAGAAGCTGCAGCACTCTTATTTGCCATGTCTGTCTCAAACAGTCCGTCACCCTGAGAAGAAAAGTTGAAACAAGGAAGAGAGTCTTTATCCAGTGTTATTGAGGAGCAAGCAGGTGACTTTGCATCAGCAGTTTCACGGGGGCTAATGCTGTAGGATTTGAACACATAGCCATCCTGCCCTTCAATTTTCAGGCAGGTCCCCTTTGCCTCTCTTTTTCTGCGTTCTATGGAGCCATTAGGTTCACTGACCATTTCCTCGCCCATATGTGAGACCTCTTCCTCCCCATCCATGGCAGCAGCCCAAGTGTTTCTGTAGAATAGTCAGGTCTGCGGTGTCAAATGCAATCGCTTTTTTCAACTGTGGTCATCGATACAGCAGCTCTCAAGCAGGTGTTGGGATGTGGGTGTTGCCGTCCAGGACACAGAGCGTGTGCTCGTCCCTCTCCATTTATGACTGGAGTAGCTCCACTCCTCCCTACAAGACCTAGAGAAAGATAGGAAGCGAGAGAAAAATAGATCAGATAAGGGTATTCTAAAAATAAACACGACTCCAAAAACCAGTAACACAACATGTTGTGCCATAAACAGCAGATTGTACTTTCATTTAGCCACACACAGCCACAAGAAAGTACAGAGATTGAAAAACAAAAGCACTTAAGTAAAATCAGGTTTCATTAAACGTACAATTTACAAGAAGGACTGCTAATTGATTTGACTCTGCAAGCACAGTTTTAGTAAACATAGAAATTTTGATTTTGTAAGGGGTAAACCATTCTGTCGGAATAGACAGACGGGTTGAGGCTTAGTCTTGCAGTATTCAGGTGCAGCTTGCACTTTTAAGGATCATTGTGATGCTCAAGTATTGCATCATAGCTTTTAAATGCACTTGGCTACCTAGGAAATTCATGAGCAGAGCACTGCTCAAAGTGTATTCCGTTGAATTGCTGCTTCACGCGATCATTGTTCCAAGTTGCAAAATCCCGTATTTCCACAGCGCAAGACTTGATAAAAAAATCTTTTGACACATGTAATAATTTGAACAGTTTCCTCATCGTCGCCCCGTATCTGGCTTATACGGGGCGGTCGTGGCTCAAGAGTTGGCAGTTCGTCTTGTAATCGGAAGGTTGCCGGTTTGAGCCCCAGCTCGGACGGTCTCAGTCGATGTGTCCTTGAACAAGACACTTCACCCGTTGCCTACTGGTGGTGGTCAGAGGGCCCGGTGGCGCCAGTGTCTGGCAGCCTCACCTCTGTCAGTGGCTACAATGTAGCTTGCCATCACCAGTGTGTAAATGTGTGTGTGAATGGGTGAATGAATGTAGTGTAAAGCGCTTTGGGGTCCTTAGGGACTAAGTAAAGCGCTATACAAATATAGGCCATTTACCATTTGTCTGATTGTATTAAGTAACACATCACATTTATGTACCACTAAAAATATGCTGCACAACAGCCAAGCTGTTTAAAACTTTACTCAAGTACATTCTTGAGTATGTAGATTGAATTGTATTGAAATCCTTGAGCAGTTTATGAGCAAAAACAAACCTGTACAACTGCAAGCAAAACACTTTTGAGAGTATTAACCAACAATGTAATAACCTTTTTTGGTATAAAAGTATGATAATCTGATATAATACAATTTTATATACCCAGGTGCAACAAGCAAGTGAAAAATTAAAGGAAAAACACAGAAAAATTCTTATTATTGTCTTGTCCAATATGTGCTGCCATTTGGTGTTTTCATAACAGTAGCTTTCTATCACATCAGCACAAAATCTCCCTCGAGTGTTATATTCTGTTACTAGGAAAGCCATAGCATAGGATTCATTCATACTTTCAATATTCAAATCATTCCTGTGAGCCTCTTGAGCCTTATTGGTGGAGGCATTTTCATTCTGAAAGGTGTTAAAAAAATATAATTCAACCTAACTGCAGACACATAATAGGCCATGGGGTCAGGTCTAATGTGGTCCATTAAGAATGACAAATTAATGTTATGCCTCTGTTCCATAATTTGGCAGTAATATTTACTGCCAAATTTACAATAACATATAATAACATAGTGCCTCTATGTGCCAGCTAACTGAGAGAATGCTGTGTAAACCAAATAAAAGAAACTAGGGTCAGTGTTGAAGCAATTTTTCCTTAACTACAAAACTCACTCAGTGTTAACACCCAAATGTGTGCAACTAAAAAAAATACATCAGCTCTGAGAACATTAGCTTAAGTACTCGCTCAAATGTAAATCTGGTTATTTTAAATATGAGCTTTCTAATACAAAGTAAAACAAACAAAAAAAAGAGAAAAATATATCTAAAATTCAAATTTAGATTAGACATAAATCACACATTAAAATGTGTCCAAAAACAACCAACTTTAAAACGAAATACTAGTACGAGATGGGGCTTTTAAATGTAACCAAGTAATTTTCTACGTGAGCAGTGGCAAACCAGTTTTCCGGGTTTGGCTAAAGCGCTAGTCAGGAAGATGCGAGAGGACAGCAGAAATAGCCAACGCTAACTAGCCTGCATCTTCTCTTAGCAGAGAACTTGTGAATAGGTATTTACACACCGGCGTTCGACTCGACCCCTAACGAACAAAAAGTCACACTTACCATTAAACTTGCACCACCAATATATGCCAATACGTTCTATAATAAACATTACTGGCAGTTACGCTACATCATCAGCAAACACCACGGTGGCTATCCTGGTGCTAACTGTCTTAGCCGCAAGGCTAATAACAGACAAAAAACCACGCAGACACAACACTTGTGTGGCGTGGATTTGTATCACAAAAAATAACAGCATTTACAACTATCTTATTAGCCTTGCATTACCCCGAGGAACACGTTCAGCACATTTCGGACCACACCATGACTGCTAGCTGGTTAGCTGCCAGCTAGGCCACACACAGGACACACTAGCTAACCTGGCGAGGCAGAACCCAGCCGTGGCGACACACGAACCACACGGGATCCGAATCAGACCTAGACTCACCGCGACGTCCTCACCACATTCAGCCCCTTTCACACACACATACGAGTTCAGTATACTTACTGTTGAGTACGACGACTTGTTCACTGGGTTTCGGTTCCTAAACGGTTAAATATGACACATTTGATTGATCCGGAGGGGGGTTCACTTTTGTTGCTTTTGTCTCCTGGTTTGCTAGCAGTTCGCGTTCGGCCGAAGCAGCTCCACACAGCGACGGACGGAAGGAACAGGTTTTAATGATGTCACCGGGCACTGGGTCTCCAGTATGGCGAAGGGGGTAATAAATTTTAGTATTAAGTTGCATAAAACGGTGTTTTACTTTGACGTTTCACTAATTATAAACAGAAATGTTTAACTAGTCCGTTCTAATGATAGATTCAATTACTTCATTTGCATATTCAGTTAACTTGTCGACCCGTTTACACGACCTAATAACCTATTTTCACAGAAATTAAAATAATTAGATTTTTTTTAGAAATTTACGCATGCTGCCGGTGTAACAGGACCAAAAACTAACACATCCATTTGTTATTGCGAAATAATACATCAGTTAATAAATAACTTTTCGCGTGTGTTGCGTTCACGGTCTGGAGTGCCACGTTGGGGTCCAAAAAAAGTAAATGCAAAATATTTTAATCAATGCAAATTATAACTGCGCTAAACCGAGGGGGGTTCTTGCCCTTAAAAAAGACGTCTGGGCCCAGCGGACCGGTCACTGGGGTGTGGCATGTTCTGCTTGTGTCCTCCAACCTGTCCTCTATTACTACAAGAGCAAATAATAACGCCAGAGCATGACACTCTGAAAGTCGTCTTATCCGCTGCTCTTATGACTTGATAGCCACGGCCCCCAGAGTCAAAACAGACATGTCTCAGCGTTCCTTACATAGCGCTACTGTCCGTATTCGCGCTTTGTTAGGTTTGCAGCTTTGTCTTTGCAATGCTAGTATGGTTATTACAAAAGGCAACGCACTGATTGTGTGACAGATGGGCTTTTGTGTGAAATCTACGACTCACCACAGACATGACCTCCAGCGTCACACGTAGACCGGTGCGTACGGGTGGGAGTTGTCTGCTGAAACGCATTGTTGTGTTGGGGGATGATCCGTTCGTGCGGCTGCTGCTCTTACTGCTATTTGCCTCTGCTCGACTGTGGCTAACGAGTGACTCTAGCCAGTAAATGGCCCACACAGCAAATACTTGTGTGCTTTGTGTAGAGTTTAATATCGAAACTTCAAGGTACAAAGCGGCCTCTTCCTCTTTTATTAGCAACTGAAAAGAGCCCCGTATCGCCCGTTGGATGAGAACATTGTGCCCGGAATTAGCGCCACTTAGTAGGCCGTATTGCCATTGCTTTGTAGGACTGCTGGCTAGCAAAACTGCTCGTGAATTTGAGGTATGTGCTGGGTTTTATTTGCTATGCTGTGGTCGGTGCGTTGGCGAAAAGGGGACATGCTGTGCAAATGCAAAAAGAAAAAAATATGTATAGGCTTAACTAGCTATAGTGCGGCCTTTTAAGGGCTACTGTTTTTTATTGTTTTTGTTTTTTACGCGATTCGCTCCGTTTTAGCAGACGGTTAGCTCCGTCTGCTAGTTAGCTGGCTAGCTAATGTTATTGTTAGCACCTTGGTCACTTTGGCTGCGAGTCCTTGCTGAAAAGGCGTTATACCTCTGCAGCAAATGGGCAAGTGCTAACTCCTGCGCTCCCATATTGCCCCGTGTAACCGCCTCCCTCCCCCATTTAAATGCATGGGCTCATTGACAAAATTGTAACGTAAAAACTGGCTGCTATGTTCTAATTTACAACAGCTAATCTGTGTTTTTTTTTTTGGGGGGGGGGGGGGGGGGGGCATCGGTGAAAACTAAGTTTCTTTTGCCCTCTTAGTCACCAAAACTCTGTTACTTTCTAATACATTTAACCCGCAGAGTGTTTAACTCCCCCCTCCCGTTCTCATTTAAAAGACATCAGTTGGAATAAGAAGATGTTGCTTGTCAGTTAAACAGGTACACTGATTTTTACCAGACGTCTTATTTGCGTATTAACACTTTATTTTCGTCGCAATGTTGAGCATAAAAGAAGTTGTATCAGAGAATTAAGTCTGTCTTTAAGTTTGCAGTGAAATTATTGTATTTTACTGTGATTAGGTAAATAACCTAATTTTCTAATGTAACTGTTATTACCTTTATTTGAAAATTCAACTGGGATGCTTCCAGGCATCCCATACACATGTCTAACCGCTATCCCTGTCGTGTGTCTCCACAGCAACACGGAGCGTCAAGATGAAGAAGAAGGCTCGGCAGCACCGGGTTGCGGTGCAGAGGCCGCCATCTCCTATCAAGCCCTCGCCCAACAAGCAGATCTTGACCTATGCCCAGGCGCAGCGCATGGTAGAGTTCGAACTCGATGGCCGCATCCACCGGCTCAGCATATATGACAAGCTGGACGTGATCTCGGATGATGACCCCATGGTGCAAGAGATAATGGAATGCACCAGCAATAAGGAGAATGCGGAAAAATCGAAACAGCAGGTCCTCCTGAGGTCAGTGAGACTGAAAAACAAGGAGAAGAAGAATGCCGCACTTGCCATCGCAGGCCATGTAGAGGGAGGAGGACACCACGCTGGTAGCCACGCTAGCCCAAAACTTCCAGAGCCTAAATTCCGAACTGTAGAATATAATCTTCCAGCTGTTCCTAAACGCCCATCTGCCTTTTATAAATATATAGATAAGACGGAGGAAGAACTAGATGAGGAAACAGAGTATGACATGGATGAAGAAGATTACGCCTGGCTGGATTTGGTCAATGAAAAACGACGAAGCGAAGGGGTTAGTCAGGTGTCTCACAATGTTTTTGAGTTCCTTATTGATCGCTTTGAGAAAGAATTGTACCTGGAGAGTCTGGACAAAGGGAGCGAAAGGCAAGCTCCTATCGATGATGATGCTGTCTGCTGCATCTGCATGGACGGAGAGTGTCACAACAGCAACGCGATCCTGTTTTGTGACATGTGCAACGTGGCCGTACACCAAGAGTGTTACGGAGTGCCCTACATTCCCGAGGGTCAGTGGCACTGCAGACACTGCCTTCAGTTGCCGACTCAGCCAGCAGAGTGCATCCTTTGCCCTAATAAGGGCGGAGCAGTAAAAAAGACTGATGATGACCGCTGGGGCCATGTAGTCTGTGCCCTCTGGGTCCCAGAGGTGGGCTTCTCCAATACCACCTTCATTGAGCCCATCGACGGCATCAGCCACATTCCTCCAGCACGCTGGAAGCTCACGTGCTACCTCTGCAAGGAGAAAGGGGTCGGCGCTTGCATCCAGTGCCACAAAGCCAACTGTTACACTGCCTTCCATGTCAGCTGTGCCCAAAAGGCTGGTCTATTCATGAGGATGGAGCCAATCAAAGAGGTGACAGAAACAGGAGAGCCCACCTTCTCTGTGAAAAAGACGGCCTATTGTGGCGCCCACACACCTAACGGGTGTGTGAGGAGACCTCTTGCCATGTATGATGAAGCCAAACTCAGAAATGGACTTTGTAAGAAAGGGGACAAGGGCAAAGGACAGTCCAAAGGAAAACAGAAACGGAAGAGTAAGAGCAAGAAGCCCGAGCCTGATGTGGAAAGTGAAGCTGTACCGCCTGCTACTGTGCCTACTTTTCCTGCTCACAGGTATATTTTTCTACAACCTTCTACTTAAGTGGGAAATGGCTTTGGTTTTCTAAAATCCCTCATTTTCATCCCTCTAGGTTACAAACCATTCTGAATCAAGTATCAATACAGAAGAAGAAAGTCTTTGTAGAGCTGGTCCTCAGTTACTGGAGACTGAAACGGCAGTCCAGGAATGGGTTGCCCCTCATCAGACGCCTTCAGACAAGACTGCAGTCACAGAAGAATGTGCAACCGGTTTGTTCCTCTGTCAGTTAAGCGCACAAGACTTGTAGCCTTCATTTATCTTTTTCCCAAGGTTTTCAAATATGTTGTCTCATTATTTGCACAGTCATAAATTATGCTTTTGTTACAATTTAATGTTTTCGTTCAACACTTTATTGCTTGTGTTAATGAGATTTTTGACCATGCTGTGTGAATCAATAGCAGTTTGCTGTGAAATGGGCATCTTATGTGCCAAATGAAAGAAGTTGCTGTTGCATTTGTTTGTTGAGAATTTGTGCAAGTTGATAATTTTCTGGTGTTCAGTTCTTTTATGTGCCTTTATATTTTTTTTATTTCCATGCGTTCCCCAGAGGCAGAGTGAAGAGGAAAGCAGGGCACTTAAGGAACAGCTGAAGGAATGGCACCGCCTCCGACATGACCTAGAGAGAGCCAGACTGCTGCTGGAACTAATTCGCAAGAGGGAGAAGCTCAAGCGGGAAGAGGTAAGGACAGGGGAGTGATGCATGGTTGGACAGAGTTGTGCTTGTCTTAATATCTTAAGAAAAAGTTCAAACAAAACAAAAATGTGATGATGCTCACTGTTATCTTTTGTTTGTTTGTTTGTTTGTAGATTAAACTGCAGGAGACTCTTCTAGAGATGCAGTTAACACCCTTTAGCATTTTGCTCAGAGCCCTCTTGGACCAGCTCCAGGCAAAAGATCAGGCCAGGATCTTCACCCAGCCTGTCGATGTCACTGAGGTGATGCAGCAAATATTCAAACACTTTCCATCTATTCTATCCATGATTGTACTTTGATTCACTCTGTAGTACTGTCAATTATTCTGTGCAGAAGTTTAAAACTGTAAGCTTCTTTCTGGCTCTGCCTTGTTTCTGCCAAGTCCCTTGCTGTGTTTTCACTAATGACACATACAATTCAAACACTGATTAACACATGGGATGTGCCATGTATCATTATGCCAGCTCCTCGAAGAAGAATAGTGGATAAGAAAAAGTGCTGACATGCTTGTAGGAACAACTGTAATATCTGGCAACAGATAGATAGTTAAGGTGTGTGCTGGTTGGGATTTATATAGCACGAAATCACAAAAACTGCTGCCTCAAGGCATTTTGTATTGTAGGATGAAGATCCTACAATGTCAGAGGGAAACCACAACAATCTGACAACTCCTTATGAGCAAGCACTTGGTGACAGTGGGAAGGAAAAACTCCTTTTTAAAAGGAAGAAACCTCTGACAGAACCAGGCTCAGGGAGGGGCAGCCATCTGCTGCAACTTGTTGAAGCTGAAGGGGAAAAAAAAGAGAACAGAGGGAGTTAAGATGCCAGAAGACTATTGGTCAAAAGAACTGTAAAATTTGGCTATAAAGAGGGCTTATTGGTTCAGATTTCTACACTTTCCCTTGTGTTTTGCCTTTAGTTCTTTTTCCTGACTGTCAGATGAGTGTACCAGAAATGGTACATTGACATAAATTATTTGTGGAAGTCAATTTGATCACTTTTGTACTCTGGGAAAGTACATTTTATGTCTGTGAACATCTTGACTATAAATCGTCGGCACACAAAATAAGACTTTTTAAAATTACTAAAGAATTTTCTATTCTGCATTTTCTCAAACATTTGTTAGAAGCTTCACGCAAGCAACCAGCGCTCAACTGCTTGCTCCAGTCACATGTTCTGATCTCTGTGACTCATGTTAGACATTACTCCACCCCACCCCCCATTCTGCAAAAGTGTTAAGCAATGTGACTTCCTGTTAGGGTGAATGTGTAACAAGAGCTCATGGTCTGCTGCATGGTCGGGAGGCCTTAGAGGTGAAGGGTGCTCTTCCTCATAAGCCCGGCTAGCTCAGTCGGTAGAGCATGAGACTCTTAATCTCAGGGTCGTGGGTTCGAGCCCCACGTTGGGCGCAGCTTTTGATCTTGGATCTGTTTGAGTAGGTTCCTGATTCTTGGAATAGACTCTGTTATTGGGTGGGTGGAATTTCTATATGGTTGAATTGCTGTCAAGAATCTTTAATTTAAAAAGCCAAGTTCAAACATTGCTTACTTTTTTTTTAAACATTATTAAAAGTAATTTACAAAATATTCATATTTCTGATGCTTTCTCGTAGGTGCCTGATTATCTCGACCACATCAAACACCCGATGGACTTTTCCACCATGCGGAAACGCATCGATGCCCAAGGCTACAACAACTTTGATCAATTTGAGGATGACTTTAACCTCATTATTGAAAATTGTATGAAATATAACTCAAAGGACACCTACTTCTATCGGGCTGCTGTGCGACTCCGAGACCAGGGTGGGGCCTTGCTCAGAAAGGCCCGTCGAGATGCAGAGAAAATTGGCTTTGACACGGAGAGCGGCATGCATTTTGCAGATGCTCCGGAAGTCAAAGCACCACCATCGTTTTCTTGGGAGGATGGTAAGGGAAGAGCACGCCTCTCTGAATAACTAGTTATAAAGTAGTTATGGTCAATCTATCTTCTAATGATTCCTTGTTTGTTTTTTGTTTTAATTATCTTCTTAGTGGACCGTTTACTAGTACCAGCTAATCGGGAGCAGCTGCCTCTGGACAAGCAGCTGCAGCAGCTACTTGAGAAGTTTGATCTCACCTGTGCCATGAAGTCCAGCCCCTCCCGCAGCAAGCGGCTCAAGTTGCTGAAAAAGACCATCAATGATGTACGCAACGAAATGAGCCTGAAGAGAGTTCTACCCTCTCACCACCACTGTTCTTCCTCGTCATCTCCAACAACTTCAGCATCGTCTTCAACAGCTCTCTCCCTCCCAGAGCTGGTTACAGCTAAGGAAGAAAGACTGAAGCCCAATGGGCATTTCTCCGAGGATGACGGTATGTGTGAATGCTTTATTTTGAAGTTGGTTTTCTGCTTGACCCACTGGTCGTCACAGTCTCTGCGATTGTAAAGAGAATCACGAGTATAGGTCAAAGGTCAGACCTAAGTCTTAACCTAGCCTAACCACAACCAGAAAGTCCCATGATGTTCTCTCTATAAAGCATGTCGGGAGGACGGGAAAATCACAATATCACAGTTTAGTTTTAAGAATGATTATGAAACCTGCTCTGTTTATACGGAAGTGAGCATTACTTTCAGATATGGTGATGTTTGTAAATTGTATACTATGTTGATGAGGTGAAAACTCTTAGAGCATTTTGATTATTATATTATTTTCTAACAAGTAGCTACTTTATATTAATGTTTAACACAAGTTTAGAGTAAAATTTGGTAATTTTTCCACCCAGGAAGCTTTTTCAAATTCATAAATGGACAGATAAATAGATATACTTCTAGTAGAGAGGTTACAATACAGGTGTAGTAATCAGTATCAAAATAAGTAGTAATTACTCGTGTTAAATCACTGACATGTTGGTGACAGACTATTTAATTAATATTGGATGTGATGCAACCACAAAGGTAAAACGTGCATTCCCTGACTGGTTGGTGGGTTCCTGGAGGATGCTGTCTGCTGCTGGGTAGAATTGGAGAATGTTTACACATCCCCAAACATACAATCATCCTCCATGTGGTTGCTTTGTTCCAGTCACCTGTAGGAAGATGAGCCTTTGTCTGCAAACATTCTCTAACTACTAGCTGAGAGATACTAAAAAATGTCACACAAACCAGAAAGGAAGAAAACTCAGTTACAAAGTAAAAGTTGCACGTGTTGGCTGCAGCCCCGAGACACAGCTTTTACTTTGAAGTCAAACTTTTTTTTTTTTTTTTTTTTTACAGCTTCACTATCACTCAGAGTGTGTGACAAGCGTTCTCAGACAAGTCTGCATATTTCCTGCTAGTGGCAGGTAAATGCAGATATCTGTAAGTGAGCAAAACAATCCCAGGGAGGCTTTCTCCCATTTGGTCAGAGAGTACATGTTTTTCCTAGCGACCAGTAGCTGCCAGATGGTCATGCACCAGACTACTCTGTGTAACAGACACTTTATTCTCTGTCACTACACTGTCACACTCATCGAAATGGCAGACAATTGAACATCACATGGCTCACGGTCACTTGGCTGCAAAGAACCCAACAAAAACTATTGTTAGGCATTGCAAACATTCTAGCCTATGGAACAAAGCAGATTTCACAATAACAAACAAAATGGACAACAAGAAAAATATTTTCGTACTGTCTTTGTTATCAGCAAATTGGAGTGGAGCTATTGTGGTATCTACACTATTTGTGGTGTCCCCCTCCCTCTTAATTTTGTGAGGCTAGATTAGACTCCTTAAAGGTGTAGGTGGCCCCTGTCATTTCCTAGGAGAACTGCAGGCTCAATACATACGCTGCTACCTATAATACTAAAACACATGTGTTGTTGCATTTATCTGAATTTTGATCCCAAAAACAGTCTGTCATCCAGCAAGATGATGGCTAACTATGTATGTTTACAGCCACAGGAGACCAATATTCCCTACTCATTTAATAATAACATTTGTATGTGCTTTGTATAATCACAGGTATCCATAATAAAACATTCAAATTAGAGCTGGGCGATATGAGATTTTTTCATATCACGATATGTTTTTTTCATTTCAGGCGATAACGATATCTATCACGATATAAGCCAAATAACTATATTTGTAAGATTTAAATGTGCCGTTGCTCACAAGTAAAATGTGAAATAATCAGCAGCTTGTTTTTATTTAAATATTTATTTCCCATAATAAGTTCAACAGGGTAGATGTACTTAAGGAACATGAGACTTTTTCAGATAAATAAAGGCAAATATTGCAAACTACACAAAAGGCAGCCGCTAAAGCGTTTAAGTTTCAAAATAGAACAAATGAAACAGACTAAATTGTCAATTCCACTTAGAAACAAAATATTAATTCTAAAAATAAATCTTAGTTTGTTTTACAGAAGAACAGACAAAACTGACTAACTTTTGTCAGTATCAAATAAACTGAGAACTAAAAGGAAATTCTCAATCTCTCCTTATTGTATAGCTTAGCTTTTCAAACAGTTACTTTAGTCTGACAAAAGCCGAATGACGAATTAGCGCTTCCAGTCAGAGACTGAGGCTACGTCCACACGTACACGGGTATTTTTGAAAACTGAGATTTTCCGTTTTCGTTTTAAAAAATAATCCCGTCCACACATAAAGGCAGAAATGAAGGAAAACGGTGCTATGAACATGCCAAAGCAGCAGGTGGCGCTAGATTCCTAACCGTGCAGAAATGTTGGCCAATCAGAAGTCTAGAAGCCTCGGTGGGAAAAAGTAAACAAAGCTGCGGCATAGAAGCAGAACTGAGTCGTATGTGTGGAGGGACAGTAACTGTGTGTATATGTAAGCATTTAAACACTGCAGAGAGTAGAAGTAACAGTAACAGTATTGTAGAAATTCATTTCACCGAAACAATAACGTGGCGCACAGTGTGACGCATGCACCAGTTTATTGTATTTCCAGACTTGCTTTCGGCACAATTTACAGTGCACGCTACTCTGTTTTTTGTCAGACTTGAAATAGCCGAAATACCTTCACACTACGGAACTTCTATGGCTCTTCCGTTCGACAATCTCTCCGGCGTTGGAACCATCATCTGTTTTCTCTTCGGTCACGCTCATTTCCTCCATTATGCGCTGGCTCCATTACCCGCTGGCTGCTTCCCAAACAAACACGTGCGGCTTGGCACTTGCGCTGTACGTAACAAGTCACGCGACGTGACGCTGCGGCTGTGATTGGTTCGGCTCTGCGGTACTGAATTTGGATCGGCTGACCCTTTTTTTTTATTTTTTATAAGAGGACAAGAGCGGCGAGGTCTATCGCGATAGCTTAATTTCTCTATCGAGTAAAAGTTATATCGCGATACATATCGTTATCGTTCTATCGCCCAGCTCTAATTCAAATACAACAAAGCTATCTATTAGGTGATATTTTTCAAACTTGGATTGGTTCCTTCCTTATTTGCTCATTAATTGTAAAATAATAGTTTGACTAACATATCTGAAACATGTGATTAGGATTTTGTTACTATGCTAAACGTCTTTGAACATGAGCAGCAATCTCGAAGAAACCAATACAAGCTATTAAAGTCCAGGGTTTTGGAACATGTGACCAAAAAGACTGCAGCAGAAAAGCCACAAATTGGTGCATAAAAATTGACCTGAATGTAAGGGGAGAAAAAAGATGCTCAGACCTTTGCACCCTCTCCCCTCTAATTTCAGTCACAGAAATGTTCCTTGCTTTAAGGACACCATGAGTGTATATTTTGATAAATAAATAATATGAAATAAAACACTAAATAGTTACTGCAGACTCCCACGAGTCTGACTGTAGAAACAAAATGTATAAAAATACAGTATTGTTTCATTTTTATTCAGGAAGAGTTTCACAGGTGGTTAAAAAAAACTGTAGATGTGTGAAAAACAAAACTCACTAGCTTTGATCTATACTCTGTAAAGGATGGCTAAACTTTAAAACTAGAATTGTTCAAAGTGCTTTCTGATACACAAAGCGATTTGCGAAGTCTTTATTCCGACTCGCTGAACCAAATCGGAACAACTCGAGGTTTACTTGTCAGTGGTGGTTGTGCTTTAGCATCAGATAAATGGTGTTATTGCTAAATCCCGAAAACAAGCGTGTTCCCTCTTGGAACTCAAACCCCTAATGGGTCTGAGGAAGTGACATTGTCCACATGGGTCTGAGGAAGTGACATTGTCCACATCTATGGAAAAATAACCTTCCAGCATTTTGACATGATCACTCTCTCTCTCACACACTCTCTCTCACACACACTCTCTCACACACACACTCTCTCACACACACACTCTCTCACACACACACACACACACACACACACACACACACACACACACACAGAGTGTGACTGCAGTGGCTTTCTCAAGCTTAAAGCCACTTATTGAAATTAAGAGTTTGCAATTCAAAGATGGCATTACATCCTTTGCTAGTGCAAAGGAAAAATTCATTGTTCATTTTTTTTATAAAGATCACCCTGTTTATGCTAAACACTGCTTGTTTTACTTGTATGATAAACAAAAGGTCATATAATAATGTGCAACATCAGCATTTGTGCAAACACAAGGAGAAAGTGTGGGCACTGCAGCAAATTATTGTTAGTGAAAGGTCTCCGTCATGGACACTTTAGGATGTAAGTTGAACTCATTGTGTCAGTGGTTAGTAATTTAACATTCCTTTACATTAAATACAATGTATAAAACTTAGATGTTTAAAATCATTTTTCCACAAGGAATACTGTTAGACCCGTCTGCTGCTGCAGCACTGGGAAGCGCTAGTGGTTCATATATAGTTTAATTTTGTATTTGACTCATGTGCAGCCCTCCATCACTGTAATGCTAATTGGTAATTGTGCAGTGCCTCAACCAGAACAGTCCTGCACCCAGGAGGAGAGACACAGAGAGACCTATACAATAGCTAACTAAATAGTAGTTGCTTTGGTCTTTAAAAAATATCCACTGTGCTTAGTGGTTCACTTAAGCCTGGCAGGCGACTGAGCTACCACTACACTGTTAGAACCCTGTGTGATGATAAAGCTCACCACTGTTTATTGTTTCATTGTTCTCTGCCCCACAGGAGATAAGTCTCTTCCTCCAAAACTGGAGCCATCGGATACCATTCCTCCCCTCATCCACTCAGACACAGATCCCGAACCCCCAACCCTAAAACCAATAGATGCCGCCCCTGACTGTGAAGACAAGGTTCATGGCAAGCGAGCCAAGCTGGATGGGGAAATACCAGACCTGCTCTCCTCTCCCGCATGTCTCAATGGCCACGCACACAACAGCCTCCAGGACCCTTTGTTAGAAGGTGATGTGAGCGTGGTGGCAACGTCGACCCTCGCAGAGCCCACAGGCGCAGTTAACCGCAGAACCGCCGTTCTCTTCCGCAAGTCGAAGGCAGCCAGCCCGCAGAAGCTACCCAGGAGCGGAGACGAAGAGTCCGACAGGACTGACGGAAAAGAGGGCGAGGAGGAGCAAGATGAAGATGACGCACAGCTAGGTTCCAAGTCCTTCCTGTCAGTGGTCATACCCAGGCTGGAGACTCTGCTTCATGGCAAGAAGAGGAAGCACAGCGGCAGCAGGGATGCAGAGGAGGAGGGTGGAGAGGAAGAGCGTGAAGAGTCAGGCGAGTCTCCAGTTAAACGACTCGACACTGGTGAGAAGTTTACTGAGGAAGTCCTCTGAAAACACAAGATTTTAAATAAACATTGATTGATTCTGCATATGGTCTCTTGTTTTAACGTTCTTACATGGGGTAAATTCTGCTTTTGTGTTCTGGTATTTAACAAATAGAAAGGTTCTGATTAAATTACTACATTAATATTGAGCTATACCTCCAACCTCTTAATCTATCATCACAAACAATGCAGAGAGTTGTCATAAAAGTCATCTCAGTCAGTCCTAATTAACTTCCCTTGTTTACTCCTTTTTATCTGTTGGCTTTAATCAGAGAATGGCTTAACAATCTGTAGCTTGATCATCGTCATTTGATTGTGGCCTTTAGATCTCAGTCTAATATTTTTGGAATTCGCTGCTCTGCTTCTTTTAGGCCTGCCAAGTGGTGCTCTTCAGGTTGAGGAGCAGAAAAAAGTAGAAGAAACCAGCAGAACTAGTAGACCTGCGGAGCCTCGAAGACGCTGCGCCTCTGAGTCATCCATATCCTCATGTAGCAGTCTGCAAGGAAACACCAGGTAAAAATTTTTGTTCCCCTCCCCATTGATAATCTGCAGCTGAATACAAATGAAGAAGGAGCAGATAATGTAACACAGGCCTGCTGCAGGCAGTTTGCCTGTTTAGGCAGCTGTGTATCTGATCTATATTATCAAAGCATGCGTGCCACCAGATATTTTTGAAAGTTGACTTTGTGTTGTGTTTTTCTTGTGTTTTTCCTTTAGCACCATTCTCAGTCTTCCAAAATGTGGGAAGGGAAAACCCGCCTTAGTCCGGAGAAACACTGTGGATGACAAGAGCGAATTAATCGCCTGCATCGAAACTGGGAATTTTGCAAAAGCTGCACGAATCGCTGCTGGTAACGTGACCAGATTGTCAAAATAATTTTTATGCATGTGTGGGGAGTGGGTAGACATCTTTCACAGAAATACAAATATTAACTATTTTAAATTGTAATATACTTTATTAACTTACTCAGTCCTGCAAACAAAATCTATTAAAACCATAGTGAAACTGGGTTTTTGAGGTAAATGCAAGGTTAACAACAGAGAGGAAACTTTTTTTTTTTAAAACAACTTTAGGGTGTAAACAGATTTTACGAGTAGTCTTTAAACTTGGTTATTATCAGTCTTTTCAGTTCTGTTCACTTTTATTTATATATCCAAAATCATAGCAATAGTCACCTCAAGGTGATTTATTGTAAGATAAATATCCTCTAAGTCAGGGGTCATCAGGGGCCAGTGTAGATGGCACCCTGGGTCAACACACCTGAATCAAATGATTAGGTCGTTACCAGGCCTCTGGAGAACTTCAAGACATGTTGAGGAGGTAATGTAGGCATTTAAATCGGCTGTGTTGGATCAAGGACACATCTTAAACCTGCAGGACACCGGCCCTTGAAGCCTGGATTTCCCCAACCTCTGCTCTAAGTTATACAAAGAAAACTCCAAGAATCAGACTGCCCCCTGTGAGCAAAGCACTTGGTGACAGTGGGAAGAAAAAAAACTTTAACAGGAAGAAGCCTCTGGCAGGTCCAGGCTGCTGTGAACGGTTGGTGGTGAGGGGAGGGAGACGGGGAAAAAGACGCACTGTAGAATAGAGCCAAAGATTAATATTGCTGAAAACAATGCCGAGCAGGTCATTTACCTTAAAAGCAGAAAATAAGATCCCTTTAGAGAAGTTTATTTTTGACGAAGCTGGTGTTTGGGGATCCTAGTATTCATTTCAAATATTAAAGACCGCTTTTATTGTTAAACTGCAACCAGATGGGATTAAAGCAAACAAACTAATCGGATGAGAATCAACATGGTTTTGAAAAAGTGGCGATAAAATTCCTGTTTTTATTGGATTAAAACGTTACCCTTAACTAAACAGGCGACCGTGGCTCAGGGGGTTGGGAAGCGTATCTGTACCCGGAAGGTCGCCGGTTCGATCCCCGGGCTCTCTGTCCTGGTCGTTGTGTCCTTGGGCAAGACACTTTACCCTACCGCCTACTGGTGTTGGCCAGAGGGGCCGATGGCACGATATGGCAGCCTCGCTTCTGTCAGTCTGCCCCAGGGCAGCTGTGGCTACAACCGTAGCTTGCCTCCACCAGTGTGTGAATGAATAGTGGAATTGTAAAGCGCTTTGGGTGCCTTGAAAAGCGCTATATAAATCCAATCCATTATTATTATTATTATTATTATTATAAACATATGACAGACAATGGCAGGTTAACTGTCCACGTTATTTTGACAGCCTACATTTAGGGAATTTCTTATATTTGCTCTTGTCGGCCATGCCTCCTGGCTATTAACCGTTTCTTAATAAGGCAGGTGCAAAAAAAATACTGAATAACAATGGATTTTTTTTCTTTTTCAAAAGGCATTCAAAATGAGTCGTTGACATGGTTGATTATATGTGAACGTGTGAATTTGCAGCCTTCTCAGGAAAAATAATTACCCTGATGATATAGATGTCCCAAAGTTTCACAAAAAAACTGCATAAAATATGATTAACTTAGTATTAAAGGGTTAAAAGGCTCCAATTTCTTCTTGACCAAAATATACAGTGTGTATCGTGACAATCCAGAGTAAATATGTGAAAATGGGATTATATTAACAACATTAACAAAATATGTATTGTAGTCTGTTTGAATTGGTACGACTAATAAGTAACATCGTTATGTATACTCCCAGTTGTCTGCTGGTCCCGTACGTTTCAAAACGTCTCTGAAATTAAATAATGTGGCTGAACTGTGTTTTTGTGCTACTGTGTGTCAAAGCACTCTCAGAGGTTTAACTTGATTTAACCAGCAGACACCTGGTATTCATACATACATATAAAATCAGGGTTGGAAATTAACTGCAGCTACCAGCCAAGTTCTTGTGAATTTTGGCACTGACTGGCTAGTCTTTATACGCTGCTGCCACCGTGGCATCTAACCAGTCAGCATCTGGAGACTCGGCCCTCATCTGAAATTCCCTTTTGGTTAATTAACAGCTGAGGGTGGCTGGTAAATTTTAATATCTGTCTCTCACCGTGGCTCCCAAAGTTAATTTCCCACCCTGATTTGGTGCCCCTGCACTTGCAGCATGGCTTTATTTTTTTGAAATGTGTTTCTGTGTGCATTTAAACTCTCACACATAACTTGTCTGGTGTTGTTCCCACTTCCATAGAGGTTGGCAACAGCAATATTTGGATGCCTGCTAGTGCTGCAACTGTTGCATTGGAACCCCTAAAGCTAGTTTGGGCCAAATGTAGTGGATACCCTTCCTACCCTGCCTTGGTGAGTGCTTGTGGGAGAGAAAGCATGACAGTCGCTGACTGTAATCTTTTTATTCTGACGTTTTCTTGCCTCCTTCCCAGTCTGAGGACACACTGATAGCAAATTTATGACACTTTTATCCACAGGACGAAGCAATCCTTTCACTACAGCTGTTGTTTTCAGCAGCAACGTGGCTAGATTGCTGCTTGTAAAAATATTCAGTTTTTGCTCTAGGTGGCAGCATTTCTCTGTAAACCAGCAATTTGAGCTTTGCATGAAGGGACAAATGAGGAAGCAAAATTTTAGTGGCACAAGCTGGTAGTGGAGGTGCATGTGTGTGTAAATTGCAAACGTCTCTCTGCTATATCTTTGCATGTTTTATAAGTGTGTGTGTTTGTAACGTCCCTTTTTACCTCCCCTACTGCAAATAGATCATCGACCCCCACATGCCACGTGTGGGCTGCCAGCACAATGGGGTCTCCATCCCCATGCCTCCCCTGGACGTGCTGCGCATTGGAGAACAGATGCAGTACAAAGCAGAAGAGAAACTCTACCTCGTCCTCTTCTTCGACAACAAGCGCAGTTGGTGAGTGCCAGTGTCTGTATTTATCAGTCAGTAAAGTGGGTAGTTGGATCATTTAAATAGTGTACAAAAAACCCTCCAAAACCTCACACCTTCCTAAACACACATTTATTTTGGCATGACTCCCGTCACCGTGCAGAAAACCTTTTAGCTTTCCTGTATGTACACTTGGGATGCACTGATTGCAAAATGTATTTTTTTGTGCTTTCTTACAAGAACATTTTCTATATTAGACAGAACTGACCTGTGTTAGTCTTTCAGCTGTTCATCACATCTTTTTCTTTCTTTTTCTTTTTTTTTTTTTTTTTAAACCAAGCACAAAGTTGATATGACACAACAGCTTAGTCTCCACTGATGCTGGTAAATACCAAGATATTTGCTGATACGTCGCAGGGCCAGTGTAGACATTAACATTTCTAATAATGATAAAACGGTCATAATTAAAGCTGTTTGTGAAGGGAAAAATAATTATAGATGCTTATTGTATTCCATAAATATTAAACTTTTTTTTTAAAGAGTTTTTTGTGGTCAGTTACTTTAAAATAAATCAACAAAACCCAGAATATATATGGTTGTTGTCATGTTAAGGTTGTGTTTTTAGCTTTTCTTCTGCTTTTTCCTGTGAGCAGGGTGCTATTTTCCTGTCAAGAATCATAGGAAATATTGACCTCTAGCTGCTTTTCCAATGATGTGACACTAGTGTTGCTTTCCCCTTCAGGCAATGGCTTCCTAGATCCAAGATGGTTCCTCTGGGGATAGACAAGACCATAGACAAGATTAAAATGATGGAAGGACGCACATCCAGCATCCGTAAGGCTGTCCAGATCGCCTTCAGCCGTGCCATGAACCACCTGAGCATAGTGCAGGACGAGCCAGTCAGCGACCTCAGCGACGTAGACTGACTCTGACTCTCTGCCACACACACAGATTTGTACCTCTCCTGTACCAAATAGCTTGTGACTACCCTCACACCCATCCCGGACCCCCTCTGTCTCTGCAGGAGACTGAAATGTTTACTGGGCACCTGCTGTAACAGGTGGTGTCTCTTCCTTATCCATTCCTGTCTGTACACGCTCCTACCACGTTCCGACGGGATACGGCTGCTGCTGAAATGAATGTGTCGATCTCTCCTCACCACCTCCATGCTTAGAGACTGCTAGTCACTCTAGTCACCCATGACTGTCGTTTTATCATTTCAAGGCAAAAAAAAAAAGTGTCAGTGATTAATTTCATACGTTTTTGGTAGCCTTTTACCAAATCAGTCTGTGGTGTCAAGACTCGGAGTAAAACGAAAACTGTCACACTGACTTAAACTTTAAACCGTTAATTTGGCATCCAGCCACAGTCGTCCTCATGCTAAAAGTGGGCCGCAAAACTTCTCAAGCGGTCGAGATCGTACATTTCATGCTTTCACAGAGGCTTTTTACTGGCATCAAATTTGTGGCCAAAGCCTGTGTTGATGTTATGCTTATCTTTACATTCTCAAGTCAGCTCCATTTGTATTGTAAATGTAAATACTGTGTACAGTTGGCTGACATTAACTTATTTTGTAGGTTTGACAGGAATCAGTACTGTACAGGTGTTTTCTTAGTATTTATACTTGACGCATTCTTGGCACTAGGGGGAGTGCTGTTTTGCCAGTGCTGTGTGAACAAGAATTTAAAAAGTAAAACAAACGCAAAAACCTTTGTAATAAGGAGATTAGGGCTAAATTGTCATGTTTCTGAAAAGTATCAACCTATTCATTTTTTTTAAGTTATTGAAGTTTCTATCGTAAGCTTCCATTTGGCATTAAATCATTTTGTATTACAAATAGTTTTAGTATATTTTTGTTCATATATATATACACACACATATATATATATATACATATATATATATTATATTATATATTTATATGATTTGAATACATAGTATACAGTTTGTAAGCCTCTGAAACTCATACAGGCAGTGTGTGATGTTGTGGACACAACATATGTTCTCAAGAAACCAAAAGAAGAAAAGAAAAACAAGAAAATAACATAAAACAAAAACATTGCTACCCAGAAGTCTTAGATTGATTTCTCTGTGTGATGTGTTGAAACTGTTGCCAAAAACAAAACAAAAAAGGAGAAAAAAAAGTGTATTTCCATGTGATACATTAGACTGTTTTGCTGTAGTCATAGGGAGATGCGCCTGCGTTAACTTATTGTAAAGTATTTGCATTACTTTATATTCGAGGAAAGATGTGCAAGCTGATTGTGGTAAAGTGGCACATTTTGTGGTGGATACTTGCCTTCTTTTTAAGTAATGTTTTTCTAACTTTTTTTTGTAGTTGTAGACTTCCAGATATTTTATTTTATACTCTTGCCTGTTTTTGTTTCTTTCTTTCTGGGTAGCATTGGGTAGTTTTGGTATATTTCATTTTGTATTTAACTGTAGTAGTTTTTTGTTTGTTTTGTTTTTTTAATCAGATGATGCAAAAAATATTGCTGGGACTGTTTTTTGTTTTTGTTTTTTGTAGTAAAGCAAAAAATAAAAAATACAAATAAGAACTCATTTAGCCTTTTTTTTCTTTTTTTAGGTATACTGTCAAGCTAGTGCACATTTATTTTATTTTTTTAAAGCCTCATTCAGTTTTTTCTAATTGATCTGCAACTGAAAAAAAATCCGTTGCTGTACAAAATTGCATTCAAGAAGTTTTATCAATTTAATTTTTATGCAGCTTCTGGATGTATATTAGTACATACTGTACAGTCATATAGGTAATAAACCTGTTTAATAATCTAAAGCTACTTGAACAAGCCTTTTATTATGCTCTCTCTAGTAAAATTAATTATTTGTTACACTTAAAGTGCTTGTGAAAAATGTTGCCCATCGTGGATATGGTTATTAGATTGTTGCTAATACATCAGTGTGTAAGTGGTGTTTTACTGCTGGTCCACATGAAGCTCTCAGCTCTCTTGGAGTGCATTTATACTGTTAGATCCATAATTTGCTGAATAAAGACACAATCTTTGTAGTTTTGCCTCTGAATCACCGTAGTAGATTTTAAATCAAAGATTGATGTGCAGACTTTAAAGACTTGAATTCAAGGGATTAAGAATAATTTGTATTGACTGTCAACTAATTACAACCTTTTAATACATCAGAGGCTTAGACTAGCATAATTTCATAATGGCTGTTTTCAATTGTTGAATGAAATCCTTTTGCATTTTCTGATCTTGAACCTCACCAAATGTTGCGTTTCTTCCTTTGAATTCTTTAAGGCCTTTACTGCGTCAGGTGGATTGAAATTGTGGCTTAACTTGGGCATTGAAAAATATCCCATTTCTTTGCCATGAGAAACTGGGACTACTTCTGCTTCCACCAGCAGTCAAATCATTAATAAACACTAGTGACCCGATTTCACTGGCAGACATACATGCCCATGGCATAATAATGCCCCGCACAATGTTAGCTGTTGTGTTTTTCTTAACCATAGAAATAATTTCCACATCAATAATTGCCGTGTGTAAGTGGGGTGGACTGGAAGCTGCCTCTTCTGCCAGTGCAAAGAATTTTAACTAATGTATTATCCCTGAGATGTCTTAATATAAGAAACAGAAGATTGTGCAGACTGTCCTGTATTTATAAAGCAAAAGATTTTCATTAATCCACAACAAAGGTCCTTTTTTGGAAGCTTTCTGTCATTTAATTGTTTACTTTGGTGTACTACAAACGGCCACAAATGAAACCTACAAAAATACAGATGAAATTTCAAAATCCATTTTCCACATGCCGTCAGATTTGGCAAACCTGTCCAGTAGGCCAGCTTGGAATCGATTCGGGGGCCAGGGGCCAATTGGGCCTTATGTTTGATATACCTGTCCTAAGCAGTTAATTTAAATATACAAATTAAAGCTTAAAGTCTGCACTTCACTCACGCCTTAACTGATTTAAAATACATTGTGGTGATATACAAAGGAAAAAACGACAAAAACTGCTTCGCCTTCTAACAAATTATGGCCCCAACAGTTAAAAATCAAGCGCACTTATGTACTCGTCCTTAATGTGTCACAATTCTCTATCCTAAGCTACCTGTTTTAGCTTCTGTCTCTTTTCAAGTCCCACACTGTATCTCCTCTCCTTGGTGGAGTTAAACATGGGACTTAAAAATAACATAAAAGTAACGCTCAAGATAAATAAATGTAATAAAAGTTATATAATTACCTATGAAACGTACTAAAGTACTATTTACAAAAAGTTAAATTACAGTCGGAGTCCCTAGCAGTTAAGCTAACTAGTGGATACAAGTTTTGCATCTGTTCTGATTAAGGCAGCCACTTTCCACAGGGAGGCGCTGTTGCTCCACACACACACACATCCGAACACCCTCCGCCGTGACAACACCCGGCGTAGCCGAGTGTCCACCTGCTTTGCTCAGCTCCGGTCGTTTCTCCTCTCGGGTAGGCATCTGTATTCAGCATACAAACAGTTTTTTATTACTGTGTTCAAATGGTGAATGCGGCCGATTAGAAGACTGTCAATTAACGCTAAATCACTTCGAAGACATGGGTTTGGCGCTTCTCTCCAACAGCTCAGATAAAAAGTCTGCTAATGCCAATCCTTGTCCATCTCTACCATTAACTCCATTCTCCTTTTTTTTCCACAGCGAGTGGGCAGACAATTTCTATCTTAAGTGTTTTATTTGTTCATATGCTAATAGTGCGATGAAGTTAGCTCACAGAGAGGGGGGCATGTAAACTGCTTTGTGTGGGCTGGAGTTGAACCTGCACCGTCACGCTTGTGGAGTTTTGCTCTGTGGGTTCTTTTTTCCTAAGTGCATCTTAAAAGGCCAAAGCGAGGCACGTCTTCGATGCAAATTTAGCAGAAAAACTGTTGAAATATGCATTTTACTTAAGCCAATACAGTTTCTGATATTTCAGGCTCCTGACATTCAGAGAGGTAAAGCAGTTTTATGGGGATTAAATGAGCTAGTAATGGCCCTGTGATATAGAAGGCCACCTTCAAGCCGCTGTTGAAAGACATCTCCCATCTTCATAAACAATTGGAGCTAATGCAGTCGCACAGCAGAGTCTGACTCCATCCCTCGCTCCTCTCTTTTGTCTGTCTGTCTTCACCAGATACTAATTGCGCGGGGAGGTAAACACGGCAGTCAAGTGGAGAGGACGGCGAGTCAAGCGTGAATATCAATCTCCCCACATCAGTGTCATCAGATGACTTTGACTGAGTTGAAGGCAGGCCTCATTAGAGATGTGGTTCAGGCAGGGGTGCTGCGGGTGGCAATAACATCCAGGCGTAGGGCTCTGATGTTCTGGAAGTCTGCAGAGCTCACCAGGTAACAGGCCTGCGGATGTATAATCCAAGCTCCACTCCCCAAACCCAGCCCTCACAGAAGTGTCAACAGGGTTCAGGGAGGAAATGTCACATTCCCCACATAGGCGTGCTCCTCTGCATGAAGGCGTGAGGAACAGCACAAGTTCGTAGGTGTAAATGTGCATCCCGTAGTCATGCAGCCGATTGTTATGAGCTTGTGCCACCAGCTTTATTTATTTTTTTCTTTTGCCCTTTTTTCCTGGCTCCATGTCAGCAAGTGACAGCAAGAATTGCCTGCGTTGCACACAGGTGTCAGACCTGGCAACTAACTTTTCCCACCCTGCCGCCAAGATTTTCTTGGGGAGGGGGGGTAGAATATGGCGCCTGGCATTTTTGACTTCTTTCACCAGATCAAGAAGGAAGAATGTCAAGCAGATGCATCTTGTATCTGAGCTGGTGTCGCACGTTCTCTGTCAGCAAACCCACAGCAGAGATGTTGTTATTTGGCATTTGCCTTTTTATGGCTTTGAAGATATTTTTATTGTTTTTTGTTCATGAAGTTAAGGTAAAGCAAGCAGAGGAAAAAGAAAAAAACAACGGCTAATTGATAATTGGCTAATCATATCAGATTTTACCCCTTGGCTGTAAAGCTTTAAGTCTGCACTTCACTCACACTTTAATTGTTTTAAAAAAAGCCGATGAGGCATTGTGATCACCCAGGTGTGCGGCGCGGATACAAAGAGCAGTGAACACGGTAACTGGAGAAAGAGGCAACGTAGGATTTTCAAATTCATACCGTAGGCCCATCTGCAAAAATTTTTGGATGACTTAAAATCCCGGTGACCATGATCTCAAGGTTAAGGTCAAAGGTCAAGCTTTCTGAAAATCTTGTGAACATGATAACTTGGGAAAGATGTTACCTGGGATTTTCAGATTGGCATCTACTAAAAACTAGGGGTGGGGGAAAAAATCGATACTGCGTAGTATCGTGATATTTTATTTGCTAATAATGTATCGATACAGGGACAGCAGAAATTGATATTTTGTTACAAAAAAAGTTTTTGTGGACTGGAACATGCTCTGACTTCAGAGGATGTTGATCCTTTTTCTGAGCAAGAATCCTGACATTCCTTCACTGTCCAAATGTGTTTAACTTTTTTTTGGCAGCAATAAACATGACAGTTTACTTATTTTAATTTAAGACATGTTTTATTTTAATTAACTTTAAAACTTTTTTATTTAATGTAAAATTATATTTTGTTTTAATTTACTTTCAAATTCTTCAGTTGCTGAATGGGCTACATAGTTTTCATAAATTTCATAGTTCAGAATAGCTATAATTGTACCAGATGGTTGCATTCAGTTAAGTTGGACTAGACTGTAATACAAACCGTTCAGTTTGTCAACAATAAAACTGACTGAAATGAGAGAAAGACTGAGAGTGAGACTTTGATATTAGATAAAATGAATACTGATAAAGTTTACCTTTATGTACAGAATCTGAATATTGCAAAATATTTTAAAAAATTGCAATAATATCGTATCGTGGGATGTATGGTGATTCCCACCTCTACTAAAAACCTCTGACAAGTTCAAACCTCAGTGACCTTGACCTCAAAGTCCTAGGTGATTTTCAGAAAACTTGACCTGTGACCTTGATTGTGACCTCAAGAAGGAAGTCAACGAGGACTTACAAATTAGCTGCATCTGCTAGAATGCTGAGGGGTATCACTGGCAGCCATGAGTATTTTTATAACAGTAAAGAACATAACACAGAGGCCCCTGATCAACTTGATCTGTGAGGAGTTGTTGTTTGTTTGTTGTTTATATTTTATATTCTAAACGATGGGAGAAATGGTGAATGTTTGCCTATAAAGTAAAAGCTGCTGAAACCAACATAGTTCATTTGGCACCACTGGCACAAGCACAATGGAATGATCTAGTTTAGCAAAGGTGAGGCACGGCAGACACATAGAAGCTACAGCTGCTAATGTTAGGACACCGGTCAATCAGTGCAGCCATGCCTTCCATGCCAGAATCCAGGTGTTGAGGTATTAAAAAAGAATTCAACTTACTCAGAGTTGTTATGAAAACGTAAACTATCTATAGATGCCCATACTGTTTTTGCCCCAGGATGCTAACATACTTTTCAGTTCTGTGAATTCAAGACATGGGGGTACATAACATGGGAGTCTATGGAGATTGAGTCTGTACTTTATCATTAATTCTTCTCCAAAGAAAGTTCACTATAATGAAAACAAAAACAATCCTGCATTATCATGAGCTCTGTGGGGAATTTGAACCACGGGGACAGTGCGGCAGTACTCACTGCTAACTACCAGATGTGGCGTGTTAAAGCATGTGTGATGAGGTTAGATGCTACTTAGTAAAAGGAGAAGCACAGCCATGACTACTGTGACTCCTCTAAAAACTAAGCAAAGATGAAGTCCAGTGTAAATTCTACTAGTTAAGCTTTTTTGAAATTGATATTTGGTGACTTAAAAATCCTTTTTCCTTTCATACAAATGAAACAAAAAACCTCTAATATTTGTTATGTGTAGCTAACATTTGTTATGTGTATGTACAGTCAGCTGGTTGTTGTTTGGGACGTTTCAAACGTGTTGCAGTCGCAGATGTTCCCCCTAGTGAATAAAGTGCAATGTCAACACTCTTAACATTGTGTAGGGTGTTTTGCCCATTTCTTATTTGCTTTTCAGGTTTTCATTTAACAGCAGTTATGAATGCTGATAAAAATGGCTAATATCAGGCAATACCATCAGTCTGCCAAGAAATTGGTTAGGTTCCAGCCAGCATGCCACATGTCACACAGTTCTTTGAGTGCAGTTTTTGAAGAGTAGCTGATTAATTTTCAGCAAAAGTAGTAATAATTGTATTTTTGCATGAAATTTTAATTTCGAGTTTAATAGCTTTTGTTCATTTTCATCACATTTGTGTAGCTGTGAAACTAAGCAGGAGTGACTTTCTTTTGAGATGTTTTCATGTCACTCTGACCGCTTCCTAAAATGTTATAGCGTTTATGCACTGCCCAACATAGTGCTCCCATCACAAGCTGATTTCCAATCCTCTGCTGGGATTTTAGTTTCCAAATCTTCATTCCATGCGTATTTACCCTTTAAATGAATCTTTGATAATATTCCTTTTCTTAAACGGCGCTTTGTGATTGTTCTTTAAACAGAAGATGTTTAATAAGTGCTCTGGTCTGCTCTTAAATACCTGGCAAAATGGATATGTCAGCACGGGCATGCTTCAGTGTTGGCTCAAAATGACATTCGATTCAAAAGTCACGCTTTAAAGTTCTTTTGAATCACATTGCCAGACATGCCGGAGAGGTTAAAAATCTTGGGTTTTACTGTGAATTTGTGGCAAAAATATTTCTCCAACCAGCACAAAAGCCTCAAAAATGCAGATGAGAATCATCTTGTTTGTGACTGAAAGTTCAGAGGTGTGTGAGGTGACTCGTAAAGGAAACACTATGAACTGTGCCCCGATCCTCCTGCATTAAACATTGCGCAAACTATCCACTTTCCATTTTGGAACACACACAAATATTATCCTCCACCGCTCCCTCCCTGCTTCTTTCCTTCTCTCTCTCTCGGTCTCTCTCAGCAGGTCCCTGATAGGCCCAGTCTCCAGTGGCTATGTTCAAAACACTGGGCCAGAATAGCACGGGCCCTAGGTAGATAAATATTTATGGGGTGCGTTTACTTCTTACCACAGAGGAGAAGTAGAAATAGTGTTTCCAAGGTGAGCAAAACAAACAACTTCAAAGGAATTTAAATGCAGTTCATGTAAATTTTCTCCCACAGTCACATGTTTCTGCAAAGATTATCGTTATATTGTTAATGAAGGATTTTGCGCCTGATGCCAGATGACCTGATTATTGTCTGTTTGCTGGAGCTGGAGCCCAGAGGCACTGGCGAAGATGAAGCTAATGAAAGCATGCACACACAAACATGCGCCGTACATTCCTAGCCATAAGGTTATGTCATTAAGTCATGGCTTCTGGGCAGCAGTCAAACCAGCAGCTGCATTATTCATTGATCAGAGTGGACTGTGATCAGAAACAGCAGTGCTAATGGATGAGATGAAAGAGATGCTCAGCACGGAATAAACCAAAGAGAGTAAAAAAAAAGAAAAGAAGAAAAAAATCAACGATCCTCTGGGATGTCATTTATTTACTGCTAATCTGTAAAATGCTATGCAGGCTTTTCACTGAGGCTGCAGCTTAACATCTGAGATCTAATAGCTACGGTTAAATCTGGGGGATAATATCTCTCTGGAATCCCGTTCAATAATTCAGCTCGCAGACGGCTGCTCGTCACATGTGCCCCCATCAAACGCAGTCAGGCGATCGTCTAATTATCTGCTAATGTCATGATTCAGCTGGCTCCGGAAACGTGCCGATGATGGCGCGCGTCTGGGGCGGGCTGGCTGGTTGGTGAGTTGCGGGGGAGGGAAGGTGGGAGGTGGGGGATCAGCAGGCCTCGGAGCACAGCCCTTTGATGTGAAAGATAATTACTTGTGTAGTTAAGATAATTAGCACAAGTCCAGAATAAAAGTAAATAGGCTAACTGTCGCTTCCACTCTAGCCTGAATGAACTCAAGCTGCGAGGCAAACAGCGTGTGATTTTCCTCACAGCTGAAAGTGAAATAAGATTCGGAACGAGCACTCGGACTTTGTGCGGTGTGTATTGTATTGTATTTGCATTTTGGATGCGTGCTTTGAAACTGCATAAAAGTTGTAGAAGGTGATGTTATTTAGAGTCACCTCAGCTGGGGCAGAATCTGTAAATTCAACAAATTGATTGTTGGCCATTATTGGCACATCTGATGGTTATATGGGGAATAGGGTTGCAGGGTGGGTCATGCATTATCCGTGTTTTAACATTTGAGGGATAAACAATAAAAAAAGAAGACGCCATGTCAGGATTAGGATCGAGAACAGTTTTCAGATCATCCAATCCATTGAAATTCTATGCCCTCCAGGCTCCTGAGCTACTTTATCAATGCTGTTACTCCTTTATGACACTTGCTCATCGCAAAGCAGCTTTTCCCTAATCTATCAGTGGAGCCTTTGCACCCAGGATTTATGTGCATATGTTTTTTCAACCGTATTCCTACCCTGTGTGCAAACTTTGAGATGATTAAAAAAAAAGTTGCCTTTTTTTCTCCTCTGCTCCCAAACAGAAAAATTGATTGGGAATCAACAAGGGAATCGACTATGAATCTGACCTTTAAGTCGACTCGATAATCTCACTGGTATCAATACACGAGCTGCATCACAGGCTCTGCTCTTTTTGGGTGTTGTTCCTTAGCTTTCCATCCTATGCAAAGTATGGACAGCAACGCTGAGTTTTTGTCTGTGAAATTTTCATCCATTTTTAGGGAGTAAAACAAAAGCGGTATTGATTTATGGGCCAATATTCACACGACCTTCTCGGCTGCGATTTTGTGCCTGCTGCATATGAAGCAGTACGTGCTGAAGGTATTGTAAAATTCAGAGTCGAAGCCCGCTGCTGGACGAGCTACGTGCTGTAGCCATTTGTAAATTACCAGCAGGCAGGATTACAGTGTTAGTGTCACTGCTCGTGCTGTGGATGAGGTAAAGCCTGTTATACTTTCCTGCTGTCAAAACATTACTTTCTGCTAAAATTAGGCTGCTACCTACTCAGCTCTATTGATGCTTTTAAAGGAGCCAGTTGACTATTGTCGCCACTGTATTAAGAGTCTAAATAGAGCATTTGGTTTTCTTTATCCATCAGAAGAAATGTTAAGGTCACAAACTTTGTTTCACAGAGTGTTACAAACCCTTTAGAAACAAGAACCCTTACAAGGTGATGCAGGATCTTGGATGTGCCTGCACACATTTAAGCAGGTTCATCCTGGCTCTTATGGAAAACAGAGCCCCCCACTGCTGGGATCACCATCCTGCCACATTCCAAGGACACTGTTGTGATAGACAGGGCTTAATGTGTATCTTGCCAGAATTGGATCTGATCCTGGGGACTCTGCCACGAGGCCCCCCTATGTTAGATTTACTCCCCACTCTCACCCCCAACACACTTCTATCTCCCCCCTCTCTTTTTCCGTGTCAAACAAACAGAAGCAGAATTGCCTCTTCTGGAGCTCCCGCCTGTTCGATTGCTGCATTGTGACAAGATCATGTACGGATCTGTGTCGCCGAGTGCTTTGTGTGTTTTTCCCAACAATGGAGGAGAAGGGGAGGATTTGTGTGTGGAAACAGGCAAGCAAGAAAACAAAGAGCAGGTGTGACTCTGTGAGCTTGTTTTGACGCCTGCGACACCTGTACATATATTTTATGTACAGGTGTGTGTTGTAGAATATGTGCCTCCCTGTACTCGTTTGCATGCCTGTTTACACTTGGGGACAAGAGTGGGGGGAATCGTAGATGCACCTGCTGCCACAAAGCTGTAATTTCCCTCGCAGAATTTAGCCGAATAATCGTGCTTTCCCTGCTGGCGCATCGTGCTTCAAAGCACCGATGAAATGGAAAAAAGCGTCGATTTGGGGCGTGATTGTCGGAAACGCCACACCTTCCCACTCTGTCTAGGGTGAGTTGGCATGGCAACTGGTTGCATAACCAGCCAAAAACTTTTCCCTACTCTTTATACCTAAAGGCCTAATCATATCCATAAAAGGCAGCACGTATGTGAAATAAAGCCATGCTTGAGTCTGAGGCATCTGAACTGTCTCCACATTCACATTAGCTGTCAGCATATGTGTAAATAATCTACATTTTATACCAAGCTATCATTAATCCAGAAGACGGCGAGAATAAAGATACCTCGGGCTTGTTGTCACTGTGATACCGCTTAGATACACAATAGTAGCATCAGTTCATGAGGTCTCCATGTTGTGAAGCTGTGAGCAAACCAGCGGGGCCCCATTCTCCCCGGCTTTTAGATAGCTGACTCTTGTCTCCCGCAGATCTGTGGTGGTAACATCCTTATCTGCAGCAAAAAGCCTGCCATCCAGGTTTATCCATTTGGCTGAAGACTGACATTACTGCAATAGTGTCCCTTCTTATCTGTTTCTGAGGCTGAGGAAGAAAATGCAGAACAAGACAGACTACTATTTCATCTGGGGGAAAAAAAGAAAAGAAACAATGGTTTCATGTGTAGGCACTGCTGAAGCGCCATCTTTTATCCATTCTCATGTATGAAGGCACAGTGTGATGAGCTGTTTTTAATCTGTGTTTGCATCCTAGCATAGCAAACACACACACACATACATACATACATTGATTGGTCTTTTGGAATTTCCATGTAAACAATGTAACTAGAAAGTTCTAGGAGCCTGGATGTTTTTTAAATACCTGCAATTTGGCACAAAAAAAGGTCAAACTAGGTATAGCCCCACATTTCTCTGCATTAGCCTAAAGCTCATATTAAGGGAGGCAAAATCCAATCACCACCTCCTCGCGGTGCCTCCTGGATAACCAACCAATGGTGATGGTCTTCGATGTCAGGCGGTGTGACAAGTTGATCAAAGCTTCAAATTGTCGCATCAAATGGCAATGGAATGTCAAAATTCGGGAAATGCTAGGGCGTCCCCCACAGGCGTCGCCCAAACGACATGGGAAATCAGCGAGGGCTACCCACTCATTGACGGAGTGGGCTAAAGAGACGAGTCCATCTTCGTTTTGGAACAATCAATATCGGAACCATGACTGGAAGAAGTCGTGAATTGACTGCTGCCCTGAAGACCCGCTGCATCGACATTGCCTGTGTCCAAGAGACAAAATGGAGCAGAGCAAAAGCCAAGGAAACTGGTGAAGGGTACAAGCTTTATTACAATGGAGAAACAAAAATCCAAAATGGTGTGGGTATCGCGATTGCTGCAAAACTCAAAGGCAGCGTCGTGACCGTCAACCGATTGTGTGATCGTCTCATGTCTCATTGAAATAGACTCTGGAAAGACAACTCTGCGAGTGGTCTGCTGCTACGCCCCACAAGTGCGGTGCTCAGATGAGTCCAAAGATGAATTTTGGGTACAACTTAAAGATCATCTTTGCTCAGTCCGGCCAGAAGAATGCTTGGTCATAGGCGGTGACCTGAATGGTCATGTGGGACCAGAAGAGATGGTTATGAACAACACCATGGTGGACAAGGACACGGTATGCGAAACGAAGAAGGCTGCAGAATCCTGGATTTTGCCAAAGCCCACAACCTCATCGTAGCGAACACCTACTTCAAAAAGCGGCTATCTCACCTGATAACTTACGCCAGTGGAGGACGGTTCACACAGATTGATTATTGAAAATCTACAAAACGGTGGTCTACCCAGTAGCCCTATATGGCTCCGCATGTTTTCCCGCATTGACCACACATGAACAGGCCCTAAACACCATGGAGATGCACATGCTCAGATGGAGCCTGGGAATTACAAGACGGGACCGTGTTACAATCAAAGACATACAGAAGCGACTAGGTGTAGCTCCAATTAAGGAAAATATACTCGAGTCCCGTCTGAGGTGGTATGGACACGTAATTCGAAGCTATGAGAACTCTGTAGCAAAAACGGCTATGGTGATCGACCCAGAAGGATGCCAGCCTCGAGGCAGACCACAGAAACGGTGGATGGACAAAATTAAGGAAGACATTAAGACTGTCAACGCATCACCTGAGGACGCCTTGGACAGAACCAAATGGAGAAACCTTTGCGGAAGAGCGGACCCTGTATCAGCGAGAACAACGGCAGGATGAAGAAGAAGCCTAAAGCTCATATTAAAACTGAACCTGGCATTCTTTGAAGAATTTGGTTGGACTTTGTTTTTTATTACTCACCAAGATCTTATTTTCTTTTTTCTATGTTATTACATTAAATCTGCTGCTACTGTGTATATTAGCTTTTAAGATATTATTATTTTGAATTATTTAACTAAGAAAATAATTGGATTGTTCATAACACTACACAGTGTGGTCTAAGGACCAAGGTTGACTTAGACCACAGCCACGCAGGCCTAGAGCCTGGTCAACAACTATCTAGCAACTAGCTGTGAGAGAAAAAATGTCTGATTGGTGAGTCTTACTGGCATTTGCTACATGCAAACAGCAATTTGCTAACAACCAAAGCAATCAAAAGGAGGTTCTTGGTGCAGCATCCCCCTTGTGACTGATTTCACCAAACAACCTCCAGCAACCACTTACCAACTAGTTTGAGAATACAAACCTTTCCCTAGAAACCAACGGTTGTTAGCGGTTGCTGAGTGTTCTCTAGGTTTGTGTGATGCAAATACACCTGTTGGAACATGCTAATAGTAAGTTGTGTTTCTTCCTTTAGCTGGAACAGTTTTTTTGCACTTTTTACTGAATCATCATCAGAGACTTGTTTGTACAATTGAGGAAACGCAATGATATAAAATTTTTGAACAATATTATCACTTTTCGTATTATGATTTGTAATGCAACGGGCCTAGTTAATGGCTACTAAGAACTTTGACCCAAAAGTATTATTGAGACAATCTAACAGTAGACAAAAAAAAATTGGTTTTCTTTTTTAATAAAAGCTACTGCAGGACTTGGGCCATGAAAATCAGAAAACAACTCTGCATTCTACATGGAAGGCATTTAGAGAGGGCTACGCTGTGAGGTTTTATACTTTGGATAGGCTATAAGTTGAATGTCCACTGGTTTTCAATCCTCAGGGTGCCGCTTCAGGGGAATGCAGTGCTCAGGTCAGAGATTGTTAAAAAATAAAGGATGGTCTGTCGGACACGTTAGAGAAGGACCAGCGATGTGCTTTCTTTCATGCTCTGCTTGTTGTTTTTTTATCACTGGATCTGGCACCGTTCTCCTGTCAAATAAGCGCACTAAGTTATCTTGCTAGATGGTAACAATAAAGCCACTGCGGTTTCTTTTCCCACAGATTGCTGGATTAAGTCAAAGTGATTCATTCTCTTTTTGTAGCCCTCTTCAGCTCTTTTATTGTACCCCTCCTCCAGCCAATCCTTTTGCAGAGTGTACTACCTGTTTTTCCTGTAGGGACCTGTTAACGCCGCTAGATATTTCCCCGTTGCACCTGACTCCTTAAGTGTTTGTGTACTACTGTGTTTTAACACTCCCAGCAGCCCACACTCATACTGTTAAATGATTAATACTTAATATAAGGACCTACCAACTTTCTCACTCAACACGTTCCCCACCTCTTCCTCCCTGTCCACGTTCCTTGCTTGCCACCCTCCTTCGTGGCTATTGATTGTAGAACAAAGGGGAGGGACTTGGGCTGACCCCCGCATTACAAGTGTGCAGAGTATAATTACCTGCAGTGCTTTGTCCTCACTCTTTATTCACATCCTTTCACCAGCCCTCTCTCCACAAGCCAAACAGATGATGCGGGGGGGCTGGGTTAAATGAAACATGCCAGGTTTTTAATGGAGTTTATTTACTTTGTTGTGTTTACATATTAATGTCAGTTATGATTCCATCTGCATACTGGGCCGCTGTGTCTATACATCTGTGGTGGAGGCTTAATCCTACTCTATATAATGCATTAGGAGCTGAAAGTGAAGCCCTTGTCACTAGAACCCACATGTGAAACAGGTTGTACTCTCCAGCAAGGAAGTTGTTTGGGCGTAAGATTTTGTCTTTAAAAAACCCCAAAAATAATAAAGGCTCATTAAACTGTTGCAAGTAATTTACACAGAAAGGAATAAAAGAACTTTTGGCTTAGAGGTATCTTTGCCTGAGCATTTAAAGCATTTTGTGTTGTATGAATTGGCTTGGAAGGTTTTTAAGGTAGCGTGGAGGAGGATGCTATTGGGCTTAACATCAATGTCCAGTTGCTTAGCTGAAGGAAGGCCATCTCACTGAGGTAATAAGAATATATGATCACAGCCTGCAATTTCAGATTGATTTACCAAAGCGTCAAAATGGATTTTGTGTACTTTCAGACATTTGTGAGGTATTTGCACTACACTATTTTTCTTTTTCATGGAGCACATAATTGCAATTTGTCCGCTCTGATGTCTGATTCAGATTCTCCGAAGGGAAACTTTTGATTTGATATTACAGTCATTCGCAGCAACTCGCTCTACAGGGGGTGGCTCTTTAGTTGTTAGAGGGTGCTTGGAAACATTGCAGAACTGCCCTGCAATAGAGGATTTAGAATTTCATTCAGCAAATCCAAATATTTTCAGGAGAAAACTAAACTCAAATAGAACATTCCAAATATATGTGCTGTAGACAGTGCTGAGAGTACTGATAACAAAAGACAAACTCTGTAACGGCACTGTTTTAGGTTTTTAAGAAAAGATATTGACATGACAAAGCTTCATCCTGGACTCCTCCACTGTGCCCCTTCCTAAAAAAAAATGTAACTGATGATTCCCCAATTAAGTGGAATGTTTGCTATGGTAATCCCTCCTCACCACCTACTTGGTGAGGAGGCTGTTGGAGAGGGAATAGGCGGGCATTTGCATCCACACTGATCATTAGTTTATGGAAATGTTAAAATACAGGCTTAGCAAATGACTTGAGCTTAATTATTACTCTTGGTGTTTGTTTCGCTCAATTACTCTGTGCTGCGTGTTAAATGTATTTCAGAAATGGAACTATCCGAATCACGGCGGTGGTATCACACATACAGACCAGGAAGCACTGACAGTATGAAAAGGTCTGTCAGCAGATCCCAGATGTTCATTTCTGCTACACACTGTTCCTCTACTAACACGGACGCTACCGCAGATTTTACACTGGAAAATCCAAAGTCTGAACATTTTGTTCTATGCCAGCTCTCAGGGCAGAGGTCATTTGGGTGATGTGTACTATGACAAGCCACTGTTCGTGCAGGTCAAACATTCCAGGCTCAGAGGCTGTACAGATATTTAATAATGAAAATACAAGACCGTATTTGGAGATACATTCAGATTTGCCCTGTATACAAAAAAAAAAGAGTTTAAGTCAATAGAAGCAGTACATGTTTAACGAGACACTGAACCGGAGAGTTAAAGGCACATGATTGGACCTGCATGTACGTCATTGCTTACAAGACTACACAAAGGACTTCAGTGTTTCACAGTAAGTTTGCTGTTCATCACTCTATCTATTAACTTATATCTTATGTACATTAGTGTACTGCTTAGGCAAGCTTGATTAATTAGGTAAGTGATGAACAGCTATTGCAAGGGCACAAAACTGAATTTTTAGCTGCATCAGTAGTTGGTAGATTCATTAATTCGCCAGACACTTTAATTAGTCTACCAGCTAAATTGCATTTTAAGAGAGTCTGGTTGTTTACCTGCCAAAGTGTGAAAATAGAGTATATAAACAGCCCTGGAGAAGCTTAACAGCGTATGTCTGGTAATGGCTCCCACACTATAGCTATCGAAAGCTGCAATTCTTGTTTCCTTATAACATAAGTTGATCGTGTTGCTTTATGTGTGTGATGGCATTTATTTAAGTCTAACATTAATTTGAGGTAGAATGTCAGAGCTGAGATGTGTTGACTGTATGACTAATGTCTGAATCTTTTTTTAATACCAGGAATGTCTGCAGTTACTTGACCTGAGAAATATGAGTTTAGTCTCAAAAGACAGACCCAGTGTTAGCTGGAAGTTTTTGAGTTGCTCCAGCAGGAACATGCAGAGGCGTTCGGAGGTGCTCAGCTGTATGTGTGTGCTCGAGAGCTGTGGGCTGCATGTGCTCCACATAGCTGGAGAAAGTGCTCAAAGCATTGCGTGCAATCTTCCTTAATACCCCTGCTAGTGGACAAGATTTTGTGCACTTTGTTCAAGAAATTTTTGATTCTTCAACTGCTTTTTGAGAATAACTGAATAGAAAACGTGGCCCTTATCAGCAAGGAAGTAGATCATGCTTTTGCCTGCCATGTCGATGTACAGTGCAAGAGTCTTGACCACTTTTATCTTTCAGCAAAGCCTAAAGTCTCTTGCGCAAGTTTTCTTATCATTTCTTTAAATATTGTTCTCAAAGGTTGTTCAAAGCTTCTCTTTGGATTTTGGCTTTCTTTTATTTTTTTCTCTGATCCCACACTGCTTTAGTGATGTTCAGGTCCAAGCTCTAGGGAGGTCAATCCCAGACTGTTAGTGTTCCACTGTGTGTTTTTAATGATTTGGCAGTGTGCTTAGGGTCATTGTCATGCTGAAAATAGTGCAGAGAACTATTGCACAACTTAAAAAAAGTACAAGAAAGTCTTGCACCTTGGAAGCAAAATATTTAGCAGCAAACGAGGGTTGGCTGAAGACTTTTACAGAGTGCTGTACAAATCCTAGAACATATTGCTTGAAGAGGCATGAGTTGGCCCTCTTCTTTATGGCATCTCCAGGACAGATGAGCCTGTAATGATATTCATCAGTAAAGACCTGTCTCTGCTCAAGAAGGTAATGAATAACTCACCATGGATATAAAGTACATTTCCATTTCAATAACTGTCAACGGTGATTTCGGGGGAAATATCCAACTGCAGTTTTTTTCAGACAGGTAATGCAAAGTCACAGTTCGGTAATCACAGCGAAGTTGATTTAAAATGTGATGAAACATTGCAACATGAGAAACCATTATAATATTAATAGATTTACATTCAAATGTAGATGATCAAGCTGGACAAAAACGAGTAAAAGCCAAATGTTCACCTGAAATATTTAAAATCCTTAAAGGGATTGTGGAGAAAGATCACACAATTGCTTGTGTACAGAAAATCCAAGCTTTTTTTCTTGTGTTTGAGTTTAGAAGAGACTGTGTGGACTGTTTCGCTAACATCGTCCAGAAAATGCAAGACAAGCACCATGAGCACACCATTGTCAGGCAGATGGCATGTTTGGACCCAGCAAACATGTCCTCAGACCCAGACTTGTGCCAGGAAAGAATGAAATGACTTGTGGAGCTCTCTGCAATCTGTCAGGAGGTGTCTCTGCTGGTTCTCATGTTTTCAGAAGTCTCGCCGAGAATGTACATTGCACTTACCTGAAGGTTATTCATTGTCACACACAATACAGCAGTGACAGGATTCTCATCCTAGTAAATGCTTTCATTACATTTGATGGATTGTCTCAGTAGAAAAAAGCTGAATCATTTTCTTTTTCCCCCCATTGATTTGGAAAGCATGGGCTTTCTGCAGGAATCTTCTGCTCCCGTCGGGCAACCAAACAAAGGTTTGCGAACGGACACGTGGAGATTTATGCATATGCATCGGGACACAGCTGTAGCTCCGTGTTTGATGTGTCTGTGGAAGAGCTCTCAAAGTAACTTGACAAAGGAGCCTATAGCAGCTCCATCTTCAGAAAGTCCTCCGTCTGTTCTACAACTGCGTCAGGAAAAAAAGACAGAGCAATGCACAGAAAAAAAGAAATTGCTTTGAGCCATCTTGAGATTCTCAGAAATGGGCCTGGGGGGTGACCTGAAAACACAAAACCGGAAGAGGTGGCTGAATGTAAATCACACCCTTATGGCCCTGCTAATCAACAGGCCCAGCAGATGGGAGATGTTACAGTCATATCCAGGGGTGGCTTTGTTAGCCTTTTGTTAGCTTCAGTGTTCAACTCTTTCTGGCTTTATCTGACGATCTACTGTCGGTTGGCTCTTCTAAAATATCTGTCTAAAAAGTTTGGACCTCATCTTCCAAACAAACTTTGATTTGTGATACAAGCCATCAGGCCCAGAGTCTGGTGGTTAGTATCATATGACTGTTTATGTAAATATGTGAGTTAAATTTAGTGGGAACTATGTGTAGTAAATCTTTTTACTGGGATTGTTTTCAGAGGTTGAAGCTCCAGCCACAATTACAGTATATAGAACAGTTTTATCATAAGACCAGCATGTCTCGGTCTTCATCAGGTTCATTGAGAATTAAATTGCATTATATACAGGACTTTCATTAACATAAAGGGGGAAAAAATCCTAATAGGAAAGATTTGAATAAACCCATCATGTGTGTGCAGTTTACCTGTCCACCAATCCACCCAGTCTAATTCCACAGTTGTCTACATCCAGTAAATTTACCAATGGACCAGTGTAACACCAGCATGGATTGGCTGGGCATGTCGTCATCTGATACAAGGCCTACTAGGGAGTGTCTAGTGGTAACCCTAAGTAAGTTAGGCACCTAAACAAGAAGAGTATACAATTTATTTTTTTCTCCTCCCATTATACAGACATCCACTATAAAGGACAACGAACTGCTTAATGAAGAATTTGTCAAACAAATAAATTTGTCGTAAATTATTGAAAATTGGTTTAAAGCCATAAAAAGAGGAAACAGGCAAAATATATACTATAAAAAGTAGCGATGTTTCTGTTCCTGGCTAGTCTAAAAGTAAGAAAGACTCAGATATTAAGTTACATTTGAGAACCGTTTAGTGGAAAATGTCAAAAACTAATAACAAAGGCTTTTTAAACCATTTATCACATTCTTCAGTAAATCATAGTAAACCGTGGCACTTCACTCTGTGGCACCTCACATCTTGTGTATTAAAATTCCTCGTTATGCTCTAGACAGACAAAGACGAAAAACACTTCAAAAAATATATGATGTTACGTATGATAGGAAAACCCGCTACTACAAAGATGTTCAGGTATTACTTCACAAATTACCATCAGAAAAACTTGCGACTGAAAAGTGTGGTGCTGTTCGCAATTTCACAACAACCACTTCAGTAGAAGTTAAAACCTAAAATAACAAAACAATAAATTATCCATCCATTTTCTTCCGCTTAACTGAAGTTGGGCAGCAGCAGCAGGGAAACCTAGACCTGCCGCTCGTCACAGCTTCAGCTTATCTGGGGAATCATCGAGCCTTTTCCTGTCCACCCGACAGATGTAATCTGTCCCAGTCTACACCGGGGCCTGCTCCCGATAAGACATACATGGCCGGAAAACCTTGCCCAGGAGATGAAAGCCTGAACCATCTCCTTTCGGAGGAGTGGCGGCTCTAGTCTGAGCCCCTCCCGAAGGACTGAACTCCTCACCCTGTCGCTAAGAGAGAACCCATCCGCTTTTTGGAGAAAGTTCATTTGAGCCTGCAGTGTCTGTGATCTCATCTAATAATGTTAACAAAAAGATGGGGCCTACATTAAAGGCGTTTCTCAACAATGATGCACCACCCACCACCTGGTGGCATAACATGTAGGACACAATAATGTGCTAACATTGGGCTTAATTTAAAATTTTAACAGTGACAACAGCGACGAATTGTTGGCTAGTGGGCTAGTCGCACATATCCCTAATAAAAATGCATGGATTTAGAACTGTTTTTCAGCAGTTTTTTTTTGTTTTTGTTTGTTTGTTTTAGCTTTGGTTAATCCCGAAGTCGATGTGATATCCAAGTCCATGTATGGATACATTTTCCTGCTTTATTAATTTGGATGATTCAGTTGGAAATACCACTATGACAATGCGATGAAGAAATATGTAAATAAACCTGACAAACCTACACCTGCCTACAGTATATTTCCATTAAACCTTGTCTTTGCAGTGAAATTAACAGAAAGTGGCTCAAGACAGAGTTCAGGAGTTCAGGAGCAGAGCAGCTATGGAAACATCATCCGGCTCAAAAGGTAAGATTGAGGCCTTTACAGTAAAATAACACAATTAAACTTTTACTTCCATCATATGATGCTTGTTTTTTTAGTTTCAAGATTCAAAACTTGTTGCAAACTGTTGGCAGTCGGCTTTGATATCCAGTCCAACAAACACGTCTGCCGTGTCACACACACTTTTGAAAAGCCACCGCTCGCCATGTTTTGAAACTCTGCAAACCCGTGAAACTCATCACAGCCAGGGACAGCTTTATTGTTCAGTGTGCAATTCTATAAATGCCACTTACAAAAAAAATGAGGAAAAACACCAACAATTCATTTAGCGGGCTCTCCAAAGCAATCACAATTACAGAATTGTTTTCCTTCCCTTATCAGCACTTCTCACAAACAACAGCATGGGATTTAGCACAGTGGTTAGCACTACATAATGCCATACACGTCACCGGTGATGAAATATATTTGGAAATATAATTAGAGCCGTGTGATATTAAGACCACAGTCCTGTTATTGAGCCGCGTCACCCAATTTTAACAAATTATGTCTCGGTTGTCTCGGAGCCTGAAACCTTTGTTCCTTCTCCCTCCTGCTTCATACTTCATGTTAGTGTGTGTATTTAGTGGAAACACCAGGAGGCTCCAACAGTTTCTACTCTCTTTTTTCCACATTGATTATTGTTTTGCAATCATGAAAGCAACAATATGAATGCTCATGAGCATCTCAAGATTGCAGCCTGAAATTACTTCTTTTTCAATTCATTAACACCTATTCATGGCTTATTAATTAATATAGGGCACTAAGTATTCCCCACCACAGCAGAGGGGCACATTTTTCCCTTGGAGTGATTTTAATCTTATGATATTAGCATCTCACTTTACTCATGGGCCTGTTTGCCCCACTTAGCCTCGCTGCTGCTCCCAAATAGGCCAGTCCAGTCTAGACCAGGGCAGGAACCCTGTGTGTGTGTGCAGGTGCAGCTGGTGAATCCATCCAGCTGCTATTTGTCACGCACTGGCTCACTCCCAACCCTTTTACCACCAACCACCAACACGATGCCGCATATATGCCTTGTCGAGATGCCGTTGCATGTCTGTGTGTGGCGAGGGCGCAGGCCCAAGTGTAATGGGTTGATAAATCACCCACTAGCTGCAAATTAATGAACAGCATATGAGAGCGAGTGCAAATACACCGCCAAAACGAAACAGTCGCACCAGATTGCTTTATCTATGGAATAACCCCCACCTCCAACCAAGGAAAATGAAAAAAATCAATTAAAGCACCGATATACACCTCATGCTGCTACAGTGCTCGTGTTGCTAAGGAGAACTGAGCAAAGCATGTATTTTTTGTTTATTTGCATTAGAAGAAGGGGAGGGTCTGCTGAAGGTCAGCGTAAATGGAGAAAAGGATGGGGGGAAAAAACTTTGTGTTTGCCTAGAAAACAACTTAAATCAACAAGCTGGAGTGGATAGAAATTGGATAAAACCTTCAGGGCTGCCCCTCAAGAGTATGAATTCCATATTCATTATGCTTGAATGTTGTAATTTCAAGCCCTTACCACCTTTAAAAACAGAAAAAAAAGGAGAGAAGTTAGAGTGGTGCTGTTTCTCATTTTTCAGCAGAGGACACCTTCAGTGTGACAGCAGTGCGTATGTGTTGAGATGGGAAGGGACAGGCGAGCGGAGGAGGGACGGCCAAGAATAAAGCGAAAAGAGTTAGGTGGTCAAGTCGCCACCTGTGATCCGCAGTAAAACTAAACCCTCTCATTCCCCATCCTCTCCTCCTTCGCCTCATCCCTTTGTTTTTTCTGTTTTTTTTTAAAGGTCCTCAGAGGATATTGCCGCCATATTCTTTCAGTGGTAAAACGTCCCCAGGCACAAAGCTATTTCAGATGCTTTACCGGCGAGCCTGCGGTGATAGAAAAGGCGTAATTTGTTTTGACTTTGCCTCTCACACAAACCAATCTCCCAGTGTTATTTAAGTCCCAGCTCTTCTCTCGCTCTCAGCAGCATGTGACGGCAAACAACAAATCTCAGGTTGCCATGGATCTCTGCTATTTATAGATTGTTTGCGTGTCTTTGTGTGGGTTTGTTTCTTGTAAGCGTGTGTGCGTGTGTTTAATTGTTGGAAGTTGTGTACGTGTTTGCATACACGCCTTTTTTTTGTTCCCCCCTCTCTTGTTTGTTTCCGTCGCGCAGTCGAAATACTGTCAAAGCCAAACTATTGCAGTGCGGATTCAGTCACAATGCATTGTCGCCAGACAGGAAAAAAAAATCTCTCTAACTTTGAATTAGAGTTTAAAAAAAAAAAGAGTATTCATGCTGTATTCCCAGTGCAGTCATATCTGGGCTGGTGTTATCTGAGGATACAGAGAAGAGGAAAGTGAGCCTAGATGTAGCGACAAGAAGCCTAAAAAAGAAAAAAAAAGAAAAACACCTGATATTCCTGAAATAGAGCGCTTCATTATGCCGGAGCAGAGAAGGATCCAGCCCCTGCCTGTTGATAATCAATTCCCTCTGGTGACTTCTGAACTGCAGTCTAAAGCCACGATGCAGGAAAACAGAGGATAAAAGAACATCCTCCAACTTTCCGGAGTGAGCTGCAGTCACAGCTCGCTTTGCATAAACAGATGTCAGATTTTTAGTTTGGTTGTTTTTCGTTGCCTCCCTTCTTCTCCTTTAACTGTACTTGACGGCCTCGACTAGAAGAGCCTTTTCTTGTCGAGAAGTAATTCCGTATCCACCCTAAAACAAACAGCCAAAAAAGACATTTGATTTGATACCACTTCCCACATTACCGCATCCCTGTCACACTCGCTTTTTTCCCTGCCACCAAGAACAACTTTCATCAGTTTCCCCTGTATCATGTAAAACAGTGGTTCCTATTTTTTGTATTTAACATATCCCTATAGCGGTATCAGATGCACTTGGGTGCCCACACATCCATCACCTACCACACTTCAAGTATATTAAAAATAAATTTTCAAAAATGTTAAAACAATTGTAATCTTTTATCAAGAACTTTTAGAACACACTCCATATTAGGCATGTCACCAGAACCGATACTTACATTTTCTTAAACTACCGCAGGTGTTGCAAGCAATGCATGGAAACTTTATGAAACTTAAAGCATGCAGCCAGGACAGCACATCAAGGCACAGAAGCCAGGAGGGGATCAGTCAACATGACTTTGACAGGGACTTCTCCACTATATCAGCAGATGACTGCCCCTCCCTATACCTGCTTCTGTCAGAGGTTTCTTCCTGTTAAAAGTGAGTTTGTTCTCTGTGTTACTGTGGAGTCTTTAGCTTCCAATGTAAAGTGCCTTCAGGTGACTGCTGTTGTGAAAAATTGAATTGATTTATATGTTTAAGTCTTGGTTCTATTTTCTGAACCAAAACCTAGTTTTTTATGCAGTATATATATATTTTACTTGGTCATTTTCGACTCCATTGATTAAAATAGGCACCTTTTCTGAAAAGTTTTGATGATGTAGGGGCATGCTGGGAAATATATTACTTATACTTTCTGACCTGGCTCCTTCTTTCTTGCAAGGTTCAATCTGTTCTGGGCTTGTGGGGCCTAGCTTAAGAAGATAACATGAATTTGTAGCATAGGCTTATTCAAATGTGTCCATGCTCCCAGTCTCAGACTGCAGTTGCTGTCCATGGTGCTGATCAAAAGCTGGATACTTTCGATATTACTGATTTCTGCTGTGTGCTATTTTTGCATTTACAGTGTTTGTTTGTGTGTGTGTGTGTGTGTGTGTGTGTGTGTGTGTGTGTGTGTGTGTGTGTGTGAGAGAGAGAGAGAGATGCTGCTGGTACACCGTGGCAATAACGGCCCAAAGAGTTGTCTGCCCCGGAGCCTATCACAGAGTTGTTGCGCCTGTGCTTCCTAATGAGGCTTCTTCAAAACAGATCATCGCAGCGAGCGCGTCATCACACTGATGCCAAAGAACACCTTTTGTGTGATGCCTGCAGCTTCTGTCAACATGCCAGTATTTGATGTCCTAATCAGAGAGTGCACTGAAAAAAACATGAAGTAAAACAAATTCATCAGTTTGCGATTGTAGCTTTGGTTTGAAATCGCACGCATTTGCAAATTTGTGATTTGCCGCCCCATCTCAGCGTGTATTCTGGGATATGAGGTGCCACAGAGAAAAAAGGGAGGTGATGATGTACATAGAACCCATCATATATCCAGGGCTCTAATTACGTCCATGCCCCTCCCCCTGTGTCTTAGATGGAGGAAGTGGAGGATCAGCACTTTCCATCCCTCCTACCTGCTCTATGTTCTTTTTCTCCTTTGCCACAGCAGGGCTCGTGTTATTAACCTTCTGTCTGCTCAAGCACATAGGACGCTATGGTCCTTTCTCTCTTGCTGGAAGTTAATTTTAGACAGTTGAGCTTCCTTTTGAAAATTTCCATGTCTCTCCTGCAGCATTCCCTGCCAGGATCCAGATCAGGAGATGAGGCAAATGGAAGAGGAACACATCAAAAGAGACAGATTGACTGGACAGTGTGAAACGGTTCTTGTTACATTCAAGTTGATAGTAAAGAAGAAATATGAAGAGAAGAGGAAGATGGAGTGTTGAGAGGACAGATTGAGGAAAAATTAAATGGCCTTCTTGATGAAGAGCAAGTTTGACATTGAGTGCTTGCACGTCCATGCATGTATGCACGTTTGACTGAAAGCGTGCTGCACAACACCAAGGGGCTGGGGGTCTACTTAGATTTGATGGCTAGAGTCCTTCACTCCCACGGCCTGCTCTCTGTCCTCTTATTGCGGCACTCTGTCAGCCTCGTCGTTAGAGCCGCTAAGCACCTCTCAAGGTGGTTATTGTACCTCTCATTAGCGCAGTGTGCCGACTACGCAGCGACTGTGGACGAGAGCCAGGCAGAGACGGGAATACTCATTAGATGTGAATCATGCGTGAACACAGAGGACCCTCCCTGCTGATAAACTGACAGTTTCCCCTATACGACAGGCTCAGATACCACCCCTGTGATGACCAGCAACTGGAACTCATGGTGTAGCACATATAAAAGCTGAATTCATGCTCTATTCTTTAAGGGGATGTGAAAATGATTGCTGCGTTTTAAAGTGTTGCTGTGTAGCTTTTAATTGCAGCCACAACGAGATACACAGTAGTTAAATACTTCTAATCTGGCAGTTATGAGAATAGGAATGCCACATAAGTGGATTGTGAATGTGTCTGCTGATTCTCTGACCAAATGTCAATTTTTCTGTCTGCAAACCTTCTCTGCATTTCCTGTCAATAGTTTGGTATTTCAGTCTGTTAGCAGTGCGGCCTCTCTGTTGGTCACTGTATTGGCCTTCTGCTTGTAATCTTTGGAATACTTCTAAACTTAAATGACCACACTGGTGCGTTTGCATGTTTTATCCAGATTTGAAACATGCAGTAAACAGTGTTTTCTTTACAGTCGCAGTATTAAATGTGAATACGTTTGTTCTGCTGTTGGTTCTGTGATTTTCATGCTGAGGACTGGGCTTTGTGCTCCATGTGGTTCCAGTATTTTTCTGTTTCCACATTAACCCACAGAGTGGTACGGTGGTTAGCACCTCAAAACAAGAAAGACCTGGGTTTGAATCCAAGATGGGGCTTATCTGAGCGGGCTCTCTCCAGGTACTCTGGCTTGCTGCATACAGATGATAAAATTATTAGCACTAAACATGGCAGCTTACTTTAGAAAATTTTTCTAAATACTAGTTTTGTGTGGTCATTTTGTCTCCGTGTGCAAAGTAAATAACGCAAACATCCAAAATAAAATTAGGATGTTTAGAAAACCTTTTTTTTTTTTTTTTTTCCAAATTCCTCATTCTGTTTAACAGCGATTTAATAAATGCTTAAATGAAATGTTCATGGGGGGCTAATAATTTTACTTTCATCTGTATATGTTATATTATAAATTGATTGGAAGTTCTTTGTCTCTATGTGTGCCGTAGCTCCCACTTCATGACAGCTGTGATAGGCTCCTGCTTCTCTTGCTGGAATGGGCAAAATTAATAAATATGATAATAATAATATTTATTATTATTCATAAATACGAATTGATGGGTATTAACACCTTATTACAAAGCTTCACATTCTGTTCCCACTTGGGGTCTGAAGCCGACCCAATCATTCCTGCTGAAAACAGAGTACTTTGTTTATGCGTGTTTGGTTTAGCGCGAGGTAAATGGAAGTCACGGTTGTACTTGTGTAGTTAGAACATTGTGCATTGTGAGAACGCAGCAAAGAAAATGAAAGTGGCAACATGACACAGCTGTAATAAGATGTTTTCTTCAAAACTTTCCGCCATTGTTGCGTCGATTCAAAACTGCTCTCTCTCTCTGTTCACCTCATCGATATGTTAATTGCTTGTTTTGGGGACATGACAATGATTTCATGCGATCCTGGGCTCCCAGGGAACATTGCAACATTGTTAAAAGTGTATTAGAAGCCTTAAACCGATTACCTCTTGGTTTGGACTATTTTAAGTTGAGAAATTTCAAGACATCGCTTTAGTCTTTGATGCTTCTAAATGACAGCGATCTGTTAAAAGAAAAAAGGAATTTCTCAGTTCAAACATTAAAAAATGATCCACATGCACATATTGCATTGTCTGTGGGGATGTGACTTCCTCATCCACAGGACACTTTTGGCTGGTTTGATGAAGATGTAAACAAAACACATTCAGTGCAGCGGTTATCTTTCTCACCAGACCTCCACTCATTTGAACACGAGTTGCTTTATTAGTGTTTTTGTATGATCAACAAAGCAAAATCCTTTCTTCCTTTCATACACACTCCTTCTCCAAATCTCTCTCTCTCTCTCTCTCTCTCTCTCTCTCTCTCTCTCACTCACACACACACACACACACACACACACACACACACACACACACACACACACACACACACACACACACACACACACAGTGAGTTTAGCCATTTTTACAGGAAACAACAGAATCCATCACATGTTCCATGAAATTGCCCTTGACTAAGACGCTTACATCTCACTTCCTCCTGCACTCTTATCAGTCTGGATGGGAATGTTGGTGAAAAACAAGATGCTAAAGAGTTGATTTTTAGAGAGTGCTACAGTATCATAGCCTTTCAAATGCAAGTTGACACATCTGTTTCTGTACTAAGCAATGCTGAAATAGCTGTTGTGATCCGGTACTCCATTAGGGAAATCTGCCCTGTTAATTTACAGTCTTGCCTTTTTCAGTGAGCTGATTAAGCCCAGATACTTATGTCAGACCTAAAAGACTTAAATTAGTGTTTCATATTTGTGAAAATTAGAAATTTTCTGTGTCAAACTTGATGTGCTTTTTTTTCATAATTCTGTGGTGAAAAATATAGAAGATTTGAACATTGGTAATTGTGCGTTGAATTTTGGGATGATATTGGAGAATGAGCTGCTTGCCCTCAAACTGCTGATTAAAAAAACCCATCTTGGACACAAAGGCGGTCAGTCAAAAAAGGTGGAACGGAAAGGTCTAGTCGTGAGGACTCGGGAGATATTTGTTTCATAACCCAGTTCAAAAGAGTTCAACAAAAATTTCAACTGTGTACCTACTTGAAAACGATACAAAAAGAGAACCTCAAATTCTGAAACTGAGAAATAATACAGTTTCCCAACAGAAGGATTAAAGTATCCATTGCAGTTTCTCTGGACATCCCAGAAAATTTATCTTACAGGGAGTGCAGAATTATTAGGCAAGTTGTATTTTTGAGGAATAATTTTATTATTGAACAACAACCATGTTCTCAATGAACCCAAAAAACTCATTAATATCAAAGCTGAATGTTCTTGGAAGTAGTTTTCAGTTTGTTTTTAGTTTTAGCTATTTTAGGGGGATATCTGTGTGTGCAGGTGACTATTACTGTGCATAATTATTAGGCAACTTAACAAAAAACAAATATATACCCATTTCAATTATTTATTTTTACCAGTGAAACCAATATAACATCTCCACATTCACAAATATACATTTCTGACATTCAAAAACAAAACAAAAACAAATCAGCGACCAATATAGCCACCTTTCTTTGCAAGGACACTCAAAAGCCTGCCATCCATGGATTCTGTCAGTGTTTTGATCTGTTCACCATCAACATTGCGTGCAGCAGCAACCACAGCCTCCCAGACACTGTTCAGAGAGGTGTACTGTTTTCCCTCCTTGTAAATCTCACATTTGATGATGGACCACAGGTTCTCAATGGGGTTCAAGATCAGGTGAACAAGGAGGCCATGTCATTAGTTTTTCTTCGTTTATACCCTTTCTTGCCAGCCACGCTGTGGAGTACTTGGACGCGTGTGATGGAGCATTGTCCTGCATGAAAATCATGTTTTTCTTGAAGGATGCAGACTTCTTCCTGTACCACTGCTTGAAGAAGGTGTCTTCCAGAAACTGGCAGTAGGACTGGGAGTTGAGCTTGACTCCATCCTCAACCCGAAAAGGCCCCACAAGCTCATCTTTGATGATACCAGCCCAAACCAGTACTCCACCTCCACCTTGCTGGCGTCTGAGTCGGACTGGAGCTCTCTGCCCTTTACCAATCCAGCCACGGGCCCATCCATCTGGCCCATCAAGACTCACTCTCATTTCATCAGTCCATAAAACCTTAGAAAAATCAGTCTTGAGATATTTCTTGGCCCAGTCTTGACGTTTCAGCTTGTGTGTCTTGTTCAGTGGTGGTCGTCTTTCAGCCTTTCTTACCTTGGCCATGTCTCTGAGTATTGCACACCTTGTGCTTTTGGGCACTCCAGTGATGTTGCAGCTCTGAAATATGGCCAAACTGGTGGCAAGTGGCATCTTGGCAGCTGCATGCTTGACTTTTCTCAGTTCATGGGCAGTTATTTTGCACATTGGTTTTTCCACACGCTTCTTGCGACCCTGTTGACTATTTTGAATGAAACGCTTGATTGTTCGATGATCACGCTTCAGAAGCTTTGCAATTTTGAGACTGCTGCATCCCTCTGCAAGATATCTCACTATTTTTGACTTTTCTGAGCCTGTCAAGTCCTTCTTTTGACCCATTTTGCCAAAGGAAAGGAAGTTGCCTAATAATTATGCACACCTGATATAGGGTGTTGATGTCATTAGACCACACCCCTTCTCATTACAGGGATGCACATCACCTAATATGCTTAATTGGTAGTAGGCTTTCGAGCCTATACAGCTTGGAGTAAGACAACATGCATGAAGAGGATGATGTGGACAAAATACTCATTTGCCTAATAATTCTGCACTCCCTGTATAGTGGATTTTCTGGGATTTCAACTCCTGGGAGAGTTTGGCATTGTGTTAACACACTCCTAGTTTAAAGAAGTTTAAAAAAAACACCATCTGCGCAGATGGGCAGCTTGGACACATCATCAGTGAAGATCCCAGGGTTATCAGGTGTTTTAGGTCTTTGATCTTCAGACACCCTCACCTGGGTGACCCAACCAGAGTTGATCAGGTCCCGGCTTGAGTCCAAGTAGCGTTCTACACCATGGTTCCCCTCTCTTTTGATCCACAGCTACCTGGAAGCTCTCTCTGCAGCTTTGATGTTTTTGGCTTTCATGCAACCCTCTGGTACCAAGTGTGCAGCGTAGAAACTGCCCGGGAACACCCTGCAGCCTAACTCAGTGGGTTCACAGTGGGCCGTCCACTCATTCCCCCTGCAGATCTCAACAAGCTCCTGGTATTTTGCCTTCTTTCTCATTCATGGGCTTCCTGAAACCAGTCTTCCAAGAGCATTGTGAGTCCCAAGAGCAACACTTGCTTGGGAGAGACAGATGATAAAAACAAGACTGATCTAAGTGTTGCTGTGGTGATATACTCCAAAAACTTTTGTTAGTTCCCCAGGTCCACTTGTAGCTTCCAATCACCAGCCAAGGCTAGTAAGCCTGTTCAGCACTTGAGCTGATATGGAGGTTTGGACCCTGCCTCGATAAAGGCATCACCCAGCTGTGATCTCATCTGGTGCTTGGCCTGTTGGATCCCTGTGCAGATGACGTTAGCTACTGCATTCAAGACCAGGTTGTAGGGACGTGTAGCCGTGTGTACTGTGGTAGATTAGGGCTGCGGCTCCAAGGAACTTCTTGGCTGTAATAATGGACATGCTAGGGTTTCTGCAAGACCTACAAACTGCAGATACCTCTCCTTTTATAGAGGTGCTCACACTTCCTGTTGATCAGTTAATCAAGTGCATTTGATTAGCAATATATTTCTGCTACCTCTTAATTCCTATGGCAACAGTAAGGGTGAACTTCCTGTAGAAACTTTCTTTTTCACGTATGGCATGGCTTCATCTGTTTTAGGTAAGAAAAACATGACTTTTGTGACCACATGACATGTTAAGGTGAATAAGTGTAGTTTGTTTTTTATCTTCACTTCAAAGTAGAAGTTATGTGCCGGATGGCTTTCAAGATCTGTTTTTGTTTTGCACCACAGAAACCTGGACAGCCTGAAGCTACCCAAACATGAAATACAAAATGAAATTGAACTCCTTTTGTGTGCTGTTTCTTTCTTTCCTTTTTTAAGCTCTGACTTAGCAGTCCTGTAATCACACTTTTATTGTTTACCCTGTTTCTTTTTTACCCCCCCCCCCCCCCCCCGGAAAACACCACTTAGAGGCATTTCTCTGCACATGTACAGGGAGACAGCAGAGTTTCGGTAGGTTTGAACATTTTCATGCAGATAATAAGTGTGGTTTTGTTTCCCTTGTTGCTTAAGCATTGTTGCTATGGTTTCAGCCCTGACTTGTGTTTTAAAATATATGGCAGCGAGCAATGCAGCAAAGCTTGCGATTAGCCAACAGATCTTGCTTGTAGCTGGCAGTAGTTCGCACAAAGTGGATGTTCTTTTTCCTCATTGTTTGATGCTTATTTTCTTATTATGTGTACTTGTTTTGGGGAAAATAATCAAAATCAGGACACTGCAAATGTGAGTGCACATCCAGAGGCGAGCGGGCATGTGGGCAGCAGACACACATAGTGGATTATAGCTGTCCCCAGGGGCTGAGTAAGGAGATGAATACACACAACTGGAGCAAAGGATACTGAGCTCTCCCTTTGTCCCATACCAGTGAAGAGTACAGTAGACAAAGGTTCACTATAGAATCTTATACACCCCGAGGTGCTGTCAGCTCCCGATGGGCAGATTGATGGGTTGTCATAGGAACATACTCTGTTGAATGTATGTGTGTGTAAATTGCTATGGGAGAAAAAGAGAGGCAGAAAGAGAGAATGTTAACCACTCGATAGAGTAAGTGAGCCCTTCATGGTTAAATACAACTTTTTTTTTCTTCTCGCCTTTCAAAGCGATCAATATCCCATTTGTGGGTTTTAGGGCCTGTGTGTTCCCCAGGCTTTGGGCTCCTCGGCCCCACACTGCATCAATAAATTACATTTGGTTTCTGTGTCCAATTGCTCTCATAGCTTTAGCAACCATAACAGAGGATTTCTCTATTTCTTGTACTCCAAAGGCATTGATGCCAACTCAATAGCATCCTCTTGTTGAGATTTAATTCAAACAACGCGTTATTTCATCAGCTGTAAAAGTAAAGAAAATATCTCCATGTATAGTGATGCATCAGTATACCAGAAACCACTGTAAGGCAAAAGAAACCAATGTATGAATCCAGAATTATGACAGATTGATAATTCAACAAAAAAATTAACATTGTTAGTACACTTTGCTATCAGACAGGGCAGCTGGATGTTTTACTAAAACTGAAGCATTTCAGACCAGAAACAAGCTAGCATACCAGTCAAACCAACTCATATTCAGATATTTTGGCGTGATTTTCAGATACACCATGTATGTGTCCCCACATACACAGTATAACAGTTCTTGGGAACCTCCATCCATCCATCCATCCATCCATCTTCATCCGCTTATCCGAGGTCGGGTCGCGGGGGTAGCAGCCTAAGCAAAGAGGTCCAGACCTCCCTCTCCCCAGCCACCTCCTCCAGCTTGTCCGGGGGAATACCAAGGCGTTCCCAGGCCAGCCGAGAGATATAATCTCTCCAGCGTGTCCTGGGTCTGCCCCGGGGCCTCCTCCCGGTGGGACATGCCTGGAACACCTCGCCCAGGAGGCGCCCAGGGGGCATCCTTGCCAGATGCCCGAACCACCTCAGCTGGCTCCTTTCGATGTGGAGCAGCAGCTGCTCTACTCTAAGCCCCTCCCGGATGGCCGAACTTCTCACCCTATCTCTAAGGGAGAGGCCAGCCACCCTTCGGAGGAAGCTCATTTCCGCCGCTTGTATCCGCGATCTCGTTCTTTCGGTCACTACCCACAGCTCGTGGCCATAGGTGAGGGTAGGGACGTAGATCGACCGGTAAATTGAGAGCTTCGCTTTTACACTCAGCTCCCTCTTCACCACGACTGACCGGTGCAGCGTCCGCATTACTGCAGCCGCAGCCCCAATCCGTCTGTCGATCTCCAGCTCCCTTCTCCCATCACTCGCGAACAAGACCCCGAGATACTTGAACTCCTCCACTTGGGGCAGGAACTCATCCCCGACCCGGAGTGGGCACTCCACCCTTTTCCGGCTGAGAACCATGGCCTCAGATTTGGAGGTGCTGATCCTCATTCCCGCTGCGTTACACTCGGCTGCGAACCGCTCCAGTGCGAGCTGGAGGCCCTCACCCGATGAAGCCAACAGAACCACATCATCCGCAAAAATCAGAGATGAGATTCTGAGGCCACCAAAGCGAAAGCCCTCCGCCACTTGGCTGCGCCTAGAAATCCTGTCCATAAAAATTATGAACAGAACCGGAGACAAAGGGCAGCCCTGGCGGAGCCCATCACCCACCGGGAACGAGTCCGACTTAATGCCGGCAATGCGAACCAAGCTCTTGCAACGGTTGTATAGGGATTGAATGGCCCGTAGCAATGGGCCAGACACCCCATACTCGCGCAACACCTCCCACAGGACGCCCCGAGGGACACGGTCGAATGCCTTCTCCAGGTCCACAAAACACATGTAGACTGGTTGGGCAAACTCCCATGCACCCTCAAGTATCCTCGAGAGGACAAAGAGCTGGTCCAGTGTTCCGCGACCAGGACGAAAACCGCATTGTTCCTCCTGTATCCGAGGTTCGACTAGCGGACGAACCCTCCTCTCCAGCACCCTGGCATAGACTTTCCCGGGGAGGCTGAGGAGTGTGATCCCCCTGTAGTTGGAACACACCCTCCGGTCCCCCTTCTTGAAGATGGGGACCACCACCCCGGTCTGCCAGTCCACAGGTACTGCCCCTGATCTCCACGCAACATTGCAGAGACGTGTCAACCAAGACAGCCCTACAACGTCCAGAGCCTTCAGGAACTCGGGGCGGACCTCATCGACACCAGGGGCTCTGCCACCAAGGAGTTGTTTAACTGCCTCAGTGACCTCGCCCCCGGAAATTGGTGGGTCACACCCCTCATCCCCAGACTCTGCTTCCTCCCCGGAAGACGTGTCAGTGGGATTAAGGAGGTCCTCGAAGTATTCCTTCCACCGCCCGACAATTTTCTCAGTCGACGTCAACAGCGCTCCGCCAGCACTATACACAGTGCAGGTAGAGCACCGCTTTCCCCTCCTGAGACGCCTGACGGTTTGCCAGAATCTCTTCGAGGCAGTCCGAAAGTCTTTTTCCATGGCCTCTCCGAACTCCTCCCACACCCGAGTTTTTGCTTCAGCCACTGCCCGAGCCGCATTCCGCTTGGCCTGTCGATACCTGTCGGCTGCCTCCGGAGTCCCACAGGCTAACCAAGCCCGATAGGCCTCCTTCTTCAGCCTGGTGGCTCCCTTCACCTCTGGTGTCCACCATTTGGTTCGGGGATTACCACCACGGCAGGCACCAACCACCTTGCGGCCGCAGCTCAATGCAGCAGCTTCGGCAATGGAGACGCTGAACATGGTCCATTCGGACTCAATGTCCCCAGTCTCCCTCGGAATGCTGTTGAAGCTCTGCCGGAGGTGTGCGTTGAAGATCTCGCGGACTGGGGCCTCTGCTAGACGTTCCCAGCACACCCTCACTACGCGTTTAGGTGCACCAGGTCTGTCCAGCGTCCTCCCCCGCCACCTGATCCAACTCACCACCAGGTGGTGATCAGTTGACAGCTCAGCCCCTCTCTTTACCCGAGTGTCCAGAACATATGGTCGCAGGTCTGGTGATACGATTACAAAATCGATCATCGACCTACGGCCTAGAGCATCCTGGTGCCACGTGCACTTATGGACACTCTTATGTTCGAACAGGGTGTTCGTTATGGCCAAACTGTGATTAGCACAGAAGTCCAATAACAAAGCACCGCTCGGGTTCAGATCAGGGAGGCCGTTCCTCCCAATCACGCCCCTCCAGGTCTCGCTGTCGTTACCCACGTGAGCATTGAAGTCTCCCAGCAGGACAACAGAGTCTCCAGGTGGAGCACCTTCCAGCACCCCCCCCAGGGACTCTAAGAAGGCTGGGTACTCCGAACTGCCACTCGGCGCATAAGCGCAGATGACAGTCAGGACCCGTTCCCCGACCCTAAGGCGCAGGGAACAAACCCTCTCGTCCACCGGGAAAAACCCCAACGTACCGGCAGCAAGCCGAGGGGATATAAGAATACCCACCCCAGCCCGCCGCCTCTCACCAGGGGCAACTCCAGACTGAGACAGAGTCCAGCCCCTCTCCAGGAGACTGGTTCCAGAGCCCAGACAATGCGTAGAGGTGAGCCCAACTATATCTAGCCGGTACCTCTCAACCTCACGCACCAACTCAGGCTCCTTCCCCACCAGAGAGGTGACATTCCATGTCCCTATTGCCAGTCTTGGCAGCCGGGGGTCGGTCCGCCAGGGCCTCCGCTCCTGGCCGCCACCCGGCTCACAATGCACCCGACCCCTATGGCGCCTCCTGCGGGTGGTGGGCCTGCGGGAGGATGGGCCCATGTCTCCTCTTCGGGCTGTGCCCGGCCGGGCCCCATGGACTAAGGCCCGGCCACCAGACGCTCGCCCTCGGGCACCCTCCCCGGGCCTGGCTCCAGGGCGGGGCCCCGGTAACCCTATCCCGGGCAGGGTAAACTGTTCCCTCGATATTCTTTTCATCTTGGGAACCTTCAAATCAAATTCAAATTCAAATTTTATTTGTCACACACACACAACCATACACAGTATGACATGGGGGTGAAATGCTTGTAGCTGTACAATGCCCGACCATTAAATGACAGAAGAAAAAGCTTTACAAGTTTTACAATATTTACAATTTACAGTTTACTACAGAATTTACAAATTAACTTAGGAATTTACAGTAAAGAATGTGCAAATAGCAGAAGAGATTATAAAGATTATAAATTATAGGAATTATAGGATTATAGGAAATGTGTGGTGGTGCGTGTGGTGACGTGTGTGAGAGTCCAGTCTTATAGTGACGTGTTTGGGAGAGTCCAGTCCTACACCTGGTTCAGGGCCCGAATAGCCTGGGGGAAGAAGCTCCTCCTCATTCTCTCTGTTTTGGCCTTAAGGGAGCGGAAGTGCTTCCCAGACCTCAACAGTGAGAAGAGTCCATTGTTGGGATGGGAGAGGTCCATCATAATCTTCCTAGCTTTGGACTTGCACCGCTTGGTGTAGATGGACAGCAGGTCAGGGAGCTCTGATTGAATGATGCGTTCGGCTGAGCGCACCACTCTTTGCTAATCTCGTCTGTCCTGCTTGGTGCTGTTCCCAAACCAGGTGCAGATGTTTGCCGTCAGGACGCTCTCGATGGTGCAGGAGCAGAAGTTCTTGAGCACCTTCAGTGGCAGATGGAAGTCTCTAAGTCTTCTGAGGAAGAAGAGACGCTGACGGGCTTTCTTAACCAGGGTGTTGATGTGGCAGGACCATGACAGGTCCTGAGTGATGTGGACACCCAGGTATCGGAAACTGTCCACTCTCTCCACTGGCAGGCCACTGATGATGAGGGGTTTGTAATTCCTCGCCTGCTTTGTAGTGAAGTCCACGATTAGCTCCTCAGTCTTGCTGATGTTTAGGAGGAGGTTATTCTCCTGGCACCAGGTCTTTTAGTGCTCTTACTGGGTTGCTTTCACCTTTTGTCCACTTCATCTGTGTGCATCTTTTATCTCCATGATACATTCATTGCAGAGCAGTAGAGAGGTGTGGTGCAATAGGGAGCAGAGGCAAATAGGCAAAAACTTTCAAATTGAACTGAAATGAACCAAAAGCAGATAAAATTAGTTTAAAAAAATTCTTATATTTTTAACACTTTAGATTTTATGGGCAACTGGTTAAAAAAACTGTATAGGTCTTCTTTTCACTACATAAATGCAGGGAGTGATACAGTGATACCTGAATTATGCTTCAGTGGTAAACCGACATCATAACTTACGACGTAAGAATTAACTCCTTTTAACACTACGCGTAACCTTTCACGTAACCTGACGTGCATCTCAAGAGAAATGTAACTACACGTCAGGTCAATGCAGCCCACGATTTGAAGAAAAAGAGCGAACATGTGTAGATTGAGTCCAGGCGGTTCTCATATGTCGTCATTTTCCCGAGGTCGTCATTTAGGAACGTGGTGGGTAGCCGAAAACGTAATATGTTGACAATTTGTCACCTAGCGTAAAATGTTACGCTTTGGGAGTGAGAACGTGTTGTGTGTAACTGATGGCACCACTAAAGCTGCAGCAGTGAATAGACCTGCTTTTACAGTTTGCATGCTGATGCTGGTGCATGACTTTCCAAGGGGTAAATAATATCCCTCTTCGAAGTACATAAAAGCACATGTAAGCAGATGATAACTGGTGTTGAGTGAACCAAAGAAGAATAATTGCCATATCATGCAGCAAATGTGAGGGTGGCTCACCCAGCGGTAAACTGAGTGGGCAAGAAATAAACAGTTTTCCCTGTTCATGGGGAAGTGCGTGTGATTGGTGGTTTATAGTAGTCATGATGCAGAGGGGCTAATGGACTGCAGCCAGCTAGTTTCCGTCTTGAACTTTCACGGATCATCACAGATGTGTACAACTATGTTATGATTACCAGTGGCAGTGACATTACCAGCAGTGCTACACAGACTTCTTACTCTGCATCACTTGATTCATCAGTAAGAAGCTTTAGCAAGTAAGGCAGATGTGTTCTATAAACATTTTCAGTGTCTTAAAGATTATATATCTGAAAAGAAATATATGTTCTTGTGCACTTGTTCTTCTCTGACCTTACACAGGCACACATGTTGTTATTCTGTAACACTCTCAGCTTCAGCAGCAGCAGTCAAGATGTATCAGATATCATTTGGATCAGACGGTGCATCCATTTCTACCATGGCCATTGAGAACAAACAGCTCGTCTCCTTGACAAACACTGGTCCTCCCTGCCACATGCACCCCTACTCTTGATTACCAGAAAGATGCAGCGTAGAGCCAGGCCTATTATTTCCAATTTCTCCTGGAGAAAGTTAATCTAATGAGCATTATCGGCAGCTAATGGGAATTATAATTAGTCAGATGCAGCAGATTATCTGCGCATAATTAGCTGTGTCTGTCAGCTCCAATTAGCATGACAGGAATTAGGAGACTTTGGAGTTCGTAGCAGGAAGGGAGGAGAGGGGGAGAGTGAAGGAGGAGGGCAAGGAGACGGAGAGATAGTAGAGGTGGGGAAGGAGAGAGGGAGATGAGAACAGCAGGGCGAGGGGAGGTGGGGGTCTTTTTGGGAGAGGCAGGTTTTTGGCTCTGAACTCAGCCATGTGTTAACTAGAGGAAATCTGTACAGAAAGTAGGATGAAAAAATAATAATTTTTGCGTGCATAAAGGAATGGTGTTGATGGGTTTCAGACAGAGAGGGGACTGCGGCAAAGACAAGGAAGACATGGACATGCGGAAGGGCGTTGTGGTAGTTAAAAACTATCCTGTTACGCAGTACGTATCCATCAGCAGCCATGGATGTTGTCAGATTGCCCTTGAGCAACACATTGAACCTCAATCAATAAAAATCTTTCAGGATGACTATGACAGTTAATGAAAATTAAAAATAGTGCAAACTAAACGAATCACTACATGTATAGAGGTTACTTTAGAAAACTGCTCTACAGAACCACTACCACTTAGGGTTAAAGCCGTATCATCACGATCAAATGTTTATTGAATAAAAACACCAAATCCATAACAGCTATGAGCAATATGTTAAAAACAGAATAGCTTTTCATTGACTTTAGCTGATTAAATCACACGCTGTTGTTAATGAAAATATCACAAGGCATGAGGCAGCTTTATTATGCATTAGTCCAGCAGTATTCATATGCCATATGGGACTAAACAGTGATCTTTTTCTAATTTAGGTCCAGCGTAAGAGATGACGGACAGGCCTAATATCCCAAGTCAGTTGTATGTATTTAAAAATTCTTTTTAAATCCAGAGTTCCTCTTCATTTTTCATTTGGAAGAGAGAAAACACTACTAACAGGCCTATATGCTATTTCTGTGAAAAGGATACCTAAGGTAGTCTTTCTATGTTACATATTAACCAATTATAATCTTTACTATATCCTCCATTGTACCTGACAAGGGTTCCTTCATGGCCAGCACTGAAAACAGGGACAGCTACTATGTCTTTCAACCTGCACATTGCATGTAAGAGTGAAATACAAATTTGTCCTCTTCAAAATGCATCTGTTGATTTGTGGAGACCCATGAGCAATTAAACAAGCTGTAAAGCTGCTCTATAGCACTGAACACCTTTTAAAGCGGTGCTTTTACAGCTAATGTGTTACCAGACAGCCATCTACTGAAGTGCATGGGCATTTTATCATTTATTTGTCATTGTGGTCCAGGTGGTTTGATAAATATGTCTAAAGCCATTACTCTTTTTACTCTGTTTTGGTCTCACGTAATCCATAGGAAAATGATCTGGCACTTTAGGAGCTAAATGCTTCAATGTGTTCATCGTCTACTTGCTGACTTACTTATTGGGATTATTAGACCTGCTTACACTTGGAAGTAAAAAACCAAAATCAAGCTCAGAGCCCGTCTGTAACACTGTGTAACTTTAAGACCAGTTTGAATGCCTGCTTTCAAAGCTGCTGGAAACATTCCTCAGAATTCCCCAAAGGTTCAAGACACCAGTTTGAGATGATTCGAGTTTTGTGACATCCTCCTGTGTTCATAAAAGGATGGGCATCGTCAGCAACAATACTCAGGTAGGCTGTGGTGTTTCAACATTGCTCAGTTGGTACTAAAAGGCCTAAAATGTGTCTAGAAATTACACCACGTGCAACAACCTAAACCAAGAAAGCAGTCTGGATTCATGCTTTTTATTTTGTTTATGCCAAATGATGAATATGAAATCTACCATGTGAATGTCCCCAGCAGAAATTAAACTCCAGATCAGACGCTGTTTTTCCGGTCTTCTATTGTCCAATTTTAGCGAGGCAATGTGAACTATAGCCTCAGCTTCCTGCTCATAGGTGATAGGGGTGGCACCAGTGTGGTCTTCTGCTGCTGTAGCCCATCTGCTACAAGGTTTGATGTGTTCATCATTCAGAAATTCTCTTACTGTGTGCATACCTTAGTTGTAACGAGTGGTTTACTATTAGGTTCTTAAAAGCAGGAAGCTCATCTGATCTCTGAACACCAGCAACGCATTTTCACCCAGAGAGATGGTTGTGTGGGGAAATCCCTTAAGATCAGCAGTTTCTGAAGTACTTTTTTACACATTCAGTTTTAACTTCAGCAGGTTGGCTGATTAAATATTTGCGTTAATGAGAAACAAACATAATAAGGTGGCTGATAAGTGTTTTCGACAGTTTTTTTTTTTTTTTTTTGGCCTGTCCCGTTTGGCTCTTTTGCCATCAGAATTGTTGTCTAAAGGCAAAGAAAGATGCCCAACGGATTTACTTTACCAAATTGACCATCCCAGCCTTGCCATAATGGTCCATTTGATTCACCTTTTATTGTTTATTTTATTTTCACTTACTGAATACGGGACAGACTTGACTGGGGGAAAGAAGGGGAGAAAGAAAGAGGGAAAGAGAAACAGCTGAGAAGAGGGACGGGGGAGAAGGGCAAAAGACAAAAACCAACAGAATGAGCAGAAAAAAAAAATAAAAAATAAAAAATGCATATATCAATCACCTGGATCACCTGCTGAGAAAAAAAAAAGAAAACAAGCAGAAGAGAACAAGAGTAATAGAATAAACAACATCACAATGATATATGGGAATATGACAGTAAATACTAAATATTAAACATTATTGTGCAGCACATAAGATCAACAGAACACAGTGTGCTTTGAGGTAGGAGCCAAAAAGGGTGTAGTTTGTGGGTGTGATCACCCGTGTGTACACCTGTGAGCATGGACACGCTTGTTTTTTGTTTTTTAAAAGGTTCCTTCATGTAATGATCTGCTGGAGGGTGTGGGGGGGCCACAGCCCCGTCCTCCAGGGCATGAAGCAGGTATGGAGGAGATCAAAACTCCAGACATCCAGAGGCCCCCAGAACACAAGAGACCAAGGAAGACCAACAGAGGGGCAGCTGCGCCACTGTCCCAGAAAGAGCAGAGGAGAGTCCCAGATGAGGGTTCACTCAGCAGCCGCGGAGCAGAAGCCAGGGGGAGTTGCAGTGACGCGCCCGTGAGCTCCGCCGGCAGCCAGCCGTGCCTGAGTGACCAAGCCCCAGGCCGAGAGGCCGGGGACACCCCACCTCCGAAGTGGCCCGAGCGAGCCCCAGGCTCCAGGCCCCGATAAGCGGCCGCCAAGGAGTGAGCCGGTGTGTACCTGGACGCCCACCCCCGGACACAAAGAACCACCAACGCACCGATGTCTGAGGGAGTCCGCCACTGGCAGGGGAAGTGGTGGTAGGGGGAGATAGGCCTCCAAACCTTGGAGGGCCTAAGATGTCCCCAGAGAGGTGGCGCCTGACACCCAACCTGACATATAGACACAGACATACAGGCACACACATATACAAACATCCATTCCCACCCTCATGCTCTCATATGCACTTACTCCACACTCAACCAACGTGGAGACAGACATAAAGAGACGCTGTACACACGATCACACTCCCCAAGCGTACTCTACAAACCGGGTCTAGGTACCCTTGCCCCTGGAGGGGGAACTGCACCCAGACCCAGGTGGTGTTACCCTTTTCCCTGCGGTGGGGGGAGGCAGACCGCCCCGACTCCGCAGCAGCAGGGAGGCCCCACACTCCAGACCGCAGTCGGACGGCCAACTCCTCCTCTGTCGAAAGTGTTTTCGACAGTTAACAAGGTGTTTCTATAAAAGAGCAGGTATGCAAAGCAAGCCTGCTGGTTAAAATGGGCTGCAAAGCTGTCGAATTATCTATGGATTTGTCACTTTAAGCAACACTTTTTGCCTTACACAAAGTCCCCCATACAGAACTGTTGACTACAGCATCTATTTGACTGTTTTACTCTGCCTACCTGGGATCCTTTTTGCTTTTGCAGGTACACATTCTGTGACTCACAACAACAACATGAAAAAAAAACAGCTTGTGACATTAAAAGAACACCAATTTGTCTGGCGTTCCTGCAACTAAACAAACCAATTTGTAATGTTTTTAATCAGCCTCATATTACCAAACCAGCTTCACTAGAAGCCCTCTGGGAACTGTTCTCAATGAACACGTACAGGAAGATACACAGGCAGCTAAATAGCTTTTGATTGAGAAAAGACTGTGTTACATTTGCATAGATTATCTCCATCTATTTGACCAGGCTGTATGTGTCAGTAAAGTGCAGTCTGTAAATAGCTGTATTCAACAGCAGGGAGCGGGCGAAAGCCTGAAACGCACACAGCCTCACCCAACGCGTGTTAAACAACGTAAACAACGGCGCACACAAACACAGTTAAGCTAACACGCCTTGCCTGTAAGCAAACACGCCTGCACACATCCTCACACAGACATGTTTGCGGACATAAAATATGCGAGCAGGCACACCGGAACACAAGGGAGGCACAGGATTTCAACTGGGCAAAGTTAATAAAGTAAAGCCTTAAGCTTTTCTTCGGTTGAGGTTATTGATCAGACACGGCTCATATTTACTGATGGATACACAACACTGTGAACTGTAGGTGATATATGTGCTCGCACAGATAAATACCCCCTACAGCCAGTCCGGCACAACTGAAACCACATCAATGCTTGCACACGAGCTCCTTTAATACACAAACACACACGCTTCTCCAATCGTCGCTCAAGGCTACTTCCCTCCCCATTGACTCATACTGTGTCAGTGTGTTTCCTGTCGTCCCCGTCTGGCTGTGTTGATGTCTTGCTTCTTTGACAGGCGCACTGAAACTGACAGCATGATTTGTACTCCAGCACAAACATGCCTGGCAACATCAATTCCCGTGATATGACTGGGAAGCGCCTGGGATTGCCCGTGACTGTGTGTTTTACATTTTTAGGTTAAACTGTAGCACAATGCGCAGCTGGTGAGCCGCTGCGAGTTCAACGCCTCACTCAAGTGCACTTTGTTTAGTGCTGATTATGACTGTCATCCATTCCCCTGTGGATTATATAAGTTCCTGGTACTTTAATGTGGTTTGTGTTTGCCTAGGTAACCACAAATCAAAGTCTTTGCAAAAGTTTTCTCTAATTTTCAGTCCAGAGGTTCTATCTGACCATTTTCAATAAAATGTTTGTGTTGTTTTTCTAAGCGAATTAGCAATAACCTTTGTATCATTAAAGCATTAAAAAGGAATCTAAGTCACGGGATGAATCAGTGTTGTATCTAACATAACAGAGAACTTAGCAAAAAAGCTGTTTAAAGTTGTATCTTAAGGGATTGAGAGTAAAAATGAATCGCTTAATTTGTTCCCATTCTTTAAAAAAATGCCAACTACCACACAGTTTGGCATAAAATTGTATTTTTACAACTGAAAAGGGATTTCCAGAGAGCTATCTCGGAACGGTGTGCAGTGTGTACTTAAAAAAATTTGAGGAAACTGGACAAGTGGAAGACCAAAGAAGTGACAGGTCTAAAAAACTATCTATAGCAGATAAATGATATTTTTAAGTAATATGCTTAAGAAATAGGAAAGAAATCAGCAAAGACATGGCACAGGAACTAAGAGATGAATCTGACCCTCCAGCTGATCCATCTACTGTTCACTGACGCCTAATCAGAAATGGACTCATTGGTCGCTGTCAAGAAGCCATTCTTAAGGAAGGGAAACTGTATCGTTTCTGGGATGCTTAGGACTCAAATTGCACTGCTGGAAATAGTTTATTTTGATGCATATGCTGTTTTTTTTGCAAATTTGCATTATAATATTTATTTTCGTTTTTCCTGCAGTATATAAAAATTGGTGTATTTCAAAAATAAAAATATGAAGACACTCAAAATTAATTTCCTGTGGTGGGAAACTATTTTGTGCAACTTTTTTGTATTTACAGTTTTGAGGGATAAGCCTCTTAAATTTCTCTAATTAGAAATATATGTTAAAAAAACAAAAACGATTTTCAATTTTTTGGTAGTTTATTGCACTTTTTTGCAATTTATGTAATTACTATACACTTAATGCATACATATTATTACAATTTGGGCTATAATGCTTGTATTGATGTATCAACTTGAAATGCTCCCAAAAATGGCTCCACAACATGTAAAAATATAATATAAGCTCTGGCGGACTTGGTTCTATGGTAGGTCTTAAAGGGTTAATACCACTTCTAAAAGTGTCTGATTGAAACATCAATTTTTTAGCATGACAATGATCACACATATCTTCCCAGTGCTTGCTGAAAAATACACAGTGGAACACTATCAGTCTATCAGAGCCTGGAACTTATCATTATTGAAGCAGTGTGGGATCATCTCGACAGAAAATGCAACAAAAGGCAGCCAACATCCAAATAAGAGTTTTCAATGTCTTTGCAGAAGCCTGGAGAACTACTGCTGAAGACAAATTAAAGAAATGAAAAGAAAGCTTGTCTTGGAATGTTGAAGAATAAAGGTGGTGGTTCAAAAAATGTACATTTACCCTTGTTAGAACTGAACAAACTCTGTTTTGACTTATACACTGTATTTCCATGTTTCAATAAATTGCTGCATCTGTCTCCCATTTTTTCAGCAAAGTAAGTAAAGAAATGACTCGAGACTTTTGGGCAGTACTGTATTCTTGTTTAAATTGGTTTTGCGCATCATTGTTGTACAGTAAGCAGTACTCTACTACTGGTTTTGTCTGGCACGCCTGTGTAAGCAGAGATTAGCTCTAGCACTGGACATCAGTACAATGTAATTTCAGTTGATTTTTAACATGCGTTGCATTTAACCTCACAAAGATGGATATTTGTACAAAGAATTATGTTGTGTGATTGAGATTGGAGGTAGAAAAAACTGGAAAAACATTTGATAAAACTGAATGAAAAGAGCATAACAAAGGCTGTGTGCAGGCAGTAAATTCTAAAGAAAAATTAAAGCCCCAATTTTAGTGGCCCAAACAGGGAAAGTAAACTTGGGGAATTCAAAGGGGCAAGCAGGGAGTGGTGAAAGACAGTGTGACAGACAACAAGGAGAAAGACTAAATGTATGCAATGAATTAATCAAACACAGCAAGGAGAGGTAGGAGGTAAATCAAGCTAAATGATAAATGAAATAGGAAACAACACAAGAGATAACTGAAAGTTAACTTAAAAGTATTTACTGAAAATATTTGAGGATGCTCATTTTGTATTAATTAACATTAAAAGATGTATGTGTGCGGTTTTTGCACAGTCTGCAATAATATATTTGAATGTTACATAAGGACTTCAAAGTCTTTTAGCCTTTGTAACAGATTTTCTAAATGAGCCTCCAGACACCATAAGGGGGGAATTTACATCTCCAGTCACAATGTTTGGTCATTTTGATTGGAAGGCAGGAGAAGCCTCGCCGCAAATCGATTCGTGCCTGCGAGGGTGGGCATGGTTCAAGCTGCACTGAGCCTCCCAGAGTTGAGTGTGTGTCTTCTGGGCAAAATCTGTGGATTAAGGGAGGCCTGAACTTGAAACAGGAAAGGACAGAGCAGTCAATAACACACTGATTAATGATAATGGCATTCAAGCCAGGGGGATAATCTTTCTAAGCTCTTTTTATCTAAAGACCGATTGACTGAAAACATGGAGGACAGAAAGAAAATGCACCAATTCCCAAGCAAACCAGGGGCTTCCAAAGAGGGTAAATGTTTGTTTGTGTCTTCAGTTTTTATAAGAGGGATTAAAAATGCATCAGCTGTCATTGCAAGCCACAATTATGAGTTGGCTAAAAACGATGTGGATTTTGTGCTCAAGTTATTTGCGTGCCTTAGATTTTTTTTAGCTTGGATATTTTTTTTCTCTTTGGGGAATATTTAAACGAAAACAATCATTGTATTGCCTTTTTTTGCCAGCAGAAATTCTTGGAACTTTCCGGATGTGAATATATGCTTGATGCCTTCACACAGCACTTCGGGATACCATTTATTTTGATAAGCGCCAATATTTTCTTCCACCGAGTGTCCGTATTACCCCACAAATGCATCATCTATCTGTGCATCCATCAGTGCAATCTTCTGTCACCTTGCTACAAGATATGATCATAAAAGCCTCACTCATTATAATAACAAATACCCTCCTCCTGTTTTACCCCCTTTATCAAATGCTTATTGACAGGGATGAAATGGAAATGATTGCTTATCCTGGTATTTAGTGTCAATCTGGCATATCTGAGCCTTGAAGGCTCAGAAATTTGTGGTCCTTGTGGTCAGGCCTTTTCCACTCACCTATGGTGGTGCCTAATTTATGCAGCATCATGAATGCAATTATTCTGTATGTCCACAGCTCTGAAGAGCCTCGGGGACGCTGACAGTCTCAAGAAGGATTGGTTGCCACTCGTAGTGTTTATCTGAGGAGCTTGTCATCAGTGTGTGGATTGGAGATGGATGTTCTGCTTTCAATTTGGTGGAAGAGGACTGCTGAGCTTTCTGAACTTAGGGGCCCTGTGGGTTGGGATGCTGCCTTCCATCCCTTTATCCGTTATCCTATACTTCTTCAATTTCCACCCTTTTTTGTGCCATTTCTCTGATCTCAGAAGGGAGGCAGTTCATCCCTTCATCCTTGTCTCTTCACCTCTCCTGCCCTCCGCTTCATCTCTCTATCCCCACCTTCATTTCTTCCTCTCACCTTCCTCTCAGTCTCTCATTCAAGGGGCCAAGCACCGACTCTCTTGGCCCCTTGCTTCCCGTTCGATTGGCCCAATAGTTTATTCACTTCACCCAGACACAAAAGACATCAAGCTGACTGATCAGCGGGCAGGAGCCAGGGCACGACTGATCAATGAGGCCTTGGGCAGAGAGGAGGAGGAGGAGTTAGGAGGATGGATGGAGGAGAGAGGCCAGCGGGGGAGAAGGTGGGAGGGAGGAGTGGACAGGTAGGCTGACAGACGCACAATCAGCGGGCCAATCGATGGGAACTTTTGCTGAGCTCAGATAAGAGTGTGCTGCTCGTTCAGGACATACAAACAGATCCTCACTGACAGGAGCTTTTGTTTCCTCATTCTCATGAGCTTTATGCTTCTCTAGGTGACACAAGTACAAAACCCCCACAAAACTGAAGGAAAAATTTGGTGCAGTACATAAAACAGAAAGATAGCATCTGATAGATTTGTTTATTTAAGCCCTGTCTCTTCCAAATCCTGTACTCTGCTCTACAGATGTACAAAAAAACATAACAGAAAATGTGCTAATGTGGTGTGATGAATGCCCTCTCCATAATCAAGTTGTGTGTGTGTGTGTGTGTGTGTGTGTGTGTGTGTGTATTTGGGAGGGAGCATTGATTGGACTCCATTCATGCCTTTGTTTGTCTGTCCATCACAGTAATAGTGCAGGCATTGGTTTAATATATAGGAAAACAGTGCAAACACCTGAGTGTTTGCTATTGTCTTTTTTTTACTACTTTCAAATGCAAATGCATTTGTTAGGAGAGTTTTTCAAGTAACTGTGCCTTGAAATAAACCTTGTAATTTCATTTGCATTACAGATGGGTATTGCAGCGAGGCACCTTTTGCTGCTGGAATGAAATCAAAGACAAAGCAGTGGTTGTCATGATCCTGGGTCCTTTTGACCCAGCGTTTTGTGTTTTCTCTTCGCGATTTTGGTTCTGTTCTCTAATTGGTGTTTACCCTGTTCCCCCCGTGGGTTCCTGTTTTATTGTGAAGGTCTGCGTCTTATGTGAGTGTTTTCAGTTTGCCTCCCTGGTCTCGTCATGTTAATCACTCCCAGCTGTGTCTCCCACCTGTGTGTAATCTCCCTGTGTTCTGAGTGTATTTAAGTTGTATTTTCTGTCTTAGTAATCGCTGGTTCGTCTGTGTTGTTTCCCCTCGGTCTCCCTGCGTCTCTTCTTGTGTATTTCCCCGGACCTCCCTGCATCCTCGTTTCTGGTTTGTGTTATTAGCTTATCCAGTTTAGGTTTCCGGTTTCTTGTTTTTCCACCAGTGCTGTTTTGTGCCCACCATTGTAAATAAATATTCACCTGCACCAGAGCTGCCGGCTTTTGGGTCCTTTTCTACAACTCCACACGGCTTGCCCCGCAAACCGTGACAGTGGTAGTAAAAACCTAAGCACTGAAAATCAACAGTGAAACTGTTCCTTATAGTATCACTAAAATCAAATAAAGTTAAACCTTTTGATATTAGCAGTGACATAAAGTGATTGTGTAACGTGAGGAGAGCTGCTAGAATTTCACTGAATTGTTAAACACCTAATTACAATCTGGTGACTCAAATTCTGTGTCCTAAACCCATTTATTGTGTCAGTGAACCAAAGTCTTACATTAGTTTATTTAGTAGGAAAAACTAATGTTGTGTCATGAAAAGTTTTCCTTATTCCTCGTTGTCAGCATATTAGACATGTTACCCTCCGATCATGAGTTGGCTAAATAGCAACAAAAGCCGTTTGCCAGCTAAGTCTCCAAAAATCCCACTGATAAACCGCTTGATTATATTCTCACATCATGTGAGAGTTTATCTACTACGTGATGTTTGATCCGCTTAAAGAAAGTTTCACTAACAGCAGCTAACAGAGACTAACAGCAGCTAAGAGCGACAAAAACAGCAACGCTTATCAACAGAAAAGTTCAGCACATACTCAACAGCTCTCCTGACTGTGCTGTCTACCAACAGAAGACGTGGCTGCCAGCTGAGGTAGGCAGTGGACTGACAGTCTACACTCACAACAGACGAACGGCAGCCAGTGTTTTTTGTCCTACAGCAGCTACTGTAGCTAGGATTACGCACTTGATTTGGGATGGGTAAGAAACAGTCAGTACAGTTGACTGTAATCTGCCATCCAATGAGTGATACGATTTTACACACTTTACCTTTAAGCAAGCATTGCCTCATTTTCAGAATGTTTTAAAATTATAATCAAATATGAGTGCAGAACGAAAACTTTTAAGCAACTGTGACCATTACAGCCTGGCCTATTTAGAAATCAAATATTGAAAAAATCTGAATTTAATAAATGTTTACATTTTATTTAGAAGGCTTAAAAAAACCTTTATATCTCATGAACTGTTTTTTGTTGGCTTTTACTTATATAACATGCGTGTTTAATTTCTAGTTAATTATTTATACCTCTTTTGCTTGAGAAAATGAAAAGAGTCTCATGAGACTTGCACCTACCACATAACAACTTACAACAATTTCTTTTTCAACCATCACGGATCTCCAAACTTTAGTGTTAGAGCTTCATTTGGCTCTTTTGACCAACTCTTTGCCCATTAAGACTTAATTTTTTTTTTTTTTTTTTATCAATGCTTTAAGTAATTCCTGGATTTCTTCACTTTTAAAAGTGAAATTTTTCGAAGTGCACTGCCTGTACCTCCAAGTCCTCACCTTGTCGATGTAAAAAGTCAGATGTTTACAGCTGGCCACTTCCTTGTGCCTCCATCAATGCTCCAGTTCCACAGCCCAAAAACAGGACACCTAAATGTGAAGTTGCTGAGGAAATGTAGAATTTAACTGTATGCAGGCAGATTTGTTTGCCTCAAACACTAATACCTCATTCGTGTGCTCGACCTGCAGCTGGTCCTTAGCCAAAATTACAGCAAATGCTTTTTTCTTCTATTTTTAAAGCTGTTAGATGTTACCTGGAAAATAGATTCATTTATGCAAACTGACCTGTTGACAGCAGATTCATTTGCAAAAAAAAAAGCTATTCAGTTTTGAAGTAGTCCTACACATGCGAATATTTTTTGGTAAATGTTGCCTTTTTAGTGTATATAAACTAATTTAAAAATTAAAGTATAATCATACAATATAATCTTACCAAAAACATGTATCACTGTAATAAAAATTGCATAATCATATACGGGACACTGCAGGGATTTGCTTGTTAAAAGATTCAATATAGGGTCAAGTATGTTTTGTTGCTTCCATAGTGATACAAAATGCCTTTTTGACAGTAAAGGCTGCTGGGAATGAGGTACATGGGACACACAACAATGTGAGCATGCCTCAGACGAGCTGGGTTACAAATGTTGCAGTAAATCACTTTGGCCATATACAGACGCCAGGCTGTGAAAAATAACTTCTATCAGTCACTGTTTTTAATTTTGTAGATTTACAAGTTGACTGTTTTCTTTTTGATGCAGTGTGTGTAATGAATTCCCAGCAGTGTTGTCACTTGTACCACTGAAAATGTTGTTTGGTTTTGATAAAGCTGGTTTGATGTGATTGTTTGATTTTGCCAGGAGCGACTGAGGGTGTGTGAATGCAGTTTGGAAAGTGGTTTATGGTTTTGAGAAATTAAAACAAAAAAGCAAAAATAAACCCAGATGAACCACAGAGAATTATCACCAGACTCTGCTGCCCGAGCTTTATAATCATCATAATTTCATATTGTCTTTCATTTGTTTTGGTTTTACTGTTTTGGTTCACGCGGCTCTCTCATCAGCCCCGTTTTCATTCAGTGCAAAGATGCTGATAAACTCATTTTACACTTTTTACCCAGTGCTAAATGTCAGACAGAATTAGTGGCTGGCTGGTGAGGAAAGATTTGTGTTTTTTTGAGGCTGGCGTGTCAGGTATTTCTGCCAGATTTGGTGGAGATTGAAGCCTGAAGTAGATTGAAAACTGAACTAGAGTTTGTCAGCTGTCCAGAAACACTTGAAACTCCAAATTATTGCTCATGTTGCTGTGTGTGATCAGTAAATGCTGCTGGCTAACATAGTTCCTGTTTATAACACCACGCTATGCACTTTCTGAGGGGTTCACAGCTTGTGCCAATGCAACAAGATGGCCAGAAATGTAACTGATGCTGAGTTCTATATAAAGTTGTTTATCAACAGTGAACAATCTCTCTGCTGCTGGGTAATGGACTGTGCAGATAGAGAAAGGCAGCAGATTAAAGAGAGATATCTCCAGCACTGTCATATTTTTGTTTTTGATCACTAGGACTTTAACCCTCCCTTCCTCTTATACATCACTCATGGGCTCTGAGTCACATATACACAGTCATTTTGGGAGCTGATCAGTAATTGTGCTGAACAGTTATGATGAAATACTCAGTTATTTTAACTATGAGAAATGGCTCCTCAGATGCAAATAATAAAAAGCACGTGCTGCCCTACATATGTGAATACTTTATATAAAGAAGCATCCTCACATCATGCAGCGTGTTCAACCTTGAGTAACCTTGTTATTATTCCAGGAAAAGTACATCTGGGATTATTTTTAAAGAGCTGCTTTTTTTTATTGGTAAAATGATTGCTTGCTCTGCCCAACTTTCATTATAAAGGCAGGTAGAAATGGATAAAAGCAACGTCAGAGCTTCTCCATGTTATACTGGCATAACCTGGACAGTTTGTCGGGCGAGCTTGCCTGTTCACCTTCACTGTGTGGTGAAATCCACCCACAAGTTGGATAGAAAGTGGCTTCGAGCCCAGTCAGTGAAAGGCACAGTGCGTCAAGGGGCTTGCAAGCTGATCGATACCGAGCTAATTGGAAAATAGCGGCAGGAAATGTGATAATGTGGCTGTTCACTCTGCTCTTACTCTAACTGCACTCGTCATCCTCTCTCGCCATCTTTTCCCGCTCTCCAGGGTCAGGTCTGGGTTCTTCAATCTAGTGGGCTTCTAATAAGGCTGGAGCCACTGGTCGGCCGAACCGTGATGTCTGTGGATGTAGGAGGGCCGCCGCATGCTTACGAGTATTTTCACGTCCATGCACGAGATGAGAACGCAGCAAGAGAACTGAGTAAATTCATGCTCAATGTGTCAGCGCCTGCTGTTTAACGTATCACTGACTATATTTATTTTCTTTTAACTTAACTGGAACTGCCTTGTTTATTTTATAGTTAACTTTCTTTTTTCGATGTGAAGATAATGATAAAATGGTGCAATGATAAGCACAGTTTAATGCAAGCTGTCAAAAATGCATAAAAGTTTATTAGTCCCACTGATCTGCACAATCTGCATGTTTTTCTCCCTTACAACACAGATGAGTCCTCCTCTTCCTTTGCGTGTCACAGTTCTTTGCATTTTTTGGTTCCTGCTAGTCCGTCACTTTATTGTCTCCCCAAGAAAGGTTGTTGTGTGATTTTGTTTTTCCTACTTTCATTGTGCTTTATTAACTTCTGTTTTTTCTGCTTTTGGAGCCTTTTTCAATGATATTGTTTTCTTAAGTTTGACCTCTCCCGGCCACCGTACAATAACCACTGAGTTGAGAGCTCATCTTGTTTCAGAAACCATTACGTAGTTACAATACAAAAAACAGTCAGGTTTTACTTTAGACTGTTAAATGTAATTGTAATTTCATCATATACTCCTTGTTATATAATAAGAACTTTTGTTGTATTGAGTTTTTTGATTCCTGGTAGATCAACTGACAACAGTTGAACCCAGTACCAGCCCATATTACCATCTGCATCCAGTTAGGAAATCTCATACAGCCATACTGTTTAAGGAGTTTGCACCTGCAAGCTACCTTGCAACCCACCTCTACCCCGGGTCCTCCCGGTTGAGTCATTGTCTGACTCAATCGATGCCATATCTATTGCCACTGATGCCTGTGCTATTCAGTAGTGGGGGTCTTGCTGTGGCTCTTCCTGCTTCAGGCTTTCCAGGACATCCTAGACATGCTGCCAAATGAAGCCTATACGTAAGCTCAATAAAAAAGATCTGTAATCACTCATCCGCCTGCTTCCTGGGTGTTCAGGTGCTAGTCTGTTCTTCACATCACTTACATTTTCTGATGCTGTCAAACTCAGTCCTGACATAATTTCTCTTGTCTAGTCATTTTCTTGCCAGACTTCATTTGATCTTTCACACTTTCAATCGTGCAACCCTCATCCTCCCCATCTCCTCCTCACCCTGGTCACTCAGAGCCTCATCCAAGCCTCTGTCTTCATCTTCATTAACACTAGCATCGAGACTTCAGGGCGTCCTGTCCTAATCCTGTTGAAATTCTGTTCTGCTATGTTGGGTCATTGAAATCTAATCACCGAGCAGCTTGAAATGAATTCTGTATATCCATAAATCATGTGCAGTTTTTCCAAATGATCTCTCCCTATTGAAATATAAGGTGCAGCTCCAGATGGAAATAATAATCTTCTTTTGACTAAAGTGGTCCTGACTAAAACTAAACTTTGAACAGAAATTCCCAATCTGTAGTAAGTGCACCTAAGAACTAAAGCTGAGTCAAAGATGTTCTGCCTATCGGTGCTGATATTGTAAGTGTTGAAGTGAGCAGGTGCATAAGAAAAAGGGGTTAAATCAAGTTGAAAATACGTAGGAGAGGAATGCGAGATGGAGGACTTAGAAAAGGATGAGGGTGACTGGAAGTATTGTGAAGGAAGGGGAAGAAAAGAAAGGGTCTCTTGTCCATTTCAGACTCAGGGGAACTGTGTATGTCACCAGAATGCGTTGTACTGCCAGACATGAGTGACAGTGATGGGCACGGTGGGCCTGGTATCCCGCGTCTACCACTCCTCCCAATTCCCCCAGCCAGGCCTTTCTATCCCCGTGACAAGATGAGGAGACGTCGTGTCAGCTCATGTGCGACAGTCTTACTCTCACTCATTCACTCACTCGTTCTTTGCCTCTTAAGCCAACCTTTTTGCTCAAGTTTTATGTATCTTTCTTCCCATTTTTACACCTTATTTCCCTCTCCTCTCTCTCTTTCCCCCCATCGCTCTTGTCTTTTTGCTTACTGATTTGCTCTTTGTCGCCTCTCCTCTGTTTCATCCCCCCCCCCTTCCTGTCCTTCCTTTCATACGGTGCTCTTTCTTCAGTCCTTGGAATGGCAGCTCTGAAGTGGCTGGCACAAAAATAGAGCAGGTGGTCAACACCTGCCTGGTTTCCCAGATTATGGACCATCTCTTTGATAAGCCACCATTTGTCTGCATCAAAGACACCGTTTTAGGACATGCTTCAGAAAGGCAGAGGACACCCCGCAGAGTACTGCTGTCACCTTTCCTTTTCACTGTCTACACCTTGGATTTCAGCATTAACTCTGGGTCATGACAGCTCTAGAGGTTCTCAGGTGGCACCTTTTTGTTGAATCTATGTGTAAAGGTAAAATGAAGGGGTTTTAGGCTTGGTGGTGAGTAGGTTGGGTGATATGATGAATAATACCAACAACTGGTCACTTAATAAGATATTTACAACAAGGAAAACACAGATAAAGAAACTAAGTAACATTTTTTTCTTGTTCCTGGGTAATATTTGCCTATTCCTGACAGCCAAGTCTTCAAAGGTAGAGATAATTCATATTATTATTTTCAAACTTTGCTTTTGTGACTGTTAAGTTAATTTTTTCCGATAATCTTATTTCCAAACATTCATCTTAAGTGATATATTAATTGGAAAAAAAAAACTGTCTCTACCTTTGTTATTAAAAAAATAAAGTTAGAAGCATTCTGTAACAAATTAATAGGCATTTTATTAGGGGAAATATCTATTTGATCCCTTTGATTTGGTGTTATGTGGAGTAGCTGTTGTCAGATGTTCTCTACAGTCGATCGCCAGGTTTTGACATATCTAAGAAGGGAATTTCAACCTGCCATTTTTGCAAGTCATCTCCAAATTAAAGGTTCCACGAATGTTACTTGGATACACAACATTTCAGCTATTTTTACTAGTTTTCTGTTGGATTAGGGCTAGCTCAATCCCTGATCTCAATGCGCTTTTTTTGAGCCCCTCCTTTGCACTTGGTCATTGTTTTCATTGCCAGGAGACTCGCCCACAGTACACTTTCAATGCTATGGTTGTATGAAGGAGGCTCTCATCCAAGATTTTTCTATCTGTATCTTTCCTCATTGCAGTCAAACCAGAAAAAAACATCCATCCATCTGGTGGTAAAGGGTGACATGTCGACTCTAAGTCTGGAACAATTGCTGCCCTAAGTGGAGGCGTTTAAGTATCTCAGGGTCTTGTTCACAAATAAGGGGAGAGTGGAGTGTGAGATTGACAAACAGATTGGGGTCGTGTCCGTAGTGATGTGGACGCTGTACTGGCCTGACCTGTTCTGGCAAAGAGAGAGCATAAAACCGCTGATTTATCTACATTCCTACCGTAACCTATGGATATGATCTCTGCGTAGTGACCGGAAGAATGAGGCAGAGGATACAAGCAAAGGAAATTTGTTTTCCTCCAAAGTGTGACTGGGCTCTACCTCAGAGATGAGTGAGTACCTTTGTTATTCGAGAGGGACTCAGAGTAGAGCTGTTGTTGGTCTGCACTGAAAACAGCCACTTGAGGTGGTTTAGGCATCTGACTAGGATACTTACCGGACGGCTCCTGGGCAGAGTGTTTTGGGCATGTTGTACTAGGAGGAGGCTCCAGGGCAGACCCAGGACTTGCTGGAGAGTATTAATTGATTTGGGAATGACTCAGTGTTCCCCCTGATGAGCTTAAAGAGGTGGCCGTGTGAGTCTGGCATCTCTGCTTAGACTCACACCCCTCTGACCCAAAAGACCCACCCAGCAAACATAATTCTTCCACCAGCATTCTTTCACACTCCACATACGAAGAGCGGCCTGAGTTCAGTTTCAGTTTCAGGTTCATGTAATCACATTAAATACTCTCATCCGAATTGTGCAGATGTTCTCTGCCAAACTTCAGAAAGGCCTGAACAAGGACCTTCCTGAAGCATTGCAAGCACTAGAAGATTTCAAACCTTTATGATGTAACATATAGCCCATGGCTTTCTTGGTGACTGTATTCCCGGCTGCTTTGAGGTCATTAGAAAGCTCCTCCCATTTATTTTATTATGTAGCTTTTACTCTCACTAATGTTGCACAAAACAACAAAAACTATTTTGCACGTCATCCCAGACTGAGTATGACTGGCAGTGATTTTTGTCTTTCTTCCAGTAATCACACCAACACTGATTATTTTCTCAACATTTTCTCACCAAGCTGCTTACTGATGTTCTCTTTCCAGTCATGTGCAGGGCAGCTTTCTTGTCCCTGATGTCCTGAGACAAATATTTGGTCTTTCAAATGGTGGTGAGGTTGGAGATACAGACAGCTTAGGTGATCAGGCATACCATTCGTTAAAGTGGTATGCCTTTCTGAAGCATGTCCTAAAAAGATCTCTTTGTGGTTGCTAGCTTTTTTACATGTTAATCTTTAAGTTGCTGCCAATTAAACTATTGTTGCATAGTATAACTGATGCAAATTCTTGCTGGTCTGTAGGGACTTAATTAGTTATTACACTCATTAAAAAGACTGTTATTTTGTGACTTTTACAGAATGCTTTTTAAGCTCAAATTGCCATTGAATGGGTTTTTGTCATTTTTGTGGTTCACCAGAGGAAGCTAATAATATTTCAGTGGGGGCGGTACCACCCTATGCCCTACCGTCAGGATAAGCCCCTCGTCTAGTCAATACATTGCTCACATTCTTTTGCAAAGGCTCGCCAAAGTATATCTTTAATCACCTGGAACAATTGTAAAAAAAAAAAAAAAGAAAAAGATGTTAGATGCTTGTCTAAAACAAAGCTCTGTGTCGGTCATCTTTACTGTTGCAGTATTAGAAAGCGGGGCAAAAAGCGTGCTGCTGTAAGCCCTGTCTTCACAGCACATAAGCAGAGCAGCAGCAGCAGCTCTGATACTCTGCGTGTGTCCACAGAGAAGGATTTCAGACAGAGCTGCAGGTCATCCATGACTTGGAAGTACAAATAAATTGCTTTATGTGTTGACAGGCCATAATCCTTTTCCTGCCTAAAACACCTTGCCTACCTGGTCTTTCTTCAGGAGTCCGCTGCGTTTTGCTTACCTCGTAGATCATACCATGCATTGCAGTCAAACCAGTGGGGTGGGGGGATCTTTTGTGAAAGATCTGCTCTTGGTCCAAAACTGATGGAAATAGTTGAGCAAGTTTCAAAATCTGTTTTACACTTTGGCTTTCTATTTGGGGGATTTAAAGAATTGGGAACCAGCCTCTTTTACCAGGACAGTAATGGCAAGGAGAGGTTTTTTGGACCTATAGTTCAAGTCACAAGCACTTTGTTTTAAGTACAGATATTAAAGCAGGAGAAGATTGCAGAATAGTCTAATGGCAGGGCATCAGAAAAATAACTGGGTGATTAATAAAATGAAGAAACTCATATAAACTCATATCCTGTGTCTAGTAGTGAAGAAGGGGCATTTGCGGTTAACAGATGGCTTATTTTTCTTTTTCTGTACAACACACCTTCTGCATCTGGGTATCAACGTTTGTTGACATGTTTAATTACCAAGAATACACACTTAAGAAAGTTCTTGACAGTTTTCCATCAGGGAGAACTGCATTGAGCTTCACGTTTCCCTTTTTTAATCACGGCGGAGCTCTTATCAAGTGGGCCGCGCTTTAAAGCAGTCTCTCCTTTTCTCCTTTAACTATCTTAGCTTCAGCAACACCATTTATTTTGCCGTGAAGACAAGCCAATCTTGTTTTGTGTGTGTGTTCTCTTCCTCAAAAGCTGCCTGGCTTACCTGTATCTCCAGCTTCATCTACCTCCTGATGAAACCCATACTGGCCCTTCTGCTGATAAGGTAAGCCAGGCAACGAGATATATCCATCATTCACCTACTTAACACGCGCACACACAGGTGCACACATGCTTACCTATGAGGGTGTGTGTGTGTGTGTGTGTGTGTGTGTGTGTGTGTGTGTGTGTGTGTGTGTGTGTGGGGGGGGGGGGGTTATAACAAGATTAGGATTAGAAATGTGAGTGAAATCACACCCTCTGCTGCCACACAAGTAATCAAATGGCCTCAAACAAAAGAGCAGTTCATTTACTGCCACTTATTCTTGCTTGGTGGCTTCACAGAATAGCAGTCTCATTATTCTATTAACCACCCAACCTCCCCCCACCACACCCACACACATACACAAACACACACAGAAATGCACAAAAGCTCATAAATTGTGTTGTGGGACTGCTGCCAAAGCGGAGCCCGGGTTCAGCTTGGTAGTTAATCATCTCCTATAGCATGTAATTCGTGTAAACAATGTTTGTTTGTGCACCAAGAGAGCCCCCCCTCCCCCCTAGGCTCTAGTTAGCTATGATGTGGCGCTGTACCTGGGAATAGTACTTTGTGTGCAAAAGGGTCAAAGGTCACAAGGTGTTGGTAATTGAGTCCCTGTGCCAAACAGAAATGAGCATGGAAACTAACTCGCTGGCCTGGAAGCGGTTGCGATCACGGCGCTCCTTGGGGGTGAAGTGATGCCGAGAGTGAATGTTAACAGGAATTAGAAGGGGAGGGCTGAGTACTGTGTTGGCAAGTGTTTATGTAGTCTGTTGCTCATTTGTATGTGGGCAGCATTGGTCCGTCTCGGCTAACAAAATGTGTAAAGAAGCAGACCTTTTGACCGATGGGCTTCTTGTCAACACTGCCACGATAAACCTTCCGAGACCTCTGAATGATGCGTTTCCCTTCTGCGTCCCCTGCTTGGTTACCACGGTCACTGTGTACACAAGGTCATTCAGTTTGTGATCAATAGTTTGTATTGAGCCTACGCTCACCACAACAACCCCTCCTCCCGTTTCTGAAATGGCCGTTAAATCGATGGGAACAAATGAAATTAAGCTCCTGGGCGGCCCGGAGGAGCAAATGATCTTCCTGTGATTAATAACACACTGTAAACGCATCTGTGCCGGGCATATTACATCAGAGAGTGTTTCGTTGCCTCGGCCCGTTTCCTCAGGGTAAGACTAAGAGAATAAAGCTGTGGTAATGGTGTTTACCTGGAGGAAGCACCGTTGAATAGAACACTGAAACAAGAACAAATGGTTTTTGTTTGTACAGATGTACCCATGCTACTTCTAGAAATTGTGATTCTGAAGTTTAGTTTAGAAGTACCAGAAATCCTGTGATATCACAAAAAGTTGGGGTGTTGGCTACTTTGTTTATTTATTTTTGTTTGTTAATGCTTTTAAAAATAACTTTTTGTCATCTTAATTAACTGAAGACATTAAGTGAAGACACCACAAGAGTACTTTGAGGTTTGTCCAGTTGCGTTTTAGCTTCATACAAGGTAGGATTAGAAAATGAAGTTACAAATAAAGTTTAAAAAAGAGTTGCCCTATGTACTGATCCTGATCTATGAAACAAGTATACCTACTCTAGTTTGATATAACAGATATAAAGGTACAATACAGTGTAAATTGAAGTACAGCAGGAAATATCCCAACCAACATACAATCTCTCGCACTTTAATGGCTCGCATTTCTCTTACACTGTACATTCTACAATTTTAGCAAAAACACTTCCTTAGAATCAATGATGAACTGATTAGATTTTGGTGGTGAAAGGTCACTACTGCCTGACATTTGTCTCATTCTTGAGAACAATATATAAGAGAAAAGCCTTTGAGGAACTTTCATACATCTAACTTAAATGTCAAGCATGGCTATGCTATATCACACCAACCACAATGGTACCGGAATAATTTTTTTTAATAATATTGATTTTATGTCGTTTCACAATACCGTGATATATAGTGATGCCATGCATTTATGTTCCCTAGAGTGCATAACAATGAAACAAGCCCAAATATGTCTGAGAGTGAGAGCAGTGTGTCGGGCCAGACCTCCAACAAAGCATTATACTGTGTAAAATGTGGAAGAACACTGTTCCTGCTGATGGCTCAGTCAAATAGAATAAAAGTCGGTTACCAGCATTCTTGTGACTAGGAAAAAATGGTGGTTGTCTGGAAGTTGCATTTAATTTTTTTGGTGAAGGACATGCCAAATGTGAAAATCAGTAAAAACTTTATATTACCCAGATTTGTTATGGCCTAGTATATTGTCTTCACAACAGTATGCTAGGTCTTAGAGGGACACGAGTACCTGTGCTGGCTAAGCATTTCGCCTTGACCTTCATTGTTAGCGCCAAAAGTCAAAGTTGACCTTGAAATTTTTTTTAAGAAACTTTATTGAATAATATATCATATGAAAAGGCATGGAGAGAGCTGTACAACACATGTTTCATTTTTTCAACATGGCAATCTACAACTTTACTATGACGCCAAAACATTTTATAAAATCACACACTGCACGAATACATCTTAAAATCTCAAGTTTTTACAGCTTATCCATGCCAGAGACAGCCGATTTTGCTCCAGTCAAATGGGTGTAGAAAATAGCATACACCAGTTTACCATGTAATGCTTCAAGTTCATAGGTCAAAAGTCAGACATCAGCATGTTGTAATAAAAACATCATAAAAAATTTAAGTTTTTAGTATAGCCCCTACCCTTAAGTACTCTTGTTGGTAATTTATTACAGTTCATCATCGCATTATGGCAAAAAATGTATGTAATTGAGAAGCTGACCCCGTTTAATCACAAACTGATAGCAGACTGACTCCATCCTGACGCACCAAAGTCGCTTTGAAGACAGCCAGTGACTTATGAGTTGTCACTGACTTTGAAGCAACCACTGCAACAAACCTGTTTCACCAGTTAATCCCCCCCCCCCCCCCCCCCCCCCCCACCGAACTGGGCATCGCTGGAGCACTTGCAAGCTTCGCTCCATATGACAAGGGAGACCAAACAGTGGACAGACGGAAACAGACGGATTTACGCTACCAATTAAAAAGCTCAAAGCAAGATACAGCATCCCAGATAGAAAATATTTTAAGTTCAGTTTTATTATATAACAATATTGTGCAGACTCCTAAATGTTAAGTGACTTTAGTTCTTGTTATTGAAATGAACACTGTAAGTTTGGCTGAGCATCATCAATGACAGTAGCACACTGGAAAAGAATGATAGGAAATGCCCTTTATTGTGTTTGCAGCTTACAGGCAGCAGTATTTATTAGAGCAATCAGCTCCAATAAAAGGTTCTTTTATTACTGCATATTTTTAAGTCACTGTCTTGATTTACCCACTTCTTAATGTCAACGTGGACTGAACAATTAAAAAATTCAGGAACATTTCATACTTATGCTTAACAGGATAAAACTGATCATGTGTTTACATTCCATATCCAAGTCCGGATTGTCATGGATCTAAATTGCAATGAGCAAAGTAGCATTTACATCTAATATTTTAGATATAACTAAAATACTCATTGAATCTGTTTGAACGCAGCAAAAAACAAATTAAGGATTACCAGCCTTATCATTAGGCTAACTCTAGTGTACAACTCTGCTGCTACTGATAATACTTTCATCAGTCTCGCTTGTTATTCTTCACACAACTTCCCCAGGTCCAGCACTTGCTGTGTCCTCAGCAGTTGGCGTGCAATGATAATATAGCTTTGATGCTGAGGCATATTTGTGCCAACCGTGAGAATTTCCTGCCAAGGCTGAATCAGGCAAAGTCTAGTCGAGCTTAATTTTTAGAGCTTTTTGGGAAATATGCCTGGTGTGAGATTTGTGGCTTTAAGTTTTCCATCATAAATCTTGCTTTTCTATGCTTTTTTTTAAAAAAAAAAAATAGTGCTTACAAAACAAGAACTGGACAGAGTATTAGCTGTCCTGTCTTTGGAGAAGGACTTGAGGTATTCGAACATGAAGCCAACTCATGTTCCTACAGCGAAGATTTCAAAGATACTGGTTTCAAGAAATATGTGAGGCGCAAGCAAAGTTTGATGTGGAGGACAGCAGCAAACCTAATACAGCATGTGAATATCGACTGATGAATGCATACTTTTCTGTGACTTGTCATTACAGGATATAACATGAAGATCATTGCACTACCATCTTGAAACCCATGTGCTACAGGTGTTACAGTAGATTGCGGTGCTTATAGAAGACACATATACAGTAAGGCCATTTAGGGTACCCGCGTGGGAAAAACCCCCTGAAAATCCTCCTAAAAATGTGCAACAAATACTATACATAAAACATAAAAGTCAGTTTCTTTTCTATATGGTTAAATGGAGATGCCTTGTCTCTGATTCTGCCTTCAGTGAACCATAAAACTTCACTAATCAATCTGCTCGGCTCATCCACTGAATGTCCAGTTTTTAAATAGCACCATTATTATCTTCATTAAATCAGGAAGATGTTTTTCATGTATTTTCACAATCAAATCGATTCTGGCACCGGCTGCAGAGAGATAGAGTGAGAGAGAGAAAAGGCAGGTTCTCAGGGTTTGGTCATCCCATATGGACGCGGGGCCACAGCAGTGCATTGGCTGTACCCGCTACCCCATGTGTAGTTTGTTTTGCTTTTCTTTCAGACACACTGTTGAACCTCTCTCTTTCTGCAGCTTGCACAGATGGGGTGTGCTCTTTTATTCATAAGGGCTACACTAACTTTGATCTGGCTTTGCATTTGCAGCATGTGTCAGAACGAGGTGGCGGGAGGGGAAAAGAGCGGGGCGGCTGAAGAGCAGAGGTAGCTTGTCCTACTGGCCACACATCCTAACTGCTCCCTGTGCCTCTTTTCTATGCTCCTCAGTTCCTCTGGGCCAGTGTGCGTTCTATTATGCATGCGTGTCAAAACCAGTACATCTATGTGCTGGCAACAGATACAGAGTGGACACAACCCTCACCAAAGCAGTGTGTGTCTGTGTGTGTTTGAGGGGGTTGTTCATGAATGAAAAGCAAACACATAGGATTGATTGGGCTTACTTTAACAGTAGGGACAAAAGCCAACTTGAAGCAACAGGATTTTGAATTCCTAAATGTTCATAATTACCACACTAAACCTTGCCCCCCTTTGTTACAGTTGTTGTGGTCATTTGGCATTGTGGTGCGCCTTTCAAGCTGACAGTGGCAGTTACATCAAAGAAATCCATGGTGACTTTTTGTATTTCTTTCATTTAAGACAACAGGCAGAGCGGTGCTTCTCATTTCCAGTCAGCTTCCTTTGCTTTTACAGATTCAAATAACAGCCTTGAGAGAGAACTGTGAGCTTATTGACATCTACATTTTCAGCTTACTTCTATTTTACTTTTTCTTTCATGTCGTCATCTGATTCATGAAAGACGAGATATCTTAAAGTGATTTGATAACTACTCAAAGCATAGCCAGGGTTGCGCATTTCTGAAATATAAAACGGTAAATGGCCTGCATTTGTATAGTGCTTTTCTAGTCCATAGGACCCCAAAGCGCTTTACACTACATTCAGTCATTCACACACAGGCGATAGCAAGCTACATTGTAGCCACAGCTGCCCTGGGGCGCACTGACAGAGGCGAGGCTGCCGGACACAGGCACCACCGGGCCCTCTGACCACCACCAGTAGGAAAACACGGGGTTAGTATCTTGCCCAAGAATATTTGGCATGCAGCCAGGATGCAGCCTGGGATCGAACCACCGACCTTCTGATTAGTGGCTGACCTGCTCTGCCACCTGAGCTACAGCCACATAACTGCTGCTTGGTGTCATATAGCTTTAAGTGCTGAAGGAAAACTGGAATAACACAGACTGTATGTCACAGGTGGACATCAGGGCTGGACTGGGACAAAAAATCAGCCTGGGCATTTTCACTAGAGACCAGCCCACCAGGTATTATAGGAAAAACCATAAAGCCTTTGAATGAAAACAAACGCTGTTGTCACAGTGATGTACAGTCTAATAAACTTGTATGTATCAGTCTAATAAACTTAAACCTACACCATCCTCCCTATTCTGGTATTCTAAACAGTACCCGAAAGTAGACTGCTTGGTCGAGTTAACCTCCTGAACTATCTACAACACATGGTGAAAACCTGAAATTAAGACAGAGGAGACTAGAGGTGAGACATGATCATTACTGATTACTGATGACAGATTTAGATATATTTTCATAAACCATTCATTTGCCACATCAATAAACAGCATGGCAGGGCAAAATATTTTTTCTAACATGGCAACCTTTAAAAAGTGAAAGGAGATAGAAAGACAGGTGAGAAAGAATAAAAATTGACTTTTTGATGGCATTTTACACACAGTACTGGTACAGTATCTAGAAAATGTGGGAAAATACTGGCATCATATACAGTACATAGCTACTTCTGAAGAAATTATGATGGGGCCCTAAAAAAATTAGTATGTAATGGATTTCTATACATTTTACATCAGATGAAAACGTTTGTTGTAAGATTCAGATAATTATTTGTTAAAAGCGAGACATTTTAAATGAGAATAAGAAAGAAAAGTATTTCCTTGTGCCCCCCTTTCCCTGTTAATGCTCTACCTGGCCCCCTGGCAAAACTTTGCTAGACCCGCCCCTGCACAGTTACCAGCTGTCAGCTACCTAAAAAAGGATCCTGGGGTTATTTGTCTCTCAGAAACAGTTCATAACTTCCCTTCAACTCATTCATGTCACCTAAAAGGTAAACCTGTTTCTCCATCACCTGTTCAGCTCTGATGATTCAGTAAGGACATCTCCTGGTTTCATCTTCATGTTTCCCTCTCACCAGATAACCAAACCGATATCATGACCAGCAGCTTTACAGCTGTGGCTCCAGCAAACATCAGCTGATACTAGAAATTAATATTAAATACATTCTAACAACAGCTGATCAAGCTTAAACGTGCTGCTGTTGTTTAGCGCGACATCCGCTGGTTTCCTCTTTCTGGCGCAAAGTGGGCGATAAACAAACAAGAGAGAAAAACCGATCAGCTGATCATTGATCAGTTTCATGATTGAAGTAGAAACAGGAGAGGAGAGAATGAGAGAAGAAGAGGCAGCTGTGCAGCGTAAACACAGAATAACTCCAGCTTTGTGTCTTTTTCATTGTAGCTGAAGTCCGGGACAAACTGTGTTCCTTTTCAGCTCAATACGAAACGCGAAATATTTTCTCTGAACACGAGACGATTCCGTTTTTTACGGGACGGTTGGAAACTCTACTAACTAACCTTATAAATAAAATAAGATAAAACAAGTTCAACATCGATAACATCATAGCACCCGCCCAGCAGTATATAAACTCCGTCATGCTAGCTAGTACGCAGTACGAGTTATTGTAACTGACTGTAAAAAGTGAGCATAACGAAAATAAACTCCACCTAAACTTGGTTTATATCTGACCCAGATAGACTGCAGGTCATAACTTCTTACCTGAAGTTCAGTTCACCGCCTCGGGTCTCTGCTCCTCCTGCCTTTCCGTCATCCACCTGCCAGCGTGTTGCATCTGCTGGCCTCCACCACTTGCTAATGTTACTGAATCTGTGGAAGCTCCACAATAGCCACCACCAAACAATTGAGTTATTTTTACACACCTCCCAGCATCTGGCCAATCCACCACCTTTCAGTGTTTATACCATTACGGAAAAAAACGGAAAAAAAACCCCCATCGGCCCATAAAAACGAAAAATCACCATCGGGCATGATGGCCAGTCCAGCTATGGTGGACATAATGTTGAGCTCTGGCAGGTGAGATGAATCTCTTTTAATGGCCAGCAGGTGGCATCACTTCTGGTTACAATGACACTTCTGATTAAAAAAAAAGAAACCAACTGCTCCATACTTCAGAAAACATTCTCAGAGTAATTTTATGATCCCAATTGCTAATTCACATCTACTTCAATAGAGCATGATGCTCATTAAGGTAAATGATTGTCCCTTTTCTAATAAAATAACTAATAAATCAAAGTATGCTTCAGGGTCTGGATACATTGTGATGGGCAAGTCCTTAGTTTTTCAGTCAGATTCACCCCTCATCTGGTTATGAAATAAAATGGCGATGGGCAACTAATGCCAAACTGGAGGCGTTAAAACAAATCAGTGCATGACATCACAGGATAGTGGATAGATAGTGGGTAGTGAACACAGGCTACATGGATTATCTCTGTTTCAGGACAGAGACAGTTATTCCTAATATTAGAATATCATTCTAAGATATTCTACATTTATGCTCTGTTGTTTGTACATTGAATCCATATGTATCCACGTTACTTGAGAAATGATGTGAATCTCATGTTTCAGCAAAATCCCAAAGTTGCTCTATTGGCTTGAGCTCTGGGGACTGTGGAAGCCATTTAAGTAGAGTGAACTCATGCCATGTCCGAAGAACCAGATTGAGATTATCTGACATTTGTGATATTGTGTGTTATCCTGCCTGAAGCAGCCATCAGAAGATGGGTACTCTGTGGTCATAAAGGGATGGACATACAATAACATGGTCAGCAACGATAACTAGGTAGTCTGTGGTGTATAAACAATACTCCAGATTCTGACCCTACGTTCTGAAGGATGATTCAGAAAGATTTATCTGAGCAGGCAATGTTTTTCGAATCTTTTGTTGTCCAATTCTAGTGCGGTTTTGTGAATTGTAGCCTCGGGGTCCTGTTCCTAGATCACAGAAATAGGACATGGTTTGGTCTTTTGCTGCTGTATCCAGTCTGCTTCAGCGTTCAATGTGTTGTGCATTGAAAAATGCTCTTCTGCATATGTTGGTTAAAACAACTGGTTATTTGAGTCATTGTTGCCTTTCTGTCATCTTAAAGCAGTCTGGCTATTCTCCTCTTAAATTTGGCATTAACGAGGCATTTTCACCCAGTGAACTGCTGCTCAAGGGCTAGTTTCTATTTTTTTTTTTTTACCATTCTTTGTGAACTCTAGAGATGGCTATATGGGAAAATCCCAGTAGATCAGCAGATTCTGAAATACTCAGACCAACTCATCTGCAACCAATAAACATGCCATATTTAGAATCACTTAGGATCGCCTTCCTAATTCTAATTCCCAGTTTGAACCTACATGCTTAAGTGCATTAAGTTGTTGCCATGGGCGATGGGCTGATAGATATTTGTGTCAATAACCAATTAAATAAGTGTACCTAATGAAACTGTCATTGAGTGTAATATAGCATACAGGACCAAAGCTAAGGTAATCAAATTCTAATGCAGTGGATTTTTCAATACTAAATATTTTTTTCTTATAACTTGTAGGCAGCTCACATTTGTGGCTTATGGTAAAGCAGAGAAACCATTTCTTGCTCCTTTGCTCACAAAGTTTTTGGTTTTTGGAAAGGTGAACACTGTCGTGGTCTTCTGTCATTTGACCCAGGGTTTAGAGTTTTCTTGTGTTTTTCTCATTTTGTATTATGATTTATGTTTAAGTCCACTTTGTTAGTCTTGAGTTTATTCTATAGTGCCAATATTGTTCTGTTTAGCTTTTGTTTATTAGATTCCCTCTCGTATGTTTGCCCTCTGTGTCTCTTTCTGTGTGTCTGTGTTTGTATTTGTGAGTTTTGTGTCTTGCTTCCCTCTTCATGTTTCATTCTGTTCCCCCCTGCCTGTCATGTTTATCCATGTTTCCCCAGTCATGTCTCGGCGTGTCTGTCTGCATTTCTGTGTTCCGGTTACTTCCTGTTTTACTTTGGTGGTCTCCTGTCTGTGTGCACCAGGTTTTGTTTTCCTTCTCTTACTTTGAAGGTACCTCGTCTCATGTGTTATGTTTAGCTTTCCGTCCTCTATCTCGTTGAGTGTAATTTGCCCCAGCTGTGTTCCCCATGTGTTTCCTGTTCCCTCGTCAATCCCTGTGTATTTAAGCCCTTTGTTTTCTTCTGTCCAGTGCTGTGATCTCCCTCATACCTGGCTGTGTGTTCTGGTCCTAGTTTAGTTTCTGTATTGACTTGTGCCAGCAATAAAGCGGAGTTTTTTTGAGTTCACATGTTGCCTCTGAAAGTCTGCATTTGGTCCTATCTGCCTGCTCCACACACAGTTACATGACAAACACTCCAGATTCTTTGGGCGATGAGTGGTAGAACACCTTCGGATGCTATTTTTTGAGTTGACTGAAAGGAAAAGCATGACCTGAAAGAGAGGAACTCCACCACCAGTTCTGGCTTTCTCAGCAAAATCACCCAGCAACCCAGGTACACCATGCACCTGCATATGTTGGCAACAGTGTTAGCTGCTCTTGTTGTAGACGCCACATAGATTTAACGCAGAGGGCTAAATTAAGCTTTGTTCACTTTATTTTCAGTTCTGTTTCAGGTGAATAGGCATGGCAGTGTTATGTGAATATGCCCTCAAAGTGTGAAAATTGGATTATGTGTTTAAAAGTACCAATTATTTCTGCAATTATTTACAATACCCTCTGTGTGTCTGCCTACCTGTGGTAGGGCCTTGAGAGAAAAATGGTTTTCTTCTCTGCTCTGAGCACAAGCCCATTTATTAAGGTGTGTTTATCATTCATTGTGACCCGGGTTAAGTGTCCTGAGAATTATATTTAAGGCTGTGGGTCCCAGTTGGCAATTAAGTACAATTCATTACAGCAGACACACAGCCCTACAGGGGAAAAGGTAAGAGCCGTGGCAAAACACTACGGCATGCACAGGAGAGAGAAATAGACGAGAAAGGAGGGGGGGCGTCAGGTTGATTTTGGGTTTTTTTTTAAAGCAAAGAAAAACAGGAGGGGCATGTGTCGGAGGGAGTGAATGTGAGAAAAAAGTGAAGATTGTTTGTGTGGAAGAGGTGTGTATCCTGGAGAGGGAACAGAATTAAAATAACCAAGAACAAGATTCTTGGCAGAAAGACTGGGATCGCCAGGAGAAGCAGAGTTGTATTTACCAGACAGCTTGACTGCACCCTCACCTGATGGTGTGGTCTGTGAGGGTTGGGGCTCCTCACAGAGAGAATTTCATGCCTTTCATTTGTTGCATTTTGATGTGGAGGGTGTAAGATGTTCTGGTATTTTCTTGCCCTGCAGAGTGGCGCCCCAGTGCTGGCACTCTTTTGAAGATAAGGCTCCCAGCTGTGAAGGGTGGACTCTTCAAAAAGTTTTTTTTTGTTTATATATCAAGTGCACCGAAAGCTCTTGAACTAACTCAATTACTCATTTATGCTGTCACTTATGGCAAAACAAATACAGAGGAAGTTGGCTCTAATCTGGGCGCTTGCATTGTTTGCCATTTGGTACTATAGATTCATTCATTCAACAGTTTTTAATTTTGGCCTTTATCTTCAAGGTAACCCTCTGATCTGCCCCTGTCATTGATTTATAACGCTGCTGTTAAAAATCTACAATTGCTTGACGTAAGCTCACAGAGGCAGATTTACTGAGCATTTAGAATATAATGTGACAGGCTTTCTGACTCTGGCACTGTGCACGTTATTTGTTATGGCTGCCTGGAAGCACACTTCCTGTCATTTAAGATGCGCTTTGCACATTTAGTAGATTATCCAGTGTGCCGTGCTGATTGCAGGAAGTGCACTGATAGTTATTGTGTTAGAAGTGATCAGTTCATTTGAATTGAGCCAACATTGTACAAACTCTGCATAGGTAACAAATATTTACATCCATATATACTCTTATTCATATAGTATACAGTACTGTGCAAAAGTCTTGAGCCACCCATGTTTCTTTATATTTGGTTAGATAGGAAACGGGTGCAAAGATTTATTGAAATGTACAATCATACATAAAACCACAGTATAAAAGGCAAAGACAGAGTTTGTACAGTCTTAACAAGCTTGAAAGCAAAGACCTGGGGTGACCAACTTTATTCTTTAATAAGCCGTGAACTCTTTTAGCCAACCTTTATTGTCATTTCTTTAAGTAGTCTTCAGGAATAGTCCTCCAGGCTTCTTGAAACACATTCAAAGGTCTTCTTTAAATATTGGCTGCCTTTTGTTCCACTTGCTCTCTGCTTGAATAATGTTGAAATTTGGGCTCCTGGGAGAACGATCCATGACTGAAAGTGTTCCATTGTGTGTGTTTTTTCTATTCAGGTATGCCTTTTACTGTTTGGGATCATTGTCATGAAAAATGAAGATGCTGCCAATCAGACGCTTCACATGTCGTATTGCTTGGTGGGTAAAAATCTGAAGGTACTTTTCTGTGTTCATAATTCTATCAACTTTGACAAGATCTCCACTGCCACTGGCTGAAAGTCTCCACCCTATTTTACAGATGGCTGTAGATGTAGACACTCGCTGTTGCGCCTCTCTCTCTACCTCATCTGTACATATTGATTTCAACCAAATTTCAAATTTAGATTCATGAGACATGTTGCCACTCATTTTATGAGTGTGTTTTGCATTCAGGTGGCATCCCTCAGCCTTTTCTCTCAGTTTACCTTCTATAAAATACGCTTCTTAACAGCCACTGAGACCATTTATGCTGCAGATCATGCCTTTTTTTTTTAAAACTAATAGCACTTTGAGAATCTTGCTGGAGTAACAATATTAATGTATTTATGCAAACTGTGTCTTACTTGGATTAAACTGAAGAACAAAATGATATGCTTTTGCTAACTTGTGTGTTACATGTAGACACAATACTGATTTATCCCTGGAGTTAAGTGTCTTTTATATGCCTGCGTGATTCATAGGTCAGTGTTAAGAGACTTAACAAAGACTGGACTGCAACTGAGTGAACAAACAGCCAAGAAACACTTTGAAAGCCTAGACAACACATCAAGTCTGGCCTAGTTGGAAGCATAATATTAAGAAATAAGGGGTGGCTTAGAGTTTTGCACATGACTGTATATTTTTCACAAGCTGGTAATTACAGAGCCAAGTCTGAACATTTCCTGTTGGAATGTGCACTCACTGTTTTTCACCTGTTGAAATAACTTTGACAGCTCAGCTCTGAAGTTTTCATAAGGGAGATCATTTTATGGTCGGGGAAAAAAGCTAATTTTATAAAATCAGTGAAAACATCTGATCAAAATGAAAAAAGTAATAAAGTCTGCAAAACAAGGTGTAGAAGTTATATACCAAATTCTTGCTTCTCATGACTTGTATGCAATGGCAGCTGAATTGGATAGTCACAGCTGCTGCTGCTGAAGGGGAGTTATTATGCTCTTTCCCAGCTCATTATTTTTATTCTTAGACTCTAGTCGTGTGGCTCTTTGCAGTTCAAAACAATCTTGTACAGAGCCTTTGTGCAACCCTTCAGTTCATCCATTATCTGAGACAAGCCACTTTAATGTCCTTCCCCCTCCTGTTAAGCCAACTTTCTTCTAATTGGCTGGTCCCAGTAAACAGAAGGTTTAAAAAGCAGGTGGGCGGGGCTAGCCATGTTTAATGTCAGCACTGACCACTGTCACAGTACACATATGACAGAAAAAAAAAAGCTCTTATGTACTATTCCCACATTCGCTTTTGGAATACACATAACATGAATGCCACCATGTGTTTGGGGTACTCTTCATTTTGCTCACAGTAAAATCAATATAATTGAGCTCCCTGTGGAATCTGAATTGCACTGTAACTCGAGGATTTCACTGCAGCATTTCTGCCCAAAAGTAAACAAAGCATTAAAATGAAGAAAAATCTTAATTCAATATGAGCCTTGTTCATCTGTTTATTTCACAAACTTTTAGTCAATTATTTGAACGCTCCATTGATCTCACTGTAAACCGACTTCAGCGTGTTCATTCTTTGTCATAAAGAGAGGGTTGTTTTTTTTTTTTTCACTCACAACTGCTGTTCTTGTAAAACTTATTTACTGAGCTTCCCTCTTCAGATTTTTCAAAGGCTCTTTTGAGTAAATATGAAAGGGAAATGTTTCGATAGCTGCATGCATCACCGAGACAAACTCATATCTTACCATACAGTTCACAAATGCTCTGTTGTTTGCACTTTAAATACCAATTTTGCAGTCCTACCACCCCTTCAACCTCACCCTTTCTCCCTCCATTATTCTCTTCACCTTCCTTCAGGCCCTCTTTGCCATAATTATTCATTCATTCAGCTTTCTCATTGCATGTACGTTGGCTAAGAGGTGCAGTAATCTTTTTTTTTTTTTTTTTCCCTAGGATTTTTCTGTAATCCAAAAGAGCACATACCAGGTCTGACTGTGGGTCTTTTCATATTGAGGCTAAAGAGGCTGTGCTTCTGGAGGCTTAGTAGTCTTATTGTGAATGGCTTTTTGCATTTGCTCATTTTCTGCTGTTGCCATAAATGCTGCACACATGCTTAACAAAAAGCTGACAGTGTTCAAACAGCATTCCTGTTTTTTATTTTATTTTATTTTGTTACAGGTTAATGGTGAAAAGAGGTTTTCGGCTTAAAGTGCGCTCCTGATATTACAGCGTAATAATTGATTTTTACTTTTGTTGTTTAGCTGGTAAGTATTCAGTTAATAAGATTAGGAACAACAGCGCTAACAGCTCTGTGAGCACTTAAAAACAGAGGCGCTCTGAGCTAAAGGCTAGGTACTGTATACTGTTTATCACATCCCGCGCTGTATTTTAGTGGGATTGCATGCCAGCATTGATAATTAGCATTAAACACAAAGTACAAGTGAGGACAAGCTCCCACCCCGCGTACAAGATCTATGTCAGTGATGCTGGAGATCTCCTGCCTTCCCGACTTTTATGCTTGCAGGTTGTTTATCTGCTGCTGCTCTGACTCTGGGGCAAACACTTTTTTCTGCCTCCTTCTGCTTCTCTCTGACACAGCTAGCCTCTCCAGCACAGCCCCATAAAGGCTGGCTCTTTCCCTTTTTGTCTCCTCTTTTAGAAACAGCTAGTTCAATGCCTCTTCTTGCTTTCCTTACCTCCCCTCTCTCGAGGTGGGTAAGGTGAGTAAGTAGAGAGTAAAATTGTTTTCACTATATAAAGAGAAAGAGAACAGAAAGCTGTATATTTAAAAAGTGTTTACAGGACTATATTTTTAATAGCAATATGATTTATTTTTTAAAAATAATTCCAACAAAGATTTTAAGGAATGAGCAATCTTATCCACGGAACTGGATGATTATTTAAATTTTAATTTCAATAGCACAGAAATGTTCCATTTTTTTTATAAACATAGTAATAATTTCAAAGTGCGTGTCTGTCAGTCACATACTGTAAAACAGACAGAAAATAAGTAGGCTATATATGTGTGTGTGTGTGTGTGTGTGTGTGTGTGTGTGTGTGTGTGTGTGTGTGTGTGTGTGTGTGTATATATATATATATATATATATATATATATATACACTTTATTTTTTTTAAAAACTAATAACATTAGGTTTGTTAGTGCTATTATATAATGTATGTAATGCAATGCATATTGCATTATTTCACTTAAAACTGTGCAGGCCAAATGGATTTACATGTCATGAACTTATAATGAAAAACTGGAACCTCCTACAAGAAATGCAAGTAGATTTTGAACTGTAAAATATTTCATGGATTCAATTCAACTTTTGCTTGCTTTTGTTTCCTGAAGATCCTCATGGAAACGCACTGCTAAAAGAAAAAAGCTGCTGCATACCATAGTCAGTCTATTGCTGAGTGTCACTGATGGCATTAATGTTTGGGCAGAAACTGTCAAATCACTGTTGTACTCACTGTCTTCCCAGTCATGTACTTGCCTGCAAAAGGCTCACGTGGCAGAGAAAACTTGGATAACCTGTGTGGTTTTTCTGCCTTTTAAATAGAAACAGAGTAGTTAGTGCACCTTTAACAGTGTTTCCAGTTGTCAGATATGTCTTAAGTTTGTTGTTTACCTCTGTGCAAAGTGAGGATGGCTATTATTAGTCAGTGTTGTTGATTCTGCAGTTCTGTATTCACCTCTCCAGGCTCCGCTTGCTGCTCCCGCAGCTGCCACACATCACTTCAGGAATCTGATGAACTGTACCAACCTCAGATTAACCTCCAGCCCTGTCTTTCTTTTTCTGCAATCCCAGACCGTCACTGGAGGTGAGTCATTCACTCACACGCTTGGCACATGGGAACTAATGCGCACACACCACCTATGCCTACACAACCTCACACACACATGCACATGCGCACACACAAGGAAAGTGAAGTTCCTTCATTGACAGGGTTATAGAGAGGTTTTAAATCCACCTGCCCTCCACTGTCAGACAGGCCCTGCTAAGTCTGGAGTTTAATAGACTCAGGCAGACAGCTCTTGGAATGGAAGAGAATATCTTTTAAGATATTCAAGTGCAAGTTTTGGTAATTCTCTCAAATATAAATAGAATTTGAAGACTCTTATTGTGGAAGAAATTTAACAGTAAAGAAAACACCAGACAAATAAAAAAAAAAATACAAGTGTAGATTTGGGTAAAACAAAAGATCTTTTGAATAGGTGATGGCAGATGGTCAACAAAGTCAGTTTGAGGACAGCAACTGACAGCGAGTGGCTGCAGACCTGGTTTCTGTCTTCAAAGCAATTATGTCAAAAACAAAGCATAATTGTGGCAACATCTCATGTGCAATGCCACTCCCATTCAAACCACTAACCATCCAGCTTTTGTTAATGCTAGGCTGGTTTACATTTCTTTGTCTGCTCAGGTTGCGTGTTTTTGGTGTTTTTAAGATTTATTTATTTATTTAATTTTTTTTCTAATGTCCAAATGTGTCCTGATGCATTTTATTATAAGTGTTTTCAAATTAAAACTGAACTGTAGGCTTTACACTGAATGCATTTGTTTAGCAATGCAAGACATTGTGTATATATTGCTGCACAAACGTGAATGACAATATTGTTGTTAAAGTTTTCAGTCCCATCATTTGTTTCTAATCACGATCTCCTGCGAGCGTGACGATGAGAAGTTTCCTTTCTCATGCAATCTTATAGCCTTAGTTTAAGATATCTGTAGCTTATGTGTCTCTTCAACTGTGTTGAAATATAAGAGGCATGGCTTCTACAGAGGCTCAAGCAGCTTTAGTGTTAAACTTTAAGCTTTTGAACAATAAGTTATCTTCAGATATCCCATTATAAAGACACATATCCATTTTTGAGATATAGAAAAATAGTGAAAGTTGTTTCATGCCAAGTCTGATGCAATTTGCTGAATGAGATTTGATTATCAACTCAAGACTTTTACTTGTCTTCTTAATCCCAAAATGTGCACTCTACTCTTTGCAGCTGGCAGATACTTACTTCAAACAGGCAATTGTGGGTAACACTGGAGGAGTCTGATACTGCTTGTGAACTGCAGGCATTACTATTACTTTTCTGGTGCATTTATAGTATCACAGCACCCAGCATTTAACCTTTTATGGGGCGATCGTGGCTCAAGAGTTGGGAGTTCGCCTTGTAATCGGAAGGTTGCCGGTTCGAGCCCCGGCTTGGACAGTCTCGGTCGTTGTGTCCTTGGGCAAGACACTTCACCCGTTGCCTACTGGTGGTGGTCAGAGGGCCCGGTGGCGCCAGTGTCCGGCAGCCTCGCCTCTGTCAGTGCGCCCCAGGGTGGCTGTGGCTACAATGTAGCTTGCCATCACGTGTGTGTGAATGGGTGGATGACTGGATATGTAAAGCGCTTTGGGGTCCTTAGGGACTAGTAAAGCGCTATATAAATACAGGCCATTTACCATTTTATGAATGTAAAGAAATAGCATGGTACTTTAGAAAATCTGCTTTTCCATAAAATCATAAAATATTAAACATGAAGCTGCAGGTGGTATGTGGTTAGAATTGCTTGGATAGCTCTAGAGATGGGAAAAGCAGAAAATACCCTGGCTATACCCAGTGGTAAAAACAAAATCCACTTGTTAAACAGCACAAACGACCACATTATAGCTGGTTTGTTTGAGCCATACATAATCGAAATGTAACAACAGCAATTAGTCTTAAAGCTGGGTGTCCTATGCCAGGCACTGTAATGTCTTTGTGTTAACCTGGCTGCTGGCTGAAGCTTCAGATTTAACCTAGAAGCAGGAGAATTTACTCTTCTAAACAACAGCCAGTATTAAAACTTTAAACTCCAAAAATAAAAGCGACTAAAACTAAATTATCAATATTAAAAAGCCACATTTATGCTGAAACACTATTTACAAAAAAAAAGCAATGCACCTCAATGCCCCTTTTCAAAAGTTTCATTAACTCCCTGTAAACGGTGTACCAAACACGATAGTGAAACTACATGATTGGTATTGCAGCTGACAGTGCCTCATATCATGTTAAGTCTTTGTGTTAAATCTAATGGAAAAACTATTGAGCCACAACCAAATGTTTATAGAACTTCGTGGCTTCTCACTGTAACTCTTTTAAACGTCACAAATGAACTGTAAGAAGGCAACTCTTTGATAGCTTTGCATGAAATATTCTCTTTATGCACTTTAGTTTTCAAAGTTCACCTTTGCTGTTTTTTTATCTGAACCTTAAATCTGCTTCTTTGTAGCAGTTCAGCAGTTACAAGCCAACACCTCTGCTAAATGCATAATAGGACAGGACGTTTTGTTTGTTTGTTTTTCGTGCAGGAAAAAAACCCCTACTCTACGCTTTGAGATTGAGTAGATAACCTTCACTCAATGAAGGTGATTTGGAATTGTCTAAGCTTCAAAGGTGTGTGCTGAATATTTGGTTTCAAACATGTATCAGGTGTTTTTTGGGTCAAGAGGAAAGCATGTGACTTTATTTTGTCAATACTGGGGTTTTAGTTTCTGGAGAATTCCTGAAGTAGATGCTCAAAACCTTCCTCAAGGACACCTAGCATTTGCTAAATCTAACAGTCATGCATCTAGGCAAGACACAAAATGGGATTAGATCAACATCATAATTGTCCCCCACAATGAAATCAGGAGAGACGCTACGGATCGACCCTGGTCTTTTCACCCAAATGTCACCCACAATAACTTGGATGCCAGTGATTAGATTTTAATAAAATTTGTGTAGCTTAGAGGGGCTGATGGCTGTCATTGCTTTGTTGTGGCATTTTACAAATTACGCTGGCTAACAGGAGAGGAGCAGAACAAAAATGACATGATGTTCATCTCATACTCAGAATCTTCAGTGGCAGTGAATTACATTGTCTTTTACTGACAATTACATTACCATTACATCATTTCTTTATAACCATTACCTTTATAACCATTATAATAGTTTATATATCAAATAATATAGCCGATTATTCATAAGAAACAGACTGTATCTGCAATATGTTAAATATTAACAGTGTATGCAAACAATGCATACATTGTGCAAATACTCTCAAGGGCCACTTTATTAGGTATACTTGTTTAACTGCTATGTTCACTCAATGTGTTAAGGCCATGTTGAGATGTCAAGATCATGTGCTGAAGTTCCACAAACTGGTGATCTAGTATGATTCTCCCACACAGATATTTCTAGGGTTTACAGAGAATGATCAAAAATGAGGAAATATCAAGTGAGAATGCTACAAGCTCATGGGAAAACAACAATAACTGAAATAATCACTTTGTTATAACTGAGGTATGCAGAAGGGCTTCTCAGAATGCACAACATGTCAAACCTTGAAGCAGATGGGCTACAGCTGCAGAAGACCACACTGAGTACCACTCATGTCAGTTAAGAACTGGAAACTGAGGCTACAATTCACATGGCCTCAACAAAATTGGACAAGAGAAGGCAGGAAAACTGTAGCCTGGTCTGATGAGTCTCACTATCAACTTTCGCATGATAGTGTGAGAGAGATTTCATTGGCACACTTTAATCTCCTCAGTACAAAACAAGCACAAGTTAAACTCCACAGCCTACCTGAGTATTGCTGCTAACCATATCACTTCATGGCCACAGTGTACCCATCCAACGATGGCAGCTCAAATCATCCTTAACTGGCTTCTTCAACATGACAAAAAGTTTGCAGTACTCAAATGGCCTCAACAGACACCAGATCTCACTCCATTAGAGCATATCTGGGACAGCTGAAAAACTAACTATGAGATATTATCATGTTAATATGGATCACAATCTCTGAGAAATTCTGCCAATCTCCCATTCTGCCACATGAACTGAAATCTGCTTCATTGTCATGAAACCCTTTGAGATGTGTGACACGGTGTGTTGTCAAACTGGAAGTAGCCATCTGGAGATAACAATTTGTGAAACCCAAATGGTGCCAAGAAACCATTCCCAACACCTTCACACCATCACCACCACCACCGTCTGAGTTCCTGTAGTCTTTCTGACCTCTTATCAGCAAGGTGGCTTCTGACTGTGGTGCTTGAAAATTCCAGCAGTTTCAGAAATACTCACATAGGCCCATCTGGCACCAACACAATACACGTTCTGGTGCTTGACGTGAACGTTAACTCAACTGAACCCAAGTTCGGCTCCCCATTGAGCTCAAAGATTCTGCCAGCAGAACTGAAGCTCCTTCGGGATGTGGTTCTGAGCGAGAGATGACCAAGCTAATTGTTTTCAACTGGCCTTTTGAGCAGCGATGACCAGCTCACAGGAAGGGGTTGTGACCTCTCGCCGGTGTCCAGGCATGTGTTAAAAGCCTTCCCACAGTGCAACATGCCCTGGACTAATTTCACACCCTTTCTATTGTGAAGGAGCCCAGCTGTGCTTGTGTACATTTAAGTTTGGGATATTTCTGTGTGATTGAGTTTGTAGACGCTCACTCTTTTTTCTTTTTTTTCTCTCTCCCCGTATCTGTTTGCCTTTTTCCTTGTGTGGGGAGGCCACATGTCCCCATGTATTCCTTTTTGTATATGAATTTGTGTCTGGGTTTAGTTTTGTCATCCTCGCATGGTGGCCCACAATAAAAGCAGCTATGCCTTTCAGCATGATTTGTGTCGCACAGACGATTCATCTTAGTGAGGAGCGTTTTCCACATGCCTGCTTCTCTCTCCACACTCGGTGGGAGAACGTCTCACTAATCCAATTTAGAACTAGGAAAACAGATTTCTGTCATGCAGTGCCACTGAAGAAACACGGTCTTTCTATAGTGTGTCTTTTATAATCATAAAGTGGGCTTTGCAGCTCAGAGGGTAGTTTTGTATCATTAAGGGAATATATCCACATACATAAGCACAGTGTCTCAGTTACGCTGTTCAATGTTATCACTAGTCCAAAAAAAAGAGAATCTGATGGTGTCACATATCTCTGATACATAATCTATCATTTATCTCAAAGCGAAACAGGATGTTTTTGCTGCGGTTTGGTTCATTTACTGGCTTTTTTCATGTTTGAAGATACTTACACTATTTTTTGTTCCCAGTCATTTACTCCACATTCAGTAGTATGGGCCAGTCCAAAGGGCAGAGGATGGCTAACCCTGAAAAATGATTGGCTCCAGTGGTGCCCCATGACCAATAGCATTGGACAGTAATACTGTTAAGCTTACAATGTTCAACAACACTGAATGAGGGCATGGATTTGTTGCCTTCCAGCAGGAAAGCAACTTAGTATATTTACTAGAGCTGTGCAACATTAGAAATTTGGGTATAGATTCAACACGAAGTAAATACAGGGCCAGTATTGCTAATATCAATGCAGATATCAATATTTTAACTGGTAAAGGCAGTATATGTAGCAGAGGGCAGTGTGTTGTGATTTGTAGGAATCATCAATTTGCCAAATTTCGAATAACACGAAATCACTGAGCATTTCACTTTCCATAATAATTAGTTAATACATCAATTCACATCTGGAATGTAAATGTGCCTGCCTCTAAAGCACTGTGGAGCAAATTGTTTAAATCTGACCTACGGTTATAAAAATATGAGATAGTCTTCAATTTAATTTGTCACATATACAGTACAACGTGTAGTGAAATGCTTGTGTCTGAACTGCAGATGTAGCCACGCCATTCCAGGGCTTGGGTTTTAGCATGGGGTGTCTCCAGGTCCAGAGGTGTGTAGTCTTACCACTACACTATCCAGCTACACAAAAAGGTTTAGTCATTTTTTTTATATTTCATGTTATAAGTATATTTTAAAAATTATTTCTGTATAACATAATTTAATGAGCTACATACAGAACCAGTGTTAGTTAATAGTATCAATACTTTAATCAGTTTGCCCACCTCTAACATTTATCCAAGTACTTTACTGAAGTACAGACTAATATATCAAAAATAGGTATTTTAGATTTATAAATGCATATAAATATATATATTTATATGTATCTAAGTCGCTTTGTGTTAGATTACTTTCAGCTTATACTCATATTATTATTTGAATGCAAATTTTGACATTTTGCTCTATATCATTTATTTTAAATTTTAGTTACTCATCGTTCTATTGGTAAATTGCAGTATTCTAGCTCAAGCTACCCCTAAATCATTAACATTAATATTACACTATGTCTGTGAAGGTTCTCAGTCATCCAGGTCATCGTAGTCAAAGGAGCTTGCAAAGAAAAGCGTCTGGACTTCTTTAAGTTACTTGAAGACGTTTCACCTCTCATCCGAGAAGCTTCTTCAGTTCTAAGGTCAAATGGTGGAGAGTCCCAGATATAAACCTAGTGGGAGTATCCCCCCACAGAGGGACAAAAGGACCCCCTGATGATCCTCTAATCGCCTGAGCCAAGGTGTGAAACTGGGTGTGGGTCCCAATCAGCCAGACTTTTGGGTGCGCTCTTTGTGAAACCTGACTGATTGGGACCCACACCCAGTTTCACACCTTGGCTCAGGCGATTAGAGGATCATCAGGGGGTCCTTTTGTCCCTCTGTGGGGGGATACTCCCACTAGGTTTAAATCTGGGACTCCCCACCATTTGACCTTAGAACTGAAGAAGCTTCTCGGATGAGAGGTGAAACGTCTTCAAGTAACTTAAAGAAGTCCAGACGCTTTTCTTTGCAAGTGTGACCTCTGTGTAGTGTCTTCTCTGGTCTGCATTCACAACAAAAAGGCAATGGTTAGAATGCTCTCTTTTTAATGTCGTGGGCAATCAGCACAAAATCTCGCAGGAATCCTCCATTATTCTGAGGATTACATTTCCACTTGCAGTGTGATCGTATAGTGGTAAATTTATACAACCAAAATAGAAAAACTTCAACACCATTAACATTGCATGTTAAATTTCCCAAATGAAAGGAATATAGAAATATATTTTAAAGCTGTACATGAAACAATGTAAATTCTCTAAACAGTGTGGCACAGTCACATACCTGCATTCACAACAAAAAGGCAATGGTTAGAATGCTCTCTTTTTAATGTCGTGGGCAATCAGCACAAAATCTAAACGGGAAAGCAACAACAGAGTTAGCTAACTATGCTCCCATTTTGTTTCCTCTCCTCCCAATAAAGAAATCTCACATAAACGTGCACTCAGTTCAACATAAAGACTGGAGAAATGACCCGCAACAAATGATGTATAAACAACAAAAATAATCGGGTCAGACTGTATTACTTTAACAGCCTGCGATATGATTTTTCCTCCCCACGACATTTGCGCATTCCTTACCTCGCAGGAATCCTTCATTATTCTGAGGATTACCCAGAATCCCTTGCCCTTTGTGAATATTGCAGGGTCACTTTTTCGACAGTAGGTGGCGCCAATGTCCCATTTAGCGGGATTTAACTTCAACTCTATTTAACTATGTTACACACACCCCCCTTAAATCCTGCTAAATTGGGGCATGACAACAGAAAAACAGAAACTTCCAATGCATAAAACATAACAGTGTGACCGTGGGAGCACAAGATAGTTCAAGTCAGTTAAAAAAACTTTCCATATGGAATAAGGCAAGCAAGAGAGCGGCCAATTCCCCTGCCAACCCAGATATGAAAGATGCCGTATACACCTCCCATGATGTGAACATTGCTCCACGCAGGTATTACCCAAAACGTTCTGAGTAACAGCACATTTGCAAAACGGCTAGTAATCTATCCTGAAAACATATTTCGCACAAATGAAAACAAGGAGTCAACTGTCGACACTGAATCATCAACCTGTTGTTCATTGATCTCACAAATGAGACGTGTTGGAGGTTTCACAGGTCTACCTGATCTAGTACAAAGAGGTGGTGGCTGTGTACGCACTACACGGTCCCCTGTACTCAGTCGTGTGTCAGTCACAAGCTCAGGGGAAAGGACATGTGGAGCATCTCCCGCCAGAAGCTGCGAGGAGGCACTCCGGGACACAACAGATTCAATAGAGGGGGCAGGGGAGGGCAACCGGGAAACCAACGGGTCACACCCAGCAGGCGGGGCCACAGTCGATTCTGCCTCAGAGGTTGGGACGCTGAAAGCCGCACCAAGAGAACAACCAGGTTGACCAACCGCAGAGTCCCTGTCACTTGCTTGGTCCATCTGCATGAGCCAGCGAACCGTCTTCGTCTCACCATCCTGCACATCACCTGGAAGTTCTGGTTCACCTTGTCCACTATCCGCAACCGAGGGGCAGGTTGACACTGGTATGCACTCGTTTCCTGCAGGAATGAAACTCACAGGAAGTAGTAGGTTTCGGTGAACAACTTTTTCCCTGAGAGTCACAGGGTCTCTGATGTGGTACACATTGATGTCAGGTTTCACAGACGCCACCTCAAAAACTGTGGATTCCCATTTGTCAGCGATCTTCCTCTTTCCTCTCTCACCACGATTAGCAAGCAAGACTCTGTCACCGACTGAGAGGGGCGCACCCTTAGCCTTGCGGTCATAATTCCTCGCCTGGCGAGCCTGGGCAATACGGCTGTTCTGCCTGGCAATGCGGGCAGCCTCAGACAGGTCACGCTTCAAATGGGCGACAAATTCACCGTGGTCAACAACGGCACAACAACATCAACAGGCAGACGAGGAATTCTCCCAAATACGAGAAAAAAAGGTGCGAAACCTGTTGTTTCATGTTCAGTGCAATTGTAGCAGAACGTCAACATCTGAAGCATTTGCGGCCACCTGGCTTTGGATTGAGGGGGCAAAGCCCGTATCATATTTCCCAAGGTCCTGTTGTATCGCTCGACAATACCATTCCCCATTGGGTGGTAAGGAGTGGTGTGTGATTTCTGGATGCCAGCCATGTCCAGGAGCTCCTTAATGAGTTGACTCTCAAAGTTGGCTCCTTGATCAGAGTGTATACGTCTGGGAAAGCCGTACACACAGAAAAAGTCATTCCACAGGCGGCGAGCAACCTGCTTGGCAGACTGATTCTTACAAGGGAATGCATGCGCTAATTTGGAAAAATGGTCTGTGACAACCAAAACATCAACGCACTTCTTGTCAGTCTGTTCAGCAGTCCAGAAGTCGATGCAGACTAGCTCCATCGGTTCAGTGGTACAAATGCTCTCCAGTGTGGCACGGTCATTCGGCTCTGGGGTTTTCCCAACCACACAACGAAAACAGCCTTTCACATGATTGATGATGTCACGCTCCATCCCTGTCCAAAAGAATCTCTGCCTTGCAAGAGACAGGGTGCGGACTTGGCCCTGATGACCCGCCGTATCATGGATGCCTCGGAGAACTTCAGTCTTCAGAGTGTCTGGGACAACAAACTGGTAAATCGTCACGTTCATGTTCCTGTCTTTCTTCACTTTATACAACATACCATCTTTAATCAAGAGTCTGGACCAATGTCTGAGTAATTTCATTACACCACGGGACTCGCTAGCACGTTCATGCCTGGTGGGCCTCTTGTGACGCCGGACATAAAAGAAAACTCTGCCCAAAACCTCATCTTGTTCCTGCAGGTTAGCGAGTTCACTTCTCGGCGTACAGGCTGGACGGGCAATAGTTGGAACCTGAGGGATATCAGATCCCACACCTCTCACATGGCTGATACCACCAGTGTCATGTGCAGCCAACACAGCAGAAACATCCTGTGACGAGAGAGAACCTTGAGGGTTAGCTAGGATAGTTGTAGCTCCTTCCTCAGACTGATCCACAACCAACTGGCAGTTTGCAGCACACCGAAACATATCCTGCACAGTCCCATCCACCAGACCGTGCATTTGGTTCAATAGGGCAGCATAAGGTTCAGTGACTAGCCTGTGGCCTATGCACGACTGGACAAATGGCTCTCTACTCAATGCATCCGCGACAACATTTTTGGTGCCAGGGACATACTTCAGTTCAAAACTGTATGCTGCAAGCTTTGAAACCCATCGTTGCTCACATGCATCTAACCTAGGCTTGGTTAAGATGTATGTCAGCGGGTTATTGTCCGTCCACACTGTGAAGTGGCTCCCTTTCAGCCAATGGCTAAACTTGTCACAGACTGCCCATTTCAGAGCAAGAAACTCCAAACGATGCGCTGGATAGTTTAGCTGAGAGTGTGACAGGGTCTTACTGGCGAATGCCACTGGTCTGGCGATGCTACCATCAGGGGGCAACTGTGAGAGGACGGCTCCAAGGCCGTCAAAGGAAGCATCAACTGCAAGGAGAAAGGGCGCAGTAAAATCTGGATGGGCTAATGTGACACTATGCACAAGTTCATGTTTTAGGGCCTTGAATGCTTCCCTGCACTCATCAGTCCAGTCAGCCGGAGACAGCTTCACGTGGCCCCTTTTAAATTTAGGCTTACGGCCTCTACCTCTCTTGCATAGCGCAGCTGGTTCAGCCACAAGATCAAACAGTGGCTTAGCTTTTGCAGAGCACCGCTCGATAAAATGATGGTAGTAGAGAACCATCCCCAGGAAGGATCTGATTTTCCTTGCACATGGTGTCACCCCGTCAGACTCCATCAGGTCTGCTTCCTCCACATTGTCTATAGCCTGCACTTTACTTGGGTCTGTTTTCACACCCTCACCACATATGATGTGTCCCAGGAACTTCACAGACCGCTGAAGAAAGTGGCATTTCTTTGGTGCGAGCTTCAGGTTGTTGGCAGAAAGTCGTGAGAAAACCATCTGCAGACGTTCAAGAGCCACCTGTTCGGATGGGGCATAGACCATAAGGTCATCCAGATAACACAACAAACTTGTGAAGTTCTCATCACCAAAAATGGACATCATCATCCGCATAAAAGTAGCAGGACTATTTGTCAGGCCTTGAGGCATCCTGTTATATTCATGAAGGCCAAATGGGGAGGAGAATGCCGTGTATTTTTTGTCGTCCTCGTGGAGTCTGACATTGTAAAACCCCGATGTGAGATCCATTGTAGAAAAAAAAAACATTCCCACCAAGTGCTGCGAGGGCGTCTGACTGATGAGGCAATGGATGTGCATCTTTAACTGTTCTTGCATTTAACCATCTAAAGTCATTGCATATGCGCAGGTCACCATTTGGCTTAACAACTAAGACAAGGGGGGATGAGAATTCACTCTGGGACTTACGGATTATCCCTGACTCCTCCATCTCATCTAGGGCAGTGCGAAGCTTCTCGTAATGGCATGGTGGAACCCGTCTGTATGGCAGTCTGAAGGGCTTGTCATCCACCAGGCGGATTCTGTGGACAAAGTCAGCAGCCTCACCGCAGTCCATTTTGTGCCTTGAAAAGATGGACTCATACTGCTCAATGAGTCGCAGCAGCCTATCTCTCCATTCTGGGGAAACTTCACAGGACGAGAGGTCCAGGTCCTGCAGGCCCAAATCACACAAGCGCTGTGACATCTCCGCTTCTGATCTCGGTGCGGGCGACGAGTTCTGTGTGTATTGTGTACTGGATCGAATTTGAACAGGTTCAGGTAAGTCCTGCACAGAAAGACAGGGGGACACATCAGCAACCTTAGCATTTCTCCTGAGAGTGAGGGGCTTGTCGGAGGGATTCACCACTTTAACAGGGACCCAACCATCCCCAAACAAGGAAGTGACAACTCGCCCCACTAGGATCTGTGCAGGTTTGGATCGAGACTGAGTGGGTTCAATAATGACAGCACTTCCCACCGCTGAGGCATCAGGAGCAGGCAGCTTAGCCCACACTAAATGTTCAGACAAGGGCTGCAAGGTGATGCGTCTCTTAAGCTTTGCAGTGCCGAAACTTGGAGGCATTGCTCTGCCACCACAGTCATCAGAATAGGACAGCAAAGTTGCCAAATGAGGGAAAGCATCATCCTGGGTACCAACAGTCATTTTTAACTGTGAAATAAGCCACTTTATCGCATTGCTGCCCAGAATCATGTCATCAGCCTGGCCCGGAACCACCAGAACAGGAATCACCACCTTAAAGCCATATATTGACCCCCACAACCAACAATGACAACGTCTTCAGCTGAACGTCTCTCAATATCAGGTATCGATTGTGAAAGTTTCTCATCAACTGTCTCACTTATGGTGCACGCCATAGAGCCACTGTCCACTAATGCTTTAAGAACTTGTCCACCACTAGTAGTCACTGCAGAGTAGAATAAACTATCAGTGTTTGAGAGCCTATGCAAGCCCTGTGCAATCAGTGTTTTATTTGGCGGGACAATGCCACTGTAAGTAGAATACAAAGTGTCATAATCATTAATATCAGTCACATCCAAGATGGGAGGCTTACTTGCTGGATCTGCGCTGTCCTCCCCTCCACGCAGATCGTTCAGTTTCCCTGATGACCACTGGAAGGAGTACACTTGCCCTCTGGGCAGTTACGTCTCGAATGACCAGGTAGGTGACACATGAAGCACAATCTGTTTTCCCGACAGTGCGTGAGTGTGGAGTGGGAGCTATCTCTGCAGATGGAACATGGTGTGTCATCTAAGCCCGGTATTCTCGGCAGTCGGGCACTCTGTCGCCTGGCATTAGCTCGAGCATAGCCTGGGCCTTGAAGCAGCACCTTCTCTAGCATGCTGATCAACCTCTCAATAGCAGAGCCATCCTGACTCACAGCTGACCTCTGCTCATGGTCAGCCAAACAAGGAGTACCATTTGTGCTAACCTCTGCCTTATTCACATAGACACAGTTACCCGTCTGTGGAGGAGACTGGAACCCCTTACCCAGGTGATACTCATCCAGTACCTCCTGAACTTCACGAGCTGACCATTTATCACATGTTTTGGTTCTAAAAATAAGAGCCAAGTCTCTGCAGGGGCAGTGTCTGATGAACATGTGTGCAACCTCCACACCAGAGTTCTCAAAAGATTTCCCCTGCTCCTTAAGACAGTTGCCAACAACATCAGCAGCCTTGTTCAGCCTCAGCCAGTACTCATATGGATCCTCTCGGTCCTTCGGCAGGGTGGAATAAAAGTCAGCCAGGGGCACAGACGAGCACTGGGTGGAACTAAAATGTTTGTGCAGAAGTCTGTAGATAGCTTGTGGATTATGCTGGACATCAATTCCACCATTCCTCACACCAAATTTCACAACATCTTTTGCCCTGCCTCTCAGATGCATCAAAATCTCCTCAGCTTGGTTTTCTGGAAGAATGGCACTCTTCTTTATGTAACTCTGCATGGCTTCCTGCCACTCATCAACAGACAATGAGTCCGAACTCTCCCCCCGAAACACAGGTGGGTCTTTAACCTGTCGTGGAGCCACCAGCTGGACTTGAGAGAGATCTAGTGAGCGGCTGGAGGGGAGATCTGTTGTTTCCTGCGCCACCTCAGGACATGTATATGTAGCAGATGCAGGGCTCGAAGTGTGTGGCGTAGTCAGGTGTGACAGAATGCTATCAGCCAGGCGTTGCCCAATTTGCTGCACAATGTCGCTCATTTGGTCGACTAGACTCACATCAGTTATTGGGGGGTCTGAGGTAGATGACTTAGTGCACTGTACTGACTGCGACTCAGCCACCAGCTCACAAGAACTATCTGCTGCTCTATGCCCCACCCGACAGTCACCCAGTGAAAAAGGAACAGTTGTGAACCCTTTGCCCCTACCCACAACAAGGGGAGTCACATTTGGGGTGTCATCAGAGTAACTTAGATCCATATCTAGCAGAATATTAATAGAGCTAAGGTGGACTTAATACAATATGGCAATATACAAAGCCAATATAAAAGTATGTCCAACAGTCCCCAAAGTTTGATTCCGTTACCCAACAGACTAAACAATAAGGAAGCTGATGCTCCACGATGATGCTGCGACGAGAGGACACCAGCCCGATTCAGCAGCGTCACGAACGAGTCATGGCACCAATGTGACCTCTGTGTAGTGTCTTCTCTGGTCTGCATTCACAACAAAAAGGCAATGGTTAGAATGCTCTCTTTTTAATGTCGTGGGCAATCAGCACAAAATCTCGCAGGAATCCTCCATTATTCTGAGGATTACATTTCCACTTGCAGTGTGATCGTATAGTGGTAAATTTATACAACCAAAATAGAAAAACTTCAACACCATTAACATTGCATGTTAAATTTCCCAAATGAAAGGAATATAGAAATATATTTTAAAGCTGTACATGAAACAATGTAAATTCTCTAAACAGTGTGGCACAGTCACATACCTGCATTCACAACAAAAAGGCAATGGTTAGAATGCTCTCTTTTTAATGTCGTGGGCAATCAGCACAAAATCTAAACGGGAAAGCAACAACAGAGTTAGCTAACTATGCTCCCATTTTGTTTCCTCTCCTCCCAATAAAGAAATCTCACATAAACGTGCACTCAGTTCAACATAAAGACTGGAGAAATGACCCGCAACAAATGATGTATAAACAACAAAAATAATCGGGTCAGACTGTATTACTTTAACAGCCTGCGATATGATTTTTCCTCCCCACGACATTTGCGCATTCCTTACCTCGCAGGAATCCTCCATTATTCTGAGGATTACCCAGAATCCCTTGCCCTTTGTGAATATTGCAGGGTCACTTTTTCGACAGTAGGTGGCGCCAATGTCCCATTTAGCGGGATTTAACTTCAACTCTATTTAACTATGTTACACAAGCTCCTTTGAATATTACACTATATTATGCTATGCAGCAATGCCTGTTTGAAAATTGTGCCCAAATATTTTCTACTCCAATTTTCTGCACTCATTTTATTTCTGATGAAATATTGTGATTCCCTCTCTGTGCCACCTATTTAAAAAATCGTGGAAACACCACTGGTTGCCAGCAAAGCCGTGAATGCAGCACCAGTGTCCCAGAGGTGTGTTGTCCTTTGGATGCTCTTGTTGTATTTTTGCCTATGCTTTTCCCTGTCTGTGTACTCAAGTTACAATGAATAACAAATTAACAAATTGGTGACTTGCACCATGATGATCCGTGGGGTAATCCTCCACTGTGTTTTACTGCTGATTATCCAGGTATTCTGTCTCACACATGCAAACAAACCATTGTGTGTGGACTGGTAGGCCAGTGATGAGCTGGCAGATATCCACAGATGTAGATCCCAAATGCAGACAAAAAGCTGTTCCAGTTGGTTAATTTGTGTTTGCTGTCGATCAGGCTAGAAAACCAGCTCTTAAAATAATTCATATAAAGAGGTGATTCTTTTTAGAAAGATTTGGGAAGCCTGTGCCTGTAAAGTTTTATGGTAGTTCTTCAATTCCTCAGTTTGAGCCGTTAAAGGTAACATGATGCATGAGGCTGTTGCTGCGTGAAACTGGTTGCAAAAAGGTTGCTGCATCACAAACCTGCTTGTGATCGCTTCGGTTGCTATCAGGTTGGCATGATCACCTGTAGTTTGCATGAAAGATCCAGATTTGTGTCTAAACACCATCAAACTAACCACCGAGAGGCAGTGACACTTGTAAAAAAAAGAAAAAAGTGAGATGCCAAATGGAAACAGAAAACGATCAACTTTGAAGTAAAAGTCGTGCTTTTTCTAGCATGTCTGTTTCAGTGGTGATGTACAGTTTTTACTTTAAAGTTGAACAATCTCTAGTTCAGATTTGTGTCATGCTTTTTGCAGTTTCGCTACTGCTTGGTGAGCAGTTTGCTAATGTTTGCAGACAAGTTGGCATCTTCCATGCAAACTATGGGAGACTGCTGCAACTTGCTAACGACCAAAGAGCTTTTTTTGTTTTTTGCACCACCATATACCTCCTTTTGACCCATTGCATGTCCTGCAACAACCAACAGCCACTCACCAACAATACATAATTTTTACCTAACAACAACTGGATACTTCATACTGGTACTCGGGTTGTTGCACAATATTTATTGTATTATTTTATTACTTGTCATTCTATTTTTTAAACTATTTATTTATTACTTTTTAAAATTCTGTTTCTTTATTCTTTTTCTTTTCGCTCTGGGACCATGTGTATGTAACTTCATTCCACCTCATGTAAACATGTGATGTGAATGACAATAAATCCTTGAATCCTTATCAGGGGGCGACTGACTGGTCTTTAACTTCACAGTGACTTCCAGCAACAACTTCCCCAATAATAACCTGTGGGGAAAAACAAATATTCCCTAGTGGCCAGCGGTAGCCATGACTGGGGCCTAAGAAAGCTCCTTAGACCACATTAATTTTGATGATTTAAATAAACCTCTTTGGGTGAATTCTGCTTTTAAAGTTACCTTGGGAAGTTTTCAACCACTTGCGGTACTATGGAGCAAAGTTTTTGACATTCATTCCTTTTTTACTTTCAAACAAACATGATGAAGTGATTTGTCCAAAACAAATTAATTACAGCGGGCGGCTGAGATTACATATTCTTTTTAGAATTTCATGCACATGCTGAATAAATGGTTCAGATATTTACAAATCAATAAAAACATGCACGTGCGCGAGACATTAAGTGCTGCCGTGTACACAAAGTAATGGATGTGCATTCAGTTTGTCAAATTACACTCATTTTTCTTCTGCGTCAAGTTTGTATTATTTGACATTTAATAAAAGTGACTTGAAAAAGACCATGCCCTGTTATTCATGTATTGTTGTTTCTATTTGAATTTGGCTAAAGGATTGTGTAACCCAGACACTTTTGTCTGGGTTACAGTTTTGTAACATAATCACAGTCATTTAGAAGGAAGTAAATCTAAAATAGTAGAAGGTTGTCCTTGAGTCATTTTGTGAGATAACATGAATTTACACAATGATAAAATTCTCAGTGGTATAAGATAGCAGTGATAACATAATGGCATGATAGCTTTACTTTTATACCAGCATTGCTGATTTTGAAGTCCCATAGTCTTCCTTTAATAGTACATATCAGAAGAAACTGACTTGTGATTTCTGAGTCTGAGACACTTATCTGCTGATCATTTAAGCTCATTAGAAATAGTGCAATAGTGAAACATTTTAAAAAGCCAATCTTTATTCATTCAAATAGAGGTCACCCACATATTGTCTTTCTTTTGTAGATTATAAATTGCACCTTTCTTTCTCAGCCTCTTCTCCACCCGCCATCTCTCAGCGTTTGAGAAAGTCGACTGAATTTAAATGGGATAAATCATAAATCTGATTAGGTGAATATTCTCTGTGATCTGCAGGGCAATATGGAAGAAAGGTGATGAATTGAAAATGATGAGGAGACTTCTTTCATTTTCATTTTTTTTCCCCCCTCTGTCTGTCTTCCGATCCATCCCCCGTTAGGAGTTTAGTTGAATAATTTACTAGCAGGGCCATAATGTGAGGTACTTCATTAGATTGAAAAGCTCTCTGGTGTCAACTGAGACGTCTCCTAATTGAGAAGCCTTTGATGAATCTCGATCAGAACTATGACAATTTCAACAGTCTTGAGACATATTACAGTAACCTATAATTTAAAAAAAAAGTTGCCACAGAGGTTTTAATATGTCTCTGCAAATGGTCATTAATTAACTATAGCTCAGAATGGACCGAAGCACACTTCCCCAGCCTAAATCAAGAACTTGATCTTAGCTTAAAAACCAAATAGCAGGCTGATGAGTAGGGATGGGTATCGAAAACCGGTTCTTGTTGAGAACCGGTTCCCACTGTTTCAATTCCTTGGAATTGTTTGCCATTTTTGCAAACGATTCCCTTATCGATTCCAGTCGCCCCGAATGACGTCATCACGTTGTGGAGCGTCATTTACCTTGCAGGAAACACGGCGCGTAAGCGGCTCAAACGCTCAAAAGTTTGGTTATACTTTACGAGAACGGATGACAACAGGGCAATTTGCAATACTTGCAAAGTAGATATTTAATTTAAGGGAGGAAACACTACGAATATGCAAAAGCATGTGCTCACAAAACACGCGATGACCTTAAATGAATGTTGTGTTTTTAATTCCGCTCCGGACTCGTGAATCTCAACCCAGCAGCAGCGGTAACGTTTGCACGTCCTCTCCCGTTAATGCGGCAGGTAAATAATCAACTAACAGTGCATATTATGTTAGCGCGATCTGCCTTATTAAAAAACCTGCCATTACTGTGCATTTAGGTGACCGTGATGAGAGAGACAGAGTCTGGCTCAGATGCTGGCAGTTCTCGCTGCAGTCTACCGGTAGCGTCTCCTTTCAGGCCAGGATAGACGAATGTCACCGAGCAGTGACTAAGTTTGTGGTCAAAGGCTTGCACCCATTTGCCACAGCAGATGCCCTCGATTTTCAGTAAGTGAATGTCCTTAATTGTAGGCAGGGACATTACTGGATATTCTTGTGTAATTGCTACAGAATAATTTATGTTATACTTTTTTATTGCTACAGAAGAATATTTATTTTATTATTTTACATTTACAATTTTTTTTCCTGGGGCCCCTTTGACACCCCATTGAAGAGCCGTAGGCTGTGGATCTCTTAAGATCTCACTGTTGGGTTTGTAAGGCCATGTTACTCCTAAATTTCTATCTTGTTCAAAGAGAAGATATAAAACAAAGTTCTAAGCTAATCGACCTTAGTGTTCTCCTTTTTTAAAGAGAATCGATAAGAGAATCGATAAAGAATCGAATCGTTAAACAGAATCGAAAATGGAATCGGAATCGTGAAAATCTTATCAATACCCATCCCTACTGATGAGTGGTGCTTCTCTTTGAGGACTTGGAATTTAACATCTTTTTCTTTTTGTGGCTGTTTTTTTTTTTTTTTTAAGTTTGTTTATCAAATGGAGATTCTTAAAATTAAAAGGAAAAAAGTGTGCATTTTTTGTGCTCAGCTAACACTGAAACATTAATGTACTGATAAAAGTAATAGACAACATGTCTTTGTGTCATTTCAATTTCACTTACATAGCATCAAATTAGGGCTGTGCGATATGACCAAAATCTCATATCCCGATATAAGAATTCTATCGTCCGATAACGATATAAATCACAAAAATGTAACATTTTTTTTTTTTTTTTTTTTTTTTTTTTTTTTTTTTTGGCCTGTCCCGTTTGGCTCTTTTGCCATCAGAATTGTTGTCTAAAGGCAAAGAAAGATGCCCAACGGATTTACTTTACCAAACTGACCATCCCAGCCTTGCCGTAATGGTCCATTTGATTCACCTTTTATTGTTTATTTTATTTTCACTTACTGAATACGGGACAGACTTGACTGGGGGAAAGAAGGGGAGAAAAAAAGAGGGAAAGAGAAACAGCTGAGAAGAGGGACGGGGGAGAAGGGCAAAAGACAAAAACCAACAGAATGGGCAGAGGAAAAAAAAATGCATATATCAATCACCTGGATCACCTGCTGAGAAAGAAAAAAGAAAGCAAGCAGAAGAGAACAAGAGTAATAGAATAAACAACATCACAATGATATATGGGAATATGACAGTAAATACTAAATGTTAAACATTATTGTGCAGCACATAAGATCAACAGAACACAGTGTGCTTTGAGGTAGGAGCCAAAAAGGGTGTAGTTTGTGGGTGTGATCACCCGTGTGTACACCTGTGAGCATGGACGCGCTTGTTTTTTGTTTTTTTAAAAGGTTCCTTCATGTAATAATCTGCTAGAGGGTGTGGGGGGGCCACAGCCCCGTCCTCCAGGGCGTGAAGCAGGTGTGGAGGAGATCAAAACTCCAGACATCCAGAGGCCCCCAGAACACAAGAGACCAAGGAAGACCAACAGAGGGGCAGCTGCGCCACTGTCCCGGAAAGAGCTGAGGAGAGTCCCAGATGAGGGCTCACTCAGCAGCCGCGGAGCAGAAGCCAGGGGGAGTTGCAGTGACGCGCCCGTGAGCTCCGCCGGCAGCCAGCTGCGCCTGAGTGACCGAGCCCCAGGCCGAGAGGCCGGGGGCACCCCACCTCCGAAGTGGCCCGAGCGAGCCCCAGGCTCCAGGCCCCGATAAGCGGCCGCCAAGGAGTGAGCCGGTGTGTACCTGGACGCCCATCCCCGGACACAAAGAACCACCAACGCACCGATGTCTGAGGGGGTCCGCCACTGGCAGGGGAAGTGGTGGTAGGGGGAGATAGGCCTCCAAACCTTGGAGGGCCTGAGATGTCCCCAGAGAGGTGGCGCCTGACACCCAACCTGACATATAGACACAGACATACAGGCACACACAGATACAAACATCCATTCCCACCCTCATGCTCTCATATGCACTTACTCCACACTCAACCAACGTGGAGACAGACATAAAGAGACGTTGTACACACGATCATACTCCCCAAACGTACTCTACAAACCGGGTCTAGGTACCCTTGCCCCTGGAGGGGGAACTGCACCCAGACCCAGGTGGTGTTACCCTTTTCCCTGCGGTGGGGGGAGGCAGACCGCCCCGACTCCGCAGCAGCAGGGAGGCCCCACACTCCAGACCGCAGTCGGACGGCCAACTCCTCCTCTGTCGAAAGTGTTTTCGACAGTTAACAAGGTGTTTCTATAAAAGAGCAGGTATGCAAAGCAAGCCTGCTGGTTAAAATGGGCTGCAAAGCTGTCGAATTATCTATGGATTTGTCACTTTAAGCAACACTTTTTGCCTTACACAAAGTCCCCCATACAGAACTGTTGACTACAGCATCTATTTGACTGTTTTACTCTGCCTACCTGGGATCCTTTTTGCTTTTGCAGGTACACATTCTGTGACTCACAACAACAACATGAAAAAAAAACAGCTTGTGACATTAAAAGAACACCAATTTGTCTGGCGTTCCTGCAACTAAACAAACCAATTTGTAATGTTTTTAATCAGCCTCATATTACTGCACCCAGACCCAGGTGGTGTTTCCCTTTTCCCTGCGGTGGGGGGAGGCAGACCGCCCCGACTCCGCAGCAGCAGGAAGGCTCCACACTCCAGACCGCAGTCGGACGGCCAACTCCTCCTCCTAGTCCTAGCCCCCCTGCTCCAGCAGGTCGCAGAGAACGGGGGTGAGAGAAGACTCCGAACCTCCCTCCACCCGTTCATTGTAATGTTGATGCATGTGTGTTCTAAGGTGCATTTAAAACCCAGGAGGGCTTGGAGCTACCTGCCAGAGAGCAGCAGGTAAGCGCATGGTCCCTCCTGCTAGCCCTCAATGTCTACGTGTATTTAAAATTGAGAGGTGGGCAACGATGCCAGGGGTGGGGTGTACACCCTGATGGTACTTTGGACTCCGTGTATCGTGCCCACCCCCAAGATCCTATATGTATGTGTAATGAGAGTGTGAGTAATGTGAATGTCTAAGTTGTGGGATAAAATTGAGGCAGAGGCAGCCAGAAGGGGACAGAGGGGGGGGGGGGGGTAGCCTCCTCTGCACCCTGGTGACATACCCCTACTCCAAGGCCCTGCATGTGTGGGTGGTTGTGGTGGAGCGGGAAGAGGGAGGCAGCTGGAGATGGGGAGGGAAGGAAGGGAGGGGCAAGTGACCCCTCCCTGGGGCCAGCTCCCCCGCTGACCCCAGTAGGCACCCCCATACTCCGCGCCCCGCCAGGGAAAGGGGGCCCAGGCCCATCCAGACCGGGCCCAGTGCAGCAGCGCCGCCCGGCCCCACAGAGCCCGGGACAGTCCACCCAACCCCACCACAGAGAAAACTGCACCCACCCCACCATCCACTCATCTTCCAGACTACATAAGACAATAAACACCCAGGCTGAGATCTTCCTCCACCTCTCCTGTATCTCCCCCTCCTGCAGAGGCAGCTCCTGAGGAGAGGAAAGCTCCTGCAAGATGTGACAATCTCCCCCACCAGTTGAAGAGCCCCCCAGGTGGCTCGACGCACCGGCGGCACCCTGCTCCAGGGCTGGGCCCCCATGCACCCACCCGCCCACAACCCCGGCAACACACCAACCAGGACCCAAGCCCCCGAGGCCCGGTCCGGGTCCCAGCCCAGAGACGGAGCGCCCCCAGAACCTCACGCCCATCCCGGACCCACCCAGGGGCAGCCAGGCTACCAGGTCAGTAACCCACGTCCGTCAGCACAGACCCTCCCCTAGCCCCGCTGCACGCAGCCGCGAGGAAACAGTCACCGGAGAGCCAACAGAGCCCCTAACCGGACATGACCGCTACCCCGGGTTGAGCCCCCCAAGGAAGATGCCTCCGGGGAACCCCCCGACGCCCTAAGCCTGTCCCTACCCCCACACCAATCACAACAGTGAAGGCGGGACCAAACTAACATTTTCTGTAAATTATGTGAATCTCGGGCAGCTCGACTTGTGGGAAGTGTTTCCAGCTGTGCGTCATGTAGCTGGAGTCGAGTGTTTTAACCGATGCATGAAACGATACATTTTTAGACATAAGTTGTAACGGCCGCCGTTTTCTTTGTGAGTATTTATTACACGGCGTGCTGCCGGGAAAAGCCTGTTCTGACGTTTGAGTCTAAGGTTTATTTTTTAGCACCTGGCGGCTCTTTTTTACTTCTCATCCGTAAATAATCTGCTCTTTCACGTGATTCAGTTTATTTTGAAAAGTCTCAACAGGATCTTGAGCTTTATTGTGAAAGGTTTACGTGGTACATAAACAAGCGGACACGTGATGGTGTTACCATCATTGTTGCTAACGACAACGAAAAACAGGCGCGTGTTTGTCCGTAGTGTGGTTATATTACTACAGTGACCACTACAGTGACCATCAAAACCATGAAAAAATATGGCCGTAAACAGTTTATTTTGCGACACCACGAAACAAACGATAGAGGAAAATGAAACATAGATGTTTTTATATCGTCATGCGATATATATCGTTATATTGAACAGCCATACATCAAATCACAACAAAAATGACCTCAAGGCAAAAACTAAATACACACAAGTCCACCCTAACTGCTTCCACATGAATAAGATGGTAAGTAGCAGCCAGGTGCTGCTAATTAAGTGCACATAATTAAGTGATCAACAGCATGTCTGAGCACCTCTATAAAAGCAGAGGCTTTGGCAGTTGGTCTGGAAGATTCAGGTGTATGTTAAGATAATGCTACAGTCAGAAAGGTCGGATTGTGCAATTCTAAGAGAAACTGTAAAAAACCTAAGAGCTACGCCTGAGACTCTACAGACCTCAGTTAGCATGTTAAATGTTAAAGTTCATCGCAGTGCAATTCCAAAAAGACTGAACAAGTATGGCTTGTTCAAAGGAGTTACCAGGAGAAAGCCTCTTCTAAAAAGAACATGACAGCATGGCTTAGGTTTGCAATGTCGCATCTCAACAAACACCAAGGCTTCTTAACAATGAACCTGTTTTACTAATATGCGCTCAGAAATGTTTTCCTCCTGAACAAAAAATGAGTTTGCCCACAAAATCATGTCAGATTTACAATTTTGTTCTTATTGGCGAGCATATGTTAGTCAATCTGACTCAGTGTAAATCAAGGGGTTTGTGTCTGCTGTCTGCAAACTACATACTATCTGCATATAGAAATACCTTTTTTTTTTCTTTATAAGGAAATACTTTTGCCTGGAGTTGAAGTGCAGAGACTGTGACAATGTCGTAAGAGAGAAGCCTGTAATGTAAGCCTGTAAGGCAAAAAAGCAGAGTCCAAATGGAGAAACTTGATTAAGAGTCTCTGAGGTCCAAGGAGGAAGCCAGAACATGGTGACAATTGGGGCTAAAATAACAGGGATGCTGAATATTTTGAAATGTAAATCAAAGTTGATATGAAGAAAGACTTGAAAGAAAAATAAAATCAGATTGGCCAGCTGGCCAACTCAGTGAAGAGTCCTGGTGGTTCCAAACTTTTTCCATTTACTGATGAGACTACTGTGCTAATTGGGACCTTCCACGGATCTCTGCCTTGATACACTCTTGTCTCAGAGGTCTACAATTCCTTGGATTTAGAGGCTTTGTTTGTGCTCTGACATGCACTATGGGATCTTTTATAGACGGGTTTGTGCCTTTCCAAATCATGTCTAACCAACTTCACCACAGGTGGGGTCCAATCAAGTTGTAAAACATCTCTCAGATGTTTGGTGGAAACAGGATGTACCCGAGTCATGAAAAAGGCTGCGAATATTTACTTACATTTTATGTTGTTTTTCATTTTTAATAATATTGCAATAAGTTTAAGCAAACGTTTTTCACTTTGTCATTATGGGGTAGTGTGTGTCGAATTTTCAGGTGAAAATGAACCTTTATTATATACTTTCATATTAGAATAAGGCTGTAACATGGTTTATAAGAGATCTCTTCCTGTAAAAGGGTTTTCCCCTCCCCACTGAAGCCAAGTACATGTCCATATTGTAAAGTCTTTTATCTCACAATATACACACTATTGTAAATACTCTGAACTGCACCGTGTCCTGAAGTATTAGCGCCATCAAAAGCTTATCTCCACGATCTGAGAAATGGTGTTGGACCATCTTAAACATTAATTCACATTTTCTTAGAGATTTTCTATAAATGTTGTTTTCAAACTGACAAGTTAGACGCTTTGGGGAAATAAACAACACATCAAAAACAGACACAACACCGTCTCATGTTGATAAACTAAAGAGTCCTAGATATGTCTGACATGTCTGGCAGCACCTGTGGCCCAATAGGACCATTACCTTTTCTTTCCTTTCTCCCCAATAATAAAGAATACATCGCAGGTGAACTTCCCAATGCAGTTTTATTTTCATAAAACTGCACTGGGTAGTAATCCTTTTCACATTAGGATGAAGATGCATTTCATTACAGGTTCTAAGGTCAGGAAGCAGCATCGACTTCTCAGCCAGAGGACTTCACATTATTCAGTCCAAGATCATTAGCTGCAAACATTATCAGCTCAAAGTTTTAGAGCTTTATCAGAGTTTGAGGTTAATGAAAAGGAATTACATGAAGTTATTACATAAAATAGGTTCTTTGCCTGCTCTGCAGTTCAAGATATTCTAGAAAACACCTTTTAGGATTGCGAAGAAACACGAAAAGGTTAGACAAAGTGATAAATGAGCATGTTCCTGTATAAAATAAAGACTATTGTTTTCTGGTCAGGTACATTTGTTCTTACAAACTATATATAGCCTCTGAAAATAAGGGACATGGATAGAAATGGCTGCAATTAATAAAAGGTTTATGTGAAAACTTTAAAAAAACAAAAAAAACAACCCTTTAATACGAGCTGAAAGTCTGCATATACTTTCTCATTTAAAATATAAATGGTGTACAGAGGAAAAAACCATATATACATACATATGTGTACATATACCTATGTACCCCCTCAGACTGTATAAGTAATGATAAGAGGGAGGGTGAGGATTAGTGCGTCTCAGAGCCATGATCCAGGATGAAACAAGGAGCATCCACAAATACATTAGGAAGATGGTCCCCTGAGATGAACTGCTGCAATAGTGCCTCAGGCAGCAGAAGACAGACTGTGATGAGGAAGAGGAAGGGAAAAAAAAGTTGTGGAAGACCATGCCCCTACATGGAATGTATGACCAACAGATACAAGAAGTAGATGTCATCAAGAAATCTGACCACTGGCTAAAGAAGACCTGCCTGAGGGACAGCACAGAGGCGCAAGAACAGGCCCTAAGCATCAGATTCACAGAGGCAGCAAAAAATACCCAAGTTGCGGTAAAAATGCTCCGGAGAAAATTCAGCAAATTGTAACAGGATGTAAAATGCAAGCTGGGACAGTATTCACTGAAAGCCATAGCCAAGGTATGGATTAAAACTCCCCAAGTCCTCATGTGAGACACCTCCATAAGGGGTTGGCAAAAGTACAGCTAGGCTCCTGTGGGACTTTAAGTTCCAGACAGATAAGCAGCTGCTGGCCAACCAACCATTCATGGTGGTGGTTGACAAGGAGCAGAAGGCAGCAGTTATGATATGTGTGACAATCCCAGCTGACAGTCACATCAGAAAGAAGGAGTATGAGAAAACTGTGAAGTACCAGGGGCTGAGGGAACAACTGGAGCAGATGAGGAAAGTGAAGTCCAAAGTGGTCCCAGGAGGGATCAGGTAAGATACTGTGCAGAGCCTGTAAAACTCCCAGGCCCCCAGCTGAGGATCTAAGGTTGAGGAGAAAAAATACACCTACCCCATTTTCCCCTCTTCATAAATACATGAATTAGATGTCAGTCTTCTATATCACTCTTGCATTTGTACGTTCTTGAACCCTGAATTTATTGATTGAGAATTTAAAAAACAACAACAAATGGAAACACATTTTTTGTTTGTTATTTAAACTTGGTGACCTTCTTAGCCAGGCACATTAGATGTAGCTCAGACTCGGAGCGCATACAGAGAGAGGGCTGTTTTATCATGCTGGAGACACTGGCAAAGGAAAAGCCATTGATCTGTGAAACCACAATGTGAAACTTCTGCTCTGCCTTTTGAGCAGTTGACTGCAAGTCTGAAAGGAAATTGAAACTTTTTCATCCTAAAGGTTTGAATAACTTATACACGTATAACTTGCACTTTCTTTCTATATGCTCTGCTATGAACAAAAAGGACTGGGCAAACCCTCCTGTTTGCATGCACCCAGTGTGGTTTTTTGATTTTTTTTCACCCTGTCAGCCTTGTGCCAGCACGTGGAGCTTGATGAAATGTAAAAAAGGCCCATAGTGTTAGTTCTCAGTCCCTATTAATCTGTGTTTCTAAAATAACCATGGTTTTCACCGGCTTTTCCACTCTCTCCGGGCCTGTTTCTGATTTTTGTGGGAATGACCTGGAGAATATTTGGCTTGGGGATAGCTTCTGTATTTACTACTCATGTTTTCTGACCAGCCTGTAGCTTTCAAAGTACACTTAAAAGCCACAGTTGCAAATGTATTTCTACAAATATAAAGGAAAGTTAGAGTTATGTGAGGGAAAGGTTTGTTCTATCTAGCCGTCAAATGAGGAAAGGCTGGGAGGGAAAGAGACTGAAAGCAGTAGCAACAGGGCCTAACAAAAATGAGTGAGCGTCTTTTCAGTTGTTATCAATTGCATTGCCGGTAGGTCACCTTCTGCACTTACCAGCAAGCCCAAAAGACCATTATCATTCATTGTACTTAGTGATACAACAGCATTAATCCAGATTATGTAGGAGATTGCTGGTGGCCATGTGAAAAATCTCCAGTGGCAAATGTCCTAAGTTAGCAAACAGAGCTTTCCAAGTATTTTATGATGTGAAAGCATGACCAAGAGCTTTTGGTGCATAATCTTAACAATGTAGCATGTGAAAACGAGAGTAAACAGTGAGTAAAAGCAGTAGAGACTAAAGTCCAGAAGATGGGTTTCAAACTCATGTGTCACAGTTGAAAATAGGATGGCCTGTGTCTCTGCAAGCCATCCAATCTCCTAATGCGGACTTTTGTGGCTGTTCTAAACTCTGTAATCTTGTGTTCAGCAGGGCAGAACGACCACGGCTAAATGAGGTGATCACTGCCTACTGCAGTGTTTCTGAAAATGTGGGATGCTGAACAACTGAAGGTGGGGTGTGGATATCAAGGTGACAAAATATAAAGTGAAACTACTCTACTGATGTTCATTTACACACAATTCATCCTGGATTTTTCTGACTGATTAAAATAAATTTAAACATTGTCTAAGGAAGTGCAAGCTGTTTTTGACTTCTGAAGTGAATCATGTCACAAAAAGGTTTGAGAACCACTGAGATATTGGTATGTAGTGGAAATGCCACTTAACACCCTTTCAGTGGGCTGGTAACATAAGAGCACAGTTTAAGTTCCCTGCAACGACAAGAGATCTGTTTGTTGTAGCTGTCCGTTGTCACCTTTGAGCAGCCTCAAGAATTTATAACATGGACTTCCCTTGTTCCCATTGGTGCTGTTGTTGTCCTTTAGTTTAGTCCCAGCAGTGGAGGAGACAGAAGTAATCAAACACAGAGACTTTGTATAGAGTTGAAAGAGACTGGTAAAAACAAAGCTGTCCACTGTATGCATTGTCTGTGCCCTTTTCTTGAACTGCTTCCTCTTTGTTGTGAACTCTAATCTCGATGCTCTATCCCTGTTCTTGACAAACTTTAAGCCAATCTGCATTCAATGCATGCATAGTGTCACTATCTCTGGCCATGACTGTTGAGCTTTGGCAAACCATGACTCTGGCTGCAGTCCACAGAGATATTAGGAGAAAAAGCAACATTGCCATCAAATTTTGCTGCCATGAAAAAGCACTAAAAATGCAATGCTTCTCATGGTGATCTTCCTGCTGTGTGCCAAGTGGGACTTAAACTTATTGTACAACACTGAATACAGAGCTGTCCCACTACAGGACACAACTGAGTGGAGTCTTAGCAGTGAGGATGCTTTTTGCTCACCTCACAGTTTGGACCAAAAAAGGGATAAATTAAAACAGTAATATGTTCTTATTTCTTGGTATTTTGATAGGAAAATGGGAAGTACATGTAGTGATTTATTAACTCTGCCACGGAAGTTGTTTTTAGAGTCTAGACTCTGGAGTCTAGAGTGAGTCATGTTGACAGTTCATTAAACTTTGGTTTACATCCATAAAGGTATTAAAGGTCAACTTAATGATTTATTGGTTGAAAAAGCCTAAAAAAGATTCTAATTTATTGTCAACTTATAGAAAGTACCATAAGAATTTGAAATATCATGTCACAGTTGATCTCTGATCTCACCTTCAATATCAACAGATTCAGCTGAAAGGCCAAGGTGACAATAATTATGTTCTTGTTAGTATGCTATTCCTTCTAGTATTGACAACATATGGGCATGCGGGGAATAATATTTAGGAATTCTAAATAGCACAGTATTTTATTATGACATTGTTATTGACATTGTATTACAATGTTGATTAAGTATACTTAATCCGATTAAGTATAATTTTTAACCAAAATAAACTTGTTATCAAAAACTTTTTTCACTTCATATTTATCTCTAAACGTTCAAATGAATTTACTAAACAAATCTTTGTAGTCGAATTTGTGTTAAGTATATTACAAGTGGTTTCAACAGGGCGAACAACAAAAGCCTACAATTTGCACCCATATTTACTGCATCACAAAGTCAAAATCAATAGTTCTCAATCAGCAGCTTTTGTGTGACAATCTTTATTCTTTATTCGATCTTTGCTCTTCAACACAGCCTGAACTCTCATAGTCAATGCCACAATTAGTCTTCAGGAATAGTTCTTCTGGCTTTGTGAAGGACAAGCAAAGCTCTTCTTTGGATACTGGCTGCCTTTTGTTCTGGTTTCTGTTAAGATGATCCCATCCTTTTTCAATAATGTTGATGTCTGGGCTCTGGGGAGGCCAGTCCATAACTTATAGAGTCCGTGTGTGTGTGTTTTAAATGCAGGTATGTTTTTTTTGCATTGGTAGTATAATTTTCTGCATTCATAATTCCATCAATTTTGTGACGACCCCCAATACAAGAGGTTGAAAGGCAGACACAAACCATGACAGCCTCCACCGTGTATTACAGATAGCTCTGGAAACCCACTGTTGTACCTTCTGCCTGACCTCACCCATTTATATTGACATTAAGATTCCTCAGCCTTTTCTCCCTGTTTCCCTTTCTTAAGAATAGCTTCTTGCTAGCAACGCTACCACTGAGGCCATTTCTGGTGCAGCTTCAAAAACACAAGATGGAATAAAGGGCAGCAGGTTTTGTGTCAGGGTATGCTGGCTTACTTCTTATAGGACATGGCTTTCAGCTGCTATAGACATTTTCAGACCTGTTACTTATTCTTTAGCCTTCCACTTGCCCAGTTTTCTCAATTTCTTTTAAGGACACACTCTGCCAGGATGTTCAAAGTTTGGGTTTTTTTTTTTTTTTTTTTCCGCCTGTCCCGTTTGGTTCTTTTGCCATCAGAATTATTGTCTAAAGGCAAAGAAAGATACCCAACGGATTTACTTTACCAAATGGACCATCCCAGCCTTGCCGTGTTGGTCTATTTGATTCACCTTTGCTTTTATTGTTTATTTTATTTTATTTTCACTTGCTAAACACGGGACAGACATGACTGGGGGAAAGAAAAGGGAGAAAGAAAGAGGGAAAGAAAAACAGCGGGGAAGAGGAACGGTGATAAAGGGCAAAAAGAAAACAACAACAAAACAAACAGACAAAAAATACATATATCAATCACCTGTTGAGAAAGAAAAAAGAGAAAACAAGCAAAAAAAAGAGAGCAATATAATAAACAACATCATCGCGATGATCTATGTGAATATAATAGTAAATACTAAATATCGAATATTATTGTGCAGCACGTAAGATCAACAGCGCACAGTGTGCTTTGAGGTAGGAGCCAAAAAGGGTGTCGTTTGTGTGTGTGAGCACCCGTGTGTACACCTGTGAGCATAAGCGCGCTTGTATTTAAGTTCAAAGTTTTTCACTAATAGTGATGAGAAAGTTTGGATCCTTGGAACCAAAAGGGGGGTTTCTTTAGGGGGAGTACCTGGGTTGTGTGGTGGTGGTGGGTGAACACAGTTGGTGGAAGTTGCCCTGCATAGACTGAATAGTACCAGCAGCCAGCAAATTGCGGTGTAAAAACATTGACCCTTTCCCATCCATTTCTCCCATATGTTATCCATAATGTCTACAAGCTAGCAGCACATGAGCAGCACACATTCCCCAATCCAAACCCCTCCAGCAGACACACGCAGCCTCCGAATCTGTGACAGATATAGTATCATGTAGACTGTTACATCTGAGCTGCAAACACCTCCATTTTTCCATCGCTCGCTCTGGTATCCCTCCATCACAAGCTGAGCGAGCCATCAGAATGCTATCACACCTCAGGCAATCAGAGATACAGTCATATGTCACAAATCGGTGTCAGCTCTTATTATAGTGGGGAGGGGGCTGAAGGCAAGTGAAAACTCACTTATCAGAAAGGACATAGCTGTGACCCCCCACCCCGACCCCCATCCATTTCTCCATTTGCCCGACCCATACTGGATATCACCTTTTTCCTTCACAGGCCAGCAATATTTGACCAATAATACAAATGTAATACCTCTCCCCTCTGCTGTCCGCCACAATCTCAGCTGATTTAATGGACCTGTAAGCTGCCAGTATAGTTTATTCAAAGCTTTTTAAAGGATGCGAAGTGAACCTGCAGGTGTGGGAAGGACATGCAGGGCTTCATCGCCTCTTTCATACAGTAACATTGACTATTATCAAATTATTTGTTGGCAATTGCTGTGATTTATTGCTTGGTGTTAGTTTTGGCCCAGTTTAGCAAAGGAGGTATGGGAAAAGTTTTCATAACTCTTATCACATTTTTGTATTTATTGCATTTACTGTCGCCTTGGGGTGTTTTCTGTTCAGAGTGTTTCTAAAACAAAATTTTTTAGGGTCACGTTTACACAAGTCGTTGTAAAATTGAAACTAATATAGAGTTTGGTAACAGGAGGTTGTTTGTTTTCACTGAACGTATCAAATGCAGAAATACCATAATGATATTTACAATACTGATCTGTGTTTTAACAATGAAGTATCAGCCTAATTTGAAAACAGTTTGGACACTGTGTAGTTGGGGCATTTGATTCCCAACAGAACATTTAAAAACTCAAAGCAAAAGAGGCAACAAAAGACTGGAAAAGTAACAAACTACAAAGAAACAGCTGAAGGAACATCTAATTAGGTTCACTGGCAACAGGTCAGCAGCACAACTGAGTATAAAAAGAGCTTCTTAGAGAGGCAGTTTCTCAGAAATAAAGATGCACAGAGGTCAGTGATATAAAAAAACAAAACTCCATTTAGTGTATAATTTGTGGAACAATTCCAGAATTATGTTAGTCAGTGTAATATTGTGAAGACTTTGAATTTCTCATTGTCTCCAGTACATAACACCTTCAAAAGAGTCAAAAGATTACAGTAATCAGGGCTGAATGTGAACACAGTTTGCTGTGCCATTTAAAACTGCAGGTTAAGAAGAAGCCATATGTGAACATGATGCTGCCTTCCCTGGGCAAAAGCTCATTTAAAATGAACCGAGGCAAAATGGTTCATTTTAAATCAAAATGTGAAATTCTTTATGGAAAACATGCATGTTGCATCCTCTGGACTAAACAGCAGAGGGGCCATGTAGCTTAATTGCAAATCATTGCATTTTACTGTTATTCACATTTCATCATAACTTTTTTTTTCTAAAAGGGCACTTTGTGCTTTATCTTTTTTATTAATTAATGTTTTCTAAACTAATGAAATGAATTGACAGATTCACTCAAGTGGCAAAATCACTGAACTCACTACAAAACTCAAATGACCTGACATTACTGGAGAGAGTGGGATCTATATCTAGTGCTTGTGCTAGAGATGCATTTTATTTAAAAAGTATTTAAAAAATATTTAAAAGTACACACTTGCTTAAAGAAAAAATAAATTAAAGAACTTTCATAATGCATCTTAGATGGTTTATGATCCGTTGACTTTGCTGATCCACACTGTAGCCTTGTAGCCTGAGGTTATGGTAATGTTTGATGATAAACATATTGCACTGCATTTGAAGCTCTCACAAGAGATTCTGCCTAGAGCTATCCATATTTAAATACTGACTTTATGTAGCATTATGCACCATGGGCATTTTTCATTGCAGAAACAATTACATTAAAGTTCTTATATCCAGATATCCACTGAAGTACTGAGGAAGTCTCTCGGATGAGAGGTGAAATGTCTTCACAAACTTAAATAAGTGAAGTTGCCTTTGTTTTTCATGGTCTTAAGACTATTCCTTAAAATCCCACAACCTGTGTGTAAGCTTTGTTGCTGACCATGGACACCTCTTTATTATCACAGTGCACCCATTGACTTCCTGCAGGGTAACGCATCATGTCACAAAGCTCAGATCATCTCAAACTGGTTTCTTGAATGTGACAAGGAGTTCACAGTCACCAGATTTGAATCCAGTAGAGCTCCTTTGAGATGGAGTAGAGTAGATCTTCTTGTTTTGGTTAAAACTTCTCTGAAAATAACATCTGTATGTAATTTAACAACACTTACTAACATTTTGGAGGTATAGAAGACACTTATGGACACAGACAGACAGTGGTAAACACATTAATCCAGTCAAATTTGCCCCTTGTTTTCCTTAAATGTTAAAAATGTTCAAACTATCAGTGTTACAAAACATATTTTGTAATGAAGAAAAAAAAGAGGAAGAACCTTCTTATATGCAGCTGTTTAGAGCACAGCATTATTACGTACACCGGTCAGCAGCACACCACAAAATTGCATTTCCTGACAATGATCAAACTTATTTTCATCCTTTAGTTTTCTTGTTTTGAATCTATGATTCAATTCATAGATTAGTGAAAGTCTACAATGAATGTGTTTAAAACATTTAAGCACAAATGATCTTTTATACTGATTTCCAAATCCATATTTTTATTCTTGGACCACCAGTATCGTAGCATGATTCCTGTTTCAGAATAACACTGTTTTTCCTTACAGCACGACTAGGTGCAACTCCTCAAGTCCAGCTGAAAGAAGCTGGTTTGTTTTCTTTAGGACCATCCTCTCTTTGATCCAACTTCTTTTTCCTGATTGGTTTATTTGTTCCTGAAGTTTTGAAGAGCAGCTGGGTGGAAGCTGCAGTGTTTAGAGCCAGAACTGTGAGCCAGAGAGGACCACAAGGATATCCACTCTCTTTCTTTTATCTTTTTTTTTGTACTCAGTCATAAAATGCATGACACATTGGTGACCTGTGGTAGCTGGGATAGGCTCCAATCTGTCACAGGGCTCATACACTTTAAAGTACACTTTATGTTATGACAGACAACCATTCTCACTCACATTCAAACCTATGGGCAATTTAGATTCACCAATTAACCTAACCCTACTAATTGCATGTCTTTGGATTATGGGAAAACTTAAACTTTACTGTACCTAACTGTAACAGTTACATTGTTCCCTTTTAAGATTCTATTAACACAAAATGTTGTGTTACCTTGCAGTGCATTCTTAACCAATTAGCTCGCTTCAAACATCAATCACTCTGCTGTAGACCAGCACCTCCCATGTTCAGTGAGGTACTGTAAGAGTCACATATCTGACATACAGTCTGATTGCTTTGTGACCAGATTGTGACAACCATGGCCAAATATGGAATTGTAACATAGTATACATAAACATGGGGCTAAAGTATACTTTCAAAATACTGCTGGAGTATTGATGCGTTTGTGTGTCTGCATGTTGCAGGAGAGTCAGCTGACTTGGAGCTACTGTAGAGGGAGAGTTTCTCTCATCACTCCACACTCTCACAAAGGATAGTGTAGTGAGAGAAAATCAAAAACTGGCACAGCAATTACAGAATAAATAATGTGTCTTTACTATTTAATGTGACATTAACCTATATCAGTACAAACAGTAATGCCTCATCCCATATCTCATTTCTTGGAAACAACAGAGTGTCCAGTTTTACTAGTGTGAGTTCAAGTGAGAGTTTGAATATTGAAACACCCTCGAGGACCCTGGGAGTGCCCAAAAGTCAAAAAGGTATAAACTCATAAAATGTATCCACACAAAAGTTGGCCACAATTTTAGGACCATCCATTTTCTTCATGAAATAGTCCAGGGTGAACCAAGATGAAAGCAATATTCTTGTATTAAGGTAGACATATCATAGGGAAGAGGACTTAGATTTTCTCATAACTCAGAAGTACTCAGCAAATGTGGCTGAAACACCAAAGTCTAGAATAGAGGTCACTTTAGTCTCTTATAAAGTCAGAAATAAAGATCAAATTATTGCCAAAAAAGGAATTAAATGCATTTGTCTTTGCTTTTACAGAACAGCATCCGCTATTGGCGTGTAGTTGTAAACAGATGATCACAGAGCTTCTCCATGTTTACAGAGGAGTATGACCCAACTTAAAAAAAGAAATAAACTATGTATGGTTTTGTACATTTCAATTCTATTGCATTTATGGCATGGCTAAAGTAAAGCATCTATTACAATTTTACCCCTTTGCTGTACACACATGGCTCAGGAATGGACTTTTTTTTCACATCTAGCTCAGTATGATGAGTGCGAATTTTCAAAGGAAAAGGTCGAAAAGCCAAGAAACCTGAGGTCTATACATGTGATCTATACTCATTCAGGTTTATACTTTTATGCCACTGGCATGTAGAACCCTAACTATTGTAGATATGTAGAACTATGCTAACTATTGCTTTTCCAGCTTTTTTGTTTTTGCTGGTGTTTTCTTAAATTACAATTGACCTTTCAGGGCCGCCGTAGCTAACACTTTGCCTATGCCTATTTGCACTGATGCCATACACGTAGTTGGCAAATCACTTTTATTGTGAAACAGTCCCAGGAAATGCAATGTGCAGCATTTGCCACTGCAGTTAGTGCTAGTTTATCAAAACAATAAAAAGAAAACCAACAACATTTGCATTATTTAGTGGATTAATTTATGACTAATGAAAGAAGGAGAAGCAGACACTGAGAAGTTTCTGATGGAAGAGCTGCTTCACACCAAGGGAATTCTTTGTGTGGTAAACTCCACAATCTGCATATAACATGGCATGCTCGACTAACCAAAGAGAATTTGACTGGCTGTGCTGTAAACACGGTCCGGTGGCTCATCTGTTGTGGAAACAAAGGTAATGTCTGTATCCGCAGGCGCTTATTTTTAGGAGTGAAATCTTAACATTTCTCCTCAAAGACTTTGGCTTTGACTGCATTTTTTCAAGTTTTGAATGTGTGAGAAAAATACACCCAAGCAGGACAGAAGAGCAGCAGAGCCGCGGAGGTATTAAGGCTCTATCATCTAAATATTATTCCATGGGGAGTCTTTTATGGATGCTTTAAATTGGGTGATTTTATGACTGCAGCAGTCCATGTAATATAATCACATTAAACCTCCTAACAGAACCTCCTAAATTTCCCTTATGCTCACCTGATTACCACAGATCTGAAGTGGGAATGAAACTGTGATGACCAAACTAACTGTAATTAAAAGAACTCGATGCAGACTACCCCACGTCCTACTAAACAACGGTTATCTAGTGACCCCTCTTTTGTCACCGCAGCCTTTTGTGATGCTGCCTGTCCTCTAGCAACATGTACACTGTAGCTTTATATCCTGCCAGCCTATCTGGCTGCCTGAGGGCACTTAAGGTGTCTACTACTAATTCCACCTGAGCCCTTAATTACCTCATTAATTTAGACTGACAGGGTAGGTTAAAACCCCTCTGTGATCCCCAGGCTCTATACATGGACATTAGCCACTGAATGGGAGGCCATAACCTCAGTCTCCCTCCTTCAGACCCCTAAGTATTTAACAAGGTTTATATCTAATCCACAATTTTATCTTTATGGATCTTGAATCGGTTTCTGTCGAACGAGTTGAAAAGCAGCATAATTATTGATTGGCTTACAGTTAAACCAACATCATCTGGGCTACAGTGAAAGTCTTGTCTGAAAAATGGGTTTAGGGACATTAGGCATGAAGTGGCAGCTAAGCTAGGATAGCCTTTCTCTCCCTTATGAAACCATCAGTTGAGGATTTCTACTGTGGCTTTAGCTAAGCCACCTCCTATCCGGATCCTTTTTATAAAGACGGTCATCGAAGGACAGAGAGCGAGAGACGTACAATGGCTTGAAGCCTCCTGGAGATCATATCTAGACAGAAGAGTAATAAGGAGAGGGCTAAGAGGAGGGTTATTGGTCTGGCTGGATGACACCCAGGAGGAAGAAGGGCCATCACACATGTCCAGCCTTGACTGCTTGGTATTAAAGGGAGGAGGGGGGAGATGGACAGACAAAGATAGAGAGCAGACACTGAGGAGGTGATAGTGAAGAAATGGCAGAGAGGAAGATTGATGGTTGACTTGCCTCAGCAAAGTGATTTTTTTTTTTACCCCCACACGGACAGCATGCAGGAACCTCCATCCCTCAACAGATGGTGATGGAGGAGAAGATGAGGACAAAATAAAGATGGAATAAGAAATGGTGAAATGATTTGAGATAATGGTGATTGTGGGAGGGGAAGGAAATTGTTGAACAGACGAGGGGAAAAGAGATTTTTATTAATGAGAACTAAAAGTTAGAAAAATATTGGTTTGAATTTGGAGGCCCGAGTTTGGGTGTGTTTATAGAAGAGCGGAGGGTGGGCTTTGTTTCATGTGGATAATGGGTCATCAAACAAATTATAAATGGCATAATTCCAAATATAATCATGTGGAGTTAAGCAATTAGCTAATAGATATAGGTTTTATTTTGTAATACTGGTGTCTAAGTATAAATCAATTAAATGCACTCAAGCTTCAAGAACCAAACAATTAATCTGACAGTTTTATTGGTACCATTATAGTTAGTGAGGGTTTTAACAAAGGTTGGGCAATGGACGCTGTGATCTACTCTATTCTGCAGTCACTTTAAATATAAGTGTAGCTGATCTTTACAGAACTGCTGCTGTTTTTAACACATTTTGACTCAATTGTCAGCAAACATGAAAACGAGAACAACTAGATTGCATTAAATCTCAATTTTTGTGAGGACAGTGTGCAAGGGCATTTGTATTAACACACAAATCACATGTTGGTGTGTTTGTATTGAAGATATGTAACATTGGAAAGTAACTGACAATAATTAAAAGGTGTCATAGACACATACATTGATCAATAACACTCACCTACACATACACGCTCACACACTGGCTCGTATCACGCAGCATCACTGGATCCCGTCCAGCTTGGGTGGCTAAATCGGAATGTGATGGACATTGGTGTGCATCGGTACGGACGCGATTTTGCCAAATTGCCACAGCACACTTGTCAAGCTTTGGTGGTAAAGGCATTACAAACATGCTGCTTGAAATGAATTGCATCTTAATTATTTCGTTTCAAATCTAATGACACGCCGTGCAGAGCCAAAACTATGAAAAGTGTGTCACTGTCAGAATATTTCCAGGCCTAAGTATAAAATATCTCCCATTAATTTAACATGATCATTGCACACAACACTGAACTGAACATGTCACACCAGCTTATATTGCATATTGCGTAAAAATATGGAGACATGAATTTGGTTTATAATGCCAAGCCCAGGAATGGATTGAAACGATGAAAATTAATAATTAGATTAACCCATGTATGTTTTTTTTATGTATTTAGCTTTTTCTTAAACCTTTAACTTACTGATAGGGGCAGGGGAGGATGGACACATGGTGCCAGTCCCAATTATCACATAAGTAATACATTTTTAAATATCACAACTCTCATCTGTACCATACAAAGATTATTTATGACCGGAACTCATAAATACCGAGTTTTCAATATATAGCCTAAAATATTTGTTGGTCTTCAAGCAAAACCTCACTAATATTAACATTAATCTTGGCATGTAGTGTAATATTGAGATGTTCTAAGCATGTGCTGGCAACTCATAGAACAGTAATCTTGTGGAAAGGACCTTCAGAGTTCATGATTATTACCATCTTGTCCTATTGTTTGATATTAGAGAGAAGAGCTCTTCTATACAAGCCATACAGTAAAAAAGCCAAAACGCTGGATGATACTGAGCAACACAACTGATGATGTGTCCTGAATATCTGCTGGTGACTCACAGAACAGTGGGATGGAGACCATGGCATCACCAAAATGACTGCAACCGTCTGCAATCATCATGGGATCTTGTTGCCTTTCAAATAATAATAATAATAATAATAATAATAATGGATACTTTATTGATCCCCATGGGGAAATTACTTGTTTTTCTCTGCATTTGACCCATTCACTCAGTGAAGCAGTGGGCAGCCCACTAAGCAGGCGCCCGGGGTTGCCTCAAAGACGAGTCAGTCAGTCAGCAGCCACTCACAGTCTGTTGCCATCTTCAAAAGCGACTTTGGTGCATCAAGACACCAATTAAATGGCAGTAAAATAGAGTCAGTCTGTTATCAGTTGCAAGTGTATGGAGTCATGTTGGCATTTACGTGCAATTTGTTTGTGATGGCCGTTAACTGAAAACTGCCAATCGATGATGCCATGTTATGTGCACACAAATTTGCATTAAGCAGAAATTCACTTTAAGTACTTACATTCACGGATTATTGACTAGCAATTTCTCCAGAAATAGCGACATAGATGCAATTTAACTAAAAAATGACAAAGGGCTCAGCAACCTTGCTTTTATATAGTAGCAGAAGCAGAATACAACCAGCTAGCAAGTCCCCTACTGCAAAGAGATACATCGCAGACAAATTGCAGTCATCAGCACAGACTGACTCCTATTGATTGCAACATATTGGCAATCTGTCTGCTTTTATAAATTAGACGGCAATTATTTGCAAACCTTTGTCAATTTAGCAGAGTGATTGCAGTTAGACAGTAATTGCAACCTCAGGTAAACTTGTGCAATTGCCTTGTGATGTGAGGTGGTCACCCAGAGTTTTTAGGGTGTTGCATCCCCAACCTTTAGACAACTAGCTGGCCGCTGCAACTACTTGCAATTAGCCTCTGACAGCAAAAAAATAAATAAATGAAAAATAAAAAACTAAAGCAGTTATTAGGTAATCGCCCATCCAAGTTGCAAGGAAGTTGCTGTCCTACCCTAGTGTTACTAAGCTATTAAGAAAATACATTAAAAAAAAAAAAACCCTCACACAATCACTTTCACTGAAAATGAGAATAAGCAAAACACTGTGTTTTTACCGGTGTTTTTGACTTTTGACCATATTTGGATCTTCCTCTTTTCTTCTGTCATTTTAAGTGTTAGTGGTGGAGTAGTGGGCAGACGTTTCATGCTTTGTGGTGTTTGCACAAGTATGATCAGCATGGTGGTGAGAGCAGGAGACTCATGCTTATTAAGGGCTCTAGCAACTCAACCCTGCTTGTCATTACCATATCATCTTTATTCAAGGTGATTGTTCATAGTGTCCAAGCTTCTGAGAAACAGATCATCAATCCGCCACCAACCCAGTCCTAGTCAATAATAGTTGTTATATGGGTTTATTAGAATGCCAATGATCACTGCTCAAGTAGACGAGAAGTTGGGGGAAAAAAAGTTTAAGGGGACAAAACTTCATCAAAGCAAACCAGTGTTGTGGCGGGTCCAGGCCCGTGACCGATACAGACAATTTTACAGATAGCAACAGAGCAAAGTTGAGAAGTGCACTGACTCCACATTAGTGTCTGAGTTTAAGACACAGGTGGGTTTTTAACCTGTCGTTTTTCTAATTCGAAACGCGACAGGGAGTCCCAAGTCGTTTTCTCAGGCAAACAGCCTTATTACATTCACAGTGATCATTTTCTGTCCATCGGGCAGAGGTAATTAGGTTCCCTACTCACACTGTCTCGTTCAGTGTCGATGATATCTCATCAAAGAGACTGCACTATATAGACAGTAAAATGAGGGATTATTATAGAAAATATAGCCTGTGGGTGTTCCTGCCAATGACAGCCACCAGCCATGCATTCATGTGTGTTCATGAATGTGTCCTCGGAGACGCACTGAATTGCACTTGGAAACAGATATACAGAAAAATGACATTATTACTTCACGTTCAAACCATATACAATTTAACTCTCTTGTGATGTAGATCAAATTCAAGGATTTGGCGAAATAACTTGTTTCTAAAAGGAAGGTTAGGAGGTCACACAATAAAATGTGTTTTGTCTTCAGAGCATCTTAAAAAGACAAAATTGCACTTGTGAGTGCAGAAATCGTGGGGTACAAAAACAGTGTGAGGCACTGTACTTGCATATGATATAGACGAGCCCTGTTGTTTAGGTCGCGCTTGCGTTGTTGTGATTGTCCTTACAGTGTGTCCTCTGATGTCAGTCAATAGTTTGGTACCTGCGGATGTGACTCCTCTCCTCTAACACACGACGAGGGACCTGCCGTGTACTCTGTAGGACCGACTCCATTCCCTTCTTCGCTCGCCTCCCTCTCTGCACCCTTTTCTTGTCCGGGGTTTATCCGCATATGACACCTGCCAGGGCGGCACCGTAATATGAATCTGGCATTTCATTCTCACCTGCAGATGCGACCTCTTCTCCTTTCTCACCTTCATACTTTAACCTTGAGTGTTTACACTCATTTGGGACCTCTGAGTACCTGCAGTGTACCCCTGAAAACACAATTCAAATGTCAAAGTGAGCCATGAAACTAGGCGAGAGCGAGAGAGACCACCTAGCAGAGGCTCATTTTTTTATTGGTTTACTGTGAGATACTGACAACAAGCTTAAAAGCACTTTTTGTCATCCTGACTTGCCCGCGTTCCAGAAATGTCCGGGATCGGGCCACAGGGCATAGGTGATTCTGTTGTAACTGACATTTTCTGCAGTAGCCTTCTTCTTCTTCTCGTTCCTCCTCTTCTTTTTTTTTCAGGCTCAGTGAACTGAGAGAAAATGACATTTAATTACAGGAGAGCAGTCACGCAGTTCAGCTAATTACGATCCCGGGAGTTCAGTCATCATATCTAATTAACTTTCACTTTCATGAAAGCTTAATGCAGCACCATAGCTAGGCGCCACATGTGCCACACTTCAGGAGTATTGACAACTCTTTGGAAATTAATTTTAAAGAATTTTCTTCTCCTCATTTTCCCATTTTTTTTAAATACAAGAAAACAGTGGAGGCATTTTTAAAAAGTAGTTTGCTTGCTTGTTTTACCTCTGAAGTCATAGAAGAAATTCAAAATTGACCTAACCTTGCATTATGCTTAAATAGAAATGAATATAATCAATCACTTGGATGGTGGTGGCAATTCATACTGATATTGATTGTTAAATGCACTCTGCATAGTCTGATTCACATTCATTATGACACTCTCAGAGGACAATCAATTCATTATTATGCTTGCCCTTGACCATGTTGTTCATGTGCTTACTGGGGCATAATCCTCAAAGTGCATGTTTGAATTTTCTGTATTGTCATTTTTCTCTAAGATCAACTTGGAGACTTACTTCTTGTTGGCTTCGTGCAGCTCTTTGTTACTAGCTTTACACCATAGTGAAGCATATTTTTTTCCCAGTCATGTTAAAAAGAAACTTTTTGGGCAGCCCTGTGAAGAAAACTAACTGCACTTTTACCGTTTCCAAAGGAGTTAAGATGGTAGGTAAAAAATGATTATTTTTTAATCAAAAAACATCCAAAGCTACATCTCAGAGTGTACTGTTTCAGCTAGTGTTTTAAACATTTACCTCCAGGTTAGGAAAGCAAGAGAGAAACAAAAATCATAGCTCTAGCTCTTGCTCTAACTGACTTTCGGAATATCGTTTCCTCTGAGACACTCAAGGAAAAAAAAAGTTTGGACATCAAAGTTGGGATGAAAAAGACAAACAGACTCTGAGAAAAAGAAGAAAACAGGTGAAGGATGAGGAGCAGCTGAACTATCAGCCTGAGATGAGAAACTCAGTATAATAAAAAAAAAAAAATCCAGATTCTCCAGCATCTGTGGGATGAGATTACACCATAAGTAATGACCGCCAGACCCGATAGAAATCACATTTAATGAAAGATAAGGAATACTGGCATATATTTAAAATAAAAGGTTGAAGCCTACACCTTTACAATTAGTATTTTTTTTCTTTACATGCATTTTATTTGAACATTTTTGTTCATTTAATTGTAATTCTGAAGATGCTGGACAGAGAAATTATTGACCAAATTATTAATAAATTATAAAGGTGTAGGCTTCAACCTTTTATTTTAAACATATGCCAGTTTATGTATTTACAGTATACATGTTACATACAGTGTGTTATGCTGGACTAATTTTGATGACAAAAAATAAATAAATAATTACAATTTTAAAAGAAATTAAAATAAACTCCTTTAAATTGCTATTTAGATAAATTTGTTTTCTTCATATAAGCTCCAAGTTTGGAAAACTCTGCCTGACCACCTGGTTTGTTTCAAGTCCTTACACTGAACAATAGCGCTGTGAGCCAAAGGTGTTGGATGCGGCATGAACTAAAATACCTGCTGACAAGATGACTCCCATTTTCCAGAAGCCAGGCAGAAGAGAAATATTCCAACGTGATTGTGAACCAAAGCATACTGTCAAAATTACACAAGAGCTACTAAAGAAAAAAAAAAGGGGGGGGGACTTGACCTGGATATGGACAACAAGCCTGGTGTGACTCGTGTCAGGGAGGATTTAGTCTGTCATCAAACATATTAGGTGGAAAGAGGAAAGATTAAAACAAAAGACTCTCAATAATGAATTGTGTACTGGCTTTTGCTACATGGAGTCGCTCTTGTATTTTCAAATTACTTAAACTATAAGTTTTTTATTTTATATACATACTAATACCCTACTGTCCAACTTAGATATAATGCAATTATTGGAAGCTGGTACTGTTGAATGACATTGAAGTGATATTGCACAAGGGTACACTCGCTTATGTTGTCTACTGTATGTATTGGTACATTGCCACACAGTTTAATGCAATGTGACATCTACCTGAATATCCCCTTTTGTATCCATTTGTTTTTGCCCGAGTCGAAAGTGTACGCGTCCTCCGCTTTATATGCTGATGCTGTTGATGGAATGTGTGTCTCTCTCTGAGACCCGAGATCGCACTAGAGCAGAAACGAGAGTGCTAATTGGTGGCTTGAAATCCCCTCAGTGTAGCCTGAGCTCTCTAAAGGTCATCTCCACTCTTAAAATGGAGTGCTCACTTGTTTTTTTATTAACCGGCCTGACAGACTTGGCCCAGAAAATCAAATAAAAAAACTGTACAAAGGTATTGTTGCCTGTGGCGCTATTTAAGTCACAAAGGTTAGCTTTTAGTTACTGTCCTTTTCTCTCGCTGCTTTAATAACAGTCAACAGTGCCTGTTTGTTTCCCTAAGTGGATAAAAATAACTCTTTTAAGAAAAGGAATATGTCAGCAGCATTTTAGGAAATAAACTTACTCTTATTTTAAAAAAGCAATAAAAAATTATAGAAAACATCATTAATGAATGATAAATTGATAATTAATTCAAAAACTGCAGAACAATTAGATGATCATGTTTCCTTCTCATTTGTAAGGCGATAATATATCACTTTTCATTAGTTTGTGAAGTAAAAATATGAATTATGCATTGTATTATGTAAAGTATCAGCTAATGCACAGTGATAGCTGTGCATTACATAGTGGAACAATGTTTTATACTGTCATTGTTGATGATATCAGGCAATATATTGTAATGTCAGATATTAGTATCGGTCTTAATGCATTCTGTACTGTACAGGAGACATGGCACGAGATTGATTGACAATGGTGTACAGCCAATCAGGATGCAGAACACAATGCGCTGTTTAAAAAAAAAACAAAAAACAAAGCATGCAAAAATTGCACCAAAAAAATCTGCGAAGCAGCTGGGCCGCAAAAGGTGAACCGTGTTATAGCGAGGGACCACTGTATATTTATGAAATGTTTTTACAGCATGTTTTTACACAAACAAATTTTATATACAGCTCATGGCTGTAGAAATTTGTCTGGTTGTATAGAAATCTATAGGAAAATGACCGCCAGCTTCCCTTGACCTAAGTAAACAGTAAGTTTAGAAATGACAACAAAGCTGGACAGTCTTACAGTTGTTCTTAAAATCGCTATCTTATCAGTTTTCCTCACTTACTCATTCATTATGTCCAGTCATAATAAGAAGAGTGGCTACAGCTATCTTTTATAAACAGTCTATGGTTCTAAGGATTGAATTTTACTTGTATATGTATAATTTTCACCAAGCAGAAGAGAAAAAGTATGTTAATTGCTAACGTTTAGCGGTCCTAGCAAGCTCATGTTTTCCACATCAGAAGTGCTAGTCAGTATAGCATTATCCTCAATTCCAGTCATTTTGGTAACCTAACCTCACAGTCTCCTGCATATAGCTTCACGTGTATCAGGTTCGAACACACACCCACTACCTAAGAGCTACAGTATAATAATGATGATGACACAACATGCCAGGCACATAGTGATTTAGCATTACACTTACTTGTGGCCCTTTAATTTAAGTCCCCCTCCCACCCACCCCATACACACACATTGTGGAGATGTGAAAAATGTTAGTGGCCTGCCATAATGCTGCAAACATCAGCGAACCCCACAAGGAGGATTAATGCCTCGTCTGGCTTTTATTATGCTGTCCTGCCGTCCTTCGCGTGCTGCCCATTCATCCTTGTAAGGTGTCCATATCTGCTCACAGTCAGGGCACGGATACATGCGGTCATGTGTGCGCGTTTGCTGGAGTGTGTCGCTGTGTGCATTTGCCTGTGCTGTGTATGCATAAAAAAAGTGCTCGACTGATGCGTGTGTCTGATCTCAAAAGCTTATCCCAGAGGGGGTTAAATCACTTGTCCAGTCACGGGCTTCCCAGGGCCGTGTCTAGCTTGTCTTATCAATCTATCGACGTGGCACCTACGCTGCCAGTTGCGCTAGGAGGCCGATGCTGTGGACGGCCGTGGCCCCACCACGGAGGAATACTAATGGGGATGCAGATAGCTTTTGGTTTGGCCACCTCAGCAGACATTGATCCCCCTGCAGACTTCTATGGTGGTGACAGATGGACTGTCACCTCTGAATGAGAGAAGACTGGGACACCTCTCACATCTCCCCCAGTGGGATTCAGTCAGTGCCTCTGTTCTGTTCGGCTTTGTGCGCGTTGCTTCGTTTGTCCTTTCTTACTGCTTTTATGTCCTCACCTTATTTCATCTCTTCTTTTCTCATTTCTACAGGCGTAACAACCAAAAGGTTGCAGGTTAAAGCTCTACAGCTGCCAGCTGTCATTAAAAAAACCTAAATCCTCCAAGCTTATTCCAGATTCCTATAAAGATCACATTTTCAAAAGTAATTTCCAGGGAACATTTTCAGATAAAGATAACTCGTCTGGTTCTCCTCATTTAGTTAAAGAAGTAAAGGAGGCCAGCTTCATTTGTACTGTTGACACACTAAGTCCTCCCTCTGTCACCTGAGAAACAAAGAGAGTGACAAAGAGGTTCAGAGTGTGAGGTAGTTCATGATGAAGGCATTTATAATGCAGTTTTCAGTGTGACTGAATGCAACCCAGTTTCACAGCAAAGAGAAAAATATTTTGGGTTCTCCTTATTTTCATGCTTATTTTCTCCATCACACGAATGTCTAGTTCCTTTCTACTTGTGTATTTTCGACAAAGACAGAAAGTTTTGCCCCATGGCTCCGGCATACGAGTGAAAATACAACAGCAAGCTCTTTGTGACTAGAAAAGTTGGTAGTTGCCCGTTGACCGTGTTGAATTTTTTCCAATTCCAAGCAGTTGGTCAGCCAGAGTTTGAGTGTGCAACACCCCCAATCACTTTTGATCGCAGGGCAAGTGCACAGGTTGCCTCCCAAGGTAACTTGTACTGACTGCAGGCACTCTCAGACTGGCAAAGATTTGCAAATAAATGCTGTCTAATGTGTAAACGCAGACAGATTGCCAACATGTTAATTAGTCTGCACTCATCTGTGACTCCACTTTCCTTGCTGCCAGCACATTTTATTTTTTTTATATTATAAAAGCAAGGTTACAGAGCGCCTATGTTGCAGTTAAATTGGTGTTCTGCAGCAAACACATCACTATGTCTGCTTCAGATCTGAGGTTCAGTTAAATTAATTTCTGTTTAATGTGACTTTCTGTGTATGTAGACTGCAACAAATTTGTCAGTTTTGCTGATTTATCTCAGTTGATCGCCATATTATCACCTGTAGTCTCTGACCACTGTTTTGCTTAGCTTGACAGTAGCATTAAGCGGTGGCATTAGTGAAATGCTGGAATTTCATCTAGTAGATTGAGGTTTATCTCCCATGTGATACCACAGTGCAGTTTGATTGCATATTGTGAAGTATGGTGGCATTATTGAAAGGATCTTCAAAAGCCCACAGCTTTTATCTCGCACAGGATTAATATTTGAAGGTGGTCTTTTTATTACTTTTACCTGTAAGTTTGATTTTCACTGTTTACTTTCATTTTCAGGACATTTTTAGACTTATTTAAAATCCAAGTTTCTTGGCTGACTTGTCTTTTTGGATGGCAGTCCGTAAAAATGCATGGTGCAGGTACAAAACATACTTCATATTTTAACATAATAGCTGACTATCATAAAAAAAAACTGACAGAGTAATTGAAATTTTGAGCATGGAATAAATTGTTTTGGAGGTTAGGGGTTTACATGGTCCATGGACCTTTCTCACTTTATGGTCCACAGTATACAGCTATAACTGGTGTAGTCGTAGAAATTATTGGCCTCACAAATAGGAAAGTAAATAAGTAATAAAAATTGTTTAGGTCTTATTTGAACTTTTAAGGTTGGGGAAACATACAAGGTCTCAACACAAAGTCTTATTATATTGGTAAATAATTAAACAGATGAATAAATAGATTCACTTGAAAATCCTGTGACTGTGTAGAGCATCATTTGTCTCCAGCTATGACTTTACTGCACACTGTTATATGTAGTGGAAACCATAAAGCCCGGCTCAGTAATAAAAATAAAAAGGATCTTAAGCATTTTTCAATCACCTGTTGAACACTTTTGGCTCTAACCCTAGCAACTCTCTTCGTCTCTCACTGCCAAATCCCACTTATCAGCTAGTGCCGCCTGAGCTGTATTGAGAGGAGCTATGCAAATGACTGGGAGGGAAAGGGCAGATCTAATCTTAAGGTTTATTCTAATTAAAAGTGATTTACTTTCCCCACCGTTCCCTAAGAGGGAAGCTTAATGTCCTGTTCTCAAAAGAGATGGCACCCTCTAACTCAATTATGTAGAAAAAGATGCACTTTGGAGAAGTTTTACTGTGGATAGGAATGCTTCACATGCAACCTTTTGGATTTTTACCTGGGAAGGAGAGAGAAAGGTCAAGGTTAAGGACAACCCAGTCTGTTCCACCTGGTGTTTGTACAAGATCCTTCATAACATTCTTAAAGTTGAACTTAAAGAGTTCCTGCTCACGGGAAAATATAACATCAGACTTTAGTTTAAATTGCCACATTAAGTCTTTCTAAATCATTGCAATCCCCCAAGTTTTCATCCAATTTTCAGTAATATTTCAATTTTTTCTAAAAGAGATTTGGCGGCAGAAAAGTTGTCTCACTCAACTTTTTTTATTTTCATAATAAGAAGTAAAAGTTTAAAACTTGCAAGGTATTTATGCTCGCAAAGTACTGTGGCAGTTGGAAAACAAAGTCTTGCAACTGCCACCATAATAGGGATAAGAAGAAGAGGATGGATGGATGGATTGATTTGTTCCATGGTCATTACATTTGGCTTAGATTTTTATTTTTAATTAAAACAGCATGGTTTAGGATAGGAGCCAAGTGAGTTTAACTGTCTTAAATATTTAGATTACATTAACAGATCTAATCTAAATGCAGTATTAAAACAGTAAATAATGAAATGCATTACATTTTAAGTATTAAGACAGATTTCCTTTGGTGTTATTTGTCTGTACATGGTGCTGTTTTTGTGGATGTTGACTTTGTGAACTACTGGTAACATATTCTTATAGAGTTTCTTAATCCCCACAAACTGTGGAATCTGTAGCATTTTTGATAGATTTAGCTAAACAAATGGGAAAAAAAATTATGTGTTTAATGACAGCCAAAATTCCAGAAGAAACTGTTGGTCCAACCCTCGAGTTAGATGCCTTTTTTATGCTTGAGTGATTCATACGTCAGTGTTAGGTGGCAAAGGAAACAAAAAAAAGCAGTCAATATCCAAAGAAAAACTTTGAAAGACCTTCAGAAAAGCCTGGGAAACTATTCCTCAAGATCACTTTAAATTGCAAAATATAAAGAAATGAAACTCAAGACATTTGCATAGTCATGTATACTTCAGTACCACACTGCTTATATAATTCTTAGATTTTATTGTCTTGAAGAAACCATCCAAATAATTATGTAGTCTAACACCTCAGTGTTCCTCCATCAAACACCTCCACTGCAGCTGTCCATCTTCTACCAAGCAAGAACACAGAGATGATTTTTTCAGTTCTGTTTTTGTATTAAATAAATCCACAAGCCACAACAGAAATGATCTTTCTTACAGTCTGAAGAGAAGCTAATCCAGGTCAAGAGCTCCTGTTAGACAGAAAAATAATCCAGCAATGCCTGAAACCAAATGTTCAGTTTTATATCTTTCCAAGTCAAATACCAAAAATGTCTCCAAATCAACTTCTGAAATGTCAAACTGCACTGAATTAAGTCAAACCAACAGGAACCAAAAATGCATGAACACACTATTGATCTATGTTTGAGCGTGTGTGTCTGTGGCACATGTTGTGATAGCTTACGTTACACTCAGCAGCAAGTAAACAGTCATGTCAGTCATGGTCATGAGATGGTAAAATGACATCACATCATGTCGGATGAGTGAGCACGCTCAGTGTAATGGCAATCAAAACTGGCATATACTTGGAATTTGAGTGATGGGGGATTGTTATTGTCAACTGCCGCGGTTAATAAATACCTGATATTTTGATGGTAATAAATATACATGGTGTACAAACTAAATGTTCTAAAGTGCAATTATATTACTATTTTTAAGTTCCTGCAGTCATACTGGTCCTGATAATTGGTTCCACATCAATTTAGTCATTACTTTTTGACACTTCTAGATTGCTGAGACTTCTGAGGGCAAATTTCAAAAGTCAAAAACCTTTGAATGAAGTTCTTTGAGATTGTGCTTCTTGTGAATGTGGCATCACTGCAGCCAGGATCCAATCTGTGAAAAACACATGGGGGGTGTTTTATTTCGCCCCTGCACTAGAGTGGCCCTCTATACTACGGTATTATTAATCTTGTCAATGTAAACTTTATAGAATAATTATGAACTTCAACAAGTACAGAACTTATGCAACAGTGCAAAATGTTGTCAAAAAAACAAACAGTCTCTACACATCGCGCTTAGAAAATCTGCTGCCCGTCACCCCCTTTGACCCACATCTGTAAAGCTCCAGAGAGTGAGTCCGGGAGCAACAGCAGACTTTCAGAGTTTAAGAGTTAATAAAAATATGAAAATGACTCTGCTCTGTCACGTGCTCTACAGCACATTGGACCACAGGTTCTAACTTATGAATGATGCAGTGAATGATGGTCAGATTAGGACTGATCTGTTCATCCAGGACTCTGGCTGCTCCTCTCTATCAGCCCATCACAGCAGCTGCACCATTACTTCCAAAGCCAACAAACCATGCGTGTAATTTCTTCAGAGACCCCTTCGTAACCGCAGGATGTGGCAGACAGCTGCCCCAGTGCATAGCTGCAATTTAATAAGTTAAAAGAAGAGCCAGCGTAACTCACCTTTGTATGGAACTATTATGCCAGTGAACAGGCAAATGGTTGACAAACAACAGGAATAGTTAAATAGTGATTGCACTCTCCAAATCTAGGTTATTTATTTAATACCACTAAATCTCCATTTGCACTATTTGCCTATTTGCACTACTATGCCTCCTTACTTGAATATTGTATATTGTATATTGCATAGCTTTTTTTTTTTTTTTTTTGTTATACGTAAAATTGTATTGTATTTATTTAAATTTTTACTTTTTAATTATTTTATTTGCATTTTTTAATCACTAGGGTTTGAGAGTAACGCAATTTCTATTCTCTGTATGTCCTGTACATGTGGCAGAATTGACAAATAAAGTTGACTTGACTTGACTTGACTAATCGTTTAGTAGGTCTTACACTGAAACAGAGTGCATTTTGGCTTAATGAAGAGTTAGATTAGAACGAGCCTGGGTCATTTCCATATGCAGTGGCATCTCTGCTGTCATGGAAACAAGTGCCGAAAGTGAAAGTTCTAATTTGAGTTTTGTTTATGCTCTAGACTGTTTCAAAATGTAGTGCTAAAAGGCAGAAGGGGGTGGGGACAAAAATACTTGAGCAAAGGCAGGGATAGAAATATATATAAATATACAACATATCTGCTGATTAACACATCTATGTAGAGTTATAGAAACTATACTTTATTTACACATTTAAATGTCATTCTAGTGTCATTTTCCCTCATTGCATTAAAATGTATTAAACCACAATTTAACAGCATTATCTGTTACATAAAGACTACATATATGTGTGAAATTAGTTTTAAAATCAGAGCCGTTTTGAATTTTCTTTTTTTGTAGAAAAAATGTCTTTTTTAAAATTTCAGGTTTATTCTTTGTTACAGGATTTTCATTTTACTTTACACGAGAGGTTAATTTAGATTCATATTTCATGTATTTAAAAATGACCTGAAAATATGATAATTAACAGAAATAAAAAATGTAAAATTACAGATTTCTATTTTCACCTGGTAATGCCAATCCTGACTGCTGCATACATATTTTGCTAGCCCAGTTTGTCAGTTAAACAGCCCTTGAAGATCAAACCAAACCAAACATACAAAGAGCAAGTTATGCATACAGTTATAGAGCTGTTGTTAATGGTAAAATAAACTGAAATGACCCGATATTATTATTATTACACAAAGAGTGGTGACTTTTCAGGTTGAAAAAAGAATTTTGTGCAATAATATCCCCTGGCTTCCTTGGAATAAACTATCAAAACACTCAGCTCAAGGCTTCACAACCAGTTGGTGATGTCTCACTACATCTTTTATATACTGTATATTCTTAGGGTTATAAAAGACAAGGCAAACTCATTGCTTCGTTCTTTGTTCCCAAATTAGGTAAATATTAGATTTTGTTTCCCATGATGTTACAAATTCTTCATGCCTAGAGCACTTTTTATGTGGCAAGCATTACTGATACCATTAAATTCTGATCTTCAAAATGGAGCTTGCTTTAAAACAGAGCCAAAATTTGCTCACAATACAAAGTTTTCAGAATAGTTCTTAAAACACAAATTGCTCTGTAGCAGTCAGAGAAATCCAGGCTCTGGGTATTATTCATCACATCAGCAAAACTCAAGCTGATAACGAGCTGTTGTGATTAAAGATTTTGGGACGGTAGCCGATATTTTGCCAACACATCATTTTCAGCTTCCCTTCTCCTGATGTGATTTTGAAGAAATGGCTTCACACATGGTTTTATACTAATTTATAACTAATTTGACTTTTGACATCTTCTTTTATCTTTTCCATAAAATGTCATAAACACACGACAATACAAGACAGAGAAATAATTACAAAATTCTTAAAGACACTTTAAATGTTATCTTGCATGTGGTTCTTGATTATATTTCCATCATTGTGAAGGCTTATAGACAGAGTGAAATGTGCATTTCCTGTTAAGGTTCCTCATTGACATAGGCACCATTTACTGCTGTCAGGCTCCCCCCCCCCCCCCCCCCCCCCCACGCACCTCACCACCACCACTACTTAGTGAATAAAGGTCAGGCAATCAGGCATCTGGAAGGACAGCTAATTTGTCATCCCTTGACAAACGTGTCAGCGTCCAATCTTGTCCGCAGGGCTTGATACTGCAACAAGCCGTAAAGGTTAAGAGATTCAAAGAACACTCCCCCCCCCTTCCCTTCCCTGCTCGCCCTGTCTCCATCTCAACAAGCAACATGCGACAGAGCAGAAAATTCAATTTTGGATTTGATACTGTGAGGGTTATGTGGTTTCATGGCTGTAACTCTTCAGAGTCTTTAGGCATGTCGTCTGCCTTACTCTGTTAAACTCTGGAGAAGCCCTGTAAATCGAGACGTTCTCTTCTACATCCTCTTTGGTTGTGCAGTATCTCACTAAACTGACCTAAACTGCCTTTTTCCCCCTAAACAATCAAATAACAGATGTTTGTGATCAGTTGGAAGTAAGAAGCATCTCACTTTTAGTTAGAGTTGAATGTGATTTATGCAGACAGTAAATGTGAAAAATGTCCTCTATCAGGCTAGCTGTTGTTGGAGGTTTATCTTTAAATCAACATTTATTTATTACATTTTTAATTTAAAAATTACATCAGAGTTTTTATTTGGGTTCAAATGCAATGCAGAGGTAGTCGCAATCTGTCCATCTAAGCACGGCCTTTGTGATTATAGAGGCATTACAAGTCGTTTCTGTCATCCCTGAATGCATCCTAATAGCCTGTTTAGTGAGGACATCTACTGCTGCAGGTGTGTGTCCCCTTTGGATTCCCAGGAGTGTAAGTGACAGAGGGTAGGAGAGAGTGAGTGAGACATGAATGAGTGACTTTGATCAGGTGGGTTCACCAGACTGTGTGTGTGTGTAATGTTCAGTGTAGGATAATGGAGAGCCAGGCAGACAGCAGCATGCCAGATGCACCTAATGTACATCACTGCCAAGGCTAGTTTTAGACCTAACTGCCCATTAAGTAGTGTATCAAACTTTTTGGGGGCCTTTGCTTGCACTGCTGTAGCTACTCTTTTCAGATTCTTACAAGACCTTTCACTTCTGTTTGATGACAGAAGAAGTAAAAGGCTTGCTAGGCTAGACTATGAAATTATATCATCTTTAAGACTGAGGTTTTGCAGACATGTGACCACTATCTATGTGACATTAACTTGCTCGCCATTTTGGACATGTGACAATCAGGGTAACAATGTAAGCTCAAATGCACAATGCCCCAGTTATGCATGATTAAAAGATGGGTCCGTGACCATCTGGCAACCTCTGGTCATGAGGGAAAAATGAGTATTGCCTGACTGGTTGTGAGTGGCTGATGGCAGTCACAGGTAAAATGATTGCTTCCAACTTTGTTACAAGCAATCAAGTTGCAACCAATTTCATGCAGCCAGAGCCAGAAACCTCCAGGAACTATCCGATTGTTCAGTCTGACGTCACTAGCCGTGTCTGGGTCTAAACTCTGCTGCAGGTCCATATATCAAACAATCACTATGGCATTACTGAGAGTTGAAAAACTGTCTAAAGTCTTTCATCTTTAATAAAATGATCAGCGTTCTGCTCTACCGGGTGTAACAATTGAGTTTAACATCCAGGCATCCATGAAAACTGAATTTATGACATTTAACGGAGTTAGAAGTTAGCAGGAAGTTAGCTCGCTAGCTTCTATCTAAATACAATATAGCATGTCCTGACTGCGGGGTTTTGGAAACAAATTAAAATGTACAGCTCTGTTATCACTTCCAGCATAAATGAAGACAGAAAACTAAATAGCAGTGACGTTTGTAGGGTTACTGAAGTTTGGCTAGCTGGTATATAATGATGTGCTACGTGACCGCTAGCGACACGGCTAGGTTAGCATAATATAAACAAGCTAACTTTTTTTCCCACTCGATAAAAGTTAACTTGAGTGTTCTCGGTGGTCAGGAACAAATGTAATCGCATGGCAGGATGCTGTAAAAGGACCAAACTTCAGCCAGGAGAACAACTGAGATAATCCATCCACAATACGAGGTTAGTCATTCATATACTGCTGCATGGGCTGGGCTGTAGTTACATCCTAAGGTTTTAAAAACTGAGCTTAAATAAATGATTAGTGGTAATAAAAGCCGAGGGAGGTCAACAGTGATCACTGACTGTTTTAGGAGCTTTTTGAGATTAAATAGAAGAAAATACATAACATTAAACATGTTAACAACACAAAAGCCATATTAAATGCAGACTACTTTAGACCCGGAAGTAGGATTCGTCGCGTCATCACTGAACAACCGGATTGCAAACCATTTGAGGAGCATACATTTCCCATTTAGCTTGTTTAGCAGGGTGCATCCAATGGGAATACATACAAACTTGCTAATAAGCAGGAAATGGCAGATTAATAAAATATTATAACTTCCCTCACCAAAACTGAAGGACAAACCTTTAGAGCGAGCTGACCTCACAGCAAACCACATCATTTATCAGCTCATTTCATTACAAAATCTCCAAAAAGCACTAACACCAGGCCTAGCAGTCAGATACTGGCTACAGCTGCCTGTTTTGGTAAACCTGACAATCACAGCAACCTTAATGAAATCCAAATGGATTTAAAAAAATATGAAAATTCAGTCACCGTAGCAACTTACAATAGTCACGAAGAAGGAAAATATCTATAGAGACCAAGCTGTTCTTGTATGCGGTTGTGAACATGCTTTCTAACGCTTTTATTTTGGGGGATTTTAACAGGTGAATCTATGGGGATAGCCTCGAAGGACCTCTCCAAAAACTGCACTTGCACACTGGTTTCATTTTATAGGAAGTCATCAAACTGAAATGAAGCTGATGGTGCTTTTTAATGCTCACTTTATACTATGGTTTGAAGTTGGGAGTTACTTTGAGGGGAATCATCTGGTACACTGGAGATCTTAGGGTTCCTCCACCTGTGACTTCCCACTTGTTATATGCAAATGACATCTTAACGCATTAGCCTCTCACACCCTCTCAAGCATCTTAAAAGCATAGTGTAATTAAAAACTACCATTCTTACTCATTGTAATTTGTTCCCTGCTATCAGTAGATGGAGGTTTATTGGATTCAACCATATTACAACGCCAGACTGGTATAATATGTAGTGCCATTCATCAGTGTTGACTGGAAACATTTACACCTTGCTTTCATCAGTGTGTGCATCTTCATTTCGCCACTAAATGCTTTTTTTTTTCAGTTTCTCTTTAACTGCTCAAGTATAACTTGTCCCATAACCGCCTCATACTCTGCTTCTGCTTTATCGCTTTCTTGCACTTCTCTCTCAGTCTTTCCCAATTTGTAGCCCGTTAACTATAAAAACTTGCATCAAGGCATCCAAAAAAAGTCACGCTATGATTTGCCCAACTGTTGTTATGCACACATGTCAAATGTTTATTTAGCAAGGGGATGTGCAAAAAATACACCCATGCCTCCGTCTAAGAAGCTGAGACAAACAGATGGAGCTTGTGTATCTGCTAAAATCTATACATGGCTGATGTACCACAGGGGTATCTCTGTTGCAAGTCATTGCTATGCGCTAATGTGACGCCCGGCTTTCCTGTGCACCAAAGGAGGCAGGGAGAGGCGAGTCGGATGGAGTGCGAAAAGATGGAAAAAGAGAGTGGGAGAGTTGAGAAAGCAAGTGAAGGTGCTGAGAAAGCATCACACTCATGTGTGAAGCCTAATCAGGCACAATCTGCTTCACTATGATGCAATGTACCGACTGACTGTGTATTTTCTATTTATCTAAAATTAAAGCTGTTGCATGCTCATTGCTGCATTCCATTAAGCAGCGCATTGAAGGCATCCAGTGGAGTTGATGAAAAGCTCATACAAGTGGCTCCTGGAAAGTTATGAGTCACGTGTGCTTCAAATGTGCACACAAGCACAAACTTCAGCACAAACTGCTGCAAAGGAATGACTGCAATGCTCATATATATGCCTGCTTTTATTTTATGTTGACCGGGATTTAAAGTTAAATATACAGAACATATTGTCAGAATGATGCAACTGAGTAATCTACGGACACAGAAAAGGAATATTGCGAACATTTTGCCTGGCATAAAAATTCCCTTTAGTGGACATGCACAACCTTTTTTGTCTTTGAGAATATGGATATAATACAAGTTATGTGCCCACATAACAAAAGATTGAATGTTTGGCTAACACTAACCTGCAACTAAAGCCTTGTCCATATAATTGTCCAAGGATTTGTTTGTGTAGGTAATCTTTTAATAAATTAACACAGGCTGTATGAAACATGGACACAGCTACATAGCTAGCCTATGAAGTCCTGATTTGAAGACTTGAAATGAGTCTTTTTACCATTGCCCTCTTGGTCTTTTGAAAGCAGATGTGACAAGAGAGGGGGACTAAAACCACATGCTTATTGGCTAATGACTTGCCAATCATTATTCCTAAGCCAGTAAACAGACCCTGGATGATTCTACCTTCATATTGTCCTCATAATTTACAAAACAGACTTTTGTATTAACCCCTGGTGGCTACTATATATAGAATCCAGGTTTGATGGACTTCATTTTCCCATCCTTTATTATCTACAACAGGTAATAGCTTTAGTCACTTACATAAAGGTTTAGGTTTAGGAATAACTCATGGCTTCCTGGGCTTCTACTGTTACAATTTTGCTTGTTTTAAGTGTTCAGCCTGCATATAAGTTATGTTTCTCTACAATGTGTTTAAAAAAAAAAAAAAAGGAAATCCAAAAATAAATGCTGAAAAGGTTGCCAACATTGTTCTATAAAACACAGAATCTCTGTGTGTTTGTTTATTTGTCCGCAAACACTTCATAGACCATCAGTAGCTAAACAACCAAACTTAGCACACAGTATATCATGGGCCCCTGTAGGTTCTCATATATAAAAGACTGTCTAGCAGCCACCTAGCAATGCGCTAAAGTGACCAATTTTTAGCATTTTTCTAGGTTTTGTGTCCGAAACATCTAATTTATACCTGGCAACTGGCAAAAACGGCCCATTTTGGCATGAAAACATCATCTTGTGTTTTTTTTATTGGTCTCAATGTGATTAAGTATATCAGCACGAACAGGCCAAACAATACCACAGGATGTGCATTTATTAGCAGGTAAAAACAACACTCATAAATGATAAAAGCAACTTGTTGGAATGTAAAAGTTTAAAGTAAAAGCCAACCAGTGAGTTATACCTGAAAGCTTTCAATCTTTAGCAACACAGGCAACACAATTACTGTGCGTTACGTGGGCTATTAGCAGGTCCCTGACCACAAGCGGAGGTATATTTGTATGTGGGTCTCTCTACTAAAAGCAGTTTCAACTTTTGGTTTGCAAAAAAACACAAAGAGGCTTTCATGAAAATTACTTCACTAACAGTCATTGCAGTTTTTGTAATCTCATCCCAACTGTCTTTGCTTGCCTACTGATATCTAACTCCAGCACAATGATATAATCAACAGCATGTATTTTAATTCCAGTGCCAATAACGGACAAAATGTTCAGCAATCATTTTCTCCAAGTCAGAAAAACAAGTAACTTTCAATCAGCTTCTCTGTTTCTTGGCAGTTTGGACTTAATTAGTTTTAGGCTGTCGTCCCAAAACAGGGATCTCCCCTCTGCGTGACCAACCTTTCAGAAAACAGCCTTGTTTAGGAGCTGAGCAAGTCAGTAGAGTTGTTGGAAGGGAGCTTTAGTGACTGTGAAATGGTGACTAATTTGGGGTAAAGAAGCATGGCCTTTGATCTTTGCTTTGAATAAAGCTGACTGTGCCTGCCTCAGCGCCCCTTAGGCCTCATTGTCATCCTGCCAGAACGTCATCTTTCTCCCATCACTGAATATAAAGCTGTGGAATACATCATGCAAATAATCAGGCTGGAAACAAACACAAGCAGTGCTTTCCCCCAAAGGAAGAGGCAGCCGTCTCTAATGAGCAGGGTAAAATCGGAATATTCATACCTCTTTCTCTCCGCAGAAACGACTGAGTGATTCCCTCCTCTCCCTGTCGCTGTACCCGACTTCTTTCTACTTCTTTGAGGCTTCTCCCTCTCTCCTCTCATTCACCGTTCTGTCTGTCCTTCCCTCTCACCTCCATCTGTGTTCCCACTACTTCTTCTTCTCCTTTGCTCTCTGTCTTCCTGGAACATAGCGATAAACAGTAACATGAATAGGCAGCCAGTGATGTTGACAAAGCCGTTCACAGATTACGCCCCTGGATCACAGACACAAATCTGCCAGAGAGGAGACATTTGTTTGTGGGAGAATCAGTAATGAATGCAAAGGGGAAAAAGATTATTAGGAAGGAGTAAGAAATACCCCCCCCCCCCTACCAAATTACTTAGAAAAACAAGCTTGAAATATCTCCAAATTTAGACTAAAGATGTACAGGCCTTCCCCCACATATTGGATTTAGTTGTCAGAAGTGTTGACGGAGGCTTGTCACATGGCTCTGGGTCTCATCCCACTCAGACAATAGGAGGTCTAGCGACTGATATTCCAAAAGGGCCCACTCACAAGTAGTTCTAGTTTATTTAGCATTAGCATCACAAAAGAGACGAGCTAGAAAATGAGGAAGAAAACAAAGCAAACAGCAGAACGTATTTCTCATTTACTGCCAAAACTTATCAAAGAGGTAATGAAAACATTTCTGGGTCTGTTACTGCCCACAGATTGAACGTTTGCACTGCAGACAGGTGAACGCCTGTAGATGAAATGAAGAAAAATGTGAGGTAGTGGAGGAAGATGAACAGCACACTGTACCTAAGGCCAGGGATGGATGATGTAGGAGGAGAGGGATTTTATTTCTCTCCTGACTACCTTTGGAGAATGACCTAGAATAAGAGAAAAATTATATCCCATAGTAAGAATGTTCTACTTCTCCATGCTAAAACAGCTTTTTCCTCGCATTACAAAAATATATCTGAATGTCTGGAGCTAAAATAGTTGTTTGATTGGCAGAAAGGAAAGGGAAAAGAAAGTATTTGAATGCTTTGTGGTTTCCTCCTCCTTGTCTCCTACACACATATATACACATCTGTACACATCTGTATCATATATATATTCTCATGCATATGGGTATGGGTTGGCTAAAAATTGCAAAAAGGTTTTTCAGTATTTACTTCAATTTTAAAGAAAATAGTGAGCGCATATATCAATAATAAAAGTAGTCATTAGTTACTGTCCTGGAGCAGAAAAAAGAGAAAACTGAAGTGAAAATTACAAGATGTGGTAGTAACAGAAATCAACCTCAATTGGAATATCGTTCTTCCCTTAATCTTCCCCAATGACTCAAGTAACAAAACAAAACATCAAACAGCGCTATTTTTTTAGCCTATTTTATGTTATTCAATAATTATAATAATACCTGGAAACTACTATGAAATTAAAGTATCAGCTAAAACTGCAGGTGGAGCTTTGATGAGTCCATCTACAAGAATATCAGAGCAAATACAGGTGCTCATCATGCCAGAATTATCTGCCTATGCTGCAAACAGTGAGTGCTTTTAAGTAAATGAACCTTGTCTTGTGAAAGCAATCACTTAGACTTACTGATAGTTATGATCAATTTTTGCCTACTTACACCAGAAGGAACCCTAAAAAATACACACTGAAACACAGTAACCTTATTAGGGGTTGTATTGTAATTTGATACAAACTATATACATTTTAACTAAGCCCTCATATGTGCTACAATGAAGGAAGAACTCCCGTAAGCTGGAAAAAAAACCCAAAAAACTTTTCTATGTGAATATAGCAGGTAACGCTAGAATTTTTTGGTAAATAAAACTTGTGTTTACATTCTTTCTTAACACTTAACTCTGTCTCTCACTCTCTCTAACACACACACACACACACACACACACACACACACACACACACACACACACACTGTAAATTAATATAGCAATGATCTATAATATCAACAGCATTATTCCAGCTTTTGATCAGCATCATAGACAGCAACTGCAGTCAGGGGAATGGACACATTAATCTAAGCCTGCACTACACATTCTTCAAATAGGCTACCACCAACCCAAAGCAGATTTAGCCTTGCTACAGTAACATAAAGACAATTTATAATATCTGTAATCATGGAGCAAATGAGAGAAGCTTATTAAACACAGGTCCTCACAGACTGACTGGACAAGCATGCTCATTACCAGAATTTCTCACTCAACAATCATTTGTAATGGACCAGCTTCTAGATGTCACATATGCGCATATTGCAGTATGAGTGCATATTTTCAACATATGAGTGGTAACAATGAACAGTGAACCAAAGGAGCTTCTGGATGAGAGGTGAAATGTCTTCACGAAACCTTAAGTCCAGGTCTAGCATTGTGTCACAGTGTCTTAGTAAGGTTCAAGTGAAATGACTAACATGACTGAGAAGGGATGTGTGTTAACATGTGAAATACTGCATTCTTCTCAGAATCTGAAATAAAAGGTTTTTGAACACAAAGGTGGGCTAAAAGTGTTACTTGGTACAAAGTTGTGTTTGTGTGAAGCACTTTTCTATGATGGTTTAGAAAGGGATTCTTAATATAAGAAGGTTATTTTCTCTATTAAAATCATCAAAGTGAAGTAAAGGGTGTAGCGTAATTCAGTTAGCATTAGTTATGTCCTCATTTTGACCGCTGCTGCACTGCTAGCCAATATTATGCTCATTAATTAGTTTGACTTTTATCACACCTGTTGTAAGTGTTCCATTAATAAAGGCAAGGGATAAGAAGACGTATGTGTGAATAATAAGCTGCATTCATTTTTTCAATTCCAGCCTTGGTGATGTTGTCATATTTGCTGGGTGTAAGGAGGCATGGTTAGAACTGTATCAGCAGTCAAACTATTATAAAGCCTAGTGAAAGTGCAATTTTCGGAACTCTCCAGGTGTTTTTCTCCAAAGTCCCTTTCTTTTCCTCAGAGTTTTTTTTTAAACTCATGTTTTCCATCAATCCATCCATAACTCTAACCCAAACCTAACTGTCATAGGGCTATTGTCAGGGTATTCTAGCAGAAAACCACACCAAATGCCATTGCTGTCAGCTAAGAAATGGAAACTGAAACTACAATTCACACAGGCTCACCAAAATTGGACAGCAGAAGATTGCAAAACATGCTGCCTGGTCTGGTTTCTGCCCCAGCAGTTGGATTGCAGCGCCAAAATTGGTGGAAACAACGTGAAAGCATGGATCAGTGCCACAGACTGGTGGTGGTAGAATAATGGTGTGGGGGATAACTTCTTGCCATACTGTGGACTCTTTAGTACCAAACGAGCATAATTTCAATACCACAGCCTACCTGAGTACTGTCGATGAATATAACTGATAGGTTTGTAGCTTGAACCCATCCGCTGGAACGTTGAAGACAATATAATTACACTGCAAAGCAAGACACAAGTAGGCAAGCTTCTTCATGTTTCTCGTGCACGGGAGAGAACCGGACAGACGCCGTTCCTTCGCTTGACCCCAGTTGCTCTCGTCCGTTCTCCCGTACCACTGTTCTTTTATTGAGGTTACATGAATATGCATAAGTTCATTAACATATGACGTCTACATACACACAAAGAGTACCTTGCCTGTGTGTGTGTGTGTGTGTGTGTGTGTGTGTGTGTGTGTGCGGACTGCTGATCAAAGGGTCAAACATCCTTGGTCAGGAAGAGGGTAGCCTCCCCCTCACCCTAGATGGTTCATCCTAGATAACACGGTGAGGAAGTCCTGCAGTTCATCTAAACAAAGAGCACTTAGACTAGAACAGACGCAACTACGTTAATCCTACCATAAAACAATAAGACACGGTATGACCTCTCATGCTCCCAAAGTGCTGTCTAATACACACAAAGTTTGCAGACTATCAAGGATCAAAACCTCTACCAATCTACAACTAATTACAAAACTCTAAGCATATATAAGTAAATATCTCTAAGCATAAATGACAATCAACAATACAAATCTAACAATAACCATTCCTTTGTGATCACAGTGTACCCATCTTCTTATGGCTGCTTCTAGCAGAGCAGTGCATGCAAACTCTACACATATATGTCACAGAAGGTCAGCAGGTTCAAAATCAGGAACCTGTGCTAACCACCAGACCATCAGTTCACCCTCTATCAAGACGCATTCACTTTTAACTTGTTTAAAATGAATCATAAAATCAAATTACAGTACAAAATATTCTAAAAAATGTTCTTTTTTAAAAATGTAACTTCCAGATTAATCAATATCCCTTCTACTTCATTTACTCCAATAGTGTCCTTCTTCATTCACACCCTTTGGACATCTGCTTATATTACCTAAAAGACCCTTTAGAACGACCAATTTGTGGTCACATGAATTTTGTAGGTCCCAACCCACACACGCGTCACAACTGATCGGTTGCTATTTCAGCGATTTAAACGTCCTATTTTATATATTACTGTCCATAAATCAGTCTGGGCAAAAGAATAAGTTAAGTTACTTATGAGAATGAACCTGTAGAGTTGAAGTGCTGTTGCAATGTTATGCAAGGTGGATATTTGAAGACAGGTACTGTTAGAATAAAAAAGAAGAGGAAATGAAATGAAATGGAGAGAAGCCATTTGGAAAAGGCAAGCTGGCTGTGATAATAAGGGAACAGCAAGAAACAAGACTGGTGTTTGATGCAGGTCAAGTACTCTGCAGGCTGGGGATTAAGGAACTTGTAATCCTCAGCCTTTTAATCAACATATGTGTAAAGTAAATGACATCCAAGGTTTTATTTTTTTAAGATATCATTATTTTGTATCTTTTGAGGGGCATTTCCATATATCCATCCATTCGCTTCCGCTTATCCTTTTTCAGGGTCGCGGGGGGCGCTGGAGCCTATCCCAGCTGTCATAGGGCGAGAGGCGGGGTACACCCTGGACAGGTCGCCAGTCTGTCGCAGGGCCAACATACAGGGACAGACAACCATTCGCACTCACTTTCATTCGCACATTCACACCTAGTGACAATTTGGGTTATCCAATTAACCTATCCCCACTAAGTGCATGTCTTTGGACGGTGGGAGGAAGCCGGAGTACCCGGAGGGAACCCACGCAAACACGGGGAGAACATGCAAACTCCACACAGAAAGACCCCGGCCTGATGTTGGAATTGAACTCAGGACCTTCTTGCTGTGCGGCAACAGTGCTAACCACCGTGCCACCGTGCTGCCATAAAATGAAATCATTTGAAACATATTTTAATTAGATATTTACTGAGAGAATCTGACCAAACTGGATTGTTAGAAAATGTTAGAAAAGCAGGGTCACCCTGACCCATCTTGACTCGAAACACACGACAGGAAATAAGCATAATCTTTTCAAGTGGAAATGTGAAGGGAAGGGAAATGTGACAGCAGCCGCTCATTATAACCTTAAAGTCTTTGAGTTGTAGGGGCTGTGCCTCAGGACTCATCTTTGGATTGGCAAGTAATATATTTAATAACATCCATGGGGGATGTTATTATCTCTCTGGGGTTCTAGATTGTAGATTTGAATTGCAAAAGGTAATTTAAATAACAATTCCACTGTAAAACGTAATGAGGCATGTTAAGTTGTGTGATTTAGCCAGATCTAGGGTAAATGACACACCTTGGTGGTTTAAAAAAACATGATAGAAGACTGCCATTCAACTTAAAGATGATGGATTCTTCAGATTTTTTTACTCTTCATTGGTTCCCCATTTTCCAACTAAGATAACTTTTGAAGGCTACCTTCTGTTTAATGTGTTTTCACCATGAATGCTGAACAATATAATGATGCTTTATCAGTCCAACTGTAATGACGGTTAAATCATTTTTCTTGCCTTCCGTTCTGCAATGAGCATGACATCTGCAATCTTTTTCAGTTAGAACGATAGATTTTAAGGATGGACATTGTTAGCACACTGCAAAGTTGGGTGTGGATGAAAAGAATGACACACAGACAGTCTTCTTAAGTGTGATCAAATATTTGCTTGCTTCCTCTTGCAACACAGTTTCTTTTGTATCATTGCCCGGAGGTTACTTGTGATCAGATTTGTTTTGCATAAATGTGTAACAACAACGTTGCATCCTTGATTTCTCAGTATGAATGCTGCCTCCGTCTCCACTAATAGCGGCGTGCCTCTTATAAACACTGACTAATATTTTAAATATGTAAAACAGTTCCTGTCTTATTTATTGGCTGTCTCTGTAAAGCATGTTTTCATCTCATATCACGGGTGATATTAATGTGCAAAATAGCATCGATTTACATTGATTTTGATTAAAGTCAGTTGGCACACATGCACACACACACACACACACACACACACACACACACACACACACACACACACACACACATTCAAGTATGATTAGGACCTGATTACAAATAAGAAAAAATCCCAACTTATAAAGCCATGCACGTCATAAAGTTAGAAGTGGATGCAAATGTTAATACCCTTAGATTGAAGAGGGCGAATTTAAGGCTCCATAAACCTGTATGGTCCTTTTGTGGCTGCTGTGGTTTATTGGATAATACTACATGTCAAAGCAACACCTCTGTGATGGGCTCTAGAAAAAAATTGCATTTAATATGTAGCATTTAGCTACAGTACTAAGACTCAGTAAGACATGTCTGGGCCTTTGTTAATAATTTACATATGAAATCTAACATCCACTGTTAGTCTTTGGTCCGAATTATTTATTTATTTTTTACCATCACCCCCCTTTTTTTTATACTTATTTAGGTGTGAAAGAGCTGATAAAAAATAGAGCTGATAAACTACTCCAAGTCTTTTTAGCCACACTGGGTTACGAGCTGGATGTATTTTTCCCTCTGTTATCAGTTAGGATGTTAATTTTGGCTAATGCATAACAGACCCAAACAAAAAATATTTATACCTGGATACTAAGGAAGCAGGGGTACATCCAATGTTCGGTGTAACATGTGACAAAGTAACGCATTACTGTAATCACATTGTATTATTCAGTAACACAGTACTGTAAAATGTAATTGTACTAAAATTACTAATTACATTAAAGTTACAACTCACATTCATTGAACACCAGGGCTTTGAATATGATACTCAAATATATTATTGTTTATTAAACAAATAAAACAACTTTTTTTTTTCATTGGTGATCATTATTTCTGAATGGTCCGATTGATCATGAGACATCTAATGCAAAAATTTGACCTAAAAGAATTTTATTTAATGATGATTTGGCATTTTGGGAACGCACTTGCTTTTTTTTTATAACATTATTAGATTTTCATGTTAATTTTTTTTTACCTTCATTGATGCAGATCTATTCTCCTCTGATTATTAACCACAATATGGAAGCTGTAAAAAATAAAAAACAAATAAACACAGGTAAAGACTTTTTTTCTCCAACCTTAGACATGTTTTTGTCATAATATGAAGCTATTAGGAAATTATAAAGGGATTCATTTTATCTTTAGACAGCTAAATCAACAGGTTCACCGCCGGCTTGAATCAAGGAGAAGTTATTAATCATTTTACAAGTTTTATAATAATAACCATGGTTATTATTATAAAACTCATTAGTGTAAGGCAAAGATCAAAACCTCTTATGGTGTAAACAGCAATAACAGAAAAGTGGTTTAAAACAAAAAAACCTAAACTTACCAACTGGAGAAACAAACCTGAACCTATTTATGAATCTTTCCTGGTGGGTCATTCACATGATCAAAAAAAAAGTTTGTGCATATTTATTTTTATATTAAATATTTATGGCTTTTACATATTCAAACTAACTATGGTGCTTTAAATGCATCGCAGTAAATCACGGTAACTGTACCCCTATCAAGGAAATATGTTTTCATAGAAGAGGCAGATGTTATCATGTTTCTGTGTTTTCAAAAAGCAGTAGGCTTCAGTAGGTGTGCGATATAAAAAGCTTATGCCAGCTCTCTCAAAGTCGGACTTGGTCTCGGTGTTGAAAGTCAGAAATCCCACCCACAATGTATGTTGCTGCATGCATGCAGGCAGGCACTTTAGCAGCAGACTGACTCCAAGGGCAGGACAAGATGGAAAACATTTCTCAGATTATTAAAGCGATGCTGTTTCATATTTTCCTTAAACACTGTTGGCTTCTGTAAAGCCAACATATATTTAAACAGCTATGTTGAAATATAAATAAAAACCAAATTAATAGCTGAGTTGTGTGGGAAAAATATATATTCTGTTATTGGAAAGTCTTTTATTTTCAGGCCTCTATTTTACGGAATGTTGGCTCAAAGTACCAAAGCTTCCTTTTCTTATAGACAGGTCAGACTTTATCAAAGATAGGAAAACATTTTTCTTTACTCAAAGTATTTTATTCAAGGCTCATACGGCCTTATTTAGTTGTATTTTTTCTGGCATGCTCGAAATAAATTGTGCAGTAAAGGTTGTAAATTGTTGCCAGGCATAACGTGGAGATAATATATCAGCTACTAATTTCAATTCTTGTAATTTATTAATGATCGTTGATAACTTTTTAAAAATAATTTCTATTATCGTTGTTTATTCCCCTGTACTCTAAGTTTTTAATATTCATATTTTTTATTTTATTTTTGGCTTTCTGACTCTATTGCATAAATAGTTTTCTGCCATCCCATGCAATTGGATCAAAGAGCAATGAAGTAACAAAAGCAAAAACAACGTGGAATGAAAAGCAACCAACAAACAAACAAAACCTTCTCCATTATAAAAAAAATGTTACGTTTAGTTTCACAAAAATGACGAAAAATGTGCAAAGAGATTAAAATTGTACAATGTTAAGAAGTTATTATTTTCTACCACACCTAAATTTCAGATTGCATTAAAAGAAATGGTGTGAAATACCACATTAGAAGACATTTTTGAGTGTAAGTGCATAAAGAAATTTCATGTACGGAAACTCAAAATATAAGGTGTGACTCCTTTTTCTATGTAAGGTGTATGTTGGAGAAAAAAAAAGGCTAAAGTGGGCGCAGTAACTGTCTTGTATGCATGTGGGTGTACAAGCCATATCATTGCAGTAAGTGTCTTATTAAACACCTTTAAGCTTCTCCAAAATAAGTCTGTGCAGGAAAGTAAATTACTGTTACTAATTACTTTTTACGGTAACTTTCCCCAGCGGTGGTAAGCATGCAGTTCCAGCAGTAATTATTTCATCTGCATATGTCAGGGTTCAGCTGATGTACCGTACCTGGTAAGGATTCCATGGTGGTTATTATTGCCGGATTAATTTCGTGTCCTTTGGTGTAAAGCAGATCCATTAACACTGATTTAGAAAAGGGCTATCACGCATGTACTCACCAGTGCTCTTGGCAACTATAAGACAGTCACTACTAACTTAAAGGCACATGTAAGAGGGGTGGTGAGTGCAAGGCTGTATGTGTGGAAGGTGAAAAAGGTCAAGACACTGCGATGCTGTAACTCTTATAAGATGTGGGGGTCAGCGGCAAAGATCAGCTGGGTCAAACGTGTAATGGGAGACATTTTTCATAAGTCGCATTTCTCATCCTGATCTCAGAGGAAACAGGGAGGGTGTGAATTGCGGAAAATGACATTTCCATGTGTGTAACCTCTTGCCTTGCCACGTCCCCTCTTGGCAGGGAATGGCAGACCCTTCTCATCTCTCTTAGGCTGTCTCGTATATCACTCACAGCTCACCGTCCCAAGAGGTGGAAGAAAGAGTGAGAGGAAGTGTGCAGGTGATGCTGGTGGACTGCTCTTCAATCTAGAAGCTACTCAACAATCAAAAACACATCTATCACGAGCCTTAAAAGTCATTTTGAGCCACCTGACACACATACACTTGTATCCCTGGTTTGTAATGTGGATGTACTGTAGATGTCTGCCACTGAGCTGTCTTGAACATTTTGTTTTAGAAAAAAATGATATTTTTACCCTTTATGGTGAATCAGTCCAGGACATAGACCAAGCCGACCGAGGAGAAAAGGACAGAGAGGAGACTGCAGAATTGTTATCGTCCTGAAGCCCTGACAATCGGACCACTTGGTGGCACTAGCAGCCAAAATCACAGAGAAAAACAGGAGGCAGTGTGTCTGGGTATAACAGATAGACTTGTATAAATGTTCTTTTTCCATAACATAGCTTCAGCCGTGAATATGAATATTCTTAACAGCAGGCCTAAGACTATCAAAATAAATCAGCTGCTGTAAACATCTCATTAAAGATGAATATTTCAGTTTTTGGAGCTGCTGTGAGAGCAGTAAAGTCTGCCAGAAACACTGTGGGCAGCTTCATGTGAGGTGGGTAGTGTGGATGGGGAGCATGTGCACAACAGCATGCGCATAAACATGCAGCAAACACACTCTTGGCATCTGATAAAGTGCCCTCGGTGCACCAGTGCTCCTTTCGCTCTCAGGCTCCTGTTCATGCTTAGGTGGCAATTACAAGTAAAAACACTTCTGAGGGCAGAGGGGGAGGCTAGTTTCGATTCAGGTCGCGCGTGAGCCTAAATGTCATTGGCCGGAGAGCAGCAGGTTAATTGAAGCCATTTTGTCATTATGACCTGCTTAACTGAGTCCTGAAATCTGATTCGACTGACCAGTGCACACCGACTCACCCACCCACCCACAACTTCTGTATCCGTTTTCACCTTCCCGTTGTGCTGTTTAGTAATGATAAAAGCGTGTGCATTCACTCTTATCAAACATTATATAGGCGTTGTTGTTTATGATGCAATGTTTTTACTTTACATGCAGATTAGTAGCTGAATGAATAAAGCAAGCGGCCTAAAATTAATGAGTTAATCATTCAAAGCCCCCACACACTTAACATGTCTCTTTATCTTTTGTTCTTTTACTTCACTTGACCTTCACTGTGCAGAATGATGCATGTAAACTAACCGCACTGCACTTATAAAATGACTCCATTTGTATAGTGTGGTTCTAGAAACAGAAAAAAACTTATGCTAAATATTTATAAGTGTTGTATGTCTTATACCACCTATAGTCCTCCGACCATGATTAACTTATGAAAGTGGTTGCAATTTTTCTCATAAAACATGTATGTCATAAAATATGTAGAGTTTGTATCTGTTTAATTTTATACCGTATGAAAAAGATATGGTACCTATGGCACAGGGGCGCCAGGGGTTGGAAAGACTATGCTATTTTCACAAAAACTCTGATAAACGTGAGCACAAAAGAGAGAAAGAGAGACCCTACAATGAGTTGAAATATTAAGTTGTTATTTCTTCGTCCTTAAAACAGACTATTATGTATTTCAAAATCTTATTTGTTTTCCATATGTACATATTTTCAGTGATATCAACTTTAATAGCAGGAAATTAACTTGGCACATAATTCTTTTCCTTCTCTCTTTTTATCATGTTTTTCAAGTAACCCAGATTTGACAACAACAACCTGGTGTGCCATCCCAATATTTTTAGTGGCCTCCATATGGCCACCCCATGAAAAAATTCTGGAGGCGCCCCTGCTATGGTATAAGACAGCGGTCCCCAACCCTCGGGCCACCGACCAGTACCGGTCCGTGAGTTGTTTGGTACCGGGCCACGAAACTTGAGGCTCGGATGTGAAATTTATAGTTTTCAGGATTTTTATTGTTTTTAGCGTTAACTCATTTTCCCTGGGTCTTTTCCTGTGTATCATGGATAATTTATTTATTTTTAACCGGTACTGGTTTTATTTTGTTGTGTTTATCCGCGACACCTTAAAGGCTGAAAACATTGTCGGACATAAACCAGTCCGAGGCGCAAAAAAGGTTGGGGACCACTGGTATAAGACACATGTAAGGCTTATAAAAATTCCAAATACCTATTCTGAGTTTATTTTTTAAATTATTCTATTCCTCTTCTATATGAGTATTGATCCTTAAAAGCACTTCCCACTTCAGGCGACACTGTCTAATTCATACAGTGCTTTTATTACATGCACACAGCGCTCTCACTATTTGAGTATCACACTTGAGGACACTTTTGATGTTCAGTCAGTTTTGCCCAAGGACATTTTGATGCTTGGAAGGGAAGAACTGGGAACCAACCACCTTCTGATTAGTCTACAGTATAACCTGCTCTATGTAAATCACAGCTGCTTCAATCTGAAGACGTTTATCTGTCATCAGAAATGGCTCAGTAGCAGCTGTAGACATGATGTGGAAACATGATGGACTTCAGAAGTAAAAGGGTCCATAGACTGAACATAAAGGATGGATGTAGGTACTGGGACATCAGACTCCACATCATGAATTAGCAGTAATGAGCTATTGTTAAGGATGTCATATGCCTTTTTTTATGGAGACAAGGTATTTGCAGAAATGATTGAAACTTAAGTTAAAAGCTAAAGCTAGCTTTTAATTTTTTGGCACGCTGCATTGATAAACTGTATCTCATAGACAAACAGGTACATCCTAATTATGGTAAATGGCCTGTATTTGTATAGCGCTTTCCAGTCATCCACCCATTCACACACACATTCACACACTGGTGATGGCAAGCTACATTGTAGCCACAGCCACCCTGGGGCGCACTGACAGAGGCGAGGCAGCCGGACACTGGCGCCACCGGGCCCTCTAATTAGTGCCAAGAAAAAAGAAATCACAAAATACTAGACTTTCCCACCTTGTATAGTTCCATTAAAAATGCATCAAAAGGTACCAACACCACAAACACATTCAGGACACACTGTTTAGTGACTACAATTAGTGAGGTCCAGCAGATTTTATACCCAAAGTTGGGCTTCTTAACACAGGCTTTGCATTTGGAAGCATGCACCAGTGGCCCCTTGAAGAAATGCAGATTGCTTTGCACATAGCTTCTTTTTTCAGTTAACAAAGTTGGCAGGTAATTATTATTGTTATTGTTATTATTATTATTATATTTTTGACATGAGGAGCAGGTTTGCAACTGTCTGCAATCAATTGCAACTTTGGTGCGTCAAGATGGTGATAAAATGGCAATGAGACAGAGTCAGCCTGCTATCAGTTTGTGACTGATTGTGAAGTTGGCAATCACATGGAAAGTGTTTGTGACAATACAACAATTTGGTGTGATAAATCAGTAAAAACTGCATATCTGCTGCTTTCTGTTCCAAAATCTGTTGCAGTCTACTCTGAATACTTTAGAAATTCATAATAGGCAGAAAGTCCCATTAACTACTTTGACGTGTTGGCAAACTGTCTGCCTTCCTCAATTTGTCTAATTTATAGGAAGGCAATCACTTTCTCAAAGTACCTAAAGTCAGTCTGAGCCTGCGTAGCTGAGGGTGTTGCATCCTCAAATTCTGGGCAGTTTCAGCAAATAGGTTATCAGCAGCAACAAAACCCGAATGCAATCACCAGGAAACCACTGGTTGTTAGTCACAGGAAGGTTGTTGTATTTTACTCTATTGTGGCTATGCCATTAGTTAATCACTATTTGCATTTGCTGAAGCTGTTTGTGTTTTACTCCAGCTGCAAAACCTGACAACATTGTGACCATGCCTGCTTTGAGAAATTAAACATCATTTGATGATGTAGATGGGCTCTTTTCTTTTTTATATTAGCTTTGTAAAATACTTTTTATGCCCTCCAAGTTATTATAAGATGTAGCTCACTTTGTTCTGGTGATTAGTCTAAAGCTGTTCCTCTTTATAAATATTAATTTTTTCATCTTTCTTTGCCAAAGCCTGAGGCACCAAGCACAGGTGTTTTGTGAATAACACGGAGGACAAGCAGCTAACTGCAGCTGAAACAGGAAGTTACGGTAATAACTGCTGTCCCTAGTGCACCCTGGGTAATAATCAGCCCTCGTTTGTCATAATAGCAGGTAAATACTCAAGCACAGTCGCAGTAGTCCTCTCAGTAGGACGCTGGCAGCAGCGGTGGTCCACAACAATATTTCACTTATTTTTATTAAGTGAACAGGCATTCGGGTCGTTCTCTGAGGCCTGTTAGTGTTTACAGACACAACAGCAGAAATGAAAAGGGCAAGTCGTGGCAGCATAGCAAAACCCAGATTCAAACTCAGGTCGAAGTACAAAGGCAGCTACTCGAGTGTAGTCAAGCAGCAGGGGTCTGCATTAATTATTCAAAGGAATTTTACAGTACTGTTTACGACCTTCCTTTTGCCGATTGCATGTTGATGAAAATAAAAATCAATGTGGACATATTTAGTGCATCATAATTTAATAACAGAGGAAGATATTACTATACAGAGAATTTTTTCCGCCTGTTCTCTTGTTGGCTGGTTATGAAATGTACAAAGCCAAAGCCTGAGGCAAAGTTTCTCTGTTGTGCTTTCCATCTCAGTGAAGAAACTCTGAGATAAGACAAATGGTTCAAATGACCTTTGAAAAGATCACCATCTCTCGGTTCGCCTGAAAGAGAAGGGAAAGCAAAAGAGAGAGAGGTAAGCAAGGGGGCCTATTTCCACACGGCCAGAAATAAAAGTGGATTCCCAAACCGTGTGAGTGTGTGCCCTATTCGTCTACCCGTCTCAATGCTTTCTGCTCCATTTATAGAAGTAAGTTTATTTGTCTCGGCCGAGGGCTTAACTGAAGCAGCAAAAGCAGGAGGGAAGGTGGGCTAAAGCTCACGTTTGTTACTCATTAACTAACAACTATCATGATTTATTTTTTCCCCTTTCACCATTTTAATGAAATGCTCATAAATTGCCATGTGTTGCAGAGGGTCTCTACCCTGCACAACTAGCTGCTAGCTCTGCTGTCCACAATGGCCTTTCATGGTGCTCATTACGATCCTGTCCTGGGAGACTGTGCATAGCTAGCTAGCTCCCACTTGTACGCCTACTCCCAGCAGTCTTTCATCTGTGTTTGACATTTCTGCATCTCAGCAGAGTTATTTTCTTACAAAAGTATCATGATGCCCTGATGTATGTTGAAAGTCTTGAAAGGATAAAATATCAAATAAAAACAAACGTAAAGTTGAAGTATCTTTTTGATTATATGACTCATTTATATTTGAGCAATTTTGGCTTGTTCCTTTATTTAGTTCGTGTCATCATTATTTCAATTGCATCTTTACAAAACAGCCTTCTTTAGGTAATGCCAAAGCATTTCAGTTGGGTTGAGGTCATGTCATGAATTTTGCTCTGTTTTAGTAATTCTGTTGTTGATTTACGTGTAAACTTTGGGTCATTGTCTCCCCTGAGCTTAGGCAATGAGTTGCTGCCCTAAATGTCATCTATAAGAGTTCGCTGTACAATTTTGAATTTATTATTCCTCCAGTTAACAGCCTGAAACCATGATGCTCCCTCCACCATGCTTCACGGGAGCTTCAAGTCTTTTCCCCCCCACCAAAGCACTGTGCACTTTTCGACTTGGTTTTATTTGTAAAAAGAACAGTGTGTTGTCAAATACACAAGTGGTCTTTTGTAACAATTAAATAGAGATTTCTACAAGTGTTTTGTTATCTTGGTGGGATCTTTGCAAGGAGCACAGCAGTAAAAGTTTCCTCAGTTTCAATTTCAGCAGTTTGCTTTATTATGAATTGCTGATGCGTATGTCTCCGGAAATGCTTGGAAATGCCCTTTTCCAGAATTTACGCATGTTCATAATGTTTCTGCTAAGGTTCTAGTAGTGGTGAAGGTAGTCATGGTTGGGAAGAATAGACATTGCTGTAAAGGTTTTGTTACTTTGTACCTCCAAGGTTATTATAGCCAACTGAAGCTTAACTAAAAACTGAAACTAGATAGGGAAAAAAACATTTGAGTTAAAATAAAACTATTAATGAGACTTTATAAAAAGGTAAAAAATTAAAAACAAAAGTATAGAAGAGAATAGAATAGCCCTTTATTGTCATTGTACATGTACAACGGAATTGTGGAATTGCTTATGAAGCCTGATTGGTAGATAAGCTCAAATGTATTGTAATGTTTTTTTTTTTTAATTTACCACTTAAAATGTACCACATTGTAATAATAATTCATTCGGCTAATGTTGAAATTAACATCAAAATTAAAACCAAACATTTTCAAATACTAAAAACTAACTAATTAGCCTACATTAATTTGTTTCTCAAAACAACATAGTAAAAAAATTGCTTGACATTTCTGGTAACAACAGTTATTCACTTAGATTAGAAGATCAATAACAATCTAGAAAATATGAAGCTACAGCCAGCGTTTATCTGAGCGTAGCATCGGAGCAGGGTGAGACCTGATAATCACAGCGACTGTCAAACTGACAGAAGGTAACAAAATCTACCAGCACCTTTAAAGCGTACTAATTAACATGTAGTATCTTGTTTGCAGGGGGCATGGTTTAGGGTCCAAGAATATTTCCAGCAGTTGCTTGGCAACACAACTCGAGGAAGTTTTGGCTGCTGGTTTCTCCAAATGTCAAAACTGTCCTATAATGAGTGGCAGTAAGTGCTTCAATAACGGCTTGCCGATCATTTTACGCCCTGGGTTGTGCCTTCTAGGCTAAACACAGTCAGTCCTTCATTATTATGGTCCAACATGATCTAACATAACAAATCAGAGTTTAAGTATTATTAATGCACAGATTAGCCACACATTTTTGTCACTGTTAATTAAATATATATTTGAAACTTGAAAAGAAGAAGAAATAGTTGCTTAAAATAGTGATTAACTGTAAAAATGATTCTACTGATGCTCACACTGCTGGGCAACTGCATTAGCTAAATGCTTATTTCCACTAAATGTGGTGCCACAACAGGGTGTTTCTTGGCTCACAAAATTAAGATGTAAAATGGCTTGTGCCTTCACATGATGTAACCTATTAAATTAGTTGCCGTGCTTGTGTGTGTGAATGTGTGTGCAGGGAATACAAGGAGGAGACGTAGCCTGGACAGCAGCATCACTTGTGTCCCAATTAGCAATGCAGGGCTTTGAATGGGTCTTTAACCTTAGCAGAGCTTAATCATGTAATTAACGAGAACGGTGAAACCGACTGCCTAATGCTACCCTCCTCGAAATTTTCTCTGCAAAACATCGTCTAGACTCCGTGTTTTCAGAGACAAAGACATCATTTGTGACCTTTAAGACAAGGAGAGGGTTCGCTTCCTTGGGCATTTGTCTTTTATTTACTTGGGCGCTGTTCTAAAATAACATCTGATTGTCATTCAGTGCATGTGAGCGTACGTGTGCATGCATACGCGGCCGTGTGTGTATTTGTGCATCCGTTAACTTCCACGATGTGTGTCAGGGTGTGTATTTGCATATCATCCGCTGTCACAATTGCCCATCTAGGGTCTGTCCTAATGGCTGATTACCTACTGCTGGCATTTAAGCAGTGGCTGGAGGTGCATCTTCCCTCCTGCTTGGACACGCAGCACATCAAACTGGATGAGTAGTTGTTTACAACAGCCTCGCTTTAATTGCTCATCATATTATTGACTTAACGATAAGACATGGGAGATTGAAAGGGACATATGGATTCGAACAGTGGCCATCAAATGCTGCTCACCACGTTGTGATTTTGTATCCACGGTGACTATTAGCCAAACAAGCTGAGGCCTATTTAGCGGTAATCAGCAGAAGCACTGAGGAAGATAAAAATCAACCATGGGCATTATTTTCACTCCAGCCTTCAAGAGTGACAGGTCTATTATACAGTGCATGGAATTTATGAGATGATCATCTTTGATGGCCTGGATGTCCGCCGTTCGCTGTAATGTTTTCTATGGTAATGATGCTTCCCCTCTGCCTTGGACCACAAAACCGCCATCCGCCTTGTGACTCCATCTCTCTGCTGAAAGTGATTGTTGACGGCTCCATTAAGAGGGGGAAAAATATTTTCTTCTCCCTCCACTCCACCTCCCACCCACTCAGAAGCTTTATATTCGCTCGTCAGGCGAGCTTATTTATGTCGTCTTCTTCAGCGTGGGGATGCATCAGGTTTGAACTTGTCGCTTTGATGGGGATGGGGGTGATTTGAAACGACCTTGATACAACTTCTGCACATGGGGAATGTAATGCCGATGTGGGATCGTACAGGGAATCAAAAGCTGTGGCCTGGAACAGCGCACATTGAGTGTTGGTCATTACAGCCGCCTGATTCCAAAGCCACAAATCTCACATCCGTCAGGGCTCTAAAGCTGTCTCGTCTGTCTTACATAAAACTGTCATGTTGTGCATTCAATGTGTAGTCTTGCAGCAGCTGTATATAATGCATATTCAAATGGATTTGTTTAAAGTTGTATACAAACGGCAATCATCAATTACAACACTGAAAGTGATGGAAAATCCTGCATGATTGAAGCTCAATATTAGCAGCAAGAAGATTTCCTGAACTTATGATGGAATTAATCTCCTCGCCACATTACAGCTGATTTGATATTACATGTAGCCCTGACACCAACTAGTGCTCCATGTAACTGAGGTATATGATCATTTTTGTCTGAAGAAGAAACTGCAAAGCTGATTTGCGGGTTACTTTGGGGAGAGGCATGGCAAATGAAACCATTAGACTCTGCCGTGGATCTGGATCACTTACCTAAAAGTGGAGTTGGCTGTGGTTGAAATGGCTTTTCTGAAGTGCTTCTATATTAATAACTCTAATAAGCATGAAAAACAAACGTACAGGTGTTTACAAGTTTTTGTCAAATTAATAAAAAGTTCAGAATGATCATATTTATCCAGTGGTAATGGTGTGGTCTATTCCAGGCCATCTGTATGGCACAGAGGGTCTCTGAATTGTTTGATGAGTATAAGAACGATGTGACTCATATTTCATGGCCTTCACAGTCACCAGATACCGAGTCATAACTCTGTGAGATTTTGGACCAGCAGCACTCTCTCCCGCCATCATCAAAGTAAATGAGGTAATTGTCAGAACCAATAAAGGGAACTTTTTCAAATGACTCTGAAGCAGGAGCCAGACCGCAGTGCTCAGTTTTTAAAAAGGTTTATTTTGCAGGCGTTCAGAGAGAGTCAGGAGCTGGGAGAATCTCAGGTGAGTGTCAATTCATTGAACAGGAACGGTCTTTTGAGTCTTTTTCCTGAACAGGCGGAGGAGTGAGCTACAGCCAACTCCGAGAATTACTGAGGGGTAAAGAGCAAAATGACGTTAGCAACAAGGCTTCACTAGGATTTGAAACTAGCATCAGAGAGCATGTTTACCAGAACCAGTGCAAGGAAAATCTGGTGAGGAGTGTAGGCTTGAGCTCATCTTTAAAAGTACAGGAAGGAAATGAGCTGGTGGCAAACAGGTGTGTTGCCAGAAGATTGGGAAAACCAGCAGGTGGAGTCTAAACTAAACTCCACATGAAAGCTGACGAAAGGAAAGAGGCAAGACAGAGAGAGAAAGAGTAGAAAAACCCTGAGCAGCCCTGGACCGTGTCAGTAATAGTTTCTGCCCTATGAGTTTCAGACACTTGACTCTAGTTAGCCAGTGCCAAAGCACACCAGAGCTGTTCTAGAAGGGCACACGAGCCCTTAAAAGTACACTTCATGCTGTTTTTAGCTCATCCAGTCCAAGGAAGTGTCTGTCCATCCATCCATCTATCCCAATTTACAAAATCGGTCAGAATTTAATCAAACTTTAACACAATCACCACCAAATAGGTCTTCACCCAAATTATCCTCAAGGTTGAAGTAATCTTTTTGGTCATTTTAATGAGCTGGAAGCCATGAAATGCGATAGACTGCGAGCCAGATGAACTAGTGCGTCAAAGACATTTTGGTTTCAACGATGAAACGCAATATACGATGAATAAAAGACACATGTATGTTATCTATTCATGGTACATTTTTAGGTAAACTGAAGCATTACATGATGATTTAAGGGTTTACATTAAAGGAGCATGTATTTGTTTCTTTTTAAAAGCACAAATTTTGTTGTGGGAAATCCATATTTTCGATGAGGAGGTGAACTGGCTAAACCAAACCCGAAAACCATCTTCCTCATCAAGAACATATACTTATTTAAAACCTGCTTCATTTCGAAATCAAGCAACAGAATAGTAAATCTGACCTCTGAAGCTTGGATCTTTTGACACCTGTTTTTCATCGTGGGAATCAGAGCAGTAATTGCTTTTGAGGGGTCCCTGATCCATTTACACTGCACTCTGCTTTCCAAAGCCGGGAACATGATTTGTATTTGACACATGTCCTCGTTTCATCTCCTTTCATGTCTGCACAGTCTTTGTGATGCTGTTTATTTGGGGTAGATGTTGCTTTTCAGTTTGGATCCTAAGGGAGGGGCGGTGGGTGTTAGTGGGTGGGGGTGATTTAAGTCAGTAAAGTAAACTTTCAAAGACACTCCACCTTAAGAGAATAATAACAGTACAAATCAATTCTGTTTCTTCCTTTGGAGGTATGGCACCCTGTTGTTTTCCAGGGTACACAAACCCTTTGTAATCATACCAAACAGTGAACCATACAGACTCACAAGAACCAGACACTATAAACACTTGAATTGCAATCCAATATCCTCTCTGTTTTTCTCCCCTTTGGATCTTGAATATGGAGGTGTGCATTCCAATTATCCTCCGCTGAAACATGAATGCAAAAGACCGAAAACAACATTTAGGAGAAAAAAAAAAGAAAGAGAATTTGTCTTTAGCTGCAGGGCATTCATTTAAACTACATTTGAGGGAAGAATTGGATAGCAGAGGGAGGAAGGAGACTCATCAAACGTGCCTGCTGTCATGCGGTGAAGGCAGGAGGGTGGCTGTCTGTGTGGCACCAGGTCACTTGCATTCACACAAGAGCTGGGCCCTGAAATTTAGCAAACATCTTATTTTCTCATTTATTTGTATTTGAGGTTTTTAATAAAGCCAGGAATCAGCGCTATATCTACCCTCTTCCTTTCCCAGTTTTTCAGTACTTTTCCCTGCCTCACGCTCCAGCATGATGCTGAAAATGATGCCAAACCCATGATTGTGTCCTCGGGTAAAGTGCTTTTATTTCATTTCTGAAAAGAACAAACTCCAGAACATGAATACAGAGATCATGTGTTTACAGGTTGAAAAACATCTAACACGTGTTTCAGTCATTTTAAATCGTTATTCCATGCTCCTCGTGCATTCTGTTATTTTTCCATAAAGGACGCACAAACACACCACTATCACCCTCTTTAATACAGGTTGATTTATCCTTTCAGAGCACAAGGACGATAGCCTCCTCAGGCTGGGAATCATTTTTTCCAGCTGACTCTAATCACCAGCTAATTAATAGTTGATGTGCCAGCTTAAAAAAACACTGCTGCTATTAACCTGTACATGCTATTGATTTAGCCTTGCTTTAGGTGCTGTAGGTACTTCTGGGAAAGAGAACAGTAGACCAAGCAGATGTTCTGATACTCCGGGAGATCAAACGTATGAGCATTTGGTAACAGTGAGATGAAGATGAGCACACCAGCACCATGAAGCAAGTTCACCACATGATTATACTCAGTTTACCATCTGTAATCCTCCTAATGGCTCAGTCACACTACAATAAAAAAAAAAAATAGGACAGCAACCTCCTTGCAACTAGGAACAATTGGGTGACCAATTGACCGTGGATGCTACCTGTCTCCAAACAGTTGTGGTATGACTCACACTAACTGCAATCACTCTCAGACAGGTTGGTGAAGCTCTGCAAATAATTTATGTGTAATTTATAAACACAGATTGCCAACATGCTGCAATCAATAATAGTAAGTCTGCACAACCTCTTATGTTTACAATCGTGGACTTGATTCAGCTGGTTGTTTTCTGGTTGTAATCTTATATAAAAGCAAGATAGCATAGTGCCCATATCATTTTTGTAGTTCAATCACCATTCTGCAGCAAATGAGTTGCTATTTGTGGAGTTTGAGTTTCTGAATTTCTGCTCCAGATCTATGAGTTTCTGGTTGTACTCGGAATGGAAGTAGTTAATGTGACTTCCTGTTTATGTAGATGGCAACAGAATTGCAGATTTTACCAGTTTACCGGGGATTTTAACAATGTATGGATAGCTGCCAAAGTGATCCCATTCAATCACAAACTGATGGCAGACTGATTCTGTGTAGTCATGGTTTTATCGCAGTCTTTGCAAGTTGATCCCTCAAGATTTTATTAATTTTCGCCAGGTCCAATCTCTTGACTGTGGCGATCACATGGAAAACAATGGAAACAATGTCATGTTGGCAGCATATAATGTGTTACATGGACAGAGCGGGATTATAGGAAGGAAAACATGTTTTAAAAAGGAAACGATAACTGTGGGATGGGCAGTATGCTGATGCGGGGGTTAGTACTGTTGCCTCACAGTAAGAAAACCCAAATCCAGGTTTGGATCGGTCTATGTGGAGTTGAATGTTTTCTGAGTACTACAGCTTCCTCCCACAGTTAAAAAACATGAATATGCAGTAGGAAAATTGATGATTCTAAGAAGTGGTTGTAGGTGTGAATGTGAGTCTTATTCTCTTGTAAGCCCTATAACAGAATGATGACCTGCCTGGGATGAACTCTGCTTCTGGCCCATGGATACCTCTACCCTCACCTTGAAGTTAAGCTGGAGAGATGAAGGAAAATGGATGGAAGAAAACTGTAATAGTAGAAAAACATAAAGAGGCCAACCATATAATAAAGGGTAAACTCAACACAGCTGCAGCCTACACAGGTGTGTGAGTTTGATAGAAAAATGCTGCACAATATGTAAGGTATATCATGACATTAAAAACCACTGTATGTGTCTATTTAAGGCCTGGAAAGAAAACTGACCAAAATACCAAGAGTGTAATTTAACAGACTTATCATTATTACTGCTCTGTTATTAAGACATGGGAAGATCTGGCTCTAATTAGTTTTGTATGCTATCAAATTATATTGTTGTATCGTGGTTTTCTTATGCTGTGCAAGACATGCGATCTGTTTTCCTTCAGCTTCAGTCTCCTAGCAAGTAAAGAACAGCAACAACAACAAAAAAGAATAATCATACAAGATAAACAAGTACAATACAGAAGTCTCAGGTGTCCTATTTTAATATTATATGGCTATATTAGGATTGTAACAATGAAACTGCTTCCAGATAGAAGTAAAAAGCACAAGAAATAAAGTTGCACCTGAAGTTCTATATATCTTTTTGATGCTCGAGGAGTCAAAGACTTTAGGCTTTGAATTAAAACCATCCTATTTGCATACTGAGAACGGTGACCCTAATTTTCAGAGAATTGATTGGTCAAAAGATTTATACTTGCTGAACAAAATGTGCTCCACAACAGCTTTTACAGCTGAACGCATCTTTAGAGGGCTATTACGAAGTGACATTCCTTGTCACGTCTCTTTTAAAAAGGCTAGGTAACTATGGTAACTTATGCCGAACAGAAAATTTATTCTGTTTTGTTCAGAGTTTAGGTTTGAAATTGGCAGCAAGTGGCACTTGCGCCAATTAAATTTACAGACAATATGGTTTAGGAGCAAAATATATTTTCGGCCAAGGAGATACATTTTATAATTCCAAACCTGCTAAACCAAATGTTAATGTGACTAAACGAAGCAGTGCAGTCAAGTTGCAGTAAATGTATGTGTCTGTTGCCAGAAGGATTCAGTGGGTGAATGTCCATAATTCTGTTTAAATTCTTGATCGTGAATTGCAGCCAAGTCCATTTTATACTGCTAATAAACTACAGAAAAATGGTTACTCTACTGAAGACTAATGAGTGGAATTACAATTTTTTTTAAAGAAGGAGCTCTTGCTGGAAAACATTTGCACTTTAGGTGCTCTTTGTTAGGGGTACGTACAATCTAAAATATCAAAAAAGTTGAAGGTACTCTCTTTTCATATAAAAATGGTAAATGGCCTGTATTTATATAGCACTTTACTAGTCCCTAAGGACCCCAAAGCGCTTTACATATCCAGTCATCCACCCATTCACGCACACATTCACACACTGGTGATGGCAGCTACATTGTAGCCACAGCCACCCTGGGGCGCACTGACAGAGGCGAGGCTGCCGGACACTGGCGCCACCAGGCCCTCTGACCACCACCAGTAGGCAATGGGTGAAGTGTCTTGCCCAAGGACACAACGACCAAGACTGTCGAAGCCGGGGCTCGAACTGGCAACCTTCCGATTACAAGGCGAACTCCCAACTCTTGAGCCACGATCGCCCCATATAAAATTTAAATGCCTTTATTTTCATAGCACAGTTATATTTAACATTTACAGGCCTTGGTTTTCTCCTTGATGAAGGCAGAAATATATTGGAATTATAGCTATAAAGAACAGAGAATAATTGTATATGAAAAGAGAGTGCCTGGAGGTTTTAACTAACGTTTGACCTCTTTGTGGGACAGTGCTGTCCGCTGTTTCTGACTCTGGTGTTTCTCAAACCAGCCAATGCTACAGTCACACTAAGACAAACAGCAACTTTAGAGCAAAACTATGGTGACTATTTTTAATAAGCTACTGAGTTTGTTTCCTTTAAGACGGTTGCTTTGAAGACAGGGACCAGGTCTGCAATGACTCACAGTCAGTTGCTGCCTTCAAAGCAACTTTGGTGTGTAAAGATGGTGAGCGAACAGCAATAACAGTTGATCAGTTTCCCACTGAAAGAGGTCAAATTTGTTATCTACATACGCAGACACTCATATCTGAAAAGATCTTCATATTATATACATACACTCAGAGTGTGGCCAAAACCTCTCTACAAATAATTTCTCTACAAATAGTAACGTAGTTTAATTAAAAAAGGACACTGGTGTTCAGCAAATCTCTTGTTTGTAGAGATATGACTGGAATGCAGCTAGGAGGCCAGTTGAGTCAAGCACCCTATTGCAAAGAGACACGTCACTGATGAATTGAGCTGACATGGGCAGACTGAATCCGACTAATTGCAATCTATTTGGAGACAGTTGCCTCCCATTAGGTGACCTGTGTCTTACGATCAAAAGTGGTCACTCAGACGTTGAGGGTGTTGCACACGCAACTACTGTACTCGTAATCGGTCTCCAGCCAAAAAAGAAATTCTGTGCAACAACTGATTTTTCACAGTTGCAAGGCATTTTCTGTTCTATTTTTACTTTAGTCTGACAACCATAATACAAATAAAGCCCGGCCAAGCCAAATTAGTTTCGACACCCCTCAGATGAATGTTTCATATACAGATTCCCTTCATTCTGTATTGACCAGTGAATGCACTGTTGAGCACTTCCTGTACCACCATGCATCACACAGTTAAGTATTAAAGTAAGATGAATTTATTTTCTGGTGTGGAGTAAGTTTGGATGAATTTTTATACCAAGGCCAACTTTGGTTAATGTGGATAAGAATGTGCTCTGTTGTCATGAATTGTTGAACTTTTAGCTCTGTCACGAGACAGGAAATGATTGGTAATTGTCACATAGCAACCAAAAAGAAAAACAAAAAATCCCACTAGTCATCTTGAAGTCAGACCAGTATAAAGTTGGGGTTCAATTTGAAAATGTACTGAAATCATTAATTTTCTGATGCACACTCATAGAATTGAGTTTAAATGATAAAATAATATGCTGTGTACAAAACTAAGATTACTATAAATACTTGTTTTCAAATGTCTTCATATGTAACGCAATAATGTAGAAACAAGGTTTTTAATTGGGAGGTTTTTCACACTGCATTGGGTCTGTAATTGGTAATCTGGCTGCTAATCTAGTTTTGTTTTAACACCTACGTAAATGTTTTTAAATGCCTCGTCCTTATCCAGTTTATTTAACAGCAATTCTAAAGACAGTTGTTAATTCTCTAAGGGATAAATACGGCGTTTAGCTTGAACAACCATAATATCACATAAATCAGCGTTGGAGGTTTTTGACAACCTAATCTACAGCTTTTTACCAAGAGGCCTGGGTTTTTTTGTTTTGTTTCTTGCTCGCTACTTTTTTATTCCGCCTTCATCTGCTCAGTTACATTAATAAATGAGATTTCAGAGACAGCACATCTGCGGTTAAAGTGCAAAAAAAAGAAAAAAAAGACAGGAAAAAACAAAAAAGTCGAAATAAAACCATCTCCCTGACGACGCATGTTTTACAGCTCATGGAGAGGCCGCTGAATTAAGCTTGATGCAAACACGGCAAATTGAATCAATTTGCCTCCTCTAAATAGATGTGATGCGTGAAGCCCGAGCGCTCAAATGAATAAGAACGATTTTCTGCGTTTAATGATGTTGTTTTTTTGTTTGTGCATTTCTTTTGCCTCTGCTTGATGAAGGTTCTAGATGATCGGGCGCATAAAGGAAGAAAGATATCAGATAACAAGGCAGTGTGGAGGCGCGGTGCATGGTGTCTCCTCGCTATGTGATGCAGCCACCGAGAACGAAATGACAGGCCGTGGTGGAGCACGGGGACAGAATCAAGGGGTGAGCGGAGCATATTAAACTGATAAGCGGCCATGCGGAAAATAGTGAGGGCTACAATGGGCACAAAAAACCAAAAGGAAACATGACAGGAGGTGGATGTGTGTACACACGTTAAAGTAGACACACGTACATGTGACCAGTAGTGGTGTGCAATACCTCAAGTTTTAATTTTGATCGGATCCCAAGTAAATACAGGGCCGGTATTGCCGATACTGATACATCAATAAAATAGACTTTTCAGCTTTTCAGGTATTTTAAAACTGGAATTTTTTGAGACCTGGATGTAAATGTGCCTGTCTCTAAAGCACTTTGGATCAATTTCTTCTATTGTTTAACTTTTAATTTAAATTAAATTTAAATTGTCTATAAATAAAACTGATGGTCGACACAAAAAAGTTCAAAAGGTTTGCATGTATGAGGTTTTTTTTTCCATTTTCCCCCAAAATATTTAACACAGTTAAGTAGGCTACATACTAGACTTAGAGGATAGAAAGTATTGATCATATCATGCTATCAATCTGATACAAATGGTATTATGATACTATTGTTATTTGGATCAATCGATTCACCTCTAGTGACCAGTGGTGGATTTAGAGCTTTTGAATGATGGGCCTACCACTGCCTGTTGCTCAAAAATGGCCAAATACAGAAGTGAAAAGAATGCATAAAGTTGAATGTCTCACATGTGTAGATGGAGCTAAACATCGGGGACATTTTTCATTGACAAGCCTGTCATCGCCGTTGACATATTGATCAAGAGTAGCCTTGCTTTTGTGCACACAGTCTGCAACACTTAACGATCAACATGGAGCACAAAGCTTCCGGAGGTGCGGACACATTGACAGCTTCTGATTAAATCAGTAACAGTGGCAGCATTGTTGACGACAATGATGATAACACTGAGGGCACTTATCAACGGGAAGGGTTGTTGTAGCTTTAACACCGCCGCACACGATCTCCAGCAGACGTTCATAGATGCTGATGGAGGAAAATAATTAGAGCTTAAAAAAACAAAACAAAAAAAGAAACATTTCTCATCAAACTGAGTGGTCGCCTAATACAGAGCACCATAGAACTCATGAATAATTGCTTCCAAGCGTTATGGTTTGCCTGTCAGTCAGAAGTCCGTTACGTTGGCTGTGATACATCTGAATTAGGTGCCTGGTGGCACTCTGTCACGTACGCCCCGTCGTAAGCCGTTAAATACATAAATCGGGTTTAAATGAACACACACACCACTTGTCTTGCCTGGTTTGCAGGGTAATTCATCTTCCAACTCAATGATTCTGTTATGCAGTCAAATTGACAAGTAATCCATTGCTGGTGTCCTTGTTGTCAACATTAAGGTCATTTCTGATTGTTGCATTGAATGAGCAGACTTGCAGTTTTGCAACACTTTGCTGAGGGTGAAATATGCCAGGTGAACGCATCAGTGTACAGTATGCAGTATGAGTGTTCTGGAGCTGTAACATGATGGTGCAAATACACACCTGGAAACACTGGCCTGCAAATACAGGCTGTCATGTGATCTGAAAAGTATGAGAAAGCGAGAAATTTAAGAGGTTTTAATCTAGAAATGAGAACCAAATGCATTACACATAATGGTGTAGTAGCAATCATCAAAATCTCTTTTCATTTAATTGTCCCAGGGTGAACTTCTAACTGTGTTAAAAGGGCAGTATGAGTGATTTGCATGTGTAAACACACACACACTTTGTATAGGACTAGCACAAAGAGTAGTGAGATAATTTTGTTAATCTGCAATAAGCTTAGTTATTACAGATTTTGATAAGTTTGCAATGAAATGCATTGTGTTCATTTACATTCTGGAAAACAACAAACTAAAATAACAATTAAAAAATGCAGTCCTTTTTCGATCCTTGCATCTTCAGTTTTTTTCATCTTTTTCTCCATGTCACATTCTAGTTTTTAGCATCTTAAATCACTTTTCTATAGTGATTGAAAGTCACAAGCCTGCATAATACCTGTCGGGGGACTACGCGGGTAGCGTTGTACATATTTTCGAGCAAGTGTGCTCAGGCTTTAAATGGATTACAGCTCATTATCCCAAATTACTTTTCAGAATAAGCCAGGAAATAGAGAGAAAAGCCTCACATGGTGGTTTGTAAGACTTGCTTTCAGGAAACCTTCTTCAGAGGTGCTTGATAGAGTTATAAAAAGATTAATTCATTTATTTTGGGGTCTTAATTAATACACTTGAGAGGGCTTTTCTTTGAGGAAGCTGTTCATATTCCAAGGTCAGGCTAAATTATTGAGGTTACTTTGTAAATAAACACTAGAATAACATTAACAGAAATCAGCAACTAATAACAGTTCTTGCTGTTATTATAGTAGTTTAAGATATATAGCAGGACGTGTTTGTCTATTTTCTGTTTTTTTTTTCAGTACCTTTATATGTTTCACATCAAATCTTAATATTTGTTTTAATAACTTGTACTGCAAATGAAGGGATTTTTATCTCAGTGACAGCAAAGAATTTGCATTCAGATCCAAACTGCAAACCTGCCACAGAGCACGGAGCCAAATCTGTTACGTTCTACACAAAAAGTCTGTGAGTATACAAGTTTGTATTCTCAAATGCACACCAGCAGTAACATCTTGTGTTAGGTATTGCTGGTGAACCTAAAAATATTGCTTCTGTTTTGCTTGGTTGTCAAAAAGATAAGATGCTATGACAGCTTAGCTGGTTTAGAAACCCAGCAGCAAATGTAATGTTTTGTCCACACTGCTGGAAAAAATCAGCGGCACCATCCCGAGAGCTGTGTTTTCAGGATGTATTTGAACTCACCAGCTGTTAAACAACAAAAGGCCATGAAACTCACAGCAACCCTACACTAACACAGGGCATGTACCAAGTAATCTATGTATTTAAATGTTCTTTTTCCATATTCTACAGATAAGATCAAGATGGCAAGTCAGTGCAAAAAAAAGACAAACAGAAGTTCAGCATCCTTAAATTATCTATAGATAGCAGAAAGGCAAGTGTCAGAGGGTAGGTCCATTCAGTGTGCTGCAAAGCACCACAGGATAGACAGAATGAGGCTGAAGAGGTTTATAAAACAGAAGCTGTAAAGGAGAAATCCAAAGAACAGGTTAAGCCAGACTTGTCCAAACAGCAAAAGCTCTCCAGGTTCTAGGTTCTAGGTTCTTTATTATTTGTCACATGCATAGTTATACAAGTATAACACACAGTGAAATGTAGCCTGACACGCTCCTCGACATGTGCAAAAATTGGGGGGGGGGGTGTGTGTGTGTGTAGAGGAAGAACATTATATATATATATATATATACACACATATAGTATATACACTGGGTGAATGTGCAGTAGTAGCAGCAAGCAGGTGAATTCTGTACATTAATATGAATAGACATCTGACTATTTTACAGGATAGACAATATAAACATATTTAAAATTTAAGGAATTGAAATGTACATTGTGCCTTGGTTTAGTGTCTGTAAGAGTCCTGTCTCAGTCAATTATAGATGATGTGAGAGGGCGGGTGTGTGTGTTTAGGGCACGGATGGCTTGGGGATAGAAGCTCCTCTTGAGTCTCTCTGTCCTTGCCCGGAAGATGCGGAACCTTCTACCAGATTGCAGAAGTTGGAACAGTTTGTTGCCAGGATGGGACGGGTCCTTCAGTATCTGCGCTGCTCTAGTCCGGCATCTCCTGGTGTAGGTGTCCTGAAGCGGGGGGAGAGCAATCCTGCAGCAGCGTTCTGCTGTATGGATCACTCTCTGGAGAGCTTTTTGGTCCTTCATACAGCTGTTCCCGAACCACGATGTCATGTTCTGTGTGAGGATGCTCTCCACAGCGCCTGTATAGAAAATCCTGAGGATCTTTGGAGAGACCCTGAACTTCCTCAGTTGTCGTAGGTGATACAGGCGCTGCCTAGCCTTTTTGGTCTGGACCTGAATGTGGGCAGCCCATGTCAGGTCTGAGGAGATGTGGACACCAAGATACTTGAAGGACTGCACCCTCTCCACTGGAGCTCCATTGATGATAATGGGCTTGTAGTCTCTGTGCTGACCCCTTCTGAAGTCCACCACCAGCTCCTTGGTCTTGCTGACGTTCAGCTGGAGGTGGTTGTCCTGGCACCACGATGCCAGATTCTTCACTTCATCCATGTAGGCAGCCTCATCGTTGTTGGAGATGGCACCCAACACCACTGTGTCATCAGCAAACTTCACAATGGTGTTGGAGCCATGGGTGGCCACACAGTCTGAAGTGTAGAGGGAGTAGAGCAGTGGCGAGAGGACACATCCCTGAGGTGCTCCTGTGTTGATGGTGATGCTGTTGGAGAAGCACCTGCCCACCCTCACCACCTGAGTTCTGCCAGTGAGGAAGTCCAACACCCATGCACACAGACGGCTGTTAAGTCCCAGATCCCTCAGCTTTGTGAACAGTCTGCAGGGCACTATTGTGTTAAACGCTGAACTGTAATCAACAAACAGCATTCGCACATAGTTACCCTGTTTCTTGTCCACGTGGCTGAGAGTGGTGTGTAGGACGTGGGCAATGGCATCCTCTGTGGATCTGTTGGATCTGTAGGCGAACTGCAGCGGATCTGTGGTGTCTGGGATGGAGGAGGAGATGATGTTCTTCAGCAGCCTCTCAAACACCTTCATTACTACCGAGGTCAGTGCAACTGGCCGGTAATCGTTCAGGGATGAGGGTTTGCTGTTCTTGGGCACAGGGATGATGGTGGATCTTTTGAAGCATGTGGGGACCACAGACTTCGCCAGGGACTCGTTGAAGATGTAAGTGAACACACCTGCCAGCTGGTCAGCACAGCAGCGCAGCAGACATCCGGTGATGCCGTCTGGCCCCGCCGCTTTCCTTGTGTTCACTCTCCTCAGTGCCGCTCGGACGTCATGCTCCGCGATGCTGGTCACCGGTCTCTCGCTGATGACGTCACTGTCCTCGGTAGTCAGGCGGTAGATAGCATTAGCCGCCTGGCTAACCTCGAAACGGGCGTAGAACCGATTCAGCTCGTTGGTGAATGCAGAGTCGGCGTTGATCGGCGCAGTGTCCCTGGTTTTGTAGTCCGTAATGGTGCGTAGTCCGTGCCACATACTCCGTGTGTCGCCCTGGTGGAAGCGGGACTCCACACGTTCCCGGTACCTGCGTTTGGCATCTCTCACCGCGCGCCGCACGCCGTATGAGGCCGCTTTGTAGGCGCTCATATCGCCAGTGGCGTTGTAGGAGGCGGTCCTGGCGTTTACTGCAGTGCGGATCGATCTGTCCATCCACGGTTTATGGTTTGGGAATGTGGTGACTCTCGCAGTGGGGATAATCTCCTCCGCTAGCATATTGACGAAGCATACTGCTACTTCCGTAAACTCGTTGATGTCGACTGCGCATGCTCTGAACATGTCCCAGTCTACGTCGTTGAGTGCGTCCTGTAGCGTAGCTTCTGATTGGGCAGTCCACCGTTTTACTTCCTTCGTGGTCACGTCTTCCCTCCGTATGCTTTGTTTATACTGGGGAATGAGGAAGATGGCGTTGTGGTCAGACTTCCCAAAAGCCGGGTGTGAGACAGCTTTGTAGCCCTGCTTGTATGGCGTGTAGCAGTGATCCAAAATCCGATCCCCTCTCGTTGGACACGAGACATGCTGGTAAAAGTTTGGCATGACTTGTCTGAGGTTCGCTTTGTTAAAGTCTCCTGCTACAATGAGGGCTGCGCCCGGGTCCTTGTTTTGAAGCGAGCTCAGCACATCATGTAATTCGGACAAAGCCATACCTGTGTCCGCTTGGGGTGGGATGTAGACCGCCGTGGCGATGACCGAGGTGAACTCACGGGGCAGATAGAAAGGGCGGCACTTAATGCTCAGGAACTCCAGCAGCAGCATTTCTACTCTCTCCAGCAGCCGCTGGAGAGAGTAGAAATGCTCCTGGCATCACACCACTTTCTGTTTACCATGAAACACACTCCTCCACCTTTGGTTTTGTTCGACTCTGCCGTTCTGTCCGCGCGGAGCACAAAGAATGAATCCGACGGAGTTACGGCCTGGTCCGGCACGGTGGGGGACAGCCATGTCTCCGTGAAGCACAGAATGTTGCAGTCCCTCATGTCACGTTGGAAGGTGACCCTTGCTCTTAGGTCATCGAGCTGTTGATCACCAGATAGTTGATGAAAACCTAGAGCCTAGTCTTAAGACCTTGAAAAAAGAGAAGGAAACTGGACTTCTTTAAGTTTGTGAAGATGTTTTATCTCTCGCAGAAGAGGCGTCTTCAGTTATATATGCAAGAGGGGAGAAGGCCCAGGTATTTAACCCCTGAGGGTTGTCCCCTTTGGAGATGATCATTGGCCCACTACTGATCATGAGCCAAGGTGTGAAAAAAGGTGTGGGTCATTACCGTGACCAGGGGTTAAAGGTGTAACCACTTTAAGATGTTGCCCCACACTATCATGTGACCAAATGAGGTCACTTGAGGGAATGTGTGAGTGGTTGAAGCGCTTGGAAAAGGATGTCGGGACTGCATTTTAGGTGCCAATAACCTCTTTTTAATGATGATCTTTCACCATGGACAGAATGTAAACATTAGCAACTTTAAATCTGAGCTGAGATGACAAATGATTTGAAAGTGGAATATGGGAGGTCGTGTATGTCCACAGAGAACTACTAGCAACCTCCTCCAAAAGGAACAAACCTCTATTAGGGGTTAAAAACTTTGCACACTCCACATTTTGTTTTTAGAGCTGAAGAAAGCTCATGGGTGAGAGGTGAAATGTTTTCAAAAGCTCAGAAAGTTCAGAAACTGCTTGTCTACTGGGATTTTCCTGCACAACCACATCTAGAGATACAAATATAATATCCAGTGAGCGGCAGTTCTCTGGACAAAAAAGCCTTGTTAAAGCAGACGTCAGAATAGCCTGACTGCTTTGAGCTAATAGGAAGGTAGCAGTAACTCAATAGTCACTTGTTACAATGAAGGTGTGCAGAAGAGCTGATAATACATCAAGTCTTGAAGCAGAAAGGCTATGGCAGCAGAAGAGCACACTGGGTGTTACTGCTGACAGATGACAACAGAAAAAGAGCTACGGTTTGCATAGGGTCAGCAGAATTGGACAATGGAAGATTGGAAAAACATAGCTTGGTCTGAAAAGTCTTGATTTCTGTTGTGATATTCAGATGGTAGGACAAACATAAGGTAATAGATGCATCCTATCATGTGTCAGTGATTCGGGCTGGTGGTGTTGTAATGGTATGAGGGATGTTTTCTAGACACACATTGAGTCTTTCGATACCAACGTTCACAGTGTTTGCCACAAATGCTACAGTCTACCTCAAATCATCCATGTCCCAGAGTAGTCCGTTTTTGACCACAAATTTCACTTTAAACTCTTCCTAATTGTCTTTCACATGTCCTAAGTATATTGTGAAACATTTAATTGAGGACAGAGTGGGGACACACCTGACAGCCCTCAGCTTGATTGCAGCACCACAGCTGCAGCCAATTGAGAGTTAATTATCAAATAAAAAGAATGCCAAGGTTGGTGCTACTTTCTTGCCAACTTGTCTCTAAGTGGAAAAAAAAGCCAAGTCTTCACATCTTTAAGCTGTTTGACAGTGCATGGCCAGCAAAGGATTATTCTGATAAAATCTCTTAGGGCTGCATATCAAACTCAAGCTATTAGACATATTGCACTTACAGATACACATGCTAGGCAACACATTCTGACCGGCTGCGAAAAGAGGCCGGTTATGAGAAAAACCTAGACAGCCACAATACCCAACGGCAACCCCTTGAGACAGTCTCCATCCCCCTCTCAGCCTACAGGCTGGCTCTGCACTGTCGAAACCCCGTCTGACTATCCAGTGATTCACCCAAACATAGTTATTTTCACTGCCTTTGAATTTGCATCTTCCCTGCTCTGCATTAGGTAAAAGCAAAACATCCATTTCAAGCAGAAATGCTCAAATGCATATTGTCACAGCAAATCACTGCACGGTTCGTTTTTATACACTGAAGTGTTTCCTCTTGGTTTTCTGTCGCCGTACCATCTTTACTGATTTGTATTACAAACAGATGAAAAGCAGCATGGGACGGACAGAAATGTTTTAATTCTCTTACTGAGAAGATAACAGAAATTGCACCTTTTTCTTTTTAATTAAAAAATCTGCTAAAAATTTGGAAAAGGTTTATTATTCATCCTTTAAAAAAAGAAAGAAAAAAACCCACATCTGCTCTACTGTTATCATCCATCTGCCTTTGCCACTTCTCCCTGCTTGCTTTTAAGGATTTCTCCTCTTAACCCGCTGCATGTAATAACTGTCATCTGCCACGCCAATGAGCCATGTAGTAAAAGTGCCGTTCTTTATATTTATCTAGGCTAATCTCAAGCCGTCACGGCAGTCATTGCGAAGGGAGACGGTGCTTTATTTGCCGTGGAGGAGGGACGTGAGAACTAGTGGGAGGGCACTCATAAGGATGTCATTTGGAAAACCTCTCACCTTTGTGATATACAGTCATTGAAGCGTGCATGGTGGCTGGTTGCTGGTGACACAGTGTAATAAATAAGGATAAGGCTCTAGATATTAGCGTTAAACCCCTGTTCTGCTCTAAAGATGGCAAGACTCTCGCTTACATGTCATGCTAAATTCCAGTTGAAAAGGCCTCGAGCTATTTTCATCATTCTGAGTTTACTGTAGCACTTTCCTGCTCTGCTTGTCTTGTTGCGGTCTGGCTGTCAGGCTGCCCGGCTGACAGCTGATGGCTATGGCACGAGCCGGGGAAACCCATGGGAGATGAGGAGATGTCTTATAAAATATGATGTGCTGCTTAGCCACGGAGTCACTCTCATATCCTGCTGTGCTGCTTCAGAGGCTTCACTGAGCTGTTTCCAGTGGATCCGGCATGTTCTACAACCTCCGTGTGAAATGTTCAGTGAGCTTGCATACATTTACACCGTTTCTTTGTTGTAATGCCATGGTGGGAATAATGAGCAATCGGCGTATGCATATGTCCACCACAGCCTCTGCACAGTAACAATATGCATTGGCTAACATTTTCACTGATTAATCTCAAGGGTTCTGAGTGAGTGTTTCTATAAAGACTTAAAACTTACAAAGTTTTTTTTTTTAAGTTGTAAAAGTCAGGAAGTATCTGTATTTGTTATCTCATTAAAACAAAGAGACAGTCCAATAGTACAAAGCTATTGATGAGAACAATTGATTACACTGCGAGAAGTGACTTAAGAGTGAAATTCAACATCCCTTAGATGATCTTAGTGCTGTCTACTAAGAGTTAACACCACACGCCTCATCCCTAGCTGTGAGTCCCCCTCTCCAAACACTAATATTTACCCCTCTAATAAAAATCATTGTTGTGCGGCTCGCACTAAATCAGAGGCCCGTTTCTGTCTGCAGTGACAGAGTAAAATATAAAGCATCTCTCACCGTGATGGAGAGCTCCTGAGGCTTTTATTACCTCGACGGAAAAGACAGCTCTCGTCAGGTTGGGGTGTGTGAATCCAACTATGCGTGAAGATATACAGCAATCTGTTTCTGCCACTCTTTACTGTTGAGCCAATTAACTTTAGCAAGCAATTATTAACACTGATTGCTATTTTAGATGAATGATGATTCCATTTGCTGTTTTGCAGGTTTTAAAAGTGGCAGTGGCTTTTAATGTTACGCTCCAGTCGAACAGAATATGTAGAAAATCTGTCACCTAAGACCTCAGTCACACTGGCCTACTGATACATGACAAATACCTGGAAACCATTGGTTTGAAAAATGCACATTTCCCAACCGGTTGACAAGTGGTTGCCAACCAGTTGACACTCGATGTCAACCGGTGTCAGCATGGAAGAGATGCAGACGTGTCTGTAAACTCACCAAACCCTCACCAAATAGTCATTACAACTATGACACAAACAGTTTGTCTTCAAAGTAAAAACTGCATCTTTCTAAATGTGTTAGTTTGTAGAAGTGTGAAAAACCTTTACTTTGAAGGCAAATGTCTTCTGTTTTGCATCACATTTATAAAATTTCACTGCCTCAGAGAGTAAATGGCAAGTTTTTACAGACAGGTTGGCATCTTCCATGCAAACTACAGGCAACCACTGCAATCAGCTAGTACCCAAAAGAGGCTTTGGGTGCGGCACCCTCTTTGAAACTAATTTCACCTGAAGACAGCCAGCAACCAGGAAAAAATGTGGGTTTCACACTGGAAGGTTGCTAGTTTGTAGCTGACTGGTCTCTAAGCCCGTGTGGTAGTTATCAAAGTAGAGGTCTTGTTCTATGTTCCTGGTGACCTTATGTCTCACTTGCTAGTTTGACATCTAACTAAACAGAACATGACATTAATTGTGTAGATTCTTTATGGCTGCCGCTCCAGTCAAAATGGGGTTTCTCAGGTAGGTTTGTGGGTTTCTTAGTCAGATCCACCGTCTGCTTGTCACATCCACCAGGATGGCAGGAGTCAAAAACGATCAACTCGAAGCTCGAAGATGGGACTTCGTGGTGACATCATAGTGGTCACAGTACTCTTATGTACAGTGTATGATTATAGTCTAAGGACAAAGTTCTGCTGGGAACACCTTCAATTTCAGTCATCTGTGAATAAACTTAATTCTTTGTTAAATCATGCTTTATTCTAAAAGACATTCCTGCCTCCACTTAACTACTAATCAGAATTGTTTGAGTAGGTTCTTCCATAAAAGGTTAACTGGAATTACAGATCCATAAAGTGTGAAATTTAAGTGTGCATATTTAGGCTTTTGCATGTGTGATATTTTACAGGAAGAGATTTCAGTTCACATATGCACATCTGTGTGTGTGTGTGAAATGAAATTTTCAACATGTATAAATGACGTAATGAAAGATGAACATTTAACCCAGCGAGAGAGGAACTGGTGGAAACAGGAATTCATATTTCATTTCTTACTCTTTAAAAATTAAAGGCTGCACGCAAGTAACAACACTTTCATGTTAAACCATCACCATTTTACAGTTTCTCGGCTTAAGCTTGCATAGCTTGACATGTTGTTGGTTGCAAATGCACGTGCATGTAAACTTTCAGGTTGATTTGCAAAGTGTCTGAAAAGACCCCGGATGCAGTGTGCCATACTGTACATCTGGATGCAAAAGAAGACTGAGATGGAGGTCAGGGGGTTAAACAGTGAAAATCGTGTGGAGTGCGAAAATGCGGAGTAATCTTTTACGCCCTGTGCTAATATGGTAGAGTGAGAGAGAAGACAGAGAGAGATGTACAGTAGCCAGCAGTGAAGAGTATCTGCTGCCAAATGCACCGAGGGCTAGATGAAGACGAGCTCCTGCCATCTGGGCAGCTTGAGGCAAGGTTGAAAACAACTCCCGCTCCATCACTGGCTCTCCGCCTCACATTGAAACATCGTATATATATATATATATATATATATATATATATAGATAGATAGATAGTGTGGAGCAGGGAAATTATTTTACTGCTATTGTTAAATAATCATCATTATTACCATTGCATTAATAATATAATCTGTAGTTTAGGCCAGACGAGGCCATTTGAATTACTAGGTTATTCAAATTGATCATTGCTTTAACAATGTAACAGATAGCTTTAAGAAGGCCTTAAGGTTTTATGCATACAGGTATTAAATTAACTTTGTATTCCAGGTGCAGTTATAACTATTTTATACATATTGCATATTTGTGCTTATTTGAGTTGATGTTCAGGTTCATTAATGGTATAAAGCTTCACCTAGTGAGAGTGTCTAGATGATCCATGCTGAGGGAAAACTAGAACATAGAAGGAATTGCAGTACATGCTTACACAACAGTTCATTTTAATATCTTTTATATGTTCATATTCTTGTATTAAGCTTTTAGTAGGGGTTCTTGATTAAAACATTTATTTAGTAGATGACATATCTAAAGTTTCAGTTCGGTTATTACATATCTGAGGGTGGTTTCTGTCTCTCTGTCTAGAGGTCAGGAGCTAGTCGCGAGGTGAAACAGGGTGCAATTGTGGTTAGCACACAGACACACACACACTCAGTTAGAGAGAATCATTTATAGGGGAAAGTTTAATTATGTTTTGCTGGGGTTGCAAAGAGCAGTTTGTAGCAGAACTGCTGCTGAGGTGTCAAGATGACAAGCGAGCATCCGGCAGTGACAGGAAGCACCTGTTATGAAGATAGAAGACAATTGTTCTTTTAAATTGTGTCAAAAGTCGTTGTGGTTTTGATATTGACGTATGTGTATATATCCTGTCTGTGACGCATGAAGGGGCGTCAGTAAATCAAGCCCTGACGGTATAAAATCTGTGTATGCTTTGAGGAAGTCGAAGACTACTTGCTGTCTGCGTACAGAGTGTCTTCCCACACGTACAGCTTAGCGTACAGCTAAGCGGAAGGAAGGGGGCCGGGGACTGGTGAGTGTCAGCACCACAGTCCAGGATGAGACAAGGAACATCCAAGAATACATTGGGAAGATGGCCCCAACTGACCGAGTGCTCAGTGAATACCTCAGGCAGCAGAAACCCAAGAAAGAGGAGGGAGACGAGGAACCATCATGGAAGGACAGGCCCCTGCACGGTATGTACCACCGGCAGATAGAGGAGGTGGCTGATATCCAGAAATCCTACCAGTGGCTGGACAAAGCTGGACTGAAAGACAGCACAGAGGCACTAATCATGGCAGCACAAGAACAAGCTCTGAGTACAAGATCCATAGAGGCTGGGGTCTATCACACCAGGCAAGACCCCAGGTGCAGGCTGTGTAAAGATGCCCCAGAGACAATCCAGCACATAACAGCAGGGTGCAAGATGCTAGCAGGCAAGGCATACATGGAACGCCATAACCAAGTGGCCGGCATAGTGTACAGGAACATCTGTGCCGAGTATAACCTGGAAGTCCCGAGGTCAAAATGGGAGATGCCCCCAAGGGTGGTGGAGAATGACCGAGCTAAGATCCTGTGGGACTTCCAGATACAGACGGACAAAATGGTGGTGGCTAACCAACCGGACATAGTGGTGGTAGACAAACAGAAGAAGACGGCCGTAGTGATCGATGTAGCGGTTCCGAATGACAGCAATATCAGGAAGAAGGAACACGAGAAGCTGGAGAAATACCAAGGGCTCAGAGAAGAGCTCGAGAAGATGTGGAGGGTGAAGGTAACGGTGGTCCCCGTGGTAATCGGAGCACTAGGTGCAGTGACTCCCAAGCTAGGCGAGTGGCTCCAGCAGATCCCGGGAACAACATCGGAGATCTCTGTCCAGAAGAGCGCAGTCCTGGGAACAGCTAAGATACTGCGCAGGACCCTCAAGCTCCCAGGCCTCTGGTAGAGGACCCGAGCTTGAAGGATAAACCGCCCGCAGGGGCGTGCTGGGTGTGTCATACATATATATATATATATATATATATTTTTTTTTTTAACCCTGCACTTTTAGCCTCTCATCCCATTAAACCGTCCCATCTTCACCTCACCGTGTCGTTCTCAAGCTGTCTTTGCTTCTCTCACTCAGATTTCCTGTGTTTAGATTCTGCCCTCCCTTCTCTCTTTCTCCTCTCAAGGATTTATCAGTCTTAATTATCTTAACTATCCCGCTTCATACTCAGCTTGTATCTAGCATATTTAATCTAGGATTCAGCAGGGCTATTAGTTACACTCAACATGCAGGGGCTAATTGATTTAAGGAAGCAGGATTTGCTCGTTGGTGCCGACGGCTTTAACCGAAAGCTAATATAAGAGGCCGGAAAGAGACGCTCGCGTAACTGTTCATGCTGCAAAGGAGAGTTTCTTCCTTTCTTCCTTTGTAAACTTTAAATTTCTCTCACATCCCTTTGATGCCCAAATCAGTTTGTTTCGACTCCGAGCTCAGAGAGATGCAGCACGCGGCTTGGAAATAGGGATTCAGGACTTTTTTTTTTAAATGACTTGCAGTCTTTTCTCGTAGTTCTCAAGTGGGAATTTGTTCCGTTCCCTGATTTACATGGGATAACTGGGGTAAGGATAAATATTTTTGGTTGGTGGGGAAGCAGAACAGCGAAACAGATGTCTGTTTAAATGTCATGTTTGTCACCGAGGCTGTGCTGACATTTTAGACCCAGACTTTCACCTCTCGGATTCGTTTGCTGCGAGTCGTTACCAGAATCAGGTTGAGTCAGAGCTGCTGTTGTGAATAAATATGATCTAACTGATAGCTGACCTCTCGCATTAACGAGCAAATGGGACTAAAACCACCGCACGCCAGTAAGACTTAACTATGTTTGTGCATCCGAGTTACTGCGTCCCGTCTTTTTTCGCTTCCTTTCTGCACAGGCCCGTGTGACTCCTACTACATATGCAGTTAGGGTGGCTGGTGGCCACGGATATTGATAATGGCACTGGGGACACTCAGCTTGTCTTATTAATCAAACTAGGCTGAGCGGTGACCTTTCTCGGAGCCTGGTGCTTTGGACTGAGCCAGATCCCCTGCCTCTGCTGCCCCCCCGGGAGCCGCAGCCTGACATCATTCACCCTGTGTCCGCTAATGTCAGCCCCAGGTCTGGCCACAGCCGCTCACCGGCCATGCCTGGCGCCCCGGACACAGCCTTGGATGACAGAGACATTGATCACTCAGGAAGCTAGGGTTTTTCTTGGGGGCGAGGGCAGGGGCTGGTGCTTGTGGTGTCGGCGGATTGTGTGTTTTGATACTGCACCAATTGAAACTGGTGAGCCTAATTAGACTTCACATCTGGGCCTAATGAGCAAATCAAGACCCATCATTGATCAAGCATCAACTGGCCTTGAGCTGTTCTCTGATTGGTTAAGAGTTGCACAAGAGCCGAAAATGGCTGGGTTAAGTATTTGCGACACAACTAATTGTTTTTGCAGAAGACCTGGCATCAATCTTTCCCTTATTATTATCTACAGCAGAGTAAAATCAATATGATTTTCCATCCAAAAAGAAAAAGACTATAGCAGACATGTAGACAAGTAGTGTAACATAAAAACACAGGGATATTATCAGCCTATCCCCGTCTTTACCCTTTCTTCCAGACATAGTGTGGGCTCAGTCACGTGTGTGATCAGACCAAAATAACCTGGTCTAAGTCACTGCTGTTACGGTCCACCATCAGCAGTGGCTGTCACACAAAAGCTCATAGCAGCAAATTAAGGTACTTCAAAGCCCTTAATGGCCAATTACTGCACTTTGTGTTAAATTCATGCTCTTCACAGACAGATCTGAACACATGGGAAATGATACACATCCTGTTTTTTAGAATGAAGTGTAACTATCTGAGCAAATCATCATCTCTGACTATTTTATTAAGGATATTTATAAATGTTCTTTAAAACAAATGCTTTTTGAAAGTCCTATCAGAGTTTTATAATGTTGTATACATTTGCAAGTTTACTCAGAGTTGTTGCAATCCAGCCATTGTTGGCCATGCATTAGTTTAAAACAGGAAAAAATAACTAATTCAGCAGACTTACTAATAGTTTGCCAAAATTGTGTTGGATCGGAATAAGGATAAGAACTTAAGAAGTGCTAATGTTTTTTTTTTCTTTGAGCCTTGTCATTTTAACTGTTGCTTAGTTTAGGAGTCAAAAATAATAAATGACAGCCAGCCTGGAAGGTTGTCATTTATTATTACCTCCGCCAAGGAGGTTCTATTTATAGTAGAGCTTGTATGCATGTCTGCATGTTCGTCATCCTGTCTGTAAACACGACAGCTTGAAAAGTTTTGAATGAATTCTGATAAAACTTTTTTTTTACTTAAAAAAAAAAAAAAAAATAGAAAAAAACTAATATATAGAAAATACAATGCTATTCCCTTAAAAGTAAATACTACCTAGAGGCAGAATACGGCACTTTTCATAATCATCAACAGAATTTCTGCTATCTTAAAATAATAATAATTAACGACTGTCTGTGTGTTGGCTGTCCAAGTTGAATTCATGTTGCATTAATTTCTAACAGATTTATTGATTTTACAAGATATTTACAGGGTCCCAAATCAACCTTAGCATAAATATAGACATCATCCTATCTGTTTACAGACTCCACCTAAATTCCTTGGCATTGTTGTCTTTTTTAATTTATTTTTATAGACAAACACAACAGAATCTTGTGTGTTGCTGTCTGGTCAATATATTCTTTGTAAGACTGCTTGTTGGCAGCTGTACCAGGCACCAGGAGAGCGATGCCTAAGGGATTCCCAGATCATCCAGGAACATCCTTTCTGGCTGATGCAGCACCTGTTGTCAAAATGGCAAAGGGATATGCGCAAGCACGAGCCACAGTGAATGGGGGCGGATGTTGACTGCAGGATCTACTATATGAATTGCGATGGGCTTCCATGAGACTCAGCACATTTCAAGTGATGTCTTGGCACCCTGTGTACCAGTGCACTCTGTTCCCACTGTCTGATTTGAAGAGCTCTTAGAAACTGTAAAAGCCATGTCATGTTCAGATACATTTAGCTTGTGAAATCACACTTAATTGTATGTGATGCTGAATTTGTGGCATACATATACAGACATTAAAAAAAATAAATCCTGGGATTTCCACTCATTTTGCAGTGTGCCTGAAAAAATGCACATGAGGATAAATTCATAGATTTGTTTTTACTTTTATTTTACGCAAGCATATGCCAGAGTCAAGAGTGAAATGGGCAGAACAGAAACAAGTCAGAGAACCTCCACACAACATTAAAGGCGACATCAAAGTGTACATAGATGAGGATGCTGTAGCGCAGGGGCACCGGCATTAGGCAAAATAAACTTCATTCAAATTATTCAAGGATAAAAAGGGTAAGAAGATTGCAAATCAGCACTTATATTTGTGGAGCTTGCTGTACTTTGGGGTTTCTTTGCACAACTTTCAATAAACATATTTCATAACAGCCACGGTTGGCACCTTATTCTGGTCCGTTAATGAGGACGATCTTTTATTGTTGATTCGGTCTCAGGAGAAGAAATGAATTCTACTTTGTAATACTGATTACCGAGGTTTCACCCTGATGACTTTGCCTTGTTTTGCTAATAAACTTTTCCACTGCAAATTTATGGCCAACGTCAGCAAACAGTAAGCCGCGGACAAAGCTTGTCATCGGAGAGTGGCTTGTAATCAGCTGATAAAGGATTCATTACTAAAACAAACGCTTCTTTAAAGCGATAATGGACGCGGCCCATCACGTATGTGCTAAGATCTAAAAATGGGTATTAAATGGTATTATTCAATTTTTTTGACCTTTTTACTGTTTCCTTCCAGCCACGAAATGTCTTTAAACCTTCATAATACATTTTTTATTTATTCTGCTTGTTTGATCGTGCGCTACTGAAAGCTCTTGTCCACACACACACAAAAAAGGACAAACACCCCAACTGGGGCATGTGCGCGTCCATGTCTGTGTTCATTATGTGGCCTGTTGTCTACTGGTGAATGTTTAGAGAACAGATTTCTTTGACGTTGACGGCACCAAAGCAATACAGATTTGGCAATTAACCTTGATGTCACTGTAATTACCAAGTCACTTTAGTAAAATGAATTAATTTCCCAAAAGGACTCAGAAACAAAATTACCTTCTCTCTTCCTGAAGAGAGCCAATATGGCGTCTGGTAATTAGGGAAGAAAAAGTGAGCCGCTGCCATATTCCTGTCTCTCATTGTGTGTATTCTGTGTAATCTGCCACAGGGGGAAAGCTGCTGATCTGCCTGCCGCTCCCATAACTTCCTCTGGGTTCACGCTGTTGTGACTCTGGCTTGTTCATTTTTCAGCTCGCCACATGTTCAACCATTCGCTTTTTCTCCCCCTCCGACCTCTTATATTTCTGTCCTCGTCGGCTGGTTTTACAGACGACAGCCATGTCGCCCTGTGTGTTCCAAGAGTTTTCTTTCATTCGTTGCTGATATGACAGTAGGTGGTAACCACGCTTGCTGTTCATGTTGAATGATGCTGTGCACACATGGGAGTGAAGAAGAGCACAATTTCCACAGCTCACTTGATGTGGTTCCTAACATCCAAGCCACCTATATTGGCTGAGGTGTCTGTCAATCCGTTTATGCTGCTTTAATTAATATGTAAATTTATTAATTGCGTGTTTTTAGCTTGGTGGGATCTCTCAGGTGGGGCCAAATAAGCAACGGTTGCCTTTGCCCGTCTCCACACATGCAGGCAGTGGATCGAGATATAAATAAAGTAATTGAAAACACTCGGCTTCGAGTCCCTCAAGTGAGTGTCGTCATGCCACATCTCTACAGACCATAATCATAATAGACCATAATCATGCCAATCATAATAGACAGTAATTATACGTATATCCTCATTAGGCTTTATAATTGTGTAATGTTTTAGATAATTAATGAATTATTACTTACTCATTATTAATTCTTTTTTTTAGCCCCATGATGCTGGCTGAGGAAGAGTTTGCTGAAGGTTGAATAGATAAAACTCAATCACTTGCCCTCATGAACTAGTAGAATAATATTATATTAAATAATATTAAAAGATATTTTGTATTTAAAAGTGTATCTAATAAACATAACAACCAATGTGCCTTATTTCAGATACACTGTTTCTACATTTACTTCTAGTTGCTGCATTATAACTTGTTTAGTGTTATTTTAAATCAAACACTGTGATTTGTGGAGGGTAAAAACTCGCTTTAACAGCAAGAAACTTCCAGCAAAACCAAGCACATGGAGGGGAAGCCATGTGTGGCCACCGGCTGGGGGTGAGGAAGAAAAAAGGAATCGTTACATCTTATTCCATATATCATTTTTTTAATGCTTATAATTTTTTTGCAGTTATTCATCATTTCTATTCCTGTTGTCCTGTTGTTGAGCTGTATTTCATGCTTACAAGAGATGCCATTATCCCCTTTATTCATGTATCATGTGACTGAATAGTCACATCTGTTTGGCTACCAGCTTTCTTGAAATGTCCAGTCATATACACAGGTACAGTTCATTCCATGATTGGTTATACTAGGATACAGTTTTGTGGTTTTACTTCTGTACACATCCACAGTGGATTTTATATCAAACATTTCATATGTACGGTGGCCCTGAGAGGCCAAACAGACTGCAACTTAAGAAAACACAGCAATAATAAAAACACTGCAAAAGCACACAAAACAGAACAGAAAAAGGAAAAATGACAACGGAAATAGGAAAAAATACAAGGGAAGTGTTTCTGGGGAGACAAAGTCAAGTCAAAGTCAAAAAAACTTTATTTTTCCCCAAGATAGATGATACCTCGCCGACCATACATAAAATACACAAACATCACATTGGGGGAGACAGGTCAGGCTAGGTAGCACTGGCCGGGTGACCACACGAGCAGCAACCCGAACCAAAACCACAGAAAATGCACAACATGAGGAAAGACGAGGAGAAAAAAAGAACTTCCCCCAGACTGAGCTCCAACAGGAAGATCAATTTGAGAACAGAGAAAAAAACACCTCAGCACATAGCACATGAATCATCACATCTCACAACACAGAAGACATAAGCTTCGAAGGCGTTTCGAGGGGGTGGGGGGGTGAGTGTAGGTCAATAACCCGACGGACCAGTTGCAGGAACCCAAAACATGGTAGGTGTGTTTTATCATGATTCATATAATACTGATGACGGATTTTTAGGCTAATAGTTAGGCTAACACACTTACCTTATCTTTTCTTTCCTCACAAAACCGATAGATCCTCCACTTCTCCCAGCGCAATTCTTAGCATATTTTGGTTCCTGCAACTGGTCCGTCAGGTCATTATCTCCCCAGAAACACTTCCCTTGTGCTTTTGGAAATCAGTTTTTTCCTATTTCTGTTTTCCTACTTCTGTTGTCATTTTTCCTATTTTTGTTGTGTTTTGTGTGCTTTTGTAGCATTTTTCTTATTGCTGGTGCTGGTTGCAGTCCGTTTGGCCTCCCAGGGCCACCATACATACAGTGTTGCCAACTCCTCAGTAAGGAAAATCGCTATTGGTTGTCCTAAAAGTCGCTAGAAGTCGCTAAATGACGTCATCGCCTAATTTGCATAATTGGTCATGCTAATCTAATTGTAACCTATGTTGTTGGAGAGAGAAATAACATCGTGGAAGAGACATAAAGTGAGTAAAAAAACGTCCTAAATGCATTAAGAGTTTATTTAGAACTACAAATTAAATTTCTTTTAGCAATTATTGTTTTTTTAGTGTCACAATTCCAACCCTGCTCCTTTACCCGGGCTTGGACCGGCAAGTGACCCGAAATAGGCACTCTGGTGGAGTTACTTTGTGTGTGTGTGTTTATAAGTAGTTTTAAACCTTTTGATCCACAAAACAGCATAAGAGTAAAAGAGTAAAAGAAGAACTAACTGCGTTACAGCACCCGCTGCTTGTTGAGAGTAAAAGAGATACGCGCTTTCACGTCTTTTTTTAGCGACTTTTTTTCTAAAAAAAAGTGGTCCCCTTTTCTAAAAAGGGGTCTGAAAACTCGCTAAATATAGCGACAAAGTCACTAAGTTGGCAACACTGCATACATATGTAATTGAAGTGAGGGTTTTAATAGTTTTGCAATTTTCATTAGTTTTTATTTTTATTTCGTTTTGACTTCAGATTTTCAATTTTATATCAGTTTAATTAGTTTTTACCAATTGTTTGCTAGTTTAGTTTTTATTTTTTTGAAAATCCTTAGTTTCAGTTTAGTTTTGATTAGTTTCAGTTATAGTTTTAGTTGTGTTTGCAATAATTAAAATCCCAGTTTCATCATATCAGTCATGCTCTTTTGCTTATCCTTGGGTATGTTGCTATTCCAGCTACCATACCCTGCACCCTGGACAGGTCGCCTGTCTGTCGCAGGGCTAACACGCAGAGACAGACAACTCACATTCCCACCTATGGGTTCTAGGTTCTATAAATAAATAAATAAAGGCAGATGAACAACCATTGATACCAGGCAACTATAAAATGTATATCTTGGCCCCAATGAGACTATTAACTCTTGCAGCACCGGGTGTTCGTAATTTTGGTTCAAGTGAATTGATAAACTTTTTGAAGGCAATTGACTCACACAGTTATGTAGATATCCCAGTCCTGTTGTCTCGGGATGCATCACGCTGCCTTGCCTGGGGTTAGCTTCTGTTTTCTGGGGATGAGGGTTGAGTGTGCTCCCTTACCTTCTCAAGGTAAGCTAGGTTAGCCTTCTTGTGTGAGCTTTTCAAGTGCATTTTTTTTCCCTTTAGAAATGTCCCTCATAAATTGTCTTTTTCCACTACAAGACAATTGCTTTATCCAAAACACAGTCATATTCAAAGTAATCCCAAATTGGACTCTGGCGCTTTCTCCCGACTTTTCCTGACATGATTCTGCGCGTGGACGGAGCAGCAACACAGACGACTCGACTAACTTACTGCCACCTGCTGGCATAATGAGACACAGCAAGAAAAAAATCTGGAAACTAAACTTCATTTTCACCCTTGACTATTGTATGACACACTAGGGCTGGGCGATATGACCCAAAATCCATATCTCGATATTTTTTAGCTGGATGGCGATATAAGATATATATCTCGATATATTTTTTAAAGCCATAAAGTAAGAACAAAAAGAGAGTTCTTAGTCAAAGCTGTGTCCCATATGTCACACAGGCACTTTTATTAACATAGAGCAGATGTACATAAAATTTACTCAAACATAAATTATGAGCATTTATTAAATAATAATGCTCCATAAATAAAAGAAAACAATGTTGTTTTTGTGCATAACAAAAAGCTCACAATTGTGCAGTTAAAATGTAAACTAAAAGACGCTGAGCATAATAACAAAGACAGATTTCACAGCTGCTCTGTTCCCAACTTGTACCTGGAGTTTGAAATCCGCTTCACAACCACGTCTCTTAACAGGTGCCATTTATGGTCCTTATACACAGTAGGGTAATATTACGTTGAAACACAGTACGTATCACTCCGCGAGGCTCAGCCGTAATGCTCCGACAATCCATCAAGTGGTGCAGCTCCGTAGCTTACCAAAGTTGTACTAAAACATTTTTTGACAGATTGCTGAGCGCCGTGTTCCACATAAAATCGGTTCGCGGCCATCAAGCACAACCAGAATTCATACATAAGGCGCGCTGTCAACTTTTGAGAGAATGCAAGGATTTTAGTCCGTGCAGCACCTCTGGGCTGCATGGCGTTAGCGTGGTTAGCTCGTTAGCGTGGTTAGCTAGCTAACACGTTGACGCCGTCCAGCACCACGCACGGGGCGATGCACAGTAACTCGTTAACGGAGATTTGCCGTGTCCATCTTGTCGCTTCCTGCAGGTGAAGCGATGGGGAGGAGGGGGAGTTGTGGTCAGTGAAGGAGAGGCGAGGCCGAGCAACGTTGCGTAAAGACGAAAGTGGACGAAAGAGAGGCAAACTTGCGGCTCCACAAGTATAATTATAACGTAACATAGACTATATCGATGTAAAGGATATTGTCACATCTTATATCTTGTATAAAAATATATATCGATATTTTTTAAAAACTTGATATATCGCCCAGCCCTATGACACACACACATCAATGAAAACTAAACACATTTTTGCTATAAATTCAGTTAATTTTAGTTAGTTTTGTGAACACTCATTACAGTTTTAGTTTTCCTTTTTTTGTTTTTATTTTTATTTCCGTTAACGAAAATGTTTTTTCACTTCTAGTTTTTGTTATTTCGTTAGTTTTCGTTAACGATAATAACCTTGATTGAAGTGCAACAATTTTGCAGGTTCTGAAGTAGTTATACTAGTGAATATAATTTTAAATATAAGGATTGCTTTTAATACTTGTCAGTGACACCCTGAAATCTAGACCATCACCAAATGCTGTGTTTCCTCCCACTGTCAGGCCTTCACTGCAGGCACCGTCAGTTGCTGCTTGTTTGTGGGTCTTTATGCCTTCATTTTTGTATTTAACTATTAAAAAGCAGCATCTGTTGGGTTAAGATCTGGTGGTAATGTAAAAAAATCCCAGTTCTTTGCTTTGAAAAACTCAATTTGTTCTTCATTCATCTTCAAGCATGTAACAAAATGTTGATTTGGACACCCTGGAAGTTTTTACTATCTCTCTGGTAGTTTTGTTTTGTTTTGTTTTTTTGACCGCTTCCCCTACTTGCTGTAACATCTCTATGGTGGGGTGTGGTCTGCTGTAGAGGAAGGGTGGTGCAGTAGGTAGGTTCAGGGGCAGTGTCAGGGAGGCTGGCAGGGCAGCTGGGACTAATCGCCTAATCGCCTAATCATGCTTCATCTGGAATGAAATAACAAGGAAAAAAAACTTACTTGGTCATGAAGCACGTGAGTCAATTGTCCAATTAGTTTGGAACTTTTGAAAAGGAGGGAATGTAAATACAAATCCTTTAATTCGTAAACATTTAATCCAAAGTATCTGTAAAACTCTGTGAATTAAAACAGAAAGTCAGTACTTCAATTGCATATTAATTGTTGGATTTAAAATCTATTGTGGTGGTAGGAAAAACTACCCAAATTATGGACCTAACTGCCCATAATGAACACATTGTGTTTCTTAATGCTAATGCTATTTGCTTCTGTAGGTCTTTCTAATACACTGATCTCCAGGTTAAATAGAACTTTCAATAGTTTTCCTAAAATTTAAAGCTTACATGTGAAGTCCATTTTCATATGTTCTATCAGAGCTGCTTCATTAAAGCACAGCCTTTTCAGCCAAATATAACTATGTAATTAGTCACTATAAATGGCTGCTTCCTTGGCATCAATGTCATTGACTGAGCAGGTGAAACAGTGCCGCACTCCTACATCTTGCTGCAGGCTTTAAGTACATGTCATTAAGTTAATTAGAACCAGAACTTAGTCTTCTTAGTTACATTTTAAACGAATTCTCCAGAAATGTGGTGGAGGGTTTACTGTCACATGTCTGCGATGCTGTAATGATGTACCGGCCCTCTGTCTGCTGGTGTCGACATTGACTACCAACTGTTAAAGTTAATAGGGAAATCAAGGTATTTCAAACAGATTCCATTAATAACTATAGGTTTCACTGAAACTACATTTTCTTTTTGTTCTCTTAGGCCTGGGTTTATGCATATATGGAAGATTTTTCTATTTTGCAAACTGGTTATTTACACTTTAATGAGCAAAGGCCTGATCGAATGCTAAGGGTAAAACAAAATGTTTGATTTTGCTCTATGTATGTTATGCATAATATGACAGTAGACAGAACATAGCCAGAAGGAACAGTTGAGTCAATTAGGCGTGAATACAAACCTTCAGCCTGTGTTTAAATGAAAGGAAAGAGAGAGTGTGTTAAGTTAGTTGGACCAAAGTCATGAGCAATCGTTCCCCCAGCTCTACATCATTAGGTGACAGCCTTTCTCCTCTGGTTCTGAGCCACACTCTGATACGCTTCCTAACCCTAGTGACATGGACAAAGTAATTGCTCTTGAAATTGTCTGGAGAAGATGAATAGTATGTATGTGCATACATGAGATATGCGTTATAGCAGTGCATGTGGCTGTGCAGTAGTTCCTCACGACTGTAGGAAGCTATTCCTGAATGTCCAGTCATTTCTAATAAGTTCAGTTTGCAGCTAGCTAAATGGTTTGTGTGTGTCTATGTGTGCACATGGCCACAGAGTTCAGAGCGTGGGGAGAGGTCAAAACAGAGACAGATGTGGGAACAGGCTCTATGACAAGAACCCCCATCATAGCCCTCTGATGTCAGCGCTGCCGTCCCTGTGTGACTCGGGTCACTTCACAGCGTGGGAGTTTGTTCGTGTACCTTAAGGTCCGTGTCGTCTGTGTGCAGTGTCAGTCAGAGGCTACGGAGAGTTCAGGGGACGTCAGGTCTTGTACTGAACAGAAAAAAGAGAGGGATGATGAAACAGTAGAATCAGCAGCTGTGTGGGAGTGTTTGAGTGCTTGTTTCCACATGTATCTGTGGGCACGGAAGGATGAGGAGTTTTTGTTGTCCAAGAAAAGTCAGCTAAATCTGAAAGATGATCTGAAATTAAGAGCACAATGAAAACAGTTGGCAGGCTGATGCTGGTGAGGCCGGTGGTCATTACAAACATGGATTTACTATCTGACTCAAAACAACTGGAACAATGACTACAGTAGCTTGTGTTTGCAGTAAGCACAATGATACAGGCCTATATCTAGACCCATATGCTGCAGCTAGAAGGTCCAGAACTGACCTCTAGTCCGTTATAAATCAGATATCTTTGGCTAGAGTTGCCATAATTTCCGTAGTTACCAACTACACTATTGATTTATTTTGCTGATTAAAATAATGAGTACATTTAACAGTAATGTAGCTTTTATTACACAGTCTGACATACTGTAAATTGTTCTCGTTTTCTAGGCGAATTATTGGATTCTTTATGTTAACTTTAAAAATATATATTACATAATATTCTGCGGCACAGCCTGTGAAACAAAAATAGGCAATGTCTCTGTTTGAATATTTCCTCTAATTATCCTTTTTTCCCCCTTAGTCCTACTACTTTATCTTGTTGCAACGCTACTGTACATATTGAATGTACAGTTTCACAGTTCAGCAGTGACCTCCTGGTAAAGGACTAATGGGCCTATTTAGTCCCCCCAACCACCACCTCACTCCTCATCCCAGACAATCCTGGCTCAAACCCAACACCTCTTAGATGAAGATAGTTTCAGTCATGTGAAAATTGCTATCGAGACGGCTCGTGAGCGAGATGCCATCAAAACCCATTTCCCTGCTCATCACGATGTTCATTATTAATGAAACTCGATGTTAATGAATGTAATTTTTTTCTTGATTGTGCTCCCTCTATTGAAGAACAAAAGCAGAATCAGTTACACAGAGCACATTATCTTCATCACGAGCGGCGGTAGAGCGTGTGCAATCACCCAGTCATTACAGTCATTAGAAGTGTCTCTCAGTTTTGTTTTGTTTTTCATCTTGTCACTTAAAGAACACACAGCACATACTGTGTACAATTACTTACATCACTTACCTTTACATGCTGTGTTTAAAACAAAGTCAGTTTCAACTGCAGTTGAACAATGGCACGTTTAATTCCCCCGTGATACAGATACAAAGTGCAAAATGCAAAGAATCCCAGCAGCAGTCATTAGAATGAAGAATCGCATGCATTGTGCTGTGAAATACTGGCCGAGTCTGCAGTGTATTTTACAGCGTTTTATGAACAAAAGGGCTGAGCTGTTGACACAGAAGTCCAATTAAAGTGATACATGTAATATTCTCTGAAAACTGAGCCATGAAAACATGAAAATTAGGTACTGCCTAACTGAAGTATGCCTTTACTGTTTTACTGCTCTGTTTACTGTGCTAGTATTTGTGGTTCATATGCAAGAAATCAGTAGGTGGACTTTTGCTTCACTTTAAGAATTAACTAAATGCTCCTTTTTTCCTCCTTCTGTTGATCGACTTGGATTTTTTTGCACAAACTGTATACATACTGTGTATGGGTACAGTGTGGACACAAAGGGCTGGACATTAGTAACTATACTCAGCTAGGCTGTGGTGTTTAAAAAAATGCTCAATTTGTTACTAAGAGGCCAAAGTGTGTCAAGAAAATTTCCCCCCACACCATTATACCAGCAGCATCGGCCTGAACTGTTGTAAGGAAGGATGGATTCATGTTTGCAGTGTGGTCTTCTGCTGCAAGGTTTGACATGTTGTGGATTAAGAGATGCTCTTCTGTATACCTCAGTAATAACAATGGATATTTTAGTTACTGTTGCCTTTCACTATTTTTTTGAAAATTGTTTCACCAACTTGACAATCAATCTGAAAACAGAAAAATAGTCCTGCAAATTGTATCTAATACACATGATAGCCCCCCTCACACACAAAGCACAGTGCTGCTGTCATGATTAGAGGTATTTTTTAAAATCAGTACCCTGTGGGTTTGGTTTGATTAGATGAGAGTGAAGATGACCAAACAAGCCCAACAGATGCCATCAGAGTTTGATTCAAATAAATATTGTTTATTGTGTGATGCAAAACAGAATTTCACATCATCTTTTTCTGACTGAGCCATACTTCCAGAAATCAGACAGAAAACCAAAAAGAATCATGACTGGATTTGGATTCTTTGTTTTTTTCCCACATGAACAGAGATAACACAGCTCCACCTCGATTCTGAAACACAGTTTGTCTGACAACGTTAACGCTCACTAAAAAAGCAAATGATCCACAGTTTTCTGCAGCTCTGTCACTACCCACAGAACACCATCAACAGCAAAATTGCAAAATTTAAAGTAGATCTAACCTGTTATCAAGATTTATTTTTGATATAGGTCTGCATATTTACTGTAACACCAGTTAAAGAGGCTGGACAAAACACCACTGATTTTCTCAGACGTTAAAAAGCAACAACGACAAAGAGACTGTGTGCATTCCCTCACACTATGCCAGTTAAAAAGAACAGCAAGCCTGCAAAGACTCGCATCACTCTGATTAACAAGGACAAATAGCGGATTTAAACAGTTCCCATGTGAACAAACATGGACAGAATGCATTGTTTCAAAGAGAAAGGGCCCATACATAATTAATTACTGTAAATAAAGGCTGTGACTTCAATTATATTTACTAAGAGATAGATCAAATAGAAAATTAATTTTGTCAACCTGTCACATTTTGGTTTAAAAATAGAAAAAGCAAGTGTAATAGATGAATACAGGTATATGAAACAAAGCTTCTCATCAAATAAAGGGCTGACTGTGTGTGTGTGTGTGTGTGTGTGTGTGTGTGTGTGTGTGTGTGTGTGTGTGTGTGTGTGTGTGTGTGATGCTCTTGTGAGAGGCAGATGGGACAGACCTCCACCAACCCACTCTACTTTCTCTCTGCATGACTTGTCACCACATTCGGTGGGTTGTTTTATTTCCAGAGCAACACACACACACGGAGAGAGAGAGACACACACTTGCACACACTCATGTGACAACTACTGTTTCATTAATCATCTGTATGTGTAAATTAGGCATGAAAAAAGAGTATTTGGAGCATAAAACCTTGGACATACTGTCCTTTTCTGTGTTCTGTGGTGATAAATTGGATGATAGAGTGTATCCTTTTGATCACACCAATATCACAGAAATTTGAATAGCCATACACACACACATATATATGTGTATATGCATATATATTTGTGTATATGCATATGTATATATGTATATGCATATGTGTATATATATATATATATATATATATATATATATATAGTACATGCCTTGTTTGTTCTCAAGAGCAATTAAACCTTTTTTTCCTCTTAGTTTTGAATTACACTCATGGACTGATTGTTCACCTTCATGTTTAGCTGGTACTAACCAGTAAGTGTAACTCACACTTATTCTTTCTGCTTTCTAGTTCCATAAGTTGCTTTCAGATGTAATTCTCACAATTATTTATCCATGTTGGCAGTATTAAAAGACGTTTTGAATGCCGTGTCTTGCCCCAAAGATTAACAATTCACCAAGCGGCTTATTAGAGTAATTCATCAAATCAGCGGGCAGTGCTGATTAAATCAACTTGGTAATAAATGGAATGATCTAAAGCCTTCTGATGCCCAGAGTCCTCACAGCCCACCTGCCCGATTAGGAGGCAATTTATCCCATAGCTTTCCACAGAGTCTCTCCCTTTAATTGGGGAAAAATGTGAATGTCCTTCTGTTTTGCCTGATGGCAAAAACTGCAGGTTCTTGATGAAGGATCTCATAGTGACACTTTGGCCCCATGATGAGAAAACACCTTCTTGTAGCCCACTGGCATTGTTGGGCCTATTTCAGGTCGCTTAATGCTACAAGAATTTACGGTACATCCCTAAATAATTGATTTTCACTCTTCTTGCAGATTTATAATTTAAGGGTATGATATAGACTCCAAATTCCATTCCTGAAATGTGAGAGATGCATGTGTTGAGAAGCAGCGGGTACAGCCATGTAGGAGTATTTCTATGCACACCAAAGGAACGTGGGAGTAGCTAGGTTTTCTCTTTTTTGTTCACCATGTGTATGGTGCTGGATTGTGCCTGATAAAGAAGATAATCAAAAACATCTCAGGACTGAGAAATGACAGCTTTTTAACCAATATGCCTGTTGTATCAGCTGTACCCACACAAAATAGTTTGAAATCAATTATGCCATGTCATGTTACAGTAGAAAAAATACCAAGTACCGTATTTTCCGCACTATAACGCACACTTAAAATCCTTTAATTTTCTCAAAAATCGACAGAGCACCTTATAATCCGGCGTGCCTTATGTATGTATGAATTCTGTTGTGCTTACTGACCTCGAACCGATTTTATATGGAACACGGTGCTCAGAAATCTGTCAAAAAATGTTTTATTACGACTTTGGTAAGCTACGAAGCCGCACCGCTTGATGGATTGTCGGAGCATTACGGCTACTGTAGTGAGGAGCCTCACGGAATAATCTGGGTCCAAAACTCCATATGTTTCAGGTCCCAAAGTCAAACGAACACTGCGACATCACTGAGAGTTAAAAACTGTCTAAATTCTATCATCTGTAATAAAATGATCAGTGTTGCTGCTTTACCAGGTGTAACAATTAAGTTTAACATCCAGGTATCCATGAAAACAGAATTTATTAAGTTTAACTGAGTTAGAAATTAGCAGGAATTTAGCTCGCCAGTTTCCACCTAAACATGTTCTGACTGAGAGATTTCTGAGAAAATTTAAACGTACAGCTCTGCTATCACTTCCAACATAAATGAAGACAGAAAATTAAACAGCAGTGACGTTTGTAGGGTTACTGAAGTTGGGCTAGCTCGTATATGCTATGTGATTGCTAGCAGCACAGCTATGTTAGCATAATATAAACAGTGAAGCTGGTAGATGAACGCTAAAAAGCAAAGCAAAAAAAGAAAAGTTTCTTTTTGCTTATAATATTAAGTTAATCATACATATGCAAAACTTCACAAACAGTGGGAAAAATATACAAGAAAATTCTTCTCTTAGAATTGGTATCAGTACCTGAACAATGCAACTGGCCTGTATGAATTTTCATAAGGCCATTGCCAGTATATTGCTAATTACACAGTATTTGCAGTGAGTTCATTGTTCTTGGTCATTTTAGGGTTATAATTAACTAATTTTCTTCAGTGCAAAATGCACAAATCTTTACAGAAGCATTACCTTCGACTTCTGCAAGTTTTGTGAGCGTACTTTGAGTATTTGAAGGTCACAAAATCTGTGCTTTGTATGTTTGCCATACACATGTGCTGGATTTAATTTCACCTCATCACAGATCTAAACAGGCTGAATCAGTAGCTAGCTTCAGTATGAATGTAGATGAGCTGCCCTATAGGGGAATGCTCATTCTAATACAGCTCGACGTGTCTGTTTCTGTGTTTCTACTTGTGTGTACAATCATGCATTTGTGCATACTCCCCGTGAATGTGCTTGCTTTGTGTGCCTGGGTATCTGTATTCAGGGAGGTAAAAGTGGAGAATGTTGGCGAAAGCAACTCTCGGCAAGCATCAGATGGCTTGTGATGAATAGTCAATTAACTATAAACTTGTTCCAGGATGACCAGGGAACGAGGGAGGAGAGGATAGCTGAAAAAAAGGCATCCATTATCTAGCAGCTAATTATCTAGCCACTGCCATTTCCATCCTCGAGATAGCTATGTGATTAAAGGGTTTGGTCAATCAAATAGATAACAGGGATTAGAACTGGGAGGACGGGAGAAAAGGAGAATGAGGGAAAGCAACGAAATGAGCCAGAGAGAAGGCTGCCGGAGGCTCATTTTATCTTGTGCGCTATAAAAGCAAAGCAAGGACCTTCGCAATTATAAAAAAAAAAAAAAATCCCATCACTGTACTATTACTTCTTGGATCAGGCTATCTATATTGATTGCATCATCAAGTATGTGGCTGCTCAGTGAGTGGACACGAACAGATTCTTATTGAAATCAACTGTTGACATGCTCTGTAGTAGTCGTGGTGTCAATATTAAGCCGAAGATGCGCTAATGATTATTTAATGGAAATAACGGGGGGGGGGAAAGGTTATTTTTTTCAGTGCTTTTTTTTTCTTTCTTGTGTCGCCTACATATTTTTATTTTTGGAGTATTTACAATTATATTTGCTGACTGTTCACAACAACATCAAGGCACTGACATAAAAGGGCCCTCCTTTTTCTTGTGTTCAGAGCACTAAAAACTAAAACTCTTCTGAAAAATTACTTCACTCCATTAGAAATTGCTGCCCTGGTAAATAAAATGTTTAATACAGTCTCAATTTACTGTATAAATGTTTGCTGATATAGATTAGGGGACATCTGCTGAAATCAGCTTCTATATAATCTAGCTACCATCTAATATAACACATTTCAACAAAAATTTAAACCAACTAATGTGAGTTGAATCAACATATTAAAAGAAGTAAATGGGTGGCATTAGGACAGATTAAAACAGTGACTGTCTCTCCAAACGACTGTCAAATTATGATGGTAATATGGAATAATATGGAATTTAAGTTTTATGGGTTTTAAACCTCAGATTATAAACACATGCAAAAGTATTATTTATACTCCCGTCTTGTTTTTGACTGATTTACACATTTCCAGAATTTGTCATTTATATAAAATCCAGATTGCAGTGAAAATCTGACACTTATTATCTACAAAATCTTTTGAATGGGAAACCCTGCAACCCTGGCAGAGGTAAGAAAGGAACTATTGTGGTACAAACACCATGAGTTATCACCACCAAAAATAGTAAGAGGCAGTTCATGAATGATACATATTAATATCAGTCTGTGTGTTAACTGAAAGATGAGCACAATAACAAGAAATGCCAGCTCTGTGAAATGTTCAATTCTTCTTTGCCTTATTTTTCAGATCCACATAACTGCATAAGGCTTGATTTACTGTAAAATAAATGTATGCATGGGCTGAAGCATGCCTGAGGTTAGCACATTCTCACTCCACTTTTATTCTTTATTAATACTAGATTACACGTGGGAAGAGGCATGTTCACAAAAACGATGTGAACAATGTTTATACATCTAGCCCCTGATGGTTTCTCCTGCCACAATTACACTGCTGCTACACTGCTACTATAATGCATAATGTAATCCTTTTCACTGTAAAACATTACTGTATAGTCACTACAAGTGGGCAATTACAATGAAATGAAGGCCTAAAATGTAAAGAGAATGAACACAAGCTTTGGTCGTTTCTTGTAACCAATCGTTGCTAAAACAATATCAAAAGCTGAGTTTTTAACAGTTGAAAATATCACAACGGCAGCACATCTATTGGAGTCATAAATGACTTCACTCAAGCACTTTATTGCTTTATTTGAAATATAATGTTTGTTCCTTGTTTGAGCATTCAGACGTTGTGGTTGTTACTCAAAAAAAGTAAAGTGTAACACATTACCCATTCCTTTTTTTAAAAATATTGCAGTATGATATGTAGTTACTCATCTGAGAAATTAACTCATTACACTACTTTCACATTAACATGACCCAAAAATGCACTGTCACATAGATCAGTTAACTATTTAAACCTGAGGCTATCCTAATATGGACGCAAAGTCTTTTTATTTGTTGTGCACGAACACAAAACCAACAACAAAATCCAAACTTAAAACCCAACAAATAGAGACTTTGAAGCGTTTGCCACTTTAAGTTTACTTTAGAAGCATGTGCAGGTAGAAATTGAGGTTACAATGCTACAAGCATGCTTGCTCATCACTGCTTTTCAGTTCAAATTTCAGGCTCTGGCTAGGCTGAGATCAGCATATGCTCAGCTATAATCACACTTGGTTCTTCACTAGCTCTATGTTAGCATGCTGTCTGTGCAGATGCTTGCAAAAAGCCAATGTAGCAGAATAATGCATTGTTTCTGTCCTGGATTCACTTTGCATTTTACCATCACAAAGAACCTTAATAATACAACTAATGACATATTTATAACTATAGTGCAATTATTATACTATACTATACTGTACTATACTTAGTTACTTGTAATGTGTTACACCTGACACTCATGTGAACACAATGCGTCAATCTTTCCAAGAGTGGACGTCTCAGAAAATTCACCTTAAGGTCAGATCTTGCAGTGCTCGGAGAAACTTCCAAAACCCCAAAAGCTGCATCCTTGACTCTACAGGCTTCCTCTCCTGGGTCCCCACAGCACGTAACTCCATGTTTGATTCGGTAGATTTTTAAGCCTTCCTGACACAACTCCAACAGATTTGTGTCTCCTCTCAGGATTGAACCAGGGACCTTTTGATTGATAGTCAAATGTATAAACCACTACACTATAACAGTAAAGTTAGAAAAAGACTGAACAAAACTACAAGACAATGATCCCAAACACACCAGCAAAGCTACATCAAAATCATTCTTTTTTATTTGAGCAGTGATCCAGTCAAAAGTTCAGACCTCACCCTGATAGACATACTGAGGCAGAGCCGTAAGAGAGTTGTGCATGAACAAGCACTTGCAAACCTGAATGAACTGAAGCCAAAAATCCTCTGCAATTTTTTCACAGTGCTGCAGTGAGTCCTGTGGAAATGTTCTTTTTCGCATAAGTGTAAATATATTTTCATTTTGAGGCCATTGCCTAATGTCATGAATCCAATGTTGCTGTTCTTCTCAGTCTAAAGATACAATTGTAAAATCATCTAAAATAAGGGTGCAATTCACACTCCAATGCTGAAAGTGTGAAAATTCAGGGTTTTTGCCTTATTAATTGTGTTTTAAAATTTGTTGATGCTGTAAATATTAACACACAATCTAGGCTCCTCAACGAGAGAATGTTCTTGTTGTTGTCATTATTGTTAATTTAGAGTCTAAATTGAACTGTTTTACCTCTATGGAACTGAACTGTCGGACACACTTATACCCCTACTAAAAGCAGTAAATCATAAAAATTAAAGTGCTACTCAAAGTGAAACACATTAAAAGAGGCAGATTTTAGGTTTCACCAAAGGTAAATCTATTTTCTTGTTTTGTATCTTTAACCAGTTAGAAAAGCATTCCTCCCTATATGTTACTTGTTATCTAGGGTTTAAAAATTAAGCCATATACATGATCAATGTGTGTGTTTATCCTGTGGATCTAATGCTAACATTTCCATCAGGTTTCATTTTTCTGGCCATGATATAGATGTAAATCAGATAAACATAATTGGCCCTTCAGGCCCACAGCGAAGTTGAATGTCTCTATTAGTGTCCTATGGGGAAAGGAGTGTGTTTATGTGCAGGGGGTGTTTCCCCCCTGTGGATTATTCACATTCTTCTCGATGCATTTTTCCCCTTGACACACCACTGTACTCCAGCAAAGATCATTTTATTGTTTTGTATGTGTGTAAAGAGCGATATTGGTCATTAATATTTCATGCTCACTGTCAGCGTGGTTCCCCGCAGAGGGAAGGCTTTGCGTATGCTTTTGAGTTAGGCCCATGCTCGTAGTGTGAAACCGATGCCTTGGTTGGTTGTCACACTATCAAATGTGACAACCAAGTACTTTTATGTTTCAACCTGACCTTTTATGTCTCCATTGGACAAAGCTCCCCAGGGACGAACCAATCAGGAAACCCCCGTGGTGCACAGATTAAATCAGTCTCCCTGAGCTGCCAAGTTCTCAGAGAGGATCCATTTTTCACAGGAACGTATAAACACACACTGTAGTCAAGTTCTTTAGAGCTATTTTATGTGTGAATGTGTGAACAAAAACAAACCCCAAGGCAATTAAAGTAAAACTGGAGGTGATTTGGTCATTAAATATATCTAAATACAATTAAACAGCAAAAGCCCTGTGACAGGCTGCTGACCTGTCCAGGGCATACCCTGCCTCTCGTCCTATGATAGCTGGGATAGGCTCCAGTCCCCCCGTGACCCTGATAAGGATGAGTGGATGGATGCTTTATAATACCTCTCTTTGCCTTTGAAACACCACCAGATTACCTACTTGCCCAGCTTTTCAGGCTACTGCAAATGTAAAAGCATAGGCAGTGGCAGGACTTCTTCTGGTTGCTGTTAGGTCTACACTACTCTGGCTGCATGGATGCTGTTGTCATGGTGCAGAATCATTTGATTGTGACCTGCCGCCTTGCTAATTGTACTGCATGATGAATAAAAATCTCTTAAAAGCATTTACGCATGATTGCACATATTCAGTCTTCCTACAATCATAAAGTCTGTTTCCATCCATCAGTTTTAATTTTTTAATGCGATTTGTGTTGTATTTTTAAGGAAGACACTTAGACTTAAAAATGAAAAGCCGATTGAGGGAAAATTAAAACCTTATTAATGGATCTTGATGTGCCCAAGGAGTGTGATGTGATGCAGTGAACCTTGTAATGTTTTGCAATGAACCTTTGCTAACAGACCTAAAACATTCACTGGTATCTCAAAGAACATGCAGCTTGATAACAGAGCACTGCTGAAAGGCAGTCCGTGGTCAAATACTGTCCAGGGTGATTCAGATGTGATGTCGTTAAAGCTCCAGACAGGTGGAGAGAAGCAGTCTCCATGCACCTGCAGCTCATCACCAGCAATCAGCATGGCGGTCTTCAGGACCTTCCCTCACCGCCAGAACGTCAGCTAAACCACAGCGACCATAAGACCATAAATGGGCCTTCGTGCCTAACTAGTTCAATTATTTCCTCGTGCTCTCATTTCTCCAGTTGCCCACACCTCTGGTTTATTCTCCACTTACCTCCGTGCCTTCCTGGACACCATCTGTCTCTGGTCCTTTGCTCCTGTTTCCTGCCAGCCTGCATCTCTCTCCCAGCCACCGCTGCACCACCTGCAGTAATCGGAAAACTAACCTGTCTGCCCTCCTGCTCACCACAATCATCCACTTCTCCTGGAAATTGTATCTGGACATTCCCGTTTTGCCCGCTGCTCACTTCGCCGTGTTTCCCCAGAGAATCACCCCTCCCTCGATAGCTTCTCCTTTCAATCTGCCTCATCATACAACTCACCTGTAGCCATCGGAGTAGGCAATAATACCTCTCTCTTCCCGTTGCAGTCCCTTTCCCTGTGAAGTTTCCTCAGTGCCTTGCTCTGCCATCGATAATTGCTGTGTTTAATAAAATCAGTTTTAGTTGGAATTCCTCGAGTCTGCTTTTGGGTCCTTTCTCACACTGGCCTACTGGCCACTTCTTACAAATCCAGTAATTCAAGACAAATTTTGGATGGTACTTTTATCCCATTTACCCAGACATTATAAAGTATATAGTGTCTGGGCATATACAATATATAGGTATAATATATATAGCATGATGGAACTGTGTTGCCAAAACTCCTTTTTTGGCAACACAGCGATAATTAAGAACATTGTAACATTGTATAATATAAGAGAGTCTGTAAGACAAACAGACAAAATCCTGCAAAAAATATAATTGGTAAGTTATACTTCATGAATTACCTCACCTGATTATTTCACATCTTAAAATAACTTGGTCGCTTGAGGATTATTCTGCTGAGCATCTCATTCCACTAACATCAGCTATAGCAGATAAACAGTATTACCTTAGCCAACTTTGTCTTTTGACCATTTTAAGCTAGGCAGCTACATTCTTGTTACTGTGAGATTGAACACTGCTGCCAAAACCTTGTGTGCTTTTCAGAGTAAATCCTTTCTAGTAATATTGTTGATCCAAGCAGCTAAGAACAGCACAACTTGATTTTTGAAATATTACGATCAAAAGCACATTTAACCTCCTAGGACCTGGCGTCCACATATGTGCACATCACATTTTGGGTTATTTAGACCAAAATACTTAATTTTGCTCTACATGGGCCTGATATCGAGTTATGAGGACATTATACTGCTACTGTTCTATCAAAATTTTTAACAAATATCCTCATATGTGGCTCTTATTTTTCTTAAAAACAAAAATAAGGTTAAAAAAAATCTGGTAATTCTTTGTTTTTACATTCATCGGGCCCCAATATGCCCAAATATCAAAGACAAATTAAAAATGCATGTTGTAGAAGAGTTGAGGTCTTAGGAGGTTAAAATAGAAGTGAAAAACAGAAACTATAAACTTTTATTAGGACAATATAGTGGTTTACATATTAATCTAACAAGCAAGAGATTCACAGTTCAATTCCAGGAAGACACACAAATCGCTTGGGGGTTGCATCAGGAAAGGCATCCAGCATAAAAAATCTGCCAAATCAAATATGCAGAGCTACATGCTGTGGTGACCTCCTGGGAATGAGGGAGCAGCTGAAAGTAGCTTAGGACAGCTTGCGTTCAAATGCACACATATTGTAGGGAGTTGCCACTCCAGTAGTGGCAGCTGGTATACTTATGGTACTTCCTGTGATTTTTGCACGTGTGAGTAGACCAGCAGTATCTACCTTCTCTTGTTTTGTTTTGTTTTTTTTTAATTTTTCACAGCTTTTCCCCCAAGTCGAACCTAAAATTCTGTAACCCTAACCACATAGTTTAAGTAGCTTCCCGTCTGTCTTAAACCTACAACAACAAAGTTTTTGGCCACATGGGGGCATCCAAACCAACAAATACACAAAACGCACATTTTATCAATTTGTAAAGTTGTTGCTGGTAAACAGTTTCTATTCACAGAGCAAGTAAACAGGGAGTGGAAGTAGTTTCTATTGTATTATTTGAACACAAAAAACATATTTCCGTCTCTTGAGCTGGACTTGAGGAAAATATTGAGCTGGAAAATATTTTCACCAGAAGTTTTTCCTACTTTCTGTTTAGTGCAGCAGAGGTCATATGCAGTTTGTAGTGTTGAAAGCTGTAATTCAAGAGGACCAACCTGCTGTGGCTTCAAGTGCAGCTGATAAGAGCCGTTCTGAATACATCAGTAAAGATGAAGCTTTAAAATAAAAGTAAAAAAAGAAAAACTAAAGAGATGAAACAAAATTATTTATAGAGCTGAAAGGGAATGAAAATCTTGGACATAATTACCTTATATGTTCATCACAACGGAAATCCTATTTGATATAACATGTTGTTATTAAGGATAGGAAGTTGAGAATTACTAACGAATACTACATTCGTTATAACTGTGTACATCCTAAGTTTTCGGTTGCATACCTACGTCAGATACAGCTGATTCTCCAGACTTGTGTAGATTTCTTCCTACTTCTTCCTCTTTGAACAACACAAATTGAGGACGAATCAACAAAGAATATGACCTTTAGACACAATAGTGACACTGATAATTAGGATATTTCAAGAATAAATTACAGTGTAGCTGAATACTTCTGCATAAAATAGCCTGAGAAAATTATAATAAAATTTATAATACTTGCCTCTGATACAAAATAAGTCAAATAAGTGCTTTAAAATAAGAGTTCCCCTGAGCGTGTCTCTCTACAAATGAGTGAGTCTTAACAGCAAATGCTGCCTGCAAGTGTCTGCTTGAGGTCTTCAGGCGGAACGCTGGTTTGGTATGTGAACAGGCCATTAAGGAGCCTGTTTAAATAGTCTTTACTAGTATTACTATGCTGCTTTTGAATGATCTACTACCTATTATTTGTTATGTTTTCTAAATTATACCTGTTAAAAGACCATATTAGTGTTCTGGTTTGGCAATATGAGCTCACTGCACATACGTACACGTTACATGCGGGGACGTTTGGGTCGAGCCTCCACGAAGTAATGCACAGCGATCAGTACGAGCTGGGCACTGAGATGTGAAGGACAACAGTTGACCACCCAGCTGCTGCTGCTTCTGTTTTTCATTACACAGAAAAACGAGCGAGAGAGAGAGAATGAGCAGTGGAATATTTTTCCTCAACTGCTCAGGCGCACATTTTAACACCATCACAAAACGACAATAGATCGCATGAAAAATAACAAAAATTAAGATCTGCCCATTCAGAGGAGCGAGTCATTCATTTTATTGTTTTAATGGTCACTCCCTGCGTCACGGCTGCAGTCAGCGAGCGCACCACAGAGCTCAGAACAGCCATTACTTTTTTACATTTACACTCGAAATGCAAATATCAGCGGGACATTAAAAGCTCAGTCCCTTTGCGCTCTGGTTGGAGTCAACTGTGTCAGTTTGTTTTTGCACCAGTGTCACCAGTTTAAACTCCTGCAGTTACTGGAGTCTCATTTTAGCCGCTGACTGACATCTCCGATTAAGTCAGGCCAGAAAATGAGAAAATACAGAAGATTTTTCCACCTCATTAGGGAATTAGAATCTTTTTTAACCTTTTTTCCAGAGTTATGAATATCTCAGTAAATGAGTTTAGGCAATGTGAGGCTGATGTCAGTTAGCGTGAAAATTAAAACAAAAATAAGGAAAAAGTCAGGGAGAGGAAAAATAGAAAAGGTAAAGGAAAGGGATGGCTGGGTGGGATAAATTTACAGACTGTACAACCGGAATGGACACTCTCTAATTGAGACAAATGAACAACAGGAGAGAGGTGTGTGCGAGAGGCGACAGTGAATTTATCTAGTCCATCTTTTGCCCTTTTACCTCGCTTTTTTTTTGTCCGCTCTTTTTACATAAATCCACATCCTTTTTTTACTCTAAATAAAAAGAGGAGTGCAGCACACTCCATCTGCCCATTCTCATACATTTAGAATCTATAAATCATTTATGGCAAACCTCATCGGTAAATGAGGTTATACAATAGGAGTTATTGTAAAATTCTCGCTTCTTCCATTTATTCTGCGTGTCACACTCTAATGCTGCAGGGGATTCTTTCTTAACTATTACACAGTGCAAACAGAATTAGTTTATTTTAGCACAAAACTGGGTGTTTCTTATCCAAGTAGTTACCAAGCCATTCCTTGTAATTTCTGACAGTTTGATAAAGTACAGATATTGATTCCCCCCCTCCCCCGAAACACTGACTCTTGAGGATGAAGCCAAAGTGCACCAACAGCAGCTCAGCGAGCACACTTTTTGTTCCAAAATGTGATATCCACCTACTCGAGCACTATGAAAAATGGCGGGTTTGTGCATATAAACCGTAAATTATTTCATGCATTGAATCCTTTAGCACAACCTGAGGTACTTGATATCCCAGAGGATATGTCTGCATTTGCCACGGGATTCTTGAAAAGACTTTGGATAAACTTTAGAAATTGCAAGTAAAAAAACCCAACACATATATTAGTGCACTGTAACACCTGATTACTACATTTTGTAATTCGTGCAAGAAAACTGGCTGGCAATTGAACAGGGCAAATCTTTAAGTAAATGAAAACTGATCCAACTATTGGATAAAATCATTGGACAAGTTTAGACACGGAATGAAAGACACGTATAATAACAAGGGATTGTTCAAAGTAATATATTAAAGGTGGGCATAAGTTGCATAACTGCTGCTAAACTATTGGAAATATTAGATTACGTAACAGATAAATGGTTGGGTGAGAAGCGACTTAGACACTGTTAAATTATAACAGCTTGAGAATCCAACTTTTACTTTACCTTTAAGTCTAAAAAATGTTATATAAAGCCAAAGTCTAATATTGTAGGAGCATATTATGTTATTACATTGTGATATATTTTAATACATTTTTTAAAAATATATGTTGCACCAATATTGTATTTCTGCTTTAGCAAAAATATTGATTAATTCATTAAAGAATTTTTTTTTTTTTTGATATTTAAGTATTTAATTTTGACATATAAAAACTGTAACAGATATAATGGTATGAGTCATATTAATTCATAACTTTGAACAAAGTTGGCAAATGAATTTAAACTCAAAATACCATACCATACAACAAAGTAGAAAAAGAAAATTTATTTAATTATCTGCAATATTGTCAAATGTGTTCCACCAATACTACATCTGTGTTTCATTTTTAAATATCAGGGATATTTTGACGCTGGTAATTTAACTGACAGTTTAAATGTCTTTGTAAGTTTATGATGTGTACAGGTAACGTGACGATAACCCCTATAAACAAGTAATACGTACTCTCACTGGTCAGCCATGGAAATCTGTGTGACTAATCGCACAGTTTTTGTGATGATTTCAGTCCCAGAGGTTTGAAGTTAGCTGAGCTTTAGCCACTTTTACCCTCTTTGTGCCTCACTTCTAGTAATTTCACGTGATCTGCCTCTTCATTGCTGAGTTGCTGCGGTTCCTAAATGTTTCTGCTTTGCAATATTACCATTTACAGTTGATCCTGGATGATCTAGAAGGGAAGAAATTACACAAATTACACATTCTGTATTCCAAAGTATAATACAGTAGCTATCCGGTAGGATGTGATGACAGTTCCTTCCAGTTGATCTGACATTAGATTTCCACATTTTCCCATCTATACTTGCAACATCCATCATGACAAAGCTCTGATTTTAAGTATTCCTCTTATCTTCTTTGCCTTTAATACTAAAATGTTCTTCATGTACACCGTGTCCAACATTGAGGTACCGTGTAATGATTTCAGACTTTTAGATCCTCTAAAAATAAATAGGTGACCTTGTCAGCAGTGCAGCATATTTTGGTAAAACACCCTGTAGCTTTGTGAGTGTGATAGACTACAGTGAGCTACTGATTTGGGGTCAAAAGCTGCTGGAAGGAGCTTTAAATGACTTTGGTGTCACAGTACTCTATATCCCTGGACAGTGAAAGAAGCAGCTAATGGGACATTGTTTTACAAACGATCTTACTATTAAATTTCACTTCAAGCAATGACTGGAGCACCACATTTTGGAATCTGCCATTTGTAAGAAAGCTGTGTTTGTTATTTGCTCTATGAGAATGTGGCGTTGATTTTCAGCATTGCAATATTTGGTTATTTGAAAAGAAGGGCTGCTGGCAAAGGCAGAAACTCACAAATGGTGGTTTTTATCTGTGCTCGCTTTAGGAAAACAAACGAGCTAAATGTCTGATCTTAGACTTCTTTGTCTTTACTCGGTGTTATGGTGGAGGAGCATTTGTTTTAGACGAGAACTGGGTTGCCTTGGCTGACAGTGAGGCCTCAGCTCTCACAAGGATTGCAGTTTTTAAGGCAGTTGCCAAAACTTTCTGTCAGTGCTGATTCTCTCTTATTGAACTAGCTTTAGAGTGGAGGTGAACTTTGAGTTCATTTGCTCTTTTAACCCTTGTGTGGTGTTCGTATTTTTGTTACTCAGCCAGTGTTCATGGGTCTGGTGGACCCGCTAGAGTTTTGGCTTTCCAAATTAACACTATCAAACAATTTTATGTTAAATTACTCAACAGATGTTTACTTCATCCCAATTACAAGACATATGAACAGCAAACATGGTTAATTTTTTCCCTTTACCTTTGTTAGATCACATTTATGAATTAATGTGCTTCTCGTTTTTCTTTTATATAAAATGTTATAAATAAATCAGTTATAATCAAGTGGAGTGAGTGGAAAGACACAACACATTTACACGTGAAAAAATAATTAATTGTTTAATTTTTCTTTTGAAAAAAACTGAACACGGGTCTCACAGACCCGAACACCATACAAGGGTTAAATCCGCCAAAAAATTTGTTGTGCGTATTGTTAAATAGTCCCACATGATTCAAAAATACCACCAGTTTAATGAGCACTTTTCAGCATGCTCTGATTTGTGGGGTTTGGACATCCACACTTGTGCCCCTGGCTTTTGCTGAAGCTAGTCTTGGTTTATCGCGTGATTTGATTTTTGATTTGCATTGACAGACAATTATTCTGCACTCTCAGATGAGTGCTGAACTGTTTTGAAGAAGCGTTGTAATTGGTTAATGAGTCGGAAAGGGAAAGCTTCTTGATCTCATTTCCAGTGCTTAATTAACCTTGGAGTTGGAGATTTCCCCCGGTGCTGGGGACAACGCAGGGTTACCTCACTCTTTCTCTGTCTTTGTCTCCGTCTTGCCTCCGTCGCTCTCTCGGATGTATGACTCTCCTTCGCAATGACAAAAAGATGCTTAGCTCTCGGTGTGCGTCTTTCTAGAGGCAACAACCCTTTTATCGACTGATCTGAGAGTGCAAATATGCATACGCGGAACTTCCGCATGCACAGATGTTCAACCGTGTGCACAAACGTCTTTTGCTCGCATACTGTGTCTCTTTTCTCTTCTCTGAAACATTTAAGTTCAGACTAAAATGATAAAAATAGCACAGCTGCACCTCCCCCAGCTCTCTCCTCCTCTGACTTTCTCCCTGGGCCAGCCCAGTTCTGTGGCCCCGGGGGTATGAACCCAGTTCTGACAGAATTGATCTCTGTTTCCTCGTCCCCCCCCCCCCCCCCTCCCTCTGTCCGTCTGCACCCCTGGGCCTGCCGAGACTAGCTCGACACCCTGCCTCCGCAGCCGGCCCAGCACCGGGCCAGTATGTCTTGTCTCCCGCCCTCTTCCCTGTCCTCACCTACATTATTCCCTCTCTTCTTCCCTCCCTCCATCTGGCCCTCCATACTCGATGTATCCTTTCCTCTCTAGTATTGTCTACCTATTCATCTTGCAGGATTTTTTTTGTCTTGTCCTCTCAAAAATTGCTTTTACTCCTTTTTTCCCCTCTCGGCCTCATGTCCGTTCACTGCTCCATCCATCCATCTTCCCTTCCCCATTTACTGGAACCAGTGCCATTGTTCTTTTTTTTTTTTGCACACTTCCATGGAGTTTCAGCATTCCTTACTTTGATTGTGCGTTTGTTGTGCAGGACAAAACTATAGGATTTAAAGTCCAAATTGACTATTGTACTACTGCAATGTAATGCAGTGTAATGTAATCTATGCAAAGACCAAATGTTCCAAATTTGCTGCTGACCAGCATCACTGAGTGATGACAGTGCACATAGTGTTACATGCAAAAATCCTGACTCTTTTTAAGGTCCACTCTCAGCAACCTGAACCTCAAAGTGTTGTTAATATTTACGCCACATCCTGCAAACCTGGTCAAGCTGTTCACCTTGACACGAAAAGCAATGACAGGTGTAACCACACACTTTGGTTTCAGTGCTTTATTAACTACTACCAAGCACAGGATCACTTCTTTCTATACCGTCTTTTAAAGCTAGCGCTTAAAGCCTCAGCTATTGTGTTATTTCCTAAAAAGAAATTCTGTAAACTTTTGTTTGTGTTGCACATTTAAACAATTTTAATAATGAGGGGAGTAAAAGCTTGCTTACTTACACAAATAAAGGCTTAATGAACAAATGTGGAACAAGCTGATTATTCATTATGTTCATTACTATTCTCAGGGCTTCTTCCCACATCCCCATGGTGCAGTGATTGACACATTTACCATATATGCAAAAGATGCATGGGTCAAGGCCAGGGGGGAGGTAAAAGAAAAGAGAAAACAGGCTCAGGTCACAGGTTAGTGTACTTATAGCACTGGTCCCAAGCCCGGATAAATGGCATCCAGTGCAAACTCTATGCCAAATGAAAGATGTGGATTCATCCGCCGTGCCTGCTTCCCTTTGAACTCCTTATCAGTTTTTATATAGTGGATGATGGCATTTCACTAAGGAACCAGCTGGGAGAAACTATAGTCATATATCATTAGGCAATAATTAGTTCATAATTACCCATAATTCAATCTAATGATTCACTTTCTTCATGAGTCACTCCTGATTCATTCCAGTCTAAACACCAAACTGCACAAAAACAAAAAACTAACTTATTCATTACTGATTACCCGTGAACTACTAAAGAGCTAGAAGACACTTTAATAACATGCAGCTGTTCGGCAATGAGGAACTACAGCGCAGCCTCTTAGTACGACTGTCTGAAGTGTGTGAGTTGAAGTCAGCAGGACTTCTTTTAGGCTTTTGAAGATGTTTCACTTCTCATCCAAAAGCCACTTTCGACTACCACGACCTGAACGACTGCGAAGCTACACAGACTTACCTACGCCTGGAGTTACCACCAGGAATAAACGAGTAGCTACAAATATAAACAGGAATGTCTTGAGGAAGAAAGGGACTGATTTATTGATAAATATGGATAAATATCATCATAAATGGCATAACTTGATGTTAATCATGACTTTACTTTTTTCTTGTTAAGCTTCAGAGAACGTTAAACATCCTCCTGCCTCCTCTAAATTAAAGCAAGATGCTGCTCAAGTTCTTTTTTTCCATTATCTCATTATGTCCCACGATTTTTTTACCCATCTGAGTTGAGATTGATGCCTCTCTCTATCCTCTTTCTACTCTTTCCCACCCTCCACCCGGCTCTTTGAAGAACCGCTGCTCTGCCAGGTGAGTCGGTGCCTCGTGAGCACCTGCAACCACCTGCAACCACCCCGCCCTCCCTCCTCAGGCTTCCATCCCGCTCACTGATACCTCCAGATTAATGCCAGGTAATTTGCTCCTGACCGCGCACCACCTTGTTCCTCCTCCTACCCCCCCTCCAGATGAGACATGCACATTTCTTTTAGCCACCTGAGTTCCTCTGTTTTGTGTTTGTAAACCCCTCCTTTTGTTCTTTTTTCATTCTGCTAACTAAGCTTTCCTCATCCATTCCGTTGCTCTGTCCTACCCCTTCATCCTTGCCCTCTTTCTCTGTCTCTCCTATACCCCCTTCATCCGTCTATCAGAGACAGAGCCATATGGCCGGGTGCGGCCCAGGCCTGCCCAGCTCTCAGCCTCGTTTAAATTCACAGCCTGGGGGTCATTCTGCCTCTGCAGTGGGACGATGAGAAACTGCTACGGAGGAAGGGCGGCTAAAAGCCACTGCGATGAGAAAAGATGGGAAGGGGAGAGGAGCGGGAACAACAGCAGCAGGGAAAAAAAACCCAAACTACAGCCTGAAATTCTTAATTATAGGTAAAGATTGCGTGCGCTGAAATTCTGTGTGACATTGTGATATTTAAATGAAACAGACGGTGAAGTCACATGGCTGAAACAGGTGCTAGTTTGACATTGAAATAATTATGTGGCGAGTAAATGGTAGGTAGGCACATTAGTATTAATTTGAATGACCCAGATTCTATTTCTACTCCGCTATGAATTGCTTTCTTGTGTTTAACTATGATTAGAAGCTTTTTGTAACACTATTTTGTGTGTGTGCGTTGTTATGAGAATCAACAAAGGCCATCAACAGCGAAGCGTGGGAGAAAAGTGGAAAAAGAAACGGCACAAAGGAGAGGGAAAACTGTAAGGAGAGCAGTCAAGGAGGAGAAAATGAGGCAGGAATCGGCAGGACTTAGAGGAAAGTAGCTCAGAGAGAGTGAAGGCCAGCGACAGGTTGGAAAGGAGCAGATAAGCTGAGAGGAACGCTCAGAGGAGGGAAGGAGCGGAGCGAAACAGCGGGCATTAAAAGAGAAGAGGTGTGAAATTGAAACCAATAAATCCAGAACAGATTCCTACAGTCACGGGAGCCACAGTGACCGTAACACACGGCCTCGCCAGTGTTCTCTTTTTAATTTGAGCCGAGCCTATTGTTGTCGGACCAGACTTCAACTTGTCAAACATTTGTGTTCAGTGACACCAGGTTTAACGTCTCAACTGAGTTCTGAGTGCCTTCAAAATTACTTTTCAACAAAAAAAGCAAGATGTTGCATCATAGCAGTAAAAAAAAATACTGCTATCAAACTTTTTATATCTTGTCAGGATGTAATGTTTATCACAATATACAGTCTCGGGAACAAGTACTTGCCCCCTTTGTAATTTTTTAGTTATTTGCACATTTGTAAAACTTAAAAATGTATTATGTTATCAAACAAATGTAAGATTACACAAAGATAATGCGAAGAAATTATAACCTGATTTTAAAGGATGATTTAACTTGTTAAGGGGAAAAAAGGCTCCATGCCAGTGTTTAGGCTTCCTGTTTTATTTTGATCGTCTCTCAGCTCATGTGAATTGTGTTCCCCTCTTTGTTGTTAATTGGTTCTGTTCACCTCCACCTTGTTTTCCCCAACTGTGTCTCTTTCCCCGATTACCTCACGTGTATTTAATCCCTCAGTTTTCATTGGTACTTTGTTGTATTTTACTGTTTGTCCTGCTTGTCTGCCTGAGTGTTCTCCTCAGATGTTTCCTGGTTTCTCACGTAAATAAAGGTTTGCTCGTTGTTTATTTAAAACTGTCTGGGTCTGCATTTTGGGTCCAAATTCTTCACAACCATGACATTAACAAGATTTTCTGGAATGTGTCTGGAATTTCCTGGAGTTTAATTTCACAAGCCACATCCAGGCCTGAACTTGTCTGATAAAGGCTTAAAGATCTCAAAAAGATCACAGTAAGAGAGGTTATCCACAAATGTAGAAAACCTGGAACAGTGGTGAACCTTCCCAGCAGTGGCCAGCGTACAAAAATTACTCCAATAGTTTATCAACGAATCTTCCAGGAGATCACAAAATAATCCACAAGAATATCAAAAGAACTGCAGGCTTCACTTGCCTCAGTCAAGGTTTAGATTTCATGGCTGAACAATAAGAAGAAAATGCCAAAACTGGCATCCATGGGGGAGTTCCAAGGAGAAAACCACCCTTGACCAAAAACAACACAAAAGCTCATCTCACATTTATCAAAACAAGAAGAAAAAAGAGCTAATACAGCGGGTTTTGCCAAATCATGATCTTTGGTGTGACCTCAAACAGGCTGTCCATGCTTTAAATCTTCCAATGTGGCTGAATTTAAACAATGCTGGAAAGAAGAGTAGGACAAAATGTAATGATGTGAAACATTTAAGTGTGAAAAAATAAAATAAAAATCAGGAAGGGGGCAAAACTTTTTTTTATTTTAACTGTTAATGTTTCTTGCTTTATTTTGCATCTATAAACACAAATGGGTATTTCAAAATCAAATGAATTTTACTTACAGACTTTTAATGTCAAAATATTTTTTCTTTGTGGAAATTGTTTTATTCACAAGCCACTTTCTGAAGACAGAACCAATTTAATCACCTAAAGGGAAAAGAAAAGCATTATGCCATCACACTCATATACCACAGGTATAGAAAAACCACACAACAGCATGTTATTTTTCTCTGTGTAGTCTATTTGATTCTCCAGCTTTATAGAGAAACATTTGTTTATATATATATATATATATATATATATATATATATATATATAGTGTGAGGTGGTGCCGTGTTTGGTGGACGAGGGTTGCGACCTGTTAGTCAATAGATCTGGCTGGACTTGTACGCAGCCCGGAGGCCGAGTTAAAACCACTACGGTGAGTTCAGGCTCTCTTTTAGTGCCTCAGGTTACACAAAACCACTCACAAGCTGGTCGATGTGCTTAGAAAACCAACTGAAGTGTACAACTAAACCAAGGACACTTTTTTAAAACAAAATAACAGTAATTAAAAAGTAAAGGTTAAGAGAGCTTTTTGACAAGCTGACTCATTGTACAGGGTGTCATGGTCTGGTTGGGCACCTGCAGGTCTCAGACAGCGGCTCCTCCTCCTTTAGGCGGAGTCAGGTTGCCCCTCCCTGGCTGACCACCTGTGAGCAATCGTGCCAGCGGTATATCAGACCTGCGCTCTCAACCACTCATCGCCTGAGTATCTGCTATTCCCATGTTAGTTCAGTGGAGCATCCTCAAACCTTGTCTTAACGCCGTGTGATGACTGACCTGTCTTTTCTTGTCCTCAGCGATAGCACCCGGAGTGGAGATCTTGTTCCCCTCGCTCCCGTCCTCCTGGACCTGGGCCGCCAGCTGCTCACACAACGTGGCCTGCCGACCCACTGCTCACCTACCTGCCTGCCTCCCCACGCCTCGACCGCTTCCGGGTTTTCCGCTCCACCTGTCCCCTCCATCTGAAACCAAGTAAGGCAATTCAATTCAACTGCGGAGGATTATTGGTTGTCTGCTGGATCCCTCTGATCGTGATCTCCTCTTGTTCCAGTGCCCCGGCCCCTACCTAGTCCTGTTTCTACCTCCCCGCTGTCCCCGCTGTTCAGCCGTCTCCTAGAGGTGTCTAGGTCGCCCTCATTTTCTCAGACGAATCCTACGCGCCACTAGTGTGGTGGCGTCGCCTTGTGTTTCACCTTTGTTTTCCCTGTGGGCGGAAATAAATCATTTGTTTTCTGTCACCTCACTTCCGGGTTGGTTTCTGCGCCTGTGTCCATCCCTGTTCCCTCGTGCCGTTGAGCCGTGACACAGGGTGGGCCATTTATATGGATACACTGTAATAACTTGGGAATGGTTGGTGGTATTAAAGTCCTGTTTGTGGCACATTAGTATATGTGAGGGGACAAACTCCTCATGATGGGTGGTGACCATGGTGGCCATTTAGAAGTCGGCCATCTTGGATACAACTTTTGTTTTTTCAATAGGAAGAGGGCCATGTGACACATCAAACGTATTGGTAATGTCACAAGAAAAACAATAGTGTGCTTGGTTTCAACGTAACTTTATTCTTTCATGAGTTATTTACAAGTTTCTGACCACTTATAAAATGTGTTCAATGTGCTGCCCATTGTGTTGGATTGTCAATGCAACCCTCTGATGTGTCACATGACCCTCTTCCTATTGAAAAAACAAAAGTTGCATCCAAGATGGCCGACTTCTAAATGGCCACCATGGTCACCACCCATCTTGAGCTGTTGCGTCGACTAGGAATAAAAAAAGTATCTTCATAAAGCAGTCTATTTTGGACCTTGGTCAAAGCTAAATAGTCTCTAAAAGCCTGAAGCCTCTTAAATCCTGTACAAATGCGTGGATCTGGCATATGTATGATATTACACTAGTTTTATGTCTAGTAGTAAAATTATAACTTGAAAAGCCTGTTTTACAAAATCGAATGAAAAAACACTGTGTATAAATGTGCAGTTTCAGGACTGTCAGTGCAGAGGGCCTCTTTAGAGTGCAGCTATTATGATTATTTTCAGCTATGTATTTTAGATCTTGGGCTCTACTAGAGTACATTTAAATCTTCACTACATAGCTGCTGTACCTTTAACACTACCAAACCTTCAAGACAGCATTCTTCTGATTGGCTGTCCCTCACAAACAGAAAGTTCAATCAGCAAGGAGCGACTCAGTGGCAAGTTGGAAGCTAAGGGATAGAGGTGGGTGGATTCATTCAAATATTGATATGAATTATAAGCTCAGTATGTAGCCCACTAAAGTGTATTGAATAATTTTTGATTGTTTGTTTGTTCGGAAATTGAAATGAAAAATATCTGAACCTTTTAATGTTGATTTTTATTTACAGTGCATTCAAATAGCAAAAGTTGACCCAAAGTCCTTCTTACATTCCAGCTCACCAATAAACCCAGTGTCAAAACAGATGAAAAGCTGACAGGTGTGTTTAGTTGCATTAACTAATTATTGTGGAAGGTAAAAATGACATTTAGTGGTCATTAAAATGTGTTCATAAATACAAATGGCTTTTATAAGTTAAAAGTATCAGCACCAGTATTGGGCCCTGTATCACATCAGGACAAGCTGAGAGAAACACTCAGAGCAGGAAAGGAGTGAAGTAGCAAGGTTTAAAAGAGAAGAGGTGTGAAATTGAAACTAATAAATCCAGAACAGATTCCTACAGCTGTGGGAGCCACAGTGACCGTAACACACGGCCTTGCCGGTGTTCTCTTTTTAATTTGAGCCGAGCCTATTGTTGTCGGAGCGGACTTCAACTTGTCAAACATTTTTGTTCAATCACACATCTGAGTTGGACTGTGAGCACCTATAAAATTACTTTTCTTATTCTCCAGAACAAACAGAACAAAAAAGACAATAAACAAAAAGAACAAAATTCGTGTATCACAAAATCGAATTAAAATACTACTTGCATGATTGTCCATGCAGCATGTGTGCTTAAAATGGACCTTAAATGCTCATTTTCTGCTTTATGATTTTATGAAGACGGGTAGGTCTGTGGTGCCTGAGGTGACCGTGGTACCCCCTCCTTTTGACGTCATAGAGAGGCACAGGTAGAAAAAAAGGGTCTGAAACTGAGGCTGTGTCATAGGCCTCAGTCACACAGGCCTAGAGAGTGACTAGGTGTGGGTGTGGAAAAGATTCAGATTTCCTGACCTGTTGGTGTTTGCCGGAGGTTGGGTGTCACTGGGTGAAATCGGTTGCGAAGGAGATGCTGCGGGTTGATTTGATAGTGCAAAAGATATTTGAGAAAGTACAATCTGCTATTAGACTAATAACTTTGAATGCGTGTGTCACATCACGTGCAGTATTTAGCACCGCAATTACTCGTCGAGATTGGATTGAATGCAATGTGCGATATTACGTGCTATTACATATTGCTATCATAGACAATAAAAGGATGAAAAATCATTGGTAAGAATAACGCATTAATGGAGTTGCGTTCTATCTTGACAACGCAGAGGATTTATTCGGTGGAACATTGTAAGAGGGAATGCATTTTCAGCTGCTTGAAAATGTCATCACTTTGGCAACGTCAGTTTTTCGATTTAAACCCTCTCAGATGATGTATGGCCGCGGCGCGACAACATGGCACACGCTAATTGACTGAGGCATATTGTGTGGATATTTTCTCCACTCATCCACTCAAGATCTTGAATACCAATCCCCCACCCTAACGCCCCCCCCATCTCCTCCTCCTCCTTCCTCTTCTTCGCCTCTCCCGCCTCGCCCTCCCCGTCTAGTGTCAGCAAAGTATGGCACTAAGATTCTTATAGACTTTAGCTGCGCCAAATGTGCTTGTTAATATTCCCCATCTGGAGATCTCTTTAAAAAAATCTGATAAATGATGGCTGGGTCTGTCGCTGACAGTGAGCTCAGGCCAGCATACATCAGAGTCCAAAGCCCTTCCCCCACCTCCTCCTTTAGAGCAGGCTATTAGAACGAGCTCCCAGGCAACAAACCGTACATAGCAAATGTGCCTCTTTAATAATATGATAATTTATAAAAGGCACAGAGTGAGACTGAATATTCTGCAGAATTCCCTCACATACTTTGCGCTTAATAGATGGTGTGTGTTATGCCTACTCTCCTCAGGACTGCACCAAATGTGGGAACTCCTGGGGATGATGGAGTGAAGGCCAACCTCGGCCTGACAGCTTTTAATAACTAATGAAAATACTGGAGGGTAAATTTGCCAAAAGAAGATTAGAGAGCTTCTCGTGTACCGGAGGAAAAAAAACACAAGTAGACAAAAAGTCACGATGAGACCGGCTGACACAGAGAGAAAAAGACTACAAGTAGTGAGTGAGCTTTTTGGCAACTATTGAACCCGGGAGATGCAAAAATGTGGCACAAATGACTGTGCCGCCATGTTCCCAGCATGCATCACTCTGCGAGCATCTGAGACACATCTTGTTCCTTTTTTTTATCAACACCAGTCTTTGTCCCCCACCTCTCTTCTTACCACGTTTCTTCCTCTTGCTCTATTAACACCAGTTTCCCGCTGAGTCCCTCATCGCACTGGAAAGAAACACACACGCCTTAAGGATTAAACACTTGGAAAACATTGATTAGGTTAAAATAAAATAAAAAAAGAAGCTTTGGTTGAGGCGATGCCTTCTGTCATCTTTGATGCTGTGATTCATTCATCAGAGGCTGCTGATGAAGACAGTGTGTCTGTGCTCACCCATGTAAGCGTGTGCACATTTATATCTCTGTAACCACAAAGGATGCAGTGTCAGAATGGAGCTGGCTTCCATGCACAAGATTTTTCAAGTGAGACGAGAACAGAGGAAACTTGCTCTGCTCTCTGGAGCAGATTTTAATTCCAGTGGCAGGCAGATAAAACGTTTCGCTTTTCCTTTATTTTGCGAAGACTTGTTGCTTTCTATTCTCTTGTCATTGCAACCTCTCAAAAATGTGGACTCCGTAATAAAGTGTTCAGAGAATAACCGACCCAGTACAAAGATATCCCTGTCACATTTCTTGTTGCTTTTTTTTTTTTTTTTTGAGCCCTTGAATTTGACAGAGCTGGACAAAAGTCGGCCTTTGATTTCTAATTAGCAACAGTGGAAAGAATTCCTAGAACAATTTGCACGGCTAAGAATAAAGTGTTACAAGCAAAGACATTTAATATTAGGGCTAACCGGTGTGCCTGATGACAAGTAATACTATCCCAGCCAATGCCAACCGGTGCTGCTGCAGCAAAAGTCCCACAAAATCCAAAGAGCTGCTTACATTACCCTTTCTTAAAGAGTGCTGGGCAGGCTCCAGCCTCAACTCTAGAGACCGCTTAGTGACCTCCCAGCAACTGCTAGGGAAAAACTAAGTTTCTCCAACTGGTTGTGAGTGGTTGCTGGTAGTTACTGTGAAATTGAATGCTGATGCTCCAGTCACTTTGGAAAAGAGACCAGTCAGTGATCCTGGTTGGAAAGTGGTTGCAACAGTGGTTTTTGCCTGTCGCTAGTGACGTACCGAAAACCTCGAGTTTGCTTTGGTTATCAGCAGACTAGAATGTGGTAGTGGCCTGTAGTTTCCAACATGCCAACTAGTGTTTGCAGAAAAGTTTGTGCCTTCCATGCAACCTATGTGAGACCTAATACTGTACTAGTGACCAAAACAATAAAAAGCAGATTTTGGTGCAGCACCGTCTTTAAGACTAATTTCCCCCAGTGAGAACTTGCAACCAGCAACAACTCTCCAGCGGGTCACTCTCTAGTCTCTAGGCCTGTGTGACTGTGACCTTAGGTTTTGTCTGTGAAGGTTTTCAGTCATCCAGGTCATCATAGTCTAAGGAGCTTGGAAAGAAAAGCGTCTGGACTTCTTTAAGTTACTTGAAGACGTTTCACCTCTCATCCGAGAAGCTTCTTCAGTTCTAAGGTTAAATGGTGGAAAGTCCCAGATTTAAACCCAGTGGGAGTATCCCCCCAAAAGAGGCACAAAAGGACCCCCCTGATGATCCTCTACCTAATCACATGAGCCAAGGTGTGAAAACGGGTGTGGGTCCCAATCAGCCAGGGTTTCGGGTGAGCTCATTGTGAAACCTGGCCCCACCTTATCATGCGAATTCCTGAGGTCAGATGGCCCAGGGTGTGAGTGGGCGTTAAGGCGTCTGGGAAGGGATCTCAAAACTGGATTATAGATGGCAGAGAGTTGGTGTCGTAAACCCCGCCTCTGTTCAAAGATGGTCGCTCACAGTGGACATAGATGGCTTCTTTCACTCCTCTTTCGAACCATCTGTCCTCTCTGTCCAAAATGTGAACATTGGCATCCTCGAAAGAGTGTCCTTTATCCTTAAGATGCAGATGGACTGCTGTCTTGTCCTGTGGAGGTGGCTCTTCTATGTTGTGCCATGCACTTGTGAAGTGGCTGTTTGTTCTCTCCAATATAGAGGTCTGGGCATTCCTCGCTACACTGTACAGCATACACCACATTGTTAAGTTTGTGTTTTGGAGTTTTGTCTTTTGGGTGAACCAGTTTTTATCTTAGTGTGTTGCTGGGTCTTAAGTACACTGGGATGTCGTGCTTGGAGAAAACTCTCCTGAGTTTCTCTGATACACCGGCTACATAGGGGATGACAATGTTGTCGCGTCTGTCTTTCTTATCTTCCCCAGTTGGTGTCTGATCTTCTTTTCTGTGCATCAAATAAGTCCAGTCGCTTTTCTTTCCAAGCTCCATAGACGTCCTAAGGTCTTCAAATTTTGGGAATTATTAAGTTCTTAATGTCCTAGTTCAGGCACTTTGTAATGTCAGCTAGTGATACAAAAACGAGCTAATCCTCTCGTAAAATTGGACCACCACCTCTATTTCGTGTTGACATGTTGTACTTAGTCTAATCTGATTATCACCCTTTTTATGTGAGGTCACCATTAGATCAAAATTTGTATCTATTCAAATAATAACATTAAAACCAGCAGCTTAATATACTACCAAAAGCAGCTCTAATCTGCTCCTGTCTTGCTAGAAGTGGATCCTCGGGGTCCTGTGGTTTTCGAGTTGGGGCTTCCATGAATCAGACTTTTTCCTGCCAATGCACAATAGGCTGTGGATCTCTGAGTTTAGAGTCAACACCTTGGGCTCTTTAAAATGTTCCTCGAACCGTTCCCGAGCAGTTTATTTGTGGTGCAGTGGGGTGCATTGTCCTGCTGTGAGGGGCCGCCACACTTCAAAGAAACATCTACCTGAATGCCAGGAACCAAAGCTTCCCTAGAGGATCAGTGTTATTCACTTCACCTGTCAGTAGCTTTGATGTTGTGGTGAATCAGTGGGTTTTAGTGATGAGTTACTCTCTGTAGCACTAGTCCAAATCCTTGCTTAGGGTTACACATCTAATAGTAACGCACCTACACCTGTCAATTAAGGCAATAGAGTTGGATGCCAAGAATGCAGGATGCGGGGATGCAGTTCCATCAGTTTTTATCTATTTTTTAAAACTGTCAATCATAAGTATTGCAGTGTTTTAGTAGAGCAGCACTGTGGATGAGGTTTCTAATTTATTTACTCCTTTTTTTATTTCTTTCTGGTAGCTGCTGTTGCAATCTTGAGCTTAAACCAGCTTTTCCAGTAAATTAAATTCACAATTTTATTTCTGCCTGATGCTTTCCCATCGTCTGCATTCTGTAAATGGAAGCCTATTTTTTATACTTATATGTGATTGAAATGCACAAGTGTGTTCAGCTAATGTTCTGTGTCCCTAATGTCTTGCCTGCCTTTCTCAGATCGAAACGTTTCTAACAAGAGCAGGCTTCAGGCATTAGCAGGTACAGCCTGCATGCTTTTTTGCATGTGTGTTCACTGCTGAACATGTTTATCAAAAGGTTATGCAAACTTTGCATCACACACTGCCATTTCTTGATGCTTTCTGCGCCGGCTGTATCGCTCCTGAGGGATGAGACAGACCGAGTAAGGCATTATCACCTTTCTGCCAAAGCATAAGAATTCAATGAATTATTTACGGTGCGCCAAGCGGGTCCCTAGACAGCTCTGAATCTGAACAACCCAGGATTCAGTTAGGGAACCTGGAGGCCAGGGGCCAGCTGAGAAACCTGGGGGAGTCAGTGGGGATCCCGAGGTAACGAGCGAAGGGAAATTAAATGACAAAAAACAGAAAGGAGCTGTAGGATCAGGGGAATGGAGTGCACGTTCATACACAGTTTTGATGAATGTGTGCATCTCTTTGCAAGCACATAGACCACATCCTCAGATAAATTCACACAGGAACACACAACAGCGCGACTCTCGTCTCTGATTCTTGCATGTTTCCTGCAAACATACGCATACAATGCACATAAACAGATACAGAATAGAATATATGTAATAAGTTCCTGGAGACCGCACACACACACACACGTACACACACACACACACACGCACACACACAAGCTATCATCAATCTCAGGCTTCAGAACCGTTCCCCCCATGAGTCCTTGGCTCTGTTTTTGGCTCTGTCTCTATGCAGGTAGGAGGTCTCCTGATACTCACCACTGGGTTACCTCACTGCACATTAATGCAACATAGTCCCTCGTTAAGAACCCTATATCAGTTTCTGTTCCTTTCCCTTCAGCTGCTCTTGTAAGTCTTCCTATAAAACTGAATCCAGAGTCGGTGTGTAGGGCTACATTAAAAAGACTGATGGTGAATCACCGTTTGAGGCATTGTTTTTTTTTTTTCTTTCTTGCCTTTATTTTTTTAACGAAAACATCATTTGTGACCGCGCTGTGTTGCTGACTTAGAAGCCAGGAGAAACATATTCCATGTTCCAGGACCACACTCGATATCCCTGTGGGATTTTTCAAGGGGTTCCTGTTTCTCTGTGGGCCTTTATGCTTCTGGTTTATCTACAGAGTTCTTACAGCCAAAATACACATCAGGAATTCAAAGTGTTGGGACAGAGGGCTTTGCACCATTTCCCTTTTTTGCACCTCCCCCGGCCCTGGGCCACCTCTTGAACACCAAGGTGACCTGTGTTGTTTGCTTGCAGTTGTGAATGAAATCACAGCGTGAAAATGCAACAAAATATTTGTACGAGATACACATTGAAGTCAGTGTTGTGCCAAATGAATTCTAAGCAATTAAATGTGATAACCAAAAGAAAAAAGTATTGCAATTTTGACTTAGTGCCAAGTTCATCAAACATTTCACATCCACAGATTCATTACACAAAAATATGCTCACAACATGAGATAACAGAAACCAAGCAACACAGCAAACCTTAATGTTAATGAAACTAACAAATCAATCCCAAAGCACACGGACACTTTCTAAAAGAGTGAAAGCTGTCACTTTATTCAGGTACAGTGTTGGATACAGTTACAGTGAATTTCTCTTTATGGAATTCCAAAATTCACAGGGAACCATCTTTATCTTTAAATATATAGATGCTTAACAGCTGTGGGAAAGTTTACAGATGCTTGGAATTCACTGTAGACCTACTCTCACCGAATAAAATAAAATCAATTAAAAAATGCAATAACACATCATCTCTGATTCTACAAAAATATTTTACTATCAAAAAGCAGCAAAGATCACTTAACAAAAATTGTCGTTTTAATATGAGTTAAACAGGACAGTTTTGTGAAGGACATGGCTGAAGTTGTTGTTATTAGCGGTGTGCAATACAGCAAATTTTGGTGTGTTATTGCCGATACTGATACCGATACTTTTATCCTATAAAGGAAGGCAACTTATGCAGGGCAGTGTAGAGAAGTTTGTCACGACTTATGAAATGAATCATCATTAATTTGCAAATTCTGGTCACATTTTAATGACCACTAAATCACAGATTTTTACTTTCCACGATAATTATTTGACGTGCTGCCATGACGTACTGGCTAGTCACAGGAGCAGGTTCAGTGAGAGACTGAGATCACCAAAAAGCACCACTGAACAACACAGGAAATCATTCCTGCCATGGCCATGTCCCTGTACAACTCCTCCATCTAAAACTTGTATATAATTTGTATATATTAGTGCTATTTCTTACATTTGTAAACTCTGTAACATATTGTATTATTTAATTAGTTTAGTCTGTTACTGTTACTGTTTTGGAGAAACTGTAACCCACATAATTTCCTTAGGGATTAATTAAGTATTCTGATTCTGATTACCACAACAAAGCACACCTTGTTGTTTAAACTTCTGTTATTGCCTATAAATAAAATAGATGTTGATCTTTTCTATTCTTTTATCATATGCTCTTTTTTGCCATAATTTCTATTAACAAAAAGGATGAGAAGAAACCAAAGTCAGTTTTACGTTCCCACATCAATGAGTAAAAATATGACCAGTGATTTGAATTAATTTTCCTATCTGACTCGTCATATGGGGGAATATCCTTTTAATAGATCTGCTTTTCAGTAATGAGAAATATATCAAAAGAGATCTAAGCTTACTTTTATGTTTTTGGTAGCGCTTAGGAAATGTTTAAATACAACTTAATTAATCCCCACAGTCAAAGTCTCTTTTCATTACTTACCCTCTCAGGAAGGTCACAGAAGAGGTAAGCACTGTAGCAGAGCCAGGTTTGCCAACCTGAACACTCAAACCCTCAAACACTTGATTCAAAGTCTGCTTTTCGCTCTCCACAACTGTGTGTGCGTCTGCTTTTTTCAATCTCTTTCCCGTCACGTTAAGACTAAAAGAAGGTCCAGAGGAAATAAGGACGGTGAGTAGTAAAGGGTGTAGTACAAGCTTAGCACTTTGTTCTCCACAGCTGAGGCTCCGTCCTGCTTTCAGTGGACTATTCCCAGATCAGATTTCTCACCGCACGTTATCGTTCAACTAAGAATAGTGAGAAACTTTTCTTCCATAGTAAGTTTCTTTTCAAGTGAAATGACATAACATTTAAACTAATTCACAACTTGAAAAAAAAGTCATAATTAACTTGACCAGTTAGTTCAAATACAGCTTTCATATTCTTGTGTGGACAAATTAATCCAAGACTTCAGTGGAAGAATCATCCAGGAGGGAATTTCTCTTAACTCATATCTCGATCTGATTTTTTTTCTCACATTGATGTCATCAAATTAAAATTTGATCTCGAAGGAAATCAAGATTTATTTAATGTAATTTATTTATTTATTGCTTGGTTGTGATTCCAAATTTTCTTTTTAATCCCAAATTTCATTTATGTCTTAACCCTCTCAAGGCAGCCGTTGCCGATTTGCAACAGTTAAAAACTAACAACCTGATTACCCCACATACACATTTTATGAGTTTTTTTTACTCAGAAGTACCACTGCAGGACTTGGTTGTGCATTAGCAACAAAAAGTTTAATTTGAGCCTGAGAGGGTTAAATGACAATTAAGAATTTGAACGTCAAAGACGTTCTGTGTTGGCCTGGAAGGAATGTCAGCCAAAGACATTTCCAGCAGCAGTTCAGTAAAAGTGGAGACAATGACTGCTGAGCCAATTATGAAAATGATTTGGGCTTAATAAATGAGATTTCAATCTGAGTCATCGTTCAATGTCAGCAGATAAAGTCTGTCTGTATCAAAAAGTGTGATTTGTAAAGATTCAAGTGTTTGTCATTGTAACTCATGCTGCCATTATTCTCATAAGGATTGTTGTACACTGTTTAATATTTGTGATTGCACCTTTGCCACCCAATAGGAACTTAAAGTCCTTTTGAATCATTGTTAATGATCATTTTAAATAATTTTGCATGTAAAGTTGCCAATTACTACACATCAGCCTTTTTGTCTCGGTGTCTGAAATTGAGAATGGCAGCTCCTGCAGGACTGGTACTACTGCTAGAATTTCCAGTTGTAACTGAACGGTGTTAAAATGTTGTTATTTATGTGTATTTTGTTAGGACATAATGTGAACAATGACTTAAAACAGACATTTGGTGTTTTATGCAGATGAATAAGACTTTTGAAGTTTGATTATTTTTTGAACATTATAAGGTAGAACGTCCTGTTTCTTCAAACAAATGTAAGTTATAAGTTAATAAGTTATTTAATCAAAGTAACAAAACAGTTATTCAGCAGTGTTAAGTGTGTTTCACATGAAACTGTAGTATACACAAATCTACGAAGACACACATTAAAATCTAAAATAACACTGGAATAAAAATAACAAAAGGATGTGTATACAATGTCCTTTCTGGCTCACTGGATAAATATCTGGAACACAATTTCATATATAAAAACCAAAAAGGTAAATGCATTTGCAAAGAAACTAATAGTGGTTGTGGTTTAATTGATAGGCTAGGAGGGGGATAGGGGGTATTTATGAGTATTTCTTAGTTATCTATGCAACTTTATAACTTGGCATTGTTATATATTTAGGGGTCATAGTGATTGTTAATAAACTTGTAGGAATATTTTAAATGTACAGCTCTGTATCATTTGATACAATCACAGGCATGTTATACCATTTGTATTAATAATTCTTTAGCTGTTACACAACAGTTATGAATGCCACATAGAAAAGTCTCTCTTTTTTGTATGAAATAGTGATGCATTCTTATTCTCAAGCTGTTTTGTTGGATTAACGGCACTGATCAGAAATGACACTGTTTCCTTTAAATAGTTTAAATTTCTTTCCTGCTATACTTCATATTTTTGTAACCTCACCTTAAAATCCGTTTCTGGCCAGTAAAACTGGGGCTGGTGAGCGGGGAGATAGAGCAAGTAGTACAAGCTAGGCATTTTGTTCACTACACCTGAGTCTCCGTCCTGCTTTCAGGCTATTCCCAGGCCAGGCCTGCCTACTGCGCTGCTCTCCCCTGCCTGCCTATGATTTGTGGAGCCCACTGGGGAAGAAGCTAGCTCTCCCATAGGTTAAAATCTGCAAACAATGAGTCCTGTGTTCGTGACGGATGGCCTACATCCCTCCCCATTTGTCTGCGCTTTATCCCCCATCTCAGAATCAATTGTTGAACTCCAAAGTTTGCTTAACATGCACTCCCTGCTAGGCCAGGGGGGAGAAAAAGGAGTGAGGGAGACAAAGATAGAGGCAATAGTGAAAAAAGGAAAGAGAAAGAGATCAAAGTTGTCCCGAAGTAGAAGAGTGGATGAGAGGGACTTTCAGTATGACTTTCAGGGTCCTAATTAGGGACAGGACAGCGAGCTACCTCTCTCTGTGACATTTAGCTGGACATACTTGATAAATGTCACACTGCTGGATACAGCCACGACAAATGGATGCATCAACAACGGCTTAATAACCTTTACTGATAGTCCTGCCAGGAATTCAAATTCTTTATCTGTTCTCCCTTGCATCCCCAAAACACTGGCCCCTAATAATCAGCATTGTGTACAGAGGATGGGGGTGGATCGTTCGCTGCGCGTGTGTGTGTATTTGCTCGGATACGTTAAGCCAAATCAAGTGTACAAGAAGGCTGTCGGCATGTACTCTCGCATTGCATCAGTGTGCGTGGCCGCGTGTGTTTGGGGCATAGCTGTGTGTCAGTGCCAAATTATCTTGGCCCCATATCTTGGCCAGGATAGCGGCAGCGAGAGGGAGACCTTTGTAACTAATCAGAGAAAATGGAGAGCTGTAGACCTCCCTTGTATCTTTCTAAGCTTGTATCTCTAGACATGGAGAAGCCAACTGATTTAATCAGCTCCCAAGACAGTAACAATCGGAAAAGAAGAAGCAGAAGATTGTGCCATTTCTCAGTAATAAGATCATTCAGGAAATGAATGGCATTCACGGATGCGCGAAGAAATTCATATTAAAATCACTGAAATGTTATTTAAATGGGGCAAACAATGCTATTGGGACTAAAAAGCTAATTCCTCAGAGGTGGTTAAGAACTGATAACAAATGAGCCCGTCAGACTTTGCTTCATTTTTAATGAAACTGGCATGTCGGTTGTTACTGGATCTGTTTCGGTCCCATTTGGAACTTCTAATTGGCCTCTGATTACAAGTGACGTTCTAGAGAGTAGCGGGGCAATTTTCATAAGCTCTGAGTGTTTATGAGATGCCCAGGCCAGTTGTGAGTTGTGACAAATACATGACACATTTAGGGTGAAACACAAGGAGGTGCGTTTCGTCTTTTGGCCCGCTCTCTCTCTCTCGCAGCAGCTCGAAGTTCTTGTAAGAAGCCAGCAACTTTTACAAAAAGAAACACTTTGTTGTGGCTTTGTATCATTTTGCCTTTTGCTTAGGACAATGATTATTTTTAAAAGAAGAACCCCCAAATGGACACACTAAAGCCTCTTGTCTTTTGAAGTCTCTCTTTGATATGGAAAATACGTACAGTACAATCAGTTTATGGTTTGGTCTGCTTATGCAAAAAAAGTATATATCTGATTAAATTATCCATCTAAATATACACTCCATGGTTTGTTTCAGAGATTCTTTTATCTGTGAAAAACACTGTGCTGTCCCTGGACTCGGGCGCTTGAGTGATTACGACTGGTATGTTCGAATGAACTTGCTACCGCTTTGCATTCACATGTGCTGGATTTGTGTGTGTGTATACCTGTATATGTATGCATGTGTGTAGCATGTTTCAGGCGTAGCTGCTGTGTGGTGGCTAATTGTCTCTCCTGAGGAATAATTATGTGACAAAAGCAAAATGTGCCTCGCCGCAAAAAAAAAAAAAAAAAAAAAGATATATGTAGTGTCTTGTGTGTGGTTCAGTGGAGAGTGCCATTTGTTTGCCAGTGGTACGGACTGGAGCAGAGGACGTAGTGGAGGCCGTACATTTGGAGGCCAAAACCTGGAGATGGTGCAACGATTAATTACGGCTAATTAGATGTATCCGTTATATTTACTGGGGCAACAATAAATCAGATGGTTGTGCTATTTTTGTCCTAAAAGACTTGTAACTAACACCCAGCCAACGTGCATGTGTGTGTGAATATTCTTATGAGAGTGTCTTTGTGTTTATGCACTGTTTTTCTGTTGTTGTTTTTGTTACCCTGTGTGTGTCTGTGTGTGTAAACTGCTATTTACTATGTTTTCCAGGTGTTCAGAGCTGGGTCGCCACAGACTCCCTCCTCTTAGATTAATAATCCATTAGTAATCCATTTCACTAATGAGCACTCAGTGGAGAGAGGGGACCAAGGGGGACACAGAGACAGTCAAGGGAAGCCAAGTGCATAATTAATGTCTCAGCCAATCACATGCGCTATTACAGTCGCTCCCTACTGAAGTGAGATGTCACCTGTCCAATAAAATGTGTTTGTCTTTAAACTATATATTTAAAGACACAGGATATTCAAATTGCACAAAATTTTGCACATGATGACCTTTTTTAAAATTGTACTTTTATCAGTAAACATCAGTGATCCCAGTGGTCTAAATATCTTTTATAATAGAAAGAAAATGAAGAGAAGAAAAGAAACGAAAGAGTGACAACGACATGCTAAGAGGTGGGTGGTCTAAATATCGATAGTACTGACACCAATGCTGGTATTAGTGTTGGATCGATAGTAATGCAATAGGGTTGATAGTTTGGGCATGTAGCCCACTGAATTGTGTTGGGGGAAATTTAAAAAATATACCTCAAACACGTGCTATGAAAAATGTCTGAACCGTTTTGTGTTGAATGTCACCTCTATAATATTTAGAGCTTATAGCACATTCAAACAACAGAAGCTGGCTCAAAGTGCAAACAAAATACCCAGTTTCAAAATAGATGAAAAGCTGAACTAAATGTTGTGAAAAGTAAAAATCACAATAAAAAAAGGAAATGTTTGGAGACGTCCTGCTGGTAACTAACTGAGAGTAAAGAGGTGTCGCTAAAAAAAACATACAGCAAGACAGCAAACTGCTGGTGGTGCATGTCTCAATTTTTGCAGCCTTGCACAGATGGAGTTTCCGTCACAGCCAGGTTAAAGACACAAGCGTATGATTATATTGCTTTTTGTTTTTTTTACCAAAGTTTTAATGATATATCAGCACAGAGGCTTAGACGATCCCAGATTATACAGATGGAGTTTCCGTCACAGCCAGGTTAAAGACACAAGCGTATGATTATATTGTTTTTTGTTTTTGAAAAAGATTAGACTTTCTGGGGAAAAAACATAGTCTTTGTTTGCATGCAACATAACCAATGCATGTGCCATTACTTGAAGGCTAGTGGCACTACATTTGACAAAACCACACCAAGGTTCCGTTAAAGAAGCAAAATTTGGTTCGTCTAAATAATATAGTTTTTAATTCAACTTTTAGAAAATTAATAAACGGGCCAACTGATACAAGAATGCTTTCATTTTTCTCAGAGAGTAATATTAAGCTGATACTATAGATAGCAAAACAATAATAACTGCAAGCTTGTTCATGCTATTGAAACATACACTGAGCCACTTAAAGCGTTAGCAGGACTGGATAAAGCTACTTTTAAAAGTACCATGCTATTCTACAGGATTACTATTATTAAAAATTAATCCATATAATCTGTTATGTTACTGATTGAGGGGGGTGGGGAGCTTGCTAGGGTGGTTTTGCATTTAAACTACAATAAACACTTCTTTGATTTTAGCCTTTAGATGTCAATGACATTGTCCAGGGAGTGTGTGTGTCATCAAATTAACAACAAATTTAGTTTGTGACAAGTTACATAAAACACTGGCTTTCATCAACCCAGTTAAAAAGCTTAACCTCAGCACCCAATGTGTTACAGAGTGATGGCAATGAATAATAATTTGCAGAATTTATCCTTTAATTATAGCGAAAAATAAAGATGGCTAACTACGTAAAAGGCTGTGATATTATAGTTTGCAACATTATAAAAAACTAGTAATATTTTGAATTACACAAGCCATTACAGTACCAAGAATTTATGCTAATTTCTTTGGACGGATTAATGTTGATATCAGCCCTGCCTTAAAAGTCAGCGTGAAAGGAGAGAATTTAGAGGTGACTTTTTAACAATTCTCAGCCTCAGCTCAAGGTATGCAGACTTGATAAGTTTCTGTCTGTCACAGTGTGATGGGCAAAGCGCTGTTGTGTGCTTTTTAATATAGTTCCGGTGGGGTTTGTGGTACCTAAAAGCTGTTACAAGGTCTGGCACATCAGAATGAGCCGGTAAACACAGAAAATTCCTCACAGCCACCACCAATCCAGCACGACTACACCAATCTAGATCCTGTGTTTCAAGCCTAAACAGAAGATTTCCCCAGGCTTCACCTGGCTTCCCTGTGGATCCTCTGTCTCCTGTTTAGCAGTCAGAACATGATGGAGCATGACAAAAGAGGCCGTTAAAAATTGAACGCCGTAAGTGGGAAAATGTGGAAGGCGGGTCTATTGTTACCTCCACCCACATGCCTGGGTGAAATCTGACACCCTCTTTTCCTCTCTACATCGCCTCTCTCCCCAAGGGAAGCCCAGTATCCCATTCATTCGATTGCCCTACATGATGGATGTGCAGTGTGAGGAATGGGCTGTCCCGGGGGCCGTGGCGTCGTTTCTGGGTTAAACAGGATCCTATATCAAACCCATCTATACCTTCACAAGGAGGCAGCCTATTTACTGGGGCGGGAAAGCAGCGTAATCCATTTCTTATGGTTGCAACAAAAACAGTCCCAGCTTAAGACAAACGTGGTGATAAATGCATACTGTGGTTGGGAAAGCATAGGAGCAACACTCAGGTTTTACATCCATGTTAATAGAATTTTAACTGAATCAAATAAAAGCCTGAAACAACAAGGCCTCATAGCATTCAGTGAGTGATCAAGATCACTTGTTGGAATGTTGGTGTACTCAGTATGTTTATATCTATTAAGCACAGTTGGTGCTTAAGACCCTTCACACAGACACTGCTAACAGGAAAGCTCGCCAGCGGCTTTACTTCCTGAGGAGGCTGAGGAAGTTTGGCATGAACGCAAATATCACCTCAAATTTCTACAGGTGTGCGATCGAGAGCTTGCTGACGAGCTGCATTACAGTTTGGTACGGAAGTTGCTCTGCCAGCAGCCGTAAATCACTACAGAGGGTGGTGAAGGCAGCAGAGCACATCACTGGCATGAGGCTTCCTGCCATTCAGGACATTTATCTTCAGCGATGCCTCCGTAAAGCACACAGCATCATCAAGGACCACAGCCACCCCGCACATCAGCTGTTCTCCTTGTTACCATCTGGCAGACGTTACAGGAGTCTGTCTGCTCGGACTACAAGACTTAAAAACAGTTTTTAACATCAAGCCATACGACACCTCAACCACAACACTTAAACACACACACACACACACACTCCACAGGACGCACTCAGAAGCTACCCTGCAGCTTCACAAGTACTCTGTTTAATCTGCACTGGTCACTGCACTTTACTGATATTTATATTGATATTTATATTTTAAAAAGTGCAATACTGTAATAACTACCACTGAAAAACTTTTGTACTGTTCAGTTTGTACTGCTGCTCATTCCTGTGCAATATCCCATCTGCCTCCCCGTCACATTCCTATTTAAGATTTTCTTTATTTAATCACTAGTGTGTACATATATATATATATATATATATACATTATTATATGTATATATGTATATATACATATTATATATACATATATATTTAGTCACTTAACTGAATATCTCTTTTCTTTTTACTATGTCTCATTAATATTTTGCTCTTTACATTTCATTGCGATGTTGACCCTGTGCTAACTGGCATATGACAAATAAAACTGAAAACTGATCTTGCCAATTAAAAACGTACACCTGCTACTTCCTTTTTGACTCTATTGAGGCTCATAATGATCAAAATGAACATCTTGTTGAATATAATAAGTCCTGAAAGTAGTGACTGAAACTAAAATATCATCAGACAAGCCTTTACTGATCAACATAGGTGAGGGTAATTCTTTATGGACCTCTATACAGCTCTATACAACCTGGAGAAGTCGCCCCCTGCTGGCTAATAGAAATAATGAAGGTTTAAGGCACTTCTGCAATGGCTTCATTTTTCAGATGTCCAAGTTATAACCATGTTTTATTAACTGTGCCTGTTAATACCACATCTACTGTAGCCATCCTGATATGTAGGTAGCAACGCTAGCATAACTAGCATACTTAGCATAGCTGCTCTGTAGTCATTAAAAAGAAGCTTTGTACCCATATAAATATAGATAAAGAAGGCAAAATGCACACACATTTTGTGAAAAAAATTGTGATTATTAATGGTGACTACCAATAATACTAGGAAGAAGAAGTGATCTATCTAGCTTTGATAGGTTTGGTAATAGAGGGTGATGTTTATAAAACTGTTTATAAAACTGTCATTTTAGTCTTTTAATAGTTCCAGATATGGTGGTGTCCTATTTTTTTCTTAATTTAGAACTCGGATAATATGTAGCTAGTATGATCACAGTAAGCAGATATTAGTCTCTAGTCCCACTTGGAAAATAAAAGGTTTTAAAAAAAATGTTGGCAGTAAACTTTCCAGATGGTTAAGACTTTTACAACTTGTTAAAGGCGGGCAACATTTCAAATCCGTTTGCATATAAACTGTATTACCAGGCAGCAATAGTATGACTTTGACAAAAATGAACACAGACTTGGCAGACTCTGTGATGGATTACACATCCCAAATAGATTTCAACTGTCATTTAGTCGATTTTCATATTGTACAAAACTAAATGGAAACTAACTGCTTCCTGGAACGATGGGGGATTATGCATGCATCCAGAAAGTCTAAACCAAAAAAAAGCATAGTTTGCAGATTTTGTTGTATAGAATTTGTCATTCTACTAGATGTTGCAACCTTTTAAGTGTAATTTTTAAGTTTTTCCTATGCAAAATAGTTTGGTTGAAGTTTTATTTAAAGCTCTAAGATTCTGTTTGGGTCTAGCACAGAGTAGCAGCAGTCGTTCTTGTTTACTAATGCACACTTCATTCTAGAACCAAATTCATAAGGTTATTTAGCTTGGACAAAAGGTTGACATATATTTTATTTACTGGCAGATTTAGGACTGATGAAGCGGCCTGCTTTTTAACAGAAAGAATGTGTTGTGTAATTCTTGTGCGCTCTAATTGATAGGCCATCTGTAATTCCACTAGGTGCCGTGTCGTTGCAAAATGAAACCAATTGTTTAGTGAAATGACTGTTGGTGTTTCTCTCGATTGAAACCCCCCTAATTAAGTGAGAGAAGAATACAGTCCCTGCCTTGATACCCAGCGGCTGTGAACCCCCTCCCCCCTCTGTTATTAACACATTTTTCAATAACTTATGTAAACCAAAATGGAAATTGAGTTATGTTATGCAAGTTATGAGTGTATATATTATCTTTTAAAGATCTTTTCAAATCTTTTTATATCCTGGAGCAGCCAGGGAAATAAACTTAGGAATCACTTCTTTCAAGACCCCCTCAACAATGGTAGCCCAGGGATTCTCTTTATATAATAACGTAGCGTATAATATTATTTGAATACTTGAGATAATTCAGTACACACAGTGAGCGCTGCCTGTATGTATCCGCCTTCCTTTGGATATCTCAGCTGCCGAGGGAGCGAGCTCGCTGTTGTCTGTGTATGTGTGCATCCTGGCGGACGCGCATAAAAAGTACTCGCGCGTGTGCTCATGTGTGAGTCGCTGTGGCATGTTTCCTAGAGATAAGACTGCAATGCTTGGCCCTCTGCAGCCCTCACCCCAGGCAAGCAGTGATTAGAGGAATCTCTCATTCTCTGCGGGGCACCCCTCTGCAGTCACAGCCAGCAGCGTGACTCCCTTAATGTTCACACCGCGGTACAAAGGACCTGTGGTTGGTGATATTATCTCGCTTGAAAATATGATTTGGAAAAACTCCGCTACTGTTAGTAAAGTATTAGAAACATACAATGAGATTGCCTTTAAGACCTGGTGTCTCTGGGAGTATAAGCAATGCAGGTTATGTTCAAAATTAGCCTCCATACAAGCTGTCTCGGTGTCTTTTACAACAACTCTTATCTGACTTATACAGGGGATGCACTAAGAAGTTTAGGTGATATTCCTCCAGATTGCATGTTAAATCTAAGCTAATGTGGTGTGGGCTCACCTGCGCACTGTGGGAAGATCAGGAGTCAATTAGTGGGATTGGTGGGCAGTCTCAGCCAAGTGGTCTGAGCCGGTGACAGTTTGTGGTGGACCACCACACCACGGGAGCCAGGTGAGGAGCAAGGGAGCCTAAATGAAATGCTAATACAGGCCACAGAAGTCAGGGCTCTCTAATTGGAACACAGCTGCTGCAGGGACCAAGTATCCCGTGAAGCGCCGCAGAGGCAGAGAAAGCAGCAGGTCACTGTGATCAGGTCAGGTTCCCTCTCTGTGTGTTGCTCAAAATACTTGGCCTAAAATGGCTTGTAGGAACCTCAGAAATGGAAACACTGAACAAAAAACAAAGTCACTTAAACTTTGGATTGTATATATATATATATATATATATATATATATATATATATATATATATATATAGAGAGAGAGAGAGAGAGAGAGAGAGAGAGAGAGAGAGAGAGAGAGAGAGAGATAGATAGATATGTACTATCAGCCAAAAGAATAAGTGAATTTCCCAAACATTCTAATTATTATCAATGATCTCAGTTGAAGATGTCAAAACAATGTGTGAAGAGCTTCACAGACTTTTGTTACTTGTGCACAACACAAAGCACATTTCTCAATCCTTGTTAGGCTCCAAAATATGTTAGAATCACTTCATTGTGTAAGGCATCGCATGCAGAACACTTCATCTAACTGTCAAAATCAAAAGCATGACATTTTATAGACTTACTGCAAGTGAGAGGAATACAGTGCTGGGCAAAAGTCTCGAGCCACCCCCTCATTTGTTTCAAAAATGCATTTTCAAATTATTCAGTTTGAAAATAATTATCAAATTATTAAAGTATTCCATAACATGCAACTGTTTCAGTTAAATTGTTTGTAATTTTATTTAATTGTTTATATTTTTTTGTTTTTGTGTGTTTAAACCTGTGTTTAAATGTGTAATTTTTGTAACTGTGAGATACTTGCTGCTGCCTATCTTAGTCAGGTCTCGCTTAAGCCTTTCACACATAGTGATCCCTGCAGTTACAGCTATTCAAAGGCTGTTTTCTTGTATTTGTGTCAATATTGATGGTATGCTTGCACATAAACCACTACATTGGACATCGATGTGTCACTCCATACCCAGCCACCCACTGGTCGGTTAATGTTACTATAGATGCACGACATGTTTCAGTGTAATTATTGTTATTAAACCCTGTCATGCATGAATTATGACAAACTCAGTCAGGATTTTAAGTATTTTTATTTATCTTTTCATGTCTAAAGATGAATAAAAATAGTTAAGAAAAAAAATCCTGATTGAGATTGTCATAATTTATGCACGACTGGGTTAAAAAAAAGAGGTTTTTAATCTCAATGGGATCTTCCTGGTTAAATAAAAGTTAAATTCTTTTTTTAAATTAAGATTATGTGAAAGGAAGCAAAAAACTATTAAGCTAGTTAAAGGGTACTAGGATACTACTAATAGTTCTAATATTTAGCTCTAAAGCCATGTTGTTAATTTTTTAGACAGATTATATTACATATATTAAGACTGGTTAGCCAAAAGGGTCTCAAAATACTCAATTAATTTTCTTTGAGGGGGGGGGGATACCTCATCACAGACACAAATTCTGTATTTTATTATTATTATGGATTTCTTTTTAACAGCAAAATGATTTTGATGTTATTTTAAAATCAACAGGGCTGCTTCCATCAAAGATAAGAGCTCAAATGGGATTTCACTCTAAACAGGAGTGAAAGTGCTGTCTTACTACTGCTGTCTACTTAAACACGAGTGAAAGCTATTCAGCATACTTTTACTGAATTAAAAAAATGACCATATTCAGTTACCAATATTTATTATTTTAGGTCCATTTTAACTTAGAACAAGCTGTGAGTGTCTACAGCCATCTTTAAAACAGAATGGAGGCTCTATCATGGTTTGGGATTGCATTTCAGCCGGTGATGTTGGGGAGCTTGCCAAAAATGATGGAATTATGGACACATATAAGTCATCATACAGTAACATCTGGAAAGAGTCTGGCAGCAGCTTAGTTTTCCACTATGACAATGATCTGAAACACTCAGACAATCCAGTAAAACCATACTTGAATGAAAAAAAAGCACTTGAATTAGAAAATGATCAGTCATGGATTGGCCTCCCGAGTGCCCGCACCTCAACATTATTGAAGGAGTGTGGGGTCATCTTGGCAGACAACAGAACAAAAGGCAGTCAACATCCAAAGAAGAACTTTTAGCTTTCAAGAAGGCCGAAGAACTATTCCTGAAGAATACTTAAAAAATGACAAGAAAGCTTGACTAAGAAACTTTCAGGCTATGTTGAAGAATAAAGGTGGTCATACCAAATATTGACTTTCAAGCTTACTAGAAAGGCACAAACTCTTTTTTTGCTATGCAGGCATAAGGCAGTACTGTGTGTACTGTTTCACACTTTATACAGTTTTGAAATGGCATTTTGGTTTTTGGTTTACTGTAGTATTATTTTATGTGATCATTGCATGAAAAAAGCTGTTTTGTTCCCCATACTCACCTACAAGGAGCGACCGTGGCTCAGGGGGTTGGGAAGCGTATCTGTAACCGGAAGGTCGCCGGTTCGATCCCCGGGCTCTCTGTCCTGGTCGTTGTGTCCTTGGGCAAGACACTTTACCCTACTGCCTACTGGTGTTGGCCAGAGGGGCCGATGGCGCGATATGGCAGCCTCGCTTCTGTCAGCCTGCCCCAGGGCAGCTGTGGCTACAACCGTAGCTGCCTCCACCAGTGTGTGAATGCGAGAGTGAATGAATAGTGGCATTGTAAAGCGCTTTGGGTGCCTTGAAAAGCGCTATATCAATCCATTATTATTACATCTGTGTTATTTTCCTTTAAAAGTAGAACCTTCACTTTGACACATAATATCAGTCAGTTATCCTCAGAATACTGGGCGTGTGTTTGTGCGTGTCAGTTAAGCCACAGTTTTGCCTCTTTTAACTTTGATCTTTTAACAGCAAATGGTATCCACCCTACACCCTCTCCATATCCACTCGCACATTTCTTTGTAGGTTCATGTGGAACATATGGAATTAACTGTCATTCTTAAAAAACTAGAAAGGGAATGGGTTATAAGGACCCCAACATCCAATATACATTTATTCAGACTCACACTTCTTGCATGTGCAGCACATGTTATATACTGAAGGCAGAATCTGTGGATTGTTGTCTGTAACTTCAGAGCTTTTACCAGTGACAGATATTTGAGCCTTTAGGTCTTTTTTGTGTGTCTAGCACAGCAATTGCAGACAGAGAAAAAAGAATTTATGCATAATTATGATCACAAGTTGCAGAACTTTTTATAGAGAGGAAGTAGTTATTTGTTCACTGTACTTTACATGACCCTGTTCTACATTTTTTGTGCATTTTTTTATTGCTTTTGTTATGAATGCCAATAATAAAGATCTGGAAGAAAGAAGCGGATAAAGGCACTTTGGAGCCTTTGGAAATGCTCTAAATTCCTGAAACACATTAGGTGCATTTTAGAGTGAGAGATGGACATGATCTGAATACATCCATGTAATAGCAGCATGAACTGCCACTGATGCTGATAAATAACAGAATAGTGAGGCTTTCTATAAGGCATGCCAGTGTATTTAATGACAAATAGGACAGCAACCTCCTTGTGACTAGGAAACAGAGTAATGTTGCATGTAGTTGTGGTGACCAGTAATATCCTCAAGCTCTGAGCGATCACTTTTGATCACCAGTGGAAAGGTTGCCTGGTGGGAGGCAACCTGTCTTAAAACAGTCACATTCGGGCTTAGACTGACTGCAATCACTCTCAGACAGATTCGTAGGGTTTGTAAATAATAACTGTCTTATTTATAAATGCTTACAATCTGTCAACATATAACAATCAATCTGAGTTTGTTTGCATTGATGAACTTGTGTTTCTTTGTAATAGGAGGACTCAGCTGCTTCTTTTCTGGTTATATTCCTGTATAAAAGGAAGGCTGCTTGACTGCCTTTGTCATTTTACAGTTAAATTTTTGACCTGCAGGACCCACGTCACCGTTTATGGAGACATTTCTGATATTTTATTTCAGATCTATGAGGTTCTGGCTCTCTCAGTCTAAATATTTGATGAGAAATTCTCTGCATGCAGACAGCAACCAGTTTTCAGCAGATTTCCAATGATTACTCACATCACAACTAGACCCCATTCAATTGCAAACTGATAGCAGACTGACTCTCTGTTATTGCCAGGTTATATCCAGGTTTTGATCCACCAAACTTGCTTTGAAGATGGCAACTGACTGCAAGTGGTTTTAAACCTGGTCTCCATCTTCAAAACAATCATTTTATTTGAAACAAGACTGCAAGTTCATTGCACACGGTCACAACAATTTCAGTCCTGCTACCGCTGCATTTCCTTTCGTGACTGTAACATAAGAGATGATTGAGTGTAATGGAGTTATCCTCAAGTCAATGTAGGGAGCAGATTGGAATTGGACATAATTTTTTTCCTTTTTGTTTTAATCAGAAAGCCATGACAGTGGAAACCATCCTCATAGTAAACTTAGCAAACAAGTGAATATGTACATCGAACCTTTAAGCCAAATATTCTTTTCTGGAGGGGTTTTCAGACTATACTGCTTCAGCTTAGAAGTGACAGGTTGTTAGCAAATATCTATGAGATATTGCAGTGTAACTTTTAAAGTAATCTGTCTCATGGGGGATGAGCCAAAACAGACAGATGTGCTGGGCAAATTTCAAAAGATTTATACCAAAGGGGGGAAAAAAACAACACTGTCCTCCTTTTTAGGTTGTGACTTTGCAGCACACACTCCAATTTGTATTCTCCTCTGCTCTGAAGAGACATTCTTGGAAGAGAGGATGTTACTGAATCACAAGCCCAGCATGAGCATTTTGACAGCTTCTTAAAACTTTTCTTGGATTTTAAGCTTCTTTCTTATTATAAGTACTGATGTCAATGCAGCATAGCATGAGATAAGTTCAGCTGAACACATGATTAACTCAAAATATAGTGCATTGTATTTCAGCTTTTCAACAGGACACTGTAAGTCGGTCGAGATGAAGAAAGAGAAGGAAGAAAAAAATCCTAATAAAAAGAATTTAATCAAAGAGGAAACGTGGAGAGCGAGATGGTCCACGCGCTGTCTTCTCCATGTTCCACGGTTTCCTCTCTTCTCTTAAAAATAGAAAGGGAATTTTTCTCAGAATAATGGATAAGCTCATTGCAAGCTCCTGCCTCAGAAGTCTACACGGTTTATAAAGCTGCGAGGCGATTGACATGAACCACCCAAGAATGAACCTCAGGTGGCGAGGTGTTAGGCGAGCCTTTTAAAGCCATCGCCTGTGATAATGAGGCCATCTCCCACTGTCACGTTAGCTTAGCCCCACAGACAGGGAGACACAGAAAATTCATTCTTTAGATTATTTGCTCTGTTTGAAATTAATAAAGCGCTCCCATTTTTTATAACACCTAGCACACGCCCACTTTTATTCAGAGACATCACGTCAGCCATGAAGCCTGGAGTGAGACTAATGTGGAAGCACAAGAACGCCTACAAGACTCACAGTTGTCTCCTGCCTTGAGCTATTCCTTCTGGTTCAAATTCAGGGTCTCTTGTGGGGAAGAATTGAAGCTTTTCACAGGAAATCATGCCTGAAAATTTTAAACAAAAAAGGTTCTTTGATTTTGGTGAAAAAAAAAAGAAAAGAAAAGAAAAAAAAGAAGCTAAATCATGATGTCATGCTGTGGGATAAACAGTGTAGAGAACGCATGTCATCCCCGCTCATTTCCACTATCATGAACCATTCTATAGAATCTGTCCCTCGCTGTCCTTTTTCAGTCAACTAAACAATTTCAGTGTCTTCTCTCTTGTCAGCATTTATCAGCGGCTTAACTCTCCTATACCCCTCGTCTGGATCTCTGTATGTGGGGCACTAAAACACGCGTCAGGGGCTGAAAGATATAAAGCCGATTCTTTCCAAGTGATGTCAGAGGACTGTATCCAAACCGTCTGGCAGAGTACACTAATATCCCCGTGCTGAGCAGCGTGGAGCTATTGAGCGCGACCATGCACATCGGTTTCACTCCAGTGCACTCAATGAGGCAAACCCACAGAACTGATGGGCAATGGGAGGGAAAGAGGGGAGAGGAAAGGAGTGTGAATGATTTGCTGCTCTTGCTAATGCACATTATTCATCATATAAACATAAAGTTTCTTTGAAAGAAAATCAGGGGGAGATTTGGCTTTGCTCGCCGATTCTCAGTCCTGAATGGGAATTGCGAAACGTGTTGCTGTCGAGGTAGCCAGCTGCAGCTGGATCACCTCTACCTGCAGGAATTTGTTCATTACTGGCCACACAAACCTCCTATCTAACGGTGTTCTCTTCCCCACAAACCCATTCTCTGGCTTTGAAAAACCATAAAAGTGTGTGTGAATCATCAGCCCCCAGTGACATTTGATGGACTGTTGGATTAAAGCCGGTGCAAGTGTCTGGAGGGACAAAGTAGAAATGGCAGGAGTGAGAAGCCAGTGTACCCAGTCATGATGCAATGTTCTCTCTCCTGCCACATTAACATCAGCTTGACTTACATGCAGTAAAAATGCAGCGCTGCAGCTTTCATTAGCACACTGAGGAAAGATTATGGCTCAGTGCAGAGCTATGAATTATGCAAGGGCTATGCACTGTGGTGCCGTTTACTGCGCACCCCCCCCCCCCCCAATTTTCCCTGTTCATCTTAACATTAGGAACACACCCACTGAGTATTGTTCAAGCACACGCACAATGAATGCACAAGCATGCAAATTAAGCAAAGAGGCTGCCACACAAACGCGAATGGAGTCATAATTTTGTTCTGAAAAGTGCAATAAAAGCAGTCACTGGTTCACACTCGATCCTAAAACAAGAACTGCTCATTCATGCTGTGAACTCTGGACTATAGAATCTGGTTAGGTAGGCAGGAAGACAGACAGTATTTTAGCTACAGCTGAGACCACAAGCATTTGGTCAACTTTAGGTTACTTTGCCTCTGATCGGTCATCTTTTATTCAGCTGGGTTAACAACAGTGTTCAGTTAATATTTAGAAATTCCAACAAATTTTCTACATAGACCCAAATCTTTCGGGATTCAAAATTTTACTGCAAATCTTTTTTTGTGTCAATGTGAGGCCCGTTCCCTGTAGATAAAGCAGAAAAAATGGAGTGGTACTTATATAACACTTTTCTACTCTAACCGAAAACTTTTTTTCTATATAACTCATTCACCCAATCATGAAAACATCCTCTTATTGCTTTTTATTCTGTGCCTAAACACTTTTTGTAACACTGATACAAATACATCAGGGTAACTGGATAGGATACTTTAACACCCAACATGGAGGAGCTGGTGATCAAACCACCCACTTTTCGTCTGATAGAAAACCTGCTCTACGTCCCGAGGTACAAACTCTCCTCCTGAGTTGTTCACTGCAACTCTCAGAATGAGGTCCAAAGAGATGTCGAGTCAAGTGAAGGAGGGCATCATTAGGCTGAAAAACTATAATAAATCTGATTGATCAACAATCTGGACCTGACTGTACAACCATTAGGGACATAACACCTCTGTAACGCACTGAATTCATGCTTGTTTGTAGTTTGCTACAGAATTATTACTTCTTTACTACTGGGAACAACTTGCAGACAAGTTTGCCAATTGCAACCAAAGCAAGAGCTTTGGGTTTTTTGGTGTATTGTGCAAGATTTTTTATAAGTTAAATAAGTTTATATACCTCTTTGCAACCAGTTTCACCTAGCAACTACCAGAAACCTCCAGCAACCACTCTCCAACCAGTTTGGGAATAGGCAGTTTTTCCTTGGTTGCCATGGGCTCACCTTCTGGTCTCTAAAGGTTTTATTTTTAAGTTCCACATACAAAGAATAAAAGAACATCTCTGATAACTAATATACTGATCTCGATATAACCATTTAAGTCGTTTTGTCAACACAACATGTATAAGAGCACATGTTTATTCAGAGTTTATTAGTTTATTGTATCATTATAATACTGTAATACTTGTTCTGAACCGCTTCAATCTGTTCCAGAAACAGTGACCAAATTGTAATATTTAAAAGAAATAAAAATACTACTGAACTAATAAACTTAATGCATGATTACATGATATAAATAATATATATAAGGCTGAAACCCATTGAAAACCAAACAAAAATAATGAGAAATACAAAACTAACTCTCCCAGAACAGAGCCATGCCAACAAATATAAATGACAGAAACAACATTAATCTTTCTTTGTCTTCTGTTTGATAAGTATCTTATAACATCCATTGATTATTCTACATTAGATTTTTATTATTATTATTTTTCATTCACTAAAACTTGGATCATGATCTCAGAGGTTGTCTGACTGCTGCTGCAAACAGCACTGCGAGCAAATGGTTAGAAATCTGACTGCAGCTGGAGGTCTGTCTGTTCATAATATTTAGAGCTACACAGCAGATGGTGGACATGGCAGAACCAGCGATAAATAATATGATTAAAATCCAAAAACACCAACAACAGTGGCCATAACTGTTTAAAGTCATAAATTACAACAATTAATGGGTGAAGAAATTTGTTTAGAACTTGCTATGTGCTTTATTTTCCAGCAGTGAAAAGAAAAGAATGATTGAATATGTACGTCTTTACCCACATAAGGTCGATCGGATGGATCAGGCAGTGTTTATTTGAATGCGTGGCCTCTGTGATCAAACATGCCATAATCCACCGCTGATGGACTAAACCCAATGAACCATAATCCTAAAAAGATGCACAAATACCTGCACGAACATATGAACCTTTTAGGTTAATGAATGTTGAGGATAATCAGCATGTATGGAAACTGTGGTGACTGAAGTGTCACAGCTGTACCTAAACCCTAACCAGGCCCTGCAATTACTGAATAAAATGGCTTGATTGCTAATGGCAGCTTCTTGTAAAATAATAGGAGAAACTCAGTGATAGTGTGCCACTGCAGGAATTATTTCATGATTTTTTTAAAAAGTCAAGGTATCTGCTCGTTTTTATGTAGAAGATGGTGGTGCTGCAGTGAGACTGGAGGTGGGTGAGCCCGACCTACACAATGTGCTGCTGCTGAAGTCAATGATGATGGAGAGAGGAAGGCCAAGATGCGTTGGGGAAGGTGAGGAGGAGAAGGTCTGAGAATAGCTTGCAGGCAGGAAATATTTTCTTGAGTCACAACTCATTTTTACTATTCTATGCTCTACTGTTTTACTTTATGTGTGTGAAAATGTGAAATAAGTGCAGCGATTTTTTGTAAATGTGCAAACATACATGGAAATACATAATGTAAGGCAGAGTTTGTACCATTCTAAAAAGCCTGAAAGTCAATAGTTGTTATTTTGTAGTAACTTTCTGGCAGCCATCTTTCCACTGAGACTACTATGAGGCGTCAGTGAACAGTAGATGGATCAGCTTAACAGCCAGATCCATCTCTGAAAGCCCCGTATCAGATCTTTCTCCTTATTGTTAAAGGACACGACTTTTAGATACGGTTCATCTTTTGTGCGCCACTTGTCCAGTTTCCTCAAAAATGCTATTTAATGGCTGTCAACCTGTATTATCATTGACATCTTTTGTAGATTTACTAAAAGAGATTCTGGGTTTACTCAAAGTCCCTCAAGATAAAATGATACATAGTCCCATAAGAAACAATAATTGCTTCTTTGCTAAGTTGTTAGTAATATGTAGACACAACATCCTTGAATTAAGTGCCCTTGTTATGCTCGAAACTTTGAATTATCTCATGAAAGCATGGCAAGCTACTGCCCAAGACTATAAAAATACAGTGAAGTCTAGCTGCTGGAAAGGCAAATATAAAGGAATGTAGTGTGACTCAAGACTTTTGCACAGTACTGTAGTTACAGGAGAAAATTTGACTACTTGTCCATGCACAGAAAAACAACACAGGAGCCCAAATCCTCCAAAATCACAGGGTTAAAAAGAAGTGTTTTTAAAGAATTGCACCCTCTACTTTCTTGCACTCTGCTTTTCCTGTGCAATCACAGTTTGTGTAAGCGGGCATGGTTTTGAATGATGAGTTCTTCTTTTAATCAGTCCCTCTGTAAACCAGCAGTGAGTTGTTTACCCCTCTTTTAAGCCCTTGATACTAAATTAAAAACTGATTGTATTTTTCTTCTTAACAGCCTGCAAAGCTCTTGCTCTTTGTCCATCAGTCTTGTCGGTGCTTACTAAAAACCCTCAGGATCCTGTGTGACATGCATGTAAAATCATACTCATACATATAGAACACATGTGACTTGGCCGAGATAACCAGCAGGCTTCAAGCTGCTCATGATGTTGCTGCCACCATCATTTCCCATCACATATCGTCCTGATCTGCAGAAAGCATTGACAGGCTTCCTCAGATTTATCGCTCAGTCTGTTTCCATTGCAATTTTGTCATTTTCAGCAAATTTAACTGTGTTTTATGACTGCAGTTGTGATGGCAATAGAAAATAGAAACATAAAATAACTTGGTACCCCCCCCCCAAACCATCGGTGGTTGCTGGAGTACTTTTCTATGCTGTGGTGTGCTGGGGGAGCAGCACAGCAAAGAAGGACTCATCCAGGCTGGAGAAACTGATCAGGAGGGCTAGCTCTGTGGTCGGCATGAAGCTGGACACTCTGGTGACAGTGGCAGAGAAAAGGACATTAAAGAAACTGATGGACATTATGAACAATGCTGGGCATCCTCTGCACACGGCCATAAACAATCAGAAGAGTCTGTTCAGTGACAGGTTGCTTCTCCCCAAGACAAGAACTAACAGACTTAAAAACTCCTTTGTCCCACACGCCATCAGACTGTTTAACTCCTCTCTGGAGGGGAGAGGGAGGGGAAACAGGAGGACAAAGGAGGGGGGAACAACTAAGCTGTAGTGCCTCTGCACCTCACTGTGCAATACCTTTTGTGCAATACTTTTGTAAATAGTCAACAGTGCAATAGACTCAATACTTGAAATGTGCAATTCACTTGTATTTTTATTTTTTATTCCTATTTATTCTATTTATCCCCTTTGTATATTTTATTTATATTTGTCTCTGTATTTATATATGTGTGTGTGTGTGTGTGTGTGTGTGTGTATATATATATATATATATATATATATATATATATATATAACAATTCTGTAACTGTAACTTCGGTCGTTGCTGTGCTTTTTGGAAGTCGAATTTCCCAGAGGAACCCACCCGAGGGATTAATAAAGTTCTATCTTATCTTATCTTATCTTATCTTATCTTATCTTATCTTATCTTATCTTATCTTATCTTATCTTATTTACTTTGTCATGTCCTGCTGACCCCTCAGCTTCTGGCAGGCTGGCTGGTGTTGATTTTAGCCTGCAATCAATTCATTTTAATCACAATGGGCAGCGCAGGGAGCACGGGGAGCAACGCGCTAATTGATTGGCAGGTATTTGCATATACAGTACGCAACAAAATGTCACGACCGGCCTTGGTGATGACCTGTGTGGGCTGTTGGCAAAACAAACTGATGAAGGTAATTTATCATGCTGCTTGTGCTTTACTGAGCAGGGGCAGCCGCGCCCACTATTGTTAGCGTCGTCAGTCACCTGTCACGCTGTGGTGGCCACGGGGACAGGAAAGACGAGAGGAGTCAACAGAAGGGTGGGGGGCAGAGATGGAGATATAGAAGCTGAGAGGGAAGAGATGATGTGCTGTAAATAATACACACAGCTCCTTTATAGCTAGATGTAGCTTCAGTTTGAAAGCTATAGCCCAAATTAACATCTTCAGGGCCCCAGGTAAAAAAAAACAATCACTAACATAATTTAAGGATGTCCACTGTATTACTACAATATCAAATAAAAGATTGTCAGTCAGCATAGAAAAAAAGTGTTATGTGACAGGGTCTACTTATGGTTTTCATCAGAGAATTTAAATGATGAAACTACATAAACTACATAAACTTGAAACTAGGTATTTATTTTAGAATCACATCTATCCTTTGAGGCAAGAAAGATACATTTTGTTTCTACCTTTATGTCAGCCCTGAGAATTATTACAAACCTTCAAACCCTTACCCACAATTGTACTTTCTATGCTTAAGTTGAATGTTACTCGTTTTTATTTACAAAGGATATTCTTGGTCTGTTCCCATTTAAATTGTTGACTTTCATTCATCCAAAAAGTGGAAAGTTATTGTCTTTCCCAAAAATCGCCAATGTTTACGGCAAATCTGGAAAAACAGCACTTAAATTTACAACTCCATTCTTCTGCAATCAACTGCAACTTGTACATTTGTATTCTTATTTCGTATATCATTGCCATTTGTATTCAGATATGTGTTATTAGTCTATTCAAATACCAGTGATGATATTGCTGCCTGTCTTGGCCAAGACACACTGGTAAAAGACATTTTTAATCTTAATAATCATATTATCCTGGCTAAATAAAAGTTAAAAAACAAAAAGAAAATGCAATATGTATTGATTAGTTAGTTCCCTGGACAAATAGTATCCAGTGAACCCCATGACACTAGAACTGTTCCTTGTTTTTAGAGACAGTGTAACACTTCATCTTTTGTTGACAAGCGTCCATGAGAGATGCAGATTTTCAGCAGAAAAAATGTTATTCCCTCCTTCATTTCTTATAGGCTGCAAGAAATTTCAAAGCCATGTCTCTGTTCTATAGGCCTTTAAATAGCAGCACTAACCTAAAAGAAATAGCACAAATGCCTTGTAGGCTACTAGTTGACCTTATTTAACTCTGTGAGAGCTGCAGCTAAAGAATAAAGCTAAAAATGTCAAAAGAATACATGTAAGCAAAATATTATTTTAATGAAATGCATAAAGCTATAAAGATACATAGTTGTAAATACCACCTTCTACCATGCTTTAATTGTGCTTTAATTGTGGGGCAGGGATGTTGTTATGGATATTAAGTCCAAATATACATTTGGACTTAATATTAGTCCAATTAGGATAATTTGTGATTGTTCTAACCTTGGATAGCACTTTGGCTTTCCAAGATGTCTAAAGTACTATGTGAATATGTGTGAAAATGTGTGAAAAGGTGAATGTGGCTCGTAGTGTAAAGGACTATGAGTGGTCAGTAACAAAAGAAAATCTCTACGTGCTTCTGTTCTTTTTTTTGCTACCTTCCTTTGCTTGCTTTCACTGCAGCAACTCTGTAACATTGAGTTTTGTTATTGTGTTATTTCACTCCAAATTTATTTCACTGTTTAAATTAGCGGTGTGACTGAAACTAGTCCATATTTGAAAATATCATCTGGTTCAAACCCCATCCCTTTTTCACTGAACATGCTCTAAACTAGATTTGGTTTAAGCAAGCCTGGATTAAAATTATAATGAAACACTTAGCTTGACTGTTATTGTCAGGTGTAGTGAAGCCAGATAATTAAAAGAATGTGTTGAACCTGCTTTTCCCAGGTGAAATGGCTTATCAGATAAATAGATAGTAATATGTTTTGATACAGGCGTCATGTGCAACTGGAGAAAACCCAAATAACAAAGTAAAATCTTTTGGGTCTCTTGGTGGCCTGGGGTCCAATAATGGTTACCCACTTTTCACCAGTGGTAATCCCGCTTGGACCAAAGACCTGTCCAGTAAAAAACAGGAGGATGTTTTTATGAATATTGTTTTTGATCTTGAAGCTTAAACAGGTAAAATGCTGCTTCTTTGTGGGATCCTCGTGGAGTCAGCTAGTTTTGTAGTTATTATCAGAGTTATATCTTTGTCTGAGGATCGATACCACATTCTTAAAAGTGTTAAATGACTGATTGAGCAACTGGAATTTTCCAGTACAAATGTTCTCATTATGATGGCTTTCAGTGTCTTTTATCAGTTTTTGTGAATTTTTAGTTTTAAAACATAAAAAGTTGCAGTCCACTTGCTTACAAAGTGACATCGGCCTTTATAATTGTGTTTCAGGTTGCTAATTAAGAAACAGCAAAAATGATTATTTCTACCACTTTCTCTACTTTGCAAAGCTCAAAGGTGCCTTGAACATCAAAGCCACATGTAAGCAGCCAGTTGCACCTCTGGCAACTAATCAGAATGTGATCTTAACAAGATTAATTGTGTGGCTCTATTCTGCTCTAAAAAGAAATAACTGCATGCTGTGACTCTGTTTAATGACAGTTAAGCACTAAATGCTACAATTTACTGAACTGGAAACATTTTTTTCTCCATATGTTCAGGTGAATGCGAAATTTTTGGCTGGTCTGCTGTGAGTCCAGCTGAGATTGTGTCCGCATCATTATTCTCCGTGTTATTACAACTGTACGGCGTCTGCTGAAATGCTCCAGTGTTCACTCTGCTTATAAGGTAAACATTTGGTCATCATCACCATAATTATGCCCAAATACAATTCCCCATGCGCAGCCTGAGCAGAAATATAGTTAGGGGGCTAACGGGAGCCAGTGCAACTCATTAATAGTGTGCCAGACTCACGGTGATAACACTGGACCCAATTCCTGAGAGAGGTTTTATTTTTTGACCAATTAGCTGCCTGAGCAACCTATTGGCCATGAAGTGATCTCTGCAGGGACTTTATCAGACCATGCTCTATTAAATCAGCTCTCTGGCTGAGCAGTTATGTACCATCACAGTGCTTAGAATGGCCGGATCTGATTGATGTCACTGCCAAATGCCAAGTAATAACGGCTGTTATTGTACATCTCCATTCTGCTGTTTCCTTATGGATGCAGCCATTGCTTTGTGCCATCTATGTGTACTTTCAGAAAAAGATACAATGGGTGCTTTTTGTGCATGCCTGTGTGATGGGCATTTTTCATTGATATGGCTAGTTGGAAAGATTATCATAATGCCCAAGGGTGGAAGCTGCTCTGAATTTGAAATACAATGTTAGAGTATTCAGAGTATGTCTTCAGGTGGGTCAAAAGGCCTGGCAATAAGTGCTGTATAATTTAGGCATGTGGGTAAGTAATCATAATGACTTTGCAAATCCGAGATGAACACATCCACTGACACAACTGAGTACCTGGAGGTTTGAGGAATTATTTTCTAAAGCACAATGAATGCTGTGAATACGCTTTGCATACACTCATTTAATCATTGAGTTCATCTTGTTTTAAACACAGGTCAGTTATATCTTTGGAAACAAAAGTGCTTTTGTTTTTGTGTTGTGTAGAAACAGAAAAGTGTTAGAAAGTGTCCTGAAAGGCCTGTTTGACTCAAATGCCTCTGAATTTAAGTATTTTCTTGAAATTACAGTTTACAATATAATAAGAGAAGACTTTAGCAGATATTTTCATTTGAGGAAGTCATTTTGAGTTACAAATTTTGCTGTATTTTTGTAGTTGGTACTGATTGACATTGAGTTTTAATTCAAGGGTGTCCACTTATCATCCCTTTATAAGACGAGACACTGAAGGTGAACTGTAGAGTTTTTGTTTTTTAAAAATATTAATTTAGAGTACAGTCAAGCTTTAACATGTGAATAGCATTTTTCTAAAGTTTTCTGAGTTGTATCTTTTAAATATACAAATACAGAATTATCTAAATAAGTACATTTGTGCAACTTTTCAAACATTTTATGAATAGATATGCAAATCTTGGTGATAATATTGGGTTTTTTCACATGTTAGAGTCAAAGAATTTTAGAGAGGGAAATTTTGAAAATCTCTTTTTTTTTATCACTCCAACTCAGACAATACTGTTCGCAGCCAGAAAAAGTTAGAATTCCCTCATGTTTTTAGGAGAAAAATGTTCTACACTTCAGATTCTGAATGAGATCTGAACGGATCCCATTGCAAAAACTAAATCAAAATATAACCAGAAAATAGATTGAAGTGGAGCTGTGTGGCTCAGAGTATGAGGAAAACTCATTTTCAAAGAATGCTCTTCAAATCTTTGTATTGCAAACACTGGGAATAAAAAAAAAAAGATCCCTAGTTGATTACTCATATTAAGCCAATTATCTTTTCAAATGTAAACCTTTAAAATTGTATTTTTATACATGCAAATGAGGGATTGAGGGATGAGCAGAATCATCTGCAGCTCAACGTGGCAAAGACCAAGGAACTGATCGTGGACTTCAGGAAGACCAGGAAACACTTGACCCCTGTTTCAATCCAGGGGGTCAGTGTGGACATTGTGGAGGACTATAAATACCTTGGAGTACACATTGACAATAAACTGGACTGGGCTAAAAACACCACAGCACTTTACAGGAAGGGCCAGAGTCGTCTCTATTTTTTGAGGCGACTGAGGTCCTTCAACATCTGCCAGAAAACGCTCAGGATTTTCTATGAGTCTGTGGTGGCCAGTGCGATCCTCTATGCTGTTGCATGCTGGGGGAGCAGGCTGAGGGTCGCAGATGCCAACAGACTTAATAAACTAATCTGTAAGGCCAGCAATGTTGTGGGGATGGAGCTGGACTCCCTCAAAGTGGTGTCGGAGAGGCGGATGCTGTCCAAGATAAAGACAATGTTGGATAACACCTCCCACCCACTCCATGACATGCTGGTCAGTCACAGGAGCACGTTCAGTGAGAGACTGAGATTACCGAAAAGCACCACTGAACGACACAGGAAATCTTTCCTGCCTGTGGCCATCTCCCTGTACAACGCATCTACTTAACACACTGTTTGCTGCTACAACTACACGTTTCTTTTCCAGCTATTTATTTATGAGTGACTTATGTATGTATGTATATATATGTATATATTGTACTATTCTTAGTTAGCGTATTGTCTGTCTTGTCTTAATGTTGGTTTATAATGGAGCACTGTAACAAAAAATAATTTCCCCCAGGGATCAATAAAGTATTCTGATTCTGATTCTGATTATGTCATTAAAACTGTACAAATTTGAACAAAATGTCCTGTGGAAGAAGAAAATAAACACATTCTTATCTGTTATGGGGATGTTAAGACAAAATAGCCCAAAATCTCAAACGTGTCCAGTGTATAAAATAGAATGTTTTTTCACTGTTGTGTCTGTACAGGATATTTTTAATCTGCCTATATAAATCCAATGTTTATGTTCATACACTAACAACTTTTTTTTTAACTTTCTAAGTTGTTGCAGCTATCACTGATGAACTGTCTTCATGCAGCTAGTGCTCATCTTTTTTTTTTTTTATCTAACCTGATCAAGATTTGCTTCAATACATTTTTTTAATTCTTGGAATTTTCTTTATATGCTACATCGCAAAGTCATTTAAGTGAAGCTTAATTTGTAGTATTACATAAAATCTGTATCATAGTTAGCGTGTAGTTACATACTCTGTGCTGTAGCCTAAATGTAAGGTGAAAAGAAAGCCTTCCCAGAAATATAACTACACAGCCCACAACAACAGGGATTGGCCCCATTATTATTATTAGGCCGTGTAAATGTATATCTGTTAACAAAAAGGTAATGACTCTATTATCTATACCTATAACATGTTTTTTACATTTTCATGACTCTGAAAATCCCTGTATATGTTTATTCAAACAATTATGTCGGCAGCTAAAGTGAACGCAGGATTATGAATCAGATTTTAAGTTTTTAAGTATATATTTGAGTATTTAGTAACGCAAATATTTTAATCATACACTCCTTAGACTATGATGACCTGGATGACTGAGAACCTTCACAGACATATTGCGAATGTTTATCCTAAGTGTCAGTTTATGATATTTCAGTCATCTTAGATTGATCTCTAACTCTGATGATCTGTGTACCACACTTACTGGTGTTGCTCCTGCAGGTAACCAGAGCAGGGTACCAGCTGAAATGTAAAGAATTTAAAAAGTAATGTTAAACACAGACATCCAGGTGTTTATTTCTGCAATACAAACTTCACAGAGTTACTAAAAGCCGTGCTCACATTTTATGTTATGCCCATGGAAGTGTAATCAATGAAGAATGCTCGTGTACTTTGCAGCAGAGCTATTCCAAGTCTGGATAAATACCTTAAAGCTGCACTCTTCCCATTTTGTGTACAAGAGGTGATATTTTGGTCATTCGGTTCCTGTGTTGCATTAGTGGTTTTCTCACTCAGTCTGAATCACCTCAGCTCTTTGGTCAGAATCCAAAGCCAACACCAAAGCCAGTTCTTCTGGCTGCACAAACAACAAGCCAGCCTTGATCCTTCCATATGAAATGTTTTGCTGGCCGTACGAGGGCTTGGATGGGGTAAACATGTTAACACTGAGGCACAAATCGCACTGAGGGGAAAAGAGGTGTCTATATAACACATGTCAGATCTCATTTGCATTCGTAACCCACACTTGCTGTGGTTTGTGTCATGTGTAAGGCTGGACTTGGCACTTCTGAGGACAGGCAGTTCTAAACTGCTATCATTGTTGTGTTGGTCGTGTGAAAGCACACTGATCCCTCTGAGCAGGATGATAAAAATCTGTCACAGTTCCCTGCACGGAGGAGCCCATTGTTTTGAGGATTAAGGGGATTAAAGGCGGATGCTGGTGACTGAGGGGCTTGAGCTGTGTGACCCTTTCACTAATCATTACGAGACAGATACAGAGCACTCGAACTTTTAAAGCTCAAGATTGCATTGGATTATTAATTATTCATTGCTGCAGGAACAGTGTTAGAATTAAATAAATGTGGCAACAATTGGAAAAGTCCCTTAGCAAAGTGCAATGAGTGTCCAGAGTGGCTTTGCATAAAATTTATGAATGACTCATGAATGGGGCTCTTAATTTCCTCATATTAGCACCCAGTTTGTGTCATCAATAGTAGCTTCAGTCTGATCAACATGTTGACTTGTAACATGCCTCCCAAAGGGTCAGTGTGCATTGATGCTCAGCTGTAAGCCTACTTGCAATCTCATAATAAAAGTTTAGCACTGTGCTGTTGTGTTGCAGCCAGAATCACATGATTAGTTCATTACCAGGTCTCTGGAGAACTTCAAGACATGTTGAAGAGGTAATTTCTCCATTTAAATCAGCTGTGATGGATCAAGGACACATCTAAACCCTGCAGGGACACCGGCCCTCGTCGACTGGGATTGGGGACCCCTGGCTTATAGATACATACACTCTGTCATTTAATAAACCATCATCAGAAATACAGTGCTCGGATTCAAAAGATAGGGAGATAAGCATATTAATATAACTATAAATAGTATTTCATGTTGGAAATAGATGTGACAATCACTCTATCTGTACTTTTCATTATGCTAATACTGTGCCCTTGACTTGCATCTTGGCTCCTCCCAGCAAGGATATGAGAGAGATACAAAGAATAGAAGCAAAGAAGGAGGAACTGAAATTCAGGAATCGTTGCTAAGTGCTATGTGTGTGTGTATATATATGCCTGTAAAATGCAACAGGTATTTGTTCCTATAGATAAGACTAATTGCTACGTGTGAGACTGGGCCTTTGATATAATTTGACCTTTCCTCTGGAGGAAACGCATTCGTCAGTTCCTTTTGATTTGAGTCTGTCTGAGCCAGTATTTGTGTTTTAATGAAGAACATCAATGTGTTCAGCTTCAGTTATAAATCACTGAAGACCATCATAGACATAAAAATCTCTGGGAACAAAGTGGCTTGGATCACTGCCATAGTTGCCCTCTTGGGCTTCCTGTATCAAGTTAGCAGTTGAATTTTCAGTTCAGTTATTAATTTGTAGTTTTAATATGGTGCTTTAAAACCATGCATACATACATACAGCGCTCTGGATCTTCAGTAAGAGAAATGCTTTAAAATGGAAGTCTATTTAAACCTGGAACACTGAACCAGGCGATAAAACCCACCTACAAACTTGTACTTTGGTTTTCTCTGCAAGGTTTTGGGAACTAAGATGCACGACACGACAGAGCTCACTACTCACTAGCAACTAAACTATAAGCAGGACAGAGATTTCATCTGGTCACTCTTTTTTTTGCACCGCTACCTGATAAAATATCTTCTGGTATGTGTGGCACAGCAGAGAGGGAAACAAAATTACTTTGGCTCGGAAGTTTGGAGCCAGTGAACCATGTACAGGGAAGCAATTACACAGCTATAGAAAATGGCTAACCTTGGCCAATGAAGCACAGTGATACACAGACACCCCTACTGTAAATGACTGCTTGACAGTTGGGGCTGCTTTTAATTTTTCTAGCCTCTGCCATGTAAATGTTGGTAGTGGAAACCACCAGTTTAAAATTACTTGCTTTTCTCTTCTCAAAGAAACGCACATTTATATTATTGATATTTCTCGCCTCACTTTATGGTTGGTGAGGCAGAATTTTCACTCCTTTTCAGGCCAAACCAAGTTTCCTTTAAGCATTGCATTGTAATATTAGGTATGATCAATCATACCTAATATTATGTAATAAGATCATATTATTGTCTGAAAGAAATTCTACACAGCAGTGTGCTCCCTCATTCTCAGAGGTGGCAATATTAGTGTGTCTGCTATACTTATTAAAGCCTCGTGTGATTCAGGAACAATGTGGGACTGACTATCCAAACAGGAGAGATTATTGTGTTTTCTAACAAATCTATCATACCTTCTGTGTGATTTACTATTATAAGATTGATAAGAAATGAATCCTATCAGCTGGTTTTTGTGATTATAAGAGCATAGAGAAATCAAACCACACTCCTCTTGTATTTTCTGGCATTCTTCAACTAAAAACCCAGGTTATTATTAACTGTCTAATAAAAACTGTAAAATATCTGGAGCAGACACCATTTTTATTCTTTATTCATTAAATAAAAACAAATGCACATAATAAAAAATTCTGAATTATAAAAAGGTTGTTAGAATGCCAAAGTAAATTTAACCTTCTTTAGACACATCCAGTTACAGGACACTCTCTCTTTTGAAGAGCTATAGAGTCAGTTTTAGAGCCACTGTGAGAAATCTGGTAAGTTTTTGGCAAATAAAATGATACAATTCAAAGCTATGCAATCAATCAGAATAAAAGAAAGAACAACAGAGTCGCCTCAGATGATTCTACTTTTACTGATATATTCATGAACGTTAACACAGGTAAATTTTAATGACAAATTAACAATATTTAGCATAAACATAATGTAAAAAAGTATTTGTTTCATAAAGAATACAACATTTTAAGAGAAAACATCCTCACTTTGTTAAGCATGTGAAACATTTCCTGAACATGTTGGTCAGGCAATCCTGTCAAGTTAGGAGTCATAGTAAAACCTTCCCCAGCACTTATTAAAAGATTTACATAAATGAATGTTTGTATATATTTGAGTCTGTGTGTACTTTTTGTATTTCTGCCCTGTGCAGATTAGAGAAAATACAAAAACATTTCAAACTTAAACAAATAAACTTCAAAGATTTCATTAAAAGGCCCAAATTACCATGACTTTCATGCTCAAGTGTATGTAAACCTCTGACAACAACAGCATTTACATGCTGAAGTACTGTGAACAGAACTTTATTGACATCTGAATATCTGAACACATGACAAGGATTACCTAGACCATATACTTTCTTCTTAGCATTGGGATGGACCACTGTAGGACTGATTTGACAAATGAATACACTTGACATTATGTTGTACTAAACTGTCTATTAGATTTCACTAACAGAACACCAGACTGCTCCAGCAGGCAAAGTCACTACAGAATCAACTCAGCTTTATGTTCAGGAAGCAGATGCTCTATCTAATCTAGATTATGCTTTCTTTTTTTTTTAAATTGCATTTAAAGGTGCCCTGGGTGATCCTGAATTTTTCCTTAATATTTGCTGGTATAGACACTGAGTACCTCTCTGCTTGGCGTGTCCTACATTCTCCATATATTAATACCACTCCTGCATGCCATGAATCTTGTGTCCTTTGTCCTATAGTTTGATTCCAAAGATGAACATTCCAGGTCTGCTGTTACTAGCCAAGACAGATCACGTGCTGCTTAAAAGAGAATAAAACCTGGCTTTCAGCCAAACACATCAGCTACGCAGCCACTGACGTACATCATTTCCCTCTCTCAGGGCACATTGCTTACATGCATAACCTTCAGATTTACATTTCCTCACCGAAGGATTACTCGAAATAAACATGTCTCATGCGGCAGGGTGGGAAAACTCTATAAGCTACCTCTATTTGGTATCACAATATGTCATAAGTGAGCCAAAATTTCTTTCCATTGTCTGTCAGCAAGGAGGATGACAGTGATTTTAGATGATGATCATGTAACATAATGGACTCATATCAACAGCAGATGTGTTTTTTCAGAGTAATGGCTTTGTTCTTTTTCTGTTTGAAAGATGAAAAACTATCTAAAAGTCACTTTGATCAGTGCATGCTACACTCTCCCACATTGTCAGGATTGGTTATGGTTCCATTGTAGAAGCACTGCTGGGTAAAGATGACATGGGGCATGACTGATGGTTGGCATGACATGCAGACAGCTCGGAAGCTATCTGGAAAGATGTTTCTGAGGTAAGCGGGCTTTGAGCTTTAGTACAGTGATTTACTTTGTTTGGAATCAGCAGGGTGACAAAGGAGAGGGGACACTTGGCTGATCAAAAGTTATGGCAGACTGCATCAGTTGATGCATTTGTTTAAATAACTATCAGACTAGAAGCTACGGTCCACTTCTCAGCACTGATACCACTACGGAAACTCACTCCACATTTATGTGTAGTTTTACATTTTCATTTTTAGATTTTCTTATCCTCTTAAGAAGCTGTGAGGTTTTCATAATATGCTTGCCTGAGTAACAATGTAATACACTTATCTAAGCACTGTGTGTTTCTGTAGGACTATCAGTCTCTTGTTGTGGAGGGATTTTGGACCACTTTTCTTTACAATCTTTACAAGATTGATTTAGTTCATTGAGGCCCTGCCACAGCATTTCAGGCAGGTTGAGGTCTGGACTTTGGACCATTGCAACACTTTGATTCTTTTCTTTTTCAGCCGTTCTGTTGTATATGTATTGGCATGCTTGGGATCATTATTCACTGCTGAGTAATTGTTGGGATAGGACCCTGTTTCAGACAAGCTTTAACACTCAGTCAGATGGTTTCACATGTGACTCTAAAACACTACAGAGGACTTCATGGTTGACTACAAGGTGACTACAAGGTCCCATGGCTGCAAATCATTACCCCTCTACCATTGTGCTTGATAACTGGTATGAGGTGTTTGTGCTAATGTGCTGTCAAAGGCGACTTCCAACAGGGTAATCAGGACCCAGGAAACAGAATGGAGGAGGGGTCCAGTCTTCATCACTGGGCCTCTCCACCTTATTCACTGGGTTTGGTTAAAGTTGGACACAGGACTGCATACACTCATGTAAAAACGTTCTTCTCCACATGAGTGTATAAGTGTTCTCAAAAGAAGATGCTGAAATAGTAATTTGGCCTAAGAGGTTATCAGGAGCAGAGCAGAACACTAGTTAACCTTTGTCAGCCTGCATTTTTTCAGAAACCTTACCAAGTACAATTCTTGGGGCTTTGCATTAATAATATATTTACTATTAGCGTTCGTATAAAAATAAATGTAGATAGATGTGGCATTAAAGCAGGCCTTTTTTCAGAGAATCATATTGACTTTGATACAGTAAGAAAAGGACCACATCAAAAAAAACATAGGAAATCGGAAGATCAACTGACTGCTGTGAGAGTGCTGTGACTGTCAGCCCTTTGTCCGACAGACTCCAGCTCCTGCACGTTGGATGGCAGCTGCTGATGATAGTTCTGGTTCTGTTCTGGGGACCCTGTCTGACCTGGTGTGTCACTCTAACAAGAACCTGCAGCAGGTGGAGGACTGGTTCATGTGCTGAGTCTCCAATGTCTACAGAGCAAAACAAGGACTGCCAGCTTCAGCACACAGTGGTGTAGTTTTAGTTTGATGATGGGGATGAGAAACTCCATGGAGAGACAGCTGATTTTTGCTCCATTATTTATTTTCATAAATAATGTATTAATGTATATAAGAACATGTGGGTGTGCCTTCATTTGTGGTCATACCCTCATGCAAATGGATTACTGTGTTTTCTTTTTAAGACATCAGAGGACCTGATTGAGATGGTGGGCGAGGCGGTTCTGGCACATCTACAGCTGCTCGCTAGCTGGAAGAAGTCCTTACCCTTGAGCTACCTGAATAAGAATTAACGTGTAATTTAACAAAAGGATTAAAGAATACTTAGCTGTCATCAAGCTGCAGTTACTCTCTATTTTGAAGATGTCCAATAAGAGCAGCTATTACTGATTAAAGACTGAAAATCATGTAATAGGAACTCTTTGGCAAAAATGTTGTTTTTCACCCATTTGGCAGGAGAGGTATGGCTAATTCAATGCCACATTAATAATAGTTTTTAATAAAATAAATTAAATAGAGAAAAATCTGTGCTTGTAGAAAAAAAGCTTTTTTAGTTTCAAAAAGAATTGACTGAAAAATGATCAAATTATTTAAATTCTGTGACCTGAATTTCTTGATACTTCACATCTGCTTATTTGGCTTTCATTTGCAAAGCCATTGTTGTCACAAGCACATGCCACTGTGGTTGGCATGGCTGTTTAAAAAGATAAAACATGATATATGTGAGTGAATAAACAACATTTTTAAGCATCGTGTGCATGGATGCAATTGAATTTAATGCCTGCTTGGAATCAGGAATTGTTGCAGTAAAATGTAACTGTCTTTAAAGAGTTTTAGATGCACTTTCACCTCTACTTTGAGGGCACGGAGTCCTTCAGGCGGTGTCATTGTGACCACCAGCAGCCCTGCTGTGAATTGTGTTGTTGGAGGGTCATGTCCTCCTTTAGGTCTCCCAGCATCCTCCCAGCGCGAATTCCCCTCCTTCTTGTGTGAAGCTGTTAGTGTGCTAATCGCTTCAGCCACACTCTATTATCAAGGTGCAGTGTGCCTCTAGTAAATGCAGTCCCTCACTTATCACCTGGTCTTTTGGGATAGTTTGAATAAGTTGATGACAGCTGCAGAAAAGTATAAAGGAGTTGTGGTCTCCATCATACATAGACGCTACACTGATGAATCAGCAAACAGTGAGCACACATCAAATATTTTTACTCATACCAAACAACATTTTTGTTTTGTCTCAGTAGACAAAAGATGTGACACCAGTTTGCTATTGGTGTCCTTCTAATGTAAAGGATGTACGACTATAACCTCTGTCTTTTAGAAAAACAAAACATGTTCCAAACTTTATCAAAAGCTGAAATGTAACAGTCAAAGACCCATCATTGAATCATATCTGACCTGCTGCTGGGCCCCACCTTTTCCCTTTTTTATGCTGCTGGGATTGTGGTTACAGAGCATATCAATTAGCGCTTCATACTGTATTTGAAGGGCTACTTGGCCATCAAAATGGTTCACCTTACAATACAAACATGCTAAATATACAAGGAAGCACAGAGAATTGGAGAAAACAGAGGAGGAAAGCTTCAATATCTCACCTGAAATAGCAATCTACGCCAAGCCATTGTTTTTGGAAGCTCCAGTCATGTCAGAGTTGTTGTCTGTGGTTGATAAAAATTGTGCAGACTTGTGGGTCTGGGTTCGAGATTCCTTCAAGGTGTACCTAGCTATACCTGCCAGGCTTAGGTCTCTCAGCTTCAAGCTGGATACAGCTATAAGCTAGCCCCATGTCATCCCACTCCAATACCCTAGTTCCTCAACTTTCACAGTTTAAAGAGTGGGCCTACTAAGCCTCCAATGCAAGAGCCATAAGAACTTCCCAGCCTATAACAGCATCTGTGTTGGCTAGCCTCTGGTCTGTGTTAGCCTCTGTCGCTTTCTACTCCTAAGTTATACCTCTTGGCTGACATTCACAAAAATATGTTTTTGTCCCTTTTGGCTAGTCTGTGCCAGACGGGTTCAGAAGTCCCAGCCTCCATCGCCAACTCCTTGCTCCATCCCGAAAGAGCTGTTTGTACCAGCCACCTTCCTTGATCCTGGAGGGTCTTTACCTTCACCACCTCTGGATGAGGTCCATCTGCTCAACTCATCTCTTTTTGGCCAAAGAGGGTTTCTGCTTATACTGGTGCCCCCAGTCCTGCCTCTAGTCTGTCTTACGGAGAGGCAATACTTGCTGTCTACCTGAATTCTTCAACACACCAGCAAAAATCACATAAAAGCCTCTGGGCTTTACACCCAAGATGTAAATTTCTTCTGTACTCCAGCTGGTTGTTCACTACTGAAACACCATCCAAGCAAATCTGTTCCGAAAACACTGATTTGCGACGACAATTTATTTACATCGCATTTCACATACATTTGTATTTTGTTTATATTCACGTGCATGTTTGTTAGGATTATTATGAATACAGTGCTTGGATTCATCGACTTCTAACTGAAGATTAAAAAAAGCCCAGCTAACCTGCCTGCTCTCCCTTCCTTTCACTGCATATATGAAAAACCATAAATGACATTTGAAGAACATGCAGGCCTTGCTCTGCTCTGCCTTATTGCTTTAGCCAAATGGAATTACAGTCATATAATCATAAAAAAAGAAGGCAATCAGAAGTCAAAGTGACTGAAAAGTACACATCTGGGCAGATAAGAAAAACATTTTACATATAGGCCTGAGATTTCCTATATTGCTACCAGACTGCAGCAGAGATATTATGGTGATCGTTGTGATATTGGATCTCTGTGCACTGTTATTTTGTCAAATGAACACTCCAAGCCCTGTGACTTTCTCCTATCGAATTAGACTAAAACACATATATTACACTGAATGAACAGTCAACTATTGTCCAAAATGTCCTTAGGATGGAGAACTTGGGGCTTCACTCAAACAGTCACAAAAAATTTACAGCATTAATGACGAATATGAAATTTCATGCACCAAAAAACAAATGAAGAAACGTATGTGGGATTGCAAAGAGGAATCACAAAGAGGAACACAGACGGCCTGTCATTCTCACAGCAGATACAAAGCAGCCATTAAAGTTTGCCTGATGGGCTGCTCTTTTCCATAAGCTATTTAAAACAAAATGTAGGCAGTCACTTCTGTGCAGTGACATAAGACTTAGCATGGAAATGACGAGATCATGCAAGAATGTTCTTTTGAAGTAATTATGGTGGTGAAATGCTGAAATAGAGTTGTCAAGCTCCTGACCCCATTATGGCTTCAAATTTCTTAACAAAGTTTCAGCCCTTTGAAATGCACTGAATAATAATGACGCTGTGATTTAAAGTGCTTTGCCTTTGCTCTTGGGACTATTGACAGTTGTAGAAGCAGAATTTACAGACTTCTAGTGAAGCAAAGAGCTCACACTGCAGCCCTGGGTCTGTTTTTATTGAGCTATTCCCTCCATTTTTACATTTGTGTTCCTGCCCATGTGTAAAGTAACATGTTTTTAATCATAAAAAATGATTACACACCTGTGCGTGTGCATGTGTGCACAAAAACAGACAATGTATGTGTTTATTGTGTAACTGAAACATTTCTAAATGTCTAGTCTTTCCACCAATGATAATTTTGTGACAGTGCTGCAGATATTAAAGAAATTACAACTTGCACTGTTTATGAATGCTAGCCATCTAATGAGGTTCAATTAGAACAATATTTAATCATGTCACCTTTAAGAACATGTTTTTAGATGACTGTCTGAGTCATACCTCATTTGATTGTCATTCACGCGGTAATTGTGAAATTTAAGTTATGTATTCGTAAATCGTAGTATTTCCATCAATCCATTTTCTTCCACTTACGCAATTCAGGATCGAGATTAGGCATGCTCTGGACCGTTCTCCAGTCTGTTGCAGATCTAACACAAAGAAACCTAACATGTATGCATGTCTCTGGGAGGAAGAAAGAACACATCATCTCAACACAGAAAGGCCTCAACCAGTGCATTTGAACCCAGGAACTTGTGACTGTGAGGCAACAGTGCTGACAAATACACCACTGCACTACCTGGTAGTGGTTATGTTTGTAAAAATATATTACAGTTATTTAATATAAAAACTAATTTCAATACTGAAATCAGCCTTTAGTCAGCCTCCACAGGTCCCATGCCTTGTGCTCCTGCTCAGCACCAACATATGGTGCCAGAAAATGCTGTTTTCCCTTTTTATTTGACCAGGTAATTTAGTCCGGATGGACGAGCAGAAGGTGAGGGCACAGGGAGTCATGGCAATGTGGACAAAGGCTGTTTTGCCACAGGTTGGGAGTATGGAATTCAGATCACTATAGTTAGCCTGATAAATATTCAGTCAGGACTCAGAACCTGAATTAAACTTTAACCTGATCATAATTTATATTCTAAGGACTTGGTGGATATAGGGTTTTAGTATTTATAACTATGTATGAGTTTGCAGAGTTATATAACTAAAGACCATTATTTTTATTTAACAATGTTTAGAACACAGCTTAAAGACTTTTTTCCTCTTAGACAGTGTAGAATACAATTAAACTTCAACTGTAACTTTATTAAACCATGTCCACATGAAATGACATTGTGGAAATGTCAATCAATTTGATATTGCTAAATGATATCACCACTTAATATAATTGCATACAGGGACGGTAGAAAAATGTTTACATCCTCTTTAAATTCTAAGGTCATATCAGGCCATCATAAAACTCATCAGGTCCTTAGCAGGTCTTAAAATTAAGTAAATACAACTTCTGAGTCAACTTCAGACTAACAGCAGAACATGACATGCCATATTACAGCATTTCATTATTTATTTAACAAAAATTAAGCCAAAGTGCAGAAACACTGTTTAAAAAACAAATTGCAGCCATACTGCTGGGCACCTTGCAGTCACTGAGTTGATGATGAACACGTCTGTATACCAAAGTATTCTAGACTCAAATGTGAGACCATCTGTCAAACTGCTAAAGCTTGGCTCAAACTGGTTTTTCAGGACAAATACAGGACAATAACCCCAAGTACAGCAGCAATTCCACTACAGAGTGGCTGAAATGGGAAAGAATCAACGTGCTGCAGTGGTCCAGTCAAAAATTCAAAATATGTTCCCTCTCATATCCCAAAAGGTTGATTCTGTTCATCTGGAGACTTCTTCAAGCTGAGATTGATCTCACAGCCCATTTTTCATTCAGTGGGCCAGTTTTAGTCATTGTGCAAATGTACTGTTTATAAGGTTGGGGAAACCTGCAGTCAGCTGAGACTGAAGAAGTCGCTTGGATGACTGATGAAACGTTTCTCCCACTGAAAACACTACGTCCAGATGAACAGAATCAACCTTTTGGGATTTACTTACCTGGATGATTATGCATGCATCAAGACATTTCCTCATACCTTTTGAATTATATTGTGCTCAAAGATAATTTGGAATATTTACAAAAAGTACTCCAAGCATATTTATATTTCTCAGATTTAAGCAATATTGTCATATTTGTTTTCTTTTCTTTCTGTGAGTGGGCAATTACTGTTCATCCTGAAAGATGGCATTTTCAGCAAGCAAAGTGTGCCTCCGGAAACATTATCTACATTAACAGTTTATTTTAGTGGCAGTGCTTCTAGTTAAAATAAGTTTTTTTTTTTCTCTAGCTTAGTTTTTATCTAACAATCCAGACCATATATAAAATATATTATGAAAAACTAATAAAAAGTCAAGATACCTGAATTATCCTAATATTAGAGAGGGAACTTTCCCATGTTCCACCAGACTTACATGTTACATGTTAATAAGTAATAACAAAGCTGACAGTTTTAAACCAGGAACCCTCTTGCTCTGATGTGAAACCACTAACCACTTGCCCAGTATGCAACATGTAAATTCCATCAGAACATTAAACTTATAATAAACCTTTTTTCATTTAACCTTTTCATATTCTTGACTTCCTGTGCAACAAATTTGAAGTAGCATGCTTATCTTCCCTCCTCATAATTTACACACTGTGTTGCCATTTTCATACTATTCAGACCTGAGATTAGAGGATTGTGCTGCAAATGTGTGTATATTTTGTCTCTTTAGTTTAATTTTAGTGTAGTTTAAAATGTATGTGTGACAAAATTGCGTGGTTGTTAGCTACCTTAATACTTCAATTTCACATGTTACACTTAGGCTTTTAAATGAAAACAATGTAAGTTTAAAACAAACAACAGAATTAGAATGAAAACAACGGAATTAACATGAAAACGATGGAATTAGAATGTACAGAACAGAGTTTGAATCAAAACAATGGAATTTGAATGAAAACAACAGAATTTGAATGAAAACAATGGAAGTTTAAAACAAACAACAGAATTACAATGAAAATGACGGAATTTTAATGAAAAAAACAGAATTTGAAAAAAAAGAGTAGAATTAGAATGAAAACAAAAGCATTTGAATGAAAACTACGGAATTTCAATAAAAAGAACGGAATTAGAATGGAATGAATAGAATTTGAATGAAAACAATGGAATTAGAATGAACAGAACAGAATTTGAATGAAAACAATGGAATTTGAATGAAAACAACAGAATTTGAATGAAAACAATGGAATTTAAATAAAAAGAACGGAATTAGAATGAAATGAATAGAATTTGAATGAAAACAACGGAATTAGAATGTACAGAACAGAGTTTGAATGAAAACAATGGAATTTGAATGAAAACAACAGAATTTGAATGTACAGAACAGAGATTGAATGAAAACAACGGAATTAGAATGTACAGAACAGAGTTTGAATGAAAACAATGGAATTTGAATGAAAACAACAGAATTTGAATGTACAGAACAGAGTTTGAATGAAAACAATGGAATTTGAATGAAAACAACAGAATTTGAATGAAAACAACAGAATTTGAATAAAAAGAGTAGAATTAGAATGAAAACAAAAGCATTTGAATGAAAACAATGGAATTTAAATAAAAAGAACGTAATTAGAATGAAATGAATAGAATTTGAATGAAAACAATGGAATTTGAATGAAAACAACGGAATTAGAATGAACAGAACAGAGTTTGAATGAAAACAATGGAATTTGAATGAAAACAACAGAATTTGAATGAAAACAATGGCATTAACATGAAAATGACGGAATTTTAATGAAAACAACAGAATTTGAATAAAAAGAGTAGAATTAGACTGAAAACAACGGAATTAGAATGTACAGAACAGAATTTGAATGAAAACAACGGAATTAGAATGTACAGAACAGAGTTTGAATGAAAACAAAAGCATTTGAATGAAAACAACAGAATTTCAATAAAACGAATGGAATTAGAATGAAATGAATAGAATTTGAATGAAAACAACGGAATTAGAATGAAAACAATGGAAGTTTAAAACAAACAACAGAATTAGAATGAAAACAACGGAATTAACATGAAAACGATGGAATTTTAATGAAAACAACAGAATTTGAATAAAAAGAATAGAATTAGAATGAAAACAAAAGCATTTGAATGAAAACAACGGAATTTCAATAAAAAGAACGGAATTAGAATTAAATGAATAGAATTTGAATGAAAACAATGGAATTTGAATGAAAACAACAGAATTTGAATGAAAACAATGGAATTTGAATGAAAACAACAGAATTTGAATGTACAGAACAGAGATTGAATGAAAACAACGGAATTAGAATGAAAACAATGGAAGTTTAAAACAAACAACAGAATTAGAATGAAAACAACGGAATTAACATGAAAACAATGGAATTTTAATGAAAACAACAGAATTTGAATAAAAAGAATAGAATTAGAATGAAAACAAAAGCATTTGAATGAAAACAACGGAATTTCAATAAAAAGAACGGAATTAGAATTAAATGAATAGAATTTGAATGAAAACAACGGAATTAGAATGAACAGAACAGAGTTTGAATGAAAACAAAAGCATTTGAATGAAAACAACAGAATTTCAATAAAACGAATGGAATTAGAATGAAATGAATAGAATTTGAATGAAAACAACGGAATTAGAATGAAAACAATGGAAGTTTAAAACAAACAACAGAATTAGAATGAAAACAACGGAATTAACATGAAAACAATGGAATTTTAATGAAAACAACAGAATTTGAATAAAAAGAATAGAATTAGAATGAAAACAAAAGCATTTGAATGAAAACAACGGAATTTCAATAAAACAACGGAATTAGAATTAAATGAATAGAATTTGAATGAAAACAACGGAATTAGAATGAACAGAACAGAGTTTGAATGAAAACAATGGAATTTGAATGAAAACAACAGAATTTGAATGAAAACAATGGAATTTGAATGAAAACAACAGAATTTGAATGTACAGAACAGAGTTTGAATGAAAACAATGGAATTTGAATGAAAACAACAGAATTTGAATGAAAACAATGGAATTAACATGAAAACGATGGAATTTTAATGAAAACAACAGAATTTGAATAAAAAGAGTAGAATTAGAATGAAAACAACGGAATTAGAATGTACAGAACAGAGTTTGAATGAAAACAACAGAATTAGAATGTACAGAACAGAGTTTGAATGAAAACAACAGAATTAGAATGTACAGAACAGAGTTTGAATGAAAACAACAGAATTAGAATGTACAGAACAGAGATTGAATGAAAACAACGGAATTAGAATGAAAACAACAGAATTTGAATGAAAACAATGGAATTTGAATGAAAACAACAGAATTTGAATGTACAGAACAGAGATTGAATGAAAACAACGGAATTAGAATGTACAGAACAGAGTTTGAATGAAAACAATGGAATTTGAATGAAAACAACAGAATTTGAATGAAAACAATGGAATTAACATGAAAACGACGGAATTTTAATGAAAACAACAGAATTTGAATAAAAAGAGTAGAATTAGAATGAAAACAACGGAATTAGAATGTACAGAACAGAGTTTGAATGAAAACAACAGAATTAGAATGTACAGAACAGAGTTTGAATGAAAACAACGGAATTAACATGAAAACAACAGAATTTGAATAAAAAGAGTAGAATTAGAATGAAAACAACGGAATTAGAATGAACAGAACAGAATTTGAATCAAAACAATGGAATTTGAATGAAAACAACAGAATTTAAAGTGGGCTGGAACAATCTGGAACATGCCATCACCTTTAGTTAATGAGTAATTACATCTGATAGGCAGGCTAATGCATTTTACTAGCAAATTTGTTATTTTCTGTATCTCGCATTGCTGCCAGAGACGGAATGGCAATACTTGACAGGTAATAAGAAAATAGCAACACCCCACTGCCAGCTTACACCTTGAACACATCTGTTTTCTTTACATTCCTGTGATCTGTTTGTTGTGCAGATGTATATAAAGTTTCAGTGTCAGTACTTCAGCATCTAGCTAGCTACAGAAGCAAATTGAACATAAATAGTAATGTTTATTAAGTGACAGATAAGCCAAATGTAATTACTACATTTACCAAGGAGTAAAAAAAATGTTACTGGACACCCTGATTGACATGAAAATACTAGGCATGCTAGATAAATGCTAGAGCAGGGTTAACCGCTTAGTTTGCTGTATTGTGATAAAGTTTCCGATATCAATCCATTCATGATGCTGAATAGGTTCTCTCAATGAATTTTGCATTTTTAAACCAGCTTTATAGTGTCTAGCAGCTGGAAATCATACATAAAGCATGCAGAACATCTGCTTATATCTTGTTGAATTCAAATCGCTAAATCCACAAAGAGCAGCAGCGCAGATCATCTGTACACAAAGAAGACTCTACTGAAGCTCACTGAACAAATGATTATGTGACACCAGATAAGTCTTTACCTCACACTGCACTGCTACACCTGCTCTTAGGGTTTTCCCACCTACCCCTGGTTACGTTACTGCTTCACACACAAATATAAAGTGAATCCAGAAACAGATTAGTTTTTTAAAGCATTACCCGCAGCTCTGTTTGCCTTTATGTTCGTTTTTATTGTTTTGTTTTCCCAGCATCACTTTGCATTATTGACATTTATTCCATGAATGTTAAACTGTAAGGCTGGCAATATGTTTTCTGCTTTTGCCATTAGTAAACCTTGCATTTCTATCTTCTAGTGGTATACATTATAGTGACAACTGATCACAATTGAAAGACCAAATGAAGAGGCTATACTCATCCTGAAATTTAATACAGTATGCATTGAAAAACAGCAGGTGATTTTACTTACATTGAAGTGGTGATAAATCGTCTGCTGCTGCCACCGGCAAATGTTGTCTTGAGCCAATAAAATAATCCAAATTTGATTATTTCTCTGACTTTGAGTAATATAGTTTATATTGGTTGCAGTTTTGCAGTGATCAGTAATACAACCAAGGCAATTTAGAAGAAGAAGTTTCAGGACAAATCTATTGTTCCTAGAAAAAGGAGAGCCGGCGCTGTGACATTATTTACGATGGAGCTGCTCTGCAATGTGACGTGCTAGATGTTTTAAATAACCAGACAACTGAACGACTCTAATAACCAAATAAAAAGCCGACTGTTATCTTGAGTTATGTTGAAGGATGGAGCCTCGTGCCCCTCTACTATTATGTCTGGGCTCCATGTCATCAATCCTGCCCATAGCATTAAATCCTGGCCAGGATCTATGAACCCCTATTGGTATTGGATTTCAGGTCTGCTATGAAACCCTCAGTCAAAGCTTTAAAACATCATCTTTGTCTTAATCCACTGATCGATCGGTCTGACAGGTTGAAATAACACAATAAAGTAGATTTAGTGGTCAAACAATCGGGGGCACGTCATACTTCAGAATAAAGGATGGCGCGTGGTGAATTGGAAAAAGGAGTAAAACTCTATCCCGAACAAAAGGGAATGCCCCAAATTAGTCCACAGCACCACTGAAAACTGCAATGCACAATGTTTACTAGGAAAGCAATTAATAAAAGAAAAAACAAGATCTAATGCAGCAAAAGCAACAAAAGATTGTGAGTCCTAGAGACACAACAAAAATGTGTTTTTACAAAACCCCGATACTGATTTTTTTCTTTCTAATAGTGTATCCTCATTTGTCCTGAGCAGATGACAGTAAATACATTTCCAGAATAGGTGTTCCATCACATCTATAGCCAATTATGTTAAAAATGTGTTGTATTATAGAGGGATTAATAAATAATTCTGTATAAGACTTACTTTACATAATTTGCAGTCGTGTTTTTTAGCTGATTAATGCCAGCACACTTCAATTCAATTTGGAATTTACAGAAATCTACTGTATGTATCATTTTCCTCTAAAGAAGGGGTGTGAATGGGTCGGGGCAATATTGAAGGAGCGGCTCTTTTTTTATTCAGTGGTGGGTAAGAGTATATTTGTGCCCTAAGGTCACACAGAGTGGCACTTGGGCTGATCAAAGAGAAAATTGGACCAACCAATAGGGGCTTTTTGGACCACTCCAGTGCCCATCTGGTGTGACATTCAAAAATGAGGCATGGAAGTGTTCCACTGGGGCACAGACATATCCCCCAAAAAAAGGCAGTTTGGCAGTCATTTTAAAAAGCAGTGGCTGCTGTGATGAGTCCATTATGCTTACTACGTTAAATGAACTTGGGGCCTGGAGTAGTTAATCTCAGACTTCCAGCTTGGTCCAGTGTGTCCAACCAGTGCCAGATAGCCAGAAACAAACATCTTAGAGCACTCTGCAATATGGACCATGTGAGAAATGACAGAAGTAAAAGGCTTTTAAACAGGTCGACAGGCCTTTATTTCTATTTTGCACCTGTATTTCCCACAGCAGAGGAGTAATTGACCATAGTTACATTACAAATTAGTTGGCCAATTTAATGAAAACTCAAGTTGAGCAAAGAATTTAACAAGAGAACAAAATAAGACAAATAACTGATTATCTCCAGCTTAGACATAATGATCCAAAACTAAATACAGTGAGGAAACAGTTATGCATTGAGGCAATATAGCAGAGCCCCTGACAGCATAGTCTCTATAGTCGGCTCATCACCATGGGTGAAAATACACTGCTCATTATCAGGAACAGCAACTCTTGCCTATATATTCAGTAGCTCTTTCCACCCCAATGAAATGACAGATTGAGCGCCGCTATGTTCATTTAATACTGAATTGGTGTTATATAATAGTTTTTTCTATAAAAGTGTGAAAATAAATGTAGATATATTAAGAGAATGCATCTGCCCTCTATTTAAAATCAATATATCCTTCAATGTATCCTTGAAATATCAGGCAAAACTCCCTTTCGTAATACCACACTTGGCACTTTCCCCCAGGATCTTGACCGTAAAAGGAGTTCAAAAGGATTTTTAATGGTTTGGAAGACAGGGGTAAAATGCAGTGTAGGGGGTGAGAAATAAATTAGTAAATCATGGCTTAGCTGAGGTTTAGCAGGTTTATTCTGTAGCATTCTAAAGTAAGTATTCACTATTAATACTGATTTTATTTATATTATTTGTATTTGACAAATATTATTTTCTCATTCTACTGTTATTTGATTGATATCAGAACAAGTTTTCAATAAGTTTATTAGATGTTAAAGAAACTCGTCAGCATCATGGACAATCCATACCACCCCATGTATGCCTCACAGTTTGGTCACCATAGCACACACAGCAAAAGGCTCAGTCCCCCAAGGTGCAGACTTACACACTACAGGGGGTCTTTTCTGCTTGTGGCTATTAGACTGTACATCTCCTCCCTGTTCTGTAAGGGGTTAGAGCGACATTTAAATACAGTTTAAACCTCGACACACGCATAACACCATTTCACAACACTGTACTGTTACCATCTGTTGTTTACCACACAGGAGGATTACATTATCATCAGTAATTTGTTCGTTTTCTTTCACCCACCTCATCGGGTGAAATTAATATCGTTATTAATGTCGTGCAATTTTCTTCGTATTTGCACTATTATTCTCACATGTGAGATACTGTACATACTGGCCTTTATATTTAGATTCTTACTGTTTTCTTTTATAATCTGCATCATGTTATTGAATAGTTTTACTATATTCTGTTGTTTTAAATTTATTTTCTTCTATAAGTCAGAGGTCAAGCTTCTCAGCTTGAGAAGGATGGAGTGCCCACTCCAGGGTATCGCAGTGTCATTTTCATGAACGAGGGAAGGAAGGAGTGCCAGAGTGACAGGCAGATTGGTGCAGCGACTCCAGTGAGCAAATGCTGCACCGGTCTGTTGTGGTGAAGTGAGGTGGGTGTTCAAGCAAAGTTGCTTGCTTACCGGTTGCTCTATGATCGCACCACGAGTTCTGTTTAGTGACCAACAGAATAAGATGGATACAAGTGGCAGAAAAGAGTTTCTGCCGAATGGAGTCTGGGCTTTCTTTAACAGCAAAGGTGAGGAACTTGGTCAATCGGGAGCGACTCAAAGTAAAGCCGCTGCTCATCTTTTTCAAAAGGAGCCAATTGATATAGTTGAGCTCTTTCAGGCATGTCCCACTGGGGGGGGGGCAGACTCAGGACACACGGGGGAGATTATGCCTCTCAGTTTGCTTAGGAGCACCTCAGTGTCCCTAACAGAAGAGTTGGAGAGAGGGCTGGGGAGACCGCACTGAGGGCATCTCTGCTTAGAATCCTTCCAAACCAACCTGGAACCGCATAAGCGACAAAAGATGGATGGATGGACAGACGGATGGAGCAAGCTCCAGAGGTACAGCGCTACCAATTAGAAGGTTGTTGGTTCAATCGCCAGCTGCTGCAGTCTGGATATCCTTAGGGAAGAAGACACTAACTCCATGTTACTCTCTTATGCATCCATTTGAGAGTGTGAGTATGTGTGAATGTTCCATAAAAAGCACTTAAGCAGTGAATGAAGCTTGTTGTACAAAGCATTTTGAGTGCTCAGGTAGTGTAGAAAGGCAATACATGAGAACCAGTCATTTACCATTTACCTGTCAATGGATGGATAGACATTGTGCCAAAGGCTGCTTTGATTCTAGTTGCTTTTACTGTTGCTCAAAGCCTCCTTGAATTACCAGCAGCAATGCTGTCAGCTTAATTTGAAATAATCCCACAAACAGTATTGTTAAACATTTCACACTCAACAAAGCGTTTTACCTGTGAAAGAACACAAACAAGATTATCTGAGGAGTAAGTCTACTGTTAACAGTAAAAAGCTATCGCTCTTCTGTGCCGACTCGATGGCTTCCAGGTAAAATTACCTTGACACGTAAGCTAGCATAGATGTACTGCCCAGGGAGACATATTGAAACTGTAACCCAAATGTTTCTTTGTATAAATTACACTTCATGACAAACTGCCACTGCTGATAAAGACCCATTTAAATGTATAGAGGGACATCATGGGGGGAAAAAATGCCACTGGGAGGTTAGAAAACTTGTGCTATCAGGATGGTTCCCCTGAGGCCAGTAAGAAGCTGAACCACGGTGTTCTCTCCATGAAGCCTATTGTTAGTCTAATGAACAGACAGAACTTGATTAAAACATTTCAAACATCATTTGGCCCACAATGCAGTGTCGAGAGGCTCCCCCGCAGAGCACACTTAACACCCCGATGATCTGAGGCAGGAGGCCTCTTACCCTCACTCAAAGGTGAGCCCACAAATCACTGTAATGCATTCAGCAGGGGTCTCTCTCGTCTTCTCTGGTTCCCCTTCTCCTTCTCTTTGCCGCTCGCAACGCTCGTCGTTAAAAATTCATTAGACACTGTTTGTATCGCCTCCTCAAGGATGTCACCCTTGATGGCCAACTGTGTAGGAAAAGGTAGTTTCCGCAGGCCGGAGGGGATTGATGGAGCTCCCAGTGTGCGCCGAGGTACACTCCGTGGCTTTGATGTATGCGTCAGATCACCGTGTTAGAGACATGCTCAGCGTTTGAATGAGACACACAAGAGGTTTAGAGCATGACCACAGACTGTGACCTCTGCGAGTTTAACTGCTGTTAGAGCTCTTATACCCAAAGTGCACTTGTGGAATGTTTGAATAGCTGTCATTTTTGAATTACTTACTTGCAGTTGTTGTGGCGTGCAGTGTCGTATGTATTGTGAACTTCCAGGTAAGTAACTGACAGTTCTAAAAATGATAATAATAAAAATAACGGCAAATATGAAATGTTTGCGAATTAATGCAGAGGCAGGGAAAGTAAGTCGAGGAGTTGTGGGGATGAGAGCAGCGTGAAGTAGAACAGATGGGTAGCAGAGTGAATGACGGGGAGATTGACAAACTATTTTAAAAATAACCCGAAAGCATCCTTTTCTTAAACTCAAAAACAAATCTCATCTGCTTCTCCACAGCCTCACACTTTGTATAAATGACCTTTTAGTTAATTGATGAGAATTGCAATGAGCTTTCATGCACAACCATGCACTATATTAAGATATTTATTAACTTTCCTATAATGGGGTTATAGCTTATAATCTATTGGCCATTTGTGATTTGACACAAATAATTTGATCAGAATAGATGCTAATAAGTGCATTGGTGCAAACAATGAATGTGGCACCACTAGAGATGTTTGAAATGATCATCAGCACAACTTTCCTTCAGCAACAACTTTATTAATATTTATTAAATAATAATAATAATAGCAATAATGGCATACACATATTTTCCTAGAATGGTCAGCCCTTTTGTGTTATTGAGATTGTCCTTTCAGTTTCAGAGTTAATGATGACACTTTTAGTCCCCCACACTTACTTTGATAGCATCTAAATTTTCCACATAATTTTCTTACATGGGTATAATGTAAAATGTTAAATTCAATGGAATCTAATTAAAGGACATTTACTTGATTGGTACAGCTTTAGTTTATACTAAGCATATTTTCCAAAATGATTAATTATCTGAAAAATAGTTGCATTTTATTTAAGATTATTGCTTCCTCTTAATGAGGGGCAAAGAGTCTATGTTTTAGTGTGGCATTGCTCTTGTTTAAAGCCACTGAATTTACAATATAACTAAACACTTATCATGCTTTTAAACTAGGGGTGTCAAACTCATTTTAGATCGTGGGCCATATGCAGCTCATTTTGACTTTCAGTGGGACCAGTAAAATCACACCACAAATGTGTAAAGAAAAAAAAGTTCTGGTACTTCAAAATATAAAGTTTTTGTTAATTTACAGAAAATATCAGTGGGTCAGATTGAAGTCTTTACGAGGTTGATTCTGATCCCTTGTGTTTGACACCCCTGTTCAAAACGTTAATGCTAGTATAAACCTGTGGGCCAGTTTGGAATGCATTTTCTATTCTCAAAACTTTTTTTTTCCTATTTCAACTTTTCTTCCAACTGGCAAGTTGTCATTTGACAGATGTCAAAAATTGTCAGCCCTGAAATAAAAGTTCTGTAGTATGTATTTTATTTTGAGAAGCTGAATTTACCTGCTTTACAGTTCCCTTCCCTCCTGTTCCCGCTTTCATTTATTGCCACCCCTTAGCATATAATTTATTCAAGGCTCAGCATTTAGCAAACGTAATCCTCTCTGCTGATGCTTTTAGGACTGCATACTGTACAGTAATTGTATAAAAGAGCAAAAGCGGGGTTTCAGGCACTCTGATAATCACCTGCTCTTTGCCAAGAGCACACCCAAAGGTAGTGTGGAAAATGGACGGGGAGAAAAAAGAAGTAAAGAAGCCAAAAAACCTTGACACAGGAGAATCAGCTGTCTATTGGACCGGTGAGCCGGGTCAGGCCGATAGGAGCTTGGCCAGCACGGTCGGTGCACTCAGACTCAGTCCTGTCCTGCAGCTCTGTTGCAGGTCCCCAGCCATAATGGAATCTGACAGGATGTAAATGAGTTTTTAAAAGAGCTGGTGAAAGCTGGTCATTTTTCTCATTTAGTGGTCCAGTGTGTTGGCTAGGTCCCCAGCTGTCACCCTGCATCCCTGCCTTTCCATGGATACGGAGAAGCACTCAGCGTACAGTAGCAAACCTGGATCACTCAAACCAAAGAGAGCGTTAGGAGGATGCATTTCACACTTTTCAGGTCTTTTTTTTCTTTCTTTCTTTTTGCTCCTGAATAGAAAGTTGCACAGCATGATGGTTTACAACTTTTTTTTTTTTTTTGTGGCTTAACTCCAGCTTTTATCCAAAGAAATGTTCCTTTAAACCACTGATTGCGAGCAAGAGATTTAAAAATTCACTTTTGTAAAATAGCATTAGCTTGAAAAAAGCTAACACTTACTAAAGTAAAAATACTAATAAACACTAATAATAATACTCTAGGAAAAAAAAATGTCAATAAATGTTTTATTCATTAGTTTATTTTAAGCTGTTAGTTTTTGCTCATTTTAGTATTTGTCTTTAGCTATTTACAATTCTTGATCACTTTAAGCTAACTAAACTATCAGTTTTGGTTTTTTGACCTAATATTTGATTTCAATAACTTAATTACTTTGTAATTCATTAATGTAATATAAATTTTGTTTTGATATAAATCCCTATAGATCATGTCAAAGCATCATAATCAGATTTGAATCTGGACTTTGATTAGTGTGGTCTACTTGCAGGTGTGTTTTTGGTTTCATTGTACCGCTGCAGCTGAAGTGTGCTTGAGCTTTGCAGCAAAAACTGATGACTGGACATTTTCCTTCTCCCAGAATTTTCTTTTAGAGAGCAGAATTCATGTTTCCATCAGTTGCAAGTCAGGCATATCCTGAAGCAGCAGACCAGCTCCATACCATCTCCATGTTTGACTGTTGGTATGATTTTTTTTAATGCTGTTTTAGTTTTAGATTAATTGGACATTTTAGCTGTTTTTATGTAGCTATTTCAAGGAAATTACACCATTACGCTAAATTACTTTAACATTAATAACGTATTTCAACCATTATTTAGATCTTCCACCCCTATTAAATACAGAGGAATCCCCTTAGGACCAAGTACTTGGGAGACACTGGCATAGCGGACTTTGTTAGAGACTTCAAAGATTTCCTCACATCCTATGAAGTCAGACGTAAACATTGCTTCTAAGATGATTACAGGTGTCTGCATTTTAATGAGGAATTATATTACCAAACATGTTTATGCAATTAACTGTGCCACAACAAAATGATCAAAAAACAACTTCTGTAAGGTCTTCATATTAATACATAGTGCAGCCACTTTACGCAGATGCTCTCAGGGCTGCTCAGCAACACCACTGCAGCATTAATGAACAGTGATAAGGACTACAGGCAGTTAGTTAGAGTTAAATGGAGCTTGAACACCCAGCTGACAATGAACCATCTACCACAGAGAGGTTGATCGGGGGGCGTAACAGCAGAGCTCGGGCCCGAAGCACCGGAGCTTAACCTCAGACTATACATGTCAAACTCCACACAGGGGCAAGGCGGTCAATGCGGCAAAAGGTGAGAGGAGCACTACTGCTGGATAGATACACTAATTAAGGTTCTGACGTGAAATGTGTCAGGCTTGGTTCTTCTTCTGGTAAGTGAGCTGATTTTAGAAGCAGTTTCGTGTTTCATACAAGGCTTTTTGAATGAAGGGCCTCAATTATTAGTTGCATTGATTCCACAGGAAATGATTGATGTGATTGCACAAGCTTAACATTAATGCTGTGCATCTTCTTTTCACCTACACTTCTACAAGCTGGGCACTAGCTTTGCCTTCCTGCTGTTTGGTGCAAAGCAGATGGTGGACAGTGTGTTTATCTGAGCTTCTTCAGTGACAACAGCTGCTTGCTGTGGCAGGAAATGGAGGTGCTGTAGTTTAAAGAATAAAAGACACAATCTTTGTATTTTTCTTCTGTACAGGGAAGTTTATATTTTTTTTACAGGTCCTTCATTTTCAGAGACTCACATGTGGGTGGACAAAATAGAATAATCTTTTAAGTTATTTTTAATGCTTCAATGAGAATAATTTGAAATTAATGACTGCCTAAAGTCGAGAACACACATTCTAGACTTCCTTCCTTCCTTGTGTCTTTCCTTGAGGTGCTCTCCCAGGTCTTTACTGAAGCCAGCTTCATTTGATGCTTGTTTGTAGGTTTTTGTGCATTCAGTTTTGTCTTTAGTAACTAAAAAAATCATGCTCTACTGATCTGAGATCGGACGATGGACTTGGCCATTGAATAATATCCAATGTCTTGAGAAACACTTGGGTTTCTTTTGAAGGGTGGTTTAGGTGATTGTCCATTTGCACTATGAACCGTCATGCAATAAGTTTTGCAACATTTGGCTAAATCTTTACCTGTACACTTCAGAATTCATCCTGGTACTCTTATCAGCTTCACATCATCAATAAACATTGCCAGCCATATATGCCCATGCAGTATGGGCATGTATGGCTGTTTCAAATCATGAGCTGTTACTTTCCTTTTTCAGTAATCTGCTATTACTGTCATTCTGGTACAAGTTAATCTTAGTTTCATCTGTCCAAGAATTTTTTTCTTCCAGAACTGTGCAGTCTCTTTTAGCTGTTTTCTACCAAAGTCTGATCTGGCCTTTCTGTTCTGAGTGTAAGCAGTATTGTTGTAAATCCTATGTATTTCTATTAATGGCTGTGTCTCTTGATTGCAAACTTTGACAAAGATGCACCTACCTCGAGTTTTCTTAGCTTAGTTAAATGTACAGAGGTCATTTTTTCCACTTTAGTTGTCTTCAATAGTCCTCCAGGTGTACAGGGAGTGCAGAATTATTAGGCAAATGAGTATTTTGTCCACATCATCCTCTTCATGCATGTTGTCTTACTCCAAGCTGTATAGGCTCGAAAGCCTACTACCAATTAAGCATATTAGGTGATGTGCATCTCTGTAATGAGAAGGGGTGTGGTCTAATGACATCAACACCCTATATCAGGTGTGCATAATTATTAGGCAACGTCCTTTCCTTTGGCAAAATGGGTCAAAAGAAGGACTTGACAGGCTCAGAAAAGTCAAAACTAGTGAGATATCTTGCAGAGGGATGCAGCAGTCTCAAAATTGCAAAGCTTCTGAAGCGTGATCATCGAACAATCAAGCGTTTCATTCAAAATAGTCAACAGGGTCGCAAGAAGCGTGTGGAAAAACCAAGGCGCAAAATAACTGCCCATGAACTGAGAAAAGTCAAGCGTGCAGCTGCCAAGATGCCACTTGCCACCAGTTTGGCCATATTTCAGAGCTGCAACATCACTGGAGTGCCCAAAAACACAAGGTGTGCAATACTCAGAGACATGGCCAAGGTAAGAAAGGCTGAAAGACGACCACCACTGAACAAGACACACAAGCTGAAACGTCAAGACTGGGCCAAGAAATATCTCAAGACTGGTTTTTCTAAGGTTTTATGGACTGATGAAATGAGAGTGAGTCTTGATGGGCCAGATGGATGGGTCCGTGGCTGGATTGGTAAAGGGCAGAGAGCTCCAGTCCGACTCAGACGCCAGCAAGGTGGAGGTGGAGTACTGGTTCGGGCTGGTATCATCAAAGATGAGCTTGTGGGGCCTTTTCAGGTTGAGGATGGAGTCAAGCTCAACTCCCAGTCCTACTGCCAGTTTCTGGAAGACACCTTCTTCAAGCAGTGGTACAGGAAGAAGTCTGCATCCTTCAAGAAAAACATGATTTTCATGCAGGACAATGCTCCATCACACGCATCCAAGTACTCCACAGCGTGGCTGGCAAGAAAGGGTATAAAAGAAGAAAAACTAATGACATGGCCACCTTGTTCACCTGATCTGAACCCCATTGAGAACCTGTGGTCCATCATCAAATGTGAGATTTACAAGGAGGGAAAACAGTACACCTCTCTGAACAGTGTCTGGGAGGCTGTGGTTGCTGCTGCACGCAATGTTGATGGTGAACAGATCAAAACACTGACAGAATCCATGGATGGCAGGCTTTTGAGTGTCCTTGCAAAGAAAGGTGGCTATATTGGTCGCTGATTTGTTTTTCTTTTGTTTTTGAATGTCAGAAATGTATATTTGTGAATGTGGAGATGTTATATTGGTTTCACTGGTAAAAATAAATAATTGAAATGGGTATATATTTGTTTTTTGTTAAGTTGCCTAATAATTATGCACAGTAATAGTCACCTGCACACACAGATATCCCCCTAAAATAGCTAAAACTAAAAACAAACTAAAAACTACTTCCAAGAACATTCAGCTTTGATATTAATGAGTTTTCTGGGTTCATTGAGAACATGGTTGTTGTTCAATAATAAAATTATTCCTCAAAAATACAACTTGCCTAATAATTCTGCACTCCCTGTATTTGTATTGCTGATCTGGACAGTGTCTTTGTTCTTTTTAAAAATGAACTAGATTTTTGGTTTGGTTTGGTTTCCATAATTTGGTTGTACTTGTACATTGATGGCTTCCCTGACTTGCATCAACATCGTTTTGGACCTCATATCCAGTGAACAGTTATTAAATGTTCAATACTTAGAATCAACTTTAGATCTTGTATCAGCTTCTCTGAAATAACAAGGGAACAGGACTCACCTGACTATGGAACTGTTTGCCAGTGCATTGTTGAATTGCTCTAAAAAATGGAGTTAAAGATGAATTCAATTCCTAAACTGTTAAGTAATTTTACCTTGAATAAAGCTGAAAGTCTTCAATCAAATCTTGATTGTTGGATTTTAAATGCATTAATTAATTACCTAAAAGAGGTTAAAAGACTAGAGACATACAGAAAACTGACTTTGAACTAACACTATGACTTAGATCACATTTCTTTAAAAAAAACCAGCAGCTTTACAGTATTAACGCTAAATATGTTGTGCTTCCAATTAACATTTTTCTCAATTACCGAGGCAATAAAAAAGGAAAAACCTCCATAAACTGGCTATTAAATAAAAGGAAATTACAGATTAATTATCTTATACCCACATGGCTCTCGTTTAATCGTTTTCTTTATGTAGCAAATATGTCACCTACGGAGGTAATGTTATGTCTCTTGTTGCTCTAACCTTGACAGATTATTGGCCAAGCTGAGAAAACGCAAACTGTTTTATGGGTTGAAAATATTGGCAGGGGAAAGCATCCTTGTGAGGTAAGCAGCTGTGTTGGCCATATTGTGTATTGATCTGCCCTGTGCTGTGAGAGCTGCACTTAATTAGATTTATATTGTAAACAAAGACTCACAGTATGAAATTTGAATTAGCAGGTAAATGTTATCCATCAAAGCAAATAATAATATTTTGTGCTGTGCGATGCAGTATTGGTATTTAGAAGATTTATCTGTGCTGTAAAAGGAGGGAGAATCTTTTACCCTGAGGGTTTACTGCAGGCTGTGGAGCGGCATGTAGCCCACATACTCTTTCCCTCTTCTCTGCAGGCGTTGCTCTCCGAAGAAACTACTGCTTGACATCAACTGACAAACAGTAGCGTGCAGGAATTCAAACAAAGTGGCACGTGTTCTCATATTCAACGAGAAAAAAAGCACATGCACATATTTGAAGCTAAAAAAGTGGGCCGACTTACCTAAGGCATGGATACACTCACTCTATAATATTTGCCCCAATTTGACTCACTAATTGTGTTTTTATACTCCGACGAGCTCTTTTGTGACAGTACCTGCTTATAGTTGTTGCTCCAGGAAACCCCACATTGTCCTGTCTTAATCAAATTAAACCATGTAAAGGCATGACTCCAAATGGTGTCAAAAAAAAGAAGAAACAACAACAACAACAAAAACCCCTCAAGGATATGGAGCAGATTATTGGAATTCAATCTTGTGTAATTGTACACATCTCCCCCACCAGTTGAGAATTTTTTTTAAATAGTCCCTTTGAGGTCTTGATTCCTGCTCCTGGTATTCCTCTTTGCAATGAGTCACACAGTGTGGTGCACAGGATGATCCAGCCAGATCACTGCCTTAACTCTCAGAGTAAAAGTCAAGTATGGGGGTGACGAATGGTTCAAAGTCGGATTTAACGAGTAAAGACCTTCCCTTCTCCCTGTTTATCTTGGAATCAAAAGACTTTGTTTCCTGCATGAAGTCTGAAAGGATTCTGATGGATTTACGCTTCTTGTTTGAGGAGATTCCCGCACATTCCCAGAGGCGCACTGTAGGATGCAACAGATACTTGAACCAAATACCTTCATATACCTAAAGTTTCTTATAGTCCCTCTATTTATATTTACATCTGAAGAGCCGTTGATGTATATCTGCTTCTAACATCACTGCAGAAGCGACATGTTGTGCACAGTATAGCTTAGCTTGCAGTGTTTTCAATCTTTGCCAGGTTGCAGAGAGGTAATGAGCAACTTCCAAGTAGCTTGACAATAGTGTGGCAAATGGTGGGCCTGTTGAACCCTTTTCACTACTAGAAGACCTTTTATAATTAACCTCATCTTCATTGATTTTGTTTAGTAAAATCACATTGTTTAAGATTTAGATTTCACCTTTTGCAATAAAACATTATTTCCATGTATTGAACTATTAACTATTAAATTAAACTTAATAGTTTAGATTAAGATATTTTCAGAATCAAATGCATTATTATTTTGTTATGCTTTTAAGGAAAAATTATGTTATCTCTGCAGTTTGTGTTTTTCATATATGCAAAAGAAACATTTTAACTTTAAGCACATAAACATTAGAAAGCATTAGAGGTACAACACATTGTTTTCAGAGGACAGAGAGATCTTATTTGGACCTTTAAATGTACTATAGTTTTACCACAGGGAACCATAAATTGTACAAAAACCCATATTGAACATGCATCATGTTGCTGTGCAAATTGCTATTTCCAATCGAAACCTAACAAAGCCACAACCTTAGATCATCATTGTACAAAGCAATTTTCTGGAATTGCGTTAATTGCTCGCTCAAATATTGCCTCAAAGTCACATTTTCTGTCTTTCTTAAAACCTATTGCATCAATCATGTTAAAAGGTCTTTAAAGCTGAATAAATGATATAACTGTTAACTGATTGTATTTGTATATTAACATTATTAGAAAAATTCTCAACTTTTTCTTGAGGTTCCTCAAACAGTTTTAAAGGGGACAGTGGAGATCTTACTTACCTCCAACATGATAAATGTAAAGTGACTGTTCAAAATGTTTTTTTTTTCAAACATGTGTTTCACTTTCATTTTCAACAGCAAATACTGTATGTGTATAGATGTACATATATTGTATATATAAGTGGTCAAAGCCTTTAATGGTCCACATTACATTTTGTGTTGGTGATGGCTTGTTGAAAACATGGTTGTAATTAACCGTCAGTAACTAAGAGGATGTTTGTGATGCACTTTAAAGGGTAGTGTAGTGTGGTTTCAAGGGGATCCTGATAGATATTTCATTGATATAAACAAGTTCTACCAGTTGATTGAGATGCTAATTAATTTTTATCTGCTGGCTTGAGAGATGTGGATACCCAAGTTTGTGAACGTGATAACTCGAGAAAGAAAGGACGTAGGAGTTTCAAATTGATACCAAAGGTGTACCTACTGAAACTCTCAGACGGGTTTGAATATCAATAACCACGACCTCCAGGTCAAGCTCAGAGGTCAAGCTTTCTGAAAATCTTCTGAATGCATAACTCATGAAGGAAGTCACCTAGGATTTTGAAATTGATACCAAAGGTGTATCTATTAGGAGGCTAAGGGTACCAATATTTGAAAAAATGTTTCTTTAAACAATTATTTTTACAGGTTCTTGAACTGTGCACTGTTTTTTATAGAGCTAAATATTTTTTAAAAAGAACTATCAACCCGCAGCTTGATAGTTACACAGTAAGCATCTGATCAGCTGAAACTCCTGTTAGTTGAAACTATTTTTTATGCTTTATTTAGGCTACACAATATCAGTGATACTGTGGCCTATGAAGTGTAAATTTAAATATAGACACCACAGTGCATGGGGCATAGGCTAATGTGCATCACAGTCCATTGTTATATCTCAAAATGAACGAAAGCCAGTGCTGAATTAGGGATGTCTCACAACATCCTTACAGAAAGACTGCCATACCAGAATTTGGGGGGGATTTACCAGTATGAGCACAGAACATACCACCATTCTGTCAGAGTTTTTTCTACCTCCGAGCTGTGTACAACTGTAGACATGGCAAGCCGAAGAAGAAACGATATTGCCAGCGCAGCTAGATGGAAGTGTGAATTGGAGTAAAACAAGACAGTTTGTGATGACATCCCACATGTCTTATAATATGGCAGGCATGATTAATCTGAGAACAATATGTGGTGTGTTATGTCTCACAGTCGGCGAAAAGGCAACATTGCATGACTCTATAATCACCTGGTTTTGACACAGTGTCCATGGTAGCACACAAAAATATTCTGTAGTCTAAAGCTATCATTAGAAGCACCGGTGACTTAACTCTAACCTAGGTTAGAGTTAATATATGACATTATAATATACAACATTAATATATATCTCACAAGCAGAAGGTACCCAAGAGGTACTGAGCTTCAGCGGCTCAGACTGCATTCATGGATCAGGTCAACCTCAACCCCAAACCATGCTCACTTAGTGCCTGTTTACCCGGGCCAATCATCACCCCATATGTGGCATACAGAAAAGGTGTTCAGTATCATAGTCTTCAACCTCTGCAGTATCCATCCCCAGTCTCTGCTCAATCTTTTTTTAATGAAATGAAATGAAAGTGGCTCTGGGCAAATGCTAGTATTGTTGGTTCTGAAATAAGGCCTTCATTTTAAATTACTTTTTTTCACTTCTCAAACGCTGAACTTCTTATTTTTAGTAGAATTTCGTCTGCGATGTGATGATTTGAGTTTATTCTCAGATCTATGCTTCACACACAGTACTTTTTTTTTTTTTTTTTAACCACAGGCTACCGGAAGTAGGATTTAAATGGTCATCCATCTCTACGAAAAAACTATATTTGAATCACTTATTCTTAACATTGAACCTTTTTCATTTTCAGATCTTTTATCCTCCTATACTTTATGACTGCATTTGATTTTGGACTTTATATCCATGTATGCTGTCCTAACAAGGCTATGGTAGCTTGTACACTCTCATCCTGTGGTCTCCAGAACTGCTGAATGTTTGTGCAGAAAACACGGCCCTACCACAGCTTCCTCGCTTTGCATTTGCCTGCTCTAACTCTGTGTCTTCTGCTGCTTCCAAGCTTGGGGTTGAAGAGCTCACCGCTTCCTTCAGCACATCCTTTTCATATATATCGGACTTGGCTTCACGGCTTAAAATTAGATGCCCTACTGTAGGTTTAAAGTCAGGCCTTGTAGAGTGATTCTGTTAGGAGCGTCAGGAAATCTGAGTCAGATGGAGGAAGGATAAGCTCCAAGTATAATGGAGATTTTAAAACCTTGCTTTCTTAGATTTCTAGATGGATCTGCAAAGCTGGGTTTTTTTTTTTACAGGTTCGGTTTAAAAAAGTTAACATAAACCAAAGTTTTTGTTTCATACGACAAATTCTATCCTAAGTCATAATCCTAAAAAAAATCCTGAAATATACATATTAAAAAAAGAATTTGGGGATTTCTTTCTTAATAAGGTTTAAAGTATTAAAGCAACTGCTTTAACCTATTGAGTTAATCCCTTTGTTTATCAGCTGGGTACTGAGGATTTTGAAGCTGTTTCCTTTTCCCATTTCTTAGACTTGGTTTCTCACATGACATTTTCCACTTTGGTAAAAGATTCTCTTCCATTTTGGTCTGTTAAAGAAACTTTTGACATGAAAGGCTGTGATGTTCTCACAAATGCAAGCTTAGCTCCTATGTGTGTTAAGCATGCAGTAGTCCAGCCAAGCCTAATTTGGAAGTGAATGTTCTGAGCAGTTATCGCCCTCTATCAAAACTTTTGGCTGAAGTTCTAGAAAAAGTCATTTTTAATCAACCATCCTTTCTAGACAAGTACAATATCTGTGAGTCCTTTCAATTAGGTTTCAGGGCCTTTCACAGTTCTGAGTCTGTTCTTTTCAAAGCAACAAAGGCTATTCTGCTTGATGCTGATTCTAGTGGTTGTTACATCTTAGTTCTGATTTGACACTGCTGATCACGATTTACTCATTAAGCGCCTGGAACACTATGTAGGAGTCAAGAGTTTGGCGCTTAACTGGTTTTAATCTTATATGGAACTCACGACTTTTGCAGTTAACTTTGGAAAGTCACTGCTTCAGAATCTGGGTCTATCTGTGGGCCTGTTCTTTATTTCCTTGTACATGCTCCTGCATCAAGATAACATATTTTTTCATTGCCATGCAGATGATTTGCAACTGGATTTACCTTTGAATCTTATAAATCACGGTTGCATGTGAAGGCTCAATGCATCTTGGATATAAAAAGTCCAAAACAGACGTCATATTGTTTGGCCCTCTATTATTAACCGAGAGGTTGAAAGATAACTGGGTATCTTTAGTTTTATTAAAATGCAGGTTAACAACCCTGGGATTATCATTGACACCAATTTGAAATTGAACAACCAAGTCAATGCTGTGGTCAAGAGCAGACTATAATCTTCTTTAGATCTGGAAAGGCTCATGCATGCACTTTTTTTTTCATTTAGTCTGTGTTACGGCAGACTAGCAGCCTAGCAGGGTCTCCTCCTGAAATTGCCCATGTGGGTGTGTCCTACTATCTCCCGCTGCCTTAAATGCCATCTTCTTTTTGCACATCTGACTCCCATCAGCAATTAAAAGCACTTAAGGCCAGAGAAAGGTGAGCTCTAGTGCCAGAGAGCAATGTTAGTGGTTGCAGAATGGTTGGGAATATAACAGTCTGGACCATTGTAATACACTTTATACTCTTGTTAGTCAATTATCTCTAGCTTCTTAACAGAAGGAAACTTCAACTGATTGTTGAACTGTTGCTGAACGATAGTTTGTTGTGTTGTGAAATTTTCAGAAACACTTGTTTTTTAAAATTATAAAGCACTTTGGTTTTAAATGTGCTATAAAAAAATATTTACTTACTTTCTTACAATAACATGATGTGTGTAAAATCTGCAGTTTAATATTAGGAAAAGATATAAATCTCTGGTAGGATTATGCTAGGAAGAGGATGTGAGTGTAAAAAAAAAAAATATTGCAAGTCTAAATAAAGATGTATCTGCTGTGGTGACCTGTTGTGAATCAGTGTGGGTCTTAAAAAACTAGCTAACAATGGAAATACATAAATAGTCACTTGTAGCACCTCAGTGAGTGACTGAACTTCTGATTAAAAACTTAACAATGTTTACAAGAAACTATGAGTTATTTACAATGCACACTGTATTATCAGCTCAGACTAAATTCTACTGTTGGATTGGCCAGGTCACTGGGCTATATGGGAGCTTTCCCTCATGACTGACAAGTTTGGTGGACAAAGCAGCGTGCTTTTTATTTGCAGTCTAAGCATCTGAAACTGTTTCATAAACTACATTTTTCAGACATGCTGTAGTTCTTTAGAGAGATATTTGGAGACTTGCAAAGTTAAGATAACAAACACTGGAAAAACTGGAAAGTTTGGCTGATTGCTTTGGGGTTTTTTGTGGCTTTGCAAACAAAAATGATGAGCATGCGTTACACTGGAGAGCAGGAAAATTAGATCCAAGCACAAGAGCTCACTTGAGCATTTGGAAAAACATTGAGGTGTGAACAGAAGACGTGATTACTTGTCCACTTTTGGCTGGCTCATCTGAAACCCATGTTAACGCCAGGCGAGAGCTGGCTTTGACTCCCTTTGTTGTTTATACTGAATTTCTTAGGACTTTACCCTGGAAACAATCTAACTATAAATCCTCTGAATCACCTGGGAAGGAAAAGGAAACTTTAATTTTTTTCATACCTTCTCTGGTGCCAGAAACAAATACATTCATTAGAAAAGACCAGAATAAGATCAATTAAAGTTCTTGTTGATGACCTTGAACATCAAGAGCATCTAAGTTTGCAGGGGACATTTCTTGTCATATATTTATTCTTAAAATATTTCATGATATAAAATGTATGTAAATGACCGATACTCCTGCAGTGCTTCCTCTTTCCTTCTCTCCTCACCGTATTCATCGCCATCGGAGAGAAGCTGGATTTGTGCAAAAAAAGAAAAAGAAAGAAAAAATAAAAACAAAAAGAAACACAGGCACAAAATAAATTAAGAGATCAGAACCCATAGAGAGGAAATGAGTCAGTATTCCACACCGTGTACAATACAATATCATAGCAAATTAGCAGATTTCAATGGCTTCCACTGACTACCATAGATTTACAATGTTCAGTTGGCTGCACATCAGTCCTTAATAAATTGTGTCACTTTCCTTTTTTTTCATTAATGGTTCGGATAGATAGTGACTTGTAGATGACCATGAAAAGAAAGCGGCTACTGAGGTATGAACAGAAAACCTGGGACTACGAGCCAGCAGTAATGAGAACAACAGCATTTGTTCACATCCTACTAAACTGCCATTGTGATCACATTTTAAGTCCAATAAGCTTCTCTACAAAGGTACAACATATAAAACTGTTAAATATATAACTTTTTAGGGCCTTTCAAAATACATTTAATGACTTTTCTTTACGCCTTCTTTTCAGACTTAACAGCATTTAATACTCTCTGTAGATAATTATCATTTCTCTGGTAATGATTTGCACTCCGTATCCATGATCAACACGACAATTCTTCCTGTAAGCTGTCCCAACTGTAGCTACTGAAAAATGCAAATCAGATTTTTTTTTTCTGTTTTTTTTGTTGTTGTTTTTTTTTTTTTGATACACAGTTATACGTATGTAGTACCTATATCTCCAGTTCCAAAATACAGTGGTGAGCTTAGTCTGCGAAAAAATGTCCGTAAAGTTTGAAAAGTACTCCTTTGATTGTGTTCGGCACATACGCCGCCAGCTGCAAAGGTTCGTTTGTGCACCGAGTCTCTGTGGGGGCAGCCGTTGGTCGGTGGCGACACTCAAAGCATGTTAACAACGTTTCCGTGTGTCTTTGCCAGATGGTCCTCTCTGTCATAATGATCATATTTGTTGTTTTGCTCTTTGGTCTATAAAAATATGGGAGGTTTACTCCAGCAGAAGGCCTATTCACAGCAGAGTGCGCTCGGTTCGGTTTTTACGGCCTCGCGAGCTGGTCTGAGAAGCGTCACATTGTGTTCTGTAATGACCCCGTCTTCACCCTGGAACTCCTGCACTAGAGTCTAGGAGAGAGATGTGGGAAATCCCGTATTAAAAGCAGTTAGCAGCTCCAAACAGTGGACTTCCAGTGAGGCAAAAAAAAAAAAAACATTCATGGGATTTTAAGGTGTCCGAACCTCCGTGGCATGAGCATGTGCTGCTAAATTCACAGAGCAGGCAGATAACAGTGGAGAGGAGGTGGATACAACGTGTTGACCCAACGACAGATAGCAGGAGGGAGCAGTCAGAAACCCGCGGTGGCCAGTCACAGGAAAAAGGAAGTGTTTTATAGTAAGTTTGCCCAGTGTCATAGGGAGAGATGACTCCCTCAAACAATCACTCCCTGGTTTTCCCGTCTCTGGCTGTGTTACGAGACCTGTGAATCAACAAGAACAAAGCAAACATGAGAGAACTGTTTTAGCACTCAAGTCACAGTCATGCTCAGCTCCACAGAGAAATGTCTGAGGATGTGTTGTATCAAAAACATTTTGGCTCAAATATTTTCACTTCTAAAGCCAGCAGAAAGAAAATGACAGAAAATATATTGTCTTTTTAAATACAATTCACATATGTGACGTTGGCTTTTTATTTGCAACAGGAATGTTCTTTTTCATTCAAATAAGCACTGTCATCTCATTTTAAAGTTTGCAATCTGCTTATTCACTTGTTTGCCAAGAGTTGCATGACAAGACTGATAATACTTGTGTATATAGAGTACTGTGCACAAGTCTTAAGTCAGATCTTAATTCTATATATTTTGCCAGGAAAACATGTGCAGACAAACATGGAAATACTGTATTCAAAGCCAAAACTCTGCAATCTTAAAAGTCAATATTTGGTATCACCCTCTTTATTCTTCAACCTGAGTGCTCTTATGCAAGCTTCCTTGTCAATTCTTTAAATAGTTTTCAGGAATAGTTCTCCAGGATTCTTGAAGGACATTCAAAGGTTTTCTCTGGATGTTGGCTGCCTTTTGTTCCTATGAAAATGATCCCAAACTACTTCAGTAATTTTGAGGTCTGGGCTCTAGGGAGGCCAATTCATGACTGATGCCGTTCTATTGCATGTTGTTCTATCCAGGTATGGCTTCTTGCATGGTCTGTGTCTTTGTGATCGTATTCATGCTGAAAAGAGTCTGGTTCTTGTGTAATTTTCTTAAGTTGGAAAAACAAAAAACATTCCTTTGAAAATGGTCAGGTCCAAGGGCTGGGCTGAAAATGTCTTAAAAAGCAGCCAATATCCAAAGAAAATCCTTCAGAAATGCTGGAGAACTATTGCTCGAGACCACTTTCAAAAATCACAAGAAAGTTGGTTTCTTTGGGTGCAAAATATGGAGAAATAAGGGCTCTAGCTTGGTTTACGATTAATTCAGCTTATCAAAAAGACTACGCAGAATTAAATGATTAGCCTTGCAGTTTCCAAATATTAACGGTCACATACAAACATCTCAAAAGCTCATTAATTAATAAATATATAAAAATGACATTCTACCATTTGGAGCTATTTCATTATTATAGTGATCTTTAGGGACATTTGACATAATTGTTTTCTTTCTAAGATAAGCTAGCAAGGCTTACATTTGGTCCATTCGAAAAACAGAGCAGAGCAAACTGTTCCTTTCCTTCTCCGCCATAATGTTAAAAATAAAACAACGCTAAGTGGCTACTCTTGAAGCACCCTTTAACAAAACCATACGAGAGAGGCATCTCACTGAAATTTCAGCAGCAAAGCTGATAGGGATCATTCTCAGTATGCCAGTCTATTCTCCTAAAGAAAAAAAAAATTTTTTTGCAGCCATTGTGTTGACATAAGCATCACACATGACTATTGCTCCATGCCAGACTTAGATGTTAATTACAGGATTGTATGAGAGCTTTACGAGTCAAATATTTAGAACTCTTCAGGGGATATAACCCAGTAACAAAACAAGTCTCACAGTGCAGACACTGAAAAACAATTAATCTAGCAGCAGAAAGACAAATCTCGGAGCCTCCTCACCATCTGGCCCCCGCCAGTCACACAGCCAACTTGATAGAGGTGCTGATGCCTTCCAAGACATTGCCACTGAAGCTTAATTCATAATAATGAACTCTTGATGATTTCACAGGGTGCAAATTACCATGAAAGGGGCAGGTGTTGAACGGGGTTCTAGCATGTATCACAGATGACAATGTCTTATGCTCTGGGAATAATAAACATCTCAGTGAGCTCGGGCTTTAATGGAGATAATGTCGTGGTTTTGTTGGAGCTGGGCATGGAATGACCCAAAGGTTTACTTGGTTAAAGCAGGGCCATGACTTTGCTAACTGCTTGACTGTGATGCCTGGCCAAAACAGGTGTTTAATCCTAGCATAATAAGCACAGTTTCTCTCTGTGCCTCCTAGAGGGCACACAGAGACTACAGCTCAGTAGTAAAAAGCCACAGGTAAAATGGAAGGAGGATAAATTAGTCGCACAAAGATGTGGAAGAAAAGAAATACAATGCAAGTGATTTCAAGCAGACACAGCATATAGACACGGTCTTGTTTTATTCAAGCCACATAGTGTGTGTCTACCATGGTGGATTTTTGTTTTTTAATATCGTCTTTATGTTTTGTTTTGTTTTTTGCTCCCTCTTTTTCTTTCACAGCCACACTGTTGCGAACAGCTTCTCATAAATCTCCCGCGCAAATCTCGTCTCAGGGAAACGCAAGCCTTCCCATTTAAAAACAGCAGCGAATGTCAGACGAATATGAGATGAATCTGCCCCGTGAATAACATTCACAGGCCTTGGGTGATTATTACTTAGAGTTTATCAGGAAGCAGCTACGCAGACAGCAAGCAAATACTTTACACTCTGGTGCAGAGTAGAGGGAAACATTATGCAGCGGTTCTCTGGCTATTGAACATGCCGGGCAAACGTTTAGGACGGTGGCCTTGCTCTTCGAGTAAGAACGAGAATTGGACTTTCGATTGAGACTGATAACTGCTGGGGGTGTCATAGTAACAGAAGGGAGCATTGTGCACTGAATCCATCTGTGTTAATGTGTAATTTGTGCAGCATTTCTCTTCTTATGGAGCAAGCGGACAAACCACTCAATACTTATCGATACGCGCCCGGCAGCTTTTGATCGAGGATGCGGAAAACATTTGATTTCAGGGACGGTACAGACTGCTTCCTGTCTCGAGGCCACAGCTGAAGCACTTTAATGCAACAAAAATGAGAATGTGCATACATGTGGCAGTGGCTTTCGTTTGCGTCGCACTGCTCTAAATAAAAGCATTTTCGCGAGTTGGAAGTATTGAAAGCGAATGCACCTGGACATACGGTCCTGGCTTGACATTTCTTCTCTGTCTGAACTCTTGCTGACTTTCCTCGAAATGTCACGGCCATGTGACCCACGAGGGAACAAGTCGGTGGGTGCACATGAAAGAAAATTGATCCACTTTGCCTATCCGCACTCTTCATCGAGGCGCTGTTTGCTGGGAATAATGCAAAATCTCAAGAGGACCCAGCGGATTAATTGATGTGTTTTTGTACATTCGCCGGAAGCTTTGCTGAAGCCCTCCCGTTCAGCTCGTTCCACAGTGCATCTGCTTTTGGATCTCCTGCTCGTTTCTAACGCTCGTCTCTGCGCTCACCCTTTAACGTTAAGTCTTGTGCAGCTGAGCCCGCGCTCTCTCTTCAGATTTTAGCAGGCGAGCGGCACAACATGATTCCAGATGAATATTCATAAGTGAACTTGTTGGCTAGGAATGATCCACAGGTTAATAAGGGATGGGAAATCGCTCATTACATGCTGTGAAGTTGGATAATGCCTGAAGCAGATGCTGAGATCAAAATACATGAACATGTATGCATGCGCCTCCAGACACTAGGCCCCATTCCACATTAGGAAAGAGTTCAAAGCTATGTGTTATGTCATTATCAGCCCTTTCATACAGCATTTCTTCAGAACATCAAAGCAAACACAGTTCACTATCTGCATTCTACAATATGATCAGAACTTAATGCTCAAGAGTGGAGTATTAGAACAGATTTAACCACGGTGGCATCAGGCTGGTGACAATGTTGCCAACGTGTTCTTCAATACTTTTATGCATCGACTACAGCTGCTCGTAAAGCTACTGCGTTGCGTGGCTCTGTGTGAGATCAGCTGCTTGCAGGCAATGCAGAATCGCCTTCCTTCAGAATATATATTAAAGGATCAAATGTTTAAATCCAATCTCAGATGGCCTCTTCTGTGAGTAAATAGACAATAATCTCTTTGATGCACTGTGCAGAGACCCAAGTTCACCACACACATTCCACCCCTTTTCTATTTATAGCTCCAAATCTACTGAAGACTTGCTGTCTGGAGTGAAAAGCAGCAGGATCACATTTTCCCTCAAAAGCAAATTATAGCATGGGCCATAAACACTGACAGTATTGACCAAAAGAAGAGCCTGTTTCTCAAAGACTCCACAAAAGTGGCCGTTTTTATGACTTTGGCCTTATCCCTTTTTTATATTGCTGTACCTTAAATTTATTACATGGCCACTCTCTATTTCCCGATCACTATTTATTAATATCAGAGTCTGTCTGGCGCCTTGTTTTATTTAAGTGCACAGCCACCATCTGACACAAGACTTTAAAACAATATACAAGGCATGCCAATAAAGCAGGCTGAGAATACACTGAGGGGGGTTTGCTGCACACATGGATTTTCTCTGGTTAAACACACACCAGGGAAATTGTCAGCTTATGGTAAAATACATAAGCCAAACAAGGATATCAAACAAGCAGACGCTCGCTTAAATTGTATCAGGATTTATGAGAGTCTATGCTTCCTGCTGTTTGTGTGTTCTGCTAAAGCTGAAAGATGCGGTCTTAGTGTTGTAATGAGTTCATAATGTTGGTTGTAATGACTTTCATACACTTTTAAGACATTTGACCGTGAGCAACAGGCAAGATCAGTCTCCTCTGTAAGGTCATGTGGAAAGTTACCTTCATTACAAGATGTTATAAAACAGAGCCCGACAGATATATCAGCAGGACTGACACATCGGCCGATATTTTTATTTGCCGATACGTTGGTATCGGCATTTGTAGCTGTTGATTGGGCAGTTATAATGTACAAATGATATATATTTAAGCTTGTACACATTAGATCCTCACTTTGACTCTGGGATGAGACACATTCAGTATGGGGTTGGATTAAGAAGGCCATCTGATTTAAGAAATCTCCTCAATCGAATATGCACAGCTAATAATAGTTTTTATTTTTATTAAGGACTCATAAATAACTGTACCAAATATATGACAAATGTGTGTATATATGTGTGTCTGTTTATATTTAATGATGTGAATGTGGAAAAAAAGATGAAAATATAAACGAGTATATCAGATCTTTATCTTTTTTCTAATCACCAAGTCTCAGTATCGGTCTCAAAAATCCTATATCAGTCAGGCTCTAGTCATACATTTAAGGATTTCTTGATTCTAATTCAAGGGATTTGTCTTGTACCTTACTGCCTTCACAAGGCTCTTGGTGCTCTGTAGCTGCTTGTGTTGCTTCCTGCCTTTGAGGCCAAGGTAAGGGCGGAGCTGTTGTAATGGTGGTGGTGGTGGTAGCTGGAAATTGGCTGTCTGTCAAGGGGTCATCAATGCTTTCCATAGTGCAAGAGTGTCGAGGGGGACTCTTGTCACGTCATAGAGCCTGAGGGGAGAAAGGGACAGGGGAAGGCGGTATGGTTATAAAGCTCAGTTTCATTTCTATTTCTGTTTTTTTCTAGATTTAGACACAGTCACAGCACCGCCACCACCACTACCACCATTACCAAATTTATCTTTTTAAGGTGTCGCGGAAATGTGCCCGTTTGGATTTGTCTAAACATGGAGAGCTATTCTGTGAATATGCTGGGCACTGATGCTGTGTTACTTGTGTTCCAGTTAAATATAGGAGTGTGGGAGTTGAATAGGGTCTGATTCTGCGTAACAGTAGCCCACATGGAAGGAAAATAGAAAACAGCCCTGTGTTTCTCCAGTGACTTCTTAAATATGCTATAAATGTAAAGCACTGATTCATTCATGATTCATTTTTCTGAAATAATTTGTAAATTGTTGTCCTTTACTTAAAATAATAAGCTGGATAGGAATTTATAAGTATCAGGCCTGCTGCAGCGTTTCCACCACTTTAGTCCAGATTAAAGTATCTCAGAAACTATTGCATACATTATTGTTTATTCTGGTGTAAATTCTTACAGTCCCAGAGTTAGGAGACTGGTGATTATGGTAAACAACTGTTTTATTCCTGCAATGCAAGTTCGTTCCTTTTCCAAGGGCATCAAATATCTTTTTTAAAAATAAGCCTGTGGTATCTAATAGTTAGAAATTGCTTGCATGGTTACAAAACGACCCCTGGGATCACATTTAAATGCAACATAACCAAGTAGATTTTGGAGTTTTAGTGTGTAAACCTTACACTGAGTAAAACTGAGTAAAACAGCAGTGTTGGGTAAGTTACTTTAAATTAGTAACTTAGTTACATTACTAGTTACTTCTATCAAAAGTAACTCAGTTACTTCAAGTTACTCGTTACTTTCAGAGTAACTAGTTACTAGGGAAAGTAACTTTGGTTTTACTCAGAATTCTCTTGTTAATGTGTTGCTTCCATAACTTTGCCAGTCTTCTAGCTTGCTTACTTGCCACAAGTGCACTGTGCCACCTACCAATAGAAAGGAAAAAATAATGTGCACATTTCCACGAGAGAAATCCCACACCTGATTCTATCCTAGCCTGCTTTTTACATCCAACACAAAAACTGCAGTCATGGTGCTTTCGATTGTACTCAGAACTCGAAGGAAATTCTGCCTTCTGAATAGGAAGATGTAGGTAACACCAGACTGCAGATGAGCTGCATACAGAGCTGGACTGGGACAAAAAAATCGCCCCGGCATTTTGACTAGAGACCGGCCGCCATTATAGGAAAAATCATAAAGCCTTTGAATGAAAATAAACACTGTTGTGACAGTGATGTACACTGTTCTGATGGTATATATGTATCAATTTATCAATTGTTTGTTGCAAGACTCAGATAATTATTTTTTTAAAAGCGAGACATTTTAAATGAGAATAAGAAAGTATTTCCTTGTGCCCCCCTTTCCCTTTTAATGCCCTACATGGACCCCTGGCAACACTTTGCTAGACCCGCCCCTGCACAGTTACCAGCTGTCAGCTACCTAAAAAAGGATCCTGGTGTTATTTGTCTCTCAGAAACAGTTCATAACTTCCCTTCAACTCATTCATGTCACCTAAAAGGTAAACCTGTTTCTCCATCACAGCTCTGATGATTCAGTAAGGACATCTCCTGGTTTCATCTTCATGTTTCCCTCTCATCACATAACCAAACCGATATCATGACCAGCAGCTTTACAGCTGTGGCTCCAGCAAACATCAGCTGATACTAGAAATTAATATTAAATAAATTCTAACAACAGCTGATCAAGCTTAAAAGTGCTGCTGTTGTTTCGCGCGACATCTGCTGGTTTCCTCTTTCTGGCGCAAAGTGGGCGATAAATAAACAAGAGAGAAAAGCCGATCAGCTGATCATTGATCAGTTTCATGATTGAAGTAGAATCAGGAGAGAGAGAGGGTGAGAGGATGAGAGAAGAAGAGGCAGCTGTGCAGCGTAAACACAGAATAACTCCAGCTTTGTGTCTTTTTCATTGTAGCTGAAATCCAGGACAAACTGTTCCTTTTCACCTCAATACGAAACGCATGATATTTTCTCTGAATACAAGACGATTCTGTTTTTTATGGGACGGTTGGCAACTCTAATAATTAACCTTATGAACAAAATAAAGTTCAACATCAGTAACATAGCACCCACCCAGCTTTATAGAAACTCCGTCATGCTAGCTAGCACGCAGTACGAAAAAGTCAGCACAACGAAAATAAACTCCAACTAAACTTGGTTTATATCTGACCCAGATGGACTGCAGGTTATAACTTCTTACCTGAAGTTCAGTTCACCTGACTCTCTCGGACCAGCGGCTGCTTCGGGTCTCTGCTCCTGCCTCCCTTTTCCTTCATCCACCTGCTGGCCTCCACCACTTGCTAATGTTACTGAATCTGTGGAAGCTCCGCAATGCCGCCACACAAAGTAACGAATAACGAGCCTATTTAAATCCCAGTAACGAGTAACGCGTTCCCGGTTTTGGCATAATAACTAGTTACCGTGCTCGTTACCACAATAATAACGTAGTTACTGTAACGCATTACTTAATAACGCGTTAGTCCCAACACTGTAAAACAGTGAGTGGAGACTGTGACACAGCCAAAATTACTGCAACTTGGTGCCTTTGAAATTATTGCTTTGAAAATGGGGACCAGGTCTGTGACCGTCCAATGCCAGCTTTAAAGAAACAGTGCTATCAGTCAGGGAATGAATTAGGTCAAGTTGGTAGTTACATGCAATCTGTTTGTGATTAACTGTGACAAATTGGCAAAATTTTCAAATATATTGTTGTCTACATAAACAGAAATTTATAAAAACTACATTACATTCAGAGTCCAGAATACAACTGAGTGAGATGATTTTTCTTTTGTAAAGAGACGTGTTCAATTCCATTCAATACCATTGGGGCGATCGTGGCTCAAGAGTTGGGAGTTCGCCTTGTAATCGGAAGGTTGCCGGTTCGAGCCCCGGCTCAGACAGTCTCGGTCGTTGTGTCCTTGGGCAAGACACTTCACCCGTTGCCTACTGGTGGTGGTCAGAGGGCCCGGTGGCGCCAGTGTCCGGCAGCCTCGCCTCTGTCAGTGCGCCCCAGGGTGGCTGTGGCTACAATGTAGCTTGCCATCACCAGTGTGTGAATGGGTGGATGACTGGATATGTAAAGCGCTTTGGGGTCCTTAGGGACTAGTAAAAGCGCTATATAAATACAGGCCATTTACCATTTTATTTATATAACAGATGCCTCAATATGTTTTTTATTGTAAGGTGAAGACCCTACAATAATACAGAAAAAATCCCAACAATCAAACGACACTGATCCTCTCTGAGCAAACACTTGGCGAGAGTGGAAAGGAAAAACTCCCTTTTACCACAAAGAAACGTCCAACAGAACCAGGCTCAGGGAGGGGCAGCCATCTATCAGGGGTGTGGGGAGGAAGACATGATAAAACACTAATTGCAAGATTGTGCATTTCTTTGAGTTGCCAGGGACTCTGACATGACATACGTTAACAATGGATGTACTGCTTGGCCCTGATAACCTAAATCTGCATCATTTCTAATGGGCAGCAGGGGGCCACGTTTTAATTTTTCTTGTACTGTTGGCAAAAAGACTACCGGCTTACTGGATCTGCAACCTCATTAAACATTTCTCTGATAAATTCATGGAATTAGTTGCAAATTTTTTTGAAAATAACACCATTTCAGCTTGTCATGTCCAGTTTCAAGATACCGAGATTGTGACAGCTCACCTTGAAGATTCCACAATTAACAGAATTTAATTAACCAGCAGGTATATTATAGCACCCTTAGTTAAGAAGATATTGGCAGTTCAAGCAGGTTAAAGCTTTCACAGGTAATATCTCACTGAGAGGACTGATGAAGCTTACACTGCTTTCAGTAATCTCCAGTAACAACTGCTTATCTTGACAGTTTAAAAAAGAACAAAATTCTCCCATAGCTTTATTTGGTAAATGCTTTGCCTCAAAGCTGAAAACATGAATAAGTTTCTCTTTCACTGTTTGAAAAGGAGAAACATGCTTTTCTGAGATCAGAGGTAATACACTATACTTGACTTGGGTGTGAGTGTGCCCATGTTTTGTCCTTGCATGAGTGCGTTTGTTGTTTCCTTCATTTCGGAATACACCTGCACCTCTTGGGACTTGAAACTGTTTGGAGTGCAAACATAAGCCAGCTATCACGCTGCGCTTCATGGAATCAGTTTCCACTTTTGGCCACATGGAAATGTTGGAAACTATAGAAAAAGGAGCAGGGTTGAAATTCAGAATGAAATAAAACAGGTAATCTTTCACTGGGCAGCAGAGGCTTTGGGTTTAGGCAACAGTGGGTCAGATCAATCCCACAAGCTCACAGGGAGTTGATAAGAACAGAGAAAGAGAGACTTTCTTGTTCTTTAAGTCAGTTCCTCTTGCCTCTCACTGTTTATAGTCCCAACATTATTCCCAGCTTCCCAAAATGGAGGATTTAGTATTCTCCAAGCCAATGCAATGTGCTGACTTGGCTCCCTCCAGAAGGAAGTTGGCAGACAGAGCTAATGGTTAGCAGCAACAGAGTTTCTTTCTCTTTCTCTCTTTCTTTTGGCCTGTCTGTGGTGGCCAAGCAGCTGTCTTCTTAGTGGTGATTCTGTTCAACTCACTGTTGGATGTGGCTGGAGGGCCCAGAGGGATCAATTACCACGGTCGATACCAACCCAGAACCACAGGGGGGTGGGGTGAGGGGGGACATGGTGATGGTGGAGGCGTTGGGGGATACCTTTCTGCATCCACAGAAAGATTGAGAAGAAGGAGATGGAAAAGAAGTGATGGCGGGGGCAAAGCACCAGTCGAAAAAGCTTTTTCATACTCAACTGAACACACTTGCCATCACTGGCAGGAATACAAATGTGTAAATACAGAGGACGCTTACAGGCGTCCTGTGTAAGCATCCTTACTGGGAGATCAACTAGTGCAAACCCACCCATTTGTAGCCGGAGATATTTATGGCAGGATGTCCTAAACCACGTATGCATTTGAATTTCCCACGCAGAACCCTGACGAAGTTCAAAAAATATGCACACGCAAGAGCTCATATTATCAAATATTGTGATATTCTCTCTTTCCTTGAAGAGGCTGAAGTAACTGCTCTTCCCAACTGTGTTTTGTCTCCTCTCCTCTCCCCAGTGAAAAAGTCTTGATTACAGTAATCACAGTCTTTCTCTCAGTAGGTGCCACTTGTGCTCATAGCTCTCTGCTCAACGCCTAAATACCCCAATCAGGATCGTCCTAATGAAACATATGATTAAGACTTAGTTAGACAACTGAGGATTTTTAGCCATTCCAGTTTTTTTTTTTTTCACTGCTTCCTGCAATGTCTGAAATTGTGGCGCTCTTTAGTCCTTTTTCACGATAACAAGAGCTCTTTTTGTGACTTGCTGTGTAATATTCACTTGAAAATACCGGCTAAGCGGCCTGGCTGTTGGATTTTGTGCAATTATAACCTTCCAAAGCTACTTTGGAAGCGACTGTCCCTGTGTGTGAACTTAACGGGTACTCGAGGGTTTAACAAGAGCATCCGCTTGACTCAAACCAACTTAAAATGACTTAATGTTCTACAATTCTTTACGTCTGACTGGCTCAAATCTCTCTCTCTCTCTCTTTCACTCATGCTGCTCTTTTCTTCTCCTGCGCTGCTTTTCTGCCTCTGTTTTGAATTGTTCCTCTTATCAGGCTGTCACAAAAGCTGGCAGATAACCTGAGGTGAGTTTGCTTTTCTCCTCTAACAGCGTACTCGCTCTGCCTCGTTCTCGCCGAGCTCCCCGCGTCGGCACACGCAGAGAGAGATAGCTCCTTGCGCTGATTCATCTGCCAGTCTAAAATGGTGGAGGGCATGATGCAGAGCATCCTCCTCTCTGGAGAGAGACAGCAGTAGGCCTTTCAGCGAGAGAAGAAGGTATGGAAGATGACTGCTGAGACTACATATCGTTCTGCTAAAAGAGAGGCCCTTTGCAAAGACAGCATTTCACTGTGGTAACTGTGATAAAATGTATGTTCAAACCTTTTAGCATCATGCAGTGTGGAAAGTATTCCGGTACAGTCAAATTAACCCCTCACTGCTGCTAAAGCGTTTCTTTATCTAGCCATTTTTCCCCAGCCCTTTCTTGATACCACGGAAAGCTATGACCAGGATACTGCACACAGAATGAGATCTTTGCAGTACACTAAAGCTAAAATTGAATTTATTGGTTAATATCTTACATGTGCCAGATCTTTTTACACATCTGGCTAAATTGAGAATAAAATAAAAGACAATTAATGTTAATAGGATGGTTTCATACATGACTGACAGAAGCAATATGCCTCATTAAAAAGTCAGCAGCTGGTGATTGATGTATAAACCATTAAAAACCATGAAAAAAGCATGGTTTATAATTTGAATTAGAGTTGTATGCAGTGTCATGTACAACCTCCGTTCCAAAAAAGCATAGGCGGAGCCATATTTACCACTGCGGACAAAAGTCTGTAAATGTCTGCGAACTGAAGAGACCAATTGCTGAACCTCTGGTACACGAACGTTGTCATATTATTGTCTGATACAGGATTCTAACAGCTCAACAGTCCTTTCATTTTCAATTAGTGAAAGGTTTGGACTGCAGGCACCCGAGTTCAGCACCCAGATTCTTGCCATGCTGTTGTAATAGATGTGGTTTAACATTGTCTTCTGGATGGAAGTAATATGTTGCCTAAAACCCATATATACTTTTCAGGATATTCTTGGAACTGTAGCTGTAATTCAAATTGTGATTGGAATAGTACTCTTTCTAACATAACTAACTTAAATGTTTAGTAATGAAAAACATATTATTTGAACAAGTAGCAGAATGGGTAGATTTACACTGGATTTGTATTTTCTGTATTATCAATTGTTACAAAACCATTTTCACCCAGGAGCTCTGCACCGTATCAGGAGAATGAAGTCAGCACATTGTCCGAATGTTTACTTTCTCGGCACATAACATGAGCAATGCTCTGTTCAGGTAAGGCTAGAGTGCTGCGTGGATAGAGCATGCAGGAGGGAGCACGTGAGCACACAGTAGCTTGTTGTAATTCTCTGCACGGTTACTCACTGTAACCTTACCTGGACACAAATGTACATCACACGGACAAGGGAGACTGCAGATTTAACAGTATGACAATACGGTTATTAGATAAGAAAACTGAATTAAATGCCCTGTGCTGCTATTTATATTCTAAACTTTGTTGGCAAGTGTGTGAGGCCAATCAGCAGGGAGATGTGTATAAACTCAGCCATATTAAAAAGCCAGTGCACAGAATGAATGAGCTAGTCATTTGCCAGCACAGTAAAACATTTTGTCACATCAGTTATGTTTTGGCAGATCATTCTCAACTAAAGCTGATGTAAGTGCATATTTATCGCCTTACATTCGTGTGGATATGCTACATATATTGGCAGATGCAATAATATCCTGAGGTAACAGGAAAAAAAAATAAGGTGATGACGAACATGCGGCTCATCAGTGCAGTCGAGTAAATCTCCGGGGAGCTTGTTTACAGTCTTAGAGCTTATTTTTGTAGAATTTCATATTCTGTTAGGTCACTCCTTCAGAGGAGAAACTTGTCATTGTTATCAATGAGAAACCTGATTCTGAAATAAATGATATGCTGGAGCTTCACAGCTCTACCTCTGCTTGATATGCGTCCTATTCAGCTGTGGTTAGAGTGCAACGCTGCTAAAAGTAACCTCCCTCAAAAAACGTCACTGTCAACACCGAGCTACGCACATATCAATCTTCATACGTTTCATCTGGAGCCGGCCTCTGAGAAATCCATACTGTAGTTTTATTGACAGGAACAACTGTGTACTCTCCAAAGCAGGGTCAGAGTAAGATAAATGCCTGGAGAGAGAGGGGATGAGGGGGAGGATGAGAGGAAAAACCGAAAAGAGAAAACGCCTGAATGCCTGGGAACGAGACAGGCGGCAGGCGAGGAAGTTATTTTTACTCCGAAGCACATCAAACGGTGACCGCTGAGATGAGTGACGTTGTGTAGGTCGAGAGAGGACGCGCGGCATTACGTCTAATCTTCCTTGCAACTCACGCTGCTGTGTTGCCGAGTAAAGTTAGAGAGGAGGTCAGCGGCGTCACCCTGAACAACAAGCCCCTCCCTCCCCCAAACCCTCTGGTTGACAGAGAAAACACAAACTCCCAAACATTTGACCAATACACGCAAACTGCCTTTTGACATTTGTTCAAAATAACCCTTTATGGGGTTACGGGGGCTGAGTCAGATTGACTTGGCTTAGTCAAATACCCATGAGGGATATGTCTGTTTGTCTGCATTGATGTTTTGGGGTTTTTTCGCACAAACACCTGATGGACAGGTCAGACATGCTCACTGGACCGTGCACAGCTAACAGTCAACCTTGGGCAACAGTGGGGCGGCTGCAGTTTGGGTTTAACCTTGAAAAGCCTCAGGGAAGGCGCTATTTGTTCAAAGTTAAACATGGAAGGGAGTAAATGGTTTTTATTTTTGTGAGTGATTCCCCTTTGGGTGAGCAGATAACAAGAGGTTATTGTCATTTTTGGGCTTGCTAGAATTGCCCTTAAACTTAAGCCTGAGAAGTAAAGGTAATTTTAGAGATTTCTCCATGTGACTGAGTTTGAAGGTGTTGAAAAAATTCATACATTTTAAGAAGAGTTTTAAACAATGACCCGAGTCTGCTTGTTGCCAGTTATTATACTCCCTGACAGTGAAAGCTGGTAGAACCCACGTAAACACACACACACACACACGCGGACTGGCACAGATGAGTGCGCATAGCTGTCCAGCCATTTGACTGGCTGTCACCAAGTTTAAAGTAGCCAATGAAGCACGCACGAAATACCTGTCACATCCTGCGGATGAGAACTACATTGAGTGACATCCTGAGCAGGATAAGAAAAGTACATGTAGGCCAGAGCATGCAGGGCTACCCTGTGCAACAAAGTAGGGGTACATGGTCACGGATACCAGTATGGAAAACCCACAATAGCAGTCATCAGTTAGAGCCCGTTAGCATGCAAGCCTGAATGCACATGCCATTAGCCTTTTGGTCACACTGTGAGCACCAAGATTTGCAACACCTCATACAATATTTTATCTGACACGTATAATAAATGTTACAGCTACAGTGTGTGCATGCAGCATGTGTGTGGGATAACCTGCCCAGATAACAAGCTGCACTGTAGCTGGAACTTGTAACGGCTGTCACCGCAGTCTCCGCAACTGGGTTAACGTTCGGGTTTGTGTCTGGGCACGGGGAGACGCACATGACTCACAACACAGGAAGGAAACCTGATAGCAAACCATTCAGCATTTTTATATTTTATGCATTCTGTATTTACATGTTTGTTTTCTCGACAGGAAGGAATAAACAAGTTAGTCAGCTGATGACTAAATCATGACAGATGCATTAATGATACACCACTGGTCCTCAGTGTTCACGCATTGACATTCACAGATAGGGCAGTTATGTGTGTGTGTACGAGTGTGTGTGTGTTGCGTAACATGTTTCTCAAGCGAGACCTCTTTAATTGCCACAGTATAGACTCCGTGCATACAGGCGGGAGAGCAACAGTGTTTATGCTTCTTGTAAAGCAGATGTGGGGGTTGAAATCAATGGGAGGATGGTGTTTGTTGGGTAAGGAGGAGAAAGGAGGGGTGGAATAGAGGGTGAAGTGGAGAGGAGGAGACTTGGAGAGCTGGATGCAGTGGTGTAGAGGACAGGCGGGTAAATGAATTGGTGTCATCTTAGCTAGTAGAAGCCGTGGCTTCCCATCTGCTGCCATCATTAACAGTAAGAGCGTCCCTAATTTAAGCTAATTGCTGACATCGAGGAAGTAAACAAAGCGCGTTCAGTTTGGAGATGAGCTGAAGACAAGGAGGGTGAAAAGAAACATTTTCAGGAGGCTGTGAAATGGTTCCAGACTGCACTTGAAATCTTGTCAAGTACAGTCTTGAAAGAGGTGCTGAAACAGAGCTTAAATGGCTATGCTAAACAGGGCTACATCATTTTTTTCAAATAAGCAACAAGGATGATAAATTCATTTTCTTGCATTACCTAAGTGCGTTGTTTAGAGCTGCACTAATGAATATTTATATAATGTATACAATATATTATGAACGGTCCATTTATAATACAAAAGATTGTTGCCTGTAATGACTATCTATCTTGCCTCCCTGCAATTTTTTCCTTAGCTTAATGTATCATTTTAGCATCTTTCAACTCAGTGTTCAGAGACCATAGTGTTGGGTAACATTTATAGTATATTCCAGTTACCTACTCTGTATAAATATATTAAATGTTTTCCACATTAATTTAAAATATGCCAAAATGACTGTATGAATACAAGTTATTGTTTATCTGCCATTTGAAAGAGCTATGAAACTATGAAATAATACTGTTTTTTGAAAAACATTTTTGTCATTCCATGAGCTAGCTGAAAGTGAACAAAAAAGGCTAACAAATATGAAATTGCAAAGATATGTTAGTATTTTTTTTATATAATGTTTATCTGTGCAGACAGTACAAAAAATCTGATAAGGCAATATATGTTTAGAAACTTCCTTTACTTTAGCCAACATGGCTTAAGTAAAGCATGGTTTCAGTATCCTTTGCTAATGTTAGCTGTATTGTATTTTGTAGTATGTTAATTTCTCAGGGACCATGTACAAGAACTGCTTCTTGTAATCTTCTACAAGAAGACATGCCTTGTACTACATTTAACTATTAGCTGATTTTAATCCTACTAGCTAATTTTCTTCCTACTTGCTAATCGTACTAGTAAGTTACTGTAGTTAGCGATGCAAAATTACTCTCTTTTTTTTCTGAGTGATTTGTATTTTACTTTAATGCAACCTGCATTCTGTCAAAATGCTTCAGCTTTATTTATAGAAATATGGTAGAGTAAAACATCTGGGTATCTCACTTCCGACAAATGCTTGCACCACAGTAACTACTGCTATCACTTTACCGGTGTCCATACATGTGTCCATAGGTCAGTTTTCTATTCAGCAGCTTATGTAAACTCAGTTCTAAGCTGTACAGGTAGCATCTTTGAATGCTTTTTCTTTTCTTAATTTTTTTGTTTGTTTTCTTGCACAAACAACTGACACAGTGCACAGTCAATAGAGAAACTTAAAATGTGTCTGTAACTGTAAAATCCAAAGGAATACTCTTATTGGCCACTTTATTAGCTATCCCTGTTATATTGCTCGCTAATGCAAATATCTAATCTACTAATCATATATTAGCAATTCAATGCATTTAGGTAGGTAGGTGGACACTGTATAGACCACCTGTTGGAGCATCAGATTGTGGAAGAAAGGTGATTTAAGAGGCTTTGAACTTGTTTGTTTGCTGTTTTGTTGGTGCTGGCACTTTCTAATGCAACCATCTCTAGGATTTACAGAAAATCCCAAAATGATGAGACAAAAAAATCTAGTGGGCAGCAGTTCTCTGGGTTAAGCTTTTCTGGGTCAAGGCAGCAGTTACTCAAAAAACCAGTTGTTACAACCGAGGTATGTACATCACACAACATGTTGAACCCTGAACCAGATGGGCTGCAAGCAGCAGAGGACTACACCAGTTTTTGTGTTAAGTAGATTGACTGACAGAATGTATAACATTATATAACATTTTTTTATATTCTTTAAATCCATGAAAAAGCGTTGTAAAATTGAAACTTCAAGTGTTTCACATTGAAAATCCAGATTCTTAAAGGGTTCTGAAGTAGCCCAATCACTGTCTAATGTCAATAACAGTAAAAATGTTTCAAGCCAAATAACTGAGGCTGAAAACAGTGATTTGAAATGGCTTTGCTATGCTTGCAGATCAGAGCTTTTATTGAGAACAAAGCTGTACTGTACAGGGTGGGCCATTTATATGGATACACCGTAATAAAATGGGAATGGTTGGTGATGTTAAAGTCCTGTTTGTGGCACATTAGTATATGTGAGGGGCAAACTCCTCAAGATGGGTGGTGACCATGGTGGCCATTTAGAAGTCGGCCATCTTGGATACAACTTTTGTTTTTTCAATAGGAAGAAGGCCATGTGACACATCAAACTTATTGGTAATGTCACAAGAAAAACAATGGTGTGCTTGGTTTCAACGTAACTTTATTCTTTCATGAGTTATTTACAAGTTTCTCTTTGTTCACAGCCATTGACATGTCGAAGAGGTTAACACGTGAGGACGTCAGGTGCGGATCGAAATTGTGTTGATATCTGGTGAACGCAGTAACCGGGTTATTGCAGCAGATTTCCATGCAAGACACCCTACGAGACCACCGATCTCCCATGCTACAGTTAGCAAAGTGCTTGCTAAGTTTCGTGAAACTGGCTCAGTGTTGGATTTGTCAAAATGTGGACGCAAGAAAACTGTCACTAATGAAGAAACATCAGTGGCTGTCCTAGCTTCATTCAGCAAGAGCCCACAGCGTAGCACTTGCCGCATGTCACTGGAGAGTGGCATTAGTCGAACATCCCTTCGGCGGGTATTAGCTATTCACAAATGGCACCCTTACAAACTCCAGCTACTGCAGCATCTCAACGAGGATGACCCAGATCGGCGCACAGCATTTGCAGAATGGGCAAAACAAAAATTGGAACAGGACCCTCAGTTCACGCAGAAGATTTTGTTCAGTGATGAGGCAAACTTTTATGTGAATGGTGAAGTTAACAAACAAAACCACCGCTATTGGTCTGACACTAATCCACATTGGATGGATCCCTCCAAGACTGTTGGAACAACAAAAGTGATGGTTTGGTGTGGTATATGGGGTACAAAGATAGTGGGTCCATTCTTCATCAATGGAAACCTCAAGGTTGCTGGATATTTGAAATTGCTACATGATGATGTGTTTCCCTCTTTATGCACTTAAGCTGGCACGTTCCCTGAGTTTTTCCAGCAAGACGGTGCACCACCACATTGTGGGTGCCAGGTCCGAGCATTCCTAGATGAACAGTTTCCTGGAAAGTGGATTGGTCGTCGTGGGCCAGTTGAATGGCCCCCAAGGTCTCCCGATCTGACCCCCTTAGACTTTTATCTTTGGGGTCATCTGAAGACAATTGTCTATGGTGTGAAGATACGAGATGTGCGGCTCCTGAAACTACAGATAATTGATGCCTGTGCTGGCATTTCTCCAACGGTGTTGCGATTAGTGTGTCAAGAGAGGGAGAAGAGGGTTGCATTGACAATCCAACACAATGGGCAGCACATTGAACACATTTTATAAGTGGTCAGAAACTTGTAAATAACTCATGAAAGAATAAAGTTACGTTGAAACCAAGCACACCATTGCTTTTCTTGTGACATTACCAATACGTTTGATGTGTCACATGGCCCTCTTCCTATTGAAAAAACAAAAGTTGTATCCAAGATGGCCGACTTCTAAATGGCCACCATGGTCACCACCCATCATGAGGAGTTTGTCCCCTCACATATACTAATGTGCCACAAACAGGACTTTAATACCACCAACCATTCCCAAGTTATTACGGTGTTATTACGGTAAATGGCCCACCCTGTACAATGAGTCAGCTTGTCAAAAAGCTCTCTTAACCTTTACTTTTTAATTACTGTTATTTTGTTTTAAAAAAGCGTCCTTGGTTTGGTTGTACACTTCAGTTGGTTTTCTAAGCACATCGACCAGCTTGTGAGTGGTTTTGTGTAACCTGAGGCACTAAAAGAGAGCCTGAACTCACCGTAGTGGTTTTAACTCGGCCTCCGGGCTGCGTACAAGTCCAGCCAGATCTATTGACTAACAGGTCGCAACCCTCGTCCTCCAAACATGGCACCATCTCACACCATTGCTTTTTCCGAACAATACCAGCTGCGGAGGAGACACAGAGAGAAAAAGAGTGATTAGGAGAGTGACCTGGGGGGGTTGGGGGGTGAAATAAACAGATGAAGAGAAATGATAGGGAGAAGTCAATGCAAAGATGTAACGATTAAGACAGAAGAAGAGCGGGTTGGGGAATGACAGATGGAGGAAGACAGATACGGGCAAAGTTATAACAGGATTGAAAAATGATGGAAAAGCAGAGATGTGAAAAAAATGTAGAAATATAAATGGAAAAAAGAAGGAGCAATGTGGTGGTGGTGGGGTGAGAGATGAGATGTGGAGGTAGATGAAGAGCAATGAAGTAAAGGGACAATTGAGAGGTATGAACGCAGACGATGACAGTGAGAGATGAGGGAAAGATGGGGAGAATCAGACAGATGGAGTGAAATGGAGAGAGCTGTGATCAGTCAGGTAAATAAAATCAAACATCTCAAATGATATTTAGGAGGCTTTACAGCCATCTTGCCTTCAGCAACATTTCAACCAGGATGATATATTTTGTTAGCACGCCACCTAAATTTTTACCACAAGGGATTTAAAAAACAAAATAAAAACAATTCATATGTTAAATACAGTTGGAACAATCTGGGACATTCAGTGCACATTTTGTCATAGCTGTATGACAAATGTTTTTCCAGCACTGCTCTGCTTTATTGAAGTTTCAGACTCCAGTTAGTTAGTTTCTACTCGTCTCTCAAAAGCAATAGGATTCAGCCCATTACATAGAGGCTGAACACGTACTAGGCTTCACTGACAGACTGAGACACAGTGACAAGACTGATAAATGTATTGACAACTGAAGCAGGCTTCTGTCAATTCAAAGAGAGTGTTGTTGGAGGTGCAATGTATTCTTTCACTTGCACTTACGCTGGCATAGGTTCCCAGTCATCCCTGTCTTTAGTGCTTGAGTTGAAGGCAAATAGCATCTTATTTTAATTCTACTTTTTCTAGTGAATATTGGAGATTTTTTGTTTGTTTTGGACATTCTTAATATATTTTGTGTCCCAAAAAGGGGCAGTACTGCTGCTCACTGCTTTGAGCAGGTCCTTGTTGCATTGCAGGCATTATGTGTTACACTGTCACACTATTTGGCTATCTATCCACAGTAATGTGAAAAGAAATGTTGTGTTTTTTTGCTTGGAAAATACAAGACAAACACAGAGTTTGTTCAATTCTAATAGTCAACACTCAGTGTGACCACCTGTTTTTCAGTTTTATTGTCTTTTCCTTTAAATAGTCTTCAGAATATTTCTCCAGGCTTCTTAAAAGACATTCAAAGCTCTTCTTTGGATGTTGGCTACCTTTTGTTCTGTTCTCTGTCAAGATGATTCCACAATGCTTCAACAATGTTGAAATCCCGGCTCTAGGAAGACCAATCAATGATTGACTATTTAAATTTGTGTTTTATTATCCAGGCTGAAATGCAGCCCCAAACATGACGGCACCTCCACCGTGTTTTGCAGATGATTGTAGACACTCACTGGTGTTACTCTCTTGAGCTCCTCCGTACATACTGATGAAGGTATGTGGATTTATCACTCTATAAGACCTGTTTCCAACAATTTTCAGATCAGTCCTTGTATAATTTTGCATATTTTAGATTTTTCATGAATGGCTGCTTGGCAGCCACCTTACACTGAGGTCATTTCTTATGAGGCTGACAAGCTGAAGGGCCAGATGTGTCTCTCAGATCCTGTGTCAGGTCTTTGCTGGATATTTTTTCCCTTTTCTTAAGGACATGGCTTTCAGGTCCAGTTCATCTGCTGTAGATAGTACTATATCACTTTTGTCCTCCACTTGTTCAGTTTCCTCAGATTTCTTTTATTAAGGGCACATTGCACACCATACTGAGTTATGCCAAGTTTTGGAATCACCTTGTTGGAGCTAAAATATTATTATTATGCCTGTCAAACTGTGTTATCATCGGTATCATTTTCTGTAGATTTAAATAAAGAAATCAGAAACAAATTATGTGATTTTGCCACAGACTGGTTGTAACAAAGTATCTAAAGATACAATTTGGAATTGGTTCTTTGCTCAGTTTTTCTGTTATGTATGGATGCGTCTCTTTTTTGTGCTTGAATAGGTCAGTTTTATGTAGCTTAAAGATTAAAAATACATTCCTCTGAAAATGTTCAAAAAAGCAGATAATGTCCAAAGAAAAAGTTTAGAAAGCTGGAGAAGTGTTGCTCAAAACCACTTTAAGATATTGCACGACAGTCTGACTCACTGGAAGGAAAACATAATGAAATGGGTGGCTAGAGATATTTGCGCAGTACTTTTAAAATTCGGATTAAATGGTTTTTCATCACAAAAGAACCCCGTAATTGTATTTATCCTGACGTACAAACACGGCCATCCAATAGGTAATTTTAATATCTGCAGTTTTCAATTGTAAATAAGCTTCCGTTCAGGGGTTCAGCCTATTTCTTACTGAGTTTTCGACTGTAAGTCATCCATCATATAGCCCCACTAAGTTATCAGGAGTCTTTATTGTCTTCAGCTGCAGCAGAAGTTTGTGAGTTATAGAAAATCAGACAAGATATATGCAGCTAGCTGCTTTCTGTGACAGGCCATGCTGCAGAATGAATCATCAATAAGCATCATCAAAGGATCACAAATTTACATTAAACTCGTGGCTTTGGAAAAGAGCCTCTATGATAACATATTAGCACCAGATTGCATAATAGCAGCCCGGATGAATTTACTGAATATTAAATGAGTAAATGAATGAATATTTCATTTTCATGTCTGGCATTTACATGTCCCATCCCTTACTAATGTGTTATTCAGACACGTTACCTAACAACAAACCAAACACAAGGGGCAGTACCCTCCATGGAGAAGGAGGCTAGAGGGCAAGATCAAAGTAGCACGGAGAGAGGTTAGCCAACTAACGGAGTTGCAGAAAGGTGCGACGAATAAGGTGCCTAAGAAATACAGCAAGCTGTCCATACCTGAGGCCTTGGAAACTGCCAAGCAAAGACTCACAGCCTTGGCCAGCCGCTTGAGGAGGTACACCAGAGAGATAGAAGGCAGGAGAATAAACCAGCTGTTCTCCACAGAACCAGCAAAGGTGTACTCTCAGTGGCAAGGGAACAATAAGAGAACAGCACCACCAAGGCTGGAGACGGAGCAATACTGGAAGAGCATATGGGAGAAGGATGCAACCCATAACGGCAATGCTCAGTGGCTAGAGGATCTGAGGGCAGACCACAGCGACCTCCCTGAACAGGGTCCAGTAACCATCACAGTGGCAGATATCCAAGAAAGGGTCTCCAGTATGAAGAGTTGGACAGCACCAGGGCCCGACATGGTTCACGCCTACTGGCTGAAGAAGCTAACTGCACTCCACGAGCGTCTGGCAGCACAAATGAACCAGCTGCTAGTTAACGAGAGACACCCGGAATGGCTAACTGAAGGCCGGACGGTCCTGATCCCCAAGGACCCCAAGAAGGGACCGGTCCCCTCCAACTACCGACCAATAACCTGCCTCAGTACTACATGGAAGCTCCTGTCAGGCATCATATCGGCTAAGATGAACAGGCACATGGGTCAATACATGAGCGGGACACAGAAAGGAATTGGCAAGAATACCAGAGGCGCAAAACACCAGCTACTGGTAGACAGAACAATCAGCCGAGACTGCAAGACCAGACTGACCAACCTGTGCACTGCCTGGATTGATTACAAGAAGGCCTATGACTCAATGCCCCACAGCTGGATACTGGAATGCCTAGAATTGTACAAGATCAATGGGACCCTAAGAGCCTTCATCAGGAACTCAATGGGGATGTGGCGTACAACACTAGAGGCCAACTCCAAGCCCATAGCACAAGTCACCATCAAGTGCGGGATCTACCAAGGAGATGCTCTGTCCCCACTGCTGTTCTGCATAGGCCTGAACCCCCTCAGTGAGATCATTAACAAGACTGGCTACGGATACCGACTACGGAACGGAGCAGTTGTCAGCCACCTCCTGTACATGGATGACATCAAGCTGTATGCCAAGAGTGAACGAGACATCGATTCACTGATCCACACTACCAGGCTATACAGCAATGACATTGGAATGTCGTTCGGACTGGAGAAGTGTAGTCGGATGGTAACAAAGAGAGGGAAGGTAGTCAGAACTGAGGGGATTGAACTACCAGAAGGCAACATTGCAGACATAGAGGACAGTTACAAGTACTTGGGGATCCCGCAGGCGAATGGGAACCATGAAGAGGCCGCTAGAAAAGCTGCAACCACCAAGTACCTGCAGAGGGTCAGGCAAGTCCTGAGGAGTCAGCTGAATGGTAAGAACAAGATCCGGGCCATCAACACGTACGCCCTGCCCGTGATCAGGTACCCTGCTGGGGTAATAGGCTGGCCAAAGGAGGAGATAGAAGCCACTGACATAAAGACAAGAAAGCTCCTTACCATGCATGGAGGGTTTCACCCCAAGTCCAGCACCCTGAGGCTGTACGCTAAGCGGAAGGAAGGGGGCCGGGGACTGGTGAGTGTCAGCACCACAGTCCAGGATGAGACAACGAACATCCAAGAATACATTGGGAAGATGGCCCCAACTGACCGAGTGCTCAGTGAATACCTCAGGCAGCAGAAACCCAAGAAAGAGGAGGTAGACGAGGAACTATCATGGAAGGACAGGGCCCTGCACGGTATGTACCACCGGCAGATAGAGGAGGTGGCTGATATCCAGAAATCCTACCAGTGGCTGGACAAAGCTGGACTGAAAGACAGCACAGAGGCACTAATCATGGCAGCACAAGAACAAGCTCTGAGCACAAGATCCATAGAGGCTGGGGTCTATCACACCAGGCAAGACCCCAGGTGCAGGCTGTGTAAAGATGCCCCAGAGACAATCCAGCACATAACAGCAGGGTGCAAGATGCTAGCAGGCAAGGCATACATGGAACGCCATAACCAAGTGGCCGGCATAGTGTACAAGAACATCTGTGCCGAGTATAACCTGGAAGTCCCGAGGTCAAAATGGGAGATGCCCCCAAGGGTGGTGGAGAATGACCGAGCTAAGATCCTGTGGGACTTCCAGATACAGACGGACAAAATGGTGGTGGCTAACCAACCGGACATAGTGGTGGTAGACAAACAGAAGAAGACGGCCGTAGTGATCGATGTAGCGGTTCCGAATGACAGCAATATCAGGAAGAAGGAACACGAGAAGCTGGAGAAATACCAAGGGCTCAGAGAAGAGCTCGAGAGGATGTGGAGGGTGAAGGTAACGGTGGTCCCCGTGGTAATCGGAGCACTAGGTGTGGTGACTCCCAAGCTAGGCGAGTGGCTCCAGCAGATCCCGGGAACAACATCGGAGATCTCTGTCCAGAAGAGCGCAGTCCTGGGAACAGCTAAGATACTGCGCAGGACCCTCAAGCTCCCAGGCCTCTGGTAGAGGACCCGAGCTTGACGGATAAACCGCCCGCAGGGGCGTGCTGGGTGTTAAATATTATATATATATATATATATATATATATATATATATATATATGATATTCTGTAACTCTGTAACTTCTGTCGGTGCTGTGCTTTTGGAAACCGAATTTCCCAGAGGAACCCACCCGAGGGATTACCGTAATAAAGTCTTATCTTATCTTATCTTATCTTATCTTATCTTATCTTATCTTCAAATTTCATCCATCTACGCAACATCGTCGGAAGCATGTTTCCTTTCCTGTGTTTTAGAAAGATATTAAGAAAGTGGAAAAACGCAGTCAAAATGACATCAAATTGAAGCTGCATTCCCAATCGCAACTCCAATCAGGAACATGAACTTTTTAAACAACATTTGTCATAAACTGTGATGTAAAGGACAATTTGAAATCTGTTTAACTCAAAACGTGAAAATATCCGGTGACATTAAACGTGCCCCGTGCGGATTTCCTTATAAACAAACATTATTATTGTAAACAAAAGCTTGACAAGATTTCTCAAAAATAATGGCTGCTGGAGGAAAAATAGATAATAAAAGAAAAAAACAAACAAACTAAGGGTCATTATGTATGTGGTGCAATAGGTTGCTTTTACAAACCCCTTTAAAGATAAGGTGTTTAATCAAGGCCTCGTGGTTTGGCTTGGCTCTCAATCTTTACAACTGAAAAACTGTGTTTGAGAAAAAATATTAAAGGATGAAAACCATGCAACACACATCCACATGAACATGTAAATCAGAGCCACAAAAATGAAAAGGAGATGAACTGAGACAGATAGATGAGAATGGATGAAGTCAAAGTAGAGGAAGAGCGTATCTAGATAACATTCTTGACCATTACAGGATATGGGCGAGATAAAGTAAGAAGGATACATTCATACTCATATCAGTATGCATTTATGGATTGAAAATTGTATTCTTTAATGGGTAACAGTGAAACCTAGAATGAATTGTAGTGAAAACATACATCATATTTTTTTCACGGCGTATTCACTGTCTTATAAAACGGGTGGGAATTGTGCTCGCTTCCGTATCTATAAATTTTCCCGAAGGGCACCTTCAGTAGCTGTAATAACCTCGCATGCAAATCATCGGCAAGCATGCTTCTCGATGTTAATACCTTATCGCCATAAACAATATTTATATAGCAATCAATCTATAGAATATGCATACCTTATCGAGCACTACATTGCCAAATAACGCAAGTACCGTGAACAAGGTGTCAGCTCAGTAAAACGGGAGCTTCAAATTGACATCCGTGTGAAGCATTGTTATTATTGAGTGCGTTTTGCTGACATGCTGCTTCAGGTTGAATTACTTGGCGCTACTGCATTTCGCCTCAAGGCTAGCTGCACCCAAGGAATATAATCTATGTTTAACTTCACTATTTTTACTTCAGGGACAAAGTTTCACAAGGCAAAAGAAAGCAATTTCAAACAGTTCAAAATCTGAAACCTATTAAAAACTGTCAGCATATGTGCATAAGCGCATTGCCCTGTCATTCTGCGGAAGATGCATTTCAAAAGTTATTGTTGCAGTTTGCCTGTTAAACAGTTCACTGGCTATCAATCTCTAGACATCTAGAAGTGCTAAGTATCTGTAAGATCAGTATTGTTGATCCTCCTTAAAGCCTCCCTGCATCCCTGCCCAGTTCAGTAGGCTTTGAAATGAAGTGCTTGTCATATGGTGTCTGAAACCACACTATCCTGATTATTTCTCATGTCACAAGTGGACAGTGGTGACTGACAATGTTGGTCATTTTTGGTTGGTCATAATCTCTGCATCAGGCATAAGCTGAACTTTTCTGTTTTTTCAAACACCATTTCTTAGTTCTTAATTCCATCACTGTTCACATGTACAAATGAGCGAAGAACCCGGAGTCCCTTTATGTAAAGCTTTTCCAAAGGTTTGTGCTGTTATTCCCACTGGAACAATTACTGAATCTCAGCTTGTCACAAAATAAGCTATAAAAACGGACGTGATTAGAGGAACACTTCTTACAAACTAGTAACTTTGAAGAATTCCCTGGCCTTCACATCTTCTCTAACAAGCTTTTCCTTACAGGTGTTCCTAAGAGATGTAATTTATATCCTTTATGTTTTACATGCACATAGTTCACATGAACTGCAACAGGTGTCGTCTCTCCATTTTGCACATTGATATTATACTATTACTCATATTTTGGGGGCAGCGGTGGCTCAGGTGATAGAGCTGGTCATCAACCAATCGGAAGGTCAGTGGCTTGAATTTTGGCTTTGCCTGCCCGTTTGCCACAGCATCCTTGCGCACAATACTGTACCCTAAGTTGTGTCTGATGCTTTCAGAGTGTCAGTTTATGTGTAAATGTTAGATAAAAGTGTTTAGGTATAGATACAAGATATGAATGTGTGTATAATATTGGTTACCTGAGACTTCCAGTAGAAAGAGCTTTGAGTGCTACTATTGCTGGATATTTCAAAATCTTTTCTTTTAGATCTATTTTGACATGTTTTAAATTTGGTTTTGGCTGTCCGATTCCAAAAGTTTCTTCTTTTTTTCAGCTATTCCTCGATGGACATGCGAAAGTTGGGTTCAAGTTCATATAATATTAAAATGTCCACTCCAGCTTCAGCTTGCTGGCAGATGGGCTCATATAATCTTTCATTTAATGAAAGATTCATTGTTGACTCCGACCTCCCTAGTCCCCGAGGCAGCAAAGCAACCCCAAACCATAGCATTTTTAACTACCATCCTTCACAGTCTCCACAGGCATCCTCAGCTTCTTTCTTCTGTTTTTCTGAAGGCCTGAGAGAGCTCTTTAGATCATGGTAGAGCACAAACTTCAATAGGAAAAAGGGTACAAAATCCTGGATTGTAATAAATCAGACAGGTTCCACCTGTTACTCTGTAAAAGAGCTCAAATATTATGGATGTAATAAATAGATGGGTGTGCTAACTCTGTCCATGTGTTTATTTGGTTTTGTGTAATTATACTGAAGACGCCATCTTTATATGTTGACAGCGTTCCAAAGATAAATGGCGACAAGCTTTTGCCTCAGCTACCTGTTGCCGTGACCCTACAATAGTCTGAATTAGCATCCCAGCCGCTCCTTTTAACAGCTGCATTCTTCAAGTTCAAAGTTCAAGGAAATTCTTGAGTCTAACAAGTATTTTCAACATTTTTCTCAAGAAAACCTCCAAAACAAACATTCTAAATTGCATTGTACTTCCATGCGTGGGCAATAAAAAGTTTTCTATTTCTACCCTAACATGCTCTGTCCGAAATACAAAACATTTGTTTTCCTTTTAATACTACTAACCTAATCTGTTTAAGATTTTTAAATATAGTCTTTTGTGGAATAATGTCCTTGTGTGATGTTTTTGTACTCACAGTTTATGTGTGAGTACAAAAACTTCTGAACTATAAACAGAACTACTCGGCAGCAGTAAGTGTAATGTAGCAGAAATGATGTAAAGCAAGCCTTTGAAGATGCAAAGGGGAAAATTAAAGGACATATTGTAAACAAACTATTCACTTGGGTGAAGCGAAAATCATGTCAGATGTAATAGCTCGAGGCCTGGCAGTGCTCTCAAGAGTTTCTTTTTTCTTCTTCCTTTTGTTATTTAATCCATTACTGTGAATCTGTCTAATGAATGTTGTCATCAAGGTCACTAAACAATTCACAAACAGGTTTTGTTTAACTTCTGAATTACCATCCAGTAGGGTGACCCTCAGCTGATGAAGATGTATCGTGATGTCTGGTAAATATCAGTAATGAGGGAATGAGTGCTGTTATATATATGCGCGTGTACAAGTGGTATATTACAAATGTCATTTTTGACAGCAAGAACTATAAAACAGCTCCATCAGTGATGACAGTCGACAGATAAGTTATCACACTTGTGTCAGATGAATGATGTTAAGATTTAATAATGAAGCCACAGAGACATTTCAGGTTGACATAACAGATTTCCAGCTGGTTTTGAAGTGTGATTAATGGAGATTTGTCCTATTGACTTTTTAAGTGAAAATAATCACCATTTAACATCCTTTTTGCATTTTTTAAAAATATTACCAGTAGGTCAAAAAGCCAAAAAACTCCACCAAATATCACCGGTTTTCATTAATTACAGTCACTAACGTTTAGCATTATAACTTGCAGGTTCCTGTGATTCGGAATTAAAAATTGTAAAAGCCCTTTTGTATGACTTTGAGCAGCTGGACTTGAACAGTTACGCATAAATGTTTGTAACCCGAACCTCTCTAGATGCTGTGAGATGTATTTGACCTAAACTTCTTCAGCTACATCCTTATTCTTAAGATAAGACAACCTTTGTTAGTACCAGTATCTATCTACACAAAAAATAGCAATAATGCTATCAGTTAACTTTGTCTATAAGTAAATTTATCTCTATTTATGTATTTTGTGTATAAGCGCCATCAAATGGCAAGAAAGTTTTTAACGGTAACTGATACAAAATAATACAAAAAGAAAAAGCAGCTGAACAATTGTTTGCAATGTTATCAGAAGTGCCTCAATGATACATGATCACTATTTTATTTTTAAATGCCAAAGGTATCATTAGTACAGTTACCATGACACCCTAAAATTTGAGATGCACCAGTTCAGTTCCACTGCGATAATGATACCACAGCTTTAGGTATATGTGGACACTGAACACCAGCTTTAATAAGATGCATTCCTCACTGTGAGGAAGACACTGAGAATATTTTTTATGTGCAAAGCAAAATTAGGATTGGCCTAAATCACTGCTTTCCTGACAATCAATGACAACGGGTCTAAAAAAACCATTACCTGTGAAAACCCTGTGTATTCCACCCAGGGTTTTGAGTTTTCTCGTGTTTTTGTCATTTTGTATTATTAATTATGTTTAAGACTTTGTTAGTCTTAAGTTTATTCTATAGTACCTAGGTTGTTCTGTTTAGCTTTTGTTTATTAGATTCCCCTTGTGCCCTCTGCGTGCCTGTGTTTATGTGCTTGTACTGTATGAGTTCTTGTGCCTTGTTTCCCCTCCTTGTGTTTTATTCCGTCATGTTTATCCATGTTTCCCCCGCCCGTCATGTCTGCTCTCTCTCCCTCGTGTTCCCGCTCCCTCTCATCTGCCTCTCCTCCACTCCTCCATCATGATCCTCCATGTCCTGTCTTATTGTGAAGGTCTCGTTTTTTCATGTTCATTCTGTTCAGTTTTGCTTCCCCTCTCTTGTTATGGTTATTCGTGTAAGATGTGCTATCCTTCTGTGTATTTATGTCAGCGTCTTCCTCTGTCCTGTGTCGCAATCTCCCTCATACCCATCTGTGTGTTCTGGTCCTAGTTTAGTCTCTAGTGTTCCCAGTTTAGTTTTCTGATTTTCCTTCTGTCCAGCCATAAAACTGATTTAGAGTTTACTTTTTGCCTGCCTGTCGAGTCTGCATTTGTGTCCAATCCTGCCGGATCCACACACAGATCAGTTATTTAAATTGTTTCACTTCAGCTCATTGTGAAAGTCATTGCTGCATATCGTTGTAATTTATGTTTGTGTTGCTTTCTGTTATCCTTGTCAGTGCACCTCGCCATACTTGCGCCAACATGGAGTGGAGCATATCAAGAGGAACAGTTGGTGTAGCAAGCATGAAAAACCTCCAAACTGATGACTCACTGCTGCTTCCATTGCTGATGTATTGTATAGAGAAGACAGAACATCATAGTCTATATTGACAAAAGAACTGTGCCACCTGCGCATTACACCTACGTGGAAACCTGTGCCATAAAGCTCCAGGCTCTCGGTGTTAGTGCTGATGTTAATGCCAGAGATTTGTTACTCTGTAGTTATTATAATTATTGAGAAGAGCGCTGCCATTCTGTTACTTTGCACAGTCTGCTACTTCATGGCTGAGTTGCTAAACCACAGGAAACAGATTTGTTGCAATTGTGCCATCCTATTAGAGTACCACACTCAGGTTCACAAAACTCTTTAAAATGAACCATTCTTTGACAAATGTATATAAAGGCAGACTGCATGTCTAGGTGTTTGATGGCAAGGAGACAGAAAATACCTGAAATCAAAATTAAGAGGAGTCGCTCAACAATTTTGTTCGTAAATGGCCTGTGGCGCTTTAAAAAGTGTAGAACAGAATTGAATAAATCAGCTCCAGCTGTCACTGATACCTGTCAGCTTTTTGAATTTCAAAGGCAGAGTTAGTGCAAGATGCATCAGCATTTATTTTCAATTTTGAGTTTTAAAGAAAAACTATAAAGAAAAACATCCAGCAACCATTTATAATGAGAAATCATAAACCATAAAGTTGGGTGAAAAAACGTTCTTCACATTTGGTCTTGCATGACTAACTAAACTGATCTCCCTTGCATAGTGACCCTGTTACCATTCAACCATATTACTGCTCTGATATGGCGCTGGTGTGAGGGCAGTGGCTTATGTTGAAACTTATTAGATTCAAGGGTGATAAAAACATCCCACACATGAAAAGCGGGCAGGCATGGACAGAAATAAATACACACATAAAGGTTTCAAGCTATGCACATGTCAGGGAACATATCAGCCTCGGTTTCATCAGCGGAAGATAAGACGTAGAGAGGGGAGAACATTATTAAACCCTCCATAGGACACTTATCTTCCCACCAAATGGTAGATCACACTCATGTCAACAGCCAGCATCTTGCCCTAATAAATTCTGTCTAACGCCAAGCCTGAGATGACAGGAGAAAGATGGGCTTGTGTCTGTGTATGTCAGAGAGAGAGAGAGAGAGAGAGAGAGTGGGAGAGAGGGGAAAGAAATACAGCAAGAAAAATGACGAAAAAGAAAGAAGACCTAAAGACACATCCAGTCGGATATAATAAATGTAGTTCAGCATGCTATGGTACTAAGATAAGAAGATGGACTAAGATAATTGCAAGCTGTACAGATCAGATATGGTCTGAGGGGGTAGCAGAATCAGCAGAGTGTCAAAGGCTGCTGATGCTGGACACCAGATATGGCTGGGCTGCACTTTACTATTATTTTTTTTTATAAAAGTGGAATTTCCAAAACATTTAAACACATGTATGTGGAAAAAATAAACATAACATAGTTACTGTGGCTGGTAGCAGAGGACACAAACCTCTACCCTCCTTCCCTTTTTTAAGCGCATCCATATTTTTTTCTCCAAAAAGAAATGAATCAAGTAAACCCTGTGGTTATGAAGATAATCATTCAGAGTTGAGCTGTTTGCCACATAACTGTAGTTCTTCTTATTCTTATGAGTTGATTTGGTGTGAGTTGCCCAGTTTTTGAGCTGTTGGCCATAGAGATGTCTGACCTCTGTTGAATATAAAGGAAGTAATTGGCACTTGCCTTTGTGGTGTTCAAAGTACCAAAAAACCCTACATATGAAAAATTCTGTAGTAATATCTCGCAAGACCCAGTTACTCCAAAAACATAAAATCCACAAAGCACTTGTGGAAACACCATCAAAGATGAGATCTTGTTACAATGTCAGGACTACAGGAAACATTACCTTCTACATGGAGATATGGCTGCTGTGGCTAATTTGGTGGAAACAAGATTTTAACATGAAACTGCTCACTAGAGTCCCAGTTTTTTTAAATTTGGAAATTGGAATTATATTGTTGATATTTTGAGCACCACATTTACTTCCATTATATTCAAGAGAAGGCAGACAGACAGTTCTAGAGCTATCACCAACTTTCTGACAAGGCAATTGAATGTTATCGAGACCTGCCACAACACCAACCTGAAACCTGTGCGAGTGCATTTTTTTAAACTTGTTAGCATCAACTGACATATCAAAATAAGAGCAAGATCTTTTGCCACCTAGTAAAGGAACTGCAGGTTGTGATGTGAAACCCTCAAATTTACCCCATTAAATTGCAGACTAACTCTTACTGATCTTGTTTTAACACTGTTTTGATGTCAATTGGCTGCAAATGGTTGCAGTCCTGCTCCCTCTCTTCGAAGAGGAAACGAGATTTCAAGTTCATTGCAAGAATGTAGTATCTTATTATGGTTTTGTATTTCTCTATAATGTAAAACAGTCTACCTCTAACATTATTTCTCAGCTCTGTACTCAAAGCCTTTTTAATGCCTCCTTCCACTGCAAAAATGCATATACAGAGTGTATCAAAAAGAATTACTCGATTTCAAAGTGCTTTCATTCCACAGCTGTTCCCTAGTAACAATCAAAAAATGTACTGTTAGAAAGGCCGGATTTGTGAGTTTCATGTGGTTGCTGGTAGGTAGTGTAACAGCGTCCAGAGGGCGACACATGAGTGCTTGATAACATTCAAAGTTTTGTATGTAAAACTTTATATTCAGTCATGTATCTTAATCTTTATCTTATTACTGCAAGCTTCTATGCCCATTACTTAAAAAAAAAAAAAAAAAAATATATATATATATATATATATATATATATATATATACATATATATACATATATATATATATACATAAATATACATATATATATATATACATAAATATACATATACACACATACAGTGGGGCAAAAAAGTATTTAGTCAGCCACCGATTGTGCAAGTTCCCCCACTTAAAATGATGACAGAGGTCAGTAATTTGCACCAGAGGTACACTTCAACTGTGAGAGACAGAATGTGAAAAAAAAATCCATGAATCCACATGGTAGGATTTGTAAAGAATTTATTCGTAAATCAGGGTGGAAAATAAGTATTTGGTCACCTCAAACAAGGAAAATCTCTGGCTCTCACAGACCTGTAACGTCTTCTGTAAGAAGCTTTTCTGTCCCCCACTCGTTACCTGTATGAATGGCACCTGTTTGAACTCATCATCTGTATAAAAGACACCTGTCCACAGCCTCAAACAGTCAGACTCCAAACTCCGCCATGGCCAAGACCAAAGAGCTTTCGAAGGACACCAGGAAAAGTATTGTAGACCTGCACCAGACTGGGAAGAGTGAATCTACAATAGGCAAGCAGCTTGGTGTGAAAAAATCAACTGTGGGAGCAATCATCAGAAAATGGAAGACATACAAGACCACTGATAATCTCCCTCGATCTGGGGCTCCACGCAAGATCTCATCCCGTGGGGTCAAAATGATCATGAGAACGGTGAGCAAAGATCCCAGAACCACACGGGGGGACCTGGTGAATGACCTGCAGAGAGCTGGGACCAAAGTAACAAAGGTCACCATCAGTAACACACTACAACGGCAGGGAATCAAATCCCACAGTGCCAGACGTGTTCCGCTGCTGAAGCCAGTGCATGTCCAGGCCCGTCTGAAGTTTGCCAGAGAGCACATGGATGATACAGCAGAGGATTGGGAGAATGTCATGTGGTCAGATGAAACCAAAGTAGAACTTTTTGATATAAACTCAACTCGTCGTGTTTGGAGGAAGAAGAATACTGAGTTGCATCCCAAGAACACCATACCTACTGTGAAGCATGGGGGTGGAAACATCATGCTATGGGGCTGTTTTTCTGCCAAGGGGACAGGACGACTGATCCGTGTTAAGGACAGAATGAATGGGGCCATGTATCGTGAGATTTTGAGCCAAAACCTCCTTCCATCAGTGAGAACTTTGAAGATGAAACGAGGCTGGGTCTTCCAACATGACAATGATCCGAAACACACTGCCCGGGCAACAAAGGAGTGGCTCCGTAAGAAGCATTTGAAAGTCCTGGAGTGGCCTAGCCAGTCTCCAGACCTCAACCCCATAGAAAATCTGTGGCGGGAGTTGAAAGTCCGTGTTGCTCGGCGACAGCCCCAAAACATCACTGCTCTCGAGAAGATCTGCATGGAGGAATGGGCCAAAATACCAGCTACTGTGTGTGCAAACCTGGTAAAGACCTATAGTAAACGTTTGACCTCTGTTATTGCCAACAAAGGTTATGTTACAAAGTATTGAGTTGTATTTTTGTTATTGACCAAATACTTATTTTCCACCCTGATTTACGAATAAATTCTTTACAAATCCTACCATGTGGATTCATGGATTTTTTTTTTTCACATTCTGTCTCTCACAGTTGAAGTGCACCTCTGGTGCAAATTACTGACCTCTGTCATCATTTTAGGTGGGGGAACTTGCACAATCGGTGGCTGACTAAATACTTTTTTGCCCCACTGTATATGTATATATATATGTATAGCCCTTTAAAATCGGATTATTCTTTTTGATACACCTTGCATATTGAAATAATTGCCACACACTTGCCATGACTATTGCCTTCTAACTGCTTGAACTAACAACCACTACTCAGGTAGTTAAATCTCCTGCTTGCTCTTAGACAGAAACAAATCAACATCAGCACTACAATGAGGTGTTTGCAAAATAGAGCTCTGACACTTTCTCTGTCAACTGGCTGCCATTTCTGCTCACCTTTGCCACTCTAATGCATCAGCACACAGCCCAGGCCTCCCTATACTCTGTAATGGTAAGTCAAGTAGCCCTTTAAGCAAATTCACTGTGTCTTCATTTCACAGAGGAGTGCTGGGAATCTGTCAAGGGTTTCTCCTTGTGTACCTTTTCTCACGGCAAGTGTGTGAATTTCTCTATGGCACATGAAAGCACCCGAGCACGTGGGCACACATAAAAGCAAGGCTGATCCAGGTATCTTAAAACCAACAATTTAAGATAACTCTGCGTTGCGCTTCATTTGAATTTCCACCGTGTACATATGCAAGCTCGCCCACAGAGACACACAACCCCACACAGTAATCTCTTTGCTGACATGTCAGGCAACAAAGTCAAACAAAAGATGGCTGGAAGAAGCCCAACTGAGCGCCATTAAAACTCTGAGATTTGCTTTCATCATGGAAATCCCCTCCTGTGTCTCCTTTTACAGTGGATCATCTATCTGGATAATTAACTGTACTATCTGACCTGCCGTGGTAGGCAGACGTTCCTTAAAACTGAATCGAGCCTAGCTGGAATTAGGAGGTGGCCCAGCAGCATGTGAGAGAAAAACCCAATGCAAAGAAAATAAATCCCTGCGCTTTGTAATTAGCCACCATCTCTTTATCTGCCTTTTCTTCTGCTCACAGCTGTTCTCCTCTTGGCTAATTTTCCCTCGTCTTGTCTTTTTCCCTTCCGCCCTCCTTCACCCTCATCTGTACCTTCCTCACAACCTTTGTTTTCTCTTTTTTGCACTTTATAGCTGCCCTCTTTTTATGCTTTTTTTATACCCCCCATCTCATCTCTTCCTCCTCTCTTTTTTTCTCCCTTCACCTCCTTTCCTTCCTTAGCTTGTTCTTTTCCAGTCTATTGCCTTGCCTGATTTTCATAAGATTATTCCACCCGTTTGGCTGCCTTGATGAGTATCTGCGCACTAAAAGCTGTCAAGCCCTTTTTAAAAAGCCAGAGTTTTTTTTTCTCCCCCCTCTTTTTTCAATGAAGTGAATTTGTGTCCCAAATAGCTCCTCTGCACTCATGAAACTTCAAGAGGCAGAAATAATGAGATAGCATGCTGACTGACATTTCCAGACCTTGGCCCTGTGTCTGTGTGCACGCATGTATGTCTGTGTGGGTGTCTTGAATTTTTTTTTCCCCATGTATTTGTGTGCGTAACAGAAATTCACCTAATAATCGTCGACCACCACAAATACAGCCTACAGTCGTCTGATGTGCTTCTTTTTTGTGCACTTGAGACAAACGTATGAAACAGACCTTTTAATTTTTTTGAGCGGGGCAGGGTAAAAAAGACAAAGAAAAATGAAACTGAAGTTTAAATGACATATTCACTGCTCAAATTTCAAAAACTGAGATAGCTGCTTCCTCTGTCGTTTAATGTGCTAAATGAACATCTTTAATGCGAAAAGATATTACCCTGTTACAACTGGATTCTCTTTAATAGACTGGGATGCTCTGAAATTAATGTTAGATTCTCAGTTTTAAAATGAAAGTCATTTTTTTTCTGTGTTTTACCACCCTCACCAAAAAGCTGCCTTTGGGTAACTAAAAACACAAAAGTTTGGCTTAGAAGTCTGCTTCAATTAAGTGAGATAAATTCAGCAAAGGAATTTTTCGCCTTTGTGGGGAAAATACTTGTAGCTAATTGCCAAGACTTGGATGAAAAGAGAGAAACTGTTCTCATGTCTAACCTTTACGTAGAGAGATTGGATTCTCATAACTGAGCTTAGCAAAAAGACTTCAAAAGGAAGGAAACTGCTAGCCCAACTGTTTAAAGGCAATAAAACCCAGAATTGAATGAAAGCGTCGCCAACATTTTAATATAACATGTTTGCTCCGCTCTATTAAGGAAGTCATATCACCTGGTCAAGAAGTAACTCTTCTTATAACCTTTGGTAAGGCCACAAAGGTTTGGATGTATTGACACTGTACTGTGTTTAGATTACGCTAATTTCCAAGGTTCATGCTAACATAATACATCTGGAATCTGGTGGAGTTTTTCTGCTATATCTATCTATCTCAATAAATAGAGATATGATATAATATCGCATGAAGCCAATGCCAAATAATAATAATAATAATAATAATGGATACTTTATTGATCCCCATGGGGAAATTACTTGTTTTTCTCTGCATTTGACCCATTCACTCAGTGAAGCAGTGGGCAGCCCACTAAGCAGGCGCCCGGGGAGCAGTGTGTAGGGACGGTACCTTGCTCAGGGGTACCTCAGGGTAGCCGTTAAGTGGATTCGAACCGCCGACCTTCCGATCATGGGGCGACCACTTTACCTACTGAGCTATCCCTGCGCTATCCCTGCCCCCATCCCCCCAAATATGGTCACTAGTAGATTGTCCCGGTCTCCTGTAGTTTGCTTGCAAAACACTCACTGTTCATTCACTGTTTCCATACCACTATCAACAAGCAACTGGCAAGTGTTTGCATACATGTCAAACTTTTCTAGCAAACTTTGGGCAACTGCATTAATCTGCTAGTGGCCAAAACAATTGCAAGGTTTTTGATGCAGAACCATATACCTCCTTGTTACCAATTTCCCTTAGCAACAACTTGGAGAACATGTACTTTTGCCTAATGACCTGTGACTGCCGGGGGTCACTGACCCATTTCTAGCTCTGTGTGAATGGGCCTTTAGTAGACAAGTCCCATGCATACAGCTGAGGAGCACACATTTCATTAATGAAAATACTGTACAGTATTTCTCTAAATTCTGCTAGAATGTAAAACAAAAATGTGGATATAAATATGTGTTTTTTTGTAACTATGAAATTCATACATCTTGAAGTATATTTTATATCTGTCAGTTTATTTATTGGGCTATATGATATTACATTTCATTTATATACCACATAAACAACAAGCAGATTTTTATACTAAATGTGCTTCACAAACACAGACAAACAGTACACACAGAGGTATATTTGTATAACAGACTCTGAAGACAAAATTTAAAAATGGAAACAAGTTCAAACACAGTTTAAAACCTGAGAATCATGACACTGAGAAACTTTCTTTGTTTCCCTCATGTCCAAATGTCTCAACTGTCTGGTTGCCACATTGTTGCTTCCAGCTTCATTCTGCTTTCCATGCATACTATTTATGCTAGGTACCATTGTTGTGCATAACTGGCAGGTTGTGCGGCGTACCATTGCTCGGGGCTTTTTTTCTCCTGTGCATGTGTGTGTGTGTGTGTGTGTGTGTGTGTGTGTACTGGCCACCAGGTACTGCCGATATCGTTCTTTCACAGATGTACTCTGACATTTCCTCACAGCTGAACGCCAACGGCAACCCAAGATTTGTGGACACACACACACAAAGAAGGAGAGCCCAAAGGCACTGCGAGCCAGAGGAGAAAATGTCAATGTGAACAGGATCTGTGTGAAAGAGATCATTTAACACCACTGTCTACAGAGACACCGGTACATCAGCTGTGAACTGTAAACGCCTGACACGCACACACCTGGAAGCAGCTTATGATCACAAACTACTTATTCAATATAGCCAGTAATTCCATTGCATTTCATATTTAGGCCAAAAGTGACCAAAAATAATCAGACAGACAAGCAAAAACACAGAAAGCTGTGTATTTGATTCACACGGTTTAGTTATCATTTCAAGTTCCATTATTAGAAAGAAAAAACTGTGGTTACAAGAAGGAAGAATGGAAGAGAAGACACATTTAGTCTACGTGGGGCCTCCTGTAAGAGAAGTGAAATTTGGGTTTTGTCTTATGCCTTCAGATTTAGAAAGCTTCAAAGCAGGGATGTCAAACTCTTTTCATATTGTGGGACACATACATTTTGATCTCGTGTGTGCCAGACCAGTGAAACTCTTCTTTCTGTCAGCATGAAGAAGTTTAACTACATATTTAATACCTGAGATATTTTAATATCAGAAAAATAAGTGCTATTTCAAAAATACATCTAAGTTTTTCTACATGATTATGAAAATCTGCTTTGGGCTTAAATTATAGGAAATAAAAGTGTAAAATTACAGAAAAAGTTCTGTTAGCTCCTGTAATTATAAAAAGAAATTTTTGTCCTTTGGCAGAATATGGGTTTAAAATTTTTTTTTTCTTTTACTGTTAATGTTCTGTAAAAATTTTACATTTCTTCAATAGAAACTTCAAACTTTCTGTTTTTTAATTGCTCATCTATTAGTTTTTTACTTTGGTTCATTATGAATGACCATGGTTTTACCATGTTATGGTCTAACATTTATGTCCTCCAAAACCATCAAGTGAGCCAGACTGTAATCTTCGGCGGGCCATTTCTGGCCACTGGGCTTTATGTTTGACACCCCTGCTTCAAAGAGTTGCTAAACCCACTTTTATGAGGTGTCAGTTCAAGTGTGTCAAGGAGTGCTTGAATATACCACAGAGGTGAGGATGATGGCAGTAATGTAGCCAGTACCGTAGCCGAGTGGCTTCTGTGACTAAACTTTAAAGCATTTTTATGAATATGTAAACAAAGCAAGATTTGTTCAAGTTAAAATGGAGTGTTAAATTACTCTTTGTGTTACAAGAAACCAATATGTTTTGCTCTTCACACAATGCAAAATAAACCCTTCATTATTCTCATTCTTTTTTATTATCTCAGCTGCCTGCTGTTTGTTTTTTGGATGCTCGCTTCCTTGCATGATGTACCAACACTGAACTGCTGTCTGACAGAAGCAACTTAAAGCAAAGTGGAGGGAAAAGAAAAGAAAAAAACACTGTTTGCTTATACTGCCATTATCAGCAGCTGAGTGAACAGGTCGTAAACAATGCAAAGAGCACGGAGATTGTGACAAACACACAAGCGCGTCAGCACCGTGGCACAGCGCTGTAATGACGGGTTATGATGACAGTCGTGATGGTGATGTGGCCGACGGTAATGAAGGTGACTACGTTGAAGCTGATGATGAATGACATCGTGGCATACTTAGTCTAAAGTAGAACAATGGCTCGGGGCTGCAAGCAGAAATAAACATACTGACATAATTAGTTTGCACACGTATAGTATGCCTGCTGTTAACCGCTCATGTGTGTGCTGATGTATGAGAAAGGTGCATGTATGAGTATGTTAATGGGAGCTAATGCATGCTCCAGGATTCATATGAGGAGGCCTTAAAGTCTTGTAACACAGAGTTTGTTCAGCTGGTGGAGGCCCCGGACCCTCATGACGCCTCTTCTCCTTCCTGGATGTTGATGATTCTTGTCTATTTAGCCTTATTGACCTCTACATCCAAACTAATCTGCCTGAAATTATGCATAACCTTTTACTTGGCAGAGCTCCCCATAAATCTGTTTATTCCCTGTTTGCTCCCTTACAAAAGCCCACTAAACAAATTCCAATTAAGCAAAACAGCAATACAGCATGAATGATAATTCAACTCAGTGCAGTCCCCAAAGCAGATAAAAGCATAATAATTGCTGTTATGTGTAAGTCAGCTTACAAAGACTGTCGAATTTCCCTTGAATGTGGTTAGTCTAATTATTTTAGGTCATTTGCTTTTTCTTTTTTTTTTTGCCTTTTTCGTGACTAGTGATATCACACTAATGTGTGGCCCTTTTGTGCATCCTTGTGCATGTATGAATAATACTTGTGCCGCATGGTCGTATTGCAAGCTCACGCACACACGGTTCTTTCTCTTTCATGCCTTCTTACAAATGTACTCCACTTACATATGAAAATAATGTGTTTCTATAGTAATATATTGTAGTCGGGTTTGCTGTCATGCCGCTGAATGAATCCGAGCCCCCAGCGGACACCTAAGGTGATGAATGAGAAGCAAAACAAATGCGAGCAGTAGCTTATGATGTACGAAAAAAAATGTAATTTAACAAAGTATGAGAATAAAAGCCACCTTTGTTTCTAGTTGGATGTTTTTATTGTTGAGCATCAGGAGGAAGTGCTTGCATTGGTATTAAGTTTCCAAAGATGATGCGGCATAAGGAGAAGAGAGAGTCAACGTAAAGCTGGTATCACTTACACACAGCTACAGCGTGGGGCTGAATCAAACGAGCATCCTGCCAATCCCGTGTGCGTAGGAAGTTAAATCTGAATTCAGCATGTGAAGTGCAGCAGCGCAGGAAAATTACTGCTGAGCAAAAATAATTAGAACATGCGCACTGACTGCATTTTTACTACTTTAGAGCACTTTATGTATCTGGTTGTATACATCACGTTTTACAGGGAAAGAAAATTCATGCTGATGATGTAGAGCTCTCAAAAACTCATTTATCAAATGTGATATAAATGGCATTACAGGGTTAAGTCATTACCTGCAACTCTTTTATCCTTTTTTTTTAAAGTAAAGTTTAAAAACTTTAAGAATCAAGATACTTCCATTACTTTTTTTTGCCACCAGCTAAGATCTCATTGCTTATTCAGCTTCTACATTGTATGATAATTTAGTAATTAGAGCAAGGAAACAAAATAAAATAATAATGGATTATGCAATGTGTTGAGCCAGAAATACTTCCCCCTTCTTAAGATAAGGGAAACTGGAAATGTGTCAGGCATTAATCTTAAAGCTTTGATTTTGGAAGGTAAAATAAAAAGACAAACTGGAGGAGGAACGACTTTAAATGTTATCAGCAAAATGTAAAAACAGGTAACACAGGTCGTTTGAGTCAATTTGACACCACTAGCCATTGTTTGGGTTTCCTTCTTCCATTTCTATTGCTGAACTATTCCTTTTTTCATGTCAAAAGGACTGAAAATTACCTTCATTTTCCCAAACTCTGTGTAAGAGAAGCACTTTTTCGATGTATTTCCCAGCACTTGTTGTTGTTATTGTTATTTAATTTATTTAATGCTGCCTCTGAGTGTACTCTTGCTCGTTGTTCTGATGATTAATTTCATTTTTTTTAAAGGCACTTTTCTTTCTGCAGTAACAAAGACTAATCAGGCTTCATTATCCTACCTACTTTCAAAGCTGTATTTTTCCCCCCACCTCACTCTCTTTCATAAGAGGGTTTCACTCAATAAGGCAGTCTGTGTTATTAATTTCTTTTGACAAACGGGAAGAAAAAAAGGAGTTCTTTTACTCACAGAGCACGTAAAATGAGGGGAAAAAAATGTAAGAAACAGGAGCATTTTTTTATATTTTGTTTCCATACAATTAAAATGTGTTGGCTTAAATCTATGAGATTTTTCTCTATGTTAAATATTAAAACACACATTCGTTTTTTTAAACTTCGCATTATACAACAAAGTAACGTAGACATCGGCTGGTTACTCCAGTTGATCCAGTGTGCACCAGGTGTCCTTCACTTGGTCGCACATGTGCATTTCAAAGGATAAACGCTCCAAATATATCTGTCCTGGTGCTCTGAATTTCTAAGACCTTCTCCATTAAGTGTGAGCGATAACAGGGCCCCAGCTGTGCATTCTGCCACCACCACCACCGCTCCAAAGACACAGGGAGAAAGTGAGGAGGAGGGGGTTGAACTGATTGTTCCCCCCTTCTCCATCCCCACCCCAGCGGTCTTGACCCAGTTAAGATGGTTCTGTGACTGATAACCGATGTAGAGGCCGTCAGACAAGCTTTATTGAGACAATAAATGAGCCGGGACTCTAGTTGCACCGCAAGGAACATTAGTTATGTATTTAGAGTACTGCTTGGCTGAGCCCTGTATCCATCCTCCTCTCTGTTCCATCCTCCCTCTCTCTCTCCTTCCCGCTCCCTATTCTCCACTCCTCTTCTGTCCTCTGATGTCTGATGTCATTTCCTCCCAACCTGGCATGGCAGCTTCATCAGGAAGCAATCTAGTTCTCACTCCTACACAATTCCTCCACCCCCGCACCCTCGCCCTCACTCCTTGCCAGAAAAGTGCTGAGTTACAGATCAAAATCTGGCCAATCTGCCTCTCCTCTTGATTCTATCTTTCTTTTTCTTCTTTTTTTTCCCCGTTTTTTTGTATCAAACTGCCAAGTTTAGATTAACACCAGAACTTTCCAACTTCAATTTTTGATGCATTTCTACCTCACATTCCCTCCGTCATTGTCTCTCTACAGCAGGTCGGTGAAAGTGATAACTGGTATGGTGCAGTTTTGGGCTAAAAGGAAGAGGTTATGCCTGCAGTGGCGGAAACTCTGTGGCTAGAGAAAAGTCTGATATCCACGCACCCATGTCTGAAGCTGTATCCACAGAGGAAGCGAGTCCCTCGTTGTGCATTGCTTTGAAGCTGACAGTTGGTCACTAGTGGACATTCCAGCCGCCTTGCCTATAATGTATTTAATACTCTGCCATATGTCAGTCATCTGCATCCTGTGCTCCCAGTGGTAGTCTCTACAATTGCCCGCTTTGAAGTTGAGAAAAGTTAGGATCTGTAGTCACTTGAAGTTGGAGAATTAGCCTTCTGGTGGTCATCATGTTGCTGCGAATCACTTCCTGTGCGAATCCAGGTTTACTCTAGGCTTTTTGTACTAAGTTACTTCAAAAATGTGTACCAATGAGGTACATTTAAGATATTTTTATATAACTTTACTGAATTATCATCAATGATTTGAGAAAAATCCCAATCTTTCCAGTTTACACTGTTGAATTGTTAACCAAGTATTATTTACCTATATGCAACTGAACAAAAAATAATAATAAATAACCCAAAAAGCATCTCCTCATAAAACTCTTGTTTCTTGAAAAAAATGTTTTTGCAAGTCTGCAAAACTGCTCAGGCAAAGCATATTTCATGTGTTTCATGTGCTCCTCGAATAGCCAGCTGTTCTTTCAATAGTATAGGTTTCTATAGAGCAACCTACTAATAGGACCCTAAAAAATCCTCTAAAACACATCTTTCTATCTTAGCTTTTAATTAGTGTAACAATACTGTGATTTCCTTTGTTTTTTTATTCATTCAGATTTTTGTTGCTGTTCTTTTTCTTTGTTTAAAATTAGTGTTAGTATTCAAAAATACACTTTTGTTCCTCATTTTTTCCTCACTCCTGTGAGTGCTTTAATCAGTCCTATTAACCAGCTTGAATTACTCCCACTTCATAACTTGTGCTCTATTGATACATTTTGATTAACTGATTTTGGTCATATTTCCTCTGACAGATGGAAACATCAAATCTTTAAGCACCAGTATGAACACTGTTCCATTTCCCCGTTTCTACTTGCTCCTCTGATTAACACATTAAAACAAAAAGGCAATCCAACCTATCTCCTACTAATAATGCATAATGGTGAAGAACACCACACAGTGCAATTCCCTATTTAGATACCCATACACATACGAGGGGATGTTTTGTGTGTGCAGGAATGCATACAGTACATAAACACAACAACCCTATTTTAACCGTCTTGTGTGTGAAACGGCCAATAAAGTAATCTCCTTTACAAAAGCTCATTGATGTTAATGAGCAGTGTTATAAAGACATGAAAGAATACAGTCGTGATTGCGGGGCTTGTGCATTTTGTCATTTCTCTGGACATACAATCCACCAGTAACTATCACAATTAAACGCACTTGTTAGACAATGTTGTCTTATAATTGCATTTCACAATGAAATTAGGTTATAGAATCACCCTCTTGTTCCGGCCGCACAAAGTAGGTTCTTGTAATGTTTGTGTGCGGGCAACTGCATTTAGTAAGCGTGGCTAAGGGTTGTGGAGTTTCTAACTTGACATTTCCAAAGGATCAGCGAGGATCAATCGCAAAGGTCAGTGAAACAATAACCTCCGGCTTGTTGTGACGACTGGTAGAGGAATTGTGCCCGTGTCTGCACTGCTGAGCTCCTGATGCTGTAACAGTATATTTTCCATCTGCATCGATCAAGAACTGAGCTGCAAGCTGTGGCCATTATATTATGAAACAAATGCACCTCGAACTTAAATAATCCCACTTTGTTCAAGCGCAACCAACGGATACACATCCAGGATTAAGAATTAGAACTGTATCCTACAGTAGATTCGACCTATCGCTGTATTTTGTCTTGTCTTCCTCCTCTCAGCCCCTCCCTCCTTCTGCTGGACATTTCTTCCTGTTAAAAGGGAGTTATTCCTTCCCACTGTCCCCAAATTGCATGCTCGTAGGGGGGTCATCTGATTGTTGGAGTCTCTTTATTACTGGAAGGTCTTTACCTTACAATAATAAGCACCGTGAGGTACTGTTGTTGTGATTTGGCGCTATATAAATAAAATTGAATTGAACTGAATTGAATCTTTCTTCATTCAAGTTCAGTTCCTCCCAGACTCACCGTTTTTTGTAGCATTACGTGGAACCAAGCAGAGCATCAAAGCACTCAACCTAAAAACAGGGTTGCACTTGGAGTACTGTAGTGGGCGTTGAGCAGCCAGGAGAGCTGCCAGTTAGCGGCAAGCGGCAACAGTAAACCTTGGAGACCCCAGCCATTATGAAGTCCATCATGCACGCTGAGGGGGCATTGTGCACCTCAGATTGTAAACAACAAATCGATAGCTCATTTGTCATTTTGTTTGGAAGGAAACATGTTTCTTTCTTCTTCTTTTTTTTTTTCTTTTTTTTTGCAGGGAGATATCCACTTTTCCAATCCAAATGAACCAATCAATCTCAGCTCTCCCCTGAGGCCTCCCTGCCACTGAGCAGGGTGAGGATGGAGCAAGAAAACCACTCCGTCTCCCTTTCCTCACTCACTTCTTTCCCCGTGTCTTATCTCCTCCCTCTGTTCATTTCCTTCCCTCTCTTGCTAATACTTGCTCGGGCTCAAACGCATCTTTCTGTCTGTTTTTGCTCTCTGAGTGTGTTTCTTCGGTCTTTCTACACCACCACCACCCACGTTGTGTTCTCGTGCTGCATTTGTAATGCAGAGAGAAGAGGAGGAGGAGAAAGATTGGAGAGGAGAATGGGTTCTACTGTTCCGCACTGATGGTATTTTGTGTTTAAGTGGGGGGGCAGAATGTTCCTGCCAGAGTGCTGCTGATGCTGATGCTGAACGGGACTGGCAGGTGGATTATACCTTGTGCTGCTTTGTCCCTGGACAAATTTAAAGGCAGCCCAACAACTAGGCACCATGGGAGAATGTAGGTACAAGGGAGGTTTAGACTCTCTTTCTCCCCCTCTGCTTTTTTTCCTTTCTTTTTTCCCCTATGACCATTCCCCTTTTATTACAAGCTCTCTGGCAGCTTTATTTTATTTCACACAATTTTTCACACATATATAATAACACCCATTTTGGCCCTTTAGCTTCACTTCTTCCAATGCTAAATGACATTCCACTTACAGTCCTGAGCATCTGCTTGGCTATCTACAAAAGAGTGTGCGGGGGCTGAGATCAAGTGGCAGTATATGAACTGATAGTGATGAGCAGCAATGAGCAAGCTGAAACACTCACTCCAAAGCGAGCGCAATGCATCAAGTGTTAAACATTTCATAAATCCATACTCACAAAATGCCTGCCAACATGGTTTACATAAATCTATTTGTGTTATGAAACTACATGAAATTACCCAATAAAAAGTAGCAAAATACCACAAATTAACTGTAAATAAAGCATTCAATAGTTCACTAACGCACTGATGTCCCTTACTTATATTAGGACTTAATCTCACATGCCTAAAGACTCGTCTGTGGCCCTCTGGCAGCCATAGTTCTCTCGGGAAAAATGTGTTCCAGATGGTTTGCTAGGAGTTGTGCGACAGTGTTCGGTGTTGTTACGTAATTCAAATTAGTCGCAAGGAGGGTGCTGCCCCAAAATCTCTTTGCGGTCATGGTCACCGACTTAACTGCAGACACATGCCAACTACTTGGCAGAGAGTAGGGAAACTAAAAAGCGTGACAGAAACCTGGGTCGGAGAACACTAGCTTTCAAAGTAAAGTTTGAAATGTGTTTGTTTAGAAGTAAATGCACAACTTTTACTTTGACGGCATCACACATTTTACAGTTTAAACTACCTTTTGGTGATTAGCAGATTTGCAGATAAATTTCACCAAGTGACTCCCAGCAACTTTCAGCAAACACTCACCAACTGGTTGGGGAACATTTGGGAACAAGTTGGTTTCTAGGTCTATGTGACTGAGGCCTTTTACTGGGCAGGCTCTTGGCATATCTACTGCTCTGTTCTCTTTATGGCCACAATCCCATTAAGCCAACTTTCCCCTGACTGACTGCCCCTCATAAACAGAGGGTTGCCATTTATAGACTGCCATGTTCACTACACGACTGCAGTATGATTTTTGCAGTATGATGTTTCTCCAAATAAAATCCTATTAAAAAATAATTGAGAAGAGAAGGGTATGTAGATGAAGTGAATTCCTGGCAGTCTCCTAAATCTCGTAAATAAGTAGCAAGAAGTTTGAATAAAAGAATACAGTTGAACAAAGGAACACAACTGTAAAAACCACTAACACAAACATTTTACCGAGACAAGGAGTGATACTTAAGGTCAGCGGTTTGCTGAGCATGAAAATTGTTAACTAAATTATGACTTTTGGAATTTTCACTGAATTTGGGAAGGATTCAGCTGCTTATCTACAAGAACGGATGACATCATGAGAACGGTTGTCTGAACTAATAATTTCCCCAGAGCTTGAATCTGAAAGCTCTGGGGAATCAGTCTGAATCATTGTGTTCCAAATGACAAGTACATTACCCATAGTCTGCCACATCACACCAAAGTAAGGTGCTTCTGTCAGTAACGGCTGTTTTGTTTCTTTCTAATGACAGCAGACTCAATATGGAAAAACTGAGTCTAATTGTTAAAATTGCACATATTTCTGAATACCTCCCAGCTTTTCATCTGTTTTGAAAATGTCTGGTTCCCCTAAATGTGAATGCTGTCAGCATGTGCTTCTTTGCACAAAAGAAAGGATGGAAAATGGGATGTTTTTAAAAAAAATTAAATAAAAGTATATATATATATAATGGATTTGTTTTTACTGGTCAAACTGGGCAATCATCAATTATTAGAATCCATAATTTGATAGACATCTATGAAAATAAATCAGCAACATAAAAATAGATTTCCAGTCATTAACGAACTATTTTTTCTAACTTTAATATCTTAGGTTAACTTCAGCAAAAGTTATTTTCTTATCTTATTTATCATTATTTTTATTTGTCTTATTCTTACCAGTATTAAAGTGACATGCTAATGGGTTAGGTAATTATTTTTCTTCTTCTCCTTAACAAGCTGCAAAGAGATTGCTTTAAGTGCATCTAAATCATGAGATAAATAAAAAGCCCGCTACGTTTTAATAATGCTTTTACTTTAAAAGCCAAACTTTTAATTTAATTAATGAGAAAGTGCTAATGTATCTTTCAAATTTCTATTTATGAATCTACAGATCTGCTTTGATAAATTAAAAGGAAAACCTAATGGCAATGAGTGACGCATAGCTGGCAGCTTCTGTCGTGAGTATTCTGGAAAAGGTAAGCGCTTTCAGAAAACCTGAACTCAAAAGTGTACTGAAACTTTATTTTTTTAATGACACCTATACTTTTCTTGCTGTTAGTCCTTTCTATCACTGCTCATGTCCTGTACATATGCAGCAACACACACACACACACACACACACACACACACACACACCAGCTGTAATGAAATCTTTCCAAAGAGTCAGTTCCCAGTAGGTAACAGAGGTTATGGAAAAAGGACAGCTTCAAATGTGTGATTAAATACATGACGACCAAACACCAAAGGACGATTTATCACTTCATACCTGAGTCTGTGCTGGCTTTAATGTGAGCCAACAGCTGTGTTCACCAGATTTATTGTAAACAAAATAATTTCTACCCTGCTCTCCTTTACTTTGATTTGCTCTCTTGCCCTTGATTTCTCTCTTTCAAACAAACACACAGACACACACACACTGCAAAATTTTCCCTCTCCATCTTTATCAGTCAGTGTAAGTCCAGCCTCTGGTGACTTGCTCCCTCTGGGCTTTGTGTAACTCTCCATATTGACTTTGTCCTGTCTCAGGAGATGATCTTGTCTCCCATAGGAATCCCACTTCTCATGCACATGCAACCTTGCGCATATCGCAGACACATACACATATAAACACACTAAGAGTACATCTGTGTAAATTCACCATATCAATGATCAAAATAGCCTTTTAACTGTGTGAGGCTATAGTTATAGTAATAACCTGCATCATAGCATCAGCACTTAACGGTAAATTTAAATGCAAAAATAAATAGCCATACTATATTGGTCATCTGAGCACAGTTTACATCAGTGGCACAATTTTCTAACATGATCCTGTAAGTACTATATATATATGTATATACTGTATATCAACCAACAAAGTAAAGCAATAAAAAAATAACTAAAAATTACATTTGAAATGATCTGCATTTACAATCGTCCTTTGTGCATTTGAGAAAATTACTCAGAATAATTTTCACTAACATATAGAAACGAGTATTTTGTTCAGGTGCAAGTGGCTATCATCTCTAAATCTCCTTTATATATTTTTTTATATTTAATAAAAATAAGTAACTGAAAAAAGATTTCAAAACTCCAAAAGCAAACAAGGAAGCTCATTAGCATTGCTGAGTCATTAGCAGGCTGAGAAGTTTTCCCTTCACTGTGCCTATTTCCACCTGACATTTAAGTCTCCGTGCACACCATCATGTCCAATAAATAACACTACTAAGAGCAAAAACTAAAGAATAAAGCTCTGTTAGCAAATTATCTAGCTAGCAGTCACTTAGTAATCTCATTAGTGTACCTCTGTCACTAATGGGACAATAGGTTCAATCGTTTCATTCTAAACGTGTCCATTTCTGGCTTAGAACTCTCTGGAAAATGAAAAAGGTTAAACAAAAATTAAAAGCTGCAACACAGTTAATAAGCTAAGGCCAGATACTGCGGCAAGGTCAGCTCGTCAACGCTTCGTCAACAAGCTATTTATTCGAACAGAGCACAGCTGTGGTCAGAACTGTATTTTATAACCCCAAATAAAGAAGGAATGGATATAAGAGGCCACTGTGTCCCAATGTGTGCAATTTATTTATTTATTTTTCATTTCACTGACATTGCTGCTATCGCCTCCACCACCTCCAGCGTGGACACAAAGCTCATCATCAGCATATATCCCATCGCTATGCAAATGAGTTTATTAATATAAATGAGTGTAATTAGTGCCAGTGATGAGGAGGTGGAGCTTTTGTTACACTCATTAACTCCATCCTACACAGCTGGACTCCATATGATAATATAAGACCTGCTTAACCATACCCCTTTTTGTGACTTTATTCCTGTGCTCTTGTACTATTGAATGAATAATTCCTGTCCTTAAATAAAACACTACAATTATTGTAATGTGTTAGGCTACTTTCAAAGCAGCCCATCTCAAATTAAATCACAATTAACAGTATTTGTTGGCTAGTTTTTTAATCAGTGCATGAAAAGAGGGTAATTAATGAGCTACAAAGTTTCAAACAAGGTATTTCTTTTCATTCAGGGTATATTGTTAGCTATTCTAACATTTAAAAGTCTTGCAAATCGTATGTTGGACAGAGCAAAGAAAAGCATAGTGAAGGTCACTCTCTCAAAAAGTGAAAGGGCAAGGAGATTTAAAAGATAGAAGTACGAGAAGACTGTACATGTTTTAGTATTCCCCGTGTGCGATGTAGGGTGTAGGTGTTGGATGTGAAGCCATTTTGGATAGATAAGAAAAGATGCAAGCGATATTGATCAATTCTCCAACAGTGCTCAGTGAATAGTCTGAGCTGTCCTGGTGCTGTTGAAGCTGAAAACAGTTACATAGTTTAATTCCCTTCCCTGTATCCCGAAACCTGTTAATATGTGACTGCTTTTAAGGCGCTTGGTTTGAATAGCAATGCTGATATTCCCTTGTGTGAAAGAAAAGAAAATACAAAATGCACATTGAAATTTCAGCTAGCCAAGTTAATTACATCAAAATACTTGTTCAACCTGTTAACTGAAATGCTTTTGGTCTCATTCAAAAATCTCTGTGGGTATTTTAGTTTCTCCAAACATTTGTTTGCTAATGTTCATTTTGAGTAGCTAGCATAAATAAATGTCTCATAACTTTTTATAAATTGGTTACCAAATTACCAAAACCTTGTAATATGATACTAGCTACTGATCACAGCTAGAATTTTAAGAAGGCTCTGTCAACTTCATAGGAATTATGGCTTTTATTTCTTCCCTTCACAACTAAGAGTAGTGAGGATTTTCTATGATACAGTAATTCAGGTGTAGTCTGCAGGTGTAAACAGTCACTGAAGGATGTCTGGAATTAAAAACCGGCAGGACTCTGTTTCCTGAGGCCTGCAATTTTATATTACAGCTCTTCTCCAATCAACAAAAACTTTGGTTTAGGCAGAACAAAAGCAAAGCCTGTGAGAACGTTCAGACAAAATGCAATGAAAGTAATAGGCAATTTTGAAGTAGTATCAAGGAATGGCCAGACTGGGGACAGAAAACTTCATAACTTCATACAGAAGGGCACTTTGATAAGTTCATAACTTATCATCACTTTCACAACTGTAGCCTGTTGATCACCAGAGTACATAAAACCAACTTTTGGCAAAAACCCATCTTGGTACACAACACTTCTCAGCAGCTCTGGCCTTTAAAGTGCTATAGCCACGCTAAAGTGCTCATACAAAGTGTTGTTCCCCTTGGGACCAAACCTCTGGCCTCAGTCTAGACTCAGAAAGATTTGCAGGGAGCAAGGTTTGCTTGCCTGCGGGCGTGCTTGCAACACACAATAACCTGATGTGAGCCTTTACCTCTTCCTCTTCCATCTATCAATCGGGACGTGCCCTCTGCTCCCTCAAATCAGTCTAGCCTGGTCCCATTACGCCAGAGTTTATCCATTTTTCAAGGAAAAAGTAGCAGTTGCTGTTTTTGTTTGTTTAGAGAGGAAACTTTGGTTTGCAACCTGTAACCTTGAGAGTGAAAAATATTTTCAAGTAATTACAGTTTCAATCTTCATTTAAACTATTTCTCATGCTTACTTCTTTTTAGTAAGGGTTACGAAAATGCACTTCTCCAAAGCGAGCGGTGTGAACATCAAGTCAACAAAGTGACAACAAATTAGCTGATGTACTATGAAATGTGCAACTTGTCCAGGTCTACATGACACCAATTAACTATTTTAACTTTTTATAATGATAATACTATGTTTACTGTACATAGTACTGTACATGTGATGGGAACATCAAAGCAGTTCGCGTATGCCAAAATACATAATGGCAAATAAAGTTGGCTTGTATAAATTATTCTAATAGAAGAAAGATTAGGAGCTACAGAAGTTAACAAAAAGAAATAAGAATATATAAGATGAGAATATAGTCTGAGTTTGGCGTATGCTCTGAGCTCATCATTCATTTAAAACAGCATCCAAACATTTTTTTCTTTGTTTCCTAAATTTTCAAATGTTCTAGAGTAATATGCATTTACTGGTCTTTCATTAGTTTTTTATTAATTTTGAGCTCAAAGGTGTCAAACTGTTGTTTAGCAACAATGCAAGTAGATTCAGACTTTCGTCACATTCGTAAATAATCAAACTTCTGATAAAAATTCCAGTAAGGTTATAAGAAACCACCCATGGATCACAATCCACACAGCATTACTGCTACACAGCATTAGGCCAAAGATAAACAATCACTAAAGGCGCAATGGCTCACTGGCCAGGTCGCAGCCCCAGGAGAGAGGTCTGCTGAATGAGCGAGTGTGTTATTCACTGGCAGAAATTTTAGTGTCATCTGAAAGTCAGACATAGATTTGAGAGACATTTGCAGACAGTAAAGTTAAGACAACAAACACTGGAAATATTGGAAAGCCTGATTTTTCTTGATTGCATCGCTGCTTGGCCATTTTTAAGCACAGCTGGGATTCTCGGCCTGCATCTTTGGCCGGCTTTTCCCCTGCTGCATCACACATGTTGGGAAGTGATGAGTACATATTCCCTGGAGCCTCCAGGTGGATGCTGGGGTGCTGGAGATAGTTTTAGATCACAAAAGGAAGGTGTGTTTGGTATATTACATGAGGAGGATTTGTGTATGTGTGTTGGCGAGATGCAGTGCAGCTTGGGTTGCGTGAGTGACCTAGCTCACACCATTCATTAGTTTTACTCCTGATGTGCCCTCCAGATATACTCTATGAGAGTCAAAACAAAGTGTACGCTAGATGTCAGGTTAGAAAAGCAGCTCTGTTGTTAAAAGAGAGACTGCTGCTTCAATTAGTCTAAAAAGCACAATTACACCAGCGCAAATGTACTGCTACAGAGGAGAAGAGCACTTCAAAAGACACTAGTGATTTGAGCTTATTCTTTAGTCACGAATGGAGTGTATAAGTAAACAGAAAATGTAAAGTACATTTCAAATCACACACAAGCGTCCCCCTCAATGAGATGGCGAAGTCTGCTGTATTTCTGCACAATGACATTCTGACACCTACATACGGTAAATACCTCAGCTCTTGCCCTTACCTCTCTGAGCGGATTATTAATACAGAAGGACACTTTGTAGCTAACTTAATCAGATGAAGTGAGGCAGGGAATGAAAGGCAACGAAAAAGAGGTGGAGAGAGCGAGAACGCTTGTGAGATGGCGAAAAAGTGTCAGAGAGGGAGAGAGCGCACAACACATTAGTCCACATATGATTTATTCCCCCCTCTAGGTGAAGGAGACACCATTTGTTTTCATTTGCCTTTATTTTTATCCCAGATTCATCTTGCCTTCACATGCCTGTCACCACTGCACTAATATTATTTTGACCATGTGATGTCCCATAACTGGCTCTTATAAAAATTGCCCCCACGCGACAGCAGAGGATGACGCATGGAGAGAGAAAGGGGGGAGGGGTTTCCGTTTTAATTTGTTGATCTGATTTCATTCTTTGTGGTTTTTTGCACAGAGATTAAAAGGTTCGCTGGACAGGAATGTGTGAAGGGTGGGGATAATAATATCTGTCCCCCAGAACATCCGCACAAATGCACACAGACACACATTTGAAATGTGTTTGCATTTAACAGAAGCCCTGGCTTTTTCTTTTTTTTATTATTATTACTGGCAAGGTGAGCCAGTTGTGCTCCAACCCAAGGACAAAGACAACTGTGACCACAGTCCCCTCCTCGCGGGGCTTTGCAGAACAATTAGAAGAGCGTGGAGGGTGACTGCAGCTGTATTTCAGGACAGCATACACACACACAAGAACACACACACACACACACACAAGAACACAGTGCATGTATAAGCGCAGGTACAACGTTGATGCAAGTTAAAAGGTGTGATAAGTAAAATTCCTAATACGTATGAATTAAAATTAATCTCTATTAATCAATATGGGGGCAGGTAACATTTTAACAGGAATGTTTATTTTAATAATAACAAACCTTATTTTTAAAAGAACAACACACCATGGATGTATTCAAAGAGCCGTAGTGAAAAAAACTTCCACGGGTCATCACAATGCTAAACTAAAATAGTACTCCTCTGTCACACAGATAACCAAGTCTGTCATATTTCTGTAATGTGTCAAAAAGTGGTGAGGCTATAAAGATAAGGGGATACAGCAAGGAACGTGGAATGTCCTAACCTGAAGCAATTTAGGGAAAGGAAGGTTCATGTAGCTCCAGTACTTGTACGAGAGCAGCCTAGTTGTAGGGATCCAATGGTAACAATGACTCTTTTTCACTGGAGGGTCTCTAGCGAGGTGTTCGTACCGCTGCCAACGAGTGGAAAAGGGAGAAATCTACAATTTAAGAATTAATAAGCAAGACTGAGTGATGCAACAGCAAGACATTCTACATACAAATAATATATTATTTTCAGCAACGATAAATCATTCCTATCCATACATGATGTGCTATAGTTAGATTCTCTTAATAAACAGAGCGTTGTTCTCAAATGTCAGATTGTTACAGGACACTTTGGTGTCCAGTTTGCTGTTCCAACTGAAATCATCAGAGACAAATTTGGCTTCAGTTTGTACATTAACTTTATAAATACAAAGATATTACTGTGGGTGTATTTTCTGTGTATACATTTATGCGCAATATACTATTATTGAATTCATTTTGTGTTTGATCTTTGAAATGTTAATTACATTTGTAGATGATAAGTCTGTTCTTTTTTTTGGGGGGGGGGGAACATTTTTCATGCTGGCTGGGTAACTTTGAGAATTTCAAGTTTCAATATTGAATATCCAGCAGTCAGAACAGGCAACGCTGAATCCAACTAAAACTGGTGGCAAAAGACAAAAGTAGATGTAGTGACACTGTGATTAATGATGGCAGTAATAACACCAGCTTGCATCAATTAGTAAATCCTGTTGTTGCTCTAACGGTAGAGCCCAGCTGTTTTATCAGCGGGCTGATATCCAACTGCAATAACACATCTGAATACTACAAAAAAATGTCCATCACGCCACTCTTGTGTTAATCTATGCACGGTCTGAAGCATGTGTGTGGGAATGTATGTGAATGTTTTACTGTTATATCTTATTAGTATTTTAAGTATTCTATCTATTTTATTTATTGAATTTTATTGTTTTATTTATATTTTGATATTGCTAGGGATGATGCAATGATCGGGGACCATTCTTAATTTCGTTGGTCTCATGACAATGACAATAAAGTTTCTGATTCTGATTCTGATATTAGCTATTTTCCAATATCGATATCACTGAAATGAATGAGAATATCTGAGGTGTAAATCAGCAATTATCTCTACCCATGGGGTGGCTGTAGCTCAGGCAGTAGGGCAGGTCATCTACTGATTGGAAGGTTGGTGGTTTGATTCCTGGCTTCCCCTAGTCTGCATGCCAAATATCCTTGGGCAAGATATTAACCCCAAATTGCTCTCCGATGCATCCATCGGAGTATGAATGTGTGTGAATGTTACTTAGAAAGCACTTAGAACAATGTGCTTGTGCGAATGGGTGAATGCACAAGTTGTGTAAAGCGCTTTGAGTGCTCAGAAGAGTAGAAAAGCGCTGTATAAGAACCAGTCCATTTACCATGTTGTAAAAATCCTAATATCATCTAATATTTAACGCTGAAAGGGGGAATACATTTTCTAAAACAATACTGTACTAGTTTTTTTCTGGTCCCCTCCCAACATGACATATATGTCCATTAAATAGCAACTCACTAGGTGATGTCCAGAAGACAATGTATGTGGTTTAAAAAAATTCTGCCATGTTTCTGGAAAATTAACCAATGTGACTGCCTAGAGCTGAGACCATGAAGCAGACTTCCTGTAGATTTGCTTCTACTGCCATCGCCCCCAAAAACCTTTTTCCTAGACCAGGGGTGGGGAGCTCCAGGCCTCAAGGGCCAGTGTCCTACAGGCTTTAGATATCACCCTGGGTCAACACACCTGAATCAAATGATTAGAGAACTTCAACACATGTTTAGGAGGTAATTTAGCCATTTAAATCAGCTGTGTTGGATCAAGGACACATCTAAAACCTGCAGGACACCGGCCTGTGAGGCCTGGAGATGGACACCCCTGATCTAATTTAAACAAACCAAAAAATAAGAATCAAATAGTGCTGTTGTCTAACAATTTGGGGTCTTTTAACTTGTATTGAACTTTAATTGGATACATGGAATATAGACAAATGATTACAAATGTTGTGAAAATATTATCATAGATAATTAAGATGATTTGGGTGTGACTTAAACTGTTTTTATACAAACAATGCTACCCCAAAGGGCCTAACTCCCATTGTAACAAAAACAAGCAATGTTCTTAATATGCTAATATTTCTGTTTTGGCCAGCCAAGTATCCAGCAGGGACTCCAACAAGTTAATGGTCCCCACCAAAAAGTATTCGGGGCACAAAACCCCAATGCAAAACAGAGTGTTAAGATTAAACAAACACCATATGTTAATTAGTGAGCTTAAGAAGTGCTGATGGGCAGATTTTGTTCGCTTTACACAGATCTAGACTAGCTGTGTCGCTTTTATCCCCTTTGTCTTAAGCTAAGCTAACCGGCTGCTGAGACCATATTAACCTTGCCGGCATAAGATGGTCTTCTTATCCGACTCTTGGTAAAGAAGTAGATTAAATGCTCAGAAATTTCAAACATGGTTTAAAAGGGAAGAAAACTATGCATGTGGAAGCTGTTTGCTTTTCTAGTAACAGTAAGTCATTGTCTTCATGCCTTCCATACCGAGTCCTTGCATTCAGATTGTGCGCCCATCCAGCAGAGTGCACCCAGCTGCACAGCAATTACAGGTGGGTTTGAAACAGTACACAACGAGACGCATACATTATTAAATGAACCCGTGTTCAGATGAAATTGCTAAGCCAGCCAATAAAGGTAAATTACCAAAGACAAAACGCGGCGGCGAGGAAGAGCGAGGGCCCTCCCTGAAATTGCATTGCATTAATGAACAACATCATTTCTGAAAATGGAGAGGAAACACACAGTTTCACCTATCAGCATGAGACAGAGCAAGGGAAAGAGGGGGAAGAGAGAGTGAGATGGAACACAACATTGACTACCTAATTATGCATTTTATCATTTCAGTCACAATAGAGTGCCTCCTTTCTTTAGTTGCCCAGTGTACTCGTGCAGCTGTTCCTTCACTGCTTTAATGAGGAAGATAAAGAACAATCACAACCGTGTTATATTAACATCCACTGACCACCAAATTGCTTCCTGCTGCAGCATCTCATACACACAAACACATCACTTCCCAATCATGTACAGGCCGCATAGTCACAGTCCCCTCATTTGAGCATAAACCGAATTTGGTTCATGTTGTTTTTGTCCATCAGTAAAAACAACATGTGGTTGTTTGTGTTTTGACACTGTAGGAATACAGGCTGTTACACATGACCTCCTGTTTTTCTTCTTCCATTGGCTTTCCCTTCACGTCCCTGACAGTCAAAGCTAGCACAGATCCTTGACTCTCTGGTGGAGCTGTAATATCATGTTGCCGGTCTATCAGATTGTGTCCATCCATCCGCTCATCCATCTGCCCAACCATCCATTCATCCAGGAAGACAATCACCCTTTTCCTTTTGGCTCTTAAAAAGAAAAGAATAAAAAAATAATAACTGTAATCACAAGGTAGAGCTGAAAGGAAGATAAGTGGCTGCAGGAGGGAGGAGGAGATGTACACTGCAGGGCTCTGACACCCGTCATATGGAATCAGCACCTCATGAGTAATGGGGGTTAAAAAGGGAAAAGCGCTTTCTCTCTCAGTGCCAGATGGGCTCGTGTGTGCTGAGTGAGAGCTGTGAGTGACTGAGGGAGTGAATGAGTGAGTGAACAGTTGCATCCCTTCTTAGCAGTCCTTCTCCGTCAACAGCAGAAATCAAATAGCACGGGGGACGCGAAGGCTGACCGGCCCTACCTCGTCTGAGCTTCCGTCGAGAACTGGCAGGAAAAGACGCTTTACAATCCAGCAAGAGAATTACTGAAGAACAAGCTGTCTTTTTACATAGTGTATCTTAATGTTTGCCAAAAAGCGGGGGGGAAATTAACATCTGCTTATGAGAGATTGTGGCATTTGCTGGAGTTCTTGATGATGTCTAAAATGCTCGTAGATGACAAAGTGGTTTGTTTTTCTCCCTGAGACGGTTTCAGGTAAATAACTAAACACCTTTTTAACCCATGTAGATTTAGGAAAATTAAGTACACTGAATTTATTACATTTTTCTCTTGAGGCAACTTCTAAGGATTCCAGTTCCTATCTTGTTAGTTTATAGGAGTGTTTCCCAACCGCTGTGCCGCAGCACGTAGGTGTGCCGTGAGAAATGATCAGGTGTGGAAGATTATCTGGTTCCACCTGATTAGTACTCTAGCGACCTACGTGAGTAACGGGCAGACCAATTACATTCTCTTCCACTAGAGGGCAGTACAACTATCTGCTCTAATTAAATGGGTTGCCAATTGCCAGTAAAACAGAAGACTAAGAAGAAATTAAATAATAGTCATGCTGTGAGTGAGACAAGGAAAATTAGTCAATCTGACCTGAGTCCTGGAGAAAATTCCGACCCAGATGAAGAAAGCAAAAAAGGTATACCGCTAATTCCGCTCTGCCTGATGCGCGGGGAAAAGTTATCAATATGCTTTTTGTGACATTTTTGTTTGGTGCTGTGCCATGTGATTTTTCTAATGTGAAATATGTGCTGTGGCTCCAAAAGATTGGGAAACACTGGTTTATAATACATTATCAAGAGCTCATCCCCCATGACCCTGAATTGGCTAAATAAAAGAGAATGGATAGATCAAAATTTCATATTTACAAAATCCATATCCATACAAAATATCTCATGAAAACATGTTATGTATGCATATAGCAAGAAAAATCTTATCACTTAAAGACATGCTATACTTGTTTATTCTATCCAGAAGCCAAAGATCTTTGGTTACTGAGACTCAGACCTTGTGCAGGAATACAGCAGAATATAAGAACCAAGTATAATGTAAAAAAAAAGTTAGAGTTGTTAACTCTGAGTTTTTTTCAATTTGTCTCATGGCCTAAACTTTTTTTTTTTAAATTGCAGTAAAATATATGTATATGTTTTGACAGTTTGATGTTGCTAATAAAGATCTATAGTCATATAAACGTCAAAGCATTTTCAAATTTGTGATGCATTTTTGCATCATATTTATATATTTTTGACACTTTTTACAGCTAATACATTATTATATCTCATATTTCATACTTTGTTCAAGGTTGCATTATAAAAAATATAAAACAAATGATGACCGTCTCATGCTCTGTTTTTTAACAGTGTTCCTGAGAGGCCCATCACATGCAAAATCATGGGAAAACCCCCCAAACATAGGTCCTTAACCATTATTCACAGTGTTTCAGCAGTAGTTAAGTCTACAGACTCGTTTTAACACCCTCACCATCCTGTAAATGTGGCATGTGCCCCAAGAGGGTCTGTAGAAGCAGTAATTATTTATTAATTGTTCATAGCCTGAGCAGGCATAGCCCCTTGGACATGCGTTCACAGCGGGGGGAACTTTTCTCTTCCAATTAGCCCAGTGAGGTGGAGATGGTGAGAGCACGGGCCATCAACCACGATGGTGCCCGTGCACAGACTTGTGGGAGATGTGAAGGAGAGGCGGCGAGCGTTTAGGAAGGCACACCATGTTGTGTGCAGCCAAAAGAATACATCAGTGTCCTCGCCATCCTTTGGTGTTATGACTAGCGTCAGGGCTCAAGGTGTAAAGAAAAAATAGACTGAAAATGGCGGCAAAAGAGCAGAAGCAGACTGTATTAATCCATGCATCTGTGTGCTTTTATACATATAAGTGAAGTTACTGTATGTGAGGTCTGTGTTAGTCTGTGTTCCATGTGTGTGTTCTCAGAGGATGTAAAAGACAAGGTGGGAGTGAGTTACAGCGGAGGCTGAGATATATTAGCTCTTGAGGATTTATGAGGCTGAGATGTTAGGATGACTCTGATGGGCTCACCAAGTGATTGGTGTGCTGGCCTTGCTAAGAATTCGCTTTATGAAGAGCTCTGTAATACTTCAACACAAGAGCCTGATGGCTCATTTGAAAGCCAGACAGAGCACATGAAGGCAATCCACCAAGCCAACATCCCTCTTCATGAACACTTAGCGCAGAGTTGATCTTCAGCTGAATGATTTGGCATCAAATCAGCATAGACCTTAACAAGAGTTGTTTTTTTCTCCCCTCATCCTGAACCAAAATTAATGGTGACTCACTGTTGCTTGGGTAACATAAGATTTCTGCGTCAAAAATGCCACGAGACGAGGAAAAAAAAAAGAGTTGAAATTATGGATGGTTTTAGGTGATTGCGAGTTACATTTTTAATGTGGCTACCTTTCATTTCACACGTACATGCTTATCAAGCATTTTAAACCAATCTTCACTGTCTTCTTTCTTTTGACCTGGATTAATTATAATAAAACACAGAGACTGCAGCCCATGGTGTCCAACAATAGGGCTTCAATAATGCCTGACGTTATCAACATCTCAGAACCTTGGAACACCTGGGTCCACTTGATCACACTGAAGGCGTAGATTTATGAACGCAGAGTGCAATGGGTTCTGGGCAGAAGGGATACATGGATAATGCAGCTTCATCAGGAGAGACCGTAATGGCTTGCAAGAATGCATTATGGCATCAGCATAAGCTATATCATCTGGGATATTGAAGATATGCAATCGATGTAATTATACATGCCCACGCACACACATCTAGTGCACTACTTTTTTATGTTTGGCTGCATTAATATCCATCATCTGCAATAACAAAAACAAACTACACATCTGTTTATGCAAAAGTTTAAAGGCTTTGCTGTAAATGTGGCAAGAATTTTGAAATGACATTACACGAATTTTACCTGCTTATGTTGATTCATGTAAAAATGACTTTTATAATAACATGTGACCCTTTTATGATTCCATAAAAAGCTAACAAAGACATTCTGTCTGCTTAAAAGGTTTTTATTTTAAAAATACTGCTAATGTACACGATCATATCACACATTCATAATATGTGAGTGTGTCATCATTTATTAAGAAATACAAAACCAGGACATTTTTTAAATAACTGTGAAAAATGAATGCGCCTTATTGGGCAATTCAACAGGGAAGAGGCTACAAAGCGACATAATGCAAGGTTAATAGATGGGAAACTTACTGTAACTATGCCACAGAATGAAAGCCAGAGCTCAACACTTTGCATTATTTTTATGCTAATGTTTGCCACTCGTCAGCTTTTTCACCCCACGGGGGAAAACACAAGCTTTCTTTGTATTATATTTCTGCTTGTCATACTGCAAAACACAAACCAGTTCATGATGTGTGTGTGTGTGTGCGCGTGCATAAACTCACAAAGAAGCTGTTTTGATAGCAGTCGCTCTTGGGGGAAGAGAGCTCCGCAGTAATATTTTCCAAAAATTCAGAGTGCCCAAGAAACGGGAAAAACAGGAGGAAAGTATTAAACAAAACAAAAAAAAAGGACAATGCTCATTTGGGAATTTTTTTGTTCTCGTTCTCTTTTATAGCCTGCAAAACCGATGGCTTGACAGTTGGAGCAACTTGCTTGGATAATGTTTGAAGAGTGTTGGGGAAGAAAGATGCTGCTATTTTTAGCTCTCACTCAATACTTTTCATTCTGAGTTTCTTAGAGTTCCTGTCCCATGAACAAAAAAAGCAGTAAGAATATAGAATTCACAACAATGGTCAGTGTCAAAGTGCCTCATTATTGCAGAAAAGAAAACTGTAGCAGCTGATGTAAGTAACACTTGCAGTTTTACCTTCAGTATAAAACTCAGAAATCAGTCAGATGTGGCCATTTGTGTTTCTTTGCCATTTTTCTCACGTTCCCTTTTATTTTCTCCGTTTTTCATTATTCAGTTGTATCTTTTTCAGTAGTTGTTGTTTGGTGAATGCATTTTCCAGTATTACAGGCCACGAGATGCTAATGGGTCCTTCACAATGGACAGTGTTGGGAAGGTTACTTTTAAAATGTATTCCATTACAGAATACAGAATACATGCCCCAAAATGTATTCTGTAACGTATTCCGTTACGTTACTCAATGACAGTAATGTATTCTGAATACTTTGGATTACTTAATATATTATCATGCTGTTTACAACAACGTGAATGTACTATTGCTGTGTGATTTATTACTATTACTGAAGGTCCGCGACTCCGAACTGTAGTAAAGGGACCTCTGACTAATACGGCGGGGTCCCTGTCGGCTCGTAGCCGAAAAATAGCTTTACTTTGTTGTGTGGGTCAACTTTTCTTGCGAGAGACAGAGAGAGGCGTTGAAAGACTGCTCCAACGGAACTTATTGTTTTCGGAGGAAAACACGAACACGGTGTACAGTCGAGTCTTAATAGCTTGGCTGAAGTGGTTATTATTATATTTACATGCTTCCAGCTCCCGTTTTTCCTCGATGACAACTCCTACCTTTTCACTCCCCTTTTTCTCTCTCCCTCCTCGCGCTCACAGACCCATAACGTGCAACACGGACTACACTGCCCATGATGCTACATTCTTTAGAGCTATGCTTGTAGCATTCTGCCTGTTAGCTTAGCACAACAACAACAACAACAACAACAACAACAACGAAAAGGCGCTCTCTCACCCAGGAAACACACAGTCGCAGAGAGAGAGAGAGAGAGCGTCGCCCTGTAACCATGGCAACCGTAACGCTGCCGCCTGGAACAAAAGAACGTAGCTGTCAAACAAAACCCAAACAGTCCTGACAAAATGAAACAGGAAAGTACCGCAGTGTAATCCATTTATTTCAACAAAGTAACTGTATTCTGAATACCACCTTTTTAAACGGTAACTGTAACGGAATACAGTTACTCATATTTTGTATTTTAAATACGTAACGGCGGTACATGTATTCCGTTACTCCCCAACACTGACAATGGATTCACACCACATATGATACATGATACAGAGTGGCTCAGTATACAAAAGACTGATGTCAAAATGAAAATATACAATGTGGATGTACTGTTTTTCTCCTTTCTTTTTTAATAAAAAATGAAAGTGTCAGCAAGGAAAACTGTGGATTCTGTATATCCATTACTATAGTATTGTTATTTGAAGTTAATATTTTAGTGCATATTGGATGATGAATGGGAGATTTCTGCAAAAGAAAAATACATTTTGTTAATAGCACCAATACTGTCAATAAGAAAATCCAGGAAGCAAACGGGAAGCAGACTGGAGGGTTTGCATGTACTGGGTATTATTGGTACATAAAAAGAATCATGCAGTTCGTGTCCCACTGCAGTTAGTAGGCTACAGCCTCTAAGCCAGCACACCCAAGGAGAAGCATCCCACCCCAGGCTGCAGTCCCCATCTGCCTGCCCTTTTTCACTCCTCTCCCTTTGACAAGACTGCAGCCCATGGTGTTCAGTCGTTGCTATACTTGTGCACATCAGAAACAGAAAATTTTAAAAAAGGGAAAAATAGAAAGAGTGATATTACAATTGCACTGCTGGGCCATTCCAGTCTCTGTGCCCCTAGACAGTACTGTGGTAGTGGCTAGCTTGCTAACTGGCTACAGGAGATGACATGACATGTTTTCCCAACAGACTGTGATTCCCTCCTTTCCTCTCTGGATCAAATCAAACCAGTGTGCTGATGCAGTATGATTGGAGCTGTGGTACTATTTAATAGCCCAGAGACTGAGTCTGACGCATACTGTTGTCTCTATCACTGACTGATTCACTGGAACAATTCCTCATATGCAAGCTACCCGGGGAAGTGAGTCTAGTGGGAAGAGTCATTTTTGAAGCTTGCAATGCAGCTTAGTGAAATGACAATGCAACCTGTATTTTAGAAGTGGTGGAAAAAGTATTTATTTAGATTAAAAACAGTAGTACAAAAAAATAGGAACAGTATTTTTAAAAAATGATTGTAGTTTAATCTGTCTTAACACATTTACATTTCTTAATATAACATATATATAAAGTTAATTAGAACATTCAATAATGTTTTTTAAAAAAATGTGTCTTTAATCAATCTGGAAAAAAAACGGACTCTATCCTAACACTACCATTAACACTATCCAGAATTCGAAGCCGGTATTAGCAAAAGCTCAGATGAGTTAAAATTCAGTGACTGGAATTAATAAACAGACTGGGAAAAATGTGAGTAAATGACATTTATTTTGTCATATAAATCTTTTCCACCTGCTTTTGATTTTTGAGGTAAAATATGTTAGGTAACAGTGAAGCACATAGCATCTTTTTATTATCCGTACCTCTTTCAATCGGCAGAGTGCTTTATTTTCAGTTGACAGAAAATCCTGCAGTCTTTGCAGAGTTTCATAATTTCTTTTATTAAGAAAATAAAATTTTTCATGAAAGAAAAGGTTATTTTTACTTGTAAATGCTGCCAGTTACAGTTCTTGGAATCTGCAAAAACCAGTATTTCCAAGGCAATACTGAAAAAACTGGAAATCGGAATGAGTCAAGAAAATTAGTGCATCTCTATAAAACAGTGGAGACATCTGACCAGTGTGCAAAGTAATGTTGCTCTTTAACTATATATAGCAAGGTAATGTGTCCACAGTCGAGTCACAGTTTACATTAAATCCATTATGTGAATTTAACAATTACAGTAAGTAAGTAGACATAAAAAAACATGAATGTTACAGGTAATTTTAAAAAATCTTCTGGGATTAATAAAATATTCTGAAATACAAAACCACCAAAAAAAAAATTTATTATTCCAGGTCATTCATCAAAAGTGCACTTTTTATGAAATATTTTAGCTGTGCGCTGTGTTGTTGAACAACCCTGTCGCCAATACACTGGAACCTGAAAAAGTAGATTTTAAAAAGTGTTTCTTGTTGTGTTCTAATACATTTTTGACCATTAAATTGAAACTACTCACTCCTAAGAGACATAAGACTTCACTCACACTAATGTCAAGCAACTTTTAAAATCAGGGTGGAATGTAAAATGGCTTGTGAAACTCAACGATGATGTAGTTATATAGAAATAAGGACAGAAATTTTGAAGTTTTTCTTGTACTGGTTAGTGGGACACGCTCATTCTAGTCTGAAAAGATTGGAAAAAATGTCAGCTTATATCAAAGAGGACTGACGTTTGGTCTAGCCATGATGTTAGCACACGGCTCGATCATGTCACTCACTGTTTCTGCAATTCCAGGCTAAATAGGTTTCCGAAGGAGGTTTGCACATTTATTGTTGGACATAACAGTATATGCTTGAATTGAATCAATGTCATCATTTCAGCCAAACAAAATCAAACACAAGCACATTCACCTGAGGCAGGGGCTCCCTGCTGAGCTACCACTGTTACCACCACCACACTCCACCTGTAACAAGCTCCTCCAAGTCTCTGGCTCACTCTGTAGCCCCCTCACGCCTGCAGCAAGTCTGGGTAGGTAACATTGTTTCTCTCTAATAGTATCTCTTGGTCTCTCAGCCTCATAAAAAGAATTATTATCAGCTCTCTTAAAAATCATCAAGCACAGATGTAAAAAGGCTCAAGAGCATGAAATTGTAGCTACTAAAGGGTGTACTTATGCAACACTAGGGTGTGATTCAGGCCTCAAATAGCCAGAGCCATTGAAGAAAGACACTATTGCAGCGCGTGACAGAGACAATTGAAAAAAAAAAGCAAAGAGGAGAAGAAGAGGGAAAGAACAAAATGTGAAATGGAAAGGGTCAGAGAAAGACAGCATTTTATGCCACATATGTAATTCTGCAGGGTTTTGTTTTATTTTCTCAAAGCACGTTCCCTTACTGACTCGTGCATCAAACAGCGCGACAACAGAAAGCTTATCATGTTGACGGCTTATCTCCTACTTTCACCTCCTCAAAGCAATAAACACACACAGAGCAAGTGGAAGATGGGAAATGCACAACAACAGAGGATGGCTCTTCAGGATCAATGCCACTACAGCTTTCCCTGTCTTTTTTTTTCATCTTCCAGGTCCTGTCCGAGAAACAGAAACAGTCTAAGGCTGTTGATGGAGCTATGGATTATCCTGTATGCATGGAATGACCGATGTGAACAGAGTCTGAAGCATGAAGGACACCGATCGTGTCAGCCAAGGCAAAGGCATATTACAACAGAGCGCAGACCTCAAGGACTCAAGTAGATTAAAACTGATTGAAATCCCATTTGTGGCATTTGTGGTCTGTTCTGTCAGCATCCCTCCCCGCCCGTCACCCTCCACCCGCTCTCTTTTTCAATGTTCCCAAAGTGAGCCGAGTGTGAGTCTGAATATAAAACAAATAAGATTGCATTTGTGGAGACAAGCGCCTCAAATTTGCATGGCAATAATATCAAGCTGTGAGATTTTGTAATATGAACAGCAATAAAGAAGTGTGTGTTTGTGTGTGCTTGAGCGCTTGTGTGTCTGTGTATGGGTGTCAGTTTTTTGACAGGAAACAACGTGACATTATGGAAGGAAACTGATAAATCACTATCTGACAGAAAAATATGTACACAGATGTGCATCTGCGTACGGGCATGCTCGAAACCAAACATTCAATTCAGTCACACGTGCATGTACACACACCTTTAACCAAATACAAAAACGCACCATCATGCGTTTAAAATGCTTGATGCTTTTATTTTAGTTAGCAGAAGATTTCAAATCTGAGGTTATTTAGGGGATTTAGGGATTATTATGTAGGTTGTTTTATTATGTTGTATAAAGCTTTATAATGGCTGGCAGGAGGCACTGCCTGCAAAGTCCCCTGTGTGCAGCAATTGCCACATATTGCATGCAAAATCATCAGCTGTGTGTTAATTTTAATTATTTTAAGATCATAGTAAAATCCTCCTGCACAGATGCGGGTATATGCTGTTTACCTGCAAAATGAACCACTAAACCTACATGCAGTGCATACAGATACATACCTTGCTTTTGTGGATTTACTATAAGTTGTTACATTTACTGCAGGCCTATCCTCTCTAATTTGGGGAGGAGGATAGATCTGAGTCTACAGTACGTAACACTGATTGCAGAATTTTTACATCTATAGCTATAGTATGAAGAAGAAACAGGAAGACTGAGGGGAAAATCATCACACTTTACATAGGTAGGAATTCTAGTTTATTTTAGTTGCAAAAGCAAAAATGCAGGAAAGCCTAGAGCTTTCAACAGAGTACTTAATTGCTTAATGGTTAAATAAATTATGCATATAGGATAAGTAATTACACACCTAAATACAATGGTCAAAACAGCTTCTTCATGCTTTGTGTTGAGCACTTCGAATTGAAATGTGCTTTGAAAAGGAAAAAAGTTCCATGACACAGTGTTCCCCTGTTAATGTATGTAGCGCATATGCACACTATCGGTCTTCTTTTTTTTTTTTTCAGTAGTTGGTTATACCTGGCATCCACCTCCACGGGTCTCTTGAGGCAAGCTGATAAGCTTAAGCTCTCTTCAATAAGAGTCATATCTAGCCTACACAAAATGCCACCATGCGCCATGGAGTCCACGTTGTGACAAATACTTCCTGATGTTATCAAGATACTGAGGATTTATGAAACATGCATACCGCTTATTTAATGGCAAAAGTGAAGTGCCTCCACAGCCCGAGCGGTTATGTCAATAAGATCGGAACTTCCTTGAAACGAAACACGCGCAGCTCAGTGTGAAGCAGTTTAGCCACAGGAAGAAAATGATTTTGGAGAAAGACCAGATTTCGAATGTCATGTTGACTCCTGTCTGCTGAACAAATTGGTATTAACGTTCAGTCCATTTAAACACGGTTCAAAGCCGTCTCTTCATGAGATCAGCAGGTAAAAAACAGTCAAACAGAGCACTGAGGATATGTAGCTCCTCTAACCAGGCATACAACTGTGAAGGCACAGTTGAAAAACAGGCAAAACAAGACATCCACAGTTACAGTTCACTGCAGGTCTTTCTTGATAATAGAGCCATTTGTTCTGCCTTCACCTGAGCACACAACCTCCCCTCCCTCAATGTGTAGAGGCCACATCATGAGAGAGAGTAAAAGGCCATGGGGCTGCAGTGAAGATACCTCATTTCTTAAAATTCTTTGAGATGTAATGGAGCCAGAATGGTGATAACGAGAAAAAGCTTCGAGATGACCAAGCTCAAGCTTCCCCTCGTTAAATAAATGTATGCGAAGATGTCTGGGCAACAACTAATGAGCCCTTTTCTACTGTAAACAACCATTAAGTTTCTTTTCTTTGTAATGATCATTTCTCTCCCTTTTGGCTGTCCATTGAAAACTATGCATTTACCATCTGAAAACACATTGTGAGCACTTAGCATTTAGGGGATGTTTTAGTTTAGTTATGCTGATATTTTGGAGAGCTTTTTGCAAGGTGAGGATTCTTAATCTTTTATTCAGGAAATGCAGAGATTATGTGTTGTATCTCAGTAATAAAAAGTTCAGTTATGTCAAGATTTGTAATAACAACGCTTACAGTGATGACTTCCCACTTGAAATATGAATGTTAGCATTTTTCTTCGTGTAATTGCTGCAGCTGACTTTGCTATTTCTATGCTACTGAGCTCAGTGAAACACAGTTGGCTTTTTACTCAACTGGATAAGGAAACTACTGCCCGACTATATATGATTGTAAGGACCAATATCTGGTGATGTAAAAATCTGATGTATCAGCCAAACTTCTTTTCTTCAGAAACACAAAATATTAAAACATTTCTCCAACATTTGTATGCATAGTTATTTATGGGTCCTTACTAAGATGATTTAACAATGCAGTTCATATTTGATGTCAACATGAAAGTTGCAGACGATCTTCTGGCAGACAAAATATGCAAAATCAACACTTGTAACATTGTTAACCAATGTTTCTAACATCTTTTTATATTTTTATTAATCAGCTATTGCAAATTGCTTGTCAAATAGCTAATATCGGTTCTGCTTATATCATGTAGCTACTTGTATTTGTTTAGAATAACTGTCTCTAAGTCTCTGACAGTCAACATTAAGAATTCCTTCATCTGCAAGATGTCTGCACGTATTACACTCTCCCAGAACATTTCAGTGTATTTAGATTTTTGCATCACCGTAGAGTGACAGAAATTTACATGACCACTAAATAGCCTCCACTCGGGGCATTTTCCAGAGTTTGGCTTTATCTTGTGCAACTGTATAAAATGTTCTCTTTTTTTGAAATTGCAGCTCATATCAGCAGATAACCACAGATGTTGACTTCAAATTGCTTGATCTAAAGATGACAGTCTTATTATTTTGGATCTTATTATTAGGATAAAGCAGCCTGAGAAATTAAGCAAGCACTCACATTTAGAGAGCTTAAAGCAGCTTTCATTTTTGCTTCCAAATGACAAATGTTGCTTTTCTTCTCTATTAATAATATCAATAACAATAAGAACTCTGGTTGGACTAAAACTGACATTATTACACAGGAAGTGCCACTCTTCCATGAAAAATAAGTCCATCTGTTGGTGAGGGATTTAGAAACACCCCTGGAGCTTCTTCTTCTTCTTTTTTTTTTTTTAAAGATGAAACAGAAAAAAAGATTTAGTGCAGGTTTTACTAACATAAAGAAAGCCCTGTGATCCACTTTGCTCCACACTGTAGGTTTATCCACCTTAAGCCCTAACTAAAAAACAGCGAAAATCTAGCTGCCCCGAGACTGTTGATGCAGTTTTCTACGCTTGGATATGGCTTAATTTTACATTCAATTTTCTTTACATGCTTCAAGGAAAACACAATTCAATGTAAAAGCCAAACAACCCGGAGGAAAATCGTGTTCATGTCTGAGTAGTTTTCACTCTTAATGACAGCAAAGCTAAGTCAGAATCTACCCCTGCCCCTGCCCCTCTCTCTTACCGTCCACACAGGCGGGTCTAGCTCTTGTAGTTCCAGCGATCTGGCCCTTCTTACAGGCACAGCGGGCCGTCTGCCTGGCGATGGTCCGCCGTGGTTGGCTGCTGTCCCTGTCCAGCGTCACAATCTCACATGTCCCCGCTGCCAGCTGGCCTGGAAATGACATTGCACCACAGGACACGAGGTCAGAAAGATGAAATCATAAACAGGGCAAAATAAATGACTCTGTCTCTTCTGTTAAATTTGTGTTATGTTGTATGTTCAGCAGTGTAGAACTTTTTTTTAAATCCTTGGTAGCTCAGCTGACAGGGCAGCAGGTTAACAATAGCTAATTTGTAGTGTCAGGTCTTATGAGAACAACTAGTGCATGTGTGCATTCTGAAATGTCCTTATCTTTAGCAAAGACTCTAGACACATTAATATGCATGCTAAGATCATTTAACCTCAGAAAGGTAAGACTCATTGTGCTGTACCGGTTGTATCCTGGAAAGTAGATGCTTTATTCCCCTGCTGAAGTACAGGCAGGTGTGATTTCAGTGCTGGGTTTAATAAAAGCTAGAGAGGAGTAAGAGCAAGGTTCAATGATGGAGCACATCCAGGTTCTTCTATTTACATTTACAAGACAGAGCACCGGCCTTGGTGAAAGTGTGCACCTCTTGATGTCCTTTTAATTGCTCACGAATTCAACTTTCTTTTTCTAAGAGACGTTGCGGTGTCTAACTTGAATAAACAGATTGGAGATGTGAAAGGGCTAGATGAAAAATCTACTTTCCTTTAACTGATTTTAACCACATCAGCAGGAATACCATTTTTGCCTCTTTCACCGTGAAAGCGATTTGCGTTCATTAAGGTTTGACAGGCCTGAGATCCTTAGCCCTCGACATCTCCACTGGAACCGCTCACAAGCCAGCAGAGGGACACTGTAATGGGGCTGACTTTAAAAGACAATGGTGGAGAAATTACTTTTAAATTTCAGCCACCTAAAGACTACCCATGAGCTATTTCCCATTACGGGCCACATCCAATCAGTGCACCTCTTTGAAGGTAATGTTCCCATTACCCATGAATAAAACGCATGAATACTGATGAACTTTGTAATTGCTGCCAAGCCCCACTGTCTTACACACAGACATATCCTTCCATGTATTCAATCAGGCGACCTTTGGCCTTGTAGCTGGGCCCTTGCTGCTCGCAAATTAACCTTTGTCTGTGTGTGGAGGCCCTCGGATGCCATCTTGGAGAGGCTTATCGGGATCTAATTGTGATTGGCAAGAGGATGGAAGTTGTGATTAAATCTGGACTTGAGTCGCGAACACTTGGGTGGCTAGCTTAATGAACTGAGCGGCGAGGGGTCACACCCAGGGTAATGGGGATCTATCAGGATTCATCCACATGCAGGTACCTGCGGTGGCCATGGTCACACACACTGAGAACACGGCTGTGTGCATATAATATTTAGCTTGCTATACTCTTACATGTGCTATTTGAATAATATGTCTATGGATATAGGTTTGCATGTGTTCAGTACCTTCAAACGTTGATTAAGTAGCATTATGCTGCACTTTAATTAATATATTTATATAAGAAGACAGATATTCAAAAATTAATTGATGTAACAAAACGTTGTCTCTGAGAATTAGACAGAGCTGTAGTGTTTTAGCAATGGGTAAGGGTTCAGACACATGGATCCGTTACTCAAACAAATTCCTGGAATTAATCTTCTCACTGGTGATACCTGAAACAACACACCCCTACCAGTCACGGACATTCTTCAGTTTAATAGTTTAACCTTTTAATAATTTAATTATTCTTCTTTTGTTTCACATTTTTGTGTGTTTTGCTGACACCAAAAAATTATATCCCAAACGAGTGAAAACAAGCTTAAAACATCTCCTGACATATTTTCTGCTGAAACAGGCCAAATTATTTTGGCAGAAGTGCTACTTCTGTCCAAAATGTCAGAAACACAGTGTGAAAAATGCTTTGCAAAACTACTGCGACTGCTTCCAAGGAGCTGGCAGGTCACTGATAAACGAATGCAGAATTAGCTAACCCACTTGGAAAAGTAACACAAATTTGGTATTTGCCCAGGCAGATGCATTTGATGGTTCACTTGTCAAATATAGGGTCAAAGTAAAAGTACTGTACTCCAATAAATGTCAAATTAAGTACCAGATCAAAGTGGCCAATTATTTCAACTACTTTATCGATGTAATTAAGAACAGCACCCATCATTACCCATGTCCACCTATATTGTCTGTGTGTCTGTTTGTGTGTGCATGCAGCCAGTTACCAGGCGTTATTGGTATACAATTTATTATATCTATAAATACAACTCTACAAAGAAGACAGGAGACGTGATTAGAGATGTGCAGAAAGATAAATTAACACAAGATGCCTTTGCTCAGAAAGGCATGCCAACAAAATTCACTGTCTGAAATGTTTTGCAGTGAGATGAAGCGCCCCTTCCCCATCGAAACACACACACACACACACACACACACACACACACACACACACACACTTGCTCTTCTTCTCTTTCATGCCTTCTTACTTAACATACCTCTTGCATCTATTCTATCTTTAATGCCTGATGTCGGATAATGATGTCTGAACTGCTGTATGTGTATTTACATCTATGCGCATCTTAATGCTACTCACAGCCTTCTTCCTGCTTCCTCTTTTGGAACTCTTCCATCGCAAGACGCTGGACAGACTGTTTAGATCTGTCTTATGCAATCTTGTGAATCACTGTGCCACCGAGTTACCATGTGCGAAGTCAACTAGTTCAGAGACTGTGGCTGATTTGACGCTGCGATCCTCTGTTGTTGGTCTATTTTGAGTCGATGGAGCTCATTAATTGACTATGTTTCATCAAACAGGGGTCTTGCTCTTGCCGCCACAGCTGTAGCTGTCAGGAAACTGAATTAACATCTGTTTTATGTTGTTGTCTTGCCGTGTAAAGTATACTACTTCTTGGTATGACGATGAATCTTCACATTTTAAACTGAGGTTAAAACGAAACAGTTCCTTACTCACATTATGAAGCTAAATAGGACAGAGAAAAATATTTCATGTTTTATTTAAATGTATATTTTTGAGCTGCTGACACTGATCTTAACTGTTGGATTATATACCTTTAAAACTTTGAAACAGACCTTTAAACTGGTCAGGAATTGCTTGGCAACAACTGGTCGCTAGGATAAAATGAGTAGTCCTTGAGCAGCTTCAAGGACTTCAAGTGTTTGCTGGAGGTTGCTAAAACTGATGACTAAAGCTTGATTTAGACTTCCCACTTAGACTGTGGCAAACCAACTTACATACTAACTGCAAGCTCTTTTTATTCCTACAGTGCAACTTTCCACACCATTTAATTTGTTGTGGTATGCGTCGACGAGACGTGTAGTTACATTTCTCAGGAGGTGCATTTCAGGTTGCATAGAAGCTTGCAGCATAAATTTAAAGGGGTTAAAGCGTAAGTTACAACTTAGATCTGACACATTCATATGTAAGCCCCAATCACACATGGAGTAAAGACCGGTCAGTAACTCCACGGTAACCACTGGTTGCCAAGAAAAAAATGTGTATCCCCCAAATCTAAAATTCTTTGCTGTTGCTAGGTGACATTGGCCAAAACGAGCTAGTTGAAGTTGCTAGTTGTACTGAAAACCTTGCAATTGTTTTGGTTGCTAGCAGTTTGTCATGGTCAGCCTTAGTTTATATGGAAGACGCAGGCTTGTCTCCAAACTCTTGCCAACTACGAACCGCTAACAGTCCAGCACAAATCAGAAACACACACTGCTCACTTTCTAAAACATTTTGGTTTCAACGTAAGGCACAACCTTTACTTTGAAGATTAATGGTTTCCATTATCAAATTGTGTTGCAGTTTGTTCAAGTTTCATTACAGCTCACTGGTTAGTTAGCAAATCTATGTAGACAAGTTGCCATTTTCAATCCAACAATAGGCACCCCAGCAATCTGCTTGCGACCAAAGCAATCACAAGGATGTTTTTGTGCGCAGTACCTTTTATGTGACAAGCAAACATTCACCAACTGACCGGGAAATACACATTTTTCCAGGGGGTAGTTGATGAGTATCTAGGCTTGTGTGACTGAGGCCTTGAATTGAAATTGTCAAATTATTCAACGGGTTGAATTTCTGTGCACGTTTGAACACATTTTATGGCTGTAAAACTCAAAAACAATTTCACTTTTAAATTGAAGTGTAACAAATGTGTTTCATGGAGTTTGGTCAATGTTAAGATAATTCATCCATGCCAGCTGACGCAAGACTTTAATGAGAAGAGTTAAAAGCCATTATACACACGCTAACATGCTTAGAAAGCAGTTTGATGTTGGCCAGGTATTATATTCACCTTCTTCATTCATCATATTAGATGTTAACCAGTTAGCACTAACACCAGAAACACAGCTCCACAGGTATGTCCACAGTAAGTAATTAATCCTTAATAATAACAAATATCTTCCTCAGATTTCACAGCAGTCCATAACTAAACCAGTAATAAAATGTAAAAATATGGTCCAACTTTCGAATTCTTGCAATAAATTCTAAATCAAATTTCCGCAAGCATCCTTAATATGCTACTAAAAATGATAATAAAAAGTTAATACTAAAAATGTATCTGGGTTGCCATCCTGAGGAATTTGTTTCTGCAGACAGTTTTACAGACAGAAAGATATTTGTTTGATAGTTGGGGGGAATCTCACAGAAGTCTTTAGGGAAATGCCAAAACAAGTTCTAAATGCAAGTGTTCTAGGTGTTTCAGTTTTTCCAGATAATATGTAAGAGAACTTGAAGACAAGCTGGTCTCTATCTCCCAATAACGTGGGAGTTGACTTCATTGCTTCTTTTCTAAAACAAATTGCTCCAAGCGTCCCTGTGGCTCTGCCTCCAGAACACAGTGCCAAGGATAGGACAGACTCTGCCACTGTGAAACACAGCAAAGCTAAACAAACAAAGAATAAAAAAAATGAACCGAACCAAATCTCCCCAACACAACAAAGTATCCCTCCTCCCACTGGTCCTGGGGGATCTGCAGAAAAAGTTGAAATGTTAGAGGATACACAGCTCCGATAAGGCTCTCTCACCACAGCATAACTGCACATTTGGTCCACAACACAAACTCTGTATTTCTCAGAATTAATATGAAATATCATTGTTCATTTACAATTTATTACATGCACTGATGCAGTCTTTTCACAATCATCCCATGAAGAAAATGGACCGTGACGAGAGGAAGCTGTAATCCCCTTTTTGGGGATAGCCACATAAACAGTGGAGAAAAAAAATCAGAAACTGGAAGGAATCCTTAGAAAGAAGCCCAAAGCTTGTACTAGTAGTGCTATGATTCATCATCAACCTTATCGGCTCCTGTTGTTGAGCAGTTGTCAACTTGGCCAGCCAAATGCCTGATTAAAATGTATGTGTGGCCACCCTAGAGTGAAATGAAGGCTCTGACTGTGGCAGAAGATGAATGTGACACAGTGTATGACTTAATGCAATGTAATGTTATTGACATGCTCCTGTGTCTTATTATTCCTTTTCCCGCTATTCAGCACATTAAAATTGCACAGCCATACAGGGCTATTTGACAAATGTCCAGCATGGCATTGCAGGAAGACTTGACTCGACCCCTGCTGCTTGCATCTTTTGCTTTGCGTCTTTTTCAGAAGGTGCTTTTTCATTCATTTTTTAAAAATATATTATTTTTTGTCTTGTTTTCCTGCTCAAGAGACCCAAACGCAAGAAAAAGCTACTTCTAAGAATCTGCTGATCTGAATGTCTAAGATATTTATAAATGTGTGGTTAAGGCTTGCTATGAACGGTTGGTATAGTTTGGTTGCTGTTTTTTTTCTCTTCTTCTTCTTCTTTCTTGGTCCTTTGAAAATCTAAAGTGTGTTAGACTCATGCTGAGATTGCATACTGTGCTAAACAAGAAGCTGCTATTACTGAACCATTTTTGAGTGTCCTCGTAAATGCAGCACAAAAACACATTCTGACATGACATTTACTGAGATACTGAAGTGCGGTCTAACCGAATGAGTTTTTAATTAGCCCTCATTTTCCAGTAATACTCATGGCAGCGTACATAAGAAAGATGAGTCCTCCCATGCAAAAAATAGTTGCAAAATGTCTCTGGATGGTAAATGAACACCACGGCACACATTTGCAGTAGTAAATGAAATTCAGCCATTTAACAATGGCAGTGCAACAAACAAATTATAAATGGGATGTACATGGGGATAAAACCTTAACTGCTCACAGTGGCATATGAGAAAAGATGGTCCCATCAATTACTAATGCAAACACAATTAGCATTTTTTTTAATCATTATTATTACTATTATTATTATTATTGGGATTTTTTTAAAGCAAACTAATACATGCTGCCTCAAATAACATGCTGCATCATGTTTCAGGTATTATAAACTGATTGTAAATTATATATAGCACCTTTCAAGATAAATATCATAAAGTGCCTTACAGCACAAAAATATTAGTCTACAGAGTTTGCATATTTATATCCAAATATCTGTTTATAAAGAAGGTATAATTAGCTTAGGAACCAGAATAATTTGATCTCATTTTAAGCGCTGATTGACTGGAAGGTAGGCTTGTGATTGTACTATAATAACAGGATACAGGAACAGATAGATATAATTGGAAGCCCGCTTTTTAATGCACAAAATATGTAAAGCTTATCCTTAAAAATATTTAGTCACATTTAAATTTCAAAGACAATCATTGGGACGATGTTATTGGACACATTTAGCGGCAAAGCAATAGTCTTGAAAACTGTATTAGGAGGAGATAACAGGAGCATTGTAGTTCTTTAGAGTCGCCACACATTTGCTGTCATTTGAACCAACCAAGTGACTACCATCAGAATCTGTGGAGCCCTGTGATCTCACTAGCATGGCTAAAATTATGCTGTGTAAGGGGAAGAACCTTAAATGCTGAAATATATACATGCAGTATTGATTTGTGTATTAAGCAAACATTGTTGTAATTGTGTCTCCAAGGAGCCAAGTCACTTGTGTATATTGTGCAGCTGTGAAGCAATTACAACAGTGCTAACACGCAGATATGCAATACATGTAATGTTTAAACAAAAAATTATTTTTCACATACTCATCATTTAAGCTAGTTGGAGACTGCCATTTCTGTTCGGAGAAGTCACAGTGTGAGTGTGAAACATTGCCAGGCTTAAATACTATATCACTACAGCTGTTTGGATCGAGACAAAAGAGTCCAGCGCCAACATTGCAAGTCTATACGCTGTTTTAGCCAAATGTAGCATTAGTAGAACCTTGGTGTCATCATCCTACCCTAAAGCCTGATGGGCTAGCTTTTAAACAAATCCTTTTAACAAGCCTAATCAAGGCTGGAAGAGCAAGTTGAACAGCATGTGGTGTGACGGGAAGGAGAGCAGAGCAGACGATATTACAGCTTCAGGTAAAAGAGCAGAAAGCTGATGGAGTGTCAGAATGAAAGACATATTTAAAAAAAAAAAAAAAAAAAAACAACAATCATTTTATGTTTTAAGTGAAAGGGTTTTAGCTTAGCAAGCATAACATAACGCATCTGCTCAGCTAACATGTTTAGCTAAGCTAGTTAGCTTGGCTCAACAAACATACAAGATCAAGGCATACAGCCTGATCCTCTCCAAAATCGTCCAGCAACTTCCACCTTACTAACCAGCATGACACATGCTGTATTTCCTCTAAAACAATCCACTGTCTTTAGAATCTAAATAATCTATTCTAAATTATTACCTATTATCAATTCTAAAAACAATACTGTAAACCATAGTTTCTGATTGGCGTGGAGCATATTAGTATAGTAGTCAATTAACTTTAATAAAAACAGAGATACACTTACTATTATTTTATTTGATTAATAGAATATAATTGTTGGAAGGTAGATTTCATTATCTTTTATAAAAACAAATCTTGTTAGGTTGCTCCATCTCCGGTTAAACTAATCTAAACCAATCTCCTAGTTTCTTTTTACTTTTTCCTAAGGGCAGCTGATATCTTGAACTACTTTTTGACTTGCTCTGGATACTTAATTAAAATAAACTCAGAAAAATCTAACTGATTGACACACACACACACACACACACACACACTAGACTAGAGTGACCAAAAACTCATAAAAAGTTAGCCTTGGAATTATTAATACCTCGTCTATGCTGCCATGAGTCAGAGAAAGTTCTGGAGACAATTCTCATCGGAGCGCTTCTTCATCATGCAGAGAGAGAGTGAGGGAGAAAAAGAACTGTAGCTTGGCCGATCTATTTTGGGTGAAGCAAGCTTGTATGAGTGCTTCACTTGCTTTGAGGAAGTGGAAGTGATTTGATTTTTCTTTGCTGCGTTTTCCCCTAAAATGTTCAAGCAAAGAAGCAGTCGCACTGAGGCAAAAAACACACACACTAAAACATACAATTATGCATGAAAGAATATAAGCAGACAATGCAGCACACAAACTATTGCCAAGGATATAACCATGAGACAGACTTCTATCGTCCTCTCTGTCTTTCTTACATACAGTATGTGCACTCAGACATACTTAACTGAATATTGCCATGCAACCATAACGAAAATTTAAGTAAGTCGAGCCTCTGCTCTGCACAAATCTCATGAAGATAAATTTTCTGCTCCTAGTTCTCAATGTCTAAAATTTCCAGCACAAGATAATAAGCATAAAAAGAGCTGCTTTTAATTCCAGTCAGTCTCTCAGTGATGACCCATGTGCTAATCAGTACAAGTTAGTATATTAATTTACAAAAGTGAAATGGCAAACATGGTCCACATTATACTAGGTAAATATTAACAGTTAACATTTACACTGGGAATGTGTCACACAGATGTCACATCAGAGCTGCCTCTCTCCTGCATAGGGTGGCTGATTAGAAGTTGTGACCCATTTCTCTTAAAAAAGAAAAAAGCCATACATTTGTCATGCTTTTCGATATTCACATATAAGAAATATTAAAAATAAGCAACACAAAAAATGTTTCTCTCTGACAAAAAAAGCTATAACATCTGCCGCATATATTAAAACAACCCAGTACAAGAAGGTTTATAAGATTTGCAAACCACTGCATTCTTTTCATTTAAGTTTTACACAATGTTTCCACACAAAGGGTGTGGGCTCAAATCCACAATCTGGCTGTGTTGTGTTTACATGTTCTGCCTGTGTCTACGTGGGTTCTCTCTGAGGAACTCTCACTTGTTTTTCTCACAGTTCAAAGACATGCAGATACAGGAGTTAGGTTAATTTGTGACTTTGAATTGCCCACGAGTCTGAATAGTTTTCTGTGAGAGCCTGGAAACGGTTTCTCATAGGGTGATCCTGAATTGGATAAGCAGAAGAAAAGTGGTGGATGGACAAAGTTCCAACTGCTTTGGAATTGGGTCTGTATAATTTAAATTAAAAAAAAAAAAAAGTTAAAAAAAAAAAAGCAACTGTGGCTTGTGGGGACATGAGTTTTAGACCCGCACAATGGAGAACGTTTGGCTGAAATGGTTTCTCACTTTGTTCAAGAAAACTAACAGTAGCACCAGCTACCCTGAGCAACCGGAAGACATTGGAAGCTAATGATATCCCTTGAATTAGCTCACCTAAGTAAACCTTACAAAGGCTCTCTTTCTCTCATCTTGTCTCTAGCTTCACCAAACAGTGAATGACTTTGAGCTTTTAGGAAGAGGCGAATGTGTACTGAAAAGGAAAAGAAAAAAAAGGAAGATTTGTAATGAAAATGAATACAAAAAATACAACTAGTTTAATTCTGACTATATTTTATGGACTAAAGTACTGTAAATAGGCAGGGCCACAACTCTTAATCTTTCAGTTCAGGTGTTTTCAGTCCCACCGTGTCACTGGTGTATTAAACTCAAGGTTCTAGCCATGAAGTTTGCCTTTACAGTAGGGCTGGGCTATATGATCTAAAATCAAAATCACATTCACATGGACATTTTCCCTTGATTTCAGTGCATGTGTATTATTATCACACATACACACATATATTTTTCTTGCACTCAGGGTTCACTATGTACAGTATGCTAAAATACTAAAGCTGGAATTTTTATTATTTATTTATTGGTAATATGATTGGGCTCAAAGCTTTTTAACAGCTTAGTAGTATTGATTTCAGTTACTGAAACTATTAATCACACAGTTGTTTGTTGTCCGTTTTTGTCTTTCTGTTTGATGTTGTCTTTACTAAAACCAAAAACAGTGTCCAAATAATGGACACAGGATTTGTATTTGCTCCAGTTGCTACCTAGACCATGTATGTAACATCATATACAGTAATACATTTAAAGGGAACAGTGCATAATGGTAAGTACATAACGTTTGTCTATATACTGTAATTTAATGCTGTTTAAAATTTGATTACTCATTATGGCAAATGAGGCTTGCCTCCATCATATTTGGGTTCAAATACACCCTTTCATAACATTACAAATTATTAAAAGTCAGACATTTGAGTAGAATTTAGTAGAAAAACTGCTTAAATCTACCACTATTTCCACTCTCGCTCCATGACCTTCTTCCACGCAGTAATCACAGCTTTTCCAAAATGGCTTCCAGAGTGTGTCAATGTAAAAATGCTACCTTGGTTTTATGGTTTATGTGGAGATAGAAGTACACTATGATAATAAAGTAGAAGTCTTGATGACAGTTTTGTTTATTTTGTTTGTTTGTTTTTACCCCTTTTAACATTTTTTTCTAAATTCAGCAAAAGGTGGTAATTTATTTTTACAAAACAAAGATGTGATAAATCAGTTTATTGCTAGAAAAAATCAGACATTTCACAATCTTACTGAGGTCCCATTCCAAGTACAGTAAGATACAAATGAAATGCTTTTCTTCTATTAACTACATAATGAAGCAGGGACCCCCTTTTCCTACTGTGACCTTGTGTAAAGCCCATAAAGAATGGTGTTTCCCTAGAGGCACCCTCTTTTCCCCAGTGTTAGTGTTTAAGAATAATGAACTTTGCTTAATAACAGGTTGTTGGTGCGAAACAATGAATGACCATCAATTAAAATGGAGGGGGGGAAAAAGTAAAACAAATAAGACACTGTAAGCCTCGATATCACCGGAAAGTTCATGTGCTTACACACATGCTGCTACTTCACTAAAGCAGTAAAGCACATTTTTTCTCGCCCTGAGGATACGTCACAACAGGGCAATGATGTTCAGGTGAAATCCCTTAAATCTTGCTATGGTTTAGCAGACTATAGACCCAGAACATGTCAAAGTCCAATCATTTCTGTCGTTCTGTTCCCCTCGGGGAAGCATCTAATGTCAGACAGCGTTAGTCTCCTGATTAGATCTGGAATGTATGCTTTAATATAGTATCTATAACTAAGTTTGTTTGGTAAGAGCTTATATACATTTTGCACATGCATGTATTCCATGGACTACAGTTGTCATATTACTGGGTCGTCTTTGTTACTGCACTTCATTTTCCTATATAAAAATGTTCTCTAGCCCCCTTATTTATATTCTCTCACTGACATGGACAGAGGCCCTCGCTAGGGCGCTAGGGATATTCACGATTTATAACCTGTCTTCCCCAACAAAATATCAGTTGAACAAAAGCCCTTTTTTGAAAAACTCTTTATCCAAACTTCAAAAAGGTGCACTCGTGCAGATGTTTTGCATTCCGTACAAAGCACCGACACATTTTTGAACGTGACGTGAAGAAGAATGTGGACCTACAGTGAAAGGAGAAAACAAAAACTAACCTTCTGAGTCACAGTCACAACATACGAAAAAGTAATGGATTCATGTTTCTGCATCAGGGTGCCACAAAGTCTTTGTAGTGCTGCTGGAAGTGCTTCCAGTGCTGTGATGCAACTCAAAAATGTAACTGCAGAACAGAAAGTATGATTAGTCAACTGGAGGTGTTTGTATTTGCCCCTTTATGTCTCTAATTCAGACAAAAACTCTATTTGTTGTGGATTAAAACGCAACACAAAGTGAGCTAATGTCTGCTGCTCTTGATAATCTTAGACAATGTTATATTTTGTGATCTCGCAAAGCCATTTCGAGGGCTTCTCAGTGATTGTCACAACCATTAAGTGGCTACAAAACTGGAAGCACAATTATTTCAAGTAGGCTTTATAATTAATGTGAAGGACTTCTTGGCATAATCTGTTAATGTCTGCGAAGGAAAGAAAATGTGTGAAGTCAGGAATTTTTGGCATTTATGTGCTTGCATTTCTGTCTTGGGCTATATATATGGAATACACTTAAACAAACGTGCCATAACTAAATAATGCTTGAACGTAGCTTTAATTGTCATAATATAACTATAAACACTTTTACTATTGGTGTATTACACACATGCTAAAAAGACAGTTGAGAGTTAGCTAGAAATTAGCTGTAAGTATGTGCAGCACTACATGCTGATATTATGGATGTCACTAGAACCAATGCTTATGGCAGCTTTTGATACTAAAATTCTGTGAATGCAGTGATACTTGTCTTATGCTCCCTACTTGGAACATAGGCAAAATAACTAGGTCTCAGAAATATTCGTAACATCCATCTTTCCTTAATCAGGGCCGGATATCTAGTCTCAGCAGAGAAGCCCAGACCTCCCTCACTCCAGCCACCTCCTCCAGCTTGCCTGGCGTTCTCAGGCCAGCCTAGAGGTATAATCTCTCCAGCATGTCCTGGTCTGCCCCGGGGCCTTCTGCCAGTGGGACATGCCTGCAACACCTCAACTGGCTCCTTTCGATGTTGAGGAGCAGCGGCTCTACTCTGGCTGAACTTCTCCCCCTATCTCTAAGGGAGAGGCCAGCCACCCTTCGGAGGAAGCTAATTTTTGCCGCTTGTATCCGCGCTCTCGTTCTTTCAGTCACTACCCACAGCTTGTGACCAAAGGTGAGGGCAGGGATGTAGATCGACCGTTTTCCCCTCAGCGAATCGCTACCTTATCGTGGTGGTAGGGGTTTGTGTGTCCCAGGGATCACAGGGGCTATATTGTCAGGGGTCTTCTGCCCCCTGGTAGGGTCTCCCATGGCAAATTGGTCCTGGGTGAGGGACCAGACAAAGAGTGATTCAGAAGACCCCTATGAGTAGAACATCAAGGGAACAGTTCACCCTGCCCTGGATAGGGTTACCAGTGCCTCGCCCTGGACCCAGGCCCAGCCCGACACAGCCCGGAAAAGGGACATAGGCCCATTCTCCTGCAAATATTGGTACTTGGATACTAATTAATATTAAAAATTAATATTGGATTAGCTACTCATTTGAAGGGCAGGCACACAGGCCCTCCACTCACTAGTAGCTGAATACACATTAGTAGCACAGTGAACTTGGTAAAATGACTTAAAAACGGAGACCCTTGTCCTTATGAAGAATTTCATACGGTCAGCAAATCTCCAATTTCAGCAAAACTAAACTTTTAAACAATTATTTAAACATGTATTAACCTGGCCGATGCACATGGCAACGTTGGTTAATGTTGAAGCTAGCCAGCAAGTTTTACCAATTCTGCAAATCCATAAGATAGCTAATGTTAATTTAACAGGATAACATGATTACTTATGTCTCAGACTGAAGCAGCCTACCATACAACTCTTATTTGATCAGCACTGAACACAAAGTACCAAGTCACCAGAAATACAGGAAATAAACACTGACATAGCTCAATACGCTTGTACCAACTACCTACTTTTTTTTAAAGCACATCTTTATTTTGCATTTTTCTTCACTCTGTGGTTTTGAAAATGATATTGAGTATCATATATGTCCTGTGTATAGGTATCAAGTTTAAAATTCTAGTGTTGTAATAACCCTACTGGATATTGCAGTTTAATCTTCAATTACACATACCACCACATTTAAAGCTTTAAAAGTGGAATCACCATTTTACCAACAAATAATATAACATAATCTAATAATTATGTTATATCAAGTGAAAAGAATGTAATTTTATATATTATCAGCCCAAGGTCACCTCCTTGTTGTTACATTATGTCAAAACTCAAAGCTAAACTTCATTGTTTGAAAAAAAAAATCAAAAATTCAAAGTGACTTATGTTTCCAGGGAAGTAGAAGTTTCAGAACAAAAATGTTTAATCTCACATGAATCATCCATCTACTGCACACTGCGGTGGCGATCAACAGGTGACACTCAGCTATAAATAACTCCCTTCCTACAGGGGAATCTAAAGCAGAAGCAACCTCGACAAAGACACATAAATATAAATGAACTTGGAGTTTGTTAAGTGAAAAGTGAAACAGGCTGGTCACACATCCACATTCGCTCCTATGGATCCCATCCATTCCTAATCCCCCACCTGAACTACAGTATTCAGCTCAGTTATCTCAATTCTCTGAGGCTTTATAGGCTGCTTAAGTATTAACGAGAAAGCACGGTTCTTTCCACAACGTTTTATCTTCTTTCAGTTACATTGAAGATGTAAAGATGATCAATCATGTAATATCTTTCACAGCACACTGAGACAACCTAAAAATGATATAATGGTAATATAATAATAAAATCTGTTTTATATAGTGTGATGGTATTGATGTTAATTGAAAAGTTAAAGTCGCATTTCATGACGGCAGGAGTGTGCAGTCTGGGCACTGGTGTATGGGAGTGGCAGGGTGCATGGCTCCTTTCACTTCGGCTTGATCAGCATGCAGGCTGGGATGTTGGGGAGAGCGGTGATTGAATACAGAGGCTGCAGGCCTCAGCACTGCCTTTAATCTCTACTCCCCATTTAAGTTGGCCTCTGTGTTGCCGCTCTGCTGAGGCTCAGCTGGAGCATAAAGACACCAACGCGCACAAACAAACACATACACACTGCCACATCTGCCAGCCCTCTCTCAGTCCCATCTGTCTTCTGGTATGTCCATCTTTGTGTTTTCGCGTGTCCCTATCTCTGATCAACTGTTTCTCTTTTTTCATCCACCTTTTGGTACTCTGACTGTGTTTGCCCTCCATTTTCAGTTTGTAAGTTAATCAGAATATATATATAGATACCAAACTGTTGCGGAGTCCCTAGTGTAATAATTTACCTTCCAGGTCTTATGTGTTAGTCCATGTGAACTAACACATAATACCTGGAGCACCATGCATTTTATTTTATTGCCCAATAGGGAACACAACAGACTGTATTTAATAAGTGGTGTAACCATACTGAATGAGTTTAGTTACAGTTATCTGTAACAGTAAACCAGTACTCCCGTGTCCTCATCATTTTTACTGTGTGTGTTGGGGGATGGGGGGGGTGTTATGAGCAAGGTAGGCATGTGTTGCGATTGCAGTCGGCATTATACTGAACAAGGAAGTAAAAGCTGCAGAAAACAGGACTTGTTAAAAAAAATGGCTTGTTTGTGAGTTCTTATTAATTCTGTTCCTGTATTTCAGGGTGAGCAGAGAAAACAGAAAAGTCAGGTCGGTAGATCCGCAAAAACCCTATTTATCATGACTAGTTATCAGTGAAAAAACAGCCAGAGCGCTCTTTTGTTTGTTTCTACCTCCTTTTTTTTTTGGCATACCAAATCTCCGACATTGGAACAACTGGCATTTTTTTCAGGTTTCATGAAAAGGCTATTTTACCATGTGATGAACACATTTATCCATATTTGCAAGTATTGTTGAAGGCACTGACAATTTGGAGAAAAAAATTATTTAACAGGCCTTGGAAAATATTGTTCACAAACCCTTAAAAGCAAAAAAATCAAATCAAATAAATCCATATTTTGTATTAGCTAGTGTAGTGCCAGAGCCTGTTTGAGGTGCATGTGAAAATCCAGTTTGCTGAAGATGGTGACCGAAGCAAGCATTGGGCGAGGATAACTGTTCTTGAGCATTTTTAATTATTTAGCAGAGAGTCAATATATGAAGAGGCAACGCTGTACTTCTTTCACAAAAGGAAGGAAACGACCCCAGGGAGTACAACACTACAGTATAGTGCAACACGGGGAATGGAACAGTGTCCTCATGTTTAGACAGACAAAAAATAAAATAACAAGCCTGCAAAACCAGTAAAGTGAAGACCTGGCAATATATTGCTTCTTGCTGAGGAATCTCCACAAAATAATATCAACAAAACAAATAAGAAAAAACAGATGGAGAAAATGCAAAGTTTGGGCTCGGAGAACTCAGAAGATACTCATCCAAAGTAGCCCCTGTGATGGACAGGATATGCCGTTAGCTGCAGGAAGTTGGCAGCCGCACCAGGCTGAAAGTTAATATTTTTGTCTCCCTGAGGGAAAAAAAACGAGACTGTAAGCACAACTTGGGAAAAAAGGAGACGAAAACAGAGGGGCGCAACCCATCAGAGCCTCCACTCTCACTGATGGGTCCCAGCTTTTGGCTGCTTTTCAGGTGAACTGCTCCAGCATCAATAAGCAATGAAAGTGAGGCTGAAGGTGATTGCCGCATGAAAATTTCAGAACGGGCCCGCTTTTTTGACATGGTTTGAATGAAACTGTGTGGAGAATCAAAATGAAAATCAGTGAGAAATCTACTTCAAAGTATTTGCAGAGTGGTGCGTCTTCTGCATTTACGTGCTTAAATATAGCCTCAGGTGTAAATGTTGGAATGTCTGCCGACCAGCCGGAGTATTACCTAGAGTGAAACAAACAAACAAACAACGGCTCTACAACTCCGTTTATGACTAATACAAGCATTTCCAGGTAATATTTTTTGTGCAAGTCGTTTTTGCTGTTGGTATTTAGGGAAACCGTATTATGGAGATACAAGCACAAATATTCATTGTACTCAGAGCCAATAAACACAATACTTTTTTAAATGCAAGTGTGAAAGTAGTAGACTTTCTATTGTCTGTGTTAATCTTGAATAGGAGGGAGTAGAGTTTTATTGGAGCAGTTGTGTTAATGTTAACAACATCCACCAAGATCTTCAAGGTCAACTTAATGATTTATTGGTTGAAAATTGACAGAAATCCTTATAATGTGGACACTATGATTCTTGCAAGTAGGGTGTGTATTATCAACATATAGAGGGTAATGTATGAGGATTTAAAATATTATCTCACATTTGACCTCTGACATGTCCTTCAAGATCAGAAGTCTGGTCTAAAGGACAAAGTGATAATAATTCCACATGAAGTTATTTAAGACTATGTTTCTTACTGCCATTGTTTGTATTGTCAACATTTAGGCATATAGGGAGTGGTATATGGGGATTCTAAATATCATGTGATTTTGGATCCCTAGGTCGAACTTTCATAAATTGTTTTTAATTTTTAAAATCAAAATGTGTTATATCTACAAACAGTCAAGAGAGGAATGCTGCCTAGTTACTTAGAAACATACTGTAACATAATAAACTCACCATATTCATGTCTATTTACATATCAATACTTGTTATTCATCACCTACTCCTACATAATGTCTGTGTCATCAAAGTTAACAACTGTCATACAATCCCTTATCTGATTTTTACTGCACTACAAACTTTTTAAAATAGGCTTAAACAGAACAGAGAATACAACATGAATATATACAAAATACAGAACTATTGCTTTTTTATTGCAAGTTGGGGTTTTTTGAACAAAGAAAAACTCTTTTAGGTCTAGGGAATGATCATTTTCCAAACTGCATACTGCAAATTACACTTGCCCCTAAAATTGATTTTGATCAAATCAAATCAAAATTTATTTATATAGCACATTTTTAAGACCGAAGTACACCAAAGTGCTTTCCATTAAAATCGCAGTACAAGTAAAATCACAATAAAATATAAATTACAAATATATAAAATATAAGATAATTACAAAATCTAAATACAGAGCCAGATGTAAATTGCCCTAATTTGCCTTAAATGCTAGATCAAACAAATACGTTTTTAAACGTGATTTAAAAGACTGAATGGAATCTGACGCGCGAATATGAAGAGGGAGAGTATTCCATAGCCTGGGTGCAGCAACGGCAAAGGCACGGTCTCCTCTGGTCTTCAGCCGAGACCTAGGTTGCACCAAGAGCAGTTGGCCCGATGATCTTAGTGCTCTCTGAGGGCTGTACAGACAGAGGAGATCAGCTAAGTAGTCAGGTGCCATATTGTTCAAAATTTTATAAGTAAACAATAGAATTTTAAAATCAATTCGATATCTGATAGGAAGCCAGTGTAAATTTTTCAGAACAGGGGTGATAGAGTCAAACTTTCTAGTGCCGGTCAAGAGACGTGCTGCGGCTAGGGGGTCTTTTACAATCAAACATTGTTTTATGAGTTTGGAGAGCCTATCCTGGCTACCATGGGGCGACAGGCGGGGTACACCCTGGACAGGTTGCCAGTCTGACAGTCTGCAGGGATAACACAAAGAGATAGACATCCATTCACTCACATTCACACATAAGGGCAACTGAGATTCACCAATCAACCTAACCCCATTATGTGCATGTTTTGGGCTGTGAGAGGAAGCCTGAGTATCCAGAGAGAACCCACGCAAAAATGCCAACTCCATGCAGAATGGCCCCAGCCATACCACCATGCTGCCCTGTGTCAGGTACAGATGCTGGAAAACATGTATCTAAAAGGTGTTGTGGCAGATCAGCAGTATTTGACCCATGGGGGGGAAAAAGACAATTCAACAAATGTTGCGATTGTATGTAAAAGCCAATTTTAAAGGTTTTCCTGCTGAAACGCTGGAAGATTATAGCATTTTCAACCAGCACATGAAACTAGTGTTAGCTCAATAAATAATTAACTACAGCACTGCAGCTGTCAGAGTCTGATGCTGCTGATTTGAAAATGGACTGTTTTGGCTACATCTGTCTGAAATCAATTGACCGTAGTTTCAGAGTGTGAAGATTTTCAAGTAATAAAAGCCATTCTAAAATGCGCAGGCATAGAAAGAGACCTGGGAACGGGGGGAGTGGGGAAGTTGGGAAAATGTCAGTTGCCAGATGTATCCAACTGTTTCATCATGTACCAAGAAACCCCCTATATGTTGTGCCTGATTAGCAGCTCACCCAATTATCACTGTGCAACATTAGGGTGCCAATAAGTGCCAGGAAGCCGTTAAATAAGCCTACAGCTTTCACTTTATTCAGCCCTCAAAGTTTGCAATTTGCATTTTTCGGTGCATGTCACCATGTCTGGGTGTAAGAGCAGGAGGGAAACGAGAGAAAGTTGATGAACAGAGAGGGAAGGCAAGTGAGAGATGCTGAGAAGAAAAAAGCAGCAGATGAAAATGAGAGTACAATCAAGTAAAAATCACAAAAGAGAGACTGAAAATAGGTAAAAGAAAATAACTGAGTGATTTGTGCCATGACCTAAGTTATTCAGTGAGATTTATCTCTCCTCTCCACACCACCGTACCTCCCTACCAGATGAGCCGAATAAAGACAATTCCCTCAGCTGAACAAAAGGTCTTTTCTTAATCATCCCAATAATGCTGCTGACAGCTGACTGACTGACAATGAGACAAATACACAGAACATGAAGCTCGTCTCATGTCGGACCATTGTAAAGAGGGGCTTTCATTCATGTACACACATGCTACATTTCCCCAGAGCTGCTCGTGAGTGACTGCAACAGTTTTTGGCGTGTTGGAAAGTGGAAAACCCGGTGTCAGAAATGTCATCTGAATGAAAGACAAAGAAAAAAAGAAGAAGAAAGTAATTTGTCCCTCCAACTTTTCTCTTCATTTCAAATGTTTTTCAGATGAATAATTTGGTGTCCTTGTGATGATTGCTGAGAAGAGTTTTGTGTGATTGATGCTTTCAGATGCAGGGACAAGCTGTCATTTTGTCATAGTCTCACAACACGTCCGTATCATGCTGGTACAATAGAAAATCAGGCCATGAGGACTAGCTCTTTGAGTGACTGTTAAGTGATTTTCTTTTACACAGAAAAACCTGCACATTGATGAAAAGAGCAAGAGATAACATTTTAAAATAAAAAGGAATTTAAATGCACTGAGTAAAAGAGTGAAAAAGTGTCATTTCACATCACTAGATGCTGCATGATTTTTATTTGAAAGGCTGATAATAATAATAGGTTTTGAGAAAGAAGAAATTCCTTTATCGTAGCTCAGTAAAGTAATGCCACTAGTATATGCTGAAACACACAATTTAACTGGGCATCTGAGTAGGCATTATTTAATTTTGTGTTACAGCAGGTCTGTAAATCGTCACCGAGTCCCTGGGTAATTAGCACATACAATGATAACTAACAATAATCATGTGATCAGTTCACCAGAACTCATACTTATGATACCTTTCATATCGAAATTCTGAAAAAAACAATGGCATTTGTTTTGTTTCAGTAACATTGGTAACATAGACGTCATGTGTACCAAGGTTGCAGTTCTGACGGGCACAGCATACACATACTCGGGATGGGCAGATTGATTCAAATATCAATAGTATTGATGCCAACACTGGTACAGGTGTTAAACCGATACTAGAATGATAGAACTGATATTTTAGTTTTTATTTTATTGATTGTAGTTTTCGATTTTCAAATTTGCCTCATATATGAACTATAAAGAATACATTTTAAAAATGTCTTAACGAAATGTTTATAGCATATTTAAAAAGCAGAAGTTGAACCAAACTCTTTAACACATTTAAAAAACCTAGTTTCAAAATAAATAAAAAGCTGAAAGTTCCTTTTTTTTGTGTGTTAATTGTGTGAAAAGTAAAAACCACAGTGATTTAGTTAGGTATTGAATTGTTCAAATTTGGCTAATTGAATATGCTTCTCATACATCATGACACTGCTCTCCTGTATCGGGATCAGCAATACTGGCCCTACATTTACTGGGTGTAAAATCGATACTAAAATTTGCAGTACTGCACATTTAGCATACTGAAAAAGGACTTAGGATGGCCACAAATACAGGAGTTATTGATAAGAAAGGCAATATAAGGTGAGTATGGAAGCTCTTTGCATTTCAGTCAGATGACCAAGGGGTGATAATCGATTCACAAAAGGAAATATCCAAACACTGCTATCATACTTTTCAGACCAAGGGAGAAAATACAAATACATAAAAGCGCTATACAAATGCAGGCCATTTACCATTTACCATTACTGTGTGACGTATCATTACTTTCAAAGAACTCAAGTTAAGTAAGTTTCACGATGCAGCAGCAACATTCAAATTCTTATTCTTCATGTTATCCTGAAAAACAACTGATAAGTTTTTTTAAGACAACTGGTATTACAGGTATTCTATTCGATTCGATTCGATTAACTACTTAAGCTAACATCATGTAACTCCTGTAAACCATGTAGAATGATGTCCGTAAGCTACTTGGCAACCATCCTAATAATTCAGTCTGTGTTCTGTTAACAAAACATAATATGAATATTTTCTGTTTGTTATTTAGAGAAATCCCATTTTTGTAATGTTACTTTTTTCTTTTTTAAATAAAGGAATTCTTTGCCCTGTGATCTTTTACCTTTGCTTTCTTTTGGTATTTGTAACTGCTGAATTTATGTTATCGTGACATCCCAAGCTACAGCTACATTGTCATTGGCTGCCCTTATTCAAGTCTGAGCACGGGTTAAAACACAAGGTCCCAAAACTACATCTCTATGAGACTGGTAGAAGCTCCAGGGCCATCAGCCAGTGACAGAGCCAAGATACAAATATTGTAATATGTCCTAGTATATGCACCGATAGAGATCAAATGAAGGAATGATTTGGCCTCTGTCTATAATCAAAGAAAGTGATGGGCTCAAGTTGACCTAATGGCTCTACAGATAAATAAGCCCTTAAGCCTCCAAAATTATCTGTAACACTGCTGCTTATGCAGATCAAGCATATCACCCCCATTAAAAGATAAGATAAGATAAGATAAGATAAGATAAGATAAGATAAGATAAGATAAGATAACTCTTTATTGTCATTGCACAGTCATACATAGTACAGTAGTACAATGAAATTGGAAAAACTGAAATTGAAAACCCTGCAGCACTTCCAGAGCAGCAGTACTTGTGCTAACGATTTCCACTAATGTTTGCACTTATCATATATTGTATGTATCACAACCTTTCATTTTCACTGTATGTGCACATTCTTCTAAATTGCAAGTCACATCTTAACTGTTACATAGTACAAGTAACATGCAATGAGAAGGACGCTGCTATCTTCGGTGCATTTGTGTATTTAAGGCCTCTGGTGTAAAAGATTCATTTGTAACATATAAAAGCTAAAATGTTTCTATTAAAATGTGTTATGGACATGTAATTATACTTTATGGCTCATAAACATGGCAAATGACTGCGTAGTACATAATACTTTCTATGTTAGAGACTGGGGTAACATAGAAGTGCAAGAATGAAATCTAACAGCATATTAACCATCACGAGGGAAAAAGACCATTAATAGAGGAATTCTCCCAAGGCCATTTTTTGCACAGCATATATAATTGGGTTACTTAGCAGTTACCGCAACCTCATAAGCCCAGCCATTTTGTTCAGCTAAGCTTGAGTCATCAGGTTTTCTAAAAGGGGCTCATTTGTCTGGGATATAACTGTCCCCACATGTTGTGAGAGTTTAAATAAAAAGTTTGATGCCAAAAGAATGATAGGGTGTTGTAATATCCAAGTGGTGCTTAGCACATGGGTATAAATGCCCTGAGTCATAAGGTCCAGATTTTCAAAACCCTTAAAACATGGGATTCCTCTACTCTCTTTAAGAGTGTTTTCTCTCACTCTTTGTGTAAAAAAAAAGAAAAAAGAAAAGTGGACCAGTGGCTTATAGTTGTAGTTTTCTATCTCTACAGGACTATCTGAAGTGCTGCGAGTTGGCTTCTTGATAACACGCTTTACACCATGTAAAAGACAAAGACTCTAAAAGACAAAGACATGAAGATAAAGGTTAAAAGTGGAGCATTGCTTAATATAAGGTTTTAAATGTCACTTTGGGTGTCATATTTAAATGCCATGTGAATGTCTGTGCAGTAAGGCGGAATTCACTGTATACTTTTGAAAATATACTGTAGCAAACACTTGTAAGTAATGAAAAAATGACAAGATCCTGACAACCTCTTCTTGTGTCTGACAACCTAACATTCCTCTAATGCTGCTTTCTGCATCTGCCATCAATCTGCCATCAATCTGCCATCAAATTATTCATCTAGAGAATAACTGAAGTGAATAAAAGAAAGGAACAAAAGGAAAAACAACCCTCACCTTTTGTTTTTTAATCTCATGATGCATCCAAACATACTTTTCCCCCCTTCTGTCTAATTTCCATAAGAATCAGAGGAGAAGGTGTCAGACAGGCCAATGTGAATACTACGTTTTCACTGCACCACATTTGACTGCGCAAAAATAAATCTGATAGAGGTTTATAGTCGAATGCACACGCGACTGGTAACAAAAAACTAAATTTGACATACGTAATGCTGATCAACAAAAGCTGTTAAAAGTTATTACAGAGCTCGTGACTTCACCCCATGAAATACAATAAGTTTTGTTTTGGTTGTAAAAAATAAAAAATAAAGCAAAGGTGATGTATATCTTATTTGCATGGTAATATGTCATTTATTGCTCTGTAATCATGATGTATGTGTGCCATCTCTGGAAAATAAACCTATCAAAAGTTCTTACTCTGCTCATTTTTCATTTTCAACGACACGCCTCTGGACAATTTTTGAACGAAAGAAAGAAAAAAATCTCGACTGGGAACTACCTCAGTGAAGGCCGCCGCATTGTCGGAGGGAAACTTCTGTTCCCATAATTCTCCTTCAAGACATGCAAATACATCATCTTTTCCAAAACTCCCCACCCATTGCCACAAACTGCAGCAAAAAACAAGCACATAAAAAGGCAAACTGTGTCTTATATTTCACTATTCTGGCAGGGGAAGCTGTTTGGCCAGACATTTGCTCATGAATATTTAGGTGGTGGTGTTATGAATATGCATTAGAATGCCGGAGGAGCACTATCAGCACACAGATTTATGAGCTAGTGTAAGAGATAATGATAAAGGAGGAGCTAACCTGGCTACTGGTATGACAAACAGAATGCACATGGAGAAACACAGGGAACCGTATCCGTGTTTAAGGACAGAAACAGATCTGCCTCACAGTGATTAGGGAAAAAAAGAAAATAACAATAATAGTAATTTAATAAGACATATTACTGCAAAACGTCTGAAGCTAATGGCCTAAATATGTATTACAGGTATATTACAGGTTTTAAAGGTCTGTGTAAATACACGAGTAAGGCAATTTTTTATCATTTGCTAATGTGTATACTTTTTTTTGGAAAGTATACACATTAAAGTGAGGTTCAAATATTTTTCTTCTTTTTTGATTAAAGAATTTTTACAGCCTCAATCAATCAGTAAATTCATCAACAAAAAGTCAAGATTGCACATGATTTTAGAAATATAAATGGAAAGTTTTGTTTGTGTAAGTGCTACTGAAGTTGATAATCTCATTTTGAGAAAATTGCATTTGCATATTACATAAATATATATAATTTTATGGGGGGAGGGTTATTATAACATCTAAGAAAATGATTATTTTCATAATTACATTACATTTTGTGTGTGTGTTTAAATGTTAAGGTTTCATATATTCAAATTAATTTGTATAAATGTTTAATAGAAAAAGAGGAAAATAAACAATTGAAGCTGTATTTTCCTGTTAGCATTACAGAATTTATACACTTTTACTGTAAAATGTATAAATCCAGTTAACTGAGCTAAACTGTCACTAGGATAAAAATGTAAAATGGCATTTCTGTTATTTCAGGTTGCAACTGAGAAGTTTGTTTCTTCTCTGCCCCTGGGGTATATACTTAGAAGCATAGCATTGCAATCTTTTTTTTTAATCTGTGCAATGCTGTACCTGCATGTGGTGCTTCTTAGAAAGCATCGCCTGATAACACCCCATACTGGCCACCCAGTGGTTGCAGAGATACCGCAATATTTTGGTGAAGATTGGCATGGACGCCATACTGGAACCTGCAAGATACTATTTCAGAGTAGAAAGAAGGCCTTCTTGCGTGCAGTTATAATCTTATTTGGGCAGTGAAAGCACAGCAGTTAATTGCAAATATATTCCTTGCACTATTACTGAGCACGCTGGGTCATTGTAAAATAAACAAAATGCAAATTTTATAACCATTTTTATGACAATTCTTTGGCAACATTACAAGCAATCCTGACTTAATATTAACTTTGAATATTGAGGTTATGCGTTTCAATAAACTCCATAGGGACACAATAAAAATCATCAGAAAATGTGTGACATAGCTAATTAAAATATTGCTCTGAAGGGGAAAAGAACTTAATTTCTCATGCATGTGAGTCACTGTGAAATTATTTTACTGAACTTATGTAACCTTGTCAGAGGCAGCTCATTTAAACCCACCACCTCCACGACCGTTACACTGTCAGAGGAATTAAGATTTGCTTTGCACAGAAAAAACCCAATCTTTTTAAAGAATGCTGACTAATCATGAGAGCAATATAAAATAAAATAGTACTATAGCACTCAAGTCCAGTCTGAGTTCTCTAACATTTTTGTCTATCATCACAGACTTTGATTCCTCTTTAGTGTTTTTGGCCTTGGATTTCATCGGTTTAAATGAAAAACATGTAACAGTATCCTAAAATATTACAAATGCATCACATAATGGGTTAATTGATGACCCTACCCTGAAAACATCAGTGATAAACAAATAAATAAACAGGACGTCACATGCATTTATTGAACATCCCGCCAGGCAAGGGCTAAAGGTTAGCCACAGCCCAGCCTGTGTTATGATTCAGACTTGACCTTATTGGGAACTGGTTATGATTTGACCTCATAGCTGTTTGTATTTGGAAAGTTCCTCCAGCCATATCAGAAATTTACCCTTACATTTATTGTTTGCTAATAGGTACACTTAAAAAATGAGCAGCTTTGTGGTTTAAAAGCTAACACATTTGCCCTACATGAGTCAAAGCTTGGGTTTAAGTGGGGGAGCAGACACAATCCCATTGTGCAAAATCAAACATGACAATTTACCTGCTGTGGCCACTCACTGGAAAATAAGAGGCCAGCTTAAAGTACTTTGATACTATTTTAAATTCAGAATTAAGATTATCCACAAATTCCTCTAAGTACCAATTTCTACAACACAGTGTGAAGACCGTGAAAGCTCCATAAAGCTCCACCAATTGTTCCACTCTTACTACAAAAATCAAAGAAATAAAATCTTGTTTTTAGACATGTTTAGGGTGTGTGGAAAGCAAATTTTTAATATTTCATATTTCTTGAAGTTTAAAAGTCAAACATGAGGTGAGCCACATATTTGTGTGGGGACCAATTTACTAGTTACTCAAAATATTTTGTGTTACGCTAACTTATGATACATTTAAATTTGATGCATAATACTACTGTATATGCTACATAATTTTCTTTTTATCAATGTATTTGTTTTTATTGGTATACTTTATTTCTATGGGAGATCACCTCCAAAATATGAAATTACCTCAGCATAAAGAGATAATTCTGATTTTAAATGACAGCGCTTGGAAACGAGTTTGATCACTTCAGTTCCCTTCCCCACAGAAAGACAAAGATCGCCAGTGAAGCGGTACAATCTGATTATAGTATCATCATGATACTGCTGCATTATGACAAAAAAAATTAGTTTGCCTTGAATTTAGTGATGGATTGGAGAGATTTAAGTGTAGCAATCAGGTGTTTTTAGTAGCTCTTTATAGAAATCAGACACTTATATATGCAGCTTTCTCTACCGTACATATTTTACACTTTTAAATGGCCCATTATTTATAGTGGGGGGGGGGAAACCCCTCTGATAACCACTGGCAGACTCACAGTGTTATCATATAGGTGATTGGCTAACTCCCATGTGTAGACACAAAGTTACTGTGTAAACCTGCATACTGCAGAAAAATACATAATTTTCTTCAACAAAACCCAGAGTGCTAAATGCACATACAAATAAGATACGAGGAGGACAATAACTTCCATTGCAGCATGGAGCTGTGTTCCCTGCAGACGCGCAGCCTTCCACAATAAGTGGATGAGGAAGAGCTGATAGTTTGGCACAGTTGCTGCTTTTCAAAGCTAACAAAGTCTTTGTGGCAGTCACAAAGGTAGTGCCTGGCAATTGACTCCTGCAACAAAAAAAAAAAGGATTTAAAAAAAACTGCCTTTGAGAGTAGAAAGTAGGAGAGATACAGGAAGGGAAAGAAAAAATGCATTGTATATCACAGCAAGTGGTGACACATTGTTGGGGCTTTGGGAGTTTAAGAGTGCACTGCCTCCTTTGTTGTAGCTCTTCTCGGAGGACTTGAACATATCGACGTCCGGGGTTTTTTTCCCCTCGTTGCAACCTGAATTCTCATCCTGCACTCTGCTCCTGCAGAAGAAACTGAACTGCTTCCTGTACAATGACAGCTCTTTGCATGACAAAGGAGAAGCAAATGGGGGAACCTGGAAAAAGGAGGGAAAAAAGATGGAAGCGTGTCAAGTACGTAGAGGAAGTTTTTGCCTTTGTGAAAATGTGCGAGCGTTCGTGCATCTGCATGTCCACACGTGTGCGCGTCGGTACAAAAGCCAGCGAGCCAGAGCTGAAGCACAGACAGTCAATGTGCTTTAATGGAGACTATGTGCTCACTGCGGCACGGCGTATGTGATAAATTATTCATTGGCTACAACACCAGAGCTATCATCGGCTCTGTTATTATCACAAACCGATGGTCAGCTGTTGCTTTAAAAGGCAATGGAGAGGGGGGGAAAGTTTAACTTTGTAGAAAATGCTCCACGACAGTACAGGACAGGGGGGTTACACCTTGTTAGGCTGTGTTGATCAGCTTACAGGGTATGAAAAGTTGTGAACAGAGGGAGTGATGATAGGGTTACAGCTCCCCTGATCTCTCACAGATGTCTTGTTTCCCTCCTTTTATCCCTCTCTTCTTAATCATTCCCAGACACATGCAAGGCTCGCCCTGCAGTTTTCTCTCTGTCCATTTCATTTTATATGGCGTCCCTCTGTCCTTGCATTCATCTCACCCTACATCCCTTCTCTGGATGTCCCTTTCTGTCACCACAGCCACCCCACCCCCTGCCAATGCTCCTTCTTGCTCCCACAACCCCTATTTCTGTCTCTATCTCCACGGAGGAGGTGCCAGAGCAGCGTAATTGGTATTCAGGCTCTGTCAGAGTCAATGCAGAGCCCTGTTAGCAGAATAAGAGAGGAAACATCCTTATCTGGATTTCCACAGTAACCAGAGGGTGGGTGGATGGGTGGGTGGGGGGGGTTCAGCTTCACTCGCTGCTCTTATTATATTTTATTTCTATATTCCTTTTTTTTTGTTGTTGTTGTTTTCCATCTTGTTTTCTCTCATCGTCCTCCCCCTGCTGTCTGTGCTAATTATTGACTGGCTGTGTTGCATGCTCCTAAGCGCACACACACGCACGTACACCCTTAATAGGAATTCACACATTGACTGGAGTTTGTAATCGCACACAACTGCACAGAGGAAGCACAGAAGAACTACAACCTGTGTGTGCAGACACACTTGCACAGACATTACACAACCCTGATACAGCCCGCTGGCACAACCACATCTGCATCTACTACACTTATTACACACACAGACTCTCCCTCTCTCTCTACTCTCACTGTGTCCTCTCTGTCTCCTCTCAATTCCAAAGGGCTACACTACAAGACACATGTACTTGCACAGCACCATTATGGGGCTATTTTGAGGATGCTGAGTGAGTGCACCGAGCTCTTGAACTACACAAACGACTGCATCTCTCTGCACACTGTAAAATGTAACTGTAGCTTAAATGAGTAAGGAAATAATATTTATAATGTGTTTATAATGATTATGAAAACAAAATCATGAAATCAAATCAGCTCAGGGTGTGAAAGCCAGTTTTGGCGACTGAAATTTGAGTTTTACTGAAGACTCAAAATAAATAATTGAATAAAAGAAAATAAATACATGCCCAAGCTTCTTTTTACAGACAGTGTTGTTAGTTTGTATGTCACTTAGAGTGTCTGATCAGGTTTTGAGACTGATGAAAATGCAGACAGACACCGGGATCGATGCAGTGTTAACGTGTTTCACCTTTGACCTTAGTGGAAAGATGACGTCACACAGGCTGGTTAGCGGTACATTCATTCTCTTTTGAGTGCTTTCTTAAAATTTAGTCCTATCATTGAATCATGGACTTAACGACAAAGAAATCAACTGCCACCTCGCAAACACATTTTCATAGAAAGAATTCAAATCTTAATTCTGACCAAATTTCACACAAATGTCTGACAGGATATAAACTGATGTGGTACTTTTAGCTGCTCCCTTAATTCCCAAGATTTAACCCTAACCCTCTGAGGACAGATCCACATGTTTGATTTGGCATAGACTTCATGCCAGATGCCCTTCCTGATAAAATAGCTAGACTTGGGACCAGCGTTAGTACACTAGCTACCTCCCCCGGGTATCTTTCACATGCAAATGTGTTAACCACTACACCGCGAAGCCACCATTTTTTGCAAAAAGCACTTATTTGACCTTTATTCAACCCCAAAACTCAGGAAAAGAAGAGGAAATTCAGAATATATTTCTTATTTGGTCTAACATGACACTAAGTTTGGGTGCCATCTAAGACTTTGGACAAACATGGTTGGAAACTGCACCTTGACTAGTTTGACAGAGGCAGTAATTCTAGCTTTTCCCATGGTGATCACTAAGGATTATTTAAAAGTGTAGCTCACATTGAGTTCAAGAAAAGAGCTGTTCGACTTGAATGTACTACTCACAAAGAATCAATACAAAATACTATTAATCAGATTGTTTTCTTTGATCTACCTTTTAACAGCTGATTTCTAAACAATGGCATTGCCAACAGTGTCCAGTGCCTCAATCGCGACCTCAAATTTGATAGTAGTCTTACTATTGCTTTATTTTACTGAAACTTACTGACTACTGTTGTCCTGCTCAACCATGTGTACCAGCAGAATGCAGGTTTTTCAAGTTGTTTGTAAAGTAAAGCTGTTTATTTGGCCTTGCACCATATATCTCCTTTCTCTACCTGTAGCAAAATGTTTAGTTTGTCTTTCTGAAGCAAGAACTGTTTCTCTCTCTGCTACTTCGCTTCCCCCTTACACACAAACCCAACAGAGTTTCTTTGTTTTGCTTTGCCAAGAAATAAGTGGGCACAATATAGAAAAGATGGGAAAAAAAGGAGGAGAAAGGATTAAAAGACTGGATTCAGCCTCAGTGGGAGACTATTCAAAGCCAGTGTGCAGATTCTCTAAGTGTGAAAGAGTGGACACCATGCAGACTATGTTCAACATGCAGTGATAAAAAAAGAAACAAAAAAGAGACAAGTGAGCGAAATACAACAACCTGCAGAGCCCGTCTCACATCCAATAGTTGTTGTGAGCATCTCAACAAATTAATTGGATCTACTTGTGATAAAAAAAAAAATCAGAGGGCAACAGAACATATGTTTTGTTCCTTATAATCAAAAGCTGCGTATTGCTATAAGAGAAGACCAACTAGCCTAAATGAAGAATAAACAATTCCCGAACAAATGTATATATAGATACATTAAAACTGGTATGAAATCTATGTACAACATTAGTGACTTACATACCAAATAAGAAAACTAAAGTACATCAGTATTCAGTTTATTAACTTTATATTTATTTTGTATATTATTACAGCATAAAAGAACTGCAGTTCAATCATTGTTTTCGGTTTTCCTACCGTCTCTTTTCAGTGGCCTAATCCGACCTCTAGAAGCTCCACTGTTTCTTTGATGTAGTGATTTGAGTTGCTTTCCAGTTACTCAAAAAAACAATAAGGAAAGTAGAAGATCTGCACTGCGTTGTTCTCATTTTTCACGGAAGCAGCCAAATGCAATAAGACTACATTGATGGAAGAATCATTTTAAGAATACTAAAATGTTATCGATTACACACATAGTAACTGTGAAAGATGACACACTAACCGATATTAAGACATATAAGGAATGTTGTTACACCCTAAGTATCATTTAGCAAATAATCCACATACATAAATTCATTATATAATGCAAAATGCTACAACACATGCGAATATGTCGGGACTTCCAGTGCTGAATACCAAAATGTACCGATGACAAATCTTAATTTTACCAATTTATTTTTACATGACGGTTGACATACCTCGTTTTTAGCCCATCTGCAGTGACTCCCTGGGGCATTGACAGAAAACAAATAATCTATTTAAAAAGCCTACACATTGAATTTAAAAAAAATTTAAGTTTATGTCTACCCCTCTTCACTTTACAATTATAATTTTGACTTCATAATTGTTCTGTTTTTTTAGATATGTAAGTATGAGTAAATAACGCAAAATGTCCTTCCTTTTTTTGTTCTATAATGTCATAAATGTAATAAAAACACGACATCGCTGTCATAAAAATGCAAAGTTAAGGTAAAAAATTATCCCAAATGTATTTTATATGTTTTATACTCAAAAGGCTGTGCAAGCTTCAGTAGATTCAAGATTCAACTCTCTTTACCGTCATTATGCAAGCTCGATGAAATTATGGCAATATTTCCTCACATAATAAATAATATAATCAAACCAACATAAATATGAATACAAAATGCAATATACTAATATGTGTATATATCAAAAGTATAACGTTTTTACCCATTATGCCCAGCAATACTGAACCTAAGAATATTGGAGGGTAATGGATACTTTATGGTTCTATATGGATGTTTTTGGTCCAAACTTGGCCTTTCAATACGGAAGGTTCCTGATCCCTGGGTTATGATTTACTTTTTCCAGTATCTTTGGAGATTAATTGATTGTACTTTTACTAATGTGCTATTTTAATTGCAATACTTTTGTATTTTTAATATTACTTGAAAGATCTGAACACTTCCACTTTGTTTAATAACAAGATACAAACTTTTTAAAAACATTTTTTATTATTATTATTCCAATGTTCCAGTTTGTCTTTTCAAAATGTTCCAGGGTACAGCTTTTGACTCTTTCTGTTGTCAGAAAGTTTAAATTGTGCACATCAAACTTCAACGTACAGTAAGGTGTGACATGTTTTCTCCTAAAGTTAGGACAGGGACAAATCTCTTAAATGACAAACCTCGGTGCTCTCTGTTGACAGAAAACAGAACTCTCAGACATCATTGAGAAAATTAATTAATCCTCAGCTGTGTTGAGGCAAACGTTGGGAGAGAAACTACATATAATTTGGATGATATCCTCTCTCTCTCTTAGCATTGGTGCAGGTTACTAGCACAACCAATCCCTGTCTGCCATTACCTGAGTTGCCATGGTAACCCTCCCCCAAAAAGAATTTATTTCAGGAAGCAACCCATCGGCAACAACCTGTGACTCTCTCTCTGTCGCTCTCATTCTTTCTCTCCTCCTCCTCCGTCTCGTCATCGCGCTACCCTTTTTACTCCTTTCACACACTTCCTGCTCCTCTCCTCTCAAGCTGTCTGTCTACATATGGTGTCCTATACTTTCTTCCTCCGCCTCGCTCCCTTTCTGCATTTTATCTGACTGTCCCCTTCCTCCTCATTTGCTGTCATAGTCTGTCCATATTCAGCCACTGGGTTAGTTCATTTGTAGCTACCACCAGAGGAAATGGTGCATCAGGCTCCTTCACTAGGTTGTTATCTGTACTCATGGCTGGAGCTCCGTGTGTTTGAGGGAAAAGTACAGCGTCTGTACACGCGTGTGTTTTGCATGCATTCAGAAGTGCAACTGTGTGTGTGTGTGTGTGTGTGTGTGTGTGTGTGTGTGTGTGTGTGTGTGTGTGCGTGCGTGCGTGCATGGGTGCTCGCGTGTGTAACCGTTTGTGCCAATTATTTCATTACCGGCTGACAGATTTCTCTTTCCACTATTACCGCTCCCCTAGCCACAGGCACCAGCACAAACCCCAGCAGTCACAGACACACAAACACACACACACACACACACACACAAGCTAGCACACGGCAACCAGTTAAAGTCCATCAATTAAGAAGGCAATTTGCTCAAGTGGTTCCACCTGGGCTAGAAGGCAGGTGGGTGGCTATGCTCTGTTTACCTATCAGACACTATTAGGGCCGGGATGTTGCTGGTTTTACTTCTGTCCTGCTTCCATGATGTCAGCTCTGCCTTTTTTTTTTTTTGGTCTGCCTTTATGTCTTATAGGCTGTGTATGTTTGTGTGTGTGTGTGTATGACTGAACGGGAGATTATGTCAAGTGTTCGTGATAACTGGAATGCACTGTATCTGTCAATGAGTGGCAACCAAATGACAGATGATGCTAACATTTTGTGGATGCGGTGCGCGTGTGTGTATGCATGTTATGTGTCAGGTTATGAAGCCGCTGACATCTAGAAGTGGTAGCTGACGCCGCTCTGTCCACACACATCCCCCGTCTTTGACAAGATTTCATCAGCAATACCTCGAAGTGTGTGTGTGTGTGTGTGTGTGTGCTGTTATTTTTGTGAGTGCTTCATTGTGGACTGTGTGCGTGCGTGTGTGTGGCCTCTGCAGCAATATTTCATCCTTTCTGGAGTCCCCTAAGAACCTGCGGCACTCTGTGTGAGTGTGTGTGTTTGTGGCGGTGTATGCATATGTATTCATGGCTACCTCTGTGTCTTTGTGGGTGTGTGGGTGTGCGCACATCTACACTCGCTCCAAGCATTTATTCACTATCATGGAGAACAGCACGTGTGTGTGTGTTCTGAATGTATGATGAAACTTCACACGCACAGAGGCACACACGCACCATGCCACACACTCACACAGTCTGTTTGATAAATTAGACTTGGAGCTACAGGAATTTGCTTTGCAATGAACTAAGGCAGCCACGAGATAGTCCATACAGTCTGTCAAGCTCCGGTGTATACTTGCAGCCCCTGCGTATGCATATGCTTGCGTTTGTATTTGTCACCCTACCTCTGCATGTTAACTTAACATGTGCCGATGCCTGTGGCCTCGACGTTTATCTGCAAGAAACGGAGAGACCGCGTGTTTACATACCGACCTCGCCATACAAAGCGCTCAGAGGCACAACAGAAAGCACGCTCAGGAGGTAAACCGCACCGACAGGACCTACATGTCAATGCTTCCTCTCTCCGTTCATTTGATTTCAGGCAAGGGCGTTCTGTTTCCTGCATCCCACAAGCCCCATTTCCTTTCTCATTGGATGTGGTATTATCCTTGGGCTTATGTGGCAGAGTACAAGATATAATTTATTGTCTGTTCAGCAAGGCAAATGTGCAAACCTGGCATATTTCATTTGCTGAACATATCATTATTAAAATATGATTCCCCCCCACCTCCTTTTTTTTGTTTCGCACTGTGTGGAGAAATGATATCTGGGGGAGATCTGATTCTTGGCCTCACTGTGAATTTCTTGCCACTAATATATATAAAACATCGGAGGATGGGCAACCTCTGTGTGAGGAGGGGAGACTGGCGAAGTCAGTGTTACGAAAGGGGAAAGCACAGTGGTAAAAGAGTCAGACACATCGATGGATATCAATGCATACCAAGTAGAAAAATGTGCATTACTTCTCAGATGATGAAACACCAGGTTTGGGAAAGCAGTGAACCTCCTTGCCCTGCTTAATACAGTTCAGACAGCTACGAAGTCCAGGCTGCTTTAGCACCCATAGCAGCAAATACCCAGCATGCCTTGTAAATGACTGTGTACACAGCGTGTATACTATATATGCATTATTTTTACGTGAAGAATGTGCCTTTAAACATTCCCCAGCAGCAGCACTGTAAAGCAACAACACGCCATGGAAGAAAGCTTTCTGTATTCATGAGTTTGGTTTTAACAGTCCCTGCAGGTACAATAATGAAGTTCCTTTCTCCCATGTGGAATGGACCGTAATGATTGTGATGAAGCAGAATTGCTGGCTGGTTTCCTTTTTTTTTTCTTTCTCCCCCCCTCGCTGCTGTTGTATTGACAGAGCTGTAAACATAAGCATAAAACTATATGTCGCAACGATGTAACTGTAAAAAAGAACTATTAACAGATGCAAAGAGCGAGGCCAAGCCTGGAAAAAGATGCAAAAACAGGCTTCAGTGGTTGTTTGAGTGCCCTATTTGAAGTCTATTCTCTGATATACAACACCTTTGCAAAAAGGTTCAAACATAAAAACGGAAAATGTGAATAAAAACAGAAACATTTTGTGAACTGTTATTAGATTTAGGTATTTATGTAGAAGGAACACATAAAAAGTTGAAATTGAGACATTTTACTGTGTTTTTTTAATAGAAGGGCAAAAGGCTGAAAAAGTTATGTAACGTTTAAAAATACCTGGTGCAACATGTCACAACAAGTTAGCTTAATTAGTAATACAATTAGGCAAATAAACAGCTTCCCAGAGGCTGAATCTTTCAGAGGATAGGGTTTTACAATGCTGTGAAAGACTGTGTGGGTCAGTTCCACAAACACTTCCTTTCTGGACCTTGCCTCTTTTCGGATGGCCTGAAATGAAGTAGAAATCTGTCCTGTGGTCGGAATAATCAAAATGTGAAATTCTGTTTGAAAATCATGCATGCTACATCCTCCAGCACAGAATCTGCCTATTTACTGTATGATACATACAGGTTTTGGAGTGCCACATGCTGCCATCCAGACGTCGTTTTGAGTGTTGGGCATGGTTTACTAAGCTCAGTGGGACAACTTTGAAATACATTCTGCTTCACTAGTGTGGTAGATGTTGTTTATATGCTAAAAATGGGTCAATTTTGCCTGTTACTAGGTGGTTGCTAGGCATGTATAATTCAGATTTTGTGAATATGAGATGTTGTTGTCATGAAATAAAATGACACAATGCTATTAGAAGGTTTTAAAGGTGCATAAGTGCTAAAAACAGGCTAAGTCTCTTGATAGGTGGCTGATTGCTCAACTCCTGATAGCGTAGGCGGAGCTTGTAGACAAAGTAACAAACACACAGGCAGAGAGAGATTTATTGTGTAATAGTAAGATATCCTAAATGAAACAGCGGAGGCTATGAACAACTAAACAAGAGTGGGGACATTGAAGTTTCTCAACTACAGAAATTGTTCTGATTTTCCAAATAAGAAAACCCAGAGAAGGTTGTTTTAAAAAGACATGTTGAGAAACTATGGTAAATGTGCACCCAAATGAAAAACAGATCTATTTGTTCAAAAACCAGCAACTTCCTGATTACATTATTTGATACAGTTTCTGTTTACTATTATCTAAATATGGTTTTAAATATTATATATTATATTTTAATTATATTTTTGTTTTATTGTATTATTATTATTGACATTTTACTACTTAAAAAATCAGGATTACAATTGAAAAAGCCCAAATTGTTTAATTTTTATCAGCTGAAGATAATTCTCTTTATAAGTTATAAGTTAGCTACACTGTGTAATGGAGTGGCAACAGGTTCCTTCTGCATTTAAAATGCTTCACAACTGGAACAACAAAGACAGTTCCAATGAGTAAACAAGCTAAAGCATGCAATGATTTGAATAATGTTATTCAAGCAACCTGCTGGATTACAGTTTGACACCGCAATGCTTGCCCGCTACATCAATTATGTCAATGATGATCACCGTACGAGCAGAAAACCTGATGACTTATCTTGCTTCGTTGCATGACTAACATCCATGTCAGCACCTTTTTCGCCGCATGCTTTAATGCCATTAGAAGATAAATGAGTGGCGCTGCTTGTTATGACCCGTAATGATATGGTTTGTCCTTTACAGTGAGCTAAACCCATTTTCTTCTACTGCGTAAGAATGGGAATAGGAATTGGAACCCCACAAGCAATCTATTCAAGGGTGCAACAAGCTAAGGGGATGTGACGTGCCAATGTTTTTTAGTGATTTTCATTATGTGTCATTCTATTCTAATTCATTTTCAATTGGACCATAAGAGCTGCTGCCGTAAGCAGTATAAAAAGCAAGAATGAACGAGGGAGGATCTTGTTTAGCTGCAAGACATCCTGAGAAAGAAAATAATGATCTTTATGAAATTGCTTTAGACACAATCTGACAGCCGAGACAAAGCAAGTGGCTGGCCCTGTTCGAATCGATAAAGCCTCCATTAGTTTTCTAAAGAGTAACATGCAATTTGTTTCGGTGGAGCAGCATAGCATCAGTAATATTCTGCCCCTTTGACACAAAAAGCTAATGCACTATAGCCCGCCTAATGTCAGATTAAACCTACATTTCTGTCAGATGGAAATGGAAAAACGGTTAGAACGCAGCGGATCCATAAAGCATGACCAAGTCTGTTATCGCAGACACCAAATTTGTGTCACAATGGCCTTGGGGGCCAAGCTTTCGTGAAGACAGAAAAAAACCCTAGTTTCACAATCCATTGACTGAATGACTGTGATCTCACGCACACAGAAGATCAAACTTCTTAAGCAGCTATCGATCGACTAGATGAACAGAGGCACGGTGATTGATCCAACCTCGGGATGACCTCATCGCTACCTTTGACACAGCAGGAAGGCACAAATAGAAAAGGCAGAAGGGTAAGCACACTTCTCACCCATCATTTCCTAAAGAATGTGTGGATGTATCACTCTCAAGCACCCTGGTGGTCAGGGAATCAATAGTCTGGAGAGTTGGCCTATGAATAAAATGGACAGGCTCAGTTCCCCTAAATCAGCACTCTTTCAGCTCGCACAGTATATCCTGATGAATCCACTGACTCGGGTTAGATCATCCAAGGGGCGGGACCAGCTTCTCTTTGAGAGATGATCATGATGGACATGTTGCCAGTGTTGCAAGAACAGACCCACAGGAATCCGCCCTCCTCTAAGGAAAATGCTGATCTGAGAGGATCTCTCTCCCACCAGCTGACAAGTCGATAGACAAATGGCTCTGCTTGCCTCTAACCTCTCAAACTACTGGCCCTCCTTCTTCTTGTCCTACTCCTCAGTTTGGGTGTCTACTGCCAAACACTCCACCATTTACTTTCATTTTATGCGCGTGCAAATGCACCCATGATTAATTTATACAGCCGAGCTCTATCAGATCGAAGTGACCAGGAGACATTCTGGACGAGGTTTTAATCAAAGATGCAGCCACAGTTATTTAAACTGCTCAGCTCCTTTATGCTGTTTGCCACTTTTTACAGCCAAGAGGAGCACAACCTAACAATCTGTGCTCTGTGGCTTCCTGATCTGTGCCACAATTTAATATGTGTGGCACACTTTTTTTTAAATCACCATCATCTTTATTACACTAATGTGCTTGGAAGATGTCGCATTGCATGTCCTTGCTGATCCAAGGTTTTACAGAATAGCTCAAATCTATGTCTTCAAGCTTGGTTTGGTAGGGCCTTGGGGAGTTTTACACGGCACTTCATGGGTGGAAGGGCACGAATGAAGTGTGTAAGGGTGATGTCTTTCTGACATCGCTATTTCCAAAGGCCGCTGAGTGTTTCCAGTAAAAAATAACGGAACCCTAGGAGGATCCCCACAGCCAGCTTTTTATTAGAAAAGCCAACGCCAATCGTCCCACAGCTCTGCCAAAAGGCAATCAATAGGACTTTTGGAAAACTGGGTGCAATAGTGCACACTTTTTACTGTCCCACAATCAATAGGAACTGTGAAGAACAGTGCCATGAGCAAACACACAAACAGATGAAAAGTGGCCCTGGACACAAGGCACAAGGGGCTTGTTTGAGACCAGGCTTAGATTACCTTGAAAAAACCACCACAGGCTTCTGCTGCAACTGTGATTGACTCACAGAAGTGATTTAATTAACAAACCCCTTAACTAATGAATCAATTAAGCAATTGATTAATGCGTGCCACCCCTATGGATTACAGCTGATACTGACCATTAAAGATAAATTGTGTTCAATTTAGAGCAGTTTACAGCAGATTACATTCAGACAGACTTTTACCTACGTACCCCTTGGCTGTGAGGGATTTGAAATCACCGAGGATTTGCCAAGTAAAACACGGTGATTGTGACATTGCTTCTGTATGCTGAAGGAGTATTACTGCAGCATTAAATACATGCATATTATCTTTATCTCAGTTGAGTCCTAAAGCTGTGCTGCAGGGCTAAGTTCCCTAAAATCCTTCCTTTCTGCAGATTAATAATAGATGCTTAAAAAAAGGAAGAAATACTTAATGACTGCACCTCTGCTGCTGGATCTCAAAATCACATTCGAGTGGGAGCTCGTGCAGCAGTTCGCCCTGGCCTCCACTCTAATTAGACCATCGGCAGGTTTTAGATGCAGGTGATAGCTGGAAAAGCGGCTACGCCTCTTAAAGGCCGTGCCTAGCACGCATTGTGCATTCTGCTACAGTGGCACAAACAGAATTAATATTCAGATGGAGAAATGAGACACGACATCCGCAGATGGCACGACGAAATTGAATACTTGTACTGAAATCTCTGCAGTGATAGGAGGAAACTGGAGGACAAAATAGTACGAAAAGTGGAGGGAAAAATAATAACTGCCGATATAAACAGCAGTTGTGGAGCAGATCTTTAGTATGTTACATAACCATCTACTGTTTGACAACTCTGGCACATAAAACCGATCACGCTAGGATTTCTTTTAGTCATGCAATCAGTTTAATTTGAGCAAAAGAGCTCGACGTAAGAGACAGCGATGTCCTGTGTTTCAGGCAGTGACGTGAGTTTTGAGCACATAACCCCCGACTGCAGACTCCCGGTTTGTTCATATGTTTATTATTACACTATTACACCCTCTCTTTTTCATCTGGTGTCCTAAGTGACAGGGCTCCCCTTCCTTCATGGGCCACGTGCGTGCATGACACTGCGAGTTTGCCACCACTTGACCCGAATCTGCCTGAGGCTGCTCCGAGCTGAGCCTCCACAGCACAGGATGTCATTCTAATCCACATCTTTTTGTTTGGAAAAAAAAGAGGATACCCTGCACTGTGCTTTTTAGAGCACCTGCTGTAAATAATTTTGGTTGTCTGACATTGAGTGCAGTGCATTCACACAGACACACACACACTGTATATCTGTCACTTTGGTCCATTATGGCTCACTCTGTGGTTTTACCTGAAGATCAATAACTGCAGTTGTTAGGCAGCCTGGTGGTCTGTCTGAGGGAGGTGGAGGACGGAGAGAGGCCACTGGGCTGTGCAGACATGAGGTTTTTGGGAGTGCTTCACCTACTCAGCTCCTCAGTGTCACAGAGACGTTTAATATTTCATCTTTTCAAGACGTATTAATTTAAAAAAAAATTAAATAAAAATAAATGGTTCATGTGGGTATGCTTGCAAACGAATGCGCATCTAAGATCATTCCAATCAGAGGTCTCAAACATAAGGTCCGGGGACCAGAATTGGCCAACCTGACGCACATCTTTGGAAAATGCGACATCAATTTCTGAATTTCATAGCTTTCATAGTTTTTCCCTCCTGGTGAAGATCCACTGCCATTCATACTACACCAAGGCACTTAAGTGATAGATAAGCAATAACAGTTAAAATGCAGAAAAGTTCCTGTTTTTTTTCACTGTGTGCTGCAGATTTTTTGTTTTTACAATGAAGCCACAGAAAAAGCAAAAGGATAGGACATTTTTTGCCAATTAATGTGAAGTACTCTCTTATACCTGTAATAACCATACATTTTTCTGCAATTTTATAAATTCATGCTGACAAACTTCTTTCATTTAGCACTGCAGCATTTCTTTATCATGTAGAAAACCACACAATGAAAGCTACTGTTAAAACTGCACTTCTTCATATGTTTTTAATTAAATGGAATTAAATGATGTGTAATCAAACATCTTTCTCCTGACAGACGCTGGTTTGGCCAACTTGAAATCAGAGTGGGATGCATGTGTCCCACGATGCTTATAAGTTTTGGGAAAACAACCTTCTATATGGCGCCATCCATGACATAGTTACAACGATGAGAAAATGCAAACTAATCATTCAAGATTATTCAAATTTGTCTTTAAGGTTTTATTGACTCTTAAAGCATCCTCATGAACACTTGAGAGAATTTTCAATAAAGCCACTAAGCTGCGTTCTGGTACACCTTCACAATGTTACTCCAATATTGAGAGCGAACAGGCCACTGGTGTTTTAAAGATGCTGCTCTTTTTAGTTTTAAAAGCACACCAAAGATATAACCGTAGCATATTATGCAGGCCATTTTATTACAGTGACTAACGCGTTATTTCCAGAACAAAACCTTTCACGTGCCTCGATGGTCCCAGACTCGCCGGGGGATTTCTGCACCAGGAGCTGTTCTGCGAACCTGTCGGACCCTCTATTGCCATGTGACAAATATCTCAGCCAATAAAGAGCGAAACGGGATTCGCTTCATTGTGTGAATTATTGAAGTGGACAGTGTGAGAAATTTATGGCCCAAAATTCATCCACATTCCGAGCGCATAATACGTTTCCAATCCCAAACCCAAGCCTCTCTGCGAGCCGAGATCCTGTGCCACATTATGCAAGAGGGCTGACGCAACGGGGTGTACAACCCCCCAACCTCAAATGCATATTTCTGCTCATAGTGTGTTCAGCTTCCTAACAAGCTGACACAGAGCTGACGTATTCTTTCTCCATGAGCCCAAATCACCATCTTCAATCTGTAGTTTGCGAGCTCACAATCACTGATATGAAAATAACTCTCTTGTTGACAGGCTACCTTAAATAATATACCACCTGCATGCACATCTGTACCGCCAGCTTCAGCGTCCTCACGCACTGAAGCACAGAGGAGGCGATCAATCCGGCACATGATAGAGAGGAGACTAAAAATACTTCTCCACCCCCCCACCCCCCTGCTTTCTTTTGTTCTAATTCACACTAAAAGATGGTAGTGTTGGACAACCCCAATGTTCTTAATGAAAGAATATGCAGGCTGAGACTAAACGGCCTCTGTTCTTTTTTAGGTCCCTTGTGCATGCCTTTCATTATCCTCATTCCCAAAAGACTGTCGCTAATGCACTCCTTTGAATTCATTTTATCAGTTCGTATTATTAGGCCTCAGAGCAGGGTTTGACCTTGGCCATTCTTGTAGCCTAAAGTGAGCATATTCTCACCACTTCTCTCCCTCCGTCTCTCTGTGCCACATTTCAATAAAGCCCAAACCGAAATTAAATGTGGCCTCTTGCCAGAGAGTGACCAGCAGACTTCTCCCCCCCGAAAACTTACGTAAAAGCTATTCTGTGTCAAGTTAGAAAGCACAGAAAAACACGGGCTTAAGGGAACAACACCTCAGCGTAAAAAGCACAACATGATACCGGCAAACAACTCGGCAGTGAAGGTCAAAAATATTGTCTTGCCAGTCAACAAGCTCAACAATGCTGATGGCCCGAATCTAATAAGATCCCATCGCATCAACACGGCCGCAAGCAGCACTTTTTTGTACTGTTGGGTGGCCACACAATCCTCTTTTTGACCTCTCTGTAAGGCCAGTGTGCCACAGTAAATTAAAACTACAAAGGGTGGCTTTGGGACATGTGCCAGTACAGAATCCTCAACTCCCCTTGCTTCAAATTTTTTGGCTGACAGACCTATTTCTCACCCCTCGCTCCCTTTACTTCACTATGGCTGGACATACTCCTACCCAGAAGCAGTCATGGACTCACCACGGTGAGGGAAGTGCTTGCTACTGCTTGACCCGAATATCTGCCCAGGGCTGGAGGCAGCGAGGGCATGGCGAGCCATTCCAAGCCTTTGCTTTTCAACAATCACCACAAAGGAAAACTCGTGACCGTTCCTAAGTGCCAAACAGACCCTGCTCGCCCCGGGGTATACATGTGTAAGGGTAGTATTAAGAGCTGTTTTACGTGCCAGCTTTATGCAGTGCAGTAATTCCCCCAGCTTACACCATTTGACTTTCATAAGGAGTTTGAGCAGTAAGTGTGCTCAACCTCTGCATGAAAGTCTCCCCGCAGACAGATGTGATTTGTGTATATCGCGGTGTACTGTAGGTGGAATTAATGACCGGTTACACGGAACAATCTCCCACGCTGAGACATCGGCTAAGTTGTGATTCATTAAAGCATTAACAGCTGAATGTCAGCAAATGGAACTCAATTAATTAGCACCCCCCCCCCCTCCCAAAAAAACCCCCAGCTGCACCAACTTCCCACAATGCAGCCATATCTGCAGGCTGTGCATCCAGACAGCATGTCAGCAATGACAGACACACAGCAGCCAGAGCAACAGAGAAGCTGAGAGTTGTGTGACCGAGGGTCTGCATTGGAATTGTACCCGACTTTCGACTCCAAGAAAGGAGGTCTGAAAACACAATATAAAGGCGAATGGAACGACATTAGAACCGCTTGACCTCAATGTTACCCTAAAGCTAGACTCTAGTGCCATCTATTGAAAACGCTTACAACAAATCAGTATCTCCATTCAGTCAACTGCTTTTGGTGGTACTTTTTTTCACCCCCTCTTCCTTGAGCACAATTCTTCCTTCTCCTCTGGCATTCAATACTGGTTAATCGAACATATTCGGGTTGATTACTTGTTGATGAGCAGAGATGCAGAAATGCAGGTGGGATAGGAATCACAGCAGCGCTTGTGCACCTCATGAATTTGCTTTTGTGCAAACTGGATTGGATTCTTTTTTCTTTTTTTCTGTATCGGAGCCACTTAAGAAAATTGGATATTTGATCATGTTTGAATATGTATATATACATATTTGTATTATTATTATTTTATTTTTATTATTTTTTTATTTTTTTGCGGAAAACTTCACATAAACTACACGGCAGAGGATAGCTCGGTAACAGATCAGATTGAGGGGGTAAATCGGTGGAGTTCGGTGTGATTACCTTCTTTGAGCAGGCGGGAGTGGATAAGGAGAATGAGAAAGCAGCAGATCGCCGCTCCGGTCAGTGCCCACGCAACTCTGAGCAGCTGCATCCTGGCGTGGGAAGGTTTTGTGGCGGACCGAGACAGCCGTGCAAGCAGGAGAGAGAGATAGACGCACACTCCACCTCAGCTCACAGACACGCACTGACTCATATTCTGTTGGCCATGGAATGCAGCTTTCGTGCAAATAAAAAAATAAAAATAAATAAATAATGAAAAAAAATCCCCACTTGATAGTCCGCTTTAGATGTGACACAGAAGGAAGGAGGATGGGATTCCGCAAAAATAAGCGCGCTCGCTTCGTCGCCGGTGCGTCAGAGTGATTTCCAAACAGAGGGGTGATTAACCCCAAATCACAGCCTGAGCGGCTGGCATCTTTCCTCACACCACTTCTTCTGCTTCTTTTGCTCCTTCAGGGGTCTCTCGCCGGCTTCACGGGAGTGTCGGTCACGACGGGTACGGGAGAGCGGGCTGCACCCCTCGGTGTGTCTCCGTCTATGAGTGCGCACGGCGGTCCACGGCGATGCGGCGCGCAGATGATGATCACCGCTCTCCGCTGCATGTTACGCACATCTCTCCCACTGCCTGAGAGACAGAGGCGAACACTGCCAACCAAGTCGCTTCACAGCCTCTCTCTCTGTCTCTCTCTCGTTTTCCCTCTCTCTCTCTCTCTCCCTCTCTCTCTCTCTCTCTGTCGCGCTGTCTCTTTCTCCCACTTTTTCGCCATATCGCTCGGCCGATCCGTCACTTTCTCTCTACCCCCCGCCCCCACTCTACCTCTCAATCCCCGACCCCCTATTCCTCCAGTCCAGTGCAACTCTTGGCATTTTACGCACGAGAACGATACAGTTTCATAAACTATGCATCTCCAGGATATTCCCCGTTCTGAAAACACCCCCATTCAAAATCTAAGATTAAGAGGCGCTGTGGTCAGCAATCCCCCCCCCCCTGCCTTCTCTGCTCAGGTTCTTCCCATCAACCTTCCCATGCATCCTCCCATCAATCATGTAGCAGATTAATAAGAAACAGTTGCGGCCAGGCATGTGGGAACATCTTACTTTCTGTCCCTCATACGTGATTCACTGTTCCCCCCCCCCCTCCCCCCTCCCCTCTGCTTAGCTCCAGGTTACGTCACAACTCTCCAAATAATCTCCTCGGGGTACAAAGCAGGAGACATGGTAGTGCTCTAAGAAAAAAAAGACGCTAGCCTCCACGAATAAATAAATAAATAATAGTGATCCGAGGATATTTTCTGGCTAATGAAGAAATTTAAAAGTGCTGATTTTAGTCTTGGAGCCTGTACAAATCTTTTTCTTCTTCTTCTTCTTCTTCTTCTTCTTCTTCTTCTTTTAAATGCACAGGAAATTAGTCGAACCATATTAGTCGAACCTTTTAGATATTGGAACAGGCAACAGGTTTGGCTAGTTGGCTCAGCCTCGTGTTTTTTTTTTATTAATCATTCACCGCCCCCCACATACCCAACAGCAAACCTATGACAGGTGCAGCCTAAATTTCCTCTGATTAAAACAATCTAAACAGCTCATACTGTTGCAATTTCTTAACAAAAAATACATTTAGTGCTCTTTTCATCATTCGAGCTTTGAATGGGTATCATGATCACGGGAATGAAAGCAATCCAGCTGGAGGAGGACCAAGGCTGAATGGCCACACAATGGCACGTGTAATCCTTTACCCTAACCCCCTCTGCACGGCACAAAAAGCACTGCCATTGTTTCAGTTCGTGTGTTGTCGCATTCTGCTTTTCGAGGCTCGACCGATGTGGGACTTGCCGAGTGATGTGAAATGTGAAATAAATATTCATTCATTTATTTATCCACTGAAGTTTATTCTGCCATTTGGGAGAGAGCGTGGCCAGTCTGCACACAATAACCCATATGGCCGCTCAAGTGATCACAGCATCTGAAAGCAGCGTCTCCTCCTTGGGGTGATTGTACGTTCCGTTCCCTGCATCTGTGTATTTATAATTGAATCACAATGATACGGCGGGAGAAGTGACAGTGCCACTCAAACCAGAAAACCGTTATTCCAGTGTTAATAAGGTTGGCCCCTGCAGTTACTGCTACTAATTAGCTGATAACAGTCTCCGTTGGCTGAAATGTGTGCCAGACTCTCTGTGTGTGTCTTACCACACGCGTGTTTTTCTTTCCCTACACCTCCCAGCCTCGTCAACTGAAGCCGTGATCCATCCATCTACTCCATGGAAAGCAATTAACAGAGACTTGACCTCGACATGGATTTGGGCTGAGGAGGCCGAATGTGTGCCCATGACTGTGTGGGTGTACAAAGCCGCCATTGTCATCGGCGGACTCTACAAGTCTATACTTCCTGGAAAGAGCAAAAGTGGCTAAATCTAACTGTGTGTCAAGTTTGACAGCTGGATGTTCCGAGACAGAGTGATGGTTTGATCTGTCAGAGGAAACCAATTACAGCTGTTCACGAGGTTGCCATCTTTATGCAACCCTGAGATCTCGCCTCACACGTTTGAACCACACGCACCAACATCCACCATATGTACAGCGCTAAGAACAGCTTCTTTTTTCTTTTCTTTTTTTTCACTACCAGTTTAAGGTGGCACCAGCAATTTGCGTAACTGTGAGTAAATATTTAGAACATGAAAAGAATTCAGCTGCGCAGCTTTCACATCAACCAACAATTAGGCTTTTGTGTTATTTATAAAGTAGAAATGTGCTTCTCCACAAACTCTGGAGCGAGCAGCCGAGGCTTGAGCTCACTCACTCATCACGGAACAGCATCTGCAGGCAGTGCATCCATTTGTACAGTGCGTACAGTAACTCAAATAAAACAGCGACAATGTTGATGGAGTTCTGCTTCCTTCACATGTCTATCCCTTTTTTCAATTTTTTCTGTCGAGTTTTCTAAAACCCCAAGAGTTACAGGAGTTTATGAATATATAAAGCAGTTCAAGTAAGTTTTCACATGTACAATTATATTTAGGCTACTCATGGTTAATGTTGTATTATGTGAGATATCTTCGTCTAGTCAGAGATGCTGTTTTCATTAGCGCGCAGAAGCTGTGCTGGATCCTAGGTAAAGCTCTACTTTCCACGTTTTAAAAATCCTATGGCACATGGACATCGATGCCAGCAGTGATTGTGTTCATTTTCCAAACATCACTGCAGCATATCTGCCAGAAAACAACCTGGATTAAGATCTGCTAAAACACCTGACGCCCGTGGTGAGGGAGGGCATATTTTAAACATTGTGCAAGGATATGACAAGATTTTTTTAGGCTTAAAAAAAAAGAAAAGAAATATGCATATGATCTCTTACACAGATGTCATTGTCATTCAAACTGCACCTTTTATCTCCAGGACTTATTGTAAACAATAGTGTTAGCGGAGGAGAGAGATATTTAAGTCAAAGGCTAATGTTTTGTTGACCCGTCCATCTACCCCAGAGGAAACAGCTACTGCAAAACTGATATTTTATTTCCTCTAATCAAAATGTCTACTGCAGATTACCCTAAACGTTTCTTTTATTGGACATCATCAGAAATGTTTCTTAAAAAATTTATGAATCTCCTCCTCAACCCGTAAACTTAAACTTTGTATGTAAATTGGTGGAGTTCTGCTTTAAATTGGATTTCTGTATTGTTTTTCCTTTTTCTTCTGGCCTAGAAAACGTTGCACATTTAAAAAAGCAAAATTACCATAAAGCTTTGTAATAAAACACACTAAACCAATATGAGCAAATATAGTATATTATCTTTGTCTCCAACAGAAAAGCATTCAAAGGCACAAGCTAATTTATAGTATACATGATTATTACTTACTAATGAGCTTACTGCCAGGGGTTTCACACTATGCTTAGCAGTTCTCCTATAATTAAAAAAATATACTTAATACACTCACATATAGACATTTATACACAGACAGAGTATAAACTGTAAGGATCACTATCTTGTGTAACAGTTTCATCTCTGAACTTTAACTTTGTCACCCAGCACACAGGGTCTCATTTTTTTTTTGCGCTACTTCCTTAGGGATCAACTGTTCTGTCTAGACACTATTATAAATCCCTGTTAGGCAGTTTCTTGCATTATATGCAACTTCTTTTCTATATTACAAAGAGATAGCAAAAATATTTTGAGATAAGTTTTGGAATACTGAAATCTCCTTTTTTTGGTAAATTATTAAACAATTTCCTTCCTCTCTATCCTCACATCACCCACCTACACTGCTGCCACGTCTCCTCTCTCACTTTCTCCTTCTCTATATTGCCACCTCCTCACTGCTATGCTTTTCCTTGCCAAGAGCCAGGAGAGGCGTTACTTGCTTTGTCCTCTGTACAGGTCAATGGCTGTATGCCAAACAGAGCCCATGCCAATAAAAGCCATGAGTAATGGGCTAAAACTTCTACATTCGCTGTGTTTCCCATTATTTCCCATGGCCAATAAATCTGAAGAAGGGCTTAATCAGAGGGAAAAGCTGGAACATACGGCCCATGCCCAGTAGGGTGTTCAACACAAGGATTCTTACAGTTTAATCAGAGATAAAAGTTGAGGTGGCAGCCACCAATAAGGCTTTGCTTGTGACCCACTTTGTCTTCTGACAGGTGGAGCCATTATTGTTTCGGGAGATGAACACACTGCTGCTGTCATGCAACAAAGCTGCCTCTGGGCCTCTGAGATCAGGTCGAGTCTTAATAGAGTCCCCGAAGAACCTAATAGACAGGTAATTGAATAAATGTTGCAAAATTCATGAATTGCTCAGTGAAATACCAAAGTTTCAAGGCAGAATAGGGCAGTCTAATATGTCTGTCAGCATTTTAAACAGCATGCCAACCAAAAGTGACAGAGCCAAAAAAGATTCTTGCTGAAAAGAGGATATCTTTCTACACAGTCACTAGGATGGTTATCATTATTATTCACAATTACATAGCTATGCTGTAACACCTTATTCATAGCATGGCACATCAATCCCACTTGCACACTTACACTACAAAGGAACATCATTTGTTAGCTGTGGTTAACAGGGTAACACTGTAGATATACAGTATGAAAAGCCTTCATTTTAAAAAGCTGGCACAAACCATTCCTCCAACTCTGGAGAGACCTGAACAAAAGCTTTCTAGCTTGGATACAGGAAGGGAAAATACACTATCGGCAAACAAAATGCTAGCTTTTCAGACTAGCTTCTTAGGTGTTTTGCTTTAACTGTTGGGTTTGCTTGTATTCTGCAAAACCTATCCATCTATCTATCGATGAAAATTCTGCTCTTGGCCAACATATTAAACCATAAAAACTGCACTTCATGGATCACTCAGTGTGTGACAATGTGCGATTGATTGATTGATTGATTGATTGATTGATTGATTGATTGATTGATTGATTGATTGATTGATTGATTGATTGATTGATTGGAACACATTTCTCCATGGACATGAGTGTGAATGGATGAACAAGGCTTGAAGTGTAAAAAAGTTGGAGTGGTCATCAAGACTAGAAAAGCACCATATAAATTCCTGCTCGAGATGGACTGGAGGGCTCCTCACATGTTTTGGAATCAGACACAGCTTTTCCAAAGAAACAAAAATCACCCTATAATGAAAAAGCACTTTTAAGATTTTGTTCAAATAAAAACAGAAAAGCCGCTACGTGTTTCACATTGCTTACTGTCAGTCACACTGACACTTGGGGAAAGAATCCAACCATCTATCAAGAAGTTACCTGTGAAAAGACCCCACCTTAGATATCTGTCCTGTTTTTGTCTTAATATTTGTGAAGCATTCGTTAGGGAGATGTCAATTAATTTTCCACACCATGAAGTTTGTGTGTTTTTAGTAAATATGTCTAATTTCACTCATTATGCAACTCATGAGGATATCCAAACATCTGAGGTATAAAAAAAAATACTTTAATTACTTTTCCTTTTCTAATTCACTTCTGTACTTGGAGAACATGATATCCTTGCTGAGCCTAATAAAAAAAAAACTCTTTTAGTGGTTTACAGAGCATGCACATTTTTTTTGAGCGTTCTGTCAAGGTTTTCTGCCTACTTTCCATTGCAGTCAATAATTGAGTAACCTGACAGGAGTATTTTATTCAGCTGCACATTTTTTAGTCATTGCATGTATTGCTTCTCTTAGAATTTCATCTCTTTAGGAGCTTTTATGAAGACAGTATGCAAGGAAAATGAGCCACGTTCGACCCACATAGAAATCATTATATGTTGTAATGTGATACAGGAAATGGCATATTGATGGTTTAATCTAAACATCTTAAACGTTTAACATGATTTTAATTAGAAACGATGTCACCCACACAACTAAGTTTTAACAGTATTCATGATTAAAACTCACGCACAACATATTTAATTAAGTTGTGTTACCGGAAGCCTGACATAGTGATGGACTCATTCTCTTGAGGCCTCTACTAAGCTTCTTACATTTCCTGTAATGAGATGAGAAAAACAGGCAACGAAAAGGTATCTCTATTGTCACCTCCTCCCAGTTGTTCCCGGTCAGATCCAGGTGTAATTCTGGTTCATCCAGCTGTGTGTGTCAGACACTAAAACACATGAAAGCCTGTTTTTCCAATAGTAAAATTTTCATAGTTATTACCACAGTAAGGGTGTTAAATAGATACATGAGTTGATTCAATTCAATGTTTTTTATAGCCCCAAATCACAACAACAGTCGCCTCACAGCGCTTTATGTTATAAGGTAAAGACCCTACAATAATACAGAGAAAACCACAAAAATCAAACAAACGAGTGTGAGCAAGCACTTGGTGACAGTGGGAAGGAAAAACTCCTTTTAACAAGAAGAGACCTACAGCAGAAGCAGGCACACGGAGGGGCAGCCATAAATTAAAACTGAAGTTGATTCAGTCCAGTAAACCGAACTCCAGTTATAAAATGGCACTTTCTTGAACACTCTAGAAGAAAAGGTAAATCATGCTTAATATTTGGGGTAATATAGTAATATTTATGTTGTGTATAAACTCCTGCAAGTGCTAATGGTGCTTTCTTTTAGCTTACAATGTTTCCTTAACGCAATTATGTAACATTGTGTTCAATAAACTGAATGACAGCGCAGACTGAAGCGCTCTAACAACAGCAACAACAAAACCATCTTTGGTTTACAGTTTAGTTACTGCCCAGTTATCTTGAAATTAAATGGCAAATGAAAGCAACAGCTTTGATAATTAAATATTTAACACAAAAGTATCAACAGCACCAAACACAAGTGTATCTAGCAAGTGTTTTAATTGTCCACAGGGAGAGTTGTTGGTAATGATACCCAGGAGACAGATTAAAAACCAAATGTGCCTGTGTCACCATTAACGGTTATTAGGATCTGGTATTCCACCTGTTTTGTTTTGGATCTATTTTAGAAGGGTTTCCATTGTGCACATACAATGTAGGTAACCTGGTCTTACACAAATAACAGACACATAAAAAAGACAAATAAAATCAGGATAAACATGAGTGACAACTCCGTGACTTCTGTTTCTACTACAGTACTTGCTTTTTTTTAATGGATGTGTAAAGATCATTGGGATTGCCTTTAAAAATTGAAATCTTCATAAAACTAAGCTCTATTTCCACTGAATAATTATTAGTTAGGAAACTGTAGGAAGTCTTAGTGAAGTGTCAAATTTAAAAGTAGTCCCATGCAAAGCAGCACGTCTGCAGTTTGAGGTTGTTGGCAAGGTTTTTTTTTTGGTTTTGTTCTGGTTGTCTTCCAAATTATGGAGCTTATAAGTGATTAAAACTGAAATTCTAAGTGAAAGTTTGGAAAGCATTGGGTAATCTAATGTCAACATACACAACACGGAGACCCACTGCATGACGAGCAAGTTCAGCTCCACCAGAAAGCCCACATGATAAAGAACATTTTGTTTTCTTTCTGCAGACTTAACAGATATTTCAAAGCAATCTATTTTTCATTATTAGTGACCAGTAAGTTTCTAAAACACATCTGTCATCATATTAGTAATTAAAAAAAAACAGTTTAAGCTGCATAGTCTCGTTTCTTTTAATCAAATTCACACATGAAAGCTTGAACATGTTTGGAAATCAGACTCTTAAACAGCACAGCACAAGTGGCACTACACAATATACAGCAGTTTCCAATATATAAATTAAATTGACAGCATTATTAACTGTCTTAATCTGTTTCAGTTTTTAGCCAAAAAAGTGCCATCACTGCTAAACTGTTGTAATTACCGAGTCCAGGAACGGCAGCTCACATCAGTGTCAACACAAAGATCTCTCTGGGGCGGACTTCAGTTCACTTTCAACATGAGCACTTTCGGAGGATAGCTGACTTCATCATTTAAATATTGATCAACTTTTGTAATGAGGATGTCATATTCAATCTGTTACCGTGTAATTAAAAATCAATATTCTATCAACTTTAAATGAACCGCTCTTTCTGTGTTATTCTCGATTGACTGAAAGAAAGTTAATTGACTTGAGTCTCAATTTTCACATCAATCTTCCACGTGGCGAACATCGTCGCTGGTTTTAAATGTGGTCAAAATATCCTGTTGGTGCATTTCGGAACACATCACTGAGTCTCTGGCGGGGAGGCAGAGAATAATGGATGAGCTCTCAGCATACAACAGCCCATTCACCTTATCCATAGGCAAAATTAAAATCCTCCTGCAATATGTGTCTTATTCTGTATACATATCAGTCCAGTAAATTTGTAGTAACTACACTGATTTTGCATTGTAAAATTACGTCAAATCTGTTTTTTATGTGTTTTGGATCATTACTGGATTCTTATATAGTATTTCAATGCGTCTAAAGTACATTGTGAATAAATGATGCACAGCTGGCTGCTACAGGATGAAAAGCAATACAACGGAAATTGAAAAGCAGCAATAGCATTAAAGCAGGGGAGGCTGTGGCCTCTCTGGGCAGGACAAAATTCAATTGTGAAAATAGAGTAGATAATGATAATATTTGGTAGCAGCATTGTCTGGCACGAGTGAAAAAAAACAAAGAAAAAAAAACAAAGAGCTCCGCTCACTAGATTGCTGTAACCTTGAATATCACCCTGGGAGGACTGAATTCATCTGTGAGTTAAAAAAAAAGAAAGGCATTTGAAAAGAAATGTGATTATTAGATGACGGCACGCAGAGAGAAAGAAACTGAAAAGAGAGGGAGCCAGAATGGAGCAAGATGTCCACAAAAAAAAGGGGGAAAAAGGGTCAGACATTAAAAAAAAAAAAAAAAGTCTACCAGGGCACGAGGAGGAGAGCGAGTAAAGCATATGGAGTGACATGAAGAAGGGTGAGATGATTCACAGTTTTGCAGCGACACTTCAGTAGAAAGCCAGACACTAACACAGTCTGCCTGTCACCACAGGCTGCTGATGGACACACAATATTGGATTCATACACCGGCTCTTCACTCAGATGCAGTTCCTCACTGTAGACACCTAGCCTTCAATTAAACAGTCAAGAGACCTGTTCAGAGGTCTTGTCACAGAAACTAATATGCTTGTCTGTGGTTTCAGAATAGCAAAGGGTACATAAAAAGATTTAGCATCTGAAATACTAAACTTAATCTCCACAAAATGAATAGCTAATGCATTCTTGCTCGAGTAGAGCCCGACCAATACCTCGACAGGGCAATATATGAGCCGATAATGGCTGTTTGTTGATATATCTGTATTTACATTTATAAAGGCTGATAACTCGAAATGTAAAAAATAAAGAACGCATGGGAGAAACACCCTTCAGCCAAGTTACGAGTGTTGATGTTGCATATTTGAGTCCACCAGAGAGCACTGTGCAACTGCCCTGTTGGCAAAATATGTGCTTGGAGCACCACAAGCACAACAGGCAGCTGATCTTGTTGTAACAGTAAAACAAGAACATTTTTGAAATGCATTGTCATACTGTACTGTCTTGGTAAGGCTTCAATATATGAAAAAAAAAAAAAAAAAGAAATCAGGAAAGGAAATTTGTTACTTATACTTAAAAAAAACATATCAGTTGGGATCTATACTCAATTGTAACTAAAAAGACTATGAAAATACCCCCAGAGGTTTTGTGACGATCCCCAAACTCCCCCCACTTACTTATAAAAGACTCACTCTCTTTCTTAACCCAATCACATTATCAGTGACATGTTACCAACAACATCCTTGACCTGTTTCCAATTGAGTTGTAAGATGTGAGCCTGTATTTTTCAATTCTAAAAATCTTGGTTGAATTACAGTATTTTTGTGAAGCATGCATTAGAAATGATCAGAATAACCAAGCCTATACAGAAGTTGTTCTAGGCAACGCAAGACGTTGAAAGAAGCTGGTATGGTCCTTCAAAAAGAGGCCTTAGACTGGCAGACAAATATTTTGAATACTTCATTGACAGGATAGTTTAGAAGACTGTAACAGAAAGGAAAAAAGACTGACAGCATATAGTGAGAAAAAAGGGAAATACAAAGGCAACAAGACAGAAAGCTATGAGAGAAAGGAGGCAGAAACATGTTGACAGACACAAAGAAACAAAAGCAGATAAAGTAAGCGAAAATGAGGAAGATGACAAACACTGTAAAGACAGAGCCCGTCCTCTGGCCTCTTCAGGGCTCAAACTCCCTCTGACAGCTTTAAAAAGACAGGGGATCAACACTGATTCCAACCGGGCTTTGTCTCTTTACCCCATGAAAATATGGCCTGGAATCCCATTATCCCCGGCTATAGAGATGTAAGAGCTCCATCTTCATCTCTTATTCCACAGCGCAGAGGGTATGGCACCACCTGCATTGTATATTGAAGCTGTAGCCTTAAAAATTGCTCTCACCCATTCTCGTAGACTCAAGAGGCTTTTTAGTTGAAGGGCAAATAGAAGCAGAGCAGAGGATGGATGACACACATTTTGAGCCACAGCCATATTCACAGTGTTCCGTAACTTACATACCAGTGAACACCGTAAACTCAATTTTCACGGGAGTAACGTACAAGAGTTGAGCGCTCACACACACGCGCATATTTAGTCCCACGTGTTTTATGTCGCTTTTACACACAAACACAGAGATCACTTTGAGAATTGAGCCGGTGACAGGAGCTAGATTTGATTTTATCCCCTCTCTGCCTTCTCGGCTCTCCTTAGGGTTGTCGCACAAACAATCTCCCAGCAGCAGAAGTAGATATGAGATTAGTTTTGTGGGGTGTTGGCAAGTGCCACATGTTGGCTCTGCAACCTGTGTCTCTCTCTCTCTCTCATACTTGTGTGTGTGTTTGTTGTGTGCGTATGTGTGTGAGGGAAAGTGTGAAGGGAAGAAAGGAGTGAGTGATCACACATACACACACATGAATTTATAGATCAGTGATCCCGCCCAGATGTACAGCATCGCACAAGGTTGCATCCAGTCGTGAGTCAAAGGCAGCTTCTAACATATTCATCAGCACATCTCTCCTACACAGACCCACATATACATACAGCATTTATGGACGCGCACACACATACACACACGCTCACTGATAATCATCTTCCTGTGTTGCTGCCAAGGGCACGGATGTCTGTTCTTGCTTTCATTGCAGGGACTGATCCATGAAGGAGTCAAGGCGGAGTCAAATGTTTCCTTTGATATGGCACACACACACAAACACACACACACCTATCGGTGTATGAAGGTGCTAGTTTTACATGAACAACGGGGAGTGGTGAGAGCGTCATACTGTTGGCGTGGCTAAGATCTGCTGGGTGATTAAAAAAAGAAGAGGGTTGTTAATTGAACATGTACAAGTGGTGAACAGAGAGAGAGAAAGAGACTGATTAACCAAAAAAGAGAGGACGGCAGACTGCTTAGGAAGAGAAGGAGAGGAAAGGCAGCGTATGTCATGGAAGCTTACTCAAGAAGAGCGCTATCAAGCAAAGCCTCGACTCTGATCACTCATGTGTTTGCATCTAAAGTAGGCCCAAAATGCTTAGAGGCAAATGGCAATGTTTCACAGCAGCACTGGGCATTTACATGTTTATCCACCAACAATATTCTGCCCACAAATGCACTTTTTTTTCCTTTTCTTTCTTTCTTTCTTTTTATTTATTTATTTATTTTACCCACGTTTGCTTTATTTATTGATTGATTTAAGCTTGGTAAGCATTTAAAAAAATGTATAAAATGAGCTGAGACCTGAATTTCTCTCCATCTGGAGGGAATTTACATTCCAACCACCTCACACCCTACACATAACTCCTTCCTGTATCTCAGCAAATCCTGCACACTCACAGAAACACTATGGGATGCTCCAAACTAAAATAAATAAATTAAAAAAAAAATCAGTCCACATGCACACAAATAAGCCTGCACACCTTAAAATCCCCAACACATCGATCTTACACACACACACATTCAGTCAGTGGACTGCTTGGCTGGTGCTGGGCAGTGTTGGGAAAAGGAGGTGGAAAAGGAGGAGGAGGCTCCATCTGTGCAAGAAAGTTGGGTGCCTGGCAGCCTCCTCTGGCCGCTCAGCCATCCATCCGTCCCATCCATCCCTCCTTCCCTCAACCCGACCGCTAACCCCCCTACCCCCACCCCCCACATTTGCTCCTACTCTCCTCCCCCCCTCTATCTTCTCCCCTGAACCACAAACATTTCCATCCTGCTTCCTTTCATGTGAAGAGCGGAAGTGTGGCTGGCATCCACTGCTGTTGTTTGATACAGTGGCCGCATGATGTCTGACTGCCTGCTTGGCTGCCACACACACACACACACACACACACACACACACACACACACGGGCAGCTTGCACTGGCTTCATGTGCTACCGTGGAACAAGCAGAAAGCTTCTTTTGTGGACAGGAAGACACTGACTGGTCTAATGTCAAACACTAAAAATCAGTGTTTGTCAAAAAGGGTTTGGCAAGTATGTAACCCAGCCATTCAAAGTTACAGAAAACAACCACACAGTCCATACTGTACATGAATACACAGCAACTGACATCTAGAAACCAGTTTATTTTCCAAAACATGAATCATAATGAATCCTGATTGATGCAGGGATCTACTGACTTTTGGTCTGGCATGAAATATTCACATAAAATAATAACAAATGTAGAGCTGCAAGACAGTTTCAGAAGGGCTTCAAGCCCTACTTTGTTAGGCTAATAAGAAAAATGTAGCATGTTAACAGTGTCTGTCTTGCACTGTGTATTGCTTACAAAATATGCACACAAACTGTGATATTTGCCATATGTTAATTACCACATGTAAAACATTTTTAACATCTTGTCTTGAATGTTAAAAAAGTATCAGCCTTTATTAAGTGTTTAAGTGGCAAGTTTCTATGAAAAAAGGCAATCTACGTTTCCAATTAATGGACTATAGAAATAGTATCATGACATAAATAAGAAAAAAACAAACGTATTCTGAGACTGACAGATCGCAGCATCGGGTATCTGTGACAACAGTAAGAGCTATGAGGTCTGATCTGTTCGGTTCTCAGCTGTGAATATCTAACGGTGGTCAGTTCAGTCGACAGTGATATAAAAGTGCCATCAACGGAGCCTCCCCTGTCAGCTTGTCAGGCTCTCTTTCTTTGTTAGATCTAACGTTTGTTGCAAAATTTTCATCGCTCTTATAGTGATGTAAGGAGCTGTTGATTTACCTGACCCTTGTCTGCTCTGGCCAGTGTGCGAGTGAGTAGATGCTGACCTTGTGAAACAGTGAGCAGAGGAGGAGAGGACAGAGAGTAGTGTGACTGTAAGTGACTTGTAGTATTGTCGAGACTCGATGATGTGAAAGGGAATAGATGCGTGCACATAAATAAATAAATACGATTTTTTTAATGGTAAATGTTTGCCTTGTTCCTGGTGTTGATGTCTTCTTAAGTAACAAATATCTCTTAATTTAACTAATGTGTAAAGGCTGATGCCGCCTCACACATGATTGGCTGATTCTTAGTGACAGTGAAAAACAGCCTATTAATTGAAGATGGATGGCAAATTCCTTCTTGAGACAACAAAAAGCAGGATCAGCATATCACTAGTTATTTCATGCCTCTATTGACAATAATATAATTTCAAATATATTTTTTCCATGCTTTCAAACTGTATATTTTCTACAGTCGCTTTGTAATGCTTTTTTCGAATCATCAACTGCATTTACTTTTTTAGAAGCAGCCTATATTGAATCGCACGACCTGCTCTACCCTAACTGTCTAAGTACTAAGTGGTGAGAATGGATTTATTCACAGTTAATATTCAATATTTAATTATATGAAAATGTATTGCACAATATCTAATGTACTCATCTACTAAGCATGCTGGGGTCACCAGTCTATGAGTACTGCAGTGGAGGAGCTTTACAGGACTGGACTAATCTCCACAACACTGGAGAATAATAGACATGAAATATATTATGTTGGAGAGTTTTAATACTCCTATTTGATGTATACTATATTGTGTATATTAGTCTGAGTATCGCTGCTGGAAAATTACAGTCCTACCTTAAATGTCAGTGCAACGGCTTCTTGAAGCAAAGGCCTTAAAAGTTTCCTTGGTGCATCGAAAATCAGTAACTGACTGTGTTATTTACAATTCATGCCACAAGCTTGCCTTAATGCCTATCAAGTTCTTCCCCTGGGGAACTGACGAAGGTCCATAATGAAAGTGACTAACCTGTGATTTACCAAGCCCCGGGGTAAACATCTGCTGCCTGTCATCTGGACTGCTTACAAGACGCAACTATTTACATGGGCCTTACTGGTGGAGCGGCATTAAAAAAGGGGGGGGAAAGTGCAAGAATTTGTGATTCCTCAGCAAGTTCTTGCTGCTACCCTGCCAACCTCATCACCACACCCTTATGTGCCTTGGTGGGATGTAAGGAAAGTCAGCAAGGGGGTGGAGGGGTGGGGTTTATTACCCACCGCCCTTCCTCTTTCTGTTCCCTCCATCACATCATGCCTCTCAATCACTTGGCAGGCAGGAGGAGATGGAGGATAAAGACAGGTTGATGAGTTGTACAAGAGGAGAGACAAATACAAATGAAAGCAAATTAAAGAGGGGAACAAACAGGAAATAGTCATGGATAGAAGAGAATGAAATGTGAGGTTGAGCATACAAGGAGATAAAGAAAACATAAGTGGTTCCAGTATACACTTTCTGAAGGAAATGGTACTATTGTAACATGGCCACGGTTAAGAGTGCATTTTTAGAGAGATGAGGAAAAAAGGGAAGATGTTGTTGGGTTTTTGGGGGGAGGGCAGGGGATTTGTGCTGGGTACCAGACCGTGAAAAACAAGGTTCAGCCTACCATCTCCAAACCAGTAATTTCTGCACAAAAGAATGACAGCACCTACAAACCAGATGGCACTTAAACATTTGTGTCTTTCACATTCTCCTTGCATATTTGTGACCGTTGTTTCTCACTGTTCTCTGCAAACTCCAAATAAACACATCTACCATGTGAGCCCAGCCTTGCCTTTATACCCCTTGTCACACTCCCTCTTGTCCCTTCACAGCTAATAGTGGAAGATAGAATGAAGGAGGGCTGCCATGAACATATCGATAATAGGCAACTCCTGCAGTATTACCATTGCCTCTGCCAAGCCGCTGGCTAATGGAGCACACAGTCAACAGTAGGAGTAGTGGTGGCTGGGAGGAAGGGAGAGTCGAAGAGACCAATTTTCATGAAGTCCCTTTCAAAGCTCAGCACTGAGTTGAAAGCATCTCTCTCTTCATTGATTCTCTTTTGATTTCTGCCCTCCCCTACCCCTTTTTCTTTCCGTTTAACTCTCTTGCACTCTTGAATTGTCATTCCCACTAAGTTCTGTCTTTATTTATGTGTCTGTCTTCCCCTCTCTCTTAATCTTTTCAGCCGTCCACAGCGCAATCAATCTCCGTGTTCATTGACGTGTATAACAAACACCTGTCAGCTTGCGGCCAGATAAGCAAAGCAAGACATTTCGAGGAAGTGAGCTAATAGCTGAACCCGAGCCACAGGCGTCAGGACATAATCCGCATTGCCATGAGCAAAGTGACATCCACATTTAGTTAGATTAAAGCTAATCAATTAGTACATGCAATCTTCAAAAACATAAATTAAATTAATCCCAATAAATTGAGCTCAAATCCTTAGCTTTCTCCCCTCTAGGCAAAATCCAATAATTATAATTGTCAATTTGCAAATGGAGAGGCCGAGAAATATTTAAATCATGTAGGAAAAACACTTGACAGAGGGCTAATTAATTAAACTATTTCAACAACTTGTTTGCAACTGTTTAGTTGAAAAGACGGTCTGTGTGTGGCGCCTAAAATATGAGACAAGCATGTGAAGAAAAAGCCAGTCCATTAGTTATCGGACAATGGCACTTTTTTTGTCATTTTGTCTCTGTGGATTTTGAATTAGGAATTTAAATATTTGATGAACATTTTTTGCAGTAAATGACTCCCTAAAATCTAGAACTCGTGGGCATCCCCAAATCCTGCGATTCCTCCTGCTCGGTTAGACTTTCACTGCCACAGCTTTGAGCTGCCTGTGTGTTTGTAGGTCGCTGCTTTCAGTTTTGTCCTCAGTAACTGAAAAGCTGCTCTACTGGGGTGAGATCAGGTGACTGACTTATCCCATTTCTTTGCCTTCAGAAACTCTTGGGTTGCTTTTGCAGTATGCTTTGGGTCACTATTCATTTGCACTGTGAAGTGCGTCTGATCAGTTTTAAAGCATTTGGCTGAATCTGAGCAGAGAGTACAGCCATGTACTCTTCAGAACCCGGTTCCACTCAATGCCTTACATGTCCATGCCATAATATTGCATCCACCAAGTCTGACAGACAGTGTGCTTCAGCTCATGAGCCGTTTCCCTCGTTCTCCATTCTATTCTATTCCCTTCATTCAGGGACAAGTTAATTTTGTCCACAAAGTTTTTTTCCCCAGAACTGTACAGGTTGTTGTAATCTGGCTTTCCACTTCTTGATTGTACACTCTGACAATGATATGCCTACCTCCTCAAGGCTGGTCTTCACTTGTGAAGAAAATGTAAAGGCAGTTTTGATAACTAAGGAAAGTATTCTGTGATCATCCACTTTAGCTGTCTTTCACAGTCTTCCTGGCCTTATGTATTGTCTTTTAAAGAATGGAGCGGATTGTAGATTCAGCCTCTCGGATAGGTTTATATTGATTTTTCAGCTTAACGATATCATCCTTAACTTGCATCGACATCTCTTTGGGTTTCATATTGAGACTTCCACTGAACCAAATGCGAGTTCAGCACTTGGAATAAACTCCAGATCTTTTGTTTGCTTAATTTGTCTTGAAATAATGAGGGTACAGGCTGCACTTGGCCAAGAAGCTGCCTGTCATCCAATTACTTTTGAGACATTTGAACTGAAGATGTTAAGGTCTATGAGTTTGACTCTGAGTCCTTCTGTTTGTCATGTTGAGGTTTTCTGTATTTTTTATAATCGTAGCTAATAGTTACTATCTAACTAATTTTTATTTATGTGTTCCTTTGTTACCTTAGCAAGTATTAATACTATGAAGAGTTCTAGTCATTGATGTTCTGGATATATAGACTCTGCTTGTGTTACAGTTATGTTGACTTCTTGTGTTTCAGATTATGCTACGTCCCTTGTGCTTCCTTGTCAAGTCTACCTCCCTATGTTAGGTATGTCCTTCTTATTTTACCTTTCTTTTAATTTGCTACTCCTTTGTCGCTTGTACTTTGTCTTGCTGTCATTGATTAGTTTCACCCATAGCCCCGACTCACCTCTATTTACCTGCCTCCTGTGCTCATATTTCTTTGTGTCGTGGCCTTAGTGGGTTTTGCTTCATTTTTTGAGATACCAACAACAAAAAGTAATTTTTTTGTTTCATTTTTAAGCCTCTCTGTAAGTCCTGCAGGTATTTCCTACATCTTGAAAATACTGTGACAGAAAATGAAGGTTGGACAATCCTAAACAGTTATGGCGAGACGGAAAGTCTGCATTTCAATCTCACCTCTGATGTAGAAACCTGAACCTCACTGTGTTCGTTAAACCTCCACACCAAATCAAATCTCTAAAAAATATATATTCTTGCATTACCTGTGTGTGTGTGTGTGTGTGTGTGTGTGTGTGTGTGTGTGTGTGTGTGTGTGTGTGTGTGTGTGTGTGTGTGTGTGTGTGTGTGTGGAACAGGAAGAGACCACCCCCAAGTTATGCATAAACTCGCTGGTTTAAAATTGTTTTTTTTTTAATCGACACTATCAGTATTCCTTTTAAAAACAATGGTTATTGGTCACCCCGGCCCAGCAGACGCAAGGTATGATGACAAGAAGAAAATAAGTCAACAATACAATCCACTTTCATTTTTTTGATCACTAACAGCTGCCTAATTACATAACTAGTACAACAGAGTTTACTCAATAATTTATTTACTGTTGCTCCTTCCAGATATGTTTTGGTGCAAACCAGTTGCAAAGAAAAGCCATCTGGCTCTTTAGTTGCAGAAATCCAACTTTGTTTACCAGCTGTTTGGTGTCAGGTAGGTACCATACTCTTGGTTTTTAGAGTTTTTTTCACTTAAAGCAGGTTGGATATGTGCAAAGCTGCGAGAGAGAATAGAAACAACTAAAAATTCTACAGCACTCTTAAACTGAGGTGCTAATTATCTGTGTTACTTATATGTATATATATATATATATATATATACATACATATATATATCTATATATAGATCTAGATATATATATATAGATATACATACATAGCTGTTGTAATAGTGTCTGTTTGACACTATGACATCCCATTCTAAATCCATTGGGTTTAATAAGATGTCAGCCCACACTTTGCAGCTATAACAGCTTCAAGTCTTCTAGGAAGGCTTTCTTTAAGGTTAGGAGTGTGTTTGTGGGACGTTTTGACCGTTCTTCCAGAAGCACATTTGTGAGGTCAGATACCCATATCGAATGAGAAGGCCTGGTTCACAGTCTCTGCTCTAATTCATTCCAAAGATGTTTTATCAGGTTAAGATCAAGACTCTGTGCAGGCCAGTGAAGTTCTGCCACACCAAACTCGCTTATCCATCTCTTTATGGACTGCTTTGTGCACTGGTCTGTAGTTATGTTGGAACTGGAAGGCACCATCCCCAAACTGTTCCCACAAAGTTGGGTACACAAAAATGTCCAACAGGTCTTGGTATGCTGAAGCATTAAGAATTCCTTTCACAGGAACTAAAGAGTTGAACTGAATTCTGAAAAACAACCAGACAGCATAATCTCCCCAGCACCAAAATTTACATTTTGCAAAGTCAAACAATGCACTCAGATAAGTACTGTTCTCCTGGCAATCACCAAACCCAGACTCATCTATTGGATTTCCAGATGGAGAAATGTGATTTATCACTCAAGAGAAGGATGATCTGATATCCTCGTGTTGGTGTTGTTCCCAGACCATCATGAAAATGTTGTTCCAGGTTCAACATTGCAAGTGACCAATCACATTGTTGTGACGTTATTCCTTTGCGCGCCAAGCCATTCGTGCATTTATGAAATTCCAATGTTGCAAGGACAATATCAATTCTGCTTACTGTTTATTAAAGGGTTACGGTTAGGGTTAGGGTTAGGGTCAGGGTCTGTTGATCGGCGGACAGAGGCGGTTTCATGCAGCTTAAGTACAGTTTTTTGTTTTACGCCAGTTTTTCCCGAAGTCGCAAAAGTATGACGTCACAACATTCTGATTGGTCACTTGCAATGTTGATCCTGGAACAACATTTAGTATGATGATCTGGGAACAACACCAACACGAGGATATCAGATCAACCCTCAAGAGAACACGTCTTCACTGCGTCCTGTGGCGGTGTGCTTTAACACTACTACATCCAACTCTTTGCATTGCGCTTGGTGATTTAAATCCTGGATGCAGCTGCTCAGCCATGGAAAGCCACTGCATGAAGCTCTATGTGCACTGTTCTTGAGCTAGTTTGGAGGTTTCTCCTGAAAGGTGGTGCTCCTTATGTGGCCTACCACTTCACGGCTGAGTTGCTATAATTTACTATTGCTTCCACTTTGTCATAATACCACTAACAGTTGACTATAGAATATTTAGTAGCAAATAAATTTCACAACTGGACTTGTTATACAGGTGGCATCCCTTTCTTTCACAAATGCTTGTAGAAGCAGTCTCTATATGTGTTTTATTTTATACACCTGTGGCCATGAAAGTGACTGGAACACCTGAATTCAACGATTTGGATGGGTGAGTTTGAGAACTGTATGATGTTATAGATTTATCCACTAAAATCTGCAAAAATTGCATGCACGCTTTACAACATGTATTACAGAATGCATTTGCACTTATTTATCATAGCAAGCCATCTCTGTTATCCCTCTGTCAGTTACATTAACAGGATTAATTGTAGAAAAAAAGATTGGATTCTTTTGGTTTATTATTTAATCAGATCAGGTTGATTTATAAAACAGAGGGGATTTGACTGTAAAAGAAGGTTATTCTTTTAAAGTAGAAAAAGCAAAAGCAAAATCTCTCTTTCCCCATTACCTTGATTATGAAACAGCTAAAAAGAGTTGATTTGAACATCTAAGACCCACAGACTGAACTGATTAAGAGAAGTTGAATGAACTGTGGGTGCCTTAAAGGAGAAATTAAAGACCCCTAAAATCAATTGTAATTCTCTGGTGAACCTTAAGGCATACTGCTATCTATAATTGCTAGAATATGCAATACTTTTATATTGGGATTTGATCATGGACATGAAATAGAGAAGAATAGCAATATATAATAAGCATTTATTTTCTTGCTTTACACTTTTATCCCCCTCTTTTTCTGTCGGTCAGCCTCATCCCTCTTTTCTTGGCCCATCCCTGGATGCATGCTGGGAGCCGCGACCTGCTCCTTTATCAACACAGAGCCAGGTGCACTCTGGGAGCTTCCTGCTTGCCCTTTATCAGCACAGGCTACACAGATGTAGGTGTAGGTTTGTGTGCTTCTTGGTGGATATGCGCGCGTGTTTGTGTGTGTGCATGTCTGCCAGACACGGAGGCAGATCGTATTTTTTTTGGGTGCTCGATTGAGCGAGAGCAGATTGCGTGTCGGTGCCTGCATCAATGTGGATATGCGAATATGTGTGTATTTGTGTCCTGGCAAAGTGTGGATGTGTGTGAGAGAGAGAGCAGAGGGATCATATCCCAAGCCTCTCCCAGGGGACTCAGGGGGCCTATAACTTCAAAGAGCCATGAGGGCCAGCAACGCCAGCCTGTCCGCCAAGGGGGAAATCCTGTTGATGTGGCGGGGCCTGCCTTGGCAAGACTAGTAGCTAACACCGGAACCTGGCGTTCGCACAGACTGCCACCACCCATGCCGGTTTAAATCCCGAACCACACTGCGATCCTACAATCCCGTCGTGCCCCCCTTCCCTCTTCTCAGGCAAAAATATCCAAATTAGAGGGGAATGATATTTCAGGAAAAAAAATCACAGCTTTGATTTAAGACCTGAAAAGGGTAAAAAAAAAAAAAGGGCAGATTTAGTTTCTGATTCGACAATACATTCACTGTTAGTTATGATATTCTGCATGGTGGCTTCTTTCTGTCTTCGAGCTGCGCTCACAAAATGAGAAGCCCACTTTAACACCCCTAGTGTAGTCAACAAAAGAGAAGAAAGAAGGGGAAAAGCCTTAAGCCTTCAAAGTGGCTGACTGGGGAGACAGAGAGGGAAACAGCTTTGCCTTTAAAACGTTTTGAAACACTTTTATCTCATCAAGCTCGACTGATCACAAAGAAAATTGATCTGTACCAGGCAAAAGGTTCTTCAGTGCACTTTGTACTCCTCCGTGATTTGCTTGACAGGTTCCTGCTGAGGGACTTAGTTTTCAAAAGGGATTTTGATGAGGCTGAGGAATGATGTGGATGTGACGTTAATGTGTCGACTATTTTGAAATTGTTTTGATTTCGTAAAGACTGACTAGCTTTTAGGGTTTTTTTGGTCCGAAAATTATCTCCATTATCCTCTTTTGTTAAATACAACAATACACAGAAAGCATTGTTATATCTTCAGCCACTTTTATCGGACAGAGAAGAAAAGCATTTATGTCAAATGAACAGTCAAATATTGGCTTATTCCACTAGGTAGTAGAGTGCAATTTAAAGCAACTATATTTTGACAAACACAGCTTGTGGCTTTACAACTAAGAAGGAAGGCATTCTTGGAAATACTGTAATATTTAAAGAGGTGAATGCAATGAGGCAATGAACCCTCCCCACACCCAAAGTGTTGTGTATATAATAGTATGACCCAGTAATGTCACGTAAGGGTTTGGATTTGGAGGGTCGGTGGACAGATCTGCATTATGTTTTGGGGAAAGAAAACCCATCTGTAAGCCTGAAATAAAAATGGCAAATAAAGCAGTTATGCTCCAGCACAGTCAAATGTGGTCAGTCATTGAGTCACATAGTCAAGGAGAAGGGAGACAGTGAACCCACTAAGTTAATATACCTTTGAATATCAGATGGCTTCTGGATTATTACAATTTTACTGCCAGGGGGGTCAATTGGGATTTACTCTAAATCTTGTCTCCGATTTTCTACCTCACTGTCATAAATATGCAAAGCACACAAGCACACTCTCAAGGCAAAAACCATGAAATGAAGTCTTTTCTATTTCCTTGCCTTCACCAGCCCCATCCTCTTCTGTCCTGCCCCATCTTCCCTCACTCTGCCCTGTAACCTCAGTCAGTGCATTATCTCAGGGACGCTGACATCAGCCATGTGGAGAGAAAGTGGCAGCTCTTGAAAGCAGAATGATATTATTAAGTGGAAACGCCTCAATTCTCGAATTAGCGTGTTTTTTCCTGTTCTCAATGGCTGAGGCAACTCAAAATATGCCGGTACCTCAAACACACCGTTGTAATTAACTGAATTTGGTTTATAAAGTTGTGGCAGGATCTCTCAGCCTTACAATGGACTCCATGTAATATCACCACATCTTAATTTTTTTGCTTTCGCAATCAGCAGGTGACTTGTAATGATAACGCTATCTAATAACGCAGGTGTTAAAAGTTCCATATCCAAGGCTTCAGCATAGCTGATGATTAATAACGCTTCATGGGCTTTTTAGGAGATTTATTCAGGAGGAAACTTGACAAATGTCTAAAGGCGCCTTCATCCTGCAATTTCTGTAATCTTATAAATTTATTCCAAGCCACACTGTGTGACATGGATCAAACAAACGTGGGTAAATAGTACCAACTGTATGATGCACTGCATCTACACTAGTGTGGTCATGATAACAGCTGGAGGATGCATCATACAAAAAAGATTCTGCTGCTGAAATTCAACTACATTTCCTTCTTTGTTGGAGTCCCAAACATGTTTTTTTCTTTCTTTTTTGCATTTATTACCACCATCATTTCTGTTTAGACTTGTTTTTGTTTTTCTGCTTTTCCTTGACAAATGCCAATGTGTGGCTGAGCAGCAATTACACTGTAAAAATTGTAATTTTATTCATGATGGCCATCTTTTGTTTGTGATCAGACAAAATCAAGAGTGAATGCCCATTTTAACGCCTTTTAAGGCTTTAGTCCAAATAAAATCAATTATTTTCCACCAAATCAGTCTGTTTGTGGTATTTTGGTGTCTTTACCATACAATTTCCCTGCTTTTCACTCATTCACACACTGACAGCAGTAGAGCTACCGTGTAAGGTTTTGGCTTATCATCAGAAGGAACTTTGGATCGAGTGTTTTGTCCAAAACAGACTTTCAGAGCATGATTAGTGGACAACAGGATCCACAAAGCAGACTACAGCCACGCTTCTCAAATAACCACCAGTGACGATGGTTTGTAGGAGGCATGGATGCAATTTCTCTCCCTCTCTATTCCTTTCTTCTTGCCTCCTCTGATTTGGATAAAGGAATAAATAAAAGAGAACTAGCTGTAATTGTAAGTAGACACAGCTGTAATTGGAATTTTTACACATTTTGTCTCCATTTAAATCACATCAAAATTGCTTCCTGTGGCAGAGACTGATGTTTTGGACAGCAATTGTGTGATTTTAACAGCATGGCAAAGCAAAATTGTCTTTTTTTTTTTTTTTTGCTTTACCATAAAATAAAACGTTTTATTGCTCTGCTGCTGATGAAGACCTTTAACAGCAGCGAAACAACAGACAAAAAGGAAAAGGTAGTGGCAAGAATCAAGGAACTTGTGTGTTAAGCACTATCAAATAAAGAAGCTTGCCTGAAAGTGGACTGCAAAATGACAGATATGAGGGCTGGGACAGGAAAGCGAAGGAAACAGAAGAAAGGAAAATGAAGGATAAAAGCATTCAAGCAAGGTATAATTTCCTATCCATAACCAAAAGTTCTCTACTTACCAAAAAGACTTATTCATTTTCATATGTACCAAACCTTGGGGCAGTACCTGTAAAACTAAAGCTTTTATAAGTATGGATGACTATAAACATGCCTCCAAGCAATCTTCAGAGGTTTAGGATCATTTGTATTTCATTGTCACCCTTTTTTCCACTGCTAACTCCCACTGAGTTGAGGAAAAGCCTATTAAGAGCAGTTTGTCTAAGAGTGCAGAGACTTAATATGCTTCAGTATTTCAAAATGCCCCTATACATGCCACCTACGCTCTCTCAAGGAAACCACTTATGAGTATTTTAATGCAATGCAGTGTGCGTGTGTTTTTATGTGAATGCATGTTTATGCATGCATTTCTTGAAAGAAGCTAAGAATGTATGCATACTGTAGTTGGAGCTGTAGCTTATGCTGTTGTTGCTCATGTTATAATAAGGTATGTGTGCTGTGGGAGTTATGTCATGTCTCTACATTTCTTTTTGCAAGAGTCTCCATTTGCTCTGCAGTGAAATGCAGGTGTATGTGAATTTTTTGTATTTGCCTTACTGTATTGCCAGCCGCTGTCACTCAGCCTATTAAAGCATTCACACACCGGATATTTTGTGCGTTAAAATACTTCTCTGACTCATCAATTTTAATGCAGCCATTCACACCTACCGGGTAATTGAGCTGGACAAATGTTCAGCAGTTATCGCTGTGAGCCAAGCTCAATTTTTTTGGTGGGAAAAAACAGATCTGACCAGTCAGACCCCTGAATTTGGCAAAAAGTGTGCTCGTAGCTTAACTTGTGCACTGGTGCTTAATAAATAGTAATGTTAGTTTACCTCAGACACAGAGCTAGATGCTCTCTAGGTCAATCGGCTCTCTGAATTGATTTTTCTGCCTCCCCAGACATGGCCCAAACTGTGCCAACAAGACCTCAAATTGCCCCACTAACATCCTGAAATATGTAGAAAAGCGGTTGTGACACAGCTTCAACTCCTGGATCAAACCATGAAATTCTCCCTGCTGCTTACTTCTCATGAGAACTGGATGAACCTAGAATCTCAGTTTCTTCCTTTAATTGTTTAGAAACATCAGGACCAGCTCATCATCACTTCCTGTCGACTTCTTTTTTTTCACAGTTTGTCATTTGAGGATGAATTACACGACAAGTTTGAATCTAACTCACTTTTTTCACAGCTTTTTCAGCAAGTAATGGCCTTTACCCCACAGACCTCAGTGAGTGAGTATTGAAAGACCAGGTAGGTTTAGTTTGTTCAAACAATGAGGGTTAGTTTCTGGCAACAAATTTGCTAATTGTTTAATTTAAAACAAAACGTTTAAAACATGGAAAACATTTAAAGCTAAGTAATAATTTAAATGCACGAGTCAGACACACACAATATCAGTTTGCAAAGTTTGGCTAATCTTAGCAACACTAGTAGCAGTAGCCCTGGCTTCTTCTTGGTTACATCCACAACTAGCTGTGCATTATATGATTATAATCCACAGCAATCCATATAATCAATTTCATCTGGCTTCTGCTGTTTGGTTCCGGTTTAGTTTGACACAGAGGTATAAACTTTGGCCATATGTCTTTTCTTCAGTGGCCACAAAAAGGAGGGACTGTCAACCAATTTCCTGTTGGTAGGAGGATTGCAATGCTAACTAGCTAACGGTGGCAAACCGCACATTATATATGCTACGGTGTTGTTTAGTGTCTGTGTGTAAAAAACATTTTCAGAGTACAAGAATGTGTTGTCAGTTGCACAACAAGTATCAAATGTTCACAAACTGTTGTAGCTGCCGCGATATCTGTCATCATATGCAAATATTACACTACTTTGTCAAGGGTAATGTACTACACAAGCATGATATAGCATACACAGTGTACGCCATGAATGTATACTACCTAAAGTATTCAAAATGAGATGCACAAATTCTCCCCTACTAGCTTGAAGGGCTTTTCAGAGGTGATGTGTCAACTTTATACCCGCCTCCCTTTTTTTGCCATTATTTTTTATGATGCAACCATTAAAAGGTTTTGGCACACACAGACACACACACCATTAATAGCACCATTAATATAGCAGCATTTAATGATCTTTGCCCAAGTGGGGATACAGGCTATGTTTTCTTTAAGCTAGCAAATAGCTAAGCTTTAATGCTTTGTCTTTCTTTTATATTGTGAAGCGCTCTGATCTTAACTTCACTCACATGAAATATAAAGCGTGTGCATATAATATATACACTCATCTTGCAGTATGCAAACCCATCACACACTAATGCCTTGACTGCTTCACCCTGGAGCCATCATTGCATTTCTGGCAGCACTGGTGGTCCCTTTCCACTTTCCTTTTACAACATCTAGGGCTATTCAATAAAGAAGCTTCGGGGAGCTCTGAGGAGCAGGACGGAAAAAATAGAGTGAGCATTCAATTCTGCCTGAATTATCCCAGGGTTTGTGTGCTCACCCTGATAAAAAAAAAACAGAGAAGAAATCTATGGCTTATTTAAAGGCCACTGCGTTGTGCTCAAATCCGTCTCTCTCAAACAGGACCTAAATTTTGCATGCCCGTAAGGAAACAGCTTCTGCACTTTACAAGTAACATGGCACATTGTTAAGCGTGACACTACATGCTGGGATTTCTTGTTGAATTCGGAGGCCTATATGCTTGTACTACATCGGGAATGGGTGGCAGCCTGAATGTGACCATTGACGGAGTGCGTGTCCTCACACAAAGGTCGCGGCTTTCCGCTGAGAGCCCTCATTACTCCCAGTTTGTCAATAATGTGTCAGTTTAAACCCTTCTGAGTGCAAACTCTTAGCGTCAAGCAGACGATTTTTGGAGTATTAATGGACTTCAAGCGTGATATTCTGTTGTGGCGAGAAGGAGATTACAACCGCTGTGGGAGAAAGCCATTTGGCTCGTATTTTGCGAAAATCCTGTAAGCAGGGGGAAATTTGAGACAAAATTAAGGCACAATGGCTTCTAGAGATGACACAGCAGAGAAGGAGAGTAAGAAGGGAGGAAGGAGGGGGAGCGGGAGGAGACGGGATGAAACATTAAAATCAGATCTTTACAAGTAAAAGGGGAGCAAAAGGGAAAAAGAGCTTCCATCCTCACAGTTTACATTAAGTGGGGGAAAAACTGATGTATACCAGCAAACCTTGCATTTAATTAAGCAGGTCCCCTCAGCCTCTTTTTTTCTATTGGCGAGCCAGCATAATCATTTCATATATGCTGCGATATCATCTGCTTAATGTGCTATTTTACCATAAAGTTAAACCTGGGCGATAAATCTCGCTGTGCTCTCCATTAATAGATGCAGAGCCTCGCTGAATAATGTGTGCATTAGATTAGATGCACTACAGAAGTGAACCACCATGCAGTGAGAAATACTTCAAGTTAATCTCCCTTGGTGGTTCCCGAAGGATGAGAACTTAGTGCCCCTTCCCTTGGCTATAGGTGTAGTGTGGAGGAGGTGTGTGTGTGTATGTGTGTCTGCAAATGGGGAAAGGAGAAAGATTGAAAGATGGGCCGGAAGCCTGCATGTATATTCAAAGGCGTGTTTCCCTCGTAAGCTTCTGATAATTCATTTCAGTCGCACAATACATTCACACGCTCCGAGTTCACACCAGAAAACCTCAACAAAACCGCATTCACGCACACACACTCCAGCCGGACATTCAGAATCGCATCACAATTCGTATTCATTCCGAGCACGGCGCAGGTTGAAATGCGGCTTTTCAAAGACATCAACACATTTTCTACTATATCTGCACAGTTAAGATTGGCCCCAGAGAACCCTTTGAATTTCTGACATTACATTCAGACCTCATTCTCTCCCCTTTCCTCCCTTAACATACTCCTGTTCCCTGATTTCCAGCATGCGTGAGGAGTGATTTGAGGTGACCTCGTTACAGAGGAGGACAATACAACAAAAGAACGGGGTTATGAAATCGAGGAATTCTATTTCCACCCTCCTGGCCATTCATCCCCCTGCAATAGTAGGAAGAGGATTCATTATTTGGTACCCTCTCTCCGCAATCTTGTGAATTTGCATACTCTATGTAGATGGTTGAACGTAGTGTATGTCGGGCTATGTGTGTGCGTCATTCTCCTTAACTGTACTTGTGGGCATGAAGATAAAAGGTAGGTGGGGTTAAATTTGGTGGGAGGTAAAGGTAAACCTGCAGGATATTAGTGTAATAACAAACAGTGTAAGCTAGTGTGCTTGTTTGTGTGAAAATGACAAAAATGAAGACAGACTAGAAAAGTGACAGTGAGTCTGATGGTGTGTATAATTAGGTCTAAGTATATAAATGTATCCATCTGTGCCCCAAGTTTCCCCTTGAGCCCTAAACACCTACTTAATAACCGAATCATTGACGCTCTGCATTCCTGTGAGCTGTCGCCATCACAAGGGCGCGTGAAGTTCCTCGTGAGGGTCAGCGGACGTTCAGCCCTCTGGTCAAACGCTTAAAGCTGAATCAACTAAAGTGCAGACGTAAAAGCAAATGTCAACCCAGAGGCCCACAGGCCAGCGTGAGTCGAGTCAACAGCACAAAAATGGGCAGAGAGAGAGAAAAAAGAGAGAAAAAGGAAGAAAACTGAGAGAGAAAGTGAGTTTTGAGACAAATTACCTGCAGGTTTATAATTAAAGCTACCGTGACGCACATTGTTTAGTTCTGACTCCAATGCATAAGATAACACAAAGCAACAAACATGTATCAGATCCATTAATTATCTCTTTCATTATCCATTAGGAATCTTTTGGACAATTAGTCAAATTTCATGTACTTTTTTTGACCCTGTGACAGACTGGTGACTTTTCTTTGGTGTACCCGTGCCTCTAGTACTATGACAGCTGGGATAGGCTCCATCCCATCTGTGATCATTAACTGGATAAGTGTAAGAATGGATGGATCTAGTTCTTGAAGCTTTGAAGACAAAGGACAAAAACTATGGAAAAAGTATTAAAGATAAATAGCAATGAGAGAAAAGAGCACTTTAAGCAATTAAGGTTCTTACAAAAACTGCAATAAAAACAATTCAGAAGACACTTGCTGATTTTTGGATTTTGAGTATGGGTAATAAAATAAAATAACCATCATACATTTCTCATAATTGAAGCCAGATGCTCGCTTAATACAAATCTTTAAAGCTGCTTTAATTTAACTATTTAAGTAAAAACAAAACAAAACATTGTAATATAAAAGTAGCCACATTTTTGTAATGAAGTTGAAGAGAATTGTCATTAATCTTTCTCTTGGCTCAGATCATCAGTTGGCCAGCAGCTTTAGTTTTTGTCTTCAGTCTATCTCATTGCTTATATATGGTAAATGGCCTGTATTTGTATAGCGCTTTACTAGTCCCTAAGGACCCCAAAGCGCTTTACACAACCAGTCATCCACCCATTCAGACACTGGTGATGGCAAGCTACATTGGCAAGCTACATTGTAGCCACAGCCACCCTGGGGCGCACTGGCAGAGGCGAGGCTGCCGGACACTGGCCCTCTGACCACCACCAGTAGGCAACCGTTGACCACCACCAGTAGGCAACTGTTGACCACCACCAGTAGGCAACCGTTGACCACCACCAGTAGGCAACCGTTGCCTACTGGTGGTGGTCAGAGGGCCAGTGTCCGGCAGCCTCGCCTCTGCCAGTGCCCTCTGACCACCACCAGTAAGCAACGGTGGTGGTCAGAGGGCCAGTGTCTTGCCCAAGGACACAACGACTGAGACTGTCCAAGCCGGGGCTCGAACCGGCAACCTTCCGATTACAAGGCGAACTCCCAACTCTTGAGCCACGATCACCCACTATATACAAGGGTCGCTGTGATAAGGCTGACTTCTTCTTTTTTTAAATTTGATTTCTAACACAGGTTAATGGGGCAGCTGAAGAGACCGATATATCACTAAGGATGCGATGGAGACCAAGTGCATAAAAGGGAGTGAATGATAATAGCAACGTAATTCTAAATTAATGCTGTTTGTTTTCATTTTCCCCAACTGGCCTAAAATGGTTTTTGTGTTGTACTATATTAAATATTGGCAGTGTTTCCCTTCAAAGAAAGATTAAAGTGTACATAGGGTCAAAACTGTCTAGATGGAGCCGAGGGGTGGAAGGGTTCGGGCTACTGTTAGCTGCTTTGACCAATAATTTTCTCTCTTTTTTTTCCCGGTTCAGTGGTCTCAGTATCTCGTCTCTGCTTTCCACAGATGATGTGGTTCTGTTGGTGTCATCGAGCCATGACCTCCAATTCACACTGGTGTGGTTTGCAGCCAAGTGTGAAGCACTTGAGATGAGAATTAGCACCTCCAAATCTGGGGCCATAATTCTCAATTGGCAAAAGGTGCCCACTTTGGGTCAGGAACAAATTGCTCCCCAAAGTGGAGAAGTTTAAGTGTCTTGGGGGTCTCATTCATAAGTGAGGAAAGAGTGGAGTGGGAGATTTACAGATGTCGGTTTATCAGTTTATCTCTGTCTCTATTCCTACCCTCACCTATAGTCCCGAGATGTGAGTAATGACCAAAAGAATGAGATTGTGGATACAAGTGGGAGAACTGACGTTTCCCCAACAGGTATCTGGGCTCCACATCAAAAGGAGTCAGGTGAGGTGGTTTGGGCATTTAACTACCATATTTCCTGAATTCCTCTTAAGTTGCATTTTTCAGGCATGTCCTAAAGTAGGGGTCTCCAACTCCAGGCCTCGAGGGCCGGTGTCCCCCAGGTTTTAGATCTCACCCTGGGTCAATACACCTGAATCAAATGATTCGTTCATTACCAGGCCTCTGGAGAACTGCAAGACATGTTGAGGAGGTAATTTAGCCATTTGAATCAGCTGTGTTGGATCAAGGACACATCTAAAAACTGCAGGACACCGGCCCTTGAGGCCTGGAGTTGGGGACCCCTGTCCTAAAGGGAGAAAGACTGGAATCAAATCCAGGATGGGCTGGCTTAGGAAGGACTGGATATTCAACTTGTAAAAGGGGGAAACATGCATCAGTGCACTTGACAGAGATGTTTAATATGCACTTATGTCCCAATTAAAATCTATTAAAACAACTGCTGTGAAAATGAATTCCAAGTTATTACATACCCCTCTGATGCAAAAGTGTTGAAATATTCTGTTTACTTTTTATCAGATTCATCAAAGCAATAATATGATGCCTCCGTCTCACTGCACATAAAACAGCAACAGCTGATGGCTGGTGATGACATGCCGTGTCAACAGGAAATGGAAAGAGAGCCACCCCACCTCTTCTGTGCCTTGTGTCTCTCACTTTGGTTTCCCTTGCTCTCAGAAAAACGTGTCACTCCAGAAGCTGGGGAATTAGTTGGCGGTGGCGGAGGGGAGAGAGTGAATGCTACTACCGGCACCCATAAACTAGTTACATGTGCATGTTTGCGTATTGATATGCTGACAGTCTATGATCCAACAAAACATCTCCCTTCCCTCCCGCAGCCTCTGAACGCGAAGACGTACTTCAACATCGCCCAAGGATTTGTTAATTAGCTTGCCAACATCTGTCCTCTCTATGCAAGATGGGATTAGAATACAAAAAAAACCCAGAACACCCGTCGTATGATCACCACCTTTCCGCAACAGCACCCATAACAACAGATGTCAACCACCCTCCACCCCCACCGCAATAGCTGAGAGGTAAGGAGAATTAAAAAAAGAAATGACTCATTTTTTTTATGTGATCCCTCTTTAATTGACGTTAGCATGTTGTTGAATAATACATGCCCTTCTTTGGTAGAGTGCTGCAAAGTGATAAATTGTGTATGTGTGTTTGGGTGTAGGTGGGTATGAATGGGGGTACAAGCTACTTTGATGTGAAACTCATATCCTGCTTGTAATGTCGTCCAGGGGCCAAACGGAATTGATAAAGGGATAACTTTTGCTCTTACGGAATGATTATACTTATAATTAAGTTGTACGGGACAGATCCTACAGGAGATGAAGAGGAGGGTGAAATGGTGAGGAGTTCTCTCCATTCATTTTTTCTGTTGAAGCTTTGGGTACACAGAGCTCAATGTGGTCTCCCCAGACATTGACCAATGAAGTAATTACATTTATGTGAGTGTGTAGGATTGATTCATCAAACAACGCTTGCTACAGAAAGCTTCTGATTTAATTGGGGAGCGGATGACACATGCATCTTCCTGTGATAACAGATCATTTTTCATCAAAATGAAATCACCCCCCAGTATTATATATGGAATTCAGTACTGCCCTGAGTCAATGATATACAATTTGGTCTATAGCAATTACACAATTGCTATAGAGTTGCAATTATTCATGATTTGAGAGGTGCAGGGGGTACAGTGCCATTTGTTACTTGGTGGACACAACACCAAGTAACAAATCTGTAGAAATATCTCATTATTGATTTTTCAGCTGTTAATACAAAATGTACATATGCTCGTAATGTATGTGCAAAACGGTTACTGAAAATTTTCCCCTGCAATATGTACACCATAACATGTGACTGACAGCTACATGATTGGAGGGGGAAGACTCAAAATCCCAAGCCAATGGCAGTGGTTGAGAATGCTTACTAGATCCTAAATAAATAATATCACAGTGCAAAAACACTATTTTAACTCATTCACTGCCATTGACGTCTATAGCCGTCAATTGCAGTGAATGAGTCAATGGGTTTAACTCATTCACTGCCAATGGCTGGCAGTGAATGAGTTAATTTATAGGTTAACATGCTGCTTAAATAATCATAGGAATATTCATAGTCAAGTCAAGTCAGGAAGTGTACTTCAAAAGTTAAACTGCTCAGTGCAGCATTTTGCAGCTGTAGCTGGTTATTTTATGCACACCAGCAGTTGAAGATTCATTTTCTTCTTCTTACATGCTGGCACTCTACATGGGGTAACTGTTCAGTACAAAAGGTATTAATTCAATAATTACCCAATTAAAAAAAAAAACAACTAATTGATTCTAATTGATTGGTATCAGTATAGACCAAAATTGATGTAACACAGTAATAAGGAGGAAAAAATAAAGGAAAACTGATTTAAAGGTTGAAATTAATAAAAGTAGTTTGGTAACTTAATGCAAACTACCAACATTGTTATTACCAAACATAATATCAATCAATCAATCAATCAATCTTTATTTATAAAGCACTTTTCATACAGAGAAAATGTAGCACAAAGTGCTTTACATAGTTAAAAGCAGCCCACCCCACCCTCCAACTCACTCCCCACACTCTCAATACACATATATCCCCCCACCCACACACACATACACACACGCGCACACTTAAAGAGTAAAAATTGGGCTGGGCTCGCATGAGCCAAGTGAGGAAACACTATAACAGGGAGCCGTCTGCACCGGGAGCCGGTCACAGACCGCAGCCTCCAGGCTGGGCACACAGCAGGAGGGAGGCAAAGGAGCCCCCCAGCCAGGCTGAGAGGACCCCAGAGACCCAGCAGCCACGGTCAATAACAGCCCCGGTGCAGAGAGCGCCCTCTGAGGAAACACTGGAGATATGACGCAATACAATATATATATAGGGTAAAATGATAAAATAAATAAGAACAGGATACAATATAAATATAAATAGAATAAGAAGATTAAAAAATGAATAAGAATAAAATCAAACAAATATTAGGTAAATCCTAAATTAATAATAGAATAACAGGATAGAATAAATAAGCATAAAATAAATAAACGCTAAGTAAAAGCTAAATTAAAAAGGTGGGTCTTGAGCCTGTTCTTGAAAACATGTACGTTCTCTGCGGCCCTGAGCTCCTCCGGCAGGCTGTTCCACAGACGAGGACCATACCACTGAAACGCTGCCTCTCCGTGAGTATGTGTCCTGACTTTAGGGACAATCAAAAGGCCAGTACCAGAGGACCTCAGGGTCCGCGAGGGTTCGTATGGTAAAAGCAGATCTGAGAGATAGGAAGGCCCAAGACCATTAAGACATTTAAAAACCAATAAAAGAACTTTAAAATCGATCCTGAAACACACGGGGAGCCAATGCAGCGATTCTAAAACCGGTGTAATGTGGGCCCGCCCTCTGGTCTTCGTCAGCACACGAGCTGCCGAGTTTTGCAAGAGTTGTAAAGTTGAAATATTCTTCTTAGGAAGACCAGAGAGCAGGGCATTACAGTAATCAATGCGACTGGTAATAAAAGCATGCATCAGCATCTCCGTGTTGGCCCGAGAGAGAATAGGGCGGACTCTGGCTATATTTTTAGATGATAAAATCCAATTTTAGTTACATGTTTAATATGTGGGATAAAACCAAGCTCAGAGTCAAAAATAACACCCAGGTTTTTCACTTGTAGCGAAGGACATAGTGAAAATGCCTCTAATTTAGACAAGAGTTTCTCTCTCTGAGCCTCAGGACCGACAATTAAAACTTCAGTTTTGTCCTGGTTAAGTTGTAAAAAGTTTTCTGCCATCCAAGATCTTATATCCAAGATACAGTTAAAGAGGGCATCCATTTGTCTGGTGTCATCAGGAGACACGGAGATGTACAGCTGCGTGTCATCAGCGTAACTGTGGAAGTTCACTCCATGCCTCCTGATGACACCGCCGAGAGGGAGCATATACAAATTAAAAAGTACAGGGCCTAGAACCGACCCTTGAGGCACACCACATGTCATTTTATGGATCTTAGAGGAGCATGTATCCATACTCACCATAAAAGTTCTGTCAGAGAGATAGGAAGTGAACCAGCTGTGTACAGCACCAGAGAGGCCCACCATGTGTTTCAGTCTGTTTAAAAGAATAGCGTGGTCTACTGTATCAAAGGCTGCGCTTAGATCCAGTAGCACCAGGACTAAGAGCTTTTGGGAGTCCCAGTTACATCTAAGATCATTTAAAACCTTTAGGAGAGCCGTCTCTGTGCTGTGGTTCACCCTAAATCCAGACTGGAATATCTCCAGGATCTGTCTATCATTGAGAAAATCAGTAATCTGAGTAAAAACAAGTTTTTCTAAGACTTTACTTAAAAATGGTAAGTTGGATACAGGTCTGTAGTTATTAAAATCATTACAATCCAAATTGCTCTTCTTCAGAAGGGGCCTCTCCACCGCCGTTTTAAAGGCAGCAGGGAAGACACCCAACTGAAGAGAGCAATTCATCATGCATAAAAGCTCAGCCTCAAAAAATCCATAAAGTGTTTTAAAGAGTGAAGAAGGAATTGGATCTAAAAGACATGTGGTGGGTCTCACTGTGGAGAAAACTTTCTGAAAGTTCTCAGCATTAACCAGGACAAAGCTGTCCAGTGTCTCCTCAGGTACAATCGAGCCCTCAGATGTATTTAAAATCATATCACGATTAGATAAAATATCAGATCTGATGGCGCTGATCTTTCCCCTGAAGTGGTCTGCAAACTGCTCACAGAGCGAGTCTGTGGGGGTTCTTTGGGAGCTGTTAAAATCAGGGTTAAATAAGTGATCTATGGTGGAAAAGAGGACCTTGGGATTATTTTTGTTAATACTGATTATTTTGGCGAAGTATGAATTTCTTGACTTCCTTAATGTATTATTGTACACTTTAAGTTGCTCGCAAAATATTTGATGGTTGATATTATTTTTAGTTTTCCTCCATCTCCTTTCTGCTGCCCTGCAATTTCTTTTGAGTTTTTTGACTTCTTCGTTTCTCCAAGGTGATGCATGTTTTACGTTAATCTTTTTGGTGGTGAGTGGAGCAACGGAGTCAAGGCTTTTCTTCAGTTTGCTGTTGAAATAACTAAAAATCAAATCGCAGGATGCAGGTAAAATCACAGGGGGGCATTCGTCTAAAACCCTGGTAAAATTTGCAGCCACTTCAGAGGTTAGATAGCGCCTCCTCACAGTTCGCACCGAGGTCTCCCGCTGAATAAAACCGATAATTACATGGTAATATAATTACATAAGATCATCACAATATTTTTTTAGCTTTTTTATTTCGAAACCTTTACCCCAACATTAACAAGTTATAGTGCTATCTAACCCAAATACAATAAAGCAATGACAAATAATAATTCTGAACTTTGTAAAGGTCAAATCCTTAAAATCTAATGTAATTTCATGTTTTTAAATCACTTAATCCATTTTTGAAGTTGTTCAGTCAATAAATTGACAAATATTTTGAGTTTTAAGCTGATCGATATTGTTTTTTTATTATCTATAACAACGCTTTTCACAATCTCTTCATAGTTGTTGTGAGCAAATTTGAGATAAGTAAAAAGGTGAGATTAGTTTGGATAAGGAAAGGAGTACTTTGGGGGTCTTTACTGAGATATAACAGTGGAAACAAGACAGGAAAGCTGGGAGAGAGAGCAGAGGGTAGACATGCTGTAAATGGCTTTGGAGCAGATTTGAACTCGGGCCTCTGCCATAGCCTTGGGTCACTACACCGACATCAAGGCAAGGATTTCTGTCACTAAAACAATCTGTTAACTTTAACCGGTTTAAACAAAGTTACATATTTTACCTGCCCTTTAATATTCCCTGAACCTAACAACACAAAGCACATGAAGAATGGAGAGCTCAGCAATTACACCTTTTTACATTTATGTAGCAAAACTTTTCAAACAGTGAACAGTAAAATAGGAACTGAATTTTGCGGACGATTCAATGCAGACTGATAGTTTAGAAAGTAATTCATTCAGATTGTAAGATTTCAAATTTCTGCACCCATTTCAGCAGAATAAATGTAGATGATTTAAAGAACTTGGCTCCCGTTAAAGACACAGCTATGAATGGTTGAGCAAAAATCACATTCACACAGGGGCCATCTGGTCAGCAATGGCCCTGAAATTATGCAGATTGTATCTTTTTCATGACTGACAATGTTCTGTTTTTTGCCTAAGATTACATTAGATGTTTTCTTCAGCGTTAGTCCAATATCGTATTAAATTATCAGAGTCAAAACGTGTCATTTGTGCATTTGTACCATCTGAATGCGTTCCCAGATGATATCTTACACGAATAGAACCCAGGGAGGAGTTAACAGCGTGAAATAAAAAGAAACCATGACTTTTAACTGAATGCAGTAAGCTGGCTGCCTACAGTACACTGGTCATGTCACATACAGTGAAATGTTGCCCATAGGATCTCTGCACAGATGTTGTAATGAGCTCTTCAAACCTAAAGAGGCAGACATAACTCGCATGTTATGCTGTCGCTACGACAATGGAAGGGTTTATCACTGACAGTGGCTTGTGGGGAGAGTGTGTGCACTGAGGAGTGGGGTGGGTGGGTGGGGGTAACTGAGATAGCAAAAGTGCATGAGAGAAATAAAAAAAAATCTCCTCCAGCATCCCATGCATGCATAAAGAGGCATGCTTCAGCATGTCTAGGGGTAACAGCAGGAGTTAGACTGCCGCAGCTCAGTGAACACTTTCAGGCAACATTTTCTACTGTATCCCTTGCAGCAGTACTAACCTTCTGTCCCACCCCTCTGCCTCTCACACTCTTTTCTGAGTTTCCTCGCTTGCATCTCTGGCTCTCTAGCTCTGTCTTGCCCATCTCTCCCTCAGACTGTGTCACGAGGGTAAAGAGAAAAAAAAAGAAGACGGGGATCTCCTTTTACACGACAGGGCCCCAGAGGTGATGGCTGACAAAATAATCTAACTTGCACAAACCACAGCAGTGTATTTATTCATATTTCTAAAAAATAAAAAGACATCTCTGCAAGCAGCTAGTGCTGCATGAGTGTACTTCTAGACCAGATCATCAAAGTAGTATGGCTTTTGGAGTGTCTAGAGCACAATTTGGGGTCACAGAAGTGCAAGGCTCGCTAAAACGATCTGATATTAAGAGAAAATATATGAGGAAATTTATGCTTTAGCAATTTTTAGGAGACACCTGACACTTCCTTAGGTGGTTTAGTCTGAGTGAAACTGGCCAAACACAATATGCAAAGCAGTTGATACAAAAATGGCAGCCGTCAGCTTAGCATGCTCGTCATTGGGCACAAGACCTGGACAGCATAAGCAAACATGTATATGACAAGGTTTTTAGATTAGCAACTGGCTTAATTCAATGTAAATTTCGCCATGAAGTACTTGAGTAGTGGTGTAAAACTGTTTAGGCTTCTATTGCTTCCATCTTGATTGGTAATACTTACTTTGGTAATAATCAGAGCAAAAGAGAGAGATTCTGCCCATTTTTGAGCTCAGTGTTCAGGCAATGGCAATGTTCTGGAAGAAGTATATTGCAGAGGGACACACCTGTACAAGAGACAATTCTAGCTGGTGATGACTGGGGCCTAGGCTGTAAAGTGAGTACTCTAACTATACCATAAAATACCCATCAGTAGAGATGCCCCATCATTCTTCTGCTGTTCACACAACTGTTAAAAGGTAGAAAAATACATCTATCAAATTAACATCTTGCATTGAAATTTTGTTAAAGGTTCCAGGAAGCTTTAAGAGACTCACAAGAAGCTAAAACTGCAACAGCTACTTATTTCATCTGACTGCCTCGTCTCTTTCTAGGCAGAAACATCCTCTTGTGTTTTCTGTTTTACCTGCTGCTGTAATGTGGGGTCAGGATTATACACTGGTTTTTAAATCCTAACTAATGTAGACTCCATCATTCGCATTGCAAAAAGAAACTCCAGTGGGCAACTTTACTGAGTTTCCAAGCTCCAATGAAACTTGCTGCCTTCAGAATTTTATGTCACATCTCGAACATCTGTTGGATTAGAGAGTGGCGTTCTGACTGTAAATGAGTAACATCAAGCAAACAAGCACATTTATCACAGGAGAAATTTTTTTATATGTTACAGTTTAAAATAATAGCTGTACAGAGGATACAGCTATTTGGATGTTACCTTCTAATAACATCCTAACTAGAGAGACTTGTATCCCAGAGGACATGTGAAGCCATTTAGGAGCTGCCAAAAATCCAGTTCCACTAATGGCCGCTTCAGGCTGGCTCCAAAAGTGACTCAAAAACTCCAATGTCACAATGCCCAACTTCATGACAGAAATAAACATATTTACAGCCAACAAACAGGCCTTTATAGCTGATGTCTTACATCATGACAACTGTCGGGGGATTCATTTTTCACAACTTACCAGTTCAAATTACATTAAGATTGAAAGTTGGCCATTAGTAGGCTGGTAGCCCACCAGCGGGTGCCGTTATATTTTCCATTTAATGTAAAAAGAACGACAAGAAGAATGTGCTGCAGTTTTGTAAAGTGAAGAACTAGCGTTTTATTTACAACTTATGTCACACTAATTATCAGTTATCTTAGTTATCTGTGCAACGTACCCAAACAGTAGCAGTAATTTCTAACCAGGTTTGATAGCATTAGCTGACTGGTGTTAATTCTAGACTGCCATCTAAATGACAAAAGAATGGGAAACCAGTGGCTGATTGCACAGTGGCTATATTGAATAAATGGAAGAAAATGAATGGCTGAATGGCTGGATGTATGTATGGATGGATGGATGGATGGACAAACGGACTGATGGGAATAACTTGGGTAGCTGAGTAACTTTGTTGTAATAGAGGTGTCATGAATGCATAAATTAAATGAATAAACACCTGAAATCAGAACTTCTACTGGCTCAGTAAGTAGTGTAGCGCCATAGTGTACTGGGTTACATATTAGCTTGGCAAATAAAAGGTCACTGGTTCACTCTTTGCCAAATAAACCACTCCTCTTTGGGGCTGTGTCTGGAAAGGCATCTGGTGTAAAACTTTTCCAAATCAAATATATGGAGCTATGGAGTGTGTTTATACACCACTCTACATTTAATCACTAGTTATTATTCATCTCTGGCTCTCTTAAACAGCAACCAACCAACTGGTTGCAGCAGATGGCTGTCCCTACATGAGCCTGGTTCTGCTGGAAGTTTCTTCCTGTTAAAAGGGAGTTTTTCTGTCCCACTGTCACCAAATCGCTTGCTCATAGGAGGTCATATGATTGTTGGGGTTTTCATCTTTTTTCTCTGCGTTATTGTAAAGTCTTCACCTTAGAATATATAATGCGCCTTGAGACAATTGTTATTGGGATTTAGTGCTATTTAAATAAAATTGGAATTGAACCTGCTGTGGTGACTCCCTTGCAATACGGGAGCGGTTAAAAGTGGCTCCATTGGATCAGTTGTTAATGAGCTAAAATGATAACAGACATTCAGAATGTGGCAGTTCATATTGTTATTTGTGCTGAGGAGCATCCAGTTTAATATTCCTTCAGTAGACAAAGAGGGGTAATCTGGCAGCTTTTTGGTGGCATTTAATCAACTGCATAAAAGAAGAAAATGGAAATTGTTTTGACTGCAAAATAATTAGAGTAAATGTGTGCTATGACCCCCAAAAAGGACATGGAATGTAGAAATTCATTTTCATGGGTGACTTGGAGGTAAAAAACAAAACAAGAAAAACCAAAAAGGTTTTAGATCCATAAGTACATTTAGCTTTTTAACTGCATTGTTTTATTTATGTATTTGTCTATTCCATGATATGTTTGACTTATCTGGTTAGTAATACTTGCTGCTTCCGAGACTTCATATGTGCCTCAGGAAAGATTAAGGTTACCGCCTCGTAGGCACAGTGGTAGTTTTTCCATTAAAACAGGAAACCTTCCTCATCCACTGGGCTACACACGGTCTCAAATCAAATCTTTACTATATATTTCTTTTTCTCTCTGCAACAGCAGCTGCAGATCAGTTTGTTTCTGCATCCCAAAATGGTTGTTGGAGCAGCAACAAGCAACGCTGCAAGATAAATGAGGGCAAGCACAATGTAATTTCCATATCAATCATAGTGTCAGCAGCTTAGGTTGAGGAGAAGGAGAAAGGGAAAGAGGGAGGAATGGAACGATACAAGGAGAGGGAGAAAGGTAAAGGCTGAAAGTAAGAAAACAGATGCTTTTGTTGTTACATACATACTCCAGCTATTATTGAAATAAGCCATTTCAAACCAAGGGCCAAGTAATGCACCGTGGGGCACAGAGCGAAAACTCAGACCGACCGACTGACCGAGCCACCAGGTGTCTGACTGACAGACAATCCTTGAAACCATTTCAGAATCTCAACTGCCTCTCGCATGTGGGTGCTGACTGAGTGCAGCTGTCATTTAGATCATAAACGCCCCAAAGATTTATCTTCTAAAAACATTAACACTGAACTGTAGCCTTGATGTGGAGATGGTGTGGCTGACAAGCTGTGGGCATGAATGGAAGGAAAAGGAGGAAGAAAAGGACTAAGGGGAGGCCCTCAAGGCCCCATAACAAGTTCTCAAGAGTTGGGCTGCCGAAACTTTGCGCCGGTGTTATCTTGTTAAGCACAAGAGTCACTGAAGGACACCAGACAATTGATTGAACGGAGTTGACTTCAGCACAATTTCCTCTTCGTGGCGACATGCATCAACCAGGCCACGGGTCCCTATATTCTGCAGCTTAACTACCTCTCAGGCCTCCCACTGTGACAAATGGCTTCTGTCTCTTCTAATGTAATATTTGTTTCTACTTCTGAGAGCCTCTCGGCTACTCTGCGGCAAGTCTGTCTGCCGACTGCTTCATTGTGTTAGCTGACTTTATTCCCCAACCGGCTGTCAATTGGTGGACCGTCTGAGTGTTCTCGTCTGTCTGTCTTTTGTCTCATTGCTTGCGCGTCCTTTCCCCCCCCCCCCCCCCTCCCAAGCTCTTTCTACTGCTCCCCCGTCAACCCCTTGCTCTCTCTGTCTCATGCTCACCATTTCTCTGTCTCCCATGTGCGCTATGTCTATCTCGCTTCCTTCCCCTACTCTCTCATTCTCATTGCCTCCCTGCCATCCTGCTCCCTCTTTCCCTCTCTCTCTGAAATCTCCCTCCTCCCCCTATTCCTTTCTCCACTTTACCGCCATGTCTTTGCTCCAGATGCTAGCTGTCTCAGCTCCGTGGGCTGAGTCTCAGTGATGGGCCCCTGCAGGAATTCAAAGCACCATTCTGGCATTTTCTTCCAAGCAATTGCTTCTTGCAGTAATAAAGGGGAGTAGCTTTAGCATCTCTGTCTGAATGGGCTCACTAGCCCTAGGCAAAACAAGCACAAGTGCACATCCGCCAATCCTCTCGGGGCAGGAGCACATCGTGAGTCTCTGTCCGGATTTCGACCCAATTAAGCCATCTCACGCAATTTACAGAATTGGTTACAAAAAAACGTACCATTAATCACATTTTCTCTGTCAAAAGCTCAGAATGAGGCTCCGGAATAAGAAAATCCGCATTTTTATTGTCACTGGAGAGCTGGACGAGAAGTTCACATTTGCATACCATGTACAATTATTATACACAAACAACCCTTTTCTTTGAGCTGTGACCTGTTGAGCCCTGCAGTCATACACCACTCATAACATGATATGTAAATATTGCACATGTGGTTTTAATGGTAATTAAAGTCACATCGACAGCAAATTAATTCACGATGGGACACGGAGCATTTAAGGTGCAATTAGCCATGGAGGCGGCTACGGTGATACTTTGCCTAACTGCAAACAGCAAACACTTTGCAATTTGTTTTCACATTAAGTAAATGTCACAGCATATTAGCATGCCATTATGACATCTATGTTTTCTTTTTTTCCCCCCTTTACACAGCAGAGTCTGGTTACAAAGGTGCAGGTGATGGAACAGAGAAAAAAGGAGAGTCTGTTAAAGATGAAGCAAGGAGACAAGGAAGAAGCTTTGATGAAACTTTTACTGCATCTCTGTGTAAACAACTTCACAAACTGTTGTAGCTGCTAACTGTTCTGGGGCCATGAAAGCAGCTTTGGAGGAACAGGTTGTTCTTACAAGTCAGCATCATCTTTGTATTTTGCTTGGATATTCAGTCACTACATGTTTGCAGCACACAGTGTATGTGCATATTTTTTGTATTTTGTATACCTAAAATCAATATTATTAACCAGAAGCCCAGAAATACACATCAATAATACCGGAAATAGAAGTACTGGGAATGTAACTGAGTGTTTACCTTCATTTGTGAGTTTTATGTCTAAAAGGCTTAAATAGAGTATTTACCTAAAAGGCCAGCATTCATTAATTCAGTGACGGTGTGGAAGAGCAATGCATCTGTTACTTCTAAGCAGTTCTGTTTGTTATGTGTGTTTTGATGTAAATCAACAGATTTTTTTTTCAAGTTTTTAAGAAAACGTTGGTTTGATGTTTTCCTTTAACAGAACTGAGCCTCTTCATGCAAGTAAATCTATGAAGTTCTACTAACGCACAGTACTAGCTTGAGTTAAATGCTAACAGTGGTTTGGTAATAGTAACAATATCCATTTTCACACATGCACCAGAGTTCTAAACATTTCTATACAAGTATTTTAGTATAGCCAGGTGTGAGTTGCAGCCCTTCTCTTTATCTGGGTGTTACTTATCCCGAATTATCAGGTATTACCTCTTGTGTGTAGCACCCATCCAGTTTATGGCTACAGCTTGCTAACCAAGCTTTTTACTGTTTAATGATAGCCTACTAATTCATTTAAAGAACAACTTCCGACAATGCCCTAGCCTTATTCTCCCTACATTCTCTGAAATTCAAATGTGATGTTAAGTACAGCATCTTAATTTAGTATGTTAACATGCTAATATTTGCTCATTAGCATACAGCTGAAGCTAATGAAAACACTATGTACTTTGGTACTCTAAATACCTGCAAAGTTAGCAGGTATTTAGAGTACAAAGTTTGTCTTTCCAAAATTGTAATAAGAGCCCACCCTTAGCTGCTAAAATATTTTGTTGTAGACCAAAGGGGTCACCTAAAGTGGATGCAACCAACTGCTTGAGTATTAGACTCCTATTGCTCCCCATAAAGTCACAGTTGAACCTAAGTAATACGTATATAAAATGAGCTTTACAAACTAGCAAATAAGCTATTAAATTCTGATTTATTAACAAGAGTATTTATGAAGTGGTATCACAGTCCCAAATGTGCAAACCTTTTTAAAACTTACAGGATGATAGATTGCCTTAGAGAGAGCCAAAAGTACTTACAGCACACCAAACAAAAACGTACTGATCATTTCCACACAGCAGATACCATCAATGAATTGACACAAGTGCTACACGTAAAACAGAACAAGGAAAAACAGAAAATACTGCCTGTGGCCATGCTGCCATATCCTTCCACACACTAAAAAAGTTTCCATATCCACTTAAAATTTTATACTCTAAGTTGCCAAAGCCTCAATATTAGTTCTTCGCCTTACTAAGCTCGACACTGCCGATAAGTAGTATGGTCATTACGTGATAACAGCAAACGCTCCTCCTCCCCTTCAAATGACACTCATCATGGTCTTTAAATTTTGCAAAGCTACCTTTTAAAAAGTTGCTCAAATATGCATGCGATCCCTGGCCCCATTTCTGGCGGTCCGTAATGTGGCTCTTTGCTTTCTCTGTGGAAAAACTCAACAAGTTGACTCTTTATGAATTTGCGTCCCCAGGCCATCTGCAAGCCTTTCTGCCGTTCCCTGACAGTGGCTGCTCTCTCTGCCTCCCTCCCTGCAGAGGAAGAAGCTCCAGGCTATGCTGAAAATAGGATAAGATATTAAAATAAGTGCGCGCGTTCACCTACAAGTTCTTGCGTCTTTTCTTTTTTTTCAGGTCAGTCAAGTCCTGTCTTCTCCGCTGGCAAACCAGCCTCGCAACAGCAACAGATTATGCGTGTGTGTGTGTGTGTGTGTGTGTGTGTGTGTGTGTGTGTGTGTGTGTGTGTGTGTGTGTGTGTGTGTGTGTGTGCACTTGAGCACATGTAAGCCTTGGCGAATCACCACAGATGCATGACCAGGAAACACAGGATACCACGCTGAGCGACAGAGTGATGTGATGAGAATGGCTTTAAGCTTTCGAGCCTGACAGCAGGGGAATGCATGCACGTGTGTGTGTGTTTGTTTGTTTTTGTTTCTTTGTGTGTGTGTCTGACCTTTCAGCATTTTCTAAAGTCTGTATCTTTACAGGGTGGTCATGTATGTGCAAATAGGTGATTGATGTTCCTGAACGACCTTGATGACGTTTCGCTCGTTTGTGTGCCCCGGTGTAACCTGCGTGCCTGCTTTGATGTTACGTTCATTACTGTCTCTGCTTTTCAGGGCAGAGATCTGAGTGTGCATGTGCCTGTGCCAGAGGTGTATGTACCTGCACGCAACATTGTATCCAAGGGTGGAATGAATCAGCAGTTGCTACATGCCTAAAAATGAAGGCTGCTATAAGAAAAGAGTTGTGCGTGACCTCTCTTCCTTTCTTCGTCTCTATCACTTCCTCCTCCTCGTTCTCTTGCTTCCAGTTTCTCTACTTGTTACTCTGTCTTACCTCGCTCTCTGCTGTCTCTGCCTCTCTCAGTGTGTTTGCAGTTCAGACCCAGACCACAGCCGTGTTACATTCCTTAGCCATCCCAAGCTAAGATTAGCATACTGATTAGCTACCCTTGTGGGCTCTCTCATCCGCCTTCCCCCGAGCTCACATGCAGGGCTACAGTCTCATGAATACATAATTGCGCCGTTGGCAAACAAATGCACGGCTGAGAGCTTCCAGATGAGGGAGCTAGTGCACAGAATACAATATTGTTTGTTGCTGTTGTCGTTGTTGTTGGCTTCTTTGTAATGTAATCAAAAGGTACTGGAGCATTCTGGTGTGATTAATGTTTCCAGTACCGACACGTACATTCCAAATACTTCAGTTGTTGACTTGTTTTTATTTATCTCTCCCTCTTTTACTTTTTTCTCCTCTCCTCATGTTTGTCTTCTCCTTTCAGTTTTGTTTTTTTTGCCACTTTCACCCTCTTGACCGTGGCTTCTATTTCACCCTCAGCAGGGTTTGTCTTTCCTTTACTGCTTTATATCTTTTGCCTTCATCCTTCCCCTTATACTCCCTTTTTTCCATCTCTTTCTTCTTGCCTCACTTGCTTTCCTTATCAAGGTATTAGAGGGGATATCAAGTCACCTGCTGCTCTCACCTTATTCGGTGCCTCTGCTTCTCTCTCTCTCTCTCTCTCTCTCTCTCTCTCTCTCTCTCTCCCTTTCTTCCCTCCACCCCGTGCCTCTCTCTGTTCTCTCTTCAATCTCTTCCTCTCACGAGGGCCTGGGAGAGGACAGCGTATCGTGTGAAGTTGGATGTTGATTCTAGGTGACAGGCACCATATGAGTCATAGCCATAATCACAGAGCTCCACCACCACCACCCTTTTGGCTGTAAAACACAGCAACAATGCAAAGCAAAAGTGCCCTTGGCACAGATATTAGCCATACATTACCAACCATCACACAAATGCATTTTCTAAGATGTAACACATTTTGTAAACACTTGAGAATTTTCTTTCTTATTTTGGTATCTATCTCGATAGATAGATAGATAGATAGATAGATAGATAGATAGATAGATAGATAGATAGATAGATAGATAGATAGATAGATAGATAGATAGATAGATAGATAGATAGATAGATAGATAGATAGATAGATAGATAGATAGATAGATAGATAGATAGATAGATAGATAGATAGATAGATAGATATGAAACCAGTGCTGAACTTTAGCAAAAACACTTCCAGTTCTATACAGGTCCATGGAAAACATCCTTTAAACTTGATCTCTGTAAACACTTTCCTGATGAGTTTTTGGTTCAGTCACTCATTTTGGATCATACTGAATGAAAAGTTAGATCTGTTCTGTAAATCTTGGTCATGCTATGTTTCAAACTGAAGTATTATCTGCAGTATGAAACTGCACACTCTTTGGTCGATAGCCAGTGAGCGGTTTCACAGTCAGACCTGCCCTTACTCGTCACATCTGAAAGATGAGAGTTGGTTGATTTTTCTGCAACAAAGATGGTGAGGGTGGAAACGCTCCTCTCAAGGCATTAAATAATCAGACTTTGGAAATTGGTAGGTCCACCTACCAATTTATGGGCTCAGATTATGAACTGATCCCATAATCTCATCTGGAAAGGATTCACTGAGGTCATAAATGAAGAAAGCCAAAGTGACATTTTCTGATAAACTTCTATACAACTTGGCATCTTTTGCAACCAGAGGAGATGCCCCCTGCAGGCCATTAGAAAAACTGCAGACTCTAGAAACTTCAGCATTGGGTTCATTTTTCAGTTATGCTGATTCTGTATGCATGTGAGTAACATGGACATCAATTTCTAGTAAAACTTGAAATCCTTTACAAACTGTGGACAATTTTTGTAAGAATATATATGAATAACTACCATGTGTGTATGTGATTATTACCATTTATATACACAAACCAATGGTTAATCGTGTTTTATTGGTTTCTTTCTTAATTTTGAGTAGAAGGCTGTAGTAAAGCTGCCATTTAAAAAAAAAATTAGACAATCAATCAATAGTAGAATATTAATCAGTAAATTGCTTGAAAACTGTCATTTTTCACACAAAATTGTCAAAGGTTTACGAGCTCCAGCTTCTAAAAACATGTCACCTGTCTTACATTAATGTATATTGATCTTGTAGTGAGAATGAATTGATCACTCTCACAAATATCATTATTGTCTTGAGATGCAGTCAATATGATAATGAATGCTTGGGTTGTAAAATAAACAACAATCAGAAGAGAAGAGAAGAGAAGAGAAGAGAAGAGAAGAGAAGAGAAGAGAAGAGAAGAGAAGAGTCTGCTGAGAAAGCAGAGACTTCAGACAGAATAGCATAGAGGACATGCATTGGTCAGCTCAGCCCAGAGATCCACTGGTTTGAAACATCTGGTTAAAAAGAGGAAATGAATAAAAGAACAAGTGCTACAAAGAGTGGGGGGAAAACAACATAAAAATTTCAAGCAGAAGAAAGTTAAGCACAAAACAGCGACAAAGATAGACAAAAATGTAAAAAAGAAAAAGAAAAAAAAACCTCAAACAAACCCAGTGTGACCGGGACATCGGAGGACACATGAACAAAGTAGAGGGTAAGAAAAAATACAAAAAGTATAAAACAGAAATACTGCACTGTCGAGGAAGGTCAGAGTAAAAGGAAACCCACAAGAAGAAAGGCAAAGCTAACAGTGAAAGGGAGTTGTGCGATCTACAGAGCTGCAAGTTCAAATGTTTGGAAATTAACAACGAAAAAAAATGAAACGAGGAGCGAGAAGGGAGGAAATTACACAAAGTCGGCCCCGGCACTAGAGTTTAATAGACCAATAATGGTGGTAACAAAAATGAAATATACCCATAAGGCGGACTGTTGGACAAAAGGTACCAAATAACACAGTTTGAGCAGCGTGGAGTAAAGAGGTCATAAAAGAGGAAATCCAGGAATGATTATCACTCAGATTATTAAGTCTCTGAAGGCTCGCGGTGTTACTGGGTAAAAAGGTCGAGGTCCTTGCAAAAGGAAAAAGCAAGACTGCTGACTGAAACAAACATCCAAGTGTCGTGATTGGACACAAACGGAAGATCAATGGCACATGGCCGAAGGCACCATAAAAGAATAAAAAGCCCCCCTCCAGAAGCTTTGGCTCTTATAAACTAAGCCTGTCATTGATTAACCTGAGGTCTGTGTGATTACAAAGCAAACTCAATCTTGTGTCCTTTGTAGAGAAGGAAAAAAAGGTAAAAAGGAAATGAACGAGCTGAGGTCGGTTCACATCGCTGTAAGGAAAACTCAGTACGATCACAGTACGAATCTGTTACAGCACCAGCATAGCTAATGCACTGGAGGACAGGGTGATTACATTAACCATTAGCTCAGCTGCTAATGAAATAACTTTTCCCTTTCCTCTTTTTTTCCATGAGCTTATCATGGCTATTGCACATAGCCTCCTTTTTTTTGTTCACACATAGCAGACTGAAGCTCTGTGTGCCAGCTGGATTTCTCCTCATAAGTGAGTCAGAGGCGGTTTGAGCGAGAGAAGGAAAGCAAGACGGAGAGAAGGTGTGAGGGTGCCAGGGAACAAGAAATGAAAAGACACCCATGGCCAGAGAAGTAGCCCAAAAGAGAGAGAGAGAGAGGAGCAAATTGCGTGTGTGTGTGTGTGTGTGTGTGTGTGTGTGTGCTTGTACTTGCATACATTTGCCTAATAAGGTTATCCTCAGGCACTCTTGAATTACTGCCTGGAGTACTATTTGTCCAACTAAAAAGGGTTTATTCATAAATTTAAAATAATAATAATAAGATTTGTACCTTTTAACATTATGTGAATTTGTTATGTATATCTTCTGGATTCTGTGTTTCAGAGATGACAGATGCATGACAGCCTGACCTCACTCAGTCAGTCTGAGAAGCTTTAAGAGATAGATGGGTGCGTGTGTGTGTGTGTTGAAGAGACAGATAGAATAAGAATTAACGGGAGTCACATGAGACTTAATTAGGCCTGTGGCGCACTCCTATTCCAAGCCAAAGAAAGTAGTTTCACAAGACAATGAGACACATTCCCCTGTTTTTTTATGAGAGAGGATTTGTGTGTGTGGTGGTGAGGGGCTTCTCTTGATTCTGCCTGTCTGCATACACAGGAGCAGGAAGGGGCTTTAAAGTGAGTATGTGCACGCGCAGCTGTGATCCCCGTGCGTGTTTTTCAATAGGGGGAAAAAAGAAGAATATGACACGTCGACAACTACTGAGATCAATACGCTAAGAGCGATTGCCAATACCACTCACATAATTTTGTTGTCAAAGCCTTCCCACATGGCACGGTCACCCACTGTGGGTGTGTGTGTGGTCAAAATAGAGAGCGTGTGACAGACAGAGAGAGGAGAGGAAAGCGGCAGGACTTACCGCAATAGAGAAGCAGCAGCGCTGTCAGGAGCAGCACAGCCCAGAAACTTGACGACATTCTCGGCCAGCGACTGGCATCTTTGCGTCTTCCCAACCTTGACACTGAAGCCATTGAAGAAAACAGCTAGAGCACTTCCTTCGTTATGGAGACAAGTTTTAAAAAAGGAAGAAGAAATAAAGAAAAAATAAAGAAGAAAAAAAGCGCTGACAGTAAATTCACAATCCAACTCGGTCTCTCACAGTGATCATATCTCCGCGTGTAATCCCACAAAAAGACATGTCAAGCTCGAGTAACTGATTAGGGGGTGGAAAAAACAAAAGAAAAAAAAAGAAAAAAAAAGAACTAATAACAAAAGGAAAAAAAAGCAGTGATTTGCTCCACGGGGCGCAACAGAAAAGGTCACATCTTCCACAGAAAGCCCAGTTGGGGAAACAACGCAGCAGGTTTTCGATTCGCTCGGAAACAGAACTTGGTCCCTTTTTAGTTGTTCCAAGGTGTTTTAGCCTCAATTTCCGCCCCGTTTCAGTCAGGGTAAGCGGGGAGATTGCGCTGAGTTACTGCTAAAGTGTTCAATCATCTGTACCGCAGCGTCGTAAAAGCTCCTTTCACCTGTGGTAGGTTTCCCCGATTCTCTTCAGTCTCAGCAGCCCCGACACTGTAGCTCATAGACTGTGTTTAAAATATATATATGTAATTAAACAGGCTCTTATAAAATCCAGCGAACAAACGCCTGCCTGGATGAAAGAGGGTTGGTCATAAAAGAGAAAGAGAGATTGAGGGGGGGGGGGGGGGTCCTTCAAGCTCTCGGTTTGGGCACAGAGTGGATGAAGATCACAGCATGCTTACAGAAGGAACCGAAGGATGGAGAGTGGAGGGGGTAGAGGCAGACGGAGAGGGAAAAAGTGCGCACTGTGCGACTCCAAGTGTTTTTGCCTAAAGTGAAACATCCACATAATCGATATTACGTCAGGCAATAAGCCACTTGAGGTCGCGTCTTTTGCTGTTACGCCAAAGCAATCGCTTTGCGTCGTTAAATCGGCGTGAATTACAGCTTACAGTGTATCGATTTCACATACCCCGCTTTGATTTTTACCAATCAATCACGTCTGAAAACGTGAGATCGTCCCGCGAACGGTCGATATTTGTTCTGGAGCAAATGTGGGATTTGAACTATTTTGCAGTGACATCAAGATGAGTTTGTCCCATTTCAGCAATATATCGACACACAGGGGCGATACTAACAAAGTGATGATGTGGGGGTGTGAGGAGGAGGTGGGGGGGTCCGATATTTTTCTGCTTGTGCTGCTGTTTATGTGCTTCTCTGTGGTGGGGATTTTCCATACACATCATACAGTCATTATTAGTTAGAGGTCTCAGTGCATGCACAGCCTTTTTTTTAATCTTCTCAAAACGTCACTGAGCGTCTCTGGAAGAGCACAAGCTTCAGTTTGAAATAAATGGGTTTTATTGCCAGCATTGAGCATGGTGACGTTATCAGCTCATCGAACCATCTTAACCACAGTAACAGCGCCTCCTTTTTTTTCCTTGCCACACTGGTGTACTCCCATTAATACAATTATTTTTAAAAGTGGGGCGATGTTGTGTAATACTGGATATAAATGAACCCAGTGTCATTACATTGACCGAGAGACAGCCTATAAAGCACACTACGACCTGCAGCTTTTTAGTGTTGCATGCTATAATACAACACTGGTTTTCTACATAAAGATAGCTTTTAACCATCATTCAGCACATTAATCGGGACATGTTTAACTTAAACTTAGGTGTCATTGTTTAGTCATTACATGGCTAAATATTCTTGCAATCTCTCTGGAAGGACCTTTCAGTTTTCAGCACCACGGACAGCTCCACCATGTTTGGAACAGCTCCTTGGACAGCGAGGCAATGGAGCCTCAGCACCACAAATACCACCAGCCTGCCGGACACCACAGTGGCGCGTTGGTACCATGGACAGCGCCAAATGCTAAGCCCACAGAGCCACGCTGGTACCACGGACAGCGCCAGAGCCTGAAACTGTTCTGGCTGCTGGCAACGAGCTTCCTTTAGAGATTAGACAGGCCACTTCTTTATCTGTTTTTAAGTCACTCTTGAAAACCCACCTCTTTACCTTGGCCTTTGACACCACGTGAGATGTTGGTTTTTTATTTTTATTTTAGTTGTTTTTAGGTGATTCGATGCTGTTTTATCTTGTTTTTGCTTTAACATAGGGCTGTTTTAATTTTATGTCTTATGTGTTTTATTTATTTAATTTGCTGTTTTTTGTTATTCTATTGTTTTAACTTATTTTCTGTACAGCACTTTGTTCCTGTGCTGGGTATTTTAAAGTGCTTTATAAATAAAATTGGATTGGATTGGATTGGAAGTAATTCAATTTAATTTAATTCAATTTTCAGTACAATTAAATTAAATGTTATTTATATAGCCCCAGTTGCCTCAAGATGTTTTATATTGTAAGGTACAGACCCTACATTGTTCAAATAAACCCCCCAAACTCACAGTTTTTAACAGAAAGAAACCTTCAGCAGAACCAGAGTCAGGCAGTGAGAGAGAGGCAGGATGGAAGGCAAACTATTGATAGAGAGCCAGAATTTAATATGGCTAATGATTAAATACAGTAGTGGTGTATAAACACAGAGGAAGTGAAAATATTTGAGTGAAGAAGTGCTTAGTGCATCATAGGAAGCCTCCATCAGCCAAACCCTACTGCAGCGTGACTCCCAGCCCGAACTACATGCTTTATCAAAAAGCAAAGTTTTACATCTAGTGTTGCATCTGCTGAATCCAGGAACCACAGGTGAGCCCGGAGTCTGAGTGTGCTAAGTGCTAATAAGGTTCTATGAGGTCTTTAAGCTATAGTAATAAAGAGGCTTTATTTCAGGGGGCTGGTTGCATTAAAAATGCATCAACACATGTGGGTTTGCACCTTCTTCAGGCTGTAGGGAAAGTTTATGCTTCATTTTTGGTGACTGAAATCGTATTTTATATCTGTTACTGACCGGCAGATAGCACATCTGTGTGTACAGTTGCAGTTAGAATTTACTTCCATTTAGCAATCTCCATTCTAATCCAACATTAACAACTTTTGTCTTAAAAACACCCTAATGGTAGTTTCACAATGTAGAGTTAACCATTTTACCATAATGTCACAGTGACTACCCCCATCTTTTACATACAGTCTATGGCTTTCCTTAGCTGTGCTACTGTTGAACGCAAGAGCACACAAGAACAGGAACGTTACCTCCTACACAAATGCCAAAGCCTGCTTTGCACACACACACACGCATTAACTCAAACTCACACGTTTCTTGCAGCAAATCATGGAAGTAAGCATATATACATAATTCTCTGCTGCTCTCTCACACATTCTCACAGCCATTTGCTTCAGCTTGAATATAATGCATAAGCTGTGGCCTACATATGTTATCCTCTCCTTCACTTTTACGTAACATTTCTGCAACTCCAAACAGAAGGAAGTGCACGAGGCATAAAAAACACTGAGTGAGTTCTTGCTATTTCTTGTTACCCCTTCACTCCCCACAAAGGCTTCAAAGTTGTACACAAAGGCTTACAGGCTCCTTTTTTTACTTTTTGGCTGTGAACCATAATAAAACATTATCTTATTCGCTCTTGACATGAGTCAGCATTGTGACACTGGTTCTGTTGCGTGCTAAGCGCTGGGATCTGGCCTATGTTGGAGTTCAAATGGATTCCAGAAATATGTGTAGAGTTTGAATGGTGCTTCAAAATGCAGATGGGGATTCTAAGAGAAACATCCGCACTTGGCAGTGAGCTCGCTGCCAAGTGCAGCAGCTTTGAAAAAAATCAGATAAACACACTCCTTTGGTAAAAGGATGATTCCCATCTTAACAGAAAGCTAAGGACTTCCGCAGCTGAGATGAGAGAAAGGATGAACCACAGAGGGGGTAATAAATGATACCTGTAGCCAAAGCACTACAGGCATATAACCAGTCTAAAAAGAGCTCTTTTCTATGCTTACATAATGCTTAATGATGCTTTTAAAGAGATATGGTATCCAAAGGCAATATCCAGTCGTGAATTAAGTATCACCTCCAGTTTTTTAAAATGAGCAATCACACCACATAAAATTAAAAAAAAAAAAGACAGCATTGCATAAAGCAGGGTCGGAGAATAAACTGAAGCAGCTTGGATATTTCAGAAACATCAAATGATTACAGACAGATAATGAATGGTCCTTAACTCACTCATGGGTACTGGAAAATGCAGTGCAGCGTTAATGAATTGTATTTGATGGCAGCTACACCTCTCATCAGAGTTTGCTTTTCAGTCATTTGGCAGCGGCACTGATAATAGAGGCTCTTCTGTCATTTATGGATCACCACAGCCTTGAGAGCTCATTGATGACCTGTGCTGCGGTAAAAGCGAATGCACAGGTAAAATCTTACCAGGGATGCCTGCACCCGTGACACCACAGACGACCAGGCTGAAAGAGCACTACAAGCCACTCTGTATATACTCAGGAAAGATTATTTAGAGAAAAGCGGCCAGATGTGGCACCGTGATTCTGCATGACACGCTCGCCTTTCACACTACGCTGAGTTCTGACAAAGGGCTTTCTTGGCTCAAGGAACCAGATGTCCGTAGGATGCACTAGCTTCCACACAACACTGGATTGATGGTAAGGTGCTCCAAGGATATGGTACAGTGTGGTGTCAAGGGGCCAGATGTGGTACAGCAAAAGCACAGAAAGAGAAAATACATTTTCTTCAAAATAAAAGTCCTACAGTTAAATTAGACAAAAATGTATATATATTAATCAATAAATTATGAGAATGTTTCTGAATGTTTCAAACCATTTACTCACATAATAATTCATGAATGGCTTTTTCATTTCTTCAGCTCAGAACACTTTGAGTCTCTGTTTCTTAATGCACTACTTTAGTCTTTGAATCTCAGTTTCCATGCCTCTTCTATTGATAAGTCTCCTGCTGCTGTTATGTAATTGATTTTTGGCAGTTGTCAACACCATGTTTTATTGATTTTGCAAGGATTGTACCACCCAGTGAAACCTTAATAAGACAAGGAGGAAGAGGAGGAACTATACACAGTAGTTTAGTGATATTTTCAAGTATTAAAGCAGCAAAGTCACCAAATGACTGATTTTCAGGCTTTACAGGTGGCAAACTTCAGCTGGACAATGCAAGACGAATTTCTTAAAAGTACTTCTAGAATCAAGCAGAGGCGAGACACAGCGTTCTCCTTATAAATGATGTGATTTTGTGATGTGCCACAGCGGGGAGTCTAATTAAAGGTGCACGGCATGTGTGGTGGTCAGTGAGTTTACTGCAAGCATAACAAGCTGTGTCCCAGGAACTGAACCTTTAGTTGCATACACTTTAAACCCTGCCAAAACAAGATTTATTAGATCTTACTTCAGAAAGCATTCACTCGTATTCTGTACCTCAGAATTACAAAAGGGAAATGGCTGTTTAGGAGCAGGTTGGTTTAGGAATCAGGGAGTGGGAGATTGAACCAGTGAGGGCTTAATTAGATTTTAGGCTGTAAGGAGGTGTATGATTATAACCAAAATTTTGAAAGTAATGGCATTTCCTAATCAAAAGACTGTTGATGAATACGGGATTTTCTTTCATTAGGCTTGGCTTGTCACATAGCGCTATAGCGCGAACGGCGCAGCAGCCGTTATGTCAGTAATAGAAAACCTGCTGGTGAGCTTCTTCCTTTTTTCAGTGTTGTGCTGAGCTTCTCGCTGTGGGAGCGTCTGAGACCTGACCTTTCTCTATGCTTCTCACTTTGATCCGTCCAGACACAAGCTACTTCCTCCTTATTGGGCCACCGAGGAGGGCTTTGAACTTAGCTTGCCACTCAGTGATTTAAGCGAACATAGTCTTCTTATTGGTAGCGCAGCAGGCTCTCTCTGACTGTCATGGATTAGGAGAAATAGAGGGAACCAAGAAGACTTTTCAGCTTCCCGAATGTGTGCAAGACAGCGGTTCACCACAGAGAGCAGGGAAGAAAGAGATCTCAGATTTAATACTGGAGTTGAATGGCTTAATAGAGCCAGCTTGTTAATTGTTCAGTTGGCATAAATGTAACATTTCTTGTTTTTAGCTTTCAGCAACAGCAGCATCCTCTCACTTTTGCTTTCAGTGAATACATCAGTGAGTGACATAAATGCTTTGGAATATTGATATGAAGAACATATGGCTGGCTTTTTGTTTCATATGTACGCTTTAATAAAAAGCTGGAGTTACAAATAAAAAAGGCATGGTGATATCATGTAGTGCTTCCATTTAAGATTAGAGGATTAGATCTGTGATAGTCTACAGCATGGATGCCAGACTCATTTTACATTGTGGGCTGCATACCACCCGCTTTTAAACTTAAATGGTGTCGGCCAATGAAAATCGCCTTTTTGGCAATGTAAAGAGGTTTAATACATATTTAACCCCTGAGATATCTTAATATGAGAAAAAGAAGTGCAATTTCAACCTTACATCTCTCTCTTTTTTTTAAAGAGATGCTGCTGTGTTAAATCAAATACATCTGTCAGCACGACTCTTTGGGCATGAATTGTAAGAAATTAATGTTTAAAACTACTGTTCTATAATTATAAAAAAAATAAAGTTTTTGTCACTTAACAGAAAACATCCTTTCATTTACTTGTCTATTATTTAATTACTTTGATGTATCACAAATGGCCATGGGGGAGGTTTTTATGAGCAGGAAATCACGTAAAACTGATGATAATACAGTTAAAAGTCCAAAATTCAGCCCCACCTTTATATTTTCCAAAGTTGTCCAGTCGGCCATTTTGGAGTCTGTGCTTGGCCATTTCTGGCACCCAGAACTTATGTTTGACACCTTTTGTATGCAGCAGTTCTAAGAGCTCTGTAATGGTTTAAACGTTGCTACTTGAGATAGGTGCTAACAGCATCATATTAAGAGCAGTGCTCAAAGCGACGATGCTAATATGCTGCATTTATGTAGTGCTGGCAGAGTGTGAAGACTGGGATAATCTCACATTTTTCCAGCTTTAAAGTGCTTATGAATTATTACAAGATGGTTAGCCTTGTTGCTACCCCTATGGGATATCACTGAATTGTTTATCTATAGCACATTGCTTCAGGCACATTTTGCTTGTCATGCATATTTGTAAGTATTTTTAGAGTGAAAAGCATATTGTTTGGGTTACAATCAAGTTTTTCATAGTCAGTGCTGGTATCTTAATGCATAACATAAGCTTAATTGGCATGTTATTCATATAGCCTTTCAAGGGCTGGGCTTAACAATATTTTTAAGCTAACATTTTAAGAGGTCATATTTTCATATCAGCATTTTAAGCAATCTCAGTGATGAAAGGTTTAAGAATAATAACAACGAGCAGTTAGCTCAAACCACTGAATAACATCAAGGCTTATCAGCAAGATACTAGGCTATCTGAGTAGCGCAGATTAAATTAGCACTTTTGTTATTTTATAAGCCAACAATGTAATGTAATGGTAAAAATTGGGTTGCTGGACCACTGGTTGGTTTTGACATCCTGCTGTTAGCATCTACCTGCTGGATAAACATGAACATATTTTCCACAGGTTGGTTTTACAGTGTTTACTACCAGAGCTACTACTAAGCTAATAGGCTTTGATACTGTAATTAGCTAGAAACACAAACTTAACATAAATACACATACACAAACCTTTCAAACTATAAGCTGAGGATCGTATTTTCAGTAAAAAAAAAAAAAAGAAAGAAAAAAATAATAGACGGCAGAAAGAGAAAAAACAGAGAGCAAAGGGTGCACAATTGCTGACAGCAAGAAGACTTAACTAAACGCAGTGCAAAATCAATATGATTCACTAAAAACATTTCAGTAACAATACATTCAATATTAAAATGAATTATTTTGGTCAAATGATGCTTTAAGCGCTTTGTGCTATGACCTAAATATAAGTATTTAATTCTGCAGAGTCAAGTTAAGTTTCAAAACCTCACAGCCCATGTGCTTTTGCCCTCCGAGGCAGAGATTTGCAGAGCTGGAGCTTCCGCCGACTCCATCTCCGTTCGCTCTGGGCTGTTTGTCTGTCCCCTGCTTCTGACCCCTATCATGCTGGATCACAGATAATCACAACAGCGATAGACTGGATGCCCTAGATTTTAAAAAAAAAGTTGCCTTCTTCAATTTCCTCTTGGTTCCCCCTTGAGATACGACATTGCTAGTTATTTTTTTACCAAACTGCAGACAAAACTAACAGCATCTCTTTAATAGCCTTCCTCCTGCACTTGCATACATCTCTTTATGACTCCCCTTCCCCACAATCCTTGCTAAGTAGGATTTCACACGGCATCCGTCGCAGCTGGGCGCTGCAGGTAGCCGATTTGCATAGATTGTTCAAGAATTGTAATTGAATGGTGTGCTCTCAGAAATCTTGTCGGAAATCATTTTTTGTGTTGCTTTGTTGTGAGTATCGCTCTATTCACGGCAGATGAAAGAGGTTTTATTATCCCATTAAGGGGCCGATGTCGTGGTGACGCAATGGCCACCGCTTCCACTCAATGCCATGTTTAACTGGGGTGGGGAGGGAAAAAACTTTTTAATAGGATCCCCACAATGACAATTATCTTCAGGCAGTTCTCTTTCTTGTGAACGAGGTCCCATTAATTGCATTTACAGACTCTGAAATGAAGTATGGCGAATGCTTTAAGTCAACGACTCCCAACTAATTTGCATGGTAATGAATACATTTCACTGGGAATCTGAAATGATCCCACATGAGTTTTTCTGGAAGCAGTGCTATGAGATACTTGGAAGCAGAAGTCTGGGAATAAGAGGTGAGCGTGAAGCAAGGCTCTAATCAAAGCTATTGTGCGCATATTTCCCGTTGGTTTAAATCTGCCAGGCTCAGTATGAAGCCTGTAAAAGAGCCATTTATAGAAAGGGGAGCTGTGTCTCTTTACAGAAGAGCTAAATGATGGGCATTGTTCCGCCATAATAAGGCTGTGTCTCACTGCAAACAAATCCCTCTTTGTCGAGAACGTGATTGATTTCTAAATGGGTTGAGAACTTTCCGAATTAGATCACAAACGAGGCTGAAGATTAACGCGTGGAGTGGCGGAAGTGCTTTTCCATGTTCCATTCTCCTGTCATGCTTTGGGCTGTTTTGGGCAATCTGTGAGCTCATCATCCATATTCGATCAGGAAACGGCCACCTTGTTGTGTATTAGATCAGCACCCCAGACAGGCAGGCAGCAGCCTAATCTTTCTCCAATCCTTTCCTCCAGTCACCATTTGGCTTTAGCCAGCTCCTTCCCTCTCCTTCGCCCCTGCTTTCATCTCCAATCTGAGTTAACTTTTTAACCTGCTCTAGCACTGCGCTCAGGGCACCCTTTGCTCCCTCTCCATACTGTTTTTGCAACCCTTGTGCCCTCCTTCTTCCCCCAACTCTTCCCTCAGCACCAAACGCTCCCTTCAGACTGCCTCCATTTGTTGCCCTCCAGCACTGTTATGTCTTTGTGTCTCACGTCGGTTCTCTCCCCACAGCCTCATAGTGTCCACTACACTCCATTACATATTTTCTGTCAAATCCTACTCTGATGTCTGACATTCCAAAACTACGGACCTCTTTACAGCTGCAGTCTTTTTTGGCTTGGCCTGTGCTTTCTGCACATTCTTCTGCTTTCTTTGAATCTTTTTTTCCCCTCCTTCAACCTTGTGACTGAGAGGAGAGAAGCATGAAGGGCAGGAATCAGTATACTCAGGGAAAAAAAAGAAAACACAAATTGACAGGCCAGAATCCTCAGGGCGGCTTTATGGATTCTCGGCACAGCATTGAGCAAGAGGCTCATGCAGCCATGCGAGACAAGCCACTAGAAGGCTAAATATAAAATTACCCCGAAAGAGATCCGAGGATATGGAATATGTGTCTGTGATATCTAACAATCTCTGGTGGCTAGAATAGCAAATATACAGTAAACTCAGGGGACAAAAGCATGCAGGAGGAATTGGTATTTTGGTGGGGATTTCTTGTTTGTGTGGGTACATGCTGCAATGATTGGAAAGGGAAAGGAAAAGCTTGCAGGTGTGAGGATTTTACTTATTTTTCCAACTGGAATACAATAAAATCTAACCTTGCCAAGCTCTAACCTCTTCTTATATCATGCCAAAATTGTTTGACAGCCAAACAAATGTTAAAAAAAAGAATAAAGCGTGGCAAAACAAGCAGCCATACTATTGAGTGTAGCGCAAATTGGCCGGCTCCCAGCTGACTGAATAAAAATCTGGTTTGATCCAAGGGACAAGCAATGCCACAGAGCCCGTGTGTGTGTGTATGTGTGTGTGTATTAGCTGTGTAATGTGAAGAGGCGGAGGAGAGCACAGGGGAATCACTCCATAATCTACTCCACCATTCACAGTACCTTTCCCGCTCAGTCTATAATACCCTCAGATGGGTAGCAGTGCCCAGGCTCGTAGCTAGCCAGTGAGCTCTGGAGACAAAGTCCCATTCCGATGAAAAATGCCCAACTGCAAACAGTGCAGCAAAGATGCACTCAAAAACACACACACACACGCACAAGCACACACACACCCACGTAAGTAAACACGAAGTGTCTCTGTTTGGCTGTGAAGTAATTAGAGAAGGTTGAGTTGGTAAGTAGCGCTGTTGGCATATCAGTCTATAGAACAGATTCACATTTTTCTCTTGAATTACCTGCCAGTGGCTTCGTTTTTGCTTTCAACCACAGACACAATGCACTGGCAAGGCAGAGGGAATACATGACTGATGAGTGAGAGAGCAACAGATGATGGTTAAAGCAAAAAAAAGAAGGAAAAAAAGGACGCACAAAGTCAAAACTTTGCGCTTCATATTCAGAGGAATGACAAGAGATTAAGTGAGCAGAAAGAACATTAAAAAAGAGCAAAGGAGCCACACAGTGTTTATTATCTGTCTTCTAATTATTAGAATGATTGATGACTGCTATCAAGCGTTTTTGTAGCATGAGAGATTATCCTAAAGAGTCTGGCTGTGAAGTTTGCCGCAGCTGCTGTTAAGGTTTGTTATGCGTGGATGATGACATTCAAACAGTGTCAGTCCAGATTTTTACAGTCGTGTCGTAACTGTAAGGACTACATGAGTCTACAGGAGACTGTAATGTGCAGAGAACAGTTTCATGTATCTGCATAGAAAATTACGGTCCTAAATGGCCTACTCTTAATGTGGGAACACACTGGTGTCACTGTCTCTTCTTTGCCAGTACAGTTTGTTTGCTTCCTGCTAAACTGGTTAAATGGGATTGAGTCACTGAGCTAAAATTTTACTATGTAGTCCTGGCAAAAAAAATAAATGAATCCTATAATAGTGCAATGGCGTTTGGAATCATCAATAATAAATTCAAAATTTATCAAAGACAGTTTTTAAAATATTTATATTTTTTTTCAGACCTTGTTGCTGACACTAAGTGCTATTTTCGATAATTATTTTTACTGCAGTGCCCAAAAACATTCTTATGTCAAAGTTTTTCAGGTCTGTAATGCTTTTTTCTTTTCACTTAGAAAGATGTACAGTTACTTATGCTAATAGTGCACAATGTAGCTAATTTTCATTGGGCCTTTTGCCCATTTAAGTTATAGAAAGATTGTTAGTAAACATAATCTAGGGTGTGGTCAGGTTGAGGAAGAATACATTGCGTTTTAGGCATGCTATTCACTAGTCAATAATATCACCATAATAAGCGAGCTGCCAGTTCCCCAGCTTTACCCTCCAGGCTAAATCTGTTTTAAACTTAAGAATTTAAAACAGTAGTCCACAATTACTGGCATGAGCTGCTTTTTAGGCCATGAGTTTTTCTGATTGTTGTGCACCACTTGATTTTTGTCATTTGGGCATGGCCGAGTTGACGCAAGTACCGCCATTTCAGTGATATATCTTGACAGATTATACAAACGGAGATGCTTACATCTTTGATTTCCTCTACTGCTATATTGGCACTGCTACAGAGGCTTTGTCTGAGTGGTGACAACTATCAGTTATATACCACAACTAATGCGGCTATAGGACAAACAAGGCATTACACTTGAGATTTTCTAATGATGAAACAAATACAAGGTTAAGCTAGTAGGTTTAGCTAGCTTGCTGCCAGAGCCACCAAACAAACAACAGAATTCCTTAGTTACCTCACTTTATGAAGAAACAAAGCATACATTACCACCCTGTCTGTAACATCTCTAATGCTAGCAGCAAACGTGTTAGCTAACACCCAGTTAACAGCATGCTAATCTGACAAGTCTGCTAAAAGGTAGTTAGGCCCCAGTGATTGAGTAGCCTACATTTTAGGATTAGATATTGTTCATGGTTAAAAATGCAGGCTTACAAAGGTTACTTTGAACATGCTTCAGAATTTGCATCTGCAAAACTGTTTCATATTTTTGTAATTCATCAATAAGACTTTAACTGAACAAACACACACATCCACACATGTGCAATAACACTAAGTGCAATAATCCTTTCTGGCATCGTTGTATTTTTACTCAGTTGTATATAGCATTCGTATTCTATTTTTATCTTATTGTATATTTTTATTCTATTTTATTCTACTGTATATAGTATATTATTTTATTCTATTCTGTACAGCTGTGTACTGTATTTATTCTTATTGTATTCTAATTTTTGCGTCATAACTTTTGCACTGTCCACTTCCTGCTGTGACAAAACAAATTTCCCACGTGTGGGACTAATAAAGGTTATCTTATCTTATCTTATCTTATCTTATCTTATATTCTGATTTGAAATTCAGTCAGTGTTGGGCACACAAATGTATCACTTGTGCAGCAGACGAGATATTTGCATTAATTACAGGGTCTGTGTCATAATCTCACCGAAGCGTGTAACATATTATCGACTCGACACGTCATTATTTTCAGATGCAAAATCCACCGGAGTGCTCTTAATCAAATGAACTCGTTAGAAAAGAGTTGCTTCCCGCTTATTGTTTTCCTTCGGTGACACCTGAAAAGGCACACGACGCCAGAGATATGATGTCAGATTCATTAGAGACATGTCATTTGTTTAGAGACAGTTGATTCAACAGTTCATTTGCTTGTATCTGGGTTTTTGTTTCACTTGAGTTGAGAATTTTCTTTCCTATTTTTCAGTAGAATAAGAGATGTTTCTGTCAGGCAGTGCCAACTTTCAGTCAAAAAAAAAAATCACAGTAAATGTCTGATTTGTTCTGATTCCGCTGGTTCATTTAATGAACCAACTATTTCAACTGCAGCACAGGTACCCTAAATTGCCCCTGGCTGTACAACATTTTTACAAAGATCAATTGATTCACCCCTTTTAGACAATTAGTTAAAAAAGAGACGAAGAAAAATTGCTCCTATTTCCTTTTTTTTCTTGAGGGGTAGTTGATGCAATGCAGCACAGACTCCCAAAGGCAGGATAACTGCAATGCAACCCTGTCACTTACTTCTTCCTCACTTGTTTGTTTATACACTGATGAAGAGGACTTGGGATGAAGACTGTCATCCACGTTTCATTTCACCATCAGATGCAAGCTTCAGCAGGTTAGCACAGTTAAACTGACAGGACTGCAATCGTGTGTGTGTGTGTGTGTCCCTGAGCGAGGCTTTTCTCAATCTGTAGGTGGACAGCTGATAGGATTCTTCTTACACCTCACTTGGCCTTCTGAGTGAGCTCGCGTGGGTTTTATGTGTGTGCACCCAACAGTGCAGGTATGCTGATGGGTGCACAGTGTGCATACCTGACAGCCTACTTGTGTAGTAGTGTTTTTTTGTTGTTTTCTTGGCGAGGGGGGTGGGTATATGTCTGTGTGTGAGTTTGACTTTGTGTATACCTGTCAGACTGCGGATAGTTTCTGGGTGTGAAAAGGGACAGTCTACAGGCTGACAGCACACAGAGAGGAGCTGTTTGGGGGGCAAATATTGCCGATGTGTAAGGCTTCATGCTGGCAAAGTGGAGTGAAGGGCTGGAGCTGTCAGGTGTTTCTCTTTTTGCCTATCTGTCTTTTTCTGCCCTTCACAGCTCTTTCTCTAATTTTGTGTCAACATCGTCTTTTTTTTTCCCCCATCTCTCGCCACATGTCACCTTGCTTGTCTTGAATCAGCAGTGAGCTCTACCACTCCAGCTTTCTCTTCTACCTGAGCTACCTGAGGTAATTGCACATGAAGGATTTCTGACAAGTAAAAAAGGGGGGGGGGGGGGGGATGGAGGCCTAATAAATTGTTACAATCTTAATCTGATATTTAAGGCAGTGTAATAAGGGGTGACTTTAAAATAAGGACTCCAGCCTGGCTTTTCAACCAGTATGTTTGAAAAATATCCTAAAATTAAAGCTGGCAGTCAGCAGTAGTGCTGTCATTTCACATCCAAAATAATAAGAAAGTGTGTCACTGTCCAAATACTTGAAGAGCTTACTTTGTAAAGCCTTTTTCTGAGCCAGGAACTCACAGTGGGAAGGAAGGGAAAGTGCTCCATTTTAATGCCATAACTCTCCTGGGCTCATGGATAGAAAAAGCACCCTAATCATTGCTCCACAGTTCTTACGCTCCTCACCGATCCCAAGCTTGAAGACTTTAAATAAGTCAACCACACGTTTCCTTTAAACCCCTGCCTCAGTAATGAACTTTCATCTGTTTTCGTACAAGCCACCAAGAACAACACAAAAGGAATAACTACTCTCTTTGTTATTGTTTACTTTATTTTGCTAGTTTTTTGTCTTTTGTGTTTTCTAATTTTACAATCATCTCAACAATTGAGCTGGAAAATACACTTTGCGATACTATTGCATTTTCAAATTTTTTCAAATTTTCAAAAGATCTTTTTGTCACTAAGGGAATGTTTTCCTAGGGGGAATAAATGTATTATTTGAGTCTATTTTTGCGCGATCCATTTAATGCTTTGCAGCTTTTCTTTTCAATCTGAAATTTTAAAATGAATCTAAAGAAAAAAAAAAGATTTGAGACTTGTATTGTTATGTTTTCCCACCATCACTACACACACTGGCAATTCACCTTTTTTTTTTTTTTTTTTACATTTGGGTTGTTTAAAATATAAAAAAAAATTAAAGCATGTACAAATGCATGTCAAACTGGAATATTTGGCATATACTTATCGATTCAACTAAAGATATGGGAGAAGCTGTGTGTTTTTGTGACAGGCTGCTAGGAACACATTTTATGAAGATAAGATTTATTAGAAAAATTAATTAATTCTTAGTTAAATTGTCTCATATGTGTAGACACAAGACAGGTACAGATGGTTTAACAAACACAAAAATAAAAAAATTACAAAAATAATTAAAAAGGTGAAAAAGCAGCCAATGTCCAGTCGAGGACACTTTACAAAATTACAAGAAAGCCTGGATCCATGGAAACAAAATATAAAGATATGAGAGGTGACATTTCCACAGTACTGTGGTTTCTGTTATAATGTCCTTTTAAAGGCTTTTTAAAATTTCCCTTATCCTTTTGTTTTATCAAAGAAATAAATGAGTCAACAAACATTTTTCTAATTTTTTTATCAATCACTGGCAGAATTATTAATCGCCACTGTGCCAAGCCATGTTTACTAAAAGTCTGCAACAACTAATTTTCAACTTTCCACGTAACTTTACATAAACTGTTGTTTTTTTTTAAAGTTAAAAAACATAAAAAGAGACTTTTCGGCACAATCACATTTATTTTTAATTTTAATGACTACATTTGTAACTGATATCAGCATTTTGTGTGCAATAGTTTTCTGTTTGACAGTGAATCATAGAATTGCCTTTTAATCCAGAATGTAAAGATTAAATATGTAGGAAATGTCTCCATAAGTGCTTCATGTACTCAGTTTTCTTCCTTAGGATGTATTACTTAGTTTAGAATCCGTTCTTTATTCATAAAATGGTTACAAATATGAGAAAAATGCACAGACTTTGCTTTAACCAATTACATGGCTTAGAAGCACAGTCACCTCCCAAAAGGCCCCGTTCAATGCAAGAAAAAAATGTTCTTTATTTTTGGATTAGTGTTTGTAGGGGGTATGAAGCTCACTATCATATTAGCTATTCAGCTGATGAATCATCATAAGGTTATTTAAAAGGTGAATAATATTAGTTGCGATTCATTTACAGACTCAGTCACTCTACCTCTGATGTCTCTCATTAAACTTTCATTTGTTGATTGTAGGCATATAAGTGTAAAGCGATGCACCTCCCAGATTCTAATAACTTCCTTCCTAATAACTCCCAGATCTGTCGTTGTTCCCACAGGCAAGATCAGCAGTTGGTTATCACTAACAAAGCTTGTCCAGGTAACTGCATGTGGGTTGTTGAAACAGACATAAATAAAGTACTTTTCAACCTCCTTAAAGCTTTAAGCTTCAATTTTGCCGTTTTGCTAGTTTTAATTTTTACCAAGTGAGCACACCTCACTAAGTCAATCAAACTCTAATGCTACTTATTTTGTGGCATGAGCGATTTTTAATTTCAATTGGGCTTTAAAAGAACATTTGGCCAATTTGTAATCTTATTTCCATGTATTCATTGCCACAGTGGTTGGCTGTTTATAAATCCACTAAACATCAGCGTGGCAGCTTCGCTTTCTTTTGCCGACCACTGTTTTTTTTTCCATTTCTTTTTTCTCTTTTTTAATTGCCTTTTATTTGCTTGTTTTTTAACTCCCTCCCCATACCAGGGCAGCACATAAACACACAGCCGAAAAACAGCAACAGCAACCCAGAAACACAGTGCAGCCGCTGCCTTTCCAGCAGCAGCAGCAGCATAGTGGGCAGTTAATTTACTTAACAAGGCTTTTTGAAACAGAATTTAAAAAAACAAAACAAATGTTGCTGAATTAGAAAACAACAGCAGATTTACATCAACTTGATGTCCCTGGAGATTCACTAACTGGCTTCTATGGTAAGAAGATGACAGAGAATAGCAAACAGCACTTAACAGCAATGTGCCACAGGTTGGAATAAAGACAGCGGTATGAATACCAACACAGCTGGATATTTACATCAGCATCAGGAGCTGGAAGCTATGTTGTACAGGTGCAGCTAATTGGACTGATAAAGAGGAGCGTGATAACTGATCAGTTCCTGTGTAGGTAAGTGAGAGGAGTGGTAGCTCTGGGCTCATTTGATTAGATTAAATGAATAAAGAAGGTGTTTCCTTTTAGATTTAAGCTGATAGGACAATAAAAGGGAGCAGGAGTATATTTTAATTGAGGCTGGATTAGCCTACATTTGCTTTGTACTACCAAAAGTATTCACTCACCCATCCAAATCATTGAATTCAGGTGTTCCAGTACCTCCATGGCAACAGGTGTAAAAGATCAAACACATATTCATGCAGACTGCTTGTATAAACATTTGTGAAAGAATGGGTCGCTCTCAGGAGCTCAGTGATTGGATGCCACTTTTCAACAAATCCAGTCATGAAATTTCTTTGCTTGTAAAAATGCCACAGTCAGCTGTCAGTGGTATTATTTTAAAAAAGTGGACGTGATCGGGAATGACAGCAACAGCCATGAAGTGGTAGACCATGTAAAATCACTCAGTGTGTTCTCTAGAGTGACGTATCATGCTTCTCTATCTGGTAGCCTATGGATGAGTCTGAGTTTGGCAGGTAACAGTACTTATCTGACTGCATCGTGCCAAATGTAAAATTTGGTCGAGAGGGGTTATGGTGTGGGGTTGTTTTTCAGGAGTTGGGCTTGACCCCTTAGTTCCAGTGAATGGAACTCTAAATGCTTCAGCATACCAAGACATCTTGAACAATTTCATCCATCCAACTTTGTGGGAACAGTTTGAGGATGGCCACTTCCTGTTCCAAAATGACTGTGCACCAGTGCACAAAGCAAGTCCATAAAGACATGGACGAGCAAGTGTTTTATGGAAGAACTTGACTGGCCTGCACAGAGTCCTTCCCATAAACTTTGAAATTGTTTAGCTTTAAAGGGTGGGCTGACATCCTTTTGAACCCCACTGAATATGAATGGGATATCAGTTCATATACTTGTGATGGCAGACGGGTGAATACTCGTCAGTATAGGGTGTACCATGTTCACATAATAAAGATGTGAAACAAAAACAGTACATTGTCAGTGGTCCAATTTCAGAGGTCACCACCCACTAAGCTGCTGGAAGCTCACTGTGGATTATTGGGTTTTGTCACTTGTGTGTATACTGTAATATTATGTTTCTTGAAATAGTGGGAAAAAGTCTGCAAACTTTCACAAAGAACAACTATAAATGTCTGTGGCAAAATAACCCAATTTATTTATGGAGACTGAGATGTGTCTTCATTTGCTTTACAGTGATGTCCAAACTTTCATGTGAAATTTCTTCATTGTTAAAAAAAAGATTCCAGCGCAGGAGAAATCAGTCACATTTAAATATGTTGTGTTTTATGTATTTATTTATTTTCAGAGTCATAAAAGTTTTCAATCACTTGAGAGTTATGCAGTTTAAAAAAAATCTGCATAACTTAACAGACAAAAATTGCAACAGGAAAACAGTGGAGCACGAGATCAATCTATTTGTAAATGCACAACACTTAAATAATACATTTATTATTTATTATGTAGTTGATTGCTTCTTTGAGCTACCGCAGTCACAATGTTCTGGTACCACACAACCAGGCGTGTTCAAACAGAAATGTAATTTCACTGTCAGTGTGAGTTCTTTCAAAGTGTTTATGACTTTAATAGACCACAAGCACAATCTCAGTGGACACCGTTTTCATTTAACCTTAAAAAAATTCTGTTATCTCATAGTTATGCAGCTATAACAACAAAAAAAATTTCCATAAATCTATACACTGATTATCAAGTATTTGTGTGTAATGACAGACCGTATGTGGGGACACACTGACAGTGTGCATTCATTTTTACTTAAGATCAAATGCATATTAATACTTTCTACATCCGCCCAGGCTTCATCCCAGTTCAAATTTAAATCCGTATTAACAAAAATGACTTCAAAGCTGGACACATATGAACATTTTGAATAAAACAACTAAGGTGAAATTTGTTTCTGCTGTGTTCAGACCAAGTGAAGTTTAGCACCTAGCTTTAAGCATCTTTGCATAAGCTGGACTTTCTGAATCATATCATTTCTGACATGTGAAAATACAACTCTATATATAACCCCAATTTTCCACAATGTAGAATGTATACAAAGAGGAGTAACATTTCATAATTGGGTTTATTTCGCAACAGATCAGGAACATGACTGTGTATAAAAAAGAGCATCTTAGAGAGGCAGAGCTTCTCAAATGTAAAGATGGGCAGATGATCACCAATCTGAAAAAAAACTGAGTCTACAAGTTGTATAACAATTCCAGAATAATGCTCCTCAATGTGAAGAATAAATATCTCATCATCTACGGTGCATAAAATCATCAAAAGCTTCTGAAAATCTGGAGAAATCTCTGTGCGTGACAGATGATGCTGAAATATTGCTTCAATATTGGATGCCTGTGATCTTCAGGCCCCGAGGTACCACTGCAGTAAACACAGGTATGGTTTTCTCATGGAAATCACTGCATGGGCTCATGAGCACTTCCAGAAATCCCTGTCTGTGAAAACGCTTAAGCCGTAGCACCCACCAACGCAGGTTGAATGCTGCTGTCACCTTGGGGCCAAAAACTGTTCTGAGGCCAGACAGATAAAAATGTGAAATTCTTTTTTGGAAAACATGTAAATTGTCGCGGTCCGCTGGCCCTACTGGTTTGACTCGCCTTTTCTGTTGCCACCCGTTTGCTCTCTCTATCCTCTGCCGGTGTGAGTGTGTTCCAGAGTCGGAGTGTTTTTCCTGGGTCTCCCACACCTGAAACTCGTGGCTGATTGTGCACTTGTGCGCGGTTGAGCTAATTACGGCCTGGCTACGTAAGGCTGCAGTTGTCCCACAGTCTCTCCAGATCATTGCACCGCATGTGGTATCAAAACTTGGCTTCCTGGTCTGTTTGTGATTTGCTCTTGATAATTATTTAATCTTGAACTCACTTTGTCTCCTTTTGCTCAGATGCAGGTGCCATGAGAAATGCTTTGGAGAAACAAGTTGCGACGATGAACTTGCCGGCCCTCCTTCTTTGCCCACACATGGACCGCTCCTGTCAACACCTTGGAAACGTCTGTTTTCAATTCAGTGTACAAATACTTACTTTAAATTTGACCTCTGTGGTCCGTGCTTGAGCCCAGGGTTCATAAAATGTCCCAAATATAATTGTAATTAGAGTTATGAATTCTCATGTAACACCATCATGTAAATAAACTGTTTATTGTCGTCAAGATCATTAATAAAAATTTACAAAAACTGCTGTTTCTATGTTATTATGACTTTTTTAAAATTTAAACCCCAAATACTAGTTATAATCCCACATTCACCACTTAAATTAAGATCTTAGTAAAGACGCCTTTGCTTAGATTTACTTAGCTGTGTGTATTCTTATTGCTTTTGGACCTTAAAGCAATACAAGCGCTCTGTACACATACACACACAAACACTCTACCATCCACTCTAACACAATGTGGTCGACCACAGGCAAACAGCAGGGAAGTTGCAGAGTAATGGGACAATCCATCACCAGCTGCTGCATGCTGCTGCGTGGTCTTAGTCAAAGAGACCCACCCATGGAGACACCGAGGCAGCAGGCTGGAAGGAAGCAACTAGAAGGTAGTGATTTAGAGACCAGAGGTGATAACTGGTAAGTAGGAGGATGGGCAGGATGGCTAGAAATGATCATGAAAATGGTCAAGTGTGATGACTGCAAGAATATGAATGTGAATGCATGTTATACTAAGAAACGATGGCTGAATTCTGGTCCTTACTTTTAATAACATTTTGTCATGAAAGGACAAACTGAGCATTTTACAGAAGGCTCAGACTCTGTTCTGGGTTTCTTCTCTTTTGCCCCAACAAGAAACAACAAAACAAAAAGATGTTATTTTAAATATAAATGTTATCACTGACTGTGACTCATCCTCCCCCACAAAACCCGAAATCTACTTTAACCTTTAAATATCAAATAGATATTCGAATAGTGTTGTGGGAGCTGATTAACTGGATGTTTGTAGCTGTAACACTGTAGTTTAGACCAGACTGCATAATCAGCTGCAGATCATCTTGGAGTACAACCATCCATAGTTCCCATGATAGACTTCCTATGACTTTATCATGTTGACACAGAACTCTTCACTACACCAGCAAGGTATGCGGTGAATCCAGGCTAACAGATATCAAGTTCAAGACTTCATGCTCCATGTGTCAGCCATTATTTAATGATGAGCGTGGATTGGCCATACGTAGTCCTTGTTTTGCTATCCTTACACATCCATACAGCAACTGTTTTGCTGCATCCAACCAAAGTGTGCTCCAAGCTTACAGAGCAGAAAGATATAGGTTACTCCAAAGCTGCTGTAGCTTCTATAACATTACAATACAAAGCCATCCATGTAATGGTGGTTTTCTGTTTGTGTAAGGCCAGAAGAAATTTAGTGGGGTAAATATGAAAACATAAAAAAGTCAACTTTTATATTTTTATATCCTCGTAAGTCTGACAGGCATTCTTTGGTGAGTGTAGTGTAGTGTCAGTAAGCCCAAATACTAAACATAGCAGTTGCTTTCTATCCTGTTCAATGTAATCCATAATTCAGTAGTAGAGAATGAAAATAAAATTCTGAAATGTAATTTTAAAACACACAACTAGTATTGTATTTTGGTATTCTGTTTGCTGGTAAGAGTAAGCGTTCTCTGTTAAGTATCATTATGTGCATCTAGGGCATAAATAGATTAGCACATAAACATACAAAAGCCCTATTTCTACAATCAGATCAAACATGTGCCCCATGCCACGAAACTAAAGGTAAGTCTAATCTACTCAGAAGCTGATATGCCTTGATCAAATTCAATCTAGAGCTCATTGAGACCTATGGGCTGGAGACATGTGGCCAAATCACCAAGGAAAATGAAATTAGACTAGATTTAATAGAGCTGTATCAGGCAATGAAGAGACTCATCATGAAATCAGTGCTCCATCCATCGTCCAAATGGAGACAGGTGATCAGCAAAGACGTGACCTACAGATGCAATTAACAAGAATTAAATGATCAGACGAGGAGAAAAATTTGAACTTGTTGCATTTAAAAAGAAATGAAGAGAACAGTGCATCGAAATCAATGATCTGTTCGCCCATCAAAACAGGGTAAATGGGCACAGTGTAAAGGTCGCACATGCACAATTTGCTGGAACGCACAGAATATGCATACTCTTGACGATCTAAAGATAGCTGCGCAAGCACACACACAAAAACAGCTCTCACACAGTGATTTAACTCTCCTTACGCATTCATGCCACGAATGGCCAGATCGATTCCTAACCCGGGGATTCAATAGTAACCACATTAATCCACCACTGGGCACAGTCGGCGTGTCTACCAGACAGGCACTCAGTCAGCCACTCTGCTGCTTGGGATCAGTATTGGCTTAGAGAGGGACTCTGAGGGAGAGCAGGGGAGAGATGGGGATGAATGAATGACTGCAAGCCTCTCGAAAATGTCACTATGCTCACTCTGCCTGCCCTTTGCAAAGATGTCTGGTTGTGTGCACCATATCAAACAACTGTGGAAAGCAAAGTTCGCGCAATTAGTACACTGTTCGTGTTTTCTGCATTAGCCTGAAGGAGACAAGGAAGAACAGCAGTGTGACAACAAGCATTGTATGAGAACTGGCCAAACTTTAACTACTGCAGTATCAAAAGAGAGATTAGACGGAGTTATATTTTTATGTTCATGATCAAGAAAATAACTACACCAAAGAATTCTATTAGTTAACGTTCACTTTTAATTAGAGCCCAATTAATATATGAAAACAATATGTGAGAAACACCCTTCAACAGTGTAATGAGTGTTGAAGTTGCATTGTTTCTTCAGCAGAGGGCACTCTAAAACTTTACTGTCACCAACATGTGTTTGCAGAGCCACAAATACAACAACCTGCTGATCTCAGCAGAGTTGGACTATCTTAATAAGGGCTCATAAATAACTACACATAACAAATGTCAAAGGAACCAGTTTGTTTCCTTTACCCGAGAGAAAGAAAATATCAGTCAATATATCAACTTGTTAGATCACCAACTACTGGTATTGGTGTTGATCTTTCTATATTTAATGGTCAGCCATATTAATACCTCCATATCTTAGTCAGTGCCTGGTGAGTCGAGTGCACTGCATGCTGCTGTATTTATATAGTGCCATGTAAAAGTAATTGCCCCATTCCTGATTTCTTTTTTTTTGTATATATGTTACACTTGGTCATGATGCAGGTCATTAAACGTATTTTACTATTAGACAAATATAATCAGAGTAGATACTAAATACAGTTTTTAAGTCATTTCATTTAAGGGGAAAAAAGCTATTCAAACCTACCGGTGCTGCGCTGATGCATTTATAATGACTGGAAATAAATATAAGCATGCTCCAATGGTCCTGACCTTAAGTCAGACAAACAATCTCAATTTGATTTGATTCAAAACTTTCACTAGGCAATTACAGTAAGTCAAGTCAAGTCAAGTCTTTGGTCAGCAGTGGTTTTTACCTCGGAACTCTTCCATGAATGTCATGGTCTCTTATTTTTGAATTATGAACTTTGACCCTAACTGAGGCAAGTGAAGCTCTCAGTTCTTTATATGTTATTCTGAGTTCTTTTGTGACCTCCTGGATGAGTTGTCAGTGCGCTCTTGAAGTGATTTTGATAGACCAGCCAGTCCTGGGAAGCTTTACCACCATTCAGAGTTTTCCTCATTTGTGGACAACATCTCTCTCTGCGGGTTGCTGGGTTGCTAAAACCTTAGAAATGGCTTTGTAACAATTTCCAGATTGATAGATGTTGATGACTTTGTCTCTCATCTGTTCTTTGGTTTCTTTAGATCGTGGCATGATGTGTTACTTGATATTTTACCTTAGTCCACATTCTCCGATGGGTTATATGATTTCTTGATTCAATAAGTCTGGCAGTAATCAGGTGTGTGTGCGACTAAGGAAATGTAACTCAGCTTTCCAAAAAATAAAACGTGGTCAATCAAGGTTAATTCGTGATTTAACAATTTCTTTTTCACACAGGGCCAGGTAGGCTTGGGTATCTTATTTCCCTTAATAAAGGAAATCATTATTTAAAAGCTGCGTTTTTATTTTTTGTTTCTGTAACGCATTTTTTTCTTTAACACAGTAGACTATGGGGATTAGCTAGCTTTCAGTGTCAGCCTAAAGTGGCCATTCAAGGATGACCATTTTTGGCACTTCTGTGTTGGCATCATTTTTCACCAAAGGTTGCTTCAGCTCAGTGCCAAAAACCCAGTTAGGGAATATTTGTGATATATTACTTCAGCAGACTTCTAAAGACTTACAGAATCTATACTGAGGGGGATCAAAGCGATTTTTTTTTTTTTTTACCTCTCTGGAGCCTAACTGTCTCAGGCATTTTCTTTGTGTATCTACTGTTCTCCTTTGATTAAATCATGCAGCTAATTCTTTGCATGTTGTGTATCTGTTTGTGTCTCCGCTTCCACAAACCTGTTCAGGCCACCTGGTCGTGTTCTCAGGCAGACTGAATCTCCTCACTTCTGCTTCCAATAAAAGAAACTCCTTGGAATTCACAGACAATTTGAACAGTCATGCCAGCATGCAGGCTGTTGGCAAACTCCTTATTGGACCTATTACAGCCAACACTCATTTCCCTGACTAAATTCAAAGAAAACCCACTTTCCTGGAGAGTCCAATCCTCCTTCTCTATCAGCCCTCATTTAGATCAAATATATTTTCTCTCTTTGGCCTAGTGGTAGTTCAATCAAGAAAGTGTGACACTGATGCTCAAACCTGACATGAATTGATAAAGCTTTCCTTTATGCTGCTGTCTACAACTTTTGTAGTTTTTACAACAATTACCATAAACTATTTTTATATTTTTTTGCCTCAGCAAACCATCACAATGGATTTTAAATCAAATGATCAACATATAATTTAAATGTGTCTTTAGTGATTAACAGGGTTGCTGTTATTAATCTTTAAAACATTGCAGTATTTACTGTTACATTGTTTTATATTTCCATTTCTTGTGTTGTAAAGCACTTTGTGATTTTTATCTGTGAAAAGCGCTAAATAAATAAATTGTACTTACTTACTTTTAATAGTGTTTATAAGAATTTGGGGGGAAATGTTTATAAGAGTGTGGGGAGGATTTTTATGGCTTAAAATACATAAAAATAATAAAATAAACATATGGTTTCTACATATGGATTTTTTTCACCTATCACAGGGGTCCCAGAATATAACCCCGGAGATAATGGAGGGAATACTGTACAGCTAATTTTATACACAATCTCCCCTTTACAAAGACTCAAAACTATCTGCACAAACCCACATCATTTTAAACATAAGACTGTATCTAATTCTTGGCTTAAATTCATTTGCCTGAAATGACTGTCTGAAGTCTAGTAACCATGGAAATGACCAAATAATATGTTTCCTTCCTTGAGATCCTCCTCTAAGTCTTTACTGCAGCCACCTTCAGCTGCTGCTTATTTAAGGATGTGTCTTCAGTTGATGAAAAGTGTGCTCTGCTAGGTTGAGATCAGGTGACTGCCTTTATCCCTTTCATTTGCCTTGAGAAACTCTTTGATTGCTTTTGCAGTTTGCTTTGGGTCATTATCCGTTTGCAGTGCAAAGCCCAATCAGTGTTGCACCATTTGTCTGAATCTGAGCAGAGTTTATAGTCCTGTACACTTTAAAAGTCCACCTTCTGCTTCTATCAGGAGTCACATCATCACCGAACACTAGTGACCTTGGCAGTCTGCATACATGCGCATGCTATAACTTTTTCTCCACCATGTTTGGCAGATAACGTGGTACGATTCAGATCCCAAGCTGTCTCTCTCCTTCCCCATGTTTTTCTCTTCCCATCATTCTGCTACAGTTTAATCTTGGCTTGATCTGTTCAAGAAGTTTTGTTATTTATTTTGTGCTGGCTCTTTTTGATTTCTTCTGGCAAAATCTAATCTGTTCTTCCTGTTCTTGAGTGTAACCAGTAGTTTGCACCTGGTGGTGAACCCCCTGTATTTCCATTCATGGCGGCATCTCTTGATTGTAAACTTTGACAATGATACGCCCTCCTCCTCTAGGCAGTTCTTGACTTGATTATGTTGTGAAGGGGTTTTTCTTAACCAAGCACAGATTTCTTTCAGTGTTGCTGAGCTGCCCAGTACATTCCTTTAAAAAAACCCCAAAAAAACAGATTGTTGATTTGGTTCCTAAAGTGTTTTTTCCTGTTTTCTCTTTTGCTATTCAAGTTTTTCAACCTAATGATTAATTACATCTCTTTGAAGCTCAGAATGAGAACTCCATTGGAAAGTTAGAAAATGCAAGTTCAGAATTTTAAATCGATCCATTTTGTTGTTTATCTGCTCCATGTATCATGAAATAATGAGCCAACAGGCCTCACCAGACCATGAAAGTGGTCGTCTGTTAACTGTCCAATTACTTTAGAGTCTCTGAAAGAGGGGGTCTGTGCATAAAATGTCTGTGATTCCTCAAAGGTTTTAAAGCTGAAAGTCTGAACTTCAATCACATCATTGTTTGATTTGAAATCCATTGTGGTTGTACAGCAGCAAAATCACAAAATCTATATCTTATAGACCTGACAGAATGCCTTCAGATATCAATTTAAGAAAACCATTAGTACCACTATAATCATTTTTTTTGTTTCCCTTTTTGAGACTCATAAAACAAAATAAAAACTATTCCCCTTCCAAACACAAAGTACTGAATAGTTAAGAGGTTTTTTTTTACCACTTGTGTTCATCTAAGAAATCTCCTGTATTTGTTGATGGTTTCTTTGATAGTGTGTCAGAGGATCATTTTGTGAATGACGTTACATCTTTTTTCATTTTTGCTCTCCTCTACCTCTATCTCTTTGTCTCTCCTGCTTGTAGCCTTAGGATAGGAGCTTTTGAAAGGTTTTTTGTTACTGATTTGAATAAAGAGGCTTCAAAACACTGTTAAATGAATTTTGATCCCAGCACAAATTCAAGACAAACAAATGCTTTGAAATGGTTTTAAAGACACAAGCAAAGCTGCTGTACAGCATGGATTACACTCTCAGATCATCAGCTTTACCGATATGCATGAGTGGACTAAGTGTGCAAGCATGTGCGCGTGACTTAGTTTGTGTGTAAGAAAGGATTTGTTTGTGTCTCTGGAGTCCTTTTACAACATGGAGGCTGCAGCTGTGCTCTATAGCTTTCTAAGAAAACAACCTCCATGCATAAGACTTATATACACCTGTCTCAGTGATCGGCCTTAGTATCGAATGGCTTTTCCCTCCCACTTCCAGCTCACTTCTTTTGTCTTTCCTCGGGGACTCTCACATTCTTAATTCACTATGTATGAAAAATTTAATAGTGCAACTGCTTGGTGCATTCCACATCCCTAATCGATGCAGAGATGTAACGCAAACGGAAGACATTTCATGAATCACTTCCTTGATTCAATCTTATCATATCTAGAGACAAAGCCATGGTCACGACAGCACTGCTAATATGGAATAATGTTGTACTCCCTTGAAGCTAAGTAGCAGCTTTGCAGGTGTTTATTGAGATTAGAAATCAGCCTTCATTCTTCTAATGGCTTCAAACCACTTTGAAATTGGACTGAGTAATAAGCCTGGAGAATTTCATATTCAAACTCTAGTTTTAATTATAAATATTATATAATAAACAAAGGCTGTGGATTATGATAGAGATAATTTGTTGTCTTTAGGCTTATTAGTATGATCACAGCCCATTAGTGTGATCCAGAAACAACTGAACTTGAAACCACCATTGGGTGAGTAGATGTGGTGCACATGTTCCAAAAATTCCCCCAGCCTGGAAGACATATCAGCTTTGGTTAGATTTAGGTAATGATCAGGCTTTGGGTTGGAGTAAAATAAAACTTACTGTCATTGGTTAATATGTGTAATGTGCAATAATCTTTGTTATTGCAATAACAAACTATGCATGTGTCTCTTCTCCATTAAAATTAAAAACAAAAGAGAAGCGACTTGCAGTCATTTATCATGATTTTTCACTCATTTTCAGTCCAGACCTCATACCTAATCATTTTAGACAATTTTTTTTGGCCTATGACTCAGTCTAATATAAAAAAAAGACGATCCATTGTGTCTATGCATAACAGACAACTTAGCAAGAACCAAATTTATATTCCATCTTTAGCAATTTTGTTACCAGCAGCCTGTTGCTCATACACATAATTTCTTTCTATTTAGTTGAGTATATGGAAAATATAATACTTTGACAGCAGGTATAAAATCATATTTTTACACCAACAAGGTGTAAAGACCCCAAAGACCTGTTAAAGCTCTAAACTTGGCATATGTCAGTGTAGTGCAGTGTGTAGAGGACAAAAGAAGATTAAAAAGTAGGACAAAATCCAGCAAAGACCTGACACAGGACCGTAATCCTTTGGTTGATTCATCGTTGTCGACTAAAAGAAATTGTCTTGATGGAGTGGTGGTTGTCCAGAAGCAATTCTTAAAGAAGGGAAACAGGCAAAGGCTGAGGCAGTGGCGTTCTGTCAGGACAAGCAAGGTAAGTAGTGCTTGCCTTGCCAGATCTAAAAGTAGACATAAACTAAAACATACCAAAGTAAAGCAGTCGTTTTTTCACAGACAGCGCTGTCATAAAGCTTCAAGTCTGTTATTTAATATGTGCTTTCAGCTTTTACATTACTGTCATCTCGTGGCTGTGGTCTCTCTGCAGAAAAACACTATATAAGCTGAAAGCTGCGCTAATTTTATCTCATGGCAAAGTCTCTGTCTCTGAGAGCGTTTCCGCCTCCCATTAACAGTGACTGGAGCTGGGCAAGCTGAGAGGACAGCAGCTAGTTTCTGGTCACATTGTGGATAAACCGTTGGCCTGTGACTGTAAACACGAGGCAAGCTGCTGCTGGTCTGCTTCAATCAGACCGGTTTCTGGTCACAACTCATATGTCGACACAGATAGCATTAACACATAAACAATAATAATAATGGATTGGATTTATATAGCGCTTTTCAAGGCACCCAAAGCGCTTTACAATACCACTATTCATTCACTCTCACATTCACACACTGGTGGAGGCAGCTACAGTTGCAGCCACAGCTGCCCTGGGGCAGACTGACAGAAGCGAGGCTGCCATATCGCGCCATCGGCCCCTCTGGCCAACACCAGTAGGCAAGTAGGGTAAAGTGTCTTGCCCAAGGACACAACGACCAGGACAGAGAGCCCAGGGATCGAACCGGCGACCTTCCGGTTACAGATGTGATTCCCAACCCCCTGAGCCACGGTCGCACAATCTTCTCTTAATTAGCATCATAACAGAGTTTCATCTTGGCCAACATGTGTGGTGTCTGAAAAAGATTTTAATAACTCCTTTAAATTTCCAGTTATTGATTTACGTGTCATTTTTGTAATATAAATTGTGAATTTCCTCAAATGATGTTGCTTGAGTCAGCATAATTTGGGCGATGAAGACCACAAGTATAATAACAAATTTTTGTCAGACTTTGTTGTGTATGGCTGTGGAGTTAAAAGCAATAAGCGTACCAGATTTCTGTGATGTGCTGCTCGTCTTTGCTGGAGGTTAATGGCTTGAGGCTACATTAAACTGTTTGACTGTTTCAGGCAGGCTTACAGGTTTGCAATGCTAAACAGATGGAGTGCTATCAATTTTTTTTTTTAGGTTGAAATTTCTACTTGCCTATATTTAATTTTGGACTAGATAAGTACAGAGCTGGTTGGAAATGTTCTCCGCTGCACATCTGAGTTCAGAGTAATTAATACAGTTAAACATGATAACATATTAAACTAACCTTGTTATCATGGCGCACCTTCTTAGAATCAAAATGTTAATACTGTCAGTGAGAACATGTCAAGGTCCTCACATTCAGCTTAAAGCACTCTTGCAGTTTAGTGCAGGCTCACAGAGCCAATAACACGGCTGTGAACTCTTGCTGATTATTTCAGCCTGTAATATATAAGTAACAATAAGATGGCAGTACCATGTGAACAAATCGTAATGTTTGAGTGAGCACATTACTGCACAGTAACTGCATGATAAAACTTTGAGTGAGGGAAAAAAAACATATATACTTTTTTTTTCAAAGACATAAAAGAACTTGATTTATTCTGGGGTATTATTATGATTTGTGTCTACTACTGACCACAGTTACAATGCAGGAAATAGTGCTTTGTTATCAATTTAGAAAATATATTACAATAAAAACATACAGGCATTGGTTGTGTGGGTGCAGATGCATGTGGTGTTCTTCTGTTTGACAATTTGATGACCGCTGTTATCTTAAATTGTCATATTTAGCTGATTCATGTGCATATAAAGTAAAGGATAACCACATTTGAGATGGAAAAGTGAAGGAATTTAGTTGATGCTTTCCCCTAGGATTCCTATCATAGTTGCTTGGTGTGATTGGTTCTAGCCCAGCGCTGCCTGGGCCCATTTAGATAATAAAATGGCCTGCAGTCTCGGGACTCATACATACAGATGCAAATGCAGCACATGCACACACAAATAGATACAGATAGGAAGAAGGACAATATTTTCAGAGCCTTGTGTGCACAGGCACTGAAACACAGTCCAACAGGCACAAGCCTGCCTCATCCTAATTTGTGGATGTGTATGAACTGCACTGGAGGAAGGAAGGCAGAAGTAGAGTCATGGTGAACAATCTCTGATATGAGATTCTTCTCGAGATCAACTTACCAGGCAAGCAGACCACTGCTTCACCTTTGTAATAGTCTGGTGTTTAAAAAGTTGCAGAATATATACAGGCCTCCCCACTGGGAATGCAAGGCAGTCTTCTCTGTAAGAAGGTGAAAAGCATCACAGAGGTCTCATGAATCATTTTCAATCTTGTTAGGAGCTATATGCAATGACCTTTCTTGGTGTGTCTGTGTTTACCTGCCAGTTGCTGAGCCCATTGTGCAGTTTATAGGCCATGTAGCCCCTACACACTGTCAGCTGAGACTAAGGTCAGACTGAGTCATTTTCTAAACCACTGGGTGTGTGACTGGTCTCATGTGCTTACATACAGTACTGTACAGCAGCACGAATCATGCTCACATAAACCTTGCTGGTAAAGATGCAGGCTCAGGCTGCTGCACGAGCCTGCCGGCAGATCTGCGCCAACCTCTTGTTTGGAAACTTGCAGACCCTGCACTGATCAAAACAGCAGCAATGCACAACCATACGGTTTTTATAATATATTTTAGATTTGTACTTTCAAAACCGAACCCTGCCGAACAGAGAAGAACTTTTGATTTTACCATCTTACCTTTACCTTTAGTGTTGTTTGTGGTAGTGTGTAAATCAGTCATTCCAGGAAGTATGTTGCACATACAATAATTTCCATACCCACATGATTTTCTTTTCCAAAAATTGTGCGAATTTCTACTTATGTCACCATGTCTCCACAAGTACGGGATGCATTATACTTTATCAAAAATGCAACAATGTGGTAACTATTTTAATTGCTAAAACAGCATGCTAGGAAGTCATCGTTAGCATGTTAGCATCGCCTTTAGCTAAAGGCTGCTCAAGCGATTTTATGGCACAAATCGAGGGAAAAGTTATCACAGATTCACTCTGGGTGGTGTGAATGTCCTACCCTCACTCCCAACCGGTCATAGCAGATTAGGGCCCTTCCTGATCCTGTTCTCTCCTGTTAAAAAAGAGTTTTTCTTTCCCACGGTCATCAAGTTCTTGTTCATAGGGTGGTCTGATTGTTGGGGTTTTCTCTGTATTATTGTAAAGTCTTTTACTCACAGTATAACGCACCTTAAGATACTTATTATATTATTATATTATATTATATTGTAAAAAGAAAAGAAAAAAAGACTGCCGATATAGATGTTGTACTAATACTGAAGGAGCTGATTTACTGGCAGCTTAAAGCAAGTGCATAAATGGACCAGCCTTCAAATATGCACAAAGAATGAAATACAAAAAACAGCTTTACTGTCACTTAACACTTGTGGTTTTATATTTTCATACACAGGAGTAAGAACACTTGACCACTCTACTGGAATCCCTTGTTATTTTCCAGCATGGTTGAGCAGTTTCCCATGAGGCAAATGAACTGGCCTCGGTTGGAACACAAAGCAGCCTTAGATTTGGTACCAGCTGACATCCGTTGGCAAAGAGGCTCAAAGGTTTTGCAGGCAAATGCTTACAAACAGCATTGGTGCAGACAAACACATATGTTCAGCCGCCTTTTCAAAAAGGATGCTGTTTTTGAATTGCATAAACAGAGATCATACATTTTAGTGATGAATACATTTGTCTGACATTTTGCTAAAAGCTTCGGATTGTGCCCAAAGGAACTCGTCGTAATGTTGTAATCAAAGCACTTGAAGAGGGCTTCTGCTCTGAAAATGTGAGTAATCACAAGAACAAGGCATTCTTCAAAGATGTAAGAATAGGCAATCGTCGTACGATATGAAAATGGCTCTGAAGTGTGATTCTATGATTTTTAGTGGACAATTTTTGTTAAATTGCTGCATGTTTATCTTTAGTTTGGGTACCTGGAGTTACAATCAAACCACTCAACCTGGAATTTTCAGCACTATGTTCCATCCACTTAGCACCAAAGATACCTTGTTACTGTCTTGAGTGACAGCTTGAAGCATCTGTGACCTCAGTGAATATGCATAACGCACACGCGTTATGCAACTTGTTTACAGCACCTGTCTTTATGATACCTTTGTATGTCTTTTTTAAAATTAACACACTGAACTTAATCCTCCTAAAACACTTGCAGAATATACCTAATTTACTTTAGAGAAGGAAACAGAAATGATGATAAATGTTCCTATGGCTGCCTTGCATTTACACAAACTGAAATGTATTGTGGTTAGACTCATGTCTCTGCAACTGCTGATTGCCTCTGAACCATGCAAAGGTCAATATCTCACCCCCATACTCAGGGTACGCTGGATGCACAATAACACAAGTCTTGGTTCAAACCAAGGCATGACCCAGTTCAGCTGAGTCATTTTGTTCAATACTATTAAACCTCCTGTTTACAAGATTAACATTGACCTGCTGTAAAAATGCTTTGACTTCTACTTGGAAGGCTTGACCTTAAGTTTCATTGAGATTTAGAAGCAATGGCAGTTCACGTTCACAGAATGGCCAACAGGAGAATAAGTGGTGCTTTAGCAAGAAGCCATATTGTTAGCTACAACTTGGCTACAGCGGACTACTGCCTCTGCAAAACTGAAATTTTCATTGTCAAAGAATTTTACATTGCTTCAATGCTGTAAATTACAAAAAAGATTCAAGTTTTAGTTAAAGATTTTTGAGGTCTCCAACATCTGCATTTCTCTGCTGGAATCATAGCTTCTTTTCTTACTTTTCCTCAGTTTTGTGGCCTTTGCCAGCGCCATCTTACCCTTCCAACCATACATACATTACAACATCACACGGGGAAGACAGGTCAGAGAGGTATAACAATGGAAAGATAAGGGAGAGGGAGAAAGTGCGACAGCCTCCGTCAAAAGTCAGGAAAAGAAATAAATTATGAATTACCAGTGATTTACTACAATTATTGGAAAGCTAAGTTCAGTTTCACTAGCTGTCCAGGGCTGATTACTGATAACTTAAATAGAACCTGTCTGATATAAACCATACAAATATGTATATCTAATTCCTTTTCATGTACCTCCAAACATTGGCAGTTAAATTTAAACTGTCAAAGAAATTTACTGTCTCTACAAAATCTTTTAAAAATGAGCGTAAAACTTTTAAATGCATGCTTGAAAGAAACACAGCAGAGCAATAAGTGCAGAAATGGCACCATAAGCAGATTAGGAAAATATTTTATATGATGAAAACAAGCAATGGCGGAATCTGCAATTAGGAAAACTAAATTATTTTTTTGTATTAGCACAGCAGTATTTTGGCTGCACTGTATCATATAGAATACATTTGGGGATTGTTGTATGAATACAAAAAGAAATATACAGATTTCTAAGATGCGGCACAGTGGTTATGCAAAGAAAAATCTTATTTATTATTATTTTTAGTGTATTTGTGTACAGTGACTCAGTGTACACAAATACGCGTATACAGACACATACGCCTCTCACAAGCAGTTATTGTCATTATAAAATGGCCATTTTCATAATGGTCGAGGCGCTTAGGTCATCAGGGTTAGAGATAGTTTTTCATGATCAATTAGAAAGACTTGCAGACTTCCATTTAAAGCAGATGCTCTCTCTCCCTCTATTTCAGCCTGCTTTTCTTTTACTTTGAAGGCTTAGCAAGCTCCGTTTCAGTGTTGATGACTGAGGCAGCAAAGGGAGCCTGATGACCATACTAATATAGCCAAGGCACTTATTAGCTTGTGCCTCTTTCGCTTTGTCTGCTCTGCAAACATACCGAGCCTGCTGAATCAGTTTGGATGAATGTGATGTGACTTCAAACTATAGTGTGTGTGTGTGTGTGTGTGTGTGTGTGTGTGTGTGTGTGTGTGTGTGTGTGTGTGTGTGTGTGTGTGTGAGAGAGAGAGAGAGAGAGAGAGAGAGAGAGAGAGAGAGAGAGAGAGAGAGAGAGAGAGAGAGAGAGAGAGAGAGAGAGAGATGCCAGAGACGATAATGATGTAGGGGTTCAGACAAAGCCATAAATCCCAAAATATAAAAACCCAAAGCTTATTTCCTGTTGCACTGTCTGCTTTTATCTAACTTTTCTTGATGACAAATTGCAAATGATTGCAGCACACTCTTATCAGATAGAAAAACTGAACTTAAGGTTAGTGGCCAAGTTAACAATAACTTCTTCCAATTCCCTAAAAACTCTGAATTGCACAATAAACAGGGCTGACAAACCCAAATCATCACACTTCCAACACCGTGCTTGATACCTGATGAGGTCTTTGAGTTGATTTTCTGTGTTTGATCATCAACACACATGCTTCAGATCTGCAAACTGACAAAACATCTGCTCCTTTAGAGGTGGACGCACTTGATTAGCGGCATTTTAGTGCACCTGGATGGTACTTACTGTCTTAATTCCTATGGAAGCAGTAAGGGTGTAGGCTACTTGATATTTCATGGGAAAGCATTATGAAATCTTTCTTTTTTCACATGACTGTACATAAAATTAAGCACAGCATTGGACCATGAGCCAGGCCATGAAGTCTAGCAAAGGCTGTAACCCCAATACATCAGCTGATATATCCTTCTATGCATCCAACTGGCAAACCTCATATAGGACATGCTATTAATATTGCTTAGCCTGTCTACCATGCTCCCACTGCACACCACTTTGCAATCCTTCTGCAAAGTGGTGTGCAGAGGTAGTTGTCTGTTGTTACTGTCCTGCACTTCCTTCTTTAATCTTTGGATAAATACACATGGAAGGCTGAGAAGAGCGCCCTCTGTGCCTCAAGCTTTCAAGGTATGTATGTGGAAGAGGTGGGAGGTTTAAGAAGCATCAATTCTTTAACTTAAATGTCTGAACCTGCTTTAAGAGTGGTCCCTTAATCACTTACCCTTTAGTAACCTTTGGTTTGTAAGTGAGACTTAGGTATCATTTAGTGTACTTATTTATATTTTTTAATTTATAAGCGACACGCAGATTTGTGACAATTTCAAAACTCAAGTCTTTCCAATAGCAAAATAAACCTCAAATTCACAGACATGAAAAGGGGGAAATACATTACTTACTACCTGCAGGGCCACAGTCTGCGATATCAGGAGGAAGCTCATTTCCGCCGCTTGTATCCGCGATCTCGTTCTTTCGGTCACTACCCACAGCTCGTGGCCATAGGTGAGGGTAGGGACGTAGATCGACCGGTAAATTGAGAGCTTCGCTCTTACACTCAGCTCCCTCTTCACCACGACGGACCGGTGCAGCGTCCGCATTACTGCAGCCGCAGCCCCAATCCGTCTGTCGATCTCCAGCTCCCTTCTCCCATCACTCGCGAACAAGACCCCGAGATACTTGAATTCCTCCACTTGGGCAGGAACTCATCCCCGACCCGGAGTGGGCACTCCACCCTTTTCCGGCTGAGAACCATGGCCTCAGATTTGGAGGTGCTGATCCTCATTCCCGCAGCTTCACACTCGGCTGCGAACCGTTCCAGTGCGAGCTGGAGGCCCTCACCCGATGAAGCCAACAGATCCACATCATCCGCAAAAAGCAGAGATGAGATTCTGAGGCCACCAAAGTGAAAGCCCTCCGCCACTTGGCTGCGCCTAGAAATCCTGTCCATAAAAATTATTTATGTTAGTTATTTTTCAACTTGTAGTTCTAAGTTGGAAGATTATTGTGATATTGAAATATAAAAATAAAATTATATTTTATTATATTTTTCATCGCTCAAAATAAGCGTCATACTCGCGGAAGCCGGTGTACCCGCCGAGACGCCGTGTATTTATCGAGACTTTCAACCCCAGGTAGGCCAAGTATGGATCTTCTGATCCACATTATGTCGGCAGCTGTTCTCCACCGTGAACTATGTTGAAAACAAACACCGCTCGCGCCTCACAGACGACAGCTTACAGTCCTGCGTAAAGATGAGTATGTAGGTTCAGGAGCAGAAGTCCCATTGTAAACATATCACGGCAGACCTGACGATGTTTGCATGAACATGCAGCATCTCTTTATTGAACACTTTTCACACACGGTTGCTATACGCACACAGCCGGCTGTATCTTTTCAGCTCACAGCCCGACACACACCAACACAACAGCATAGATGGCACAGACATTAAGGCGGCGAGGCGTGATTGCGGGTGCCGCTCAGGTGCGTCCGCCTCCCCTGCAGCGGCGCTGCAGACCCCGCCCCACCACACACATTAACCAGGTAAAATACATATTTAGGCAGAGTTTTGCAAATATCTATTTTTTTTTCATTTTCATGCTTTTTTTTCCCAATTATTTTTTAAAAGTCAGGTCAAGGCTCCAAAAGCCCAAAGACGATATAAGGATGGCGGCTCACAACAGTTTTTGTTTGCTACATGGATCATTTTAGTTCAGCTGGGTGTCTTTCCTTTTGTTATATTTCTTTAAGAGTTCAAAATGTGTTAATTACATAAATAAAATGTAATTTTCTCTGTAGCACTTCATGGATTTCATAAGAAACACACCTTAGTTGTTCACACATAGCATAAAGGTAAAAAACAATATATGCAGTGTTATCTTCATTTTAGATGTCAAAGAGTATTTGTGGCTCCCAGTGTTTTCTTTTGTGTGGAAACCGGGTCCAAATGGCTCTTTGGATCTTAAAGGTTGCTGACCCCTGGTTTAATAGAATGATACTCGAAACATGTACCTGAGAATGACTAAATGAAGCTACTAGCTTGTTGGTCTCATACATTGTTGACTTAATGCACTGCTTTTTTTGTACATTTTAAACTACGCTGAAAGTTAAGCTCAAGTACAGAGCCATCACTTGCTATAGCGTACTTTAAATCAACATATAGAGGAGAGTCAACAGTCAACGGTGGAGTTTTTAGTCTTCCTGACTTCTCGAACTTTGCATTATGTACAGTTAAGATGAGCGAACGCACCTGAATGCCACTAAATGGGTTAGAACTGATGCACAAAACAACCTAAACAAATTGTCCATGAATGTCACCTTTTTGCCACCAATGTCTGACCGTCCACTTCTTGTTGTGCCAAACAGCGATAGGTTTAAAAATGCCTTAAGGTGATGGCACCCAGTGTTTATTAAGTCTTACAGCAGAATTCATTATCATTAGCCATGTATGCGCTGACACTGGATGTTTAATTAGCTGATCAAGATAATATTGTACTCTAAATGTGTGGCGCATCAAGTTATTGTCTCTAAGTGTGTGAGTGTGAGTGCGTGCTATATGTATGGCACTGAATTTTACATGTCCCATTAGCCTAATGAAGAAGACTAGAAATGGAAATGAGCAAGGAGAGATACAGGCACATCATTAGGAGACACATTTATGGTTTACAGTGGTATTAAACACTGACTTCCTTTTTAGCTCAGATTCATCAGCTTTGCCTTTCAGTTTGTAATACTTTAAGAAGAAACAGTTCATTTACAGCGTTATGCTTTTGGTAAATCATCACTGACTTTGTTAAATGCATTTGCTGTTGTGTTGGAAAATAATATTCAATTAATGTTTTCACTTTTATGCATAATTCAGGCAAAAGGCTTAGCCACATCAATTCCCTGCCATCATAAACTGGAGTCTGTCGTGGTTTCTCCTGGCCTGCAGGTGTGGCACCTGGCTTTCTCTCTTTCTCCCCCCTCTGGCTGTTCCCTGTTTCTCTCTCCACACGGTCTCTGTGAGTATGGGTGGAGTCAGGGAACTCTCAGTGGCAGGCGTGCTTTTAGGAAACCCTGGGCAGGCGCATCTGTTTCTCATCCACAATACACCGCTTGTTGTCAGGCTTTAACCCACTCATGTGATGGTGTAGTACAGACCTGTTGTATTTGCCTTTATGTCTCCTCCCTGATCCACTCTCACCTTTTTAACCGATCCAAAGACATAAGAAGTGGAAGCCCAAATCCTGAAGAACTGAATCGAATTCACTTTTCACAACATCAGTTGCCTTAATGTGCTTTATATTGTAAGATAAAAACACTTGGTGACAGTGGTAAGGAAAAAATCCCTTTTAACAGAAATCTCCTGCAGAATCAGCCTCAGGGAGAGTTGACAGTGCGCTCCAACCGGACATTTAAGGGAGGCCGGTACAATTAAGGGAGGCTCTAGCCCTAACGATATGCTTTATCAAAAAGGAAGGTTTTCAGCCTAATTTTAAAGCTAGAGAGGGAGAGGGTGTCTGTCTCCTGATTCCAAACTGGGAGCTTGTTCCACAGAAGACAGGCCTGAAAACTGAAGGCTCTGCCTCCCATCCTACCTTTCAATAGCCTAGAGAGACAAACTGCTTCAACAATTACCTGAAGACCTGTGTACCCCAGAAAACTGCCCTCAAGCCCTACAACCTTTGAACCAGAGACTGGTCAAAAGAAGGCTTACCTGATCCAAATCCTTGCTGTAGTACCTGCAAATCTTCATCCAAGCATTATTCATGAAAAAGACTCAATTGTTTTACTTTGTCCTGTGTTTAAGTTTTGAATTTTCATATTTTTGTAATAAGTGTTATAATGATTCATATTATAAAAATTGAAACTCTGGCTAAACAAGAGAGCAGACTATTGATTTTGCTGAAAAACAACTACAACTCGGGGTTAAATAAGGCCTAGTAGGAGTTCAAATCTGTGATTTTTGTTTACGGCACAGTTTAAATAATGTAAAAGGCGCTCGTTCTTAGGAAAGAGTTTGTGCACTTTGGGTATCTGAAGACTAAAAACTGAATTAATCTTTGAGGATGTACCTGTAATAATGATTATTGAGCAAATCTCCTACATCTATGATCAATAACAATATTATTTGGGCTTGAACTTTCAGTTGTTCATGTGTGCACCTGAAAAATCCCACAACTGCTTTTACCTTTGAAGCTGCACCTCAGTCTCCTGCCTGCTAACTGTTATGTAAGGGGAACATTTTCATCTCCATATTTTGTTTCTTGAACTCTGAAAGAGTTGCTTTGCATGATTGTAGGTCACAAGAATAATTAATCATCTTATACTTCTACTGTAAAATACATACTATCCTCACTCCAACTGCACTTCAAATCGTTTTTTTCACTGTATACAGTAACCATCACTGTATATTTTTTTGTTTCCTACTTTTGTTTTTCTAATATATCTCTCATTCATGTTTTCCTTTTCTTCCTGTATGTTCTGTAGCAAGTGAATTTTGCCAGTGTGGGATTAAATAAAGTTTATGGCTATGTCTCAGTTCATCAACTGTCTAAAGTTCTTTCAAACGATTATTCTTCTGATTGGCTCTTTGCAAACACAGATTGAAGAGTAGAAAAGTGTCTAAACCAAGTATTTAGAGCAGTCTTCTGATTGTTCAGAAGAAGTTATAGAAGAAAACTGCAGAGACAAAGCATCGCTGGTCAAAACTTTTTTTTCTTTAAGTACATATTCTTTTTAAATCCATTGCAGGACACCCGTTATTTTCTCAGTTGTCAATTGCCTTGCTGAGTGCTGTCATGCAGTGTAAAATTCATGGTCTAGTATGTCTATATGGCCAACCTTAGAAGAATTCAGCAGCAATGTGTCGTGGTCCAAGTGTTGGCTCCCAAAAGCTCTTTCTCCAGTCCAGCTAACTATTTTGCCGCTGTCACCTGGCAATTATCCAGGTGGCAGCACCATGAGCACCAACCAAAGTTTTTAACATTTGAAGTTATTTATAAGTTGCCGCTGGGAAGTTCTTTAAAAACAGACTGAGCTGTAGCCACAGTACCAGACATGCAGAGAAAAGAAAGAGAAAACTGTCACCAGAATCAAACATTGGTGTCAGTAGACAGCAGAGCCTCCCACAGCTGGAAAAATATAGAGTATAATATCAGAAAATTACAGATTCAGATGTATTAGAGGTTTTTTTTAAATGGCAATATGTTTATTCAGTCACATAGAATCATATCGTTTTTCAGTCTGTGGACGGTGATGAGCACAGCTATATCTTGCCTTATCAATTTTTCACTTAAACTTGTAAGAACACAGCACTAGAAGCAGTCATAATATCTTCATGATTCCTCAACTGCCTGAGTTATACTTTCCTAGTAGGACTAAAATATTTAAAGGAAAAAGTGTCTACCATCAAAGCCATTTTTCATGTCTTATTTAGAAAGAAAGAAGTGATGGCCCCTCTCTTTTCACACCACAGTAATATCCTCCATCTTTTCTTGCAAAACTGTCACTGTGTCCACATGCATAATGATTAGTTCCAACCATGCATGAAACTACATTGAAGGGGATTGGGACAGCGGCCATGCTTGTCAGGGATAGACAAAGAATGGGTCCCATTAAAGAGATGAGCTTTGGCTTACACACACACACACACACACACACACACACACACACACACACACACACACACACACACACACACACACACACTGCAACCCTTGTCTTCTAAAAATTAAGTTTACATACTGCATGACTGCCCAGTCTTTATTCTCATCCTTTCAACAGCCAAAGTCAACATCCACTTTTTTCTTTTACTATTTTCAAACCAGCGAATGGTGAAAATTTCCAAAATTACAGGTAAAATGACCTGTAATTTTCTATTTCTCAATACAGACAAATCTCAGAAACACATAATCTTACCAGATAATTTGTTTGGATGACATTACCTTGGCCTCTAGCACTACTGTGCAGTCATTTTGACAAGGATTTGTTATTTAAATCTCAGATAAAACAGGTTCCTGGTACTTAGATCTTTCGTATGCAATCTTTTTTAATATGAGGAAAATCCTGTCTTAGCATGATCTTGATGAACTAATCCATGCACTTCCAAGCTGATCCAGTTATCCTCAAAGCTCTTTCAAAAGCCTTCTGGAACTAGAAACAGTGGTCATAGGGTATCTTCTGATTGCTTAGGTTCTCTGTCATGTTGTTGAGGCTTGACCTGACAATATGAATCAGCTTGAGACACCTAAAGTTATAAATGTTCCATCTAAATAAAATTGCATATCCCATTCACTTTCTTTCTTTCAGAGCCAGCTGCCAAAGGGCAATCAGGCGATCACAGAGCTTTCTATCTACAGATCTATCCATCTATTTACCTACCTACCCGCCTACCTACCTACCTATTCACCCATCCATCCATCCATAATATATTGGCTGTAGGTGTGAATGGTCGTCTGTCTCTAAAATTCTATTTTCTTACAGGACTAAAGAAATGTGCCTTAGTAAGCTGCTAGAAAAGATTTGCTATAGGCGCTGGACATCATTCTTTCAAGGATGTTCCCTCATTTAGTCTTTTGACAGTGGTGATGGAAAGTGCTAGCATGTCAGTCCAAACGTCTTCAAATGCGCTGAGATCTTATTAATCAAACCATTCAGTGACACACACACACACACACACACACACACACACACACACACACACACACACACCCCGTGCCTTGTGGAAGGGAGCATTGTCATCCTGGAAGCAACCACTCCCATCAGGATGGAAATGTTTCATCATAGGCTAAGGCTGATCCCTCTGAACTGCTCTGTATTGATCTGCAGTAACCCTTCCTTCTATAACTATACCAGTAGACCCAAACAGTGCCAGGAAAAATGCCCCCCACAGCATAAAACAGTCATCTGATCTGCTCAGTGTAGGGACCGGTGGTTCAGATTTTCCCTTTAATTAGCTGCCCCTCTGTAAGTATTAATAGCCATTTTTCACCAGTGCCTGAGGATATTGGTGGGATTTTTCTGCCAATTTTCAATCTTCAACTATTTCACCGGCACAGCGGTTGTTGGAAAAAATGACTAAGCCCTTTGAAAGAAGGGACTGGATAACCTTGGACAAAATCCTTTAAAGGGACTCTTTATGTGGAGATGTGCTTTGAGGGGCAGGAACAGAGGCAAAGCTGCGGCCTATCGCCATCTGTTGATTTTAATGGAGCTCTCAGAGACCATATGTCAGCAGCAAGGCCTTGTGCTAAACATATTGCTGGAAGGGAGGTGAAAATGCTTGCTTTTTTTTTTTATTTGTCTGAAAAGGTGGCTCAAGTTCAAACAGAGAAAACAATATTGCAGCTTTTCAACATATGCATAGAATTTGGATTAGGATGTCATTACACCTTTTGAATAAAAGAGGCAACTATTCTTTGAACAGAATTGAATGCTTGAAAGCACAATAGTCCCCTTTTAATAGAATATTTCAACAGGTCTGCAATGTGATCCAGTGTAATGTCTGTCGCTCCACCTGCTCATTATGACCGGGTGGTGGTTGCTGTATACTTTTCCTCCAGGTTTATGATATTTACCTGCTACTCCAAAGCAAACTCACACTCTTAAGGAGTCTTAAGGACACACCTGTTCTTTCAATTTGATTTCAAAGAAGTTAAAGGAAATCATAAGACAACAATGTGCACATGGAGTCTCCACTTCATGGGATGTCAATAAATAAAGCTACTGTGCTACAGTGTTATCAGCTTGTTCCTTGCTGTTCTGTACATGCACATGCTTTGACCTCACAATATCTATTTTACACTTTACCTGTCACTGTGTTACTGACTGCTAATTACCAATGTAGCTACACTTTACGTAGCTACACAAAAAAACGACAGTGTTTTGTGTGTGTTTGTGCTGTGGTACTGTGTACTGTGATTAAAGTAAGGTCTTGGTTATTTGGATTATTTTACATTTTCAGATATTGCAAATATTTCACATGTCAGAGTGCAGTCACAGACGGTGTGTCTCCTGCCACCCTCAGACACTGTGCAAACGAGCTGGCCCCAGTGTTTTCTGGCATCTTCAACTCCTCACTGCAGGCATGTCATGTGCCTGCCTGCTTCAAGTCCTCTACCATAATCCCTGTCCCCAAGAAACCTAGGATCACTGGACTAAATGACTACAGACCCGTGGCTCTGACATCTGTGGTCATGAAGTCATTTGAGCGCCTAGTTCTCTCCCATCTCAAGACCCTCACGGCCCCCCTCCTGGACCCCCTGCAGTTTGCATATAGAGCCAACAGGTCTGTAGACGACGCCATCAACATGGCCCTACACTTCATCCTGCAGCATCTGGACTCCCCAGGAACCTACGCCAGGATCCTGTTTGTGGACTTCAGCTCTGCCTTCAACACCATCCTTCCAGACCATCTCCGAGGAAAGCTTTCCCAGATGAATGTGCCTGATCCCATCTGCCGGTGGATCACTGACTTCCTGACGGACAGGAAGCAGCACGTGAGGCTGGGGAAGAATGTCTCGGACTCCTGGACCATCAGCACCGGCTCCCCTCAGGGCTGTGTTCTTTCTCCTCTGCTCTTCTCCCTGTACACCAACTGCTGCACCTCCACCCACCAGTCTGTCAAGCTAATCAAGTTCGCAGATGACACCACCGTCATTGGGCTCATCTCTGACGGGGACGAGTCTGCCTACAGGAGGGAGGTTGAACGTCTGGTGTCCTGGTGCAGCCACAACAACCTGGTGCTGAATGCCCAGAAGACAGTGGAGATTATTGTGGACTTCAGGAAGCACACAGCCCCACTCCCCCCCATCATCCTGACTGACACCCCCATCACCTCTGTGGACTCATTCCGCTTCCTGGGTACCACCATCACCCAGGACCTGAAGTGGGAGCCCACCATCACCTCCGTCATCAAGAAAGCCCAGCAGAGGATGTACTTCCTGAGGCAGCTGAAGAAATTCAACCTGCCAACACGGACGATGATGCAATTCTACACTGCAATCATCGAGTCCATCCTCACCTCCTCCATCACCGTGTGGTACGCTGGAGCCACTATCAGGGACAAACAGAGACTGCAGCGTGTTGTGCGCTCTGCTGAGAAGGTGATTGGCTGCAGACTCCCATCTCTGCAGGACCTGTACACCTCCAGGACACTGCGGCGTGCAGCCCGGATCTCAGCTGACCCTTCTCACCCTGGACACAGTCTGTTTGACCTGCTCCCCTCAGGCAGGAGGCTCCGGTCCATTCGCACCAGAACCTCTCGCCACAAGAACAGTTTCTTCCCCTCTGCTGTTGGACACATGAACAATAACCACATGACTGTCCCCGCCACTAACACATGACCCTACGCTGTGTCACTGCATCATTTCATGTCTGGCACTGATCACCACCTGCACTCATGTATATATCTTTCTACGTAGCACTCATAATTCTTATTCTCATGTATATATCTCATGTATATCTCATGCACATATCTTTCTTTCTACATAGCACTTTAATTCTTATTGTTTGCACTGAAGCACCGCAGCAATTTCCTAATGTTGTAAACCTCAACATCTGGCAATAAACCCATTCTGATTCTGATTCTGATTCTGACAAAAGAAGATGTGTAATAGCAATGTTGGTCACTGTGCAAATCATAGTATTTAAACAATAATAGCTGCAATTGTAACACGTCCATGTTATGGAGGCATATTGGTGGTGTATACACCAATAATTACCCCATATTTTTTCTCTACACTTATCCGACTACTTTTGTTGGCTAAATATGACCCAGAGGTTCCCAAAGTATGTGGTGTGGGGGGGCGTGGTATGAATTTTTTTTTTTTAAAAAGAACGCTTGGACACTGCTAGCATACAGGACAGGTATTTTGACGGGACTCCCACACAAAGCAGAAGATGAAGCATCACCAAATATGTTTCCAAACCAACTTCCTTCCAAGCCAAAGATTAGAAAATATGATGAAGCATATGTTGCCTTTGACTTCACCTGCACAAGTGCCGAGGTAGGTCTACCCGGCAGAATTTGTTTTCGCTGCGTCGGGAGCGCGCGCTGGGCTGTCCAAATCACGGACAAACAGTATCCCAGATTTGTTGATGTTTTTGAACCCATTTTGCACAGAGAGGCATTTTTTTGAAAAATGTATTGATAGCAATGTTGAATATTATTACACAGGAAAAAACAACTACACGTAAAATAATTACACTCTGACACCTCTGCCTTTCTAAATGAGGGACAGTAACTGTGTGTGTGTGTGTGTGTGTGTGTGTGTGTGTGTGTGTGTGTGTGTGTGTGTGTGTGTGTGTGTGTGTGTGTAAGCCTGTAAGAACTGCAGACAGTAAGATTAACAATAGCAGTATTTTGTCTCTATCCGCCATTGTAGAAATTCATCTTATCTAAACAATAATTTGGCGCACAGCGTGAAAAAAGGCGAACACCTTTGACGTTGCGTGACGAACTCTGTATTCCTCGTCCACACGTACACGCAAAAACTGAGTTTTCGAAATTCTCCAACCTGGCAGGAGTTTTTAAAAATCTCTGTTTTCGGTGATTCACGGTGTTTTGCCACATAAACCAATATCCTAAGATGATGACAGATGAAAAGTCAGAAATATCATATCATGCCATTTTTACTGGGCAAGCAGAGTAAGGAAGTATCAGACTGTTCCATGCTTGATGCCATATATAAAAGAAGAAGACAGCCCAAGAGGATTGAAAATACCACAAAGCAACAGAGAGGCTGGAGTGCTTCTTTTTGTGTCAATATCAAACAAAGAGGACACTGTGAGCGCGAAGAGGTAGATAACAAAGGTAAGTTTTTCAAAATTTTGGAAATGATTGAAAAGCATGATCCACTGGTACAGGAGGTATTAACGTATTACTTCTTCTCTCCAACAAAGACAATAAGAACTTCAAAGTGTGTACTTCATGCACGAGTTCTAATGTTTTTCAGTATAGAGTGGCCTCTCGGTGCTTTGGCAGTTAGTTTTATGTACCCACACTCGCTTTCACAAATGACAATCCACGAGATGACAGCAGGCGCACTAAGTGATTGTAGGCAGGATGAAAAGAAATGTACCCATTCATTTGCGTTTTGTGGTTAATGTGAATAATGGTTCAGTCTGAGTGAACACCACAACAAGCATGTGAGAAGTTTAGCGATAGAAAAGAGAAGACTTTTAGGAGTTGAGTAACAGAAAGAATAAACTACAAAAGCACAGGTGCCAGATAACTCCCACAGCAAGTGGGATTTAAGTTTTCTGATCCAATAAACAACCTATCATATTATTCCCCAGGGGTGTGTTTTGTTCCCAAGTCCCCCTCCTCCTTCAGGTCCAATATTTACATTACATTAGAAAGCATGTCTTGTAAATTAACGAGCAGAAGGTTGCAATTAAAGACGCTATGCAGCATCTGTCTTTTCAGCTCCTAAAGAAGAAACAGTTGGAGCTGGGGCCGATATGCCAAGTGTGCTCTTCCAGGCTGTCTCCCTTTTTAAGTTGTGGGTCTATAAACGGTGGCAGGTGTTATGGTCATACTCTTTTCATACAGTGCTGGAACTTGTCTTAAATGGCAGCTGCTGACTTGTGGTGTAAATGTAGTTTTTTGTTTGTTTCTTTATTGACAGAAAGCAACTGATTTATTTTTAGAGAAAGGTTTGGTAATGTTCAAAGGGTAATACAATCCTGTGTGGATTTGTCTCTGTGGGAGAGAGCGAGCAACCAAACACGAGATCAGCTGAGTGGGAGTGAGACTGAAGAAGTGGAGATTGAAGTGTGCTGGAATTAAAAAAACAGACTTATTTTAAGAGTCCATCTGCATACAGTTTACCGGTGCAAGTAACGATAAAAAGTCACTATCATAAAAACACCAAATCACATACTTATTACTTTTCATATTTGATCATCATTTTATATTAAACTTGGACAGATGATGTAATTTGCTGTCCACTATCCTCCTACTCAGACAGGGATTTTTTCCTCTAATTGCACAGTCAGTATATTCCACTGTGATGATCCTCTCCATTTTTGACACTTCAGTTGCACACTCTGTACTAACCATAATGGATGGTATTGAAACTAGAAACAGATTTAAAAGCACATTCATGTGGTGATTGAAAAAGAAGTGCATTGTTAGCTGTTATACAGGAGTTTATGTAGGTTAAGAATTTGATGCATTGTGAGGAAAAAGATTGCATCACTACCTGTTTCTGTGATTGAAAAAATGCTTTTTTGCAGATTGTGCCCTGAAATGATCAGACACACAACATTTAAACTGCAGATGAAGTGATTAGCATTGATTATTTTTGCTGTGAATTACTGTTCCAAAGGGAATCTTTGAGTCCTGGCGTTCATGTGGCATAAACCACTCACCAACGGCAGCAGCCTTCCCCAGCATGACAGTTCACCCTGCCAAACTGCAAAAACTCTTCCAAAATGGAACAATGAAGATAGTAAAGGTCTACCCTGGCTTTCAGTCTCCCCAGATCCTGGTCAAATCAAGCATCAGCATATTTAAAATGTAGCCAATCTGCTTTTAGACTAGCTTTAGCCTTTAAATTTAGGGTGGTTCGGGAGGTACAGTGGGTTGTGTACCAACTGGAAGATTAGTGATTCAGTCCCAGGCACCTCCAGTGTGCATGATAAACAGTTGTCCCAATGCATCCATTTGAGTGTGAGTGTGGAGGAAAAAGCCTGTTGATTCAATTCAGTTCAGCTTCATTTATATAGTGCCAAATCACAACAAACATGTGATTTATATTATGAGGTAAAGACTCTACAATAAAGGAGAGAAAACCCCAACATACAAGACAATTAGTGCTCAGAGTAGCAACTGTAGTGTGGTCTCCATGACTCACTATGAAGTTGTAGAACCAACCATTTCTCACAACCCATCAACAAAAATCAGCTCATGTGCCAGACAGTAGCATTATTGCATCTGACCAATCACCAGAGGCCTGTAACATTTCAAACATCATACAAAAGTTCTTCCCAAAAAACTTTTTTTCAACCCTACTTAGTCCCATAATTACGTTCATAACATTGAAATGGATTATGACTCATACGTACACACATATAAACAATAAAGTTTTACGGTAGTTATTCTAAATATTGAGATAGGTGCTTAAAACTCAGAAGAAAAGTATAAACGCTTTATCCTATTAGCTTTTTTTCTCTACATTGCATGAAGCTTTCAAATTAGCACACTTGGCAGAGAACTCTTTTAATAGTGGAAAACTAACATTAGTGTTATCAGACTCAGCCAATTTATTCAAGTAATACACATGACATGAAACTCATTCATACATAAGATAAGATAAGATAAGATAACCTTTATTAGTCCCACACGTGGGAAATTTGTTTTGTCACAGCAGGAAGTGGACAGTGCAAAAGTTATGACGCAAAAATTAGAATACAATAAGAATAAATACAGTACACAGCTGTACAGAATAGAATAAAATAATATACTATATACAGTAGAATAAAATAGAATAAAAATATACAATAAGATAAAAATAGAATACGAATGCTATATACAACTGAGTAAAAATACAACGATGCCAGAAAAGATTATTGCACTTAGTGTTATTGCACATGTGTGGATGTGTGTGTTTGTTCAGTTAAAGTCTTTGTTGTGGAGTCTGACAGCAGTGGGGAGGAAAGACCTGCGAAATCTCTCCGTCCCACACCGTGGGTGCCGCAGTCTCCCACTGAAGGAGCTGCTCAGTGCTGTCACAGTCTGCTGCATGGGGTGGGAGACGTTGTCCAACAGGGATGACAGCTTAGCCGCCATTCTCCTGTCACTCACCACCTCCACTGGGTCCAGAGGGCATCCTAGAACAGAGCTGGCCCTTCGGATCACCCTGTTCAGTCTCTTCCTGTCCCCAGCAGAGATGCTGCCGCCCCAGCAGACCACACCATAAAAGATAGCAGAAGCCACAACAGAGTCATAGAAGGTCTTCAGGAGTGGGCCCTCCACCCCAAACGACCTGAGTCTCCCTAAGAGTGCAACTCGGTGGCAGGACACAGCAGATTTGACTCTTGTCTATATATTTTTATATTTGTCTTGTGCAGACCATCCTGAGTTTTGCATGTGTGCCTGACAGCCAGAATACTTAAATCTCTTTCACAGAGCAAACCTGATTCAGATGTGACTATTCCCTCAATTTCCTCCTAAAAATGTGACAGTCCCAACCTGTCACGAAATGCAATTTCTGCCGCTTCAGAATCTGGGTATTTTACAGCAAAAGTGTCGTTTAAAACTGATTTTATGGCCCCTTTCACATTTGACAGCCCAGCTAGTTTAATGCAGATACCCAGAGCTGTCAATCCAAGCATGTTGTATGATACAGTGTGTCATTGCCCTGAGTGGAGGAAAAAACTGTCCACTATTCTTTTATCCTTTACAGATTTATTTCTATTCCAGATCATAGTGGGAATTCAGCAAGCAGAAGATAGAAGGCGAGGAAACAGCCTGGACAGCAGTGCTTGAATTAAGCCAAGTTTCACTAATTATACCTGCCAACCTGTGTGCTTTCTTATTTCCCTGCAAACCAGTAGCTGCTCATGAAACACCATTCATAACAGAACACCATCAAAATACACCAGGAATGAGTCCAATCTTTTCTCTGATCAAATTGACAATAATGAAAATACTGTATGCTCTTCAGTATCTCCCTGAATACTTATTATGTAAGGCAAAAGCTGCTGTGAGTAGTTGCTCTGCAGACATCAAAATTGCTATAGTATACAATAAAAAAAAAATCAAGAAATGGAGAATATTCATATTCATATTCATTCAGAATATGCTGGCTATTAGTCGGTGAAATCAGTCTTACAGAAGGTGCTGCACCAAAAACCTTCTAATGATTGCTTTGCTTGTTAGCAGATTGCTGCAGGTCACCCATAGTTTGCATGAAAGAAACCAACTTGTCTGCAACTGTCACTAACCAAACACAGAGAGGTAGTAAAGCTTGAGTGCAATGCATACTGGAAAAAGAGATCATTGACCTTCAGAATAAAAGTTGGGCACAACAGTTAAAGTTGATGGCTTAAGTGAGATTCCACATGTCTTTATTTAGACAGTGTATTTCCTTTTAACTGGCTACCTGTAGCCTTCATTAAATGAGAGCTGCAGGTACAAAGCTAAACTACATCTAATACACAGCCTAGGTGGCACATTGTTCAAATAGGATACATAAATATTTTTTCAAAGAACTATGAGGTAGAGTTAGAGCATATTTTTTTCTGTTAATGCTGCTCGAAACCTAAGTATGATTAATTTCTTGTAACTACTATTAGTAATTTACAAAATCATGTCAGAAGGGAAATCAAGCTCATTGTTTAACATCAGTCAAATAGCTTGACGTGTGTATTGAACAAAGTCCATTTGCAGGAGACATAACATCAGAGTGCTCTTAGACCTTATTTCAAAAAAATCAATTCAAATCAGCTCTGCTCTGTTTATTTACTATTATTATTCTGCATGAACGAGAAAGCTGTTGAAGGGTTGCCACATATAAAGCTGAAAACCAGTGCTTAAACCTCTCTACATGTCAACATTTAAAATGTACTGTCGCCATTTTATTCATTAACCTGAATTAATAATACATTGTAAAAAATAAATTATGTATTGCTACTCACTTCTATAGCACAAATTGGACTTTAATTTGGATTTTTTTATGCTGTATCATTTATTAATCGTCAAAGGACTCATTTAAGTTCCATCAACTCACTGGTTGGTATCTCATAACGTGCATTCCTGTCTCTGATACAGCAGGTATTGATTGCTGTAATAAAGGACTTTCAGACTACGAGTAGGCTACATGTATAACTGCCTGTGAGCACAATGACATTCTTTCTGCCCTCTTCCATGACCCATTCTCATGCTCTTGCTCTTAGATTGAGGTTATCTGTGAACAAATCGGCCGGTTCACATAGAAAATGAGATGGAAAATGTCGAGATGCACTCCGCCGTATGTGAAGGTTTTTGATTACAGAGGAATTTGTTCTGCAGGTTTAGATGAGACACAGCTCTAAAACACTGTGCACTGTCTTTTCAGAATCTTTCTGCCAGAGCTCAAGACAGCACACCTTCACTTTTCTTGCTTTACCTAACAATGAAAGACATTAAATTTGAAAATTTATAAAGTGAAAAAAGCTGAAAATACCAGCGATGGTCCAACATGCAGCACATTATGCCGAAAAGACACGAGTACTGCTACAAACAAGTAATTCTTTCAGCTTCACAAAGAAATGACCTCCATCTTTTTTAAGTTCAACCACAGTTCTGTCAGATATGACACTGCGTGTCACTACAGAATAATCATGACTATTTTTCAATATGAAGTCATCTTGAAACAGTACTCACATAGCCGCAGCAGAGTGTTCCATGGCTCACAGTAGACCTTTGGGTGGGTGACTACACATGTAAACATGACTGTAAACCATGCATGTTCTGGTTGTTCCTGTTACTAAAATTCACTGGGGCCAGGTTTTTCTAAAGTAAGTAATTATCAAAACATATTTATTCTTTATTGTGAGGTATAAGACAAAATTAAAATGCTACTTCATGATGCAGACATAAAACACCAGACACTGAGACAGTAGAATAAATAAACATAGAATTAAAGCTGAATAAATAAAAATGTGAAAATTGGTACTGCTGTGTAGCACTGTTCCTAACTATTGCATAATGTTCATATTTCATGCCAGCACAATATGGTGTGGGTCAGTTTTCAGGGATAAAAAGTATATCGATACCAAATTTCAAACTACAGATCTATTTAGAATCTATAAATCCGATATTAATATATTGGTGATTAACTCTTAGTAATGTTTCAGATGGCTGCAAAAACGTATTTACTTCTACTATCTCACAAAATCATATTCTGTTTGCTTACATCTTATATTTTGATGAACAGTGATTTGTAAATTATAAAAATAGTAGGCTAAGCATGTGAACTCTGTGGTTTATAGCTATTCGTGGCAATTCAGTGTTTTGTTTTTTCCTTACAATGTTCACAGAAAAAAATCAAAGCATATTTTTACATTTATATTTACATTCGAAATAAAACAGCTAATTAATCAGTCACCCAGAGACATGAAAACATAACATCCATAATAATTTAATCTATATTAAAGAAAGTAAAAATAGCAAGAACATCTGGCACTGGCACACTAACTGATTGTCTATAGAGTGCATTCATACTGTTTTATTCTATACTGTACTATTTATCTTTTTCAAGACTCCCCTATGAACCTCCAAAGACCAGACCATGTCTGTCTCTGCAGGAAATGTGTTGGGAACAGGGACAGTTTTCGTAACAGTCTCAAAGAGACCCTTGGCCCCATTTTAAAACACACACACACACACAGAGACTGTCAGGATGAGGTCGTGGACGAAAGAAGGAGGACCCAAACGCTGGACTCACAGGTAGGTGAAGCTTGGTGTTTTATTGTCAACGGAGTGAACAAACAGAACAGAAGTAGGAAACGGCTGGCCGGCTGGACGACTGACTGAGTGGATGAATGAAAGACTGACTGACAACTGACCGGCTGACCTGACGGAACTGAACAGAGGACAACCTAACAGCGGCGAGAACAACATCACAATAACATCAATGACACGACATTGGACTGGTTGAACTGAGGGACATAAATACACAGGCTGAGTGATGAGAGATTAGAACCTGGTGAGTACACAGCTGAACATAATGAACTAATGATAAACGGGAAGAGGACGGAACATAATGCACATGGACCAAGGCTAACACAATAAAACAGGAAGTGGAACAGGCAGAAGATAAACAGTGAACGTGAACTGAAAATACTGGGTCACCGACCCAGGAACCCTGACAGAGACATGGGATATGCAGACCCACCGTCCCATGCAGGTGGGTCTAAAATTCAGCATCCATCCAAATACATACACGTCAGACACAGAACAGACTCAATGTTTTAAAAAAATTGTTGTATCTGTACAAAAGTATAAAAACTATCCATTTGTACCACTGCCAAAAGTCCAGATAAGTCCTTGACTTGAACAGCTTGTAAGTGCTGATAATATTTATGTAGACTCAAATACCTTTCCTCTCCTAAAAAAAAACAAATAAACTAACTAAATCACCTTCCACTCCGGGCACCAGGCAGGTGAGCGGTCTCTGAGGTCTCTGTAGAAGCAAAAATACCAAAGACATCAAAAAGACGACCCCCATGCCACCCAGCATGACCTTTTCAGGTATCCACAATGCAGTGTGACCTCTGTAAGGAGAAGGTCAAAGATAAATAAAGATAACTCTGCTAATTTGACAAAACCAATTATTGTTGAAAAAATGAAACCCCAATTAAAATATTTCGTTTAAAAAATGTATTACAGTGCTGATAGTTTTCCTTTGGTTCAGACTAAAAGCTCTTTGAGAGGACGCTAAAAAATGTCCGTATGCAAGAGAAACCCTACATGAGTTCTCAGTTATTTTGTAGTGATTGGTCCCATTCTTCACACTTGCCACTTGGACTGTCAGAGCCTGATGTTAACTAACAGAACTTTCTAAGAATCCTTTTTACATGGAATTACAATATGAAGAGACCTCTGAGCAGTTAGCACAGACAGCTGGAACGACATGAACAAGGGTACTGTTCTAGGACGGGCTTGAAAAAAGTTTCTGACATTGTTTCCAAGGGAACCTGGAAAAAATGAATTTTGTTCTAATCGATCTCAAGTGTTTTCAAATTAGTCATGCTTGGTACAGCTGTTCTGAGTAATTTGTGCTGTTTTTTTAAACGAACGTGTAGAGTGGCTGATGTTGGTCCAACTGATGGTCTTAAAAAAAGAAAAGTTAACCACTAAAATATTCAGCAACTGTCAGCCCACATACACAGTACTTACTGTATTATCCTGTATATATTGTTAATGGTATATATATGCGAGAACACACTGTATGCTTCCAGAGAAGCACTGGGTTTCATCAATCTCGTCACATTATTGTCACATGTGTGCACAGCACAGACACACACACTGTCCTCTGTGCTCACTTCCCTACTCTTGACTGAATGCTCAGTCTAGCTGTCTCCATGGGGACTGTCTCCTAGCTACACACTCACACACACTCAGTCATGCACATACTTGTCTCATCCCATCTCTCTCCCGGCTGATCAAAAGCAAAGACCTGTCAATCATATGCCCGCCCCTCCAATCTGGACTTTGTCCTTGGTTACAGAAGACAGTCATCCTCTTTCTTCCTGCCTCTCTATTGCTTTTCGGTTCATTCCCCCTTTCTCTCTCGCGTCTTTCTCAGCCACTCCAGCAGCCCTCTTTTATCAAAGCCAGTGAGGACAGCTGTCGGGCTGTGGATCTAAACAGCGGGCAGCCGTCATAGTAGGAGGTGAATTAATCTGCCCTGGCATTTTAAACCTTCGGGCCCTTCCCAAACATTATATGTTTGTGGCCCCCTGTATCTTCACTGGTTAATACACACACAACACCGATGTGGACAACGGCGGCGTTAAAATAACCTGTCATTAACTTGCGAACTGACAGGGCCATTTGCTCATTGGCTGTGACTTTAGCCTATGCATTCAGAGACGTGTAAAATAGTAACTGATCTCTTTGCAACAGATTTGGTTGCAGAACAATGTTTGTGCTGTTATGGGTGCATGTCTGATGCAGGGGCGTTAACACCTTTCTTATATCACCACTCTGAAGACCAATGAGCGTTGTCAACAGGTTTACTGACATTCAAAAGGGTAAAACTAAAAACGAGACAAAAAATACAGTCATGACATATATATGTGCAGCATAATATGCATTTATATACCACCTTGCTACTACATATGTCTAATTATGTAAACTTTTTAAACTACTACTGATGCTATCCCAGACGACCTCCAAAATCACAGGTAACTAGCTTAACAAAAGGACTAGCTTTACAACCAAATACTGCATTAGCGGGCAACATATTGTACAAAAAACAAAGTTGCAACTTATACTTTAAGTATACGATACAACCATAAACAGAAGATGTGGACAGTAGTTTTTCCAACAGGACACCCTAAACTGTGACCTTGCCTGTTTTTCTTTAATTTGTCAAGTATACGCTGTGATAATGTTGGGTGTTTGTACTGAACATGGCCAAAGTTTCAAAACACAAAGGTAAGTGGATGTAAAAGTAATCCCTGTGAGACAAACCATCAGACTTTAGACTCTAAAGACTTCTCTACTCTTGCCTTGGATCTGCAAAGCTTAAATAAGACATCTTTCATATGTTCATTTGTATGTGCTTCTCCAAGGACTACCTGATCTATAAGCTTGCAAGGCTATTCTAGTGGAGTCCAAGAATACAACCATAGTGCAGGAAAAAGGCACCTTTTTAACACTTCTTCTGAAAGAGCGTTGTGTTTTTCAAAAGAATGACCATCCAGAAAGGAAATTTCCAACTTTCGTGTTGGTATGTTTGATGAACAGCTGTAGTTAGTTTGAACCACAACCACCACAACTACAGAGTTGCTACTGAGAGTTAAAACCATTCTGTTCTACCAGTCACATTTTACAGTCTAATCATGGTGCATAAAGGCTGAACAGTAAAAAGTGAGGCTGATATCAATTACACTATGCTTGAATTGTGTGCATACATCATTCCTTGCAAATATAAGCAGTCCATCACTAACAATGAAAATAAAAACAGAAAAGCTATACAGAAAGATAATTAGAAAAGAAAATGCACTGAATGATAGTGCAGTAAAATAAACATAAGCAGTGTGTAAAACGTTTTGTTTAATCACAAACCTAAAGATTATGTCTATATCTGAGAACAGACTTTGCAATAAATGCATAAAAACTTTGGACTCCCCCCCCCACTTACAAAGTCAGTGTTTGTATTCAGGCCAGCTCACAGCATCTAAACTGACACACTGACTGAAAAACCTCTCAGCAGGTTTACCACATTTAGAGTGAGAGGAGCTGGTGTTGCCTGCCAATCAGCTTGCTTTATTGTGACTGCTTCTAAGGGCTTGGCTTCAATCTTGATTGAATTCAACTAAATCATTTCAACTTGTAACTAAATCACACTTTTGCCACCAAGCCCATTGTTATTCTGAGGCACTGTGGATGACGTACAAATCACACACAAAGCTTTAATGTGAAATAAATTATGTGTGCAGTGTAACCATTCAAATAAAATAAAACTAAAAATCGTATTTGATTAATGAGTGTGTCATTAAACTACATAGTTTAGTTTAAGATACACAAGGCACTGTGATCAAAACAAAGCTTTATTTTATATTGTACTTTTATTTTTTTCACTGCAGTTCGTAGTCATTTACAACTAATTTCTCTAACAGTTTCCTCCACAGCAAACAATGCTTCAGTCTTTCCAGCAGGGTGCCATGCTGTGTGCCCTGCTTGAATCTAATATCTCAAAGAGCATTTATTTCTATGAAGTGTGTCATGTTGCTGATTTATCACCTTTCTGACCTTTACTCCTCGGACATCAATTACAAAACTCAAAAGCTCAAGAAATTGGCATATACACACACACGCACACATATATATATGTAGAAGAAAGAAACCGCAAACAGTAAAAAAAGTAATTTGTGTCACTATTATGTCACTAACAAAGCAGGACTTTTATCCTTTTTATACTTACCTAGGACTTAGCATATGTCTCTATGTGTAGCTTTCTAATTATGATTACTAGAGAAAGCTAATAAATAAAAAACAGTCTTTTTTTTTTTTTAAATGTGGTCATTTCCTGCTTCTAAAAATCAACATGAAGCCAGAAAAAAAAAAACACTATTTTTGAGGATTAAAAAAAACTGTAAAAAATAAAATGTGTCTATTTATCTATCTTTACAATTTATGCTTTCCAAGAGTGCCACCTCTTGGAAAAAATACATTGATTAGTTATCATTAATTAAAAATATTTATATATTCTTAAGAATCCAATAGTGGGGAAAAAAAATCACTTGACCACTTTTGAAAGGTACCCACCCTCCCAATAGGGAAAAACGGCATAATAGAGATACCACGCAAGAGTATTTTTTTGTGAAATGTACACATTTTTCTTCTGGCTGCAGCTCACTGATTGAGCAAACTAGTGTGTCTCATTTGACTGGTCAGACAGATCCCTACAGTATGTTTCCAGCAAGTCTTATCTACATGAAGCTATAGGGGAACCATTATTCAAAGTCAGATCCTGGACTGGAGCTCCAAGCATGGAGCATGTTGCTCAGTATTCAGTTGGCTGGTTATCTGACAGAAGAATAGATTGCGGTCCAAATGAATAGATAATAGAGTCCAACAAGAAACATGAGAAACCTTTTGAGCCGCTAGAGTGAAAAAGAATTAGAACTACTTCACTATGTTTCAGCAGTGTATCGTCGGATTACAAAAACCATATTATTAAAATTATAACATGGCAAGCTGACTCAGTTTTCATTCCTCAGTGAGACAAGATGGCCCAACGTGATATTGAAGTAATTTATCACAACAAACACAGAAGGAGGTTTGTATTTGGCACCAATACATGTTTGGGGTTTTTTTTCCTGTGATTTGGGACCAAGTTATCTGACTCATGATCAAACTTTGCTGAGGTTATCTTGACTGGTTTTGGCAACTGTGTGGATGGAAACATCAATGGGGATTTGCAGGTAAAAATCTATGTGAGAACGTAAAGGGGTGAATGCAAAGACAGATAACCCTCATCGGGTATGGCTGCAGTTTCACTCAGAGCTTAAACACTAGCACTTTCTAAGATAGCCAGGTGGTTTTCATGGCTCAATCTTGATTGGACCTTAAAGACCCCCCCCCCCCCCCATCACATTAGAAGTGTGAACAACAGTGTGCTGGCCTTTTCCTTTTAAACAAGCTTTTGTTGCTTTGCCATGCATCAAGAACGTAATGTGCATATGGCTCGTTGCTGTTTTGGCACAAAGAGGCAAGTGTGACTTTTTCTGGCTGAAAATGTTCAGAGGATAGAGAGCCCTATGGCTCTCTGGCTGGGGACTGTGATTGAGAAAGGCCAGCTGGCTTACTCCAGGTCTGGATGTGAACTGACAGGAGAAATATGGTCTTGGATATTGCCAGAAGGGAAGGGGGTTCTGGGAGAGATATCTTTTAGCTGAGGTTGGCCAACGACACACTCAACCATTCGTGGCTTAAAACACACGGATGGGTGAAATCACCCAGCTACATTTGAACTCAGTTCACCCTTCCCAAATGATATGAGCGGAGTACTCAGTTCTGCCATTGTCTGTGCAAACAAAGGAGATTTGAAGCCACTTGCAGAAATAGAGGCAGTAATGGTTTTATTTGCTGGTAAGAACAATAAATCACAACACATCAGGTGCAAAGAAGCACAAGCTTGCAGCAAAAACAACATATTTCAAGCTTAATTATTCTCCTCAGACATGCCGCTCGAGAGAGGAAACCTCATTAAAAGTTATTATACACCTCATGAACATGGGGCAAACAAGTCCAGGCAAAAGAGACTGGACTATTAACCCATGTTTTAATACAGTACCATTCCCCATTATTCCTTTTGTTGCTGTTTGTTATTTGCCCTTGAAACAGACACACAGTTATTGCCTCTTTCAATAACTGTTAGAAATAATGAAATACATTAGATCAATTACCACCTGTTGTGCATGAGGATAATGACACAGTGTATTATAACACTATAAAATAGCATTACCACTGCCATATTCATTGTAAACAAGAGTCACGTTCTTTGCATGCATTACTTGTGTGTTCCTCATATTCTACAGTAAAAACAAATTAATATTTTTGGATTTCCACGTATTTGGTAATGCTTTGCTTAGTCTGCTTTTTAAATAATATATCAGATAGACAGAAACATCCACATCTGGTCTTATGTAAATCGTTAAAATAAACTAGTTCTGATGGCTGGAACATTAGGATTTCTCACAGCGGGTGTTTAGGCAGTTTTCAAATCACACTTTGTAGCAACGTCCGCATCCCCCAAATGTAACTGCCTTGATTGAGTGCACTGACGTTAAGTTAAGAGAGCCTACGGATGATGAATTGGTGTTTCTGTGATTAAAAAATAATGCTCCATCACTGTGCTAATCATTTGCGATGCAAAAGTGGTTCTGACAAATGTGGTTGCCAGGCATGTCTGCTACTGCGTCAGTCCATTTAGCAGCATTTTTAGACGCATTTTAAATGTATTACGCTTCACGCAATGGTAAGCTCTTAAAAGCCCGGTTCCTCTTTGCTCCAGTTGCAGCAGACAGTCTGCAACACTGCACACTGCCATACCCATATGTAGGTGAGTATGCACCATTGGTTTCTTAAAGAGAAGTAAATGTATGCAATCAAGCAGGGTGAAAATGTTCAATCAACCCAAGACCTGCAATAATAGTCTGCTTTCTACCATATACCTCATAACATGGCTATTAAAAAAGTGTGCAGGAAAATGTGCCATCAGTTGCACTTGTTAGAAGTCACTGGATTTGTTTTTATTTTGCTGTATGTCTAAATGCTCATTTCTCTGTCTTGGTGTTCACCTGAACAATGCTTCCTTGCTGAGCTGTAGTGCAAAAAAGTAACAAATGGGGGATTTGGCTTGTCTGTTTCATTGTACTGAAGTTTGTCACTGTATTTAGAAAAATTTAGGAATTTTACAGAGGACTGTGGATTGCAGTTGGATTCACCTTGCATTGGACAAGGTGAATCACTTCTTATCAGATGTGTGAATAGAGTTTAAGACTGCTAAAACCGAAACAAGATAAACAAAAACATCTAATGCATCGTGCACAACAACTGCTCATTTTCTTGTGTTAACCCTGAGATAAACTGGCGACCTTTCTGGGTTGTACCCCAGCTTTTGTCCTGTGTTACAACCTGCCACAACCCTGAATTGGATATGCATAAGAGAATGGATGGATCTTCACTTTTATGTGACTTTTGATTAAAAGCCCAACGCTTTTGAGTATATGTCAGACAGTAAATATGCAATGTTGCAGTCCTTATTATTTCTTGTTTGCTACTTACTTTTCTCAAAGATCTACGGTTTTCTATACAATAAAATCATATTCAAAAGACTTTAGGCAAATTAGGAAATGAATTTTGTAATTTTAAAAAGAATTTACATCTTGAAGCCCTTCCAATATAGTATATTCTTCATTATAGTCACTGCTTCACTGTCTTTTTCTTGGCGAAATTCCCAAGGCAAGGCAAGTTTGTTTATATAGCACATTTCATACACAAGAGTAATTCAAAGTGCATTCTCCATCTGTCTGCTTTACATAATGCATTAATGCATTAAAGGGAGACAGAAAAACAAAGCAAATTAAAAGAAACACTTTTAGAGGAAATTATACATTTCAGAGCAGGGACAGAAACAGAGAAAAGGAGGGTAGTGTAGATTTTTTAAAGAATATTTAAGCTTTTAAAGAAACACTTTTAATGAGGACTTAAAGGTGGTCAAACTCTAACCACTAGAATATTGTTATAGCTCTGTGGTGTTCAGACAAGTGTTACACATGATTATTATTCCATCAGGTTGTCAGTTTACTGGTCAATCTATGTTACTACCCGCGCCTAACCTAATAAGCTTTAACTAAAAGAAAAGATGGCGTGAACAGGCAGCAGGATGTGAAGTTCAATCATTAGGAGAGGCTCAGATTAGAGCCACTGCTGGTTAAGGTGGTTCAAGCATCTGACACAGTGGCCTCTTTGGTGCTTCCTAGGTGAGGTGTTTCAGGCATGTCTAACCTAGCAGAGGCTCATGGTTAGACCTTGGACATGCTAGACATGTTATGTCTCTTCGGTGAATTGGGAATGGATAAGCATGCTGTTGAATCTGATGGTTAGGTAGAGTTCTTGTCAGCTCTGCTTAAAATTACCTGCCCTCAAATGGACGGACGGACTGACAGGTGGGTGGATGGATGGATGGATGGATGGATGGATGGATGGATGGATGGATGGCGTTCAGAATCAGAATCGTGTTTATTGGCCAAGTATATGTGCAGACACATACATGGAATTTGGGTCCGGTGGATGGTGGCTCTCAAGCACAGCAATATAAATCACACACACACACACACACACACACACACACACACACACACACACACACACACACACACACACACACACACACACACACACACGTGTCTATATACACACATTACACATACATACACAAAGCTGTGTAAACCAACTATAAATAACGAATCTAAACTTATATACATAAAATACAGAAATGAAATGAGGTGGAATGAATACTACAGAATGTACATAAGGTGCAGCTGCAGTCTGGCAGTGGGAGCAGTGTGACAACTGTTAAGAAGGGAGATGGCGAGGGGGAAGAAACTGTTCCTATGTCGGGTGGTCCTGGTCTGCAGGCTTCTGTACCGTCTGCCAGAAGGCAGCAGATCAAAAAGTCTGTGTCCAGGGTGTGAGGGGTCTGTGATGATTTTCCCTGACCGTTTCCTGGTTCTTGAGAGATACAGATCCTGGATGGAGGGCAGGGGGGCGTCGATGATCCTTTCTGCTGCCCGTACAGTCCGCTGCAGTCTGCTCCTGTCCTGTTTAGTGGCTGCTCCATACCAGACTGTGATGGAGGAGCACAGGACAGACTCAATGACCGCAGTGTAGAACTGGATCAGCAGCTCCTGTGGAAGACTGTACTTCCCCAGTTGTCTCAGGAAGTACATCCTCCGCTGGGTCTTTTTGAGGATGGAGTTGATGTTGGTCTCCCACTTCAGGTCCTGGGAGATGGTTGTACCCAGGAACTTGAAGATCTTCACAGTCGACACAGGGCTGTCTGATATGGTGAGGGGGAGCAGACTTGAGGGATGTCTCCTGAAGTCCACTGTCATCTCTACAGTTTTAAGAGTGTTCAGCTCCAGATTGTGCTGACTGCACCAGAGTACCAGCCGCTCAACTTCCTGCCGGTATGCAGACTCATCACCATCCTGAATGAGGCCAATGACAGTGGTGTCATCTGCAAACTTTAGGAGTTTGACAGCCGAGTTCTTGGAGGTGCAGTCGTTAGTGTAGAGGGAGAACAGTAGTGGTGAGAGGACACATCCTTGAGGGGCACCAATACTGAGGGACCGAGTTTCAGAGGTGATCTCCCCCAGCCTCACTTGCTGCTCTCTGTCTGTCAGGAAGCTGGTGATCCACTGACAGGTGGCTGGTGACACGCTGAGCTGGGAGAGTTTGGAGGAGAGAAGTTCAGGCACTGCCGATAGAGTTCAACAGAAGTCAACTAACATGTGAAACAGACGTACAGATCGCAGGCAACAGTGTTCTTCTGGTAACCAAGGAAGAGAGGCTTTTTGCTGATCTGCCTTTTTTCCCTTTAAACTTATCATATAATTTATTGCCTAATGAAAGAGCTAATCCTCAAACAGCAACAGAAAAGGCAGCGATAGGCAGGACTTGTCCTCTGGTTGAAGGGCCAGATGACTGTGCCATTCACCACTAATGACTGCATTTAATATTGAAGATTATAGATATTTTTCTGGATTCCAAGTTGGAAAACAATGTTCAGGTTGCATCTTTCAGTGGCAGTATGTGTCTCTAAACGGTTATGCTTTTCCTTAGTTTATCCCTACGGTTATCCTAACCTGTAAACACAAAGATTATCCTTACAGTACCACAATAGCTCCACAATATGAAAAGTTTAAAGTGAGACGGATGGATGTATGGATTCAGCTCAGTTTTAGTTATATAGTGCCAATTCACAAGAACAGTCAATTCAAAGTATTTTATGCTGCAAGGTAATGACCCCACTGTACAATATCAGAGAGATAACCCTAACAAGAGAATCCTCTGAGCAATCACTTAGCAACAGTGGGAAGGAAGAATGTCCTTTTAACAAGAAGAAATCACCAGAATAACCAGGCTCAGCAAGGGGGAGCCATCTGCCACCATCATTTATGATTAGAGAATGAGAATGAGAAGAGTATGCATGGACAGACAGAAAAAGGGAATTAGGAAAAAATATATATATATAAACATGTGTGACATGTGCAATACATCATCTTTTATCACTAGATTTATTTATCTCTTCTCAATGAATTTTTCTCTTCATCTGTCTTTACAGAATGATAAAAAATTGAGAACTTGTGTTTATTCTTGTTAAATATGCATAAACTGTAAGTATTCCAGCTCCGGTGCTGTACATACTTTTCAGTTTATAGAAACTAGAAATAGAAAACTAGGACTTTCTCATTGCTCTCGCATTACTTACCTCAGTTGCTGCCAAGATGTGTTTAGAGCCAACAGCCATTACAATATACACACACACTATCACTCCTGACATAGTTTTCATTATTCATATTTCATTCCTGATTTCCTGACAACTTCTGAGCTTGTCAGTCTGAATGATTTATTCATGCACGCTGCCAGTGGTTTGTGGGAACAGTTCACCTGTTTTAACCTTAATACTAACTGGCACTAGAAGCTACACAGATTAAATGGTTCATACAGTGCACTCTAAAGGCAAAGAAATATGATAATCAATATTTAAATATCAATCCTACTGTGTCTGCACTAGGCAACGAATGGGCTTTCATTTACGTCCAATCGTGGGAAGGCTCTTCGCAGTGCTGCATTACTGTATAGACAAAGCTATCAATGGATGTTTTTTTTACCCATTATGCACATGGCGATTTAATACATACTATTATTCTTGCAGTGAAACATACCAAGCAGTGATCAAAATGGAGCCACTTCAAGAGTCTGTCTTTGTAAAACACATAAATGGTTGGCTGATCAACATCCTTCAACAGACCCCGCTTTATTGTACAATAATTCACAGACTCATTGCCATGGATAAGAGGGTTTTACATAATGCCGCTTGCTATTCATTCCAAGAACAAAGTGGAGCCCCTCCTCATGTCTCACTCCCAAATCTGCGGGTGAGCTCGTGATTAATGTGTAATTGACTTGATGAATGGGTTTCCTATTTTGTGAATCCATCAAAACACTGCTTGATTAAGCGTCCTCTGCGACTCTGATTAAAAACCAGCAAGATCAGCTTCATTTAAACACAAGCACGGACCCATCATGTTTCAAAATCTGGTCACGCCCACTGATTATCTCCTTGCAATGTAGGGTAATCAATGCACGCGGAGGCTGGGGTATCGAGGGTTGACATAGTTGTGGTTGTAGGGGATACTTTGCAGGCGATGCGGTGGAGAGTCAGCCCAGTTTCAGCAATCAGTCATGCCAAAAGAAGCAGAATAGGATAGATAGGGGGCGGAGGAGGAGATGGATAGTGGAGGGTAAGAGTTTGAGAGGTGAGAATAAGATGGAATGGGATTCAGACACAGACAGGGGGAGATGGATACAGAAAGTAAAACAGTGAAGAAAGTTTGATAGGAAAAGCAAGGAGCGTGCAAGCAAGTGCATGTGTGAAGGTAGAGATGAAAAAGAGTCACTGACAGAAGAGATGATGAATACATGTGGATATACGGTAAGAGGTATTACGAACAGAAAGGCAGTCGAGACGCTACATATGACTCTCACCTCCTCACATCTTCTTTCTCTGAGAATCTATGCCTAGTCCTTAATTTCAGTTTGCAGCATGGTTGCAAAATGGTGTTTTCCAGGGTCTTACCTTCAGAGCTTGGAGTGGGAAAAAAAGATATGGCATAGCTGGCAACTTCAGTTTCCTGTAGTACAGCAAAGGTAGAATTTGAATTCAGTTTCACTGAGCCATATGGAGGTTGTTTTGAGGGCTCAATTCCCAAAGGGAGTTATGTTCTGTGATTGTGAAGAGAGCAGTGCCATCACTGTAAATAACAACCAGTGGGGTGTTATTTTTACATTTGATCACAGTGCAACAGGATAACAGGGATACAGTGTTTTCTCAGACAATGACTGGGGTCCTCATTTACATCAAGGACTGTATTTGAAGGCGGGCTGGAATTAGAGTCAGGCTTATGTCTGCAAGTTGCTCTGTTTCACTTGAGTAAGTGGTCATGTTCATGCAACGGTGGCTCATTCCCATTTGCTCTTTTGAATTTCCTGTCTTAAGCTGATTATATCAAAGCAAGCAATAGTTCACTAGCTTGGCACATAAATGAGATTGTTCTGAGTAACTTTATTCCTTTATCCCACTACACATACACCAACATCAAAACTGGGTTGGTCATCAAGCAACTATGTGCTGCAAGAGTGAGCAAATAAATAAAACAGACTAATTCACGGAACATCAAACCATATTTTTTTCTTAATGTTCAACCTTGCTACAACCCCCTCACCCAGGGTGCTAGATTACTATACAAACTCAAACTGTTTCAACTAAAAGTCTTTAGTGCTTTGGGGCATTTCATTTTTTTAACAAGGCTTTTATTTTGAAACATATATACACACACATGCAACAATCCGGTCGTTAAGTGATGACGTGACGAATCCTACTTCCGGGCCTAAAGTAGTCTGCGTTTAATATGGCTTTTGTGTTGTTAACATGTTTAATGTTATGTATTTTCTTCTATTTAATCTCAAAAAGCTCCTAAAACAGTCAGTGATCACTGTTGACCTCCCTCTGCTTTTATTACCGCTAATCATTTATTTAAGCTCAGTTTTTAAAACCTTAGGATGTAACTACAGCCCAGCCCATGCAGCAGTATATGAATGACTAACCTCGTATTGTGGATGGATTATCTCAGTTGTTCTCCTGGCTGAAGTTTGGTCCTTTTACAGCATCCTGCCATGCGATTACATTTGTTCCTGACCAACGAGAACACTCACGTTAACTTTTATCGAGTGGGAAAAAAAGTTAGCTTGTTTATATTATGCTAACATAGCCGTGTCGCTAGCGGTCACGTAGCACATCATTATATACAAGCTAGCCAAACTTCAGTAACCCTACAAACGTCACTGCTGTTTAGTTTTCTGTCTTCATTTATGTTGGAAGTGATAACAGAGCTGTACGTTTTAATTTGTTTCCAAAACCCCGCAGTCAGGACATGCTATATTGTATTTAGATAGAAGCTAACGAGCTAACTTCCTGCTAACTTCTAACTCCATTAAATGTCATAAATTCCGTTTTCATGGATGCCTGGATGTTAAACTCAATTGTTACACCTGGTAGAGCAGAACGCTGATCATTTTATTAAAGATGAAAGACTTTAGACAAACGGTTAAGGAATGTGTATTTATGACGACAATTTGTGACTGGTAAACTTATGATACGTACGATGGTTTTTCGTTCTACACGGTGCATTTCAAGGTCCTGCACCCATCCGTCGGTAAACTGTACCTGGGCTTGTTGCAGTGACCGGAAGTTACTAAACTTCATGAGTGTATGCACTCACTCCAAGAACCGTATGATTATAAATATGCATATAAATATGCTAAGATGAGATAGCTGACTTCATCTAACTAGCAAATGTTGTCCAGGCTACGTTGGTGATACAGTTTTTTTTAATGTGTATGATATTTTTGTCATGCGATTTTAAAGCTGGTCCTACAACCGCATCCAAGAATAACATGCAGCTTATCTCAGAACTGTCGGTGAAAATTATTCTTGGAGCTAGGTTTAATTGAGCTGCATTTTAAAGAGGTGCAATTTCACAATTTGTGTATATTTTCTAAGTTCACTATTTTGTCATGTGTTGAGAAAAACACAGATTTTAAAATTACATGGTCTAATATTTACATTTAGCATATAACTGCAACATTATTTTTTCATTTTTTTTTTTTAAAGACTCGAAAGGACTTGAAATTCAAAGTTTCAGACTTGTGACTTGACTCGGACTTTTACACCAGTGACTTGAGACTCGACTCTGACTTGCCTGACATTACTTGAGACTTGACTTGAGACTTGAGGATAAAGACTTGAGACTTACTTGAGACTTGCAAAACAATGACTTGGTCCCACCTCTGGTTATATCGGGTTAAGTTCAGGACTCGGTGCAGGCCAGGCAAGTTCTTCCACACCAAATTCACTTATCCATGTCTTAATGGACTTTGCTTTGTGCACTGGTGTGCAGTCATGTTGGAACAGGAAGGGACCATCCCCAAACTGTTCCCACAAAGTTGGTAGCTTTAAAACTGTCCACAATGTCTTGGTATGTGGACGCATTAAGAGTTCCTTTCACTGGAACTAAGAGGCTGAGCCCAATGACTGAAAAACAACCGCACATCATAATCCCTCCTCCACCAAACTTTACACTTGGCACAATGCAGTCAGACAAGTGCTGTTCTTCTGGCAAACAGCAAACTCAGATTCGGCCATCAGATTGCCAGACGGAGAAGCGTTATTTATCATTCCACTGTTCTAGAGTCCAATGGCGGCGTACTTTACACCACTGCAAGATACACTGAAATGTCATGTAAGGTTGTCAGATATAAACACACATATAGATTTTGGCATATGGTAAATACCAGCAGCATATCTTATGGCTGCAAATTCAAGATCAGCACTCCTTTATGACAATAAGTAAATTTCATATTTTTTATCAAAGACATGAAGTGTTTTCAGTTTATCTGGTTTGTTTGTTTTTTTTAATCTATTGATAGTTTCTAAAAAGGATGTGTGTAAATCAAAAAGCAGCAATTTCTTGTTTCTAAACTGCACACAGATTGTAATTCATATTTTTTGGCAATGTTTAAAAGAGCGCTGAAAAGCCATCATTCAAGAAATGTAATCTTTGATTAGTAAAAAGCCCTTGTTGATGACAATATTATTTGTTTACAACAAAACGAGACTCATGCGTATCCCGGTTTCTCTAATTCATTCACTTTGTGGTCTACTCACCCAGTTTAGTTTCCGGAGCTTTGGAGATAATGAAACTTTGCCTCATCTCTGCATACAACAGCATTCATTAACAGTCAGAAGAGCATTAGCGGCAGAAAAGCGTTTCCCTCCTTTTTTCTCACCTCCCCTTCAGTTAGAGGTCTTATTTTCTTGGCAGCCATTAGTCATTCTCATGTTTTCCTGCCTCATCTCTAGTTGTTGATGCTGTTTTCATTTGAATTTCACCCTTTAATCTGACAAACTTCACAGCCCCTCTTTTGCTTTCAACTTCATTCTGTTTCTGCGCCTCTATTTTTACTCTTTTTTTTTTTTTTTTTTAATTCCTTTTTCTCTCATACTCTCTTTTGGTCTATCATCCATTCTCTCGTCCCCACCACCCACAAACCACTACTCATACTGAACATCAAACAGAATCCATTTTCTCTGGAGAGCAGGAATAGTGCTTGATCTCTGTTTGACAGCTCACAAATGAGCCTGACCCCTTGTATACAGGACACACGTACTAAGATTCCCCACGCAACCACAAGTGAAGTGCGTTCGGGACCTTTGTCATCAAATGAGAGCTCAGCTGGCCTGTTTGCTTTCAGGCACATGGACCGATTGTGTTTCCCTGCTGAGGTGCAATTTCCCAGCAGTATGAACTCTGAACCTGTGGTATCAACTCTGACCCCCAGTGGTGGAATGGATGGGAGGAATGAAGAGGATAGTGGGTAAAACATGCAAAAACAAAACATTTAAATTATGTACGCCAACACTATACCTGCACACGCTGCATTTCACAGTTCAAATAGTGTAATCTGGGCACCAAACTGTAAAGGCATATGCACTGTACACTGTGCAAAAGCCAAATGGCTGCTCTCTGGGACTCTAAGTGTTTTAACCATTCCAGCGCACACACAGTATATCAAAAAGAGCCCTTATACTCTTTAGTGTAACTTTGCAATGCAATCTTCTGTGTAATTCAGGCCTCTTTTTTCCCACCACAGCACTAGTATCATTGGAGCTGTGTCACTGTGACATCGTTTCACTGTGCCTCCTGACACTAGGTTCACATGCATGAACAGGTCCCAATGCACTTCGGCGGTGTTGCAGTGAATGAAAAATTCATGGGGAACCCTGGCAAAAATCCAGATGCAGTTTCATCCCATAAATATTTATCTATGGGTTAACTATTGTGTTTGCAGTTGAGGAGGGTGAGGGAAAAGGAACAACGGGGGCAAAGAGGTCGCAACCCCAAATAAATTTCTTTTTTCCAGGCGAGTGACTAAAATAGTCCATCAGCTTAGATAGACTGCACCGAAAAAAAGTTTTTCTCAACTATTGTTCAAACGTTTCTACAACAGGTATTTTATGTGAGTGAAGAATTACTCAGCCATTATTTTATGAGCTAAAAGCAGATTAAATTGGTTATCCACACAGAGTTCAATTAGATTTTTTTTTTTTTCATTTTACATCATTTTGACTTTGGAGTGTCTGTCAGACAAGCCAGATGGACAATTCAGACCCAAAGTATCACTCTTTAAATCTGAATTAGCTAAATCCTAATAATAGCATGCTTAGCACTTACATTTCAGATTTTTAGCAGCAATGAAGAATAATTAGTTACATTTAAAGGAAAGGCTAAGATTTCTTTTTTTTAAAACCTTTATACATGTTAAAGAACGACTGAATTAAAAAGTGAAGTTTTACTGAATTAACTAAACTAGTTAGTACACCATTTGGTGATACAGCCTAAGGTAAGCAGGTTAGCCATGCCTTCATCCTCCAAACACATCTTGCCTGAAAGCTAGAATTTGACAAACAGCTTGTGTATATCTTTAAATTTCCAAAGAATGATAACCAGAAGAAAAAAAAAGCAACACTAATGTGACTGAAATGACTGCAAAGTGAAAAAAATAATCCACACCTACAGTTCCCTCTAAGCCAATGTTCCCTCTAAGCTGCGCGCATGCGCAATTGCGCACTGTTGGCACGGTCTCTGCGCACAGAAAATCTGCATTGCGCACACAAAAAAAAAAAAATCTAACCTGAATTGAAATTAAAATAAATTCGTTAGCAATTCTGTTTTGCAGTGTGAGTCAGTAAGTGACTGGCTGCTCCAGTATGGGATTAGAACAATGCCACCTTATCCCATAGTCCAGCCAATGATGCGATTCACATTCGTATATACGCAGCTAATCAACGTTGTTGACAGGCTATGACAGCGTCCTTATGTGCCGACACCGGTGTTTTAGCTAGCAAAGCAGCGTGGCTGATGTAGAGTGAAGTTACGTTAATGACAACGTGTACAACCATTGGAGATGTGAGCAGGACAGACGGAACAACTGACGGAAAATGTGTGGACTTTATACCAGTTTTTAAATTGTGTTGATAGGGCACGTAAAACCAGAGTTGTGATAAAAATATGCAATGTTTATTTTTTTTCCTGAATACTATCGTTGTTTATATTTATTGCAAGAAAAAACAGTAAAAACAGCGTTTTATAAGGAAAGTGCTCGAAAGTTCAGCTGGAGAAACCAGAGGAAAAGTCAGTGGATTTTAGTCTGGAATGATGAATCGACTCACCACATAAGACTTATTTGGACCAGGAAAAAAAATGCCAACAAGAACAGTCCATCAATATAAAAAAGCTTCCTGTCTCTTCCTGTGTTATGAAGTTCAGTAATCGAGTGTGAAGGACCTCGGCTAAGAAGACAACCACAGACCCAACACAGCAGGCCAACAGTTTAAGAGAAAAGAAATCATGTTAAAGCTCTGAGAGCATGACACAAAATATGTGGTCTGATGAAACGAAAATTGACCTTCAGACTGTGTTATGTCTGACAGAAACCCACCACACATACCTCATCATTCATTTAACATCAGCTTACTGTGATGCATGCAGGTGGAAGTCTCAGGCTGAGGCTGGGAGGCGGGTGGTTGTGCATCCTGTGATGACTGAAGGAGACAGAGACAGAGATGGGAAAGAAAATAGATTTTATATTGTTGATATGATTTAGATTCAATCAGGATCCTCTGTGTATGACACAAACCATACAACAAAATAAACAGTGGATAGTTGAGTACAAGAACTTAAAGGTCTGAGTTTTTCAAGCCAAAAATACAGATATGAATCTTACTAGGAGTCTGCACCATGCATTAAAATAGCTTCGCACAGATGCTTGTTGCTTGGCAGACGTGCAGTTTGTGGTCCACTTGCCATCTTATGTTTTTGGTTTTCATTTCCAGCACGTCATTATGCAGCTTTAAGTACAGACTGATGACTTATGAATCTCAAGCTGGCAAAACTCTTTACAATGAGACATGACAGACGGTGGAGAACTTGCAATATCATTTTTACTGATTTAACTATCTGTGTAATATATCTGCTTTAGTAGGTCATTAAAGGCAGTTTTGTAAATTAGTGAATATTTTGTGGCAATATTAGTAGCTGCATACACATAATTGCTTTAAAAGCTCAAACTGAATACCAGAATAAACTGGCCCAAAATGATTAGCATTTCATTTCATTGCAGAGGGGTAGACGTGCACTCTTCCACTTGTGAAAAATAGACCCTTCCATGCAGAACTAGTCCTCTGTGGGGAGTTTTTTTTTTTTAACGCTTTTAAATTTTTTAATTTAATGCTTTTTAAGAAGAGCAGCACAATAATGGCAGCTACTGCACTGAACAGAAGACAGATATCCATGTTTTTGGTGTTGATCGAGCAAATGTTAGCGAAGAGGAAGATGAATGAATCGTCAGTTTAAGCATGTTTCACATGTACAAGAAAACATAACAATGCATTAAAATCACGTCTAATATAAAGAGTTGACCCAAAATTGTCAGTTAGAATGATTTAAATTAGAAATAGAAAATATGTACATGAAAATACGTGAAATAGATCAAAGGCTAAAGATTGATACATAATAGCAGTTATGGTCCAGGCAGAAATATAGTATATAAGCAGCTATTAGATGTATTGTCATTCAGTTTAGTGCAGATATTTACTGCCCTGATTACTGACTCCTAAAGACTTTTCTGTTGAGTGTGAACTTCTTTTGTGATGACTGTCACGGCCTATTTTATTTATAGCCTATCGCACATTTAAACAAAAGTTCACCCAAAGTGCTTTGGAGACGGGAACATTTACATTCCAGGTCTCCAAAAATCCCAGTTTGAAAATACGTGAAAAGATGAAAGATCTGTTTCCTTTTCATTAAAATTTGTTCAAAATTAGTAAATTAATGATGCTTCACCTAATAAGTCATAACAGACTGCATACATATAAGTTAACCAAAATTTGCAGTATGGCACAGCACCAAGTATAACCACATCGGACTCCTAGCATGACTGCTATTTTTTTTTTTTTTACATTTCTCTGAAAAATACTTTAAGATATAACCTAAATCTCAGCTAAATGTAGATAATAATTGTGTAAAACATCATCATGCAACATATTGTACATGTTGTGGATGCGACTGTACTGAGAAGCTGAGAGAAAAACCTGGAGAACTAAAGATTGATTCAGAAGAAGCACTGAAGGTAACATTTACATATTAGCATTTATGCTGCATGCCAGAAACAGCAGCTTCTGGTCAAATTCAGCACATGCATTGAATCTGCTTGCTTTCACCAATACGGCCGATCTATTCCATGGAGTTGATTTCGGGACTTCACATAGATAATAAATGGTGTTATTTACTGAAGGGAGGCCACTGTGGAGCAGCAAGAGGAGATGGCTAAGAGGCTGGCAGATGTGTGTGTGTGTGTGTGTGTGTGTGTGTGTGTGTGTGTGTGTGTGTGTGTGTGTGTGTAGCAGTGGCCCTGAGCTAAACTAGCCCATCCTGTTTCTGCTAGGCCGGCTGTCTCACTCCGCCGAAAGGGGTGGGAGAGCATACTCCTCAACATAATGCCTCCCGGGCGTATGCAACTGCAGAGACACACACACAAACACACAGACAAAAAATAAAAAATAAAAAAACACCAAATCACTCTCCTACGCAGCATCTGTCCTCTGCTGGATGAAGCAGGCCATGAGGTGCTGTAGTGAAGAGTGGTTCCAGCAACGATTTGGCAAACAGGACCAACAAAGGGTGTGTGCCTGTTCATTTCTATGCACATATGTGCTCTGTATGCTTGCTTTTTACACGTGTTCACGGACTGCTGTGAGAGTCTGTGACCTGCATGTATGGTTTCTACATTGTTTTCATTTCAGATCTTTACGCATGCCTGTATTTGATCTCTGTTTAATGGCATTGGCTGGTGTGTGGGTGTGTGTGCGTTTATGCCTGGCTGTACTGTCTGTGTGCACGTCTACATTTGTGTGTATTTTGCGGCTCCATTTTGGCTCAGGGCTTGCAGTAGTGAACCCCCAAATGGGAGGACACAGAGCTGTGCCATAGAACACTTTAGCTGTGTTTAGCACACAGTTCAAGCTGACAGATAGCTGACTGCCAGTTTGTCCGTATCCACATGTACATAAGATAAGATAAGATAAGATAAGATAACCTTTATTAGTCCCACACGTGGGAAATTTGTTTTGTCACAGCAGGAAGTGGACAGTGCAAAAGTTATGAGGCAAAAATTAGAATACAATAAGAATAAATACAGTACACAGCTGTACAGAATAGAATAAAATACTATATACAGTAGAATAAATATACAATAAGATAAAAATAGAATACAAATACAAATACTATATACAACTGAGTAAAAATACAACGATGACAGAAAGGATTATTGCACTTAGTATTATTGCATATGTATGGATGTGTGTGCTTGATCAGTTAAAGTCTTTATTATGGAGTCTGACAGCAGTGGGGAGGAAAGACCTGCGAAATCTCTCCGTCCCACACCGTGGGTGCCGCAGTCTCCCACTGAAGGAGCTGCTCAGTGCTGTCACAGTCTGCTGCATGGGGTGGGAGATGTTGTCCATCAGGGATGACAGCTTAGCCGCCGTTCTCCTGTCACTCACCACCTCCACTGGGTCCAGAGGGCATCCTAGAACAGAGCTGGCCCTTCGGATCACCCTGTTCAGTCTCTTCCTGTCCCCAGCAGAGATGCTGCCGCCCCAGCAGACCACACCATAAAAGATAGCAGAAGCCACAACAGAGTCATAGAAGGTCTTCAGGAGTGGGCCCTCCACTCCAAACGACCTGAGTCTCCGCAGCAGGTACAGCCTGCTCTGCCCTTTCCTGTAGAGGGCGTCTGAGTTATGAGTCCAGTCCAGTCTATTGTTCAGATGAACACCAAGGTACCTGTAGCTGTCCACAGCCTCAATGTCCATACCTTGGATGTTCAGTGGTTGCAGTGGAGAATGCTTGTGCCTGCGGAAGTCTACCACCAGTTCCTTGGTTTTACTGGCGTTGATCTGGAGGTAGTTCTGCTGGCACCAGTCCACAAAGTCTTGGGTCAGACCTCTGTACTCCTTGTCGTCCCCATCAGTGATGAGGCCGACTATTGCAGAGTCATCAGAGAACTTCTGCAGGAAGCACTGGGTGGAATTGTGGGAGAAGTCTGCAGTGTAGATGGTGAAGAGGAACGGAGCCAGAACCGTTCCCTGTGGGGCCCCCGTACTGCAGACGACCCTGTCCGACACACAGCCCTGAGTCCTCACATACTGTGGTCGGTCGGTGAGGTAGTCCAGGATCCAGGTAGTGAGGTGATGGTCCACTCCAGAGTTCACCAGCTTGTCCTTTAGAACCGAGGGAAGAATGGTGTTGAAGGCACTGGAGAAATCAAAGAACATGATTCTCACAGTGCTTCCAGCGGTCTCCAGGTGAGCGAGGGAACGATGTAGGAGGTGAATGACGGCATCATCCGCTCCAATGCCAGGCTGGTAGGCAAACTGAAGTGGGTCCAGTGATGAGCTTATTAGGCGCCGAAGCTGAGCCAGGACCAACCGCTCCAGGGTCTTCATCAGGTGGGATGTCAGAGCCACCGGCCTGTAGCTGTTGAGGTCCTTGGGGCGTGAAGTCTTTGGCACTGGTACAACACAGGAGGTTTTCCAGAGCTGTGGGACTCTTCCCAACCTCAGGCTCAGGTTGAAGAGGTGCTCCATCACCCCACACAGTTGGTCCGCGCAGGACCTGACGACCCTCGAGCTGATGCCATCTGGACCCGCTGCCTTCTTGCCATTAATCCTCCTCAGTTCCCTCCTAACCTGGGTGGTTGAGAGAGACAGGCTGGAGCCTTGTGTTGAGTGTGTATTGGATGCTGCAGTTGGGGGTGGGGGGGGAGTGAGCAGGGTGAATAGAGGTGTGAAGTGTCTGAGGTGGAACAGCAGCAGTGGGGGTGGGTGAGTCTGCAGCCGATGTTGCAGACTGCCTCATGGCTGAGTCAAATCTGTTGAAGAAATGATTCAGTTCATTTGCCCATCTCACATCCCTCCCAGGCAGAGAGTTCTGCTGTTTGTGGCCCGAGATGGTTCTGAGGCCTCTCCAGACTTCACCAACGTTGTTTTGTTGAAGCTGGTTCTCCATCTTCTGCCTGTAGCTCTCCTTCCCATTCCTTATCAGTCCCCTCAGCTCTCTCTGCACCCTTTTCAACTCCTCTTTGTCTCTGGATTTGAAGGCCCTCCTCTTCTGCTTGAGGACGGTTTTAATTTCTGGGGTAATCCAAGGTTTGTTGTTGGAGAAACACCGTACAGTCCTGGTAGGTACAGTGTTATCCACACAGAAGTTTATATAGTCAGTAATGCATGTAGTAAGGCTGTCGATGTCCTCTCCGTGGTCATCACAAATCACCTCCCACACAGTCGACTCAAAACAGTCCTTAAGAGCCTCCTCGCTCTCCTCTGACCATCTCTGTACTGTGCGGGTGGCTGGTGGCTCCCTGCGCACTAAGGGCTCATACACAGGGACAAGGTGCACCAGGTTGTGATCAGATCTGCCCAGGGGAGGGAGAGGTGATGAACTGTATGCCTCTTCTGCATTGGCATTAGGGCTGCCACGATTTGTCGACTAGTCACGATTACGTCGACTATCAAAATCGTCGACGACTGATTTAATAGTCGACGCGTCGTTTGAAGCTTTGTAAGATCACAAAAGACGCAGGAATAAGTGGCAGGATTTAAGAGTGTAATAACGGACTGAAACAGAAGATGGCAGCATTGCATGTACAAGGATGTCAGCTACCGTTAAACCCCGAAGAAGAAGAAGAAGAAGCAGCTGTGTCCCAGAATTCATAGCGCGGCCCAGCGCAGTTTCCAACAATGGCGGCAGCTAGTTAGTTTTAATGTTACTCTTATTATTCTTTCTGGGTCACAAAATAAACGTTTAACATATTTTCAGGCGAGAATGTAGCTGTGTAAACCTCAAATATCTGCTCAGTTTATCAGGACACCACATATTTTCAAAAGCGCTCCGACGTTTTCGGAGACATCTGTTACCCACTAGCTCGTTAGCGAGCCGGGGGCTAGGCTCACTAGCGCCGTGAGAACACCGGACTCCCCGCAAATCGTTTTCAAACCCACCGCCGTCTTTCGCTACTCAGGTTAAATATATATATGAGTCACTTAGATAACTTAAAATGTTATTGTTTGGCTTTTTTTTTAGTATTTTATTTGTTCCTGAGTAAATCAGTTTGTCTGAGATTAAAGTTATAGTTTTTACACAGCTGAATAAACATCAAGCAGACAACTGATTATCAGAAGTGTGAGATGCTCCAGAATATACTCCAGTGTCCTGTTATATTTTAGATAGCAAGGAGTTTATTAAACTTCACCGAAACAATCTGCAAATTTCATTAAAATTTAATAAACTATCATCTTGTCTTTATTTTTAGTTAGCACAGACCTTAAACACTTAAAGCTGTAAGCTAATGATAGTTATAAGAGCAGATTCTGCTGGTGCAATAAGCTGTAGTTTTACGTCCAATGGATGATGATCTGATTAGTCGACTAATCGCAAAAATAATCGGTGACTAGTCGACTATCAAAATAATCGTTTGTGGCAGCCCTAATTGGCATACAGTAAGTCCAGTGTTTTATTGACTCTGGTTGGGCAGGTCACATACTGGGTGAAGGTGGGCAGTGTGGAGTCCAGTGAGGCATGATTGAAGTCCCCTGATATTATGAGAAGGGCTCTCGGTGATTGTGTTTGCAGTCTGCTGACCACAGAGTGGAGAGAGTCACAGGCTGCATCCGCGTTGGCCGAGGGGGGGGACATACGCTGTTATCGCGATAACATGCGAGAACTCCCGGGGCAGGTAGTACGGACGCATGCTAACGGCTAACAGCTCAATGTCTCTGCTGCAGAGTTGCTCTTTTACAGTGATGTGCCCAGGGTTACACCATCTGTCGTTCACAAAAACTGCCAGTCCCCCTCCTTTCCTCTTACCGCTGTCTCTGGTCCTGTCCGCTCGCAGCAGCTGGAATCCCGGTAGTGTCACGCTTGTGTCCGGAGTTAGCGATGTTAGCCACGACTCCGTTAGCATCATGATGCTACATTGCCGGTACTCCCTCTGTGACCAGGTTAGCGACGTGAGCTCATCCATCTTATTGGGCAAAGATCTTACGTTTCCAATAATTACAGAAGGAAGAGATGGTCGATAACGTCTCCTTCTCGGGCGACGGCGCTCCTTCCCAGCACGACACCCCCGTCTTTTCCTCCTCAGCTCGCTGGGAATATCGGGTCTGTCCGCCGGCAGTACCGCTGCAGGACGCAGCGCTAACAGCTGATCCTTACTGTAAACAAAGGATCTCTGCTCTGGGTCCCCAGACACGGGTGAAAAAAGTAGTGTAGCCAAGTACAGGATAGGGTAGGGGAAATTAAAGTAAGATGGAGAGAATGGGCCAATAGCTAGATTCGCAGGAGGGATAAAGGGAGTTGCGTGGAGAAGAATGACTGGAGCCACAGGTAAAGTTGCTATGAATTGTATTAAACTATTTAGCAACAATTTAACAGCATTTTATGAACAGGAATGAAAACATAAAATAAAATACAGTGACAGCAATAATAATAACAGTCAGAATCCTAGCTGAGCTCAGATATGTCAGTCTTGCCGGCTTAATAGTCAGTGTTCAGTCAAGTCAAATCCAACAGGTCAAAAGTTTGTGATTGGTGCGATTTCGTCCTACCGCACTGTTGCAATTGTTCGTGAGAGAAGAGCAACCTGCCCTTCTGGGCCAACTCAGAATGGCTGTGGTTCGGTTCGGTTCAAAGGGAAAGGCTCGCCATCTTCCTCGTCAGGAAGAGATTGTCATGATTCGAGTTTTGAGGAGAAGACAAACGACTGCATGGTCTCAGTAGATGTCAGAATAGTGATTTTTATTATACATATGTACATATGGGGAAGATGAGCATCACAAGCCTTTTAGAGCCGATCTCCCCCGAACAAGCATCTCACAAGGCTTTTATTACAATGATGACGTCAAGTCACATGATAAGTATCAGTCAGTTCTCAGAACTCAGGAAGTTCCCCTCACTCCACAAGTTCTCCTTATAAGGCCTCCAGATGTTTCCACTCAGCCCAGCACTCAGAGAAAACCAGTGTGTGTGGTGTGTATATCTATTCGTGTCTATTATGAGTGTGTATGTCAAACAGAGAGTATGTCCTGAGCCGACCCCACAGTTCTCCATAAGTGTGTGCATGTCCTACATGACTATGTAAGTGCATGTAGTGTGGACTTAAATGTGTGTACTCTGTGTAATTGTGGGTTTAGGCCAAAGAAAGTTTGAGTGTCCTTATCTGACTTACTGGGTCCGCCTGGAGCTACAGCTATTGCTGGTAGAGAATTACCTTGTAGCCGATTTACTAAGAATGATATGATGAATGATACAATGATATATTGCTGATAAACTGATGCAGACTAATGTAGTAATAATGAACTTACAACAGTGCATGTAAATGATATCAGTGAGATTAAAATAACATCCATTATCCTAACAACTCCTTTGAAACAATGTAAGACATTCAACATAATACAGGTCAATCCAACAGATCTAATGATTTTCACACTCTTCTAAGTCAGAGGTCTAATGCAAACTAAAACTACATACCATATTATAATGCAACTACTTTGATCTCATATATAAGGTAACATATGATAACAAATTAATCTCCACAAGATCCAGGTCTCACGATCCCATAAAAAAACCTAGCCTGTAAACAACAGGACTATTACTAATTCAGTTCACACTCTAATGATATACATGGCCATATGTAAATAATGTAAGTGCTATAACAAAACAGGGCACAAAACATTAATTCTAATTTCTAACTATAGTCTATACAGTGCATCTTAATCATGAATGCAATCTTTAAATCACAATCAGCTTATTCTATCGTCAAGGTGCACATTTCTATCAGAAATCAGAAATAAACCATAAACTATGGTAGATTATTTTTTTACAGTATTGCCCTTTAACTGAATTACAGGAGCATTGCTTTACACTGCATAGCAATGAAGCAATATATTATTTACACTCAATGTACAGAATAAAATTACCAAAAGAATATACAAAAACCCACAGGCTGTAGTTTTACAGTATGTGGTAACGTATCAGCACAGTAAGAATACACACGGACATCTATCCAGTGCCGCTCGAGCATCAAATGTAACAAAATAAAGTAGATTCATGACCTTTAAGATCAACATTAACTTATTCCATCATCTAATTTTAGTGCATTTAATATTCAACAAGTAATACTAGAACATCATCAGCACACAAGCTGAGTGCTCAAAATGGCTGAACTCAGTGAGAAACCCCGTGTGTTCTCCCACAGTGAAAACGTGGTCAGCTACAGCTATGAGCATTAGGCTAGTTAGCTTTTCAATTAGCCTGATTCGCCCAGTCCCAGTTTAACTCACCAGCACACTTCTAATGTTCAACTCTCAGAGAGGATCTTGTTCAACTCTCAGAGAGGATCTTGTTCAACTCTCAGAGAGGATCTTGTCCACTTCATCCGCTCCCGCGCAGATCTACAACATTGAAATCGGGCCATTATATTCCCTGTTAACTTCTTGTTAGCTTTTTAGCTTCAAGGTTAGCTTAACAGCTTCTGACTCACCGCGATGGTTTCAAGGTCCGAAATGTTCACAATAAATCAGGTCCGTTTCTCCAAGGTCCATGCAGATCTCCGGTATGGATATTTGCTCAATTTATCAAGTTAATAGTTATTTTCCAGCGAAAAGCTTGGCGGTGAAAATCAGTGATGGTCTCGTGCACCTCCGTCTCTCTCTGTGTCTGAGCACGTGACGGTACAGAGCAGGGGAAGGCGGGGCTTGTTCCTTCCTAACCAGTAGGGGTGTTAAATATACTCTTTGGGTTTTATTCTTATATTTATAGTATTTATCTTTTATTATTGATTTATTTTTGATCAACTCAGTGATTAACAGAGTAATGATAAATCCCAATTAACAATAACATGTTGTAGTGCATTACTGAGTCGTGTAAACTCACTGGGTTACAGTAGAAATAAACTGAAAAAAACGACCAGGACTAGCACAAAACGGTAGAACATGGTTGCAGAGTCTAATTACTAATACGTTAGTTATAAAAAAATTACGAGAAAAAAGATAAGAAAGAAAGAAACTCAGAATGAGCAGAGCTGCTGTAACAGGCTGCCGCACACGGGGGGGGCCCTAGCAACAGTAGCAGCACCTAAGCTCTCGCTTTTGAGTCACTGCTTATACTGAACATGTTGGTTTATGTTAAGCAGGAGAAGGTTGCAAACAGTTTTCCACTGTAGGCTTATATATCTACAGTTCTTTCATGTTTCAATGGATTTCATGTGTGTCTTTGAACCTGTGACCACTATTCAAAGCGTAGTATTCAGTTCTGAAAATGTTCTAAAAGCTGCCAAGCATACATTTTACCTGCTATGCAGTACAGTGCTAAGTACATACAGTGCATCTGGAACATAACCAAGGCATTTTTACTTGTTCCACATTTTATCATATTACAGCCTTATTCCAGAATTCATTCTTCACCCCAAAATCCGTGGGGCAATTTATCCCATCCTTTGCTTTAGAACCTCTCAAGCTGCATAAGATTGGATAGGGAGCATGAGTGCACAGCCACTTTCAGCACTCCAAGAGATGTTCAAGGACACTCACAGAGCGGTCCTAAAGAGAGACCTTTGTTATCTTTGTTACAGAAGCTCTGAAGCAGGTTATCATCAAGAATGTCTCTCTACATTGCTGCATTCATCTTCTGTTGACCTTAACTAGTCTCCAAGATCCTGCTGCTGAAAGCCATCCCCACAGCATAATGCTGCCACCACCATGCTACACTGTAGAGACGGTGTTGGCCAGGTGATGAACACTGCCTAGTTTGCTCCAAACACAACGTTTGAATTCAAGTCAAAGCCTTTTTTGTTTCATTAGAATATAGTTTCTCTTGGTCTGAGAGTCCTTGAGGTGGCTGTCATTATATGCTTTTTATTGAGGATTGGCTTCCGCATGGCCACTCTACAAGGTTAGTGGTCTAATGACATTGATCGTGTTGCGTAGACACAGTCGTATCAAGGTTCTTATCATAACTTGGCAAGAAAACTGCTGTAGAACTATTCTCACTCAATCAAGCCATTCATTTTGAAAAACCAGAGGATCTTTATGCCACGACATCACGAATACACTTCTGGTAATTGCCAACTTTGAATCCCTGACTTCAGACCAGCATAATAAGCATTCTCTGATGAAGACAAAAAAAAAATAGTGAGGTATATAATGAGTGACTAAAGATATTTTCCATCGAGCATCTGAGATGTGAATAGCACCCATGTTATAGTAACACACACATTCAGGTCCTCAGGTATTCAACTCCAAGATCTGTCTGATTGCAGCAATTTTCTTCTCTAAATTTCTGTCTGTCTAAATTATCCATGATTTGTTTTCCCCATTTAGTCTTCCTCTACCGCTTCTGCGCCTGTCTGTCTCCATTTGTATTTGACTTTTTCTGTCTGTCTCCCGTTCCGTCATGTCATTTTGACTCAAACGCATCCCCTCTACCACCCCTCCCTCCTTTTTCTTTTTTCAAATCTCCAGCCAGTCCACACCTGCTTTGTCTCCCAAAGTCATCCTAATTAGTGTTTAAAGCTCCCGCTCCCCCACGGCGAGGTCGTCTGTGCCCGTAAGCCACCGCTGCCTCGTCTTCGCCATGCCAGCGCTAATGAAATAGCCCTATCTGCTGACATCAATGCTCGTGCGTGAGGGTGTGTAAGAGAGAAAAGAGACCACTCGCACATCATTAACAGCATTACCTCAATTACAGAGTCTGACAATGAGAACTAGCTGAGAGAGATGGGGAGTGAGTGAAGCGTGGGGGAGGTCGAGCAAATGAAGTAACTCAAATCGTAGCCTGTCGAAACAATGCAAACAGTAACTTTACATATAAAAAGGTTATTTCCTCCTTGGGTCACATCTTTTTTTCTTCCCCACTTTTAAAAAGCATTCATATTCAAGAGTGGGTGTGATTGAATCCACGCTGACACATCACTGGGATGGAGATATTGCAGCACATGCAAGCGAGTATTTCTGTAAGGTGGTCCGCATGCAATCACACCAGCTCAATGGTTTCTCTGTCATCCTCGATCTTGTTGCATGACAGAGCTTTCTCCTGCCTCCTCAACAACAATAACTAGATTTGACTCTTGTCATGATCTTCCAGCCCCATGTTCCTGCTCCCTCTTTTTATATATATATATATATATATATTTAAAAAAAAAAAAAAGGGGGGGGGGGGGGGGGGTGGAAGAAAAAGAAAAGATGACCTGATGTCTGTCTATTATTTACCCCTGAATTTCCTCTGGGAACAAGAAACAAAACAACAAAGGTCGGATAAAAAAGGAGCAAAAGGGGACATGATGGAGTTGGAGGAGACACTAGCTGTGGGGAGAAACAGTTACAAATCAATATCGTGAATCTGTGGGGATTTGAAATGGTGCCCAGGGACAGTTTAGGAGCAGCACATCCGCTGCAGATTGTGTGTCTCACCCAAGGGGCGAGGCAAGTCAGGGCTGCTCGACCACCGCGCTCAACAAATCAATAGTCCTGCATTTTATGTGTGTGTGTGTGTGTGTGTGTGTCTGCCTGTGTGCGATCTGCCCACAAGCTCAACGTCCGCTTAACAGAGAGAGCCAGGTGAAGTGTGTTGGGTGAGAAAATTGTGCAAACAAGGAGATTGTTATGGGAGCCGGGGGCAAATAAATGCTGCGGTAAAGGTTAGGTGCTGTGCTGGATGAGATCTTTTTTGTCTTCTGTCTTTTCTTCTATTGGGAAGCTGTACAGATTTGAGCAAAAGTTTTATGACATGAAACACTAAGAAAAAATACCATGGGATTGTTTCTAACACAGGATGAGAGGATATGGCTGAACACACAGCAGTTATATTAAAAGGAACATTGTTTTTTCTGTTCTGATATGAAGCTATCGCTGCACCCAATGTAGCCAAGATTACATGGAAAACAATTAAAGCAGGACCACTCCTGCATAAATTAATACCAATGTTGGTATTTCATACAGTATGCTATGCATTTTTATTAAAAACACTGCATTACATTCAAGTGTTGATATTTTCATTTTCCAGAAATATACTTTCCCTATTACATTCTAATACTTTAGAATCAACTTTCTTCTAGTTAAACAGATGATTCTCAAACTTTAGACCCAAAGGGGGTTTGCATAATTTAGAATTCAACATAAATGGGAAACATTACAGCCAATTTAAAAAAAAAAAAATAGAAGAAGCCGTGTAAGGTCTAAACGCATGACAAACAGACAAAACTGAGAATACCAAAACCAGACACATTAACATGAGACACGGACTTTCAAAGTAAAACAGGAAACATAACACAGAGATGCGAACTTGACATGTGATGCAGCTGACAGGGGAGACAGAGCAACTATGGAACACAGAGACATAAGCCATAAGACAGAGAACTGTATGAAACCAAAAGACTAGAAATGATAGATAATATCAAAATCAAAGTTCAATACTAATATAAAACTGAAAAATCTGGGGCGATGACCCAGGCACCCTAACAGTGGCACATAAGTCACATATGAAATTCTAAGGAAGGTCTGATTAAACTGATTACGGGCTGCTGGCCTCGTTCTTGTCTGACTCTAGCTTATCTGTCATATTTTTTATTTCATGATGGTTTTCAGTTAGTGAAATATGGATTCATGCAGACCATTTGAGCAGATCCCTTACTTGTTTTAGAAAAAGTTGTCTTCAGAATGGGAGTATATGTTGCTCTAAAACCCATATATACCTTTTAGCACTGACGAGGCCTTTCCAGATGTGCAAGCTACCAATTCCATACGAATTAATATACCCCTATACCATCAGAGAGGCAGGCGTTTCGGCTGAATGCTGATAATAAAGCCGGATAGTCCCTCTCCTCTTTGCCACAGATACTAATCTCACCACAAAATAGTTTTCCACTGTGTCTCACTCCATTTTATAAGGGCTTTGGTCCAGAGAAGACGGCTGGGGTCCTGGATCATGTTCACACATGGCTTCTTTTTTGCATGATAGAGCTTTAACCTGCATTTGTGAATGAACTCTGTTCACAGTCATTTTTGGAATGATTTCTGCTCCTGAAACCATGCGGTGATTTCCATGACAGAATCACGACTGTTTTTAATGCAGTGCTGCCTGAGCTCCCTAGGATCATGGCCATCCAATATTGACTTTGGCCTTGTTTGACCTTGGGGGTTTTCATGATGGATAATGAGATATGATCAGTCAATTTTACACTGAAGGAACATTATTCTAAAGTTTTTTGCAGATTGGTGAACCTTTGCCCATCTTTACATCTGAGAAACTCTGCCTCTCTAAGAGGCTCTCTTTATACACAGTCCTCGAAGGATCGACCCAAGTCCCCACCTTGCAACGTGCAGGACTTAAAGGATCTGTTGGTTAAATCTTGGTGCCAGATACCACATCACACCTTTGGGGTTTCCAGTGGAGTCCATGCCTCGATGGCTCTGCGATGTTTTAGCAGCAAAAGAGGAAACGCCACATTAGGCAGGTGTTCATAATGTTATGCCTGATCAGTGTATGCCGCAACATGCTGAGATCCACAAGACAGATGACTTTGCAATCAGATCTATATCTAAACAGATGCACCAAAAAATACAGACATTTTTATCATCAACATGACTTTAAACAATTCCTAAATGTACTTTTTGTACACACTTCACAGTACATCTTCCAGGCTTCAGCAATACTGTATGCTCTTATGCATATCTATTCTTTCAGAACTATGGCAATTAGCATACTGTACTGCAGGCAACAGCTGGTGCGCCATACTTGAGTGCATTATCTGTATACTGGGAACTAACACGTGTACTCTGTTGTTGTTTTGCAAGTCGGAATCATTATTATTGCAAAGCTAAAAGGGAATACAAAGCAGGCAAGACAGCTGAGGGCGCAACAAGGGAAACCATTTGCATGTGCAGTTATTTACATGTAGTTCATTCTATCATGCTGTTATGTGAAATTTAAACAATTTGCTCATTTCAGAGAATGAGACCGGTCTTTTTTGTAAAGTGGGTAACGGCACGATTATTATTCTTCAAGACACTGTGTGTGACACAGGGTGACAGATGCATGTGTGTGTTTGTATGTTAAGCTATGCTGGCTATGAGCAACACCCACTTGTTAGGGTGTACCAAAGTAACGGGTCCAACAAGGTGTGTAAATGTGGCACGCAGAGTGATGTGCAGAATTAGCGAAGCTCACGTAGCATAGTCAACCCTGTTGGATTTTCCACTCCGTTTTTAACTGTTTCATAAAACAAGTCGCTTTAAGTAAATGTCAAATGTGTGACATTTAGATATATATTCATATGAAACTGAGCTTGTGCTGTTTACAGTCTCTTGTACTGAAGGGTATTCCAATCAAAATATGTGCTTGTATATGCGTCACTGTAAGTACAGTTTCGCTTCCCTTTAAATGCCAGTTGAATCCAAAGAGAACAGCAGACATCAAGAAAGCTTTATGTACATGTATCTACATATATCACAGTCAATTGATGTATGGAATCTTCATTTAAAAAACTGCATTTTGTATTTACTTTTTTTACTCAAGTTATATTTGTCTAATATAACTGCTTGAAAGCCCACCTGAGGTCTGCACACTTGCCAACAAAATCAGCAAAATCTTACTGTTCTTAACAAGTGAAAAAGAACAAATTAGCAAATGTTTGATCAGGCAGGTAAGAGAGGGAAAAAATGCATTGTTTCATATGTAAATAAAGTTGTTATCACAGGACAGCTATTATTTTTAATTACTGTCTATTGAATATTTCTCTAATGTCACATATTGAACATTGTACCACCGTTTCACACCTCTCACCAACAAAACTATCAGCCTTTGGGAGGCTGGCTTAAGCTTTAGATATGTACTGTTAAATGTTAATGAAGCTCTAAAGATCTGAACCACATTTCCTTATCACTTCTTCATCCAACTGTGGATTTATTCTGTTTGTACTGCCCCAGAGGTGCTAGAGTTGTAAACGTGAAAGCAATTCTAGTTATTCATGTACAGATGTCATGTCCCTGAGTAATTGGCAGTTGACTTTATTTAAGCACAAGGACATTTTGAAATTATATTACCTGATTTTGTGTGCTACAACTGTCAACTATGTCACTGCCACTTAAATGCTGTGCTTTTCTTTTTTACTTTATAAATAAAACACCATAATTCCCTCCACACTCACCACCAAGCTGGAGCATCTGGGACTCAGCTCATCTATGTGTCAGTGGATCTCCAACTTCCTAACTGGCAGACCACAGGCAGTAAGGATGGGCGGACATGTCTCAGCCTCCACCACTCTCAGCACTGGAGCCCCCCAGGGGTGTGTTCTGAGCCCCCTGCTGTACTCTTTGTACACATATGACTGTGTGGCCACTACCAGCTCCACCACCATCATCAAGTTTGCTGACGACACCGTCGTGGTGGGCCTGATCTCTGATAACAACGAGACGGCCTACCTGAAGGAGATTAGGAATCTGGAGAACTGGTGCCAGAGGAACAACCTCCTTCTAAACGTCAGTAAGACAAAGGAGCTGATAGTGGACTTCAGCACTAAGCAGGAGAGGAACTACCAGACCCCCGTCATCAACGAGTGCCCAGTGGAGAGAGTGGACAGCTTCAAATACCTCGGAGTTCACATCACGCAGGACCTGTCATGGTCCTGTCACATCAACACCGTGGTGAAAAAGGCCCGACAGCGTCTCTACCACCTCAGACGCTTGAGAGACTTCCAACTGCCCTCCAAGGTGCTCAGGAACTTTTACTCGTGCACCATAGAGAGCATCCTGGCGGGAAACATCTTAACCTGGTTCGGGAACAGCACCATGCAGGACAGACGAGCTCTACAGAGGGTTGTGCGGTCAGCTGAGCGCACCATCCGCTCCGAGCTCCCTGACCTGCACTCAATCTACAGCAGGCGGTGCTGGACCAAGGCCAGGAAGATCGTGAAGGACCTCAGGCATCCCAACAACAGACTGTTCTCTCTGTTGAGGTCAGGAAAGCGATTCCGCTCCCTGAAGACCAACACAGAGAGACTGAGGAGGAGCTTCTTCCCGCAGGCGATACGGTCTCTCAATCACACCACCACACAGTACTGACCCACACATATGGTTCTTACACACACACTGGACTTTCTGGACATTGTTTTTGCACACATTGTTTTTTTGCACAACACTGGTCACTATATTCTTCATTTCCAGTTAATACTTGTACAGCTGCTGTTATTGTGTATATATTTATTTATATTTAGATTTCTTCATACATTCTTATATAGTTCTATATTGTGTATTTTGTTGTACAGTTATTTTATTTTCAACTTTAATTTATATATTTTATCTTATTCCTTCCCAGTTAAATTTACCTTCATTCTAATTTGTGTTGTACAGTTATTTCATTTTTAACCTTAATTTATATTTTATTCCTTCTTAGTTAAATTTACCCTTTTTAAGTTTTCATATTTATTTCCTATCTTATTCATAGCCTTTTCCTTTTTTGTTTTCTTTAGGTCACGAGCAGTTGTCCAAGCATTTCACTACATATCGTACTGTGTATGACTGTGTACGTGACAAATAAAATTTGAATTTGAATTTGAAATCTGATATTTTGTCCCGTTTTGCTGGATCCTGGACCCTCTTGCCACCAACAGAGCCATTTTGCATGGATTCGCCATTCACTGACTGACATAAATTGCTGTAACCATAAAGTGTCTCCCTCATTTGCTGGTTGGTTTTAGCAGTGGGGGGGAAGCACTTGGCTTGCCTGTGAATTTCCCCTTTGGTTCATTTAGCTGAATATAACAGACTAGCTTCAGGTAAATTTAATGAGTCACCCATTCAAAATGATTTTTTGATGTTTCTCCGCTCTCTTCCACTTAAAGAAATACCCTCTGTGATACTGACCTAAAACGCTTCCTTTTAGTCAACGCTTCTGATTTTAATTTACAAGCTAAGCAACGTGGAACGGTGCTTCAGAGCCACTTGATAATCCATGTGCAGAGATACATTTATGTTTCTTCAGAGAGCTATTAAAGCAGTGAAAATGCAATTAAGCAGTTGTAGTGGTGGGGCCCCCTTGTTTTTTGCAGATGTCTGCACCTGGGGGAGTACACAAAATATTGACACTGAAGCTTTAATTGTCTTTACTGAGCATCTACACTCAGAGACCAAATAAATCTGTCTCTTAATCTTTCTTTGTGTCACAACATGTACAAACTGAGGTGAGATGAGAGAGATTTCACATCAGTCTGCATAATTACTGCTTGGTATAATGGTACATAATGGCATAATGCAGCAATTTTTCTAAATCAGTTTGAACCTTCAGACCTCTGCAGCCATCCTAGCTGATCTTTCTGGCTATAGTTAGGCACATTGGTGCTTTGATAGCCAACATGAGTGTCATAGGACACTCATAGAGTCAGTTTTAATAATAATACAGTTACAGTAGGGAAAATAGCCATTGGAGACTGTAGAAGGACATAAACTGTGACAGTGTGCAATAAGCTTGCAGTCTTGTTTCCTTTCAAATGAATGCTTTAAATGAGGCGACCAGGTCAAATGGTGTCTTCAAAGCGACTTTGCTGCATAAAGATCACAATAAAATGACAATAAAACTCCATCAGTCTGCTATCAGCTTGTGATTGAACGGAGTCAAGTTACCAAATATGTCCAGTATATTTGTGATAATACAGATTAACTGTGCTAAATCAGAAAAAAAAATCACAAATCTGTCAGCATCTGTTGCAAATCTGTTGCCATCGACATTTACACGAAACACTATTTCACTGATTTTATTGTGAGTTCAGCCAACATACCATAAATTTGAAACAGTAGCTGCAGATCGGCTGCTCTTGTTTGTTGCCTTGCTTCTGTGTAGGAATCTAACCCAAACACAGCCAGTTGGCAACCAACCAAGCTCATCAAAGAGATTTACTGACATGTGATGGCAACCAGTGTGCCTTCATAAATTGGACGGCAATTATTTGTAAACCTTCAACAGTCTCTTTAAAACTGATTGCAGCAAGTTCAAACTGGATTGCAGTTGGCAGGTTACCTCCCACCAGGTGATCTCTGTAATCACCTTGCAATTGAAAGTAGCCGCCCAGAATCTGAGGGTGACCCCTGATCCCAAGAGGGCTTGGCATCCTATTTTACACTAGTGTGACTGAGCATGCCGTGTCAAACTAAGTGCAAGATACTGAACCTTAAACTTTATGGCTGATTTAGCATCCTCCACTACAGCCAATAGAAATATTGGTTAATATAATAGTTAATGTGAATGGAAAATGTGTCAATTTATTTATAAGAACCAAGCTGTATGGCAACAGTTGTGGACAGATCTTACTCTAAATCTAACCTGATAAGGGGAAAGTTTGCTGATCACCCACCGATGTCAGTCAGCTTCATCCTCCCTAGTCCAATAATGTTAATTAAACTGAACATCTATCCAGCAGTAGAGTAGTTAGTAGTTATATATCTTGCTCAACTAAGATGTAATGGTATATTAAAGAATATCTTAGAGAATATAGAACATCCTACTGGTACCTGCTATGGATAACAGCTGATACTGTATTGTGAAATTGCTGATAATGGTTACTGATAAGGTAATGCCAAAGGCCAGGCCTCAGGGCAAGTGGTGTAGATTGTCTGATGAACAGAGACAGTCACTCACTGTCTGTGGTCATCTAATAGACAAAGCACCACAGACATAGACCTACACACAGACACACACACACAGACATTTGTACAGGCCTACATAAACCATTAACCCCAGCCCTTCCATGTACATCAGTATAATTACATTTTAAGGTAATCTGCATTACTAAATGCAGGAAATAACCCGCAACTGCCCTGATAATCACTCACAGCAGAAACAGAAAAAAGGTCATTAAAGATGATAAGTGCTTAGATGTAGAAATCACACACACACAGATGGCTTTGTGACTCCTCTTAAGGGGATATGTGACGAAGAAAAAGGGTCTTGACCTTTTTATTTCACACTGATGCTTCAATTATTAGACCATATGGCCTAAGGGTAGACATTTCGAGACAGTGTTTTTAACCCTGATGCATTCTCTTAATTCAGGTTTTACAGAAACTTATGTTTTGAGGACAAAGGGTAGAACTTAGGTTAGAGATTCAAACTCAGTTCAAGAAAAACCTTTGAGGTAACAACTTATGTAACCACATGCATAAAAAGAGGCAGAAAAGCAGTAACTGTGTCACATCTACCTTTTTGTATACAAATGCAGTAAATTTAGCATCTGTGGTTATGTTTAGGGGTGTGGGGTATACATCAGGATTGTTGTAATATGACTCATAGAAAATCCTCAGCATTTTCTGGCAGGTCCTTCAACATCTGCCAGAAAATGCTGAGGATTTTCTATGAGTCTGTGGTGGCCAGTGCGATCCTCTATGCTGTTGCATGCTGGGGGAGCAGGCTGAGGGTCGCAGATGCCAACAGACTTAATAAACTGATCCGTAAGGCCAGCAATGTTGTGGGGATGGAGCTGGACTCCCTCAAGGTGGTGTCGGAGAGGCGGATGCTGTCCAAGATAAAGACAATGTTGGATAACACCTCCCACCCACTCCATGACATGTTGGTCAGTCACAGGAGCTCGTTCAGTGAGAGACTGAGATTACCGAAAAGCACCACTGAACGACACAGGAAATCATTCCTGCCTGTGGTCATCTCTCTGTACAACTCATCCACTTAACACACTGTTTGCTGCTACAACTACACATGTTTCTTTTCCAAATATTTATTTATAAGTGACTTATGTATGTATGTATGTATATATATGTATATATTGTACTATTCTTAGTTAGCGTATTGTCTGTCTTGTCTTAATGTTGGTTTAAAATGGAGCACTGTAACAAAAAATAATTTCCCCCAGGGATCAATAAAGTATTCTGATTCTGATTCTGATTCTGATTTAGTGTATAAACGTATAAACGCCCACAGGGAACGGTTCTGGCTCCGTTCCTCTTCACCATCTACACTGCAGACTTCTCCCACAATTCCACCCAGTGCTTCCTGCAGAAGTTCTCTGATGACTCTGCAATAGTCGGCCTCATCACTGATGGGGACGACAAGGAGTACAGAGGTCTGACCCAAGACTTTGTGGACTGGTGCCAGCTGAACTACCTCCAGATCAACGCCAGTAAAACCAAGGAGCTGGTGGTAGACTTCCGCAGGCACAAGCATTCTCCACTGCAACCACTGAACATCCAAGGTATGGACATTGAGGCTGTGGACAGCTACAGGTACCTTGGTGTTCATCTGAACAATAGACTGGACTGGACTCATAACTCAGACGCCCTCTACAGGAAAGGGCAGAGCAGGCTGTACCTGCTGCGGAGACTCAGGTCGTTTGGAGTGGAGGGCCCACTCCTGAAGACCTTCTATGACTCTGTTGTGGCTTCTGCTATCTTTTATGGCGTGGTTTGCTATTAATGTTGGGTAACACTAATTTAACCCACTGACTGACAGACAAAGAGGAGATAGAGCTCTTAGAAATGACTCTTTCTTATGAACCCCTTTTGTGTTTCCCTGTGAACCAAATTACCTGCTTTTTGAGAGGAACCCACACAATGATAGGTGACATAATGAAGGCAAAGGATAACTGGGTAAAGCCGGGTTCAACACGGCTTAATCGTTTTTGACACAATCTTGATTATAATACAGTTTCTAACATTGTTATTCTCTTTGTGTTCCTTTGTGCCTTTGAAATTCAAACTGCTTTGACAAATTATGACTGAGTGAGAGAACTGCTTTGGCAGCTGAGTGTAGATAAACTCAGTAGGTGGAGCAGGAGTTTAAAATCTTAAAGAGCTTGGTTTTGTGTTTCAAGTGAGCTCTTATAAAAGAACTTATTGTAGTGTTTAAAAATGAAATGTACATATTTCAAATATATACACACACATATATATATATACACATCTACTTGAACAGAGCCAAGGCTACAATACCATACACAAATCCCAGGGTATGGATTCATGCTGGGTGCTGTGTGGTTCTATGAGAAAGGAAGGGGCGGAGTCTCTGTGCTGAGATTGAAATCCACTTGGAAAGTTTGACTGTTTGCCTTAGCCTGCCTTATTTGCCAGATGGCCATGGTTTGTGGTCTGGGACTGCCGTGGCACAGTCCATAAGGCAGCCGTCTCTCAAACCCATGTAAGAATCCCCATGTGTGGAGTTGTTTTTTGTCTTTTGCAAATTCTCATTGCCTGTTACAGGCTCTGCTGTCTCACTGCCTGAATAATAGAGAAGATACACAATCATGGCAGGATGTTGGTGGCGGAGCTGGAGTAATTGATTCTCTTAATAAAATAGAAGAATATCATCGTGTGCTTTTGTCACTGCAGGGTAGCCAGGTGGATTAATGAAACAAGGTCATACCTAGAATGAACTGACATTCATGTTGCTGAGCCCCGTCTATTTCCTGCTAGTGCTACAAACACAGCTGAGCCAAAAATCTGAAAATTTTGGACAGCTTTCCTGGATTACATACATGCACAGCAACTCAATTAGCTACATTACTAACAGAAGGATGAGCCAGGTTAGAAACAACAGATTCAAATTCAAATTCAAATTCAAATTTTATTTGTCACGTACACAGTCATACACAGTACGATATGTAGTGAAATGCTTGGACAACTGCTCGTGACCTAAAGAAAACAAAAAAGGAAAAGGCTATGAATAAGATAGGAAATAAATATGAAAAATTAAAAAGGGTAAATTTAACTAAGAAGGAATAAAATATAAATTAAGGTTAAAAATGAAATAACTGTACAACACAAATTAGAATGAAGGGTAAATTTAACTGGGAAGGAATAAGATAAAATATATAAATTAAAGTTGAAAATAAAATAACTGTACAACAAAATACACAATATAGAACTATATAAGAATGTATGAAGAAATCTAAATATAAATAAATATATACACAATAACAGCAGGATGCAGGATATGTGAAGTAAGCAGATCAACAAAAAGTTAAAACACAGTGACCATAGTTTGGAATGTAGAGTGGCACTAAACGTTATTTTATTTACTGATTCTGATCTCTTTTTTTTTTCTAAGCCTGACCAGCCATTATCGATTTTTGTCAATTATCAGTTCTTCTTCCAACAAACTAAGAACATATAAACAGAAATCAACTTTTCTTCTTTAAATAACTTTGAACATTGAAGAAATTACAAGTTTTAAAATTTCCTCTAAACTGCGGGCTTCTCTGGTACAAATAATTACCTGACAATAAATTTCTGTATATCCACCTTTACCTGACATACCTTACAAAATAAAAGCAGGTGCAACACATTATTACAACAAAGCAATCTCAGGCACTTCCATAATGTAATGTCATTTAATAACAGGACATCAAACCTTTTCTCTTTTTCAGTTGTCCTCGTATCTGCTTTGATCCGTTGCTCATACCGAGGCTGCTGGCTTGTGCCTTTCTCTTTGCTCCTCAGCCTTTGTTGGCTTACGAGTTTGGTGATTTAAGACTCTGACTAAGTTTGTTGCTATAGACGTTCTCGTGCTTTTATTTGATGAACTTTGTGCCTTCACTCAGAGTGAGAAGCATCCTGATATGTGAGTGTGTGGCTGTGTGTGTGGTTGTGGCTATTTGCCCGCAGCACTATGCACATGTTGCGCAGACATGAAGGGCTCAACTTGAAGGTGACTAACTGGTCACCAGTTCAGTTCACTGGGAGCGTCTCTGGCTGGTTGATAGGTGGATTTCTGTTTGAAAATGTGACATATGTAGCAACTGGAACTCACTAAGCTAACAGGGAATTGCTATAAACAACCTAGATAGAAAAGTTCATTCTATTTCCCTGTTAAGGCCAAAGAGCAACAGAGATGGAAGGTTCATTTAATCTCCCAGGATTTAAAAAAAGTACTCCTCCTTTCTGTACCATCATTACCTGATAAGCAATGGATGCCTTTACATTTACCTGAAATGTTAATGCTGCTTTTCGCCTGGCACAGTAATTAAAAGAAACTGATAAGAATTACTGGGAAAGCACTAGACCAATAAACACAATCAATAAGACTTCAGGGAAATAGAGAATTTTAAACAGTAAGGCGGCAGTGATTCAGAAAGTAGTTAGTGGTACTTGTCCTTGTGAGGTGTTCACAAGCACTTGGCACTTAAGTGAACCTGTTACACATTGCATTATTTGCTATATAAAATGGTGGTTGCTCATATTAAACAGTTGTCAGCTTATGACAAAGTAATCCTATGAGATAATTTCAGACATTTTTTTTCTTCTCTTGGATATGTGTAATGTCACAGAAAGGCAATATCCTTATTATAATCCCAGCTCTGGCTGTGAGAACAAAAGCCCCACCAGTTTCCTGGTCAAACCCTCTGTTTGTGAATGGCAGCCAATCAGAAAAAAGCTGTCCTTAGAGAAGATAATGGAAATTATGTAAAGGTACCGTGAAAAAGTCTGCAAATAAAAAAACGTGGGGCCGCAAAAATGAGCATCAAAGTTCTTCTTGAAGTAGCTAAAAATGTCCATGGTTTACAAATTATACTAGCTTTCAGTTGCAGGTCCTTCAATTTTCATATTATATCGCATAATATATTTAAATGTCATGCAAACTAACTTTTTCCCATCCACATTTATCCCACCAACTCAAAGCATTTGAGTTTAAACTAATGAGCAAAATATTGCACACTGTAACCTTTGTGCCAAATTAAATAGTTCACTTCTGGTTTATTAACATTCAACATCCCTGTTGAAGAGAACACCAGAGATACGTTACACCTCATGAAACACAGAAAAAAAATGTTATTGACTTCCTGGTTAGTCCTTGCTCCTTCCCATTTTCCCTCTTTTGTTTGCTTCTTTCCCTTTTTTATCCCTTTTTTCAGCTGTGTTTTTACCTCCAAGCTTTACTGTTTATTTTTATTCTCTCCTCTTTGTCTGTCCACCTCCTGCTCCTACTACCATTCATCACTTTACTTGTCATATCCTCCCCATCCTCTTGCTATCCATCCATCCCATCCCTTCCTCCCAAGTGGACAGGCTGCTTTGACCTGTATCTGTCTGGCATGGATGAGTCCCAAGTTTGGTTTAAATGCCCCAATTATTCTCTTGAATTATGATGTCCTGCTCTGGGCTCTGTTGCTCCATCTCTGTAGCTCTCTTATGAAAGCTGGCACAGCACAACAGAACCATTTACAGGGCACATTCTCACAAGCGCCTCTTTCAATGCACCAGGCAATGAAAAGCTGATGGTTGGTGTATAAACAGACTACAAAGAAATACTCTGACCTCTTCTGATAATGTCTGCTGTACATCCTGACTTGTATAGCAGCCTTCTCACATTTTTGGACGAGAAAGTCAATATTCACTCTTCCCCCCTGACATGAGGTTGCTTACAATAAATAAAGGTTGTTTAATACATACTGGGACATATACACTCAGCCGCCACTTTATTGGGTACACCTATTCAATGGCTTGTTAATGCAAATATCTAATCAGCCAATACAAGGGGGAAAACTAAATGCATTCAGGCATGTAGACATAATCAGGATGACCTGCTGAAGTCCAAACCAGTTATCAGAATGTGGGTAAAAGGTGATTATAGTCGACTTTGACACCATGATTGCTGGTGCACAATAGTCTGAGTATTTCAGAAACTGCTGATCTTCTGGGACTTTTCAACACAGCCTTCTCCAGGGTTTGGAGCAAATGGTATGTAAAAGAGAAAATATCCAGTGAGCAGCAGGGTAAAAATGCATTGTTAATGCCAGAGGTCAGAGGAGAATAGCCAGACTGCTTCCCGCTGTCACTCAAATAACCACTTGTTACAACCGAGGTATGCAGGAAAGCATCTCTGAATGCACAACATGTCAAAACTCAAAATTTAAATCCCGCAGCCTGTTTTATTGGCTGCTTCCAGCAGCGTAATGCCATGTCACAGCACTCACTGTACTAAAATACACTGTAAAAGAAAATCCTAAAAAAAAGTATTTTACTGTGTATTTTACAGTTTTGTATTGTTCTTCTAGAATATCATTAAATTTACATAAATACACAGTGATTTCACATTTCAAATGTAAATTAACGTAAAATCACTGCAATGTAATAAAACATAATTTTCTTGTTTTTTTAAATGTATCTGTCTGTACATATGCATATTTAGATTGTTAAAATACATTCACAAATGTATCATGATTTCACAAATATTTGTCCATTATTTGAAAGATTGAACTGTTAAATTCAAATGTGATGCTATGGAAAAGTATATAAAATGATTCGTATAAACTTTTTTTACATCAAATAATAATTATTATTATTATTGCTATTTAGGGTGATCGTGGCATAGATGGAATTGTAAAGCGCTTTGAGGGTCTCAAAAAGCACGATATGAATGCAATCCATTATTATTTAAATCAACTGTTAACTGTATATTTCTGTACATTTAAGTATTATTATTCATATTGCCGCATTCATTGACCTTGTTTATAGGTAATTTCATTGTTTAATCACATTAAATTGTTCCTAATTGAATGTTTAAAAGCACTTGAAAAAGGCAAAATGCCATGTAAAATTAGGGCAACAAACTGTATTTTCATTACTGGAAATAACTGTATTTTTATGAGTAAGTCATTTTCTGTTATTTTACGGTATTATTTTGGCGCCCCAGCTGCCGGAATATTACTGTTTTTTTAAGATGTTTTTTCTAACAGTGTAGTGTCTACAGTCATCAGATCTCAGTCTAATACACCTTTGGGGTGTGGTGGAACAGGAGACTGACATTATGGGGATGCTGCCATGTGACTATGTCCTAAAATGTGAGGAATGTTTCAAGCACCTTGTTGAATCTCAAAGGCCTAAGGGTCCAACACAAATGTGTACCTAATGAAGTGGCTGGTGAGTGTATTAGTATTTCAGAATTACATACTAATACCAGCACCCACCCCAATCCCTTCTCTATGGTGATCAAAACCACAAACAGTGACTGAGAACAGAAAATGCCGGTATTGTCTCATTTCTACGGTTATCACTAAGTGTTTGTGTTTGTATTATGAGCCTGAATCATTTTCAGCTCGACAAATAGATTCTTTAATATTATATTCATATATTTTACAATATAATTTCAAAATGTTAACAGGAAGCTGTAGGACATGCAAAGGCAGATTATTTAGTTTAAATCACTTTTTAAGAGACTGTAGTTTCTAACCTGAAACAATAATTGGAGAACGTGAGCAAATTGGCTTAGCTCTAGGAAATTCTTAAGAAAGAACAAAAATGACATATTGTTGCCGGGTTAACATACTTTCTGTCATCCTCTGCTATGTGAGGTATTAACCTAATTAAAGTCAGACCTTGGTTCCTGAATAAGAAACATTTGTAAACTTACTACGAGGTTTGTAAAAACAGGTATTTTCTATTTGAAAAAAGAGATAAACGAGCTTGCATTGGTTGTAGACAGCAGGTGCTGTAGCTGAGAGAATAGGCAGCTGGTAAACAGCGTTGTCTGAACATCTCAGTGAAACAAAGGACGTTGAAAGAGTTCTGACTGTGGAGTGTGGGATATAGGCTGCAAAGCAGTCTGTCCTGTCAATCTGCAAAGTGTTTTATAAGGTCATTAGTCCGACACACACACAAAACAACGGAATTACATAAACATGTCTCGTTTAGGAACACACTGCAGCCTTAACTGCTGCCAAGCTAAGACTCCCCCGTAATATTGGTGTTCTTGCGCTTCACTTTTCGCACAGATTAAACAAACAGGACATAATGTGTCTTGGAAAGCTAGCTGCTGGTTGGCTCTCCATATTATAACAGAAATATACCTTCACATACCACACTTCTTATCTAACTCAAGGCAGGAATGTGAGCATGTGAATTCCCCACACAGAGTGAAACAATTGCTTTAAGTTAAATCCACTGTAGTCGCTTCTGTTTCTGAAACAACATCCATGCTTTAGACTGCCCTCCCTCCATCCTACAACCACACAGGTTGTTTGTGCAAGCAGTTTCCTATGAGCTACCTGTGTTTGGAAGTTCAGCAACCTCTAGGAGCCACATGAATAAGTGCTTGTATAATGTGCACCTGTGTTCTTACCCTCAGATTAGATGGAACTTGCCACACTTGGAAGTCATCGTTTCAGGTGATCTCTGGAGAACTTCAAGACGTGTTGAGGAAGTAATTTAGCCAAGGACACATCTAAAACCTCCAGGACACCAGCCCTCAAGGCCTGGATTTTCCCATTCCTGTTTTAATGTTATGTAATTTGACCTGAATATATGCAATCCTAGGAATGGGAATTCTGTCAAATCAAATTCATATATCACTTCCTTTTTCATATACAGTCATCGGCAGTATATACATGTCTACAGCCATCTTTAAAATTTTTGCGTCATAACTTTTGCGCTGTCCACTTCCTGCTGTGACAAAACAAATTTCCCACGTGTGGGACTAATAAAGGTTATCTTATCTTATCTTATCTTAAAATACGGTATAGGCTCTGTCATGATTTGGAGCTGTCTTCCAATGTCAGTGGTGTTGGAGATCTTCTCAAAACCGATGGATTTAACGCAGAAAACTGAATGCAGAAAAGTATCAACAGATTTTGATAAATCCATACCATCTGGAAAACAACTGATTGGCAGCAGCCTGCTTTTTCAGCATGATAATGCAGAGGTCCAGCCCCCCAGAGCTTGGACCTCAACATTTTTGAAGCACATCATTATGACAGAGGATTAAACAAAAGGCAACCAACATCCAAAGACGGGCTTTTAGTGTCCTTCAAGAAGCCTGGAGAACTACTTAAAGAAATGACAAGGAAGCTTGCCTTACAGAGTTCAAGCTGTGTTAAAATATGAAGGTGGTGATACCATATATTGACTTTCAAGCTTGTTAGAAAATACAAAACTCTATTTTTGCATGTAAATTTCAATAAATCACTGTACCTAGTTCCCATATTCCAAGCAAAAGGTATTTAAAAAATGACTCACGACTTTTGCACAGTCCTGTATTTCTGTTCAATTCCAGCTCACAGTCCAGCACAGTCAGGCAAATGCATACATTTAACCAAATGTATTCATGGCGCTGCCGCCAATTAAAAAATAAAAACCTGATGTCTCTCATTCACTGTTATTGAATAATGGGCTAACAGTCTTGCTGACAGAGATTATATTTAACCTTTTTAATATCTGCCTAGTTAGCTGGTAACCTTTAAGGCTAGAACATAGCCACATATGTAAAACGAGAGTTGGAAGGGAGATGTCCTTCCCAACCACTGTACTCAAAAGTGTCGAGGGAATTGGCGGCTTGTTGGAAGGCACCATTTCCCTCGACATGTATATCTTTTCCCTTTCAATTAAATATCCAAGAAAAATTACTGTCTGTGCCTTCATGGTTTACACAGACGCACAATTGTAACACTAGATGAAACAATGCTTTTATTCATTTATTTAAGGGCATCACATACAGTATAGTGCATAACACATTGAAATTTAGGAATACCAACACGTTATGGGTGATTAAATAGACTGACAGCAGTTGGAGGACCGTGCTGGTACCATTTTTCCACATGCAACCAGTTAAAAAATGGTAAATGGCCTGTATTTGTATAGCGCTTTACACATTCAGTCATCCACCCATTCACACACACATTCACACACTGGTGATGGCAAGCTACATTGTAGCCACAGCCACCCTGGGGTGCACTGACAGAGGCGAGGCTGCCAGACACTGGCGCCACCGGGCCCTCTGACCACCACTAGTAGGCAACGGGTGAAGTGTCTTGCCCAAGGACACAACAACTGAGGCTGTTGGAGCCGGGGCTCGAACCAGCAACCTTCCAATTACAAGACGAACTGCCAACTCTTATGCCACGATCGCCCCACTATCCATATCATTAGTTACTGACTAGCACAGCAAATGTCGTTAGGAGGATAAATAAATGCTTGACTCAGGGAATCTGAATCGAATCAGTGATCTTCAACTGATGCTCCCAAGTGTCGACTTTGAGGGGACGGCCTTAAAAGAAAAGCAGGTGAGCCAAAACCCCCCCACTCCCATTGTAGGGGACTTGTATCCTCTGTGTGATCTCCCCGCTGGAAAAGTAGTGAGCACATTCAGCTCACACATGAATGAGCCCAATATAGCCTAACCCTCCCATCTTTTCAAAGCAACAGTGTAATCCAGCCTCCATGGTTATATTCCTCATTGTAATCCTACATTACAACTGAACCCACTAAATCTCTGGTGACATACAGTATGTTTCACACTCTGAAAGGTAGTCTAATCATCTGGCTCTTTTTTCTTCACCCTATAATTGATCATATCGCATGTGGCCTTGATTAAACACCCACTGCCGCTTCAGAATTAATCATGCATTGCATGAACTTAGCATTAATCACGGCATAACCCCCGCTCCATCTCCATTCCTTAGTCGGACTGTAATGGGATATTCATCTCTTCAACAATTAATAACATCGGCATGGGGCTCCTGCACACTAGCCTCATTCTCTCTGTTCCCACAGTGTTATTTTAAGCTGGTCGCGGGTGATGATTGAGGGGTCGCAACGAGAGCTTAAATGGGATTTATTAGCGTAGATGGCAGAGGTGAAGAGAGGAGAGAAGAAGTGAAGAAGCAGTGGGGTGACTGTGAATTGGGAAGAAGCGGAGAGAGGGAAATGGAGAAGAAGAAAGAGGACCTAAAGGTGATAGAGTCATTGGCATGTTTTAACACGTGTGCCCGCTGGAGAGGCATCAATCTCATTTATCTCTTTTAGATTTTTTATATCACTGTGTTTTTCTCTCTGTAATAACCCCCTGCCACCTTCCAGGTGATTCATCTGAAATACTCTGCAGCAGAGCTCCTCTGGGGTTCATAGAATACCTGCCACTACAATCCATAACAGTACACAACCACACATGCACACTCAAACGGGGGATAAGGGCTGAAAAATAGATTATAATGCTATTCTCAAAGATTCACTTGACCATAACAAAATGAGAGCAGCACATCACGCAGTGGTGCTGCTGGAAAGAATAAAAAGAACTGAAGCGGTGATTGATGAAAACAGCAGCTGCCACCTAGAGCACCTTCAGTTTTAAAGGCACATGCATTTGATGATGTGAGGATACACAGCATCTAAAATGTTGACGTTTTTCGTTAAAAGTAAGCACAGTCGCTGACGAATTCAGGCAGCACAAACATCGGATTACACAGATAAACACAGAAGCGGCACAGCTGTTCAAGACTTCTCCAAAGCGAAATATTACATTTTTAGGGAAACTTTTCTTTAAGGTAAAAGGAAAACAATGAACTAAAACAAGACTACAGTACAGTCCCAAAAGTCTTGAACCACCCCTCATTTCCTTAATTTTGCATCCAAGGAGTCAAACTATCTTCTATATGTTTTAAATGCTCTTGAGCAATAGCTCTCCAGGCTTTCTGATTGTCACTCAGAGGGTTTTTTTTTTTTTTTACATTAGCTGCTTTTTCACTCATTTTCAGTCCAGTCTTTATTTTTTTATTTAACCCATTTAAGACAAATCTATGAATCATTCAAGCTCAGAAAGTACCTAACTCAAGGAATGAACCATTGTTGTGTCTACACATAACTAAGCAAAGAACCAGCTTTTAAATTCTATCTTTAAGCATTTACTCTCATTTCTTCTGTTGAAAATATAGCATAATTTGACAGGCATAAAAAAGTATTGCAACACGGTTATGCAACCCATAAAACTTAAATATATCTCAGCTTGCTTTACAGTGTAGGGGCCAAGGCAAAAGTGTATTTGCAGTAGATGAAGAGTATCCTAAAGTCTTGTTCCTGAGAAATGCTGAGGTGCATCTGGCCTTCAGTTCATCCATCTACTGTTCACCGAAGCCTCATCAGGAATGATCTCAGTGGAAGGGTGGCTGTCTTGAAGTCATTCATAATGAAGGCAAACAGGGAGGGAGAACATGCTGAGGTATGCCAGATTACACAGGAACAGGCACAATAATGGTTGTCCACTAGAATAATTCAGTGGACCTTTTTCAGTTTTTCACTGATTGGCCGCCCCAGATCCCGGACCTCAAAATTATTTAAGCAGTGTGGGATCATCTTCACAGAGAATAGAGCAAAAGGCAGCCAACATCCCCCCAAAAAAGAAGCCTGGAGAACTATTCTTGAAGGCTACCTAAGAAGTACAGTACTGTACTGTTTCTTGTTTTTATTCTCTGTTTCTATAGATTAACAAACTAAACTGCTTCAGCTTCCTTAATCAAGATGGGATTCATCAAACTATGCTTTTTCTTAGCTTCAGGAATGTCACTTAACAATGATATCAGACAATGTCTGTGGGCAGTCTGAACAAATGCTCTTAATGCTACTGTGCCAGAGTTGGCTGGATGATACCAAGACATCACCTTTTCCCTCATTAAACATTAGAAAAGATTTACATCTGTTTTAATGCCTAAAACACCAAACTTTTTTTTCCTTGTAAATATACTATATACAGTATGTGTGAACTGAAACCTAGAAGCCAATTTCACCCATAACGAATTAGCATTAGCTGATTGGTCCTCCCTAGAAGGCACCCATTTCTAAGCAATAACTAAAACAGTGATTAAAAACGTATGATGGCATACTGCTAGAAATTAATTGTACCTTCCCAGCTGGTATTTGAAATCAAAATATCAAATACTTTAAAATAATTGTCATTAATAAATCTAAACTAATTTAACAAAATAATCACCTATATCTATTGTGTTCTTAATCAATTTTATAAGCAACATTACAGAAATTAATAGGATGTTGCATTTTGGGCTACTGTACATAGAGCCATACATTCTGGGCTATCTAGCTACCCCCTTAAAAAGCAAATACGTTGGGGGGAAAAGTAGGAACTCTAGAAATTCTCCCTTCAGAAATTCTGAGATGATAGCTTTAAAGTGACTGTGTAATCAGAGTAAACACATATTATTAGGTTTGTTTTCTGCAGTCTGTGTGTAGAGGCTACAGTAATGTCAAGGTTTACTATCAACAGCAGTAATTTGCAGTGAATCAAACCACTGCTCTTTGAAAACAAACAATAAAACATTGATATGATAGTAAGACCACACTAGCACCAAACTAGGAAATAAACTACATAGACAGACAGACAGACAGTTATTCAAAGTTGGTGTATCAGTGGAAAGCTGGGCTGTGTTTCACAGACTGACTCACATTCCTTTGGGCTTCACATCGATTTACAGCACCGAGGAATGTTTGCATTCATTTCACAAATGTCATTTATCTAAATACACACATCTGTCAGGAAAGGTATTTCCATGAAATTATTCTGTTATGAGACTAATTGAAAACAATGTCATTCGTCAGCTGAAAACCACTCCAAATGCAACCAGGTCAGCCTGACAAATTTCATTTACCCAGTTTTAAAATTGCACTGCTGATGACAGAAATACTAAAACTGTTGAGTTTGCTCTTATTAAGCAAACAGTATTAAGAGTAAAAGGATGAAGTCTGGCATCATGTCAACATCTATTATAGCAAATGTGAATGCGCATGATATTTGTAGCTAATAACACAATGGCATGCCCTCTTGTTTTTTGGAGCCACCTCTCACATGCTCCCACCTGTGAATGACTTCTCTGGCATGGCCGGGGCAGCACCTGATGCCAAAACTGGGACATTTCTTGGCGGACACGGACAACGTGGTCGAGCATCAAAGGATGTTATGTTCTTTGAAGCTCACTGGCAATGTTCAACCACTCCAGCTGTGCTGCATAGTGTCACCAGTGGATATTTCATAAAACCACAAGGATATTTTGGGGGGAGTTCCTGCTGAGGTACGATTCTGCTCTACTGAAATTTACATTTAATACAAACATACTTAATTGAATCAATTCTTTTACAGTGTATTTCATCATTTCTTGTGGATTTAAACACCTAATGGGCATCAAGTATCACCCACGAGGAGAGATAAGTAATAAAGTGTTACTACAAAATTTGTATTGCAAGGCTTCACCTGTATGTGTTTATATCCTATTATTCACTGTCTTCAGCAACAGCTACACTGTAAACACGCAAGCCTTGATTTTGTAATAAAAATGGAGCCTCTGTAAAACACTCCAGCATAAAAGATTCAGTGTGCACCTGAACAAGGCTGAACTTGAACAGAAGTAGAAATATACCATTAAATAATTACAGACTCTGAGAGAAACGGTGCAAAACTCAATGCGTACACTTGAGAATGACCCTGAAGGAAAATGGGCAGTTGTACACAGTAAATTGAACAAATCTTCACCAGGTGAGAACAATGAGAGAGACCGCTTCAAGGTCTTGTGATTGAAATTACAGAGGATTTCTGTACCAGTCGACAAACCTTCACATTATTTCTTGCACTTAGTCATTTCCAGCCATTCGCATGTTCACTCCTTCAATTTGCTTCCTTATTTAAAAGTTGCCAGAGCTCACGCAAACCCATCATTTAGCTGAATCAAAGTTTTTGCTGCTCTGTTTTTTCTCTGATCTAAAATTATACTTATCATCTAATGTTCTTGAAAATTATGCCCTAAACACAAAGGCAAAATACTGGTGGAGCAGTTGGTGTCAATGAAGAAATAAAATTGCAACTATTGCAACACTCTGATCCATTTAGTAATTTCCAATGAAGCACCTTTAACTTAGTTAGTTTTCATTTAGCTATTTTTCAAGCCAGAGGAGGTGGACAGGAGCCTCTGTTTCGACTGATACCTCCTGGACTCATATTAGTAGCAGAGATGAATGGATTAGCATTACCTGTGATATTAAAAATTATCACCTGAATTTGGCTAGCAAGAAACCTAACTTGGTCATATATTATCAAGTGTTATATTATGTTTATTGTGTTGTGTATTTATGTGTATTTATTGTGTAACAAATGGAACGCTTTCCATTTGTTCCAGCAGAGAGGTTTTTTTGCTTTTTTTTGCTTTTTCCTTCACAGTCCCAAAGAGCTCTTAGTTTTTTGAGAACCAGCGTAATCCAAATAAATAAAATTATATTTTCTAACTGAAATGGTGGGAAATTATCTTTTGCAAGAAGCTGCTAGTAACTGCTAGTAAGTTACCAGAAACCTTTTTTTGTGAAGTTGCCAAGACTGGCTTCTTTTTCTTCTTATTTTCCGCTTTTTCCAATGTCCAAAGAAACAATTTGAAAGGTCTTCTCGAAGCCCACTGTCTAGTTTTAAAAATGAACATCTGGCTGCTTGGAAGCAAAATATAAAGAAATGAGGAGTGGCTCAAAACTTCTGCACAATACTGTAGACAACAAGCCAATCATCTTAGTCACATTCAGCCATTATAACACATTAAATATGAATCAACAAAAAGCTACTGTAAATAGCAAACACATGAATAATGCTGTCAATAAATGTGTAGACACTACTTTTAACATCACTGACAAGACATCTTCTCCGAGCAGCACTACTATTTGACTGAATATCAATTTTTTTTTAATTCTTTTTATTTTTTATAATCTTTTAAGCTAAATTTTGTGTAGAATTTCCCATTAAATGTCAGTCAACCATGTATTTCATGGTTTAGGTTCTGATTTTATGAATGTATCTCTTCTTGGGCTTTGAGCACTTAATTGAGTGTTTGTGTGTTCCTCTGTCAAACATGTGTCCACAACCCTGAAGAGCTTTAAGATGACCAAACAGTGGATATTTTATTCTATAATTCAGTATAAGCAGCAATAGATGCTTATTTTTTCTTCTTCTTCTTTTGAATTTATTGGCAAGTGGCAGCTTGATGGTGTATTACCAACACTGTCTGATCCAAATGTCTAACATCAATACTTATCATTAACAAAAGGGGGAAAAAATAAGAAAAACCTAACACTAATATTTTTCATATTCTGTTTTCTTTTTTTCTTTTTTTTCTTTTTTTTTTGGCCTGTCCCGTTTGGCTCTTTTGCCATCAGAATTGTTGTCTAAAGGCAAAGAAAGATGCCCAACGGATTTACTTTACCAAACTGACCATCCCAGCCTTGCCGTAATGGTCCATTTGATTCACCTTTTATTGTTTATTTTATTTTCACTTACTGAATACGGGACAGACTTGACTGGGGGAAAGAAGGGGAGAAAGAAAGAGGGAAAGAGAAACAGCTGAGAAGAGGGACGGGGGAGAAGGGCAAAAAACAAAAACCAACAGAATGAGCGGGAAAAATTTTTTTTAAAAATGCATATATCAATCACCTGGATCACCTGCTGAGAAAGAAAAAAGAAAACAAGCAGAAGAGAACAAGAGTAATAGAATAAACAACATCACAATGATATATGGGAATATGACAGTAAATACTAAATATTAAACATTATTGTGCAGCACATAAGATCAACAGAACACAGTGTGCTTTGAGGTAGGAGCCAAAAAGGGTGTAGTTTGTGGGTGTGATCACCCGTGTGTACACCTGTGAGCATGGACGCGCTTGTTTTTTTTAAAAGGTTCCTTCATGTAATGAGCTGCTAGAAGGTGTGGGGGGGCCACAGCCCCATCCTCCAGGGCATGAAGCAGGTATGGAGGAGATCAAAACTCCAGACATCCAGAGGCCCCCAGAACACAAGAGACCAAGGAAGACCAACAGAGGGGCAGCCGCGCCACTGTCCCAGAAAGAGCTGAGGAGAGTCCCAGATGAGGGCTCACTCAGCAGCCGCAGAGCAGAAGCCAGGGGGAGTTGCAGTGACGCGCCCGTGAGCTCCGCCGGCGGCCAGCCGTGCCTGAGTGACCGAGCCCCAGGCCGAGAGGCCGGGGGCACCCCACCTCCGAAGTGGCCCGAGCGAGCCCCAGGCTCCGATAAGCGGCCGCCAAGGAGTGAGCCGGTGTGTACCTGGACGCCCATCCCCGGACACAAAGAACCACCAACGCACCGATGTCTGAGGGAGTCCGCCACTGGCAGGGGAAGTGGTGGTAGGGGGAGATAGGCCTCCAAACCTTGGAGGGCCTGAGATGTCCCCAGAGAGGTGGCGCCTGACACCCAACCTGACATATAGACACAGACATACAGGCAAACACAGATACAAACATCCATTCCCACCCTCATGCTCTCATATGCACTTATTCCACACTCAACCAACGTGGAGACAGACATAAAGAGACGCTGTACACACGATCACACTCCCCAAGCGTACTCTACAAACCGGGTCTAGGTACCCTTACCCCTGGAGGGGGGAACTGCACCCAGACCCAGGTGGTGTTACCCTTTTCCCTGCGGTGGGGGGAGGCAGACCGCCCAGACTCCGCAGCAGCAGGGAGGCCCCACACTCCAGACCGCAGTCGGACGGCCAACTCCTCCTCCTAGCCTCCCCGCTCCAGCAGGTCGCAGAGAATGGGGGTGAGAGAAGACTCCTCATATTCTGTTTTCAATTTTCTGAGAATTTCCTGAGAATATTTTGAATAGATTAAAAAAAAAAAAAAAACAACTTTCACAGGCACCATTTTGATATTTGATTACAGGGCATACACAGGTAGAATTAATAACAATAATTATAGCTGTGCTGCATTTAGATGGGCTGTGGCAGTGTGCATGTTAGTTCAGTGAATTGCTGTGAGACACCAACTAGAACGAAACCATAATTAATTTAACTAATTATAGCGGTATTTACTCTGCTGTGATATACTAAAATGTCTTGTGAAAGTGCACCGTCATCTACATTTCATCTGTCTTCTATTCGTCTTGCCTGTTTTGCTCATTCCATATGCATTATATATGCGCGCCTTTTGTTCATCAGCTCTTGTGGCATCTCTCTTGACTGCACAGGAGAGGGAAATGTAGCAGAATCAAAGGTATGATAAACCCACAAGTGCTTTCAGTACTCCCTGTTGGCTGTTTGGCTGTGTGTAAGACAGAGCTCCCATCGCTCTTCACTGTGTCAACTGTGGCACACAGAACAGCAGCCTACAGTGATAGCACTCTACACTTCTTTTCATGCTCACTACTATGCCACGGGGGGGGGGGGGGGGGGGGGGACGTTCACTTTCACAGAAATGAATTCAGGGGGGGTTGAACAGCTTGAGGTCTTTGAGCTTAAATACGTCATCCTTAGAAGAACAAAAAAAGACCAAAAAAAATCTGCTCAGTAGTCAGCGGGATAGATATAAATCCACGCTGCTTTTGATTGTGATAGCAGACTTTAGCAGCTCTACTGAGTAAGCTAGTCATGTCTGTGCTTAACATTACATTTTTTCATGCTAAATAGAATTTGAATCTCCAATATATTATTATTATGTATTTCTATGTCAGTATTATCCCACTAGACTCTTGAATAATACAGCAATTAGAGAAAATACTGCATGCGCTTTGGTTTTAATAACAGGCAGTGCGCTGATCAGTGATTTAGTGTATATGTGATCATGTACCGAGTGCTGCTTATGTAACTAAGGAACAGTCACCCACAAGGAGAACGCTGCACAGATCTTAGCAACTGCGCTATAATGGCTTAAAAGGCTCTTATGTCATAAGAGGACCAATTACATTGTTCACTTTCTTTTACATTGCAAATTAAGATAACAGTTCCCAGAATGAGAGTCAGCTTAAGACTGTGAAACACTAGTCATCTTTGTGGTCAATTCAGTCACTTTAGTCCATTTACTATAATGATAGCAGATATTTTTCCTTAATAATACTCTTAAGAATACTGAATATATCCTAAAAAACTATATCTTCTCCTTCTTCATTGATAGACAGTTATAAGATATACCTCACAGCTAGAAGCTCCTGCGTTCAAATCCACCAGTCAGCTGGTAGATGTGAGCAGATCCATCTAAATATTGATAATATCAGTAGGTACTAAGGCTGGTATTGGTATCGGCTTGATACTAGTAACACAGGATTGATACTTTGTTTCTATCCTCTAAGTTCAATATGTAACCCTCTGAAATGTGTAAGTAAATGTTTTTGAAATGAAAAAATATACCTCAAACATGCACAGTGAAAAATGTCTGAACCTTTTTAAGTTAAAAATATTGGTATCAGATTCGTATAATACTCACCCTGTATTTACTTGGTGTCAGATTGATACCAAAATTTGCAGTATCACACAGCGCTACACAGCAGTGGAGCCGTTCTGTGTGGAGTTTATTTTCCCTGCGCTTGCACAGATTGTCTCTGGATACTCAAGCTTCCTCCCACAGTCCAAAAACACGTGTGTTCAGTTAATTGGTGATTCTGGCTGTAGGTGTGAATGCGAGCAATGTGTTTAGCCCTGCTATAGACTGGTAACCTGTCCAGGAGGTACTCTGCCTCTTGTCCTGTAACAGCTGGGACAGACTCCAGCCCACCCCCAACTCTGATTTAAATAAGTGGAAGGAAACAGATGGATAGGCACAGGCAAGTTTTTTTTTGCTTAAACTTAGTATGAAGTCGACGCTGGTTGCACAAAGTGGAGAATAATGACACTGCATATGCACTTCTATCTGCCCACAGCTACGAAATCACAATGTGTGACTGCACAACTAAAACTGAAACGTTTTCCAGAAAGTTGCTTAAACAAACTGCAAGTCTAGCCATAAACTTTGAGTTGATTGACTCTGAGTTTTCAGAATTGGTTAATTAAGCATGTGGGTAATAGGAAAAGGCCATCATCATGGAGCTTCAGTACCAGGATTCATCATGGCAAGGGCTAAATGAAGAGCAGAGCCTTAATTTTAAATCACTGGGCCCAGGAATATGATTATGAGTTAGTCCTCACTGTGACATGAGATGAGATGCGTTTCCCCATCTTATCTCTTAAAAAACCGAAGAGGGAAAAATTAAAGTAATTTTAATCAACGTCATCCAGTCAGTCATCATTTACCCAACTTGAATTTTCATGAACAGGTGACGGTGAAATCTAACCCAATTTTAAAACAGAAATTTGAATTTAATTAGTCAGCTGAAATGTGACAGGAATCAAATGTAGGTGGTGTTAACATAAAAAGAGAAGAAGTGCAAGTAAAATCATGGCTCAAACATATTATACACCCTTTATTTGTGGACCTATGAATAAACTGCTCAGTATTACTTTTTTTTTTTCTCGCCTGTCCCATTTGGTTCTGTTGCCATCAGAATTATTGTCTAAAGGCAAAGGAAGATGCAAAAAGGATTTACTTTATTGTTTACTTTATTTTATTTTCACTTGCTACACATGGGACAGACATGACTGGGGGAAAGAAAAGGGAGAAAGAAAGAGAAGTAGGGAAAGAAACACAGCGGGGAAGAGGAACGGTGATAAAGGGCAAAACACAAAAACCAACAAAAAAAAAACGGTCAAAAAATACATATACCAATCACCTGGATCACCTGTTGGGAAAGAAAAAAGAAAACAAGCAAAAAAAGAGAGCAATATAATAAACAACATCATCGCGATGACCTATGTGAATAAAACAGTAAATACTAAATATTGAATATCATTGTGCAGCACGTAGGATCGACAGCGCATAGTGTGCTTTGAGGTAGGAGCCAAAAAGGGTGTAGTTTGTGTGTGTGAGCACCCGTGTTTACACCTGTGAGCATGAACGCGCTTGTATTTAAAAGGTTCCTTCATGTAATGATCTGCTAGAGGGTGTGGGGGGGCAACTGCCCCGTCCTCCAGGGCATGAAGCAGGTATGGAGGAGATCCAAGCTCCAGACATCCAGAGACCCTCAGAGCACAAGAGACCAAGGAAGACCAACAGAGGGGCAGCCGCGCCACTATCCCAGAAAGAGCTGAGGAGAGTCCCAGATGAGGGTCGCTCAGCAGCCGCGGAGCAGAAGCCAGGGGGGGGTTGCAGAGACGTGCCCGTGAGCTCCGCCGGCAGCCAGCCGTGCCTGAGTGACAGAGCCCCAGGCCAAGAGGCCGCGGGCACCCCACCCCCTAAAGGGGCCCGAGCGAGCCCCAGGCTCCAGGCCCCAACAAGCAGCCACCAGGAGTGAGCCGGTGCGTACCTGGACGCCCATCCCCGGACACCAAGAACCACCAATGCACTGATGTCTGAGGGCATCTGCCACTGGCAGGGGGAGTGGTGGGGGGAGATAGGCCTCCATACCTTGGAGGGCCTGAGATGTCCCTAGAGAGGTGGCGTCTGATACCCGACCTGACATATAGACACAGACATACAGGCACACACAGACACAGACATCCATTCCCACCCTCATGCTCTCATATGCAAATTCTCAGCACTCACCCAACGTGGAGACAGACATAAATAGACACTGTACACACAATCACACTCCCCAAGCGTACTCTATACCCCAGGTCTAGGTACCCTTGCCCCTCGACCCAGGTAGTGTTACCCTCTTCCCTGGGGTGGAGAGAAGCAGACCACCCCGACTCCGCAGCAGCAGGGAGGCCCCACATTCCAGACCCCAATCGGACAGCCAACTCCGCCTCCCAGCCCCCCCGCCCCAACAGGCAATAGAGAACGGGGGTGTGTGAACATGAACTCAGATATTATTAAGACCCAGAAGAAATGATTTTAATTTTTTTAATACCTAATTTCATAAAACAACAGCATTTAATGATTATATTTCAACATAAAAACTCTACCAGAATACATTCAGACCATCTCCAGTCTGGATTAAAAAGCTCAGTTTAGATTACACTGAATTGAATTCACTTCAGTTTTATTCATATAGTGCCAAATTACAATAGCAGTTGCCTCAAGGTTCTTTATGTTGTAAAGTAGAGACCCTACAATAATACAGAGAACACCCCAACAATCAAACTAGCCCCTATGAGCAAACACTTGGCAACAGTTTTAAGGAAAAAAACTCCCTTTTAACAGGAAGAAACCAGGTTCAGGGCGTTCAGGGAGACAAGACAAACAACACACTCTGGAAGAGAGCCAGAAATTAATATTAACTAATAATTAAATACAGAGAGGTGTATAAACACATAGTGAGCAAAGAAAAAAAAAAACACTTAGTGCATCATGGGAAGGCCAAGCGGCCCAGGCCTAATACAGCCCAACTAAGGGAGGATTCATATGCTTAATCAAAAAGCAAAGTTTTAAGCCTAATCTTAAAAGTAGAGAGCGTCTCTGTATCCCATATCCAAAGTGAAAGCTGGTTCTACAAAGAGCAGCCTGGAAGCTGAAGGCTCTGCCTCCCATTCTACTAAGAGTGCTCTCTTGGGGTGATGCAGTGCTATGAGGTCTTTAAGATAAGATGGGGCCTGATCATCCTCACATAAACAGTTATATCAAGTCTTTCAGATGCAAACTGTGATAGGTTGGCATCAGTTTGACCAGAAATTATTCTCCAGTGATCAGTGTTTAGTTGGGGTTTTTTTCTACAGCTTGATACAGACTTGCGTTGTTTAAATAGTGATGACTACACTAAATGTTTCAGTGCAGGGGTGCAACAGCTGCCTTACTCTTCATTGAGTCACAATGTTATAAAGATGTAGCCTGTAGATATTATTTTGAGCTGATAATAAATCTGCTTTTTATTCTCACAGGCTTACACTTAATAACTGTGTGTGTGTGTGTGTGTGTGTGTGTGTGTGTGTGTGTGTGTGTGTGTGTGTGTGTCAACTTGTACTTTATTTCTTTGTACAAATTTGTTTTGTTGTTTTTATTGCCTTAAGGCATTGTAGACCTTATTTTGTGTTCTTTATTTTTTTCTTTTTGGGGGGGGATTGGGGGGTGAGGGTTGCCGTAGGATCTATATAAATAAAATTGCCACTAGGTCAAGTTAATACTCACTGTTCTTATATTGATTACAGCTTGATCATTAGAAAAGTGCAAATATAACAAATAACAAGCTGATAAGTAAATAGGATAATAATGTCTGTAGATTAATGTGCTCTGAAATGTCTTTTGATATGTATGAAAAAATGAAATGAAATAGGTTTTCTTCAATAAAAACTTTCTCCCTGACTCCAACAGCCTAACTGCTCTTTAACAGGTTAACAGAGTATGCTAACCTGGTAACTGATTCAAAATTTAAGTTAGCTGTCTTTGTGTAACAGACAGCCAAAAGTTTCCCTCATCTCAGGGTTGACAAATTCACACTTTTCCATAAACCTGGTGTCTTCTGGAATAAAGGCAGCGTAGAAGTGCATCAACCCTGTAAATTCTGAAACACAAAAATCACAGCCGAACATTAAACAGGCTCAGAGGGTTCCAAAGCAACATTACATTAGCATTATTAGTTAGTAACATAACTGAGAGGAGGCCCAAGATAGACCAAGGAGATCTGGGAATGCCTCAATGTCCCCCAGGATGAGGTGGAGGAGGTGGCTGTGGAGAGGGAAGTCTGGGCTTCTGTCCTTAGGCTCAGGCCCGGATAAGTGGATGGATAGATGGGCAAACTCAACTTATAAAGCACATTTAAATAACATCTCACATTTAACAAAGTGCTTTACAAAAAAAACAAGGGAACAGGAATAAATAGATACATGTTGGTTGGTGCTAACCATAATATAATAATGGCTATAAAAAAAGGCAGAGGAAACCATATGCAATCATATAGAACCTGAACACTTCTTGTTACCATGCAGTCTGTTTTTTAGGGAAACAATAGTCATCTCAAAAGCAGCTGATGGGAATGATGGGCGGAGGACTGTGGGAGTAACCTTTTGCTTCTTTAACTTCTCTGGATTTTAGTTTATGTCACATCCTTCTTAAATTTCGATTTTAAGTAAAGCTGTTATAGCATCCCTTGCATTGCATATTGCAGTCATTTGTATCACCCCCCCCAACTTTCACAATTTTGGCCATGGTGCCCATTTGTTCTGGCTGCAGTGCCATTTCTGGTGGCAGCTCTGCTGCCAGCCAGCTCTCAGTTAGTAGGTCTGATAATGCCTGCCGCAGATAACAACTGAGGGATTCCCTAAGCCTGTGTCTCTCATGCCTTCCCAGTCCATTAGCCCGCTATACTGCCTATGTGGCTGACAAATGACTGAATTAGATCTGAGTGTCATCCGATGGGGGGAAAAATAGCTTCCCCCTCTCTCCTTCTAGCTCCTCAACACATACTCTCTTCCTCTGTGTCTTGAGTTGCACTTTTTCTCTCTGATGTTTCGCTTTCTGTGAAGTCTTTTTCTTACATCTCTTCCTCTCTTGCTATTTCTCATCCAAGCACTTTCCTCATTTCTTATTTCCTGCATGACACCACACCATTCATTTCACTTATCCAAAGTGGATTGCATTCATGTTTTACTCAAGTGAAAGCTGACATTTTTTTCTTCCATGTTGGAAAACTTGTTTGATGTTGAGCCGCAGCATGTATGCAAAAGCGGGACTACTTTCATCAAGCCTTACGTTACCAAACGGTTATTGGTATGTGGTTATTCTGAACATAAATATTTAAGCTTAATGTAGGTAACATCAGTGGTAACAGCAGATGGAGACCTAAGGCGCTGCCACAGCTAGCAGAAGATTAAATTTGAGGCAATGTGTAGTTTAATGTATAAGTTATGTACAGATGCTTAATTTCACAAGTTGTAAAATTTTAGGACAAACTGTAGATTAACTTCAACATACACATAGACATACCAAACATGATTGAACTCCTAAAGCTATGACGGGGTATGTTAATGACACATACACTTGGGATATCAATAATTACAGTACTATTCAAGACCAAAATTCTCGAAACCGAATGGTACTTGGTTTCTTTGACAGAGTAGGTACTGTAGGAATCGCATGTACAGAGGCAGCAATTCTTCCAAAACCAAAGGGGGCAGCATATTGCTAAAAGTGTTCTGATCTGTCTTTTCATGTTGAAAAAGAAGAAGCAAGCTCTGACTCATTGATAAGAAAAGTAGAGTCGGTGATGGAAGCATGTTCAAGAAGGAGCGACCCAGGAATGATAATGCTCTCAATTTTGTGAAGCACAAAGGCCACCATCCAGATCTGTTCAAAGAATGTGAGTTGAGAAAGTTCACAGGGACATTAACGTCGGTAAGCTACTTGGCAAAAATCCTAACATTTCATTCTTTTTCGACAACATATAATGTTAACATGATCTGCTACCCTGTCAGTATTTTAAATGACATTTTAATAAAAGCGTTTACGTTTAACTACTTCGGATCATTAGATCATGAACATTTTTAGCAGAAGTATCGAGGATTGGTGCCGGCCAATAAATTTCTGGCATTGTCCCACTCCCAACACACACACACAAACATAACTGAACACATTTCCAGTAAATGTTTCACTGCTAGGGAGGAAATTTAATGATGTTTCAATCCCAGTGTTTGAATTATTCCTAATGACAATAACTAACAGTGACTGGATCAGCAGACCTGATCGGGTTTGTTCCAAGTTGATCTGCCAAGTCATCACTGACAAAATCCCATTTATAATTGGCTCAATAACTGCAAAGTGTTCACACTTATCTCTAATAGACAAAGGTATTCACAAAGCCACATTTTGTGTCTACACTCGTAGCACTTCTCCTTTGTATATCCCAAACTTTTAATTATGTTTGATGAGCTGCCATAAAAATTCAATTTCCCCTCAGTGGCTGCAGGCCCTTTATTAGTGCTCTGCATTTCATGTGGTCTACAAACAGCCACCTTGCACACAGGAGCACCGAATCTCTAAACAATTCTCCATCTTTGTCCCTGACTCACCTCTCTACCATTTCTCCGCAAGTCCTTTTTCATCACTCTTGCCTTACAGCACCCTCATTAGGTTGTTACACTTTCTCACAGTATTTTTAAGGAATTATATGCTCAGTAAACATACTACCTTAAGCACAATTACTTCTCACAATGGCGGCAACCTCTAAGTTGATGTCATTGTACCTTTGAAAATGGATGCATATTTGTACCCTTGGGATTAATGCCATGGCCTTGACAAACGGTAACAATTTTGTACCTTAGTATAAAGGCATATTAAGTGATGGTAAACCTAAGTACAGGGTTACCAATTAATAACTTTATGCAAATGAAGAAAGAAGAGAAATAATCACGAGAGTGACGAATCCGTGAGAATTTACACTTGCAAACAAAACAATAGATCTTAGGCTAGCAGGTAAGGCTCAGTTTGTAGATCGCTGACAGTTTTGACTGGAACCGGAAATGTTTGCCTCTATCACCCTTGTCCTTGCTGATTTGTACTGGCTCCCTATCAAATACCATATTGAATGTAAAATATTGCTGCTTACCTTTAAAATCATAAACTCACAAAATCATACAGCGCCTAGCTATCTCGTTGAACTCCTTAGACCATACACCCCTGGGAGAGCCCTTAGATTATCAGCCCAGTTACCCTTGGTCCAGGCTAGATCTCGGCTTAAGACTAGAGGTGACCGTGCATTTGCCCTGGTTGCACCTGAATTGTGGAACATCCTTCCCATTGCTATTCACGCATCCAACTCCATCCAAACATTTAAATCACAGCTAAAAACTCACTTATTTAACCTTGCTTTTCCAATTAGTATAGGATACATGCATTAACTATCTTCATTTTACTTACTTATCATTGTATATATCCCTTCACTTGATCCATATTTCTCTATTGATTATGATTTGATATTTAATTCTTATTTAACTTTTATTCTTGCCTAATTAGTGCCATTGACCTGCTAGCATATTCAGTACATTATTAATGGTCCTTTATTATTCATGTTTTAATCTGCTGTACTATTGTGAAGCACTTTGGTGTACCCTTGGTCTTTAAGTGTGCTATATAAATAAAGTTGTTGTTGTTGTTTTTCACTCAACTTTAACAATAAAGAATAAATTAAGCAACTTCAGCCATCATAACTGTATAACTCAAAGAATTTTAACATGACAACAGACCATGACTTTTTACTTTAGCTTGTCACATATAGCCCAAATACACAGGGAGATCCAAGGCAGCAGAAAGATTCAAATCCAGAACCTTCTTGCTGCGAAGCAACAATGGTAACCTCCGCACAAATGGGCTACTGATTAAAAAAGAAATATGAGAAAGAACTTGTCAGAACCCTATGCTTGTCATCTAATGTAAACAACTACAAAAATGATAAACCTTAAAGTGAAATTTACATTTGTCATAATTTGTGTTTTAAATTTAGTTCAGTTCAGTTCATTTTTATTTCAAACATTTCAAACATGTGCCTTCACAATCATTACAAAATATCATTCCATTATTTGTTTGAAAAGGAGTAGGCTGAAGTATTTACTTATTTGTCCCTACCCCCTCAAATTTAGTCAAGTTACTTTATTTTGTGCCAAAAATAATCTAAATTCAGGTGCAAATACTTTGAACTGCTTTGAAACATACGCTTCATCTTACCGTAAACATTAACTTGAGTTCCAGCAATTAGCCTTAAAGCGTAGATTCATTTAGACTGTAAGTAAAATAGACTTCGACTATGCCTACCCCTGATAGTCGGCACATCAAGTTCCTTTATCATCTGTATCTTTGCATGTCTTCATCCTCAACACCAATTTTTCTCTCTTTCTCTCTCTCGTCCTCTCTCTCTCTCTTTTGGCCCAGAAGCAAATATGGTTCATTACATTTTTAATGCTGTTTGTAATTGCTTGGCAAGCTCAACATGTCAAGAGCAAATCAGTTTTCCAGAGCGTTCGTTTATGTTTGGCGTGCAGGGATCTCAATCAGCCCTCTGCGAGTGTTGCACTAAACATGTTTTCTTCCCTCACTAAGCAGCTCATATCACTTGAGTTAAGGAGCTTCTAATGTAATGTAGACTGCTGTTGAGATATTCTCAGATAAGAACAGATCACATTTGTTAATTTAACCATTTTAGAGTTGTTCCATTGTATGTATTATGTAAAACTCAGCTGCACAAAGATCTTTTGGATTTATTTATATTTTATGGTGTATTCTATATTCAGTTTTTATCGGCTCTGTATTGATTTCTTCCTGCTATGTCAATAGGTCAGCCCCACAGCTAGTCTGGGTCAGTGTCGCATATTTTTTTAGCATTACTTTGCTTTACCGACACAGCACATGAAGGAAACGTGTCTTTAGAACCCTAGTTAGACTTTTTTCTGTAAAATGAACCTGAATGCTGTTTTGAAAATTTGAAAAAATTGAAGCATTTATGGCGTCTAGATTTCATTTTCTTTGCACCATACGGTTTGTTTAAAAATGTTATTTAAATCTGGAATGGAGTCCATTTATTCATTTATTTATTTTATTCATATGTTCTTCACACAATCCTGAAAAAGACTGTCAAGGCTGTAACCCTACGACAGCTGGGCCAGAGTCCAGCCACCCCGCAAAGTGATACATTGCATTTGGATTAGCAGTTAAGATAATGAGTAGATGAATGGATTCATCACAGAAGGAAAACACTTTAAAAAAAATTTTTTTTAAAAAAGCAGATTTTAGTGAAGCAGTGTCTCCTTTGGATTTAACATATCCTCAGCAAAGAAAAACTTAACATTTCCTCTGCAAAAACTGTTGGTTATGTTGATCGCTCGTTTTTTGTAACTATTCCATTGTGAATTATGATACGTCTTTAACATGTACGCTGCACACTGATGAATACATCTAGGGCATTCAGTATCTTGCCCAAGGATACTTCAGTCGGAGGAACTACCAGTCTTCAGATTAGTAGATGTCCCTCTCTACCTCCCGAGTCACAACTGCCCTATCTTCTTTCCTTTCATAAAGATCCAGATGTACTCTGTGCTAAAGGAGGTAATAAAGGAATTAATAAAGCACCATTTCTAGAGAATCTGACCAGCTCCTTTTATGGCTCCCATGCAGATAGTTGAAATCAGTTAGGAACCTTCCTAAGCAAAACTGGTTATTCAGCCACTCCTCTTATAATATGTATGTTTTGTGCACATATAAATGAATTCATGCTGCTGCTTTATCATCTGTTCCTTCATCTATAAGCACCAGTGTTGGGCAAGTTACTTTGAAAACGTAAGTAACTGAGTTAGTAACTGAGTTATAAGATTCTAAAAGTAATTAATTACTTGAAAAGTAACTACTGCATTACTTTCAAAAAAAAAAGTTTAATTGGCCATTTTTAACCACTTTTGATGTTTCCTCTACATTTCACCTTTAAAAACTATTTCCTTTGCCTTGTTTGGTATCATTCTTTTCAGCACAACCTCAGGTGTCTGAATTTACAGTTATCTTTTCATTTTGACATACTGTCTTAACACAATTGATCTAAAATCAGATTTAAAAAAAACATAAAATCAGAGTAGAAAAAGTTATATTTTTTACTGTAACAACCACAAACATGTTTATTGAATCATATTTCTTAACTTTAAATGCAAATATAAATTGTAAATTTTAAAATCATAAAAATCATACAAGTTTTGCAAACAAGCAAATATAAACGCTGCGTATATATTGTTTATCATGACTCTGGTTTTACGTGGCCTGATGAACACCCATAAATGCCCAGGCCATAACATGACCTCCTAATGTCAAATAATGGCATAAAGGGTAAAAGATGCTCACATATAAAGACACATCAAAAATGTTTCTCCTATCTGCTCTCCCGCCCAAGCTGAAGCACCTGAGCAAAACACAGCTCCTCCTTCCTGTCAAAACACAAAGCTGCTCAATAAGCCCACAAGATTTCAAACAAGAGCAGGGCTCTCAGTGCTTTGTAGTGGGCAGAATCTAGCTTTTTTTCTCACTGCAACAAGCGCTTTGAAAATACTCCCCCCCCACCCCAAAAAAAAAAGAAAATTAGATTTAGCCAGAGGCGGAGGAACACCGATGGGTAGAGAGAAAAAAGCAGAAAGAAAGACAAGGGGGGGAATGTAAACACAGCACACTGAGGCGAACAGAAAATCAAAAACCAGTAGAAGGCGGTCAAATGAAAAAGAAATCAGATCTCTAGATAAAGTAAATATCTTCTCAAGTGTGTGTCCTTTTCCTCATCTCCAGCACTTTACAGGTGCTTTATAGCATTTGTTATACTTGTGAGGACCCTCGCTGATAAAATGTTATAAAAAAAAAAATCCTTTCTCAAACTCTTTAATTGTATTTGGTCCTTATGAGGACAGAAATACAAGAATACACACACCTTGCCTGTACAATAATTATGTAGAAGTCTGGCAATTAAATCATGAAATGAACACACGGGGATGAGAGGAATCCTAAGGAAGAAAAAGAAAAAGGATGGATGTAAAGGGCATAATTTGGAACAGTATCTACAAAACTGCCAAGCTAACAACACACTTAAAACATTATTTCAGTAAAAAGGACTAGATGTTATAGTCCCTGATAATGGGACTATAACATCTAGTAAATCTGTAAATCTATTCCATCTTGACAGCACTTGGGAAAAAAAAAAACGATATTCCCCTCACAGCTGTTTAGTAGAACAAACCTTGGTGCAGCAGCCAATTAGCTTATCTTAGAAAAGAGTATGCACAATAACTGTGCCTACTTTTGTAGGACATGTTGAGCCTAATTGAATCTTGCCACTGAATGACGCTGTATATGCTAATATAGCTAATGTTGCCACTGAATGAAGCTGTATATGCTAATATAACTAATGTTGCCACTGAATGACGCTGTATATGCTAATATAGCTAATTTTGCCACTGAATGAAGCTGTATATGCTAATATAACTAATGTTGCCACTGAATGACGCTGTATATGCTAATATAACTAATGTTGCCACTGAATGACGCTGTATATGCTAATTTTTTGGCCCAATTAGGTATCTGGAGCCACTCATCTCCCTTCATCCTGCTGTTAATCTTTGAAAATTCCCAGCTACTACAAAAAGATGGTATCAACTGTAATCAGTTAGGCACCAGTGGAAATCAATGACCAAAGTCTTTGCCTCTGTGTTAGCGCTTTAAAACACCTGCTACATCCTAGATTTTGAAAATAGGGTGTAATTTCATTTACTTACAAATATGTACAGATGGAGCTGTAAGTACACAACTTCTATATTTGATATTTTAGTAGAAACAAAATAGAAAATTTTACATCTCACAATAAATACTCTGTACTGTTAAGTGCCATAGCATGCGTTAACTTTGCCGTTTAACATTTTCATTGTGTAATATATGTACATGACGGTTGCTACACTATTCAGTTTGGCTTCATATTACAAATACAAATATAATAAGGAATGTTCTTGCTTTCCTATTTATAAGAAAAAAATTAATGAAACATTAAATTTTCCAGGGCATAGGTCAGAGCAAATTAGATATTTTTCTTTTACAAACATTGATCAACCATAACTTTCAAAAGGGCGGTGCAAAAACTATAAAAAATTTAAACTGACATGAATGAAAAAAGATGCAAATAAAATGGGTTTTTTTTAATGGTTGAACCCAAAATAAACTGTTTATTACATTTTTTTATATGTATAGCTTAGTCATTTATTTCCTTTTTTTGTGTGCCTTTTTCCTTTTACTGTTCTTTAACTTCTTTTTTTCTTTTTTCCCTTTTGTGATGAAGATGAATGTGAGAATTGATTTTCCGAGCACAGACATTGCCATTTCTGTGTGCCTAAGTAAAAGGAGGAAACCATCTAAAACATTCAGTTGCTGCAACCACAACATTTCAACACATTCAAACTTTTCCTTTACAAGCTAACAGTCTATTTCTTGTTTGCACTGCACTCCCCACCACTGAGGTTACTGTTAACAATGTTTGTTTGCAATGTACTAGCATGCTAGTATGACTTACAGTATAACTTATTTCCTGTAAATAGCTGAACTGTTGCCCTCTCATTCTCATGCAGCTATCAGTAAATATGTTTGCATAGATTAAATGATCGCCTAATGTAAGAAAAAATACATTGAAATAAAGTAACTTTAAGCTGGAGGAATTACAACCTTTGTCTCTGGCCATATTATAAACTTCTACCACCTTTTCTACAAACTGTGATAACAACCTATTTGTTCTTTGGGCACAAAGACGTCTTAGAGTCAGTGCTTCATCTTTTAGTAAATTTTAAATGGACTAACACTGACAGAATGTTTCAACTGTGAGCACTCAAAGCACTTTTTATTAGAAAGCTCATTCACTCACACACTGATACGGAGCTTTATTCTGGGCCTTAAGTGCTTTCCCACAGTTACCAATGCATGTTGGTAGCACTTTGAGGTTCCATGTCTTGCCGAAGGACACTACAGCACTAGTGAAGCCAAGGAATTAAACCACCCACCTTCTGAATGGGGGACAACTCGGTCTATACCCAGAGCCAGAGCTCTCAAGTCCTTGTCCAGCCTTTATATCAAGTCATCTTGCTTATACATGTTACACCATATGAGTTAACATGCAGGTTTGTGAGTTATATTTGTCTTCCTACTCACTGACAAGGAGGGATATCAGTTTTTTCCCCAAATTTAGGGAAAAAAACTTTCCATTTCGCAGCGGAGGACTTTACAGTGTTCCCAGGAGTTATGCTGTCCTAACATTTTGCCTCTGGCAGTTTCCCAAGGCAAGGCAATTGGTGTTGGGTGAATGGGCAGACTAAGTGTGATTCAGAGGACTCTTCTGAAGACAATATGAATGGACTCTGTCTCACTTCAACCAGATCAAGGCTCGTGGTCCAATCCTTTGTTGCTAAAACTGGTTCTTGGGGATTAAGAAAGTGATGTCCTTCAGGGAGAAGTGGTATGGTGTCACAGTGTGTGGAAGCAGACTGTCTGGAGTGTGAATAGTGGACTCAAACGCAGACACAATGGAACTTGGAAAGTAACTTGAATTAACAAAAGGTACGAACAAAGGGCAAGTCAAACTGATGTAAAACTATTAACCTAAACTGGGAAAACTAAAATTGAACATGAACAAACCTGGACATGAACACATTAAAAACTTGGAAATGTGAAACAACAGATGACCTGGCAAGGAATGAATGAAAACACACAGACTAAATACATACAGGAGGTGATCAGGGGAAGTGAAAACACATGGGGAAACAGCTGACTGCAATTAACATGATGATGCCACGGGGGAAGTGAAACTAAACACAATGAACAGGGGACACCAGACCTCTTCAAAATACAACAGGAAATATAACGAGACACAGACATGGCAACACAAGACTGACAACATCGACACACAGACACGAAACGCATGAAAGGCGAGGGAGACTTAAACACAGGGGTGAAGGCACAAAGGGAATCTAATAAAAAATGAACTTTGACAGGGCTACATAGGCAAAATAGAACTGAACTTCGATAAGCTAATGAACTTAAACATAAACCGTAAACATCAAAATATATTAAAACTCAAAACACTGGGTCAAATGACCCAGGATCGTGACATATGGATCTAAATCAGGATCAAAAGTTTCAGTCATTTGAAAAAGTAATTTGGAACTGAAAGTCTAAGTTTTGATATTTAAAAATGTTTTTTAAAAATGTGTTTAAAAGAAGAAATGAATAATTTATTTTGAATAAATTATTATTTTTCATGCATTTTTTTTTTTTACGGTTTAATTTTTTTTCTGCTTCAGAGTCATTTTTTGGTTTCAAACCCTTTTTTCCAGTTTCAGATTTGTTACTCTGATTTTGTGTTGTGGGTGTGTATCAAGGGGTAGACGCAGCTGCCTTGTCACATTTATTACAAGTTAAAAATTCTCTCCACCACCTCTCCTTCTCGGGATGCTGCTGGCACCAGCCAACAGGTACGAAACACAGTTTCTCCTATTATCATATAATGGAATATATTGATAAGTTAATGTTTGTAACATATTGATATACATTAAGGTCAAAGATAAAGTAAGGTATAAAGGTGTATTAAGGGGGATGGGGGATTTTAATTTCAATGTAATATACAGAAATGAGCGGGTGATTCTTTTATTTCTCTACGGAGTTCATCACTCTTATAGCTTAGCGACCAGGATCAAAAGTCTGAAACTGGAAAAAAAAAAAGACCTGAAAACTGAAAAAAAATTAGACTTGAAACTAAAAAATGAATTTGAAGCTGAAAATTAAAAACTGTTAAGAAAAAGATTTGCATGAAAACAAAAAAGTTTATTCAAAATAAAATTATTCATTTGTCTTTTAAACACATTTTTTCCAGTTTTTAAATATTAAAACTTAGAATATCAGTTTCAAATCATTTTCTCAACTGAATAAAACATTTGACCCTGATTTACCTCCATTAAGGTATTAAATATACCAGTGTAGTGGAGATATCAAAGATAGGCACGGCTGTGGCACTGATTCAGTCTTTGAGCACTGCGGTCGCCCCGGTGTGTCGGCCAGAACACCACTTAAGGCTGTGACCAGGAGATATTTTATACATATGACGTCTATGCGGGCCCGTGTGTATATAGATTATAAATTACCTGTGTGTGTAAATAAGTTCTATAAATCTGTTAAATCTGAAACTCCTGCTAAAAACTTCCTTTCTACAAACTCTTTTCTTTTCTCTCCCTCTTTCTCTCAGTTGGGATTCTGTGTGTGTATGTGTGCTGGAGAAAAAAAAAAAAGGAAAAGGGTCTCTCTCTGTCTTTGTGAGAGAAAAAAGGTGGGGGCCGAGTGAGCCCGCAGGGCCGAGCGGGTCCGCGGGAGCGAGCGTGTATGCAGAATGAGGAAGTAGGGAGTGAGAAGGAGCGAGTGAAAAAGAGTAACTGAGTGTTTGGTGATTTTTTATTATTTCAGAGGCTCTGGGTAAGAGTTTTGACTATATTGATTTAATTCTGTGGTTTTGGAGTTGGCGACTTTAGCTGTGAGAGTTGTGAAAAGAGCAGGTTTTTCTTTTGTTGTGATGTTAAGTATAAATTCAATAGACTGTGAGTAATTGGTGTTTTTCTGCCTATTGTGCTGCGTGGAAGACACAGAAGTGTAGAAATGTTTGTGGTTTATCTTTGTTTGACGTTTTATATAGAGTTGGTTGATTCAGGGTGATTTCTCCCGTTTAAGGGAGGAGTTGGATTGTGGTTATGTTAAAGCTTTGCTGTAGGGGTATGTGTGTGATTTTGTGCTGGCTTCGCATGTTTAAATGGATGCATAGAAGTTTGTGAGTGAGAAATTGTTATGGTGGGGTTTAAAGTTAGTAAAGAGTCAAACAACGCCCACTGTTTTAAAAAAGGCCCAAAACATCATAAAAGACACCTCACATCCTGGCCACTCCCGGTTCGAACTGTTGCCCTAAGGCAGACGGTACAGGGCAATCAGAGCAAGGACTAATAGACTCAAACACAGCTGTTATCCAACTGCAATAACACATCTGAATACTACAAAAATGTCCACCATGCCACTCTTGTGTTAATCTATGCACGGTCTGAAGCATGACTGTGGGAATACTTAGTATTTTAAGTATTCTATCTATTTTATTTATTGAATTTTATTGTTTTGTTTATATTTTGATATTACTAGGGATGATGCAATGATCGGGGACCATTCTTAATTTCGTTGGTCTCATGACAATGACAATAAAGTTTTTGATTTTGATTCTGATTCTGAAATCAACCCTCCTCAAGAGTTCAATAATTTAGGCAGTTATGTTTATACAAATACTAAATGTATGTTTAGTGTCTTCATACAGGTGTTTTTTCTTAACCTGGAAACCTGAGTACGGCAGCAGAAGACAGGCCAAGCTTTGGCTAAAAAGTCACGGCTGGACACCAGACTTGTCCCCACCCCTCCCGGAAAAAAAAGAGAGAATGTAGTTTTAGGCAGGTTTTTCTCGCTGAACTGCTCTGGGTGCTGTGTCCCTGAATCTCACCAGTGTTAACCTCTGGCGGAAGACATGGAAAAAAGGAAAAGATGTTCCTGGTAAATGACTGAAACAAATAAAACCACACACAACCAGAGAAAGGTATGAGAAGTGTGAGGAACAGACACATGTGCGTGTTAGAGAAATGCCTCATTTGAGAAAAAGTTAAATTAACCCATACACTGCATTTCGTTGCCCTGTACCTGTGCATGTGCAATGACAATAAAGTTGAATTCTGTTCTATTTTATTCTATATACAGACGCACCCATACATGCAATGAAGAAACAGCTTACATACATGTGCACGTACATGCAAGATTAAAGTAGCGACACTTAACATACACCTGTTTTTAAATGATATAGTTTATCCACTACTGACAAATAGACTCTCTGGGTTGCAGGACGACAACTTAACGTGAAAAGACAAAGACACTGGTCTGATGATTAAGTGAGGACACGACAAATTTAGTGGTTAAAGGGGTCGAATTGGGACAGGTTTTTGTTGATTGTTTAAGACATATGACTACTGAATGGGAGAAAATTCCTTTTTAGGTTTCTAAACAGGATCTTAGAATTTTAACACGTGCCTGTGTTGTCCTGTCAACTTGAGGGGTCATGAGTTGATTATGTGGTGAGAAAAAACAAAAGAGGGGGGAAAGGAGACCTCGTTGTTTCTCCCCTCTCGGGATAACACAGCCAACACAGCACAGCCAACACAACATCATTTTCCTGTTCACCTGTTTTGTTTTGTTTTTGTTTTTTCTGAAAGCCGAAGCTGACCTGGACTCCTACCGTCCCCTCTACCATCGTTGCCCTCTCCGCGACCATCTTTGACCCTTTGACCCCTGAAGGCCACAGCAGCTGGACTCACAACAACAACTTGAGGATGTCAACAGTGCTGCAAAAAAGCGATCTCATGCAGCAGAGACGGGGAGCACTAAACCTAAAGCCCGTTTCACTACACGGGGGAAATTCCCAGACTGCGTCAGCTGACAGAGCTGTGACGAGACGCGCATTAAGCCCGGAGGAAAAGGGAGGGTGAGCAAAAGAATGCTGACCTCTGAGAAGAGCCGAACAGCAGAGCTGCAGAAGGCCGTGGAGCAAAGTAAAGACAGCATAAATAGACTCCAATCTGACGTGGAAGGAAAAGACTCTGAGGTTTTTGCCCTCAGTAAGAGCTCAAGGCATGAGAACAGAAACTGAGCATGGCTCCGGAGGAGCTGGCTGCTAATTGAACTCATCAGTCAGACTTGGAGTTTCACGTACAGGACTTGTAATCAGGCGGAAGCTTGCTGGAGCAGGAGGTCGTCAGACCTGACGCAAAGCTCCAACAGCAGGAGCAAACCCTGAAAGAGTTACAGAAGCAAAAGGGTCAAGTTACAAGGAGAAGATGCAGGCAGCTGCAACAACGGATGAAAACAGACCCAAAGAGGAGGGGAGGACCCCAGGGCATGCTTCAGGCCGCTGGTTTACCTAAACTACAGAACAGGAAGGTGATGAACACAAACATACACCAACCCACAAACACACACTTCTGCATGCGCCGACTTAGAATGAAGAGAAACACACAAATGAACACTTATGCACTCGTTGAGGGAGTGAAAACTGATACATACCCATGCACCAAAATCAAAATGTTGATTTAATTCACTAAGAAGTGACACACAATGCTCCAGCTGCTGCAATGAAGAATGCTTTACTGACAAAGGCTCAATGCTGCACACGACAAAGTCAAATACAGAATTTGCTATAATAATAAGCCCAGAGGGCATTTGTGTGGTCTGGGGAGCAGAGTCCGGAGCGGTTTGGTTATGAAAACGATGCCTGTGCGAGATATCTGGGGCTTAAGGCCTCGACTCAATTGTTTACTGTACACCAAAAAGAAAAGAAAACAGCCTGAGCAGTGATGCAGAGTGAAAACGATGAATTAACAGTGTGAGTCTTATTTCAGAGCGCCACATCATTGTGATGGAGATTTAATAAAAGGAGGAACACACGGACAAAGAAGAAGAGAAAGGGGGGGGCAGCCCTTGAACACGATTTCCTGAGGTATTAAAGTTCTGTACTAAATTCTGGTTTCCAGTGTGAGAAAAGTCACGCAGTGCCAGTAGTAGAGCTAGGTTGAGTGATGATTCTAAATTACTGTAAGTAAATCATCGTACACCCGTTCAAGTTTCATGATAACGGGGATCTAGACTTTGTTGAACTCTAGGCAATTTGAACAGCTAAAATTTGAGTGACCAAGTAGCAGTTGAATAAAAGTCATTGAATAAGTGTTGAAATAAACTGGCAGAATTAAGAGAATTAAAACATTTCAAGAGCTCAAATGACTCAATATGGAAACGGTTCAATTTTGTTTCACGAACGCAAAACATATAGGTTTATGAATATGAAAAGGTTGAGGTGGTGTTGATTTGACTCTGTGTAGGTTTAGGTGGGTATTTTTATTGATGGGAGGAATATTCAGTGACAAGTCCTAAGACCCGGGCGTTGGTATTTTTGTTTTTGTTATTTTTCATTTTATTTTGTTTTATATTTTGAACAGTGCACTGATTTTTGTTTGTGAATCTTTTGTTTAAGCAGATCTGCACATCGGAAATTACAAGCATTACACGTCGGCGAGAAAATTGTTGTAAGTGAGTTTCTCCGCATTGAAATGGGTTCTGGAGGAAACACTTGTGGGGACAATTAGAAATGAGAGTCCCTGTCTAAAAAAGGATTCAGCGAGGTAATCCGATCTCAAGTTCTTGTTTTCTTTTTGAGATGACGTCATTTTGCTGAGTGTGGAAACTAAATGCGACGACAGGTTTCACTATCAGCAAAGAAAGAAAGAAATGGATGGAAGGATGAATGGATGAAAGACTGGAAATAAAAACAAACGGACTGACTGGTAAAAGATGACAAGACTAGACCATGACTCAAGGTTAACCACCTCCACCTAGATAGGATAAAAGGGTGGATGAATTTATGTGTGTTTCTTTTTACAGGAGTAGAAGGATGACAAAATATTCGAGGATGAGTGAACCTGTAAATGCCATTTTTGTGTCTTGTGTTGTTTACAGAGGTAACTGCGCAGCGTTACCATTTACATTTTCTTCCCTACAGGGTTACAGTTTTTAATGTTTTTCTATTACAGGATTTCTGGGCGGATGTGTGAAGAAACGGTGTTTATGGGTTAGGAGTTGGTGAGGCTATTACACTGTATTCTGGTGAGAGTGTTGGGTGAGACACACCCTGTCTCTCTCTGTCTCTCTCTCTCTCTCTCGGAGTAACATTGCCCAAAGGGTGAATAAAACAAATTGCGGCAATAATAGTGATTTAATGATCAGAGAAATCCTGAACATGATACTTGTCTGTTGTGCTGAATCTTTTATTACTCTTATGATTTGCAGGTGGTTGTAAATAAGCTGTTTGCTTTAACAGGTTTGCTTTTTAGCTGAATTGCAAAATACAACTAGAACGATTAATTGAGACTAATCGCAACTAACCTGAAACTGAGGAGGTTCTATATAAGGAAGAATTAAAACAGGTATAAAGTGCATTTGATCTTTAATTGCAGGTGTGACCATGAAGATTTTTGGTACAGATTGCAGGTTGTTGCTCATTATTGAAGTGTGCTCATAAAGGCAAAAGCTATATAGGGGGTCTATCATTTGGTTTGTGTTTTAATAATTTAGGTATGGCAAAATTAAAGGTTTCTAGACAATTTAGGGAACGAGTGAGAAGCATAATTAGATGATCAGAAACTGAGTACTACACTTAAGTTGGAATTAAGAATGCCCAATTTGTTTGAGGTCTGTTGTTCACTTTTATACACACATTGCAAATGTGCTTATAAGGAGCTGGCACTTAGTCTGTGAAGGTCAAAAGCTTCATCCGACAACGGATCGGATTGATATATTGGAGCTATTGACTTCACGTGCAGAGGGTTAAGTGCATGCACGCTTACACACATAAGCATGGCATAGGATTGGAATAAACAAAGTCAACAACATTAGGTTAGGAGAGCCAGCGCAGGAGAGGTGTTGGCTTTCTGTCTCTTGCAGAGAAGGGAACAGACACCAGACGGGGACACGGAGATATGGGGACCCTTCACAGCAACTGGGGTCAAGTGTCATGGCCTTGGGGCTCCTTGAGAAGATGGATCCCATAACCACAGCGATAACCAGGAAGGGGTTGGCGAAAACTAGGAACACCAGAGACCAACGAGGTTCGAGAGGCTTTTGGCAAAAAGGGGGACACGGCGGTGACAACGGACAACAAACACACAGATCTTTGTTTGAAAGTGGGGCAGAATAATCCCCAGATCTGTGTAACGACTGAAGGGTGGTCTAACCCCGGAAGTCGAAGAAAGAAGAATCCGAGGGCGTTTCTTCACTCCGAGAGGAGGTGGTAAAGGAGCCTAAAGCGTGACAGGCTGAAACTCGAGTCTGAAGCTAAAAGAACAGCTGGGTTGTGGGAAAATTGGAAAACAACGGAGGTGTTGGGGTTGATAAGTGTCATAACGTGTTTGTTTGGTTTGGAAACAAATCCTGGTGTGAGTTGGGCTGGCAAGCCAGCCCAAAGAGGAGGAATGTGACCAGGAGATATTTTATTTTGTATTCTTATGATCACAGTTATAATCAGAAGTATCAATCATTAATCATTTACCATTGTTGAACCAGTTGACAGAATAATCTTTGAACCACATCTATGTTAACATTAATCTACACAGATTATCAGTACTTTAATCAGTCTATTGTTGTTCTGTACTATTCATGTTATTTGTTTAAAGCTGTTTCACAGTTCTGTAACCACTCAGAAGCCTGTGGGTCCTGCTGGACCCTGCCTTAGTTCTATGTTCAGTTCTGCACGTACACAGGCCTTTAAAGTACATGCACGCTCTTATATAACACATGCATGTGTACACACACACTTAGTAAGAATAGGAGGGTCGTCTGAGGACAGTTTTCTGATAGATATACTTTCACAATAGACACGAATAGATATACACACCACACACACTGGTTTTCTCTGAGTGCTGGGCTGAGTGGAAACATCTGGAGGCCTTATAAGGAGAACTTGTGGAGTGAGGGGAACTTCCTGAGTTCTGAGAACTGACTGATACTTATCATGTGACTTGACGTCATCATTGTAATAAAAGCCTTGTGAGATGCTTGTTCGGGGGAGATCGGCTCTAAAAGGCTTGTGATGCTCATCTTCCCCATATGTACATATGTATAATAAAAATCACTATTCTGACATCTACTGAGACCATGCAGTCGTTTGTCTTCTCCTCAAAACTCGAATCATGACAAGGCCAAACTGTCCCAGAGTATGAAAGAAGAAGGGAGCTTGAGGTTCCGTTTGAGGCACTTCATTGTCACCATTCAATTTCTGCGGCTGTAAACACAGCGGGTGTACATAGGTGTGTGTGTGGTTTTCTACAAAAGAAATAAACAATGGAAATAACAACAAATAAAGAGAATAGACAAGACAAACACTCAAATACAGACATAATACAATATAGTTCAAATTTCAAATTCAAATTTTATTTGTCACGTACACAGTCATACACAGTACGATATGTAGTGAAATGCTTGGACAACTGCTCGTGACCTAAAGAAAACAAAAAAGGAAAGGCTATGAATAAGATAGGAAATAAATATGAAAAATTAAAAAGGGTAAATTTAACTAGGAAGGAATAAAATATAAATTAAGGTTAAAAATGAAATAACTGTACAACACAAATTAGAATGAAGGGTAAATTTAACTGGGAAGAATAAGATAAAATATATAAATTAAAGTTGAAAATAAAATAACTGTACAACAAAATACACAATACACAATATAGAACTATATAAGAATGTATGAAGAAATCTAAATATAAATAAATATATACACAATAACAGCAGCTGTACAAGTATTAACTGGAAATGAAGAATATAGTGACCAGTGTTGTGCAAAAACAAAGTCCAGAAAGTCCAGTGTGTGTGTAAGAACCATATGTGTGGGTCAGTACTGTGTGGTGGTGTGATTGAGAGACCGTATCGCCTGCGGGAAGAAGCTCCTCCTCAGTCTCTCTGTGTTGGTCTTCAGGGAGCGGAATCGCTTTCCTGACCTCAACAGAGAGAACAGTCTGTTGTTGGGATGGCTGAGGTCCTTCACGATCTTCCTGGCCTTGGTCCAGCACCGCCTGCTGTAGATTGAGTGCAGGTCAGGGAGCTCGGAGCGGATGGTGCGCTCAGCTGACCGCACAACCCTCTGTAGAGCTCGTCTGTCGTGCATGGTGCTGTTCCCGAACCAGGTTAAGATGTTTCCCGCCAGGATGCTCTCTATGGTGCACGAGTAAAAGTTCCTGAGCACCTTGGAGGGCAGTTGGAAGTCTCTCAAGCGTCTGAGGTGGTAGAGACGCTGTCGGGCCTTTTTCACCACGGTGTTGATGTGACAGGACCATGACAGGTCCTGCGTGATGTGAACTCCGAGGTATTTGAAGCTGTCCACTCTCTCCACTGGGCACTCGTTGATGACGGGGGTCTGGTAGTTCCTCTCCTGCTTAGTGCTGAAGTCCACTATCAGCTCCTTTGTCTTACTGACGTTTAGAAGGAGGTTGTTCCTCTGGCACCAGTTCTCCAGATTCCTAATCTCCTTCAGGTAGGCCGTCTCGTTGTTATCAGAGATCAGGCCCACCACGACGGTGTCGTCAGCAAACTTGATGATGGTGGTGGAGCTGGTAGTGGCCACACAGTCATATGTGTACAAAGAGTACAGCAGGGGGCTCAGAACACACCCCTGGGGGGCTCCAGTGCTGAGAGTGGTGGAGGCTGAGACATGTCCGCCCATCCTTACTGCCTGTGGTCTGCCAGTTAGGAAGTTGGAGATCCACTGACACATAGATGAGCTGAGTCCCAGATGCTCCAGCTTGGTGGTGAGTGTGGAGGGAATTACGGTGTTAAATGCAGAGCTGTAGTCTATGAAGAGCATTTTAACATAATTCCCCCTTCTAGTGTCCAAGTGAGTGAGTGATGTGTGGAGGAGATGAGAGATGGCATCGTCTGTGGAACGATTTGGACGGTAAGCGAACTGTAGTGGGTCCAGTGTGTCTGGTAGTGAAGAAATGATGAAGTCTCTGACCAGGCGTTCAAAGCACTTCATCACTACTGAGGTGAGGGCTACAGGGCGATAGTCATTGAGAGAAGCAGGGTGGGGTTTCTTCGGGACAGGAACAATGATGGACTCTTTGAAGCATGTGGGGATCACCGACTGAGATAAAGAGATGTTGAATATCTCAGTGAACACAGGAGCTAGCTGGTATGCGCAGTCTCTTAGGATACGACCTGGGATGCCGTCTGGTCCTGCTGCTTTCCTGGTGTTCACTCTCTTGAAGGCTCTCCTTACTTCATGCTCGGAGATGACGAGCACGTTTCCGGTGCTGGCAGTATCTTCCTGTCTGCAGCCGTTAGCGCCGCTAACACTAGCATTGTTGGAGACCTTAGCTGCAGCCTCGAAGCGAGCATAGAAAGTGTTCAGCTCGTCTGCCAGAGTCACGGCCGCGTTCGTCATACCGGTTGTTGGTGCTTTATAGTCCGTTATTGTCCTTAGTCCCCGCCACAGGCTCCTAGAGTCACTCTGTTGGAGTTGTGACTCTAGTTTCCTCCCGTAGCGCTGCTTCGCCTCTTTCACCGCCCTCCGCACGTTATATGACGCGGCTTTGTACGGGTCCATGTCCCCCGTCATGAGTCCCGTGTTGTAGGCAGCGGTGCGGGATCTCAGAGCGTCGCGGATGGTTTTATCCACCCACGGCTTCTGGTTGGGAAACGTTGTGATAGTCTTTGTCTCCACGGTATCATCCGCTAGTTTCCCGATGAATCCCACAACCGCTTCCGTAAACACGTTGACGTCATCGTCGGAGCTGTTTCTGAACATGCCCCAGTCTGCGTCATCGAGTGCGTCCTGTAACGCGGCCACCGATTGATCCGTCCAGCGCGTGACCTTCCTCTGAACCGGAACTTCCTGTTTCAGCCTTTGTTTGTATTTTGGCATGAGGAAGATGGCGGCGTGATCAGATTTGCCAAACGGGGGGCGGGATTGTGCCTTGTAGCCGTCCTTGACCGTAGTGTAGCAGTGGTCCAGTGTCCTTTCACCCCTGGTGGGGCAGGTGATGTGTTGATAAAAGTTCGGCGCTGCGCGTTTGAGGTTGGCGCTATTAAAGTCCCCCGTCACAATAAGCGCAGCGTCCCGGTGTTGTGTCTGGTGCTGTGTGAGTGCCTCATGCAGCTCGCATAAGGCGGTGACCGTGTCCGCTTGTGGTGGAATATAAACGGCACTTACAATGACCGATGTAAATTCAAATATAACATAATCAACATAATCAAATATAAAGATCAGAAAAATATAGTACACTTCAAACTGCTCACACTATGCAACTAAACAGCCTTAGTGCGAGGTTAAGTTACCGTGGGGACATGGGTTACTTCCGGTAGTTGTACAAAATAAAAGCGCCCCCATTATAATCAGTCGTAATGCTCTTATTGTGAAGGGCAAGCGGGAACGCGATCCTTCCGGTCAAACTACGATCGCTATTTGATTAATCCTCGTACCTTATTGTTCGCTACAAACTCCGCTACTTTAAAGTAAACAATCACAAGCATCACATACAACATACAGAGAAGGTCTGATAACACAGGAATGACGTTATGGACATACGAGCGACCGTACATACGTCAACAAAGCTAAACCGGGGTAAGCTAACAACATAAATTAGCATATGAAATGAGGGTGAACTCACGCGTTGCATGCGTGGCCTACCGCTCCAACTATGGACTACATTAGCTCCTAAATGGTAACATACTACAGTACTGACACAAACAAAGGCAAAATACAACACAGGTCAATACTTACTTGTCATTTACGCACACATAACATTCCCCAGGAATCAGTGCACCCCCTCCGGACCAACACTGCTCATCCGACATTAAACTGCCCACCTTACTAACCGGATGATGTCACTAGAAGGTGAGCTGGCCCAAACTGACAGAAGACTGAATCTTAAATGAGCTTATATAAACTTATAAACACCAATAAACTATTCTATGAACTTTGGGGCCTTTTATACAAAGTAAATGATACTGTGGTATTTATGTTTTGTGCACACACTGGATCAGGATGTTGTTGATATAATTTGGATACATTGTACCATGTAATGAAAATCTGATTCTATGACATAGATGTTGAGTGTTGAGTGAAGCACATATCTTTTTTATCCTAACCCCACCACAGTGTCCAAGTTTCAGTCTTCTTGGCTCAACTGATTTTCAGTGGAAGTTTTCAGTAAAGTTTGGTACTAAAATAGGAATTGGCAGGATTTGGGTAGGCTTTGAAAAGTGAGAAGAAACGTGGTGATCTTGGAGGTCTTCACTTTTGGACTCGATGTTTCCCATCTCAGTACTAACTGCCCACATGTATTGCCCACACAAGAACAAGAAACAAATAAAAAGAAATAATCTTACCTGCTTCTTCCTGAATGTATTCATGTATTCAGCTGGCAGTAGAGTAGAATTAAGTGTATCTATGATGTGTAAAAAAAAAAAAAGGGGGACAATAATAACGCAGATTGTGTCAAAAGTACAAATAAAGTATTATGATGAATTGGACTATCACTTTTCAAATATAGTAAAGTTATTCATTATGATTCAGTGTATTTTGGTTGGGCGTTTAGAGTAAGTTTAGTACATTGCTTCGTTGAAGGAGAATGCATCCATGCAATTAAAAGTAGATAAAAATTAGATCCAGATGTCCCTGAGTGCTTGAGAACCCTCCATTTCCCTCCATGCAAGCCCTGGTAATGTCCCTTTCACTGCATTACACATGCACACATCCTCAGCATGATACTGAAACACAACAGCCCAATGGGAGTGTGGACATCATGTCAGGGAGGAATCTGGGACAACTGTCTGTGCCAATGCTTGTTGTCCTGTAAAACAAGAGACATTTCCATAGAGCTTTATTTGTTCTGTAATATTGCTGGATCCACTTTCTTATGGAGTGTAATGTTGCTGGCTTTTGTTAATTATTTATATCATTGATCTCTGTCCCTGTGTTTCTTAGTGTTCAACTCTCCCCAGTTTCTTCAGTGTTTCACTCTCTGGGTCACTTTTTTATTGCTTCAAGTAGTCTTTAAGTAGTCTTCAGGAATAGTTCTCCAGGCTTCTTGAAGAACATTCAAAGTCTTCTTTGGGTGCTGGCTGCCTTTTGTTTAATTCTCTGTTAAGCGGGTGCCGCATTGCTTCAATAATGTTAAGGTCCCGCTTCTGGGGAGGCCAGTCAGTGACTCTAGTGTTCTGTTGTGTGTTTATCCAGGTATGCTTTGATTGCATTGGTGCTGTCATGCTGAAAAATAAAGTCACTGCCAGATACTTTCAATATGGTATTGCGTTATTGATCCGACACTTTTCTGTGCTGATAATTCCATTAATTTTGACAAGAAGGCCAATGCCCCTGGAAAAAATGCAGCCACAAACCATGACAGAGCCTCCACCATGTTTTACAGATGGCTGTCGACACTCACTGTTGTAGCTCTTTCCTGATCCCCTCCTGATGCATTTTGATGACATAAATATAATATAAAAAAAATAGGTAAAGAAGGTAAAATGTATTTATTAAGCGCTCTCACAACAGCTACATACAGAAAGAGTGAACTATATAAATACATAAAGTACAATAATAGGCAACAAAATATTTTTACTGTTGCTACTGATTTTCAGTCCAGTTCTTTTGTAGTCTGGTATTCCTCAGCCTTTTCTCCCTGTTCCTGTTTTTTCCTTAAGAACAGCTTGTTGACAGTCACCCTTCCATTGAGACCATTTCTGATGAGGTTCAGGCAAACAGCAGATGGATCAACCGAAGGGCCAGATGCATCTTTCAGGTCCTGTATCAGGCTTTTATTGGATTTTTTTTCCTGTTTCTTAATAACATGACTTTGAAATACTGTTTATCTGCTGTACTACCACTTTTTTTTCCTTCTACTTGTCCAGTTTCCTCAGTTTTTTTAAGACCACACTGCACGTGATACATGCACGTGATTGGTGCAAAACGATATTTCTTTTAAAGACATGACATTAAAACACAATCAAAGCATCCATTATTGGTTTCATTGAGGTTGTCAGTGCATCAGCTTAGGATTTGATTAGAGGTATTTATCAGATATTACTTGTTCACATTTATGACCAAAATATCAAACCAGTTAGTGGTGCAGTATTATAAGAAAGCTGCCAGTTGGAAAATTAAACGAATGAAAGTGGAACCAATTTATTTTTAAATGAAAAAAAAATTAACAGGTATGCCTGTCAAACTGTAGCATCATTGGTATTTTTGATATATTTAGCTGAAGAAATTGGAATGTTATTTGTAAACAGCAGTGGTTCATCCCTTGAGCTGGATGCCTTTTTATGCCTGAATGACTCAGCATTAAGTGGCTTAACAAACAATATATATATTACAAGAAACGCTGGCACCTTGGAAAAATTACCAAGGCAGAGACTGGACCAAAATGCAGATGATGCAGGAAAACATGAACTAGTTTAACAAAAGGCGAGCCCTTTATTTAAGCTGAACATAAAAGTACAAAAGACAAAACAAAGTGCAATGAATAACCTAAACCTGGAAAACCTGAGAGACACAAGGGGTGATGAGCAGAGACTCTAACAAGGGACAAGGGGAGACTGAGACGATATAGACACAAGGGGGAAAATATAGGAGTGGAGACAGCTGGGAAACACAGCAGACATAACAAGGTAAGGAAAGCAAACTGAAAGTAAAAAACGAGAGACAAGGACTATCAAAATAAAACAGGAAACAAATGGAGATGCAGACTAAGACACAGAGGCTTGATGCTAAGACAGGGATAAACAAACATGGGAACACACGACAAAGGACGAGAAACAGAGGGAAGAACATGGGAACAGGTAAAGGAGACAGAACACTGAGACATGGCTGGAAAGAGGGACAGCGGATAAAGGAGAGAGATTTAAGCATATATTTATTTATTTTCTTACTCCTTTTTATATCTATTTATTAGATTTTTTTTTTGCACTGATGTAGCCGGTGCCTCGTCGTCTCGTCTCTCTGTATGCTGCACTGGATATAGCAGAGATGACAATAAAGTTTACTGTGACTTTGACTTGACAAGATCCACAAGTCCAGAATACCAAGCACAGGCCAAAGACCCAGACCCATGACAAAATAGAATAAAGTGTAGGGTGGTTCAGGACTTTTGCACAATATAGCTCGCTTCAGTTTGAAAACCTGTCTGTGTCTCCATTTGTGTGTTGTTGTTTTTTTACTTTTTGAGGTATGTGAGGTTTTGTTCAGTCAATTTTACAGCCCTGCATACATGTTTCTGTCTGTCAGTCACTTTTAGGAGCTATGACAGCTTTTGACCCACTGGTATTGCAGCTCACATACTAAGAGGGAGGTAATAACAGTGCAGCACAAAGCCCATCTGTGATCTTTTAGTACGCCTCCCTATGTGAGCTGGGTGATGAAGAGACAGAGAAGGGAAAAAAAAAGGTGGGGTCATAAGGCCCCCGAATATCCACTTAAGACTCATGAAAATGAAAATTGTTCAAAGCACTCAAAGAATCCAATGCAGGCATCCTTCACTGTTCTGCTTCTCGGCGCTGGCAGTGACTCAGACCTGGATTGCCAGTCATTTTTCTTCCCTTCAGCCGAATAGAATCCCAGAGTTAAGAGGCAACTGCTTGATGATCACTGACATTGAGAGAGCCCTTCTCAGTGACCCCTGTGACCCACAGCCTTAAATCTCCAAATGAGAAAAAGAAGAAGAAGAAAAAAAAGGAGAGGAGGAGCAGTTTATGATATCGCACTTCAGTGAGCACCGCAGAAGAGAAAAATAAGTATCAATTTTACGAGGGGCTTTAAATCAGGATGGGTTTGCAGGGACGACTTTATCGTTCAATCTGGCCAGCTGCTCTGGGGGTGTTAGTGAGGTTAGACAAGCAAGCGGCGAGCACGCCCGCCTCGCCATAACAATAATCATCTAGCTAAGCCCAAGGCTCACGACCTGTAAATTGATTAAGGAGAGGATGGTGACAGAAAGATTCTCAGCGAGGTTCTCCGAGGCGCTGGGCGATGAATTTTCAGACATTCATTAGGTGCATTGTCTGTCCGAGCGTGCTGATTCCAAAGTGGAGATGATGAGAGGGTGTGAGGGGGTAATGGGAAAACTCCAAACTCATTGGCGGTGTTTATACAAGCTTTCTACCATGAAGAGAAGGGCCACGGCCTGCTTTGTCCTGAGATGAATAAAAAAAATCATCTTCTCTGTGTTTTATTATGGGGTTTCATTCTTCCCAAATTAGAGCAGATAAATCACTTATAGAAAAACGACGGTGCGTTTTTGTGCGGTGTGGGTGTTTAACACCTGTTTGTATCTGCCTTGGTGTTTGTCCACCTGTCTGTGCATTTTGTGTGCATCTCTGCTATTACACCCATGCCTGCACACGTGTCTGTCTGTGTGTCGACTTAAGTCAGCAAGAGGCATAAAGCAGCAGTTGGTTATTTCTGTGTTGGGGGGGGGGGGTCTTGCCTGAGGGACCATGATTAGGACGCTGAATCAGACTCCCCGATCATACGTCACAGGAAAATCATGCAGTTTTAACTTCTTCTGACTTGTTGACACAAACAAGTTAGACATGACTCCATATAACATTAATCAGCCCCTCCAGGAAATTCGAGGATGCTGCAGCAGAGGGCTTTTTTATGCAACATGTACAGTTTCCGTGACAATATTATGAGGCTTTGCAATTGTGGCCAATCTTACACAGCATAACTCATCATTTTAAGGATAACAAAGGCCGCATTAAACTATTTGGACATTTGCACCATTTTTTTTAATCTATAATTTTTTCATTTTACACCACTACCGAAGATTTGAAATCTATCATTTTGTGATCAAAGTACAGACGTTAAGCTTTCATTTTGCATTGGGTACTTATCCGTTTGCACTAGAAAGTGCATTGTGAGCTGGACAGCAGGTGACAGTGAGGACCTGGACATCCTCAGTGTCAGACTGGCTTTTGGGACGTGGTCTAAGGCCATGCGTCTTAGGCTACATCCACACTAATGCATTTTTGTTTGAAAACGCATCATTTTCTCTCTGTTTTGGCCTTCCGTCCACACTGAGACGGCGATTTTGCTCAAGGAAAATGCTGCGTTTTGAAAACACTCTCGAAAACGCATACATTTGAAAACGGTGCTTTCGCGTCGCAGTGTGGACAGCGAAAACGGAGACTTTCGAAAACGATGAGGCATTTTAGTCATGTGATGCACTCATGTGACCAATTAAACCAAGATAGCGGAGGGCATTATGCAGCAGTTGTTTTGTTTGCGCTCAATTTTGCCAGCCCTATTAAAGATTAATATCAGTTTGTACATGCTCCAGATAACTTTTCTTCAGATCCTTTAATTCTCAATCGTTTTTGCAACTTTGTATTTTTGTGTTATTTGCAGCAACAACTCCACCTCATTGTTAGTCCATTTAAAAAACTCAGTGCTTTTCCTCAACATTTTGCCGCAACGTTTCAAAGAGCCGGAAAGTAAATAAACGGCAGACAGAACTGGGGAGCTCGAATCTTCTTGCGTTTAACGCATGCGCAGTACTGGAACGTAAGTGTTTTCGGCCGTTTCAATGTGGATGCACAGCTCTGTGAAAACAGCTGAAAACGATAGTGTGGACGCGGAGTGTCCATTCAAAAAAATTCCATTCAAGATATTTTAGTTGCTTAATTCTGCATGCAATAATGAGGAAACAGTCCTTACCTGGCAATGAAACTGTTAGTCAGTTGTTCAGCAGTTAATCTAATACTTTTGTCAGCCTCCTTGAATTAAAGCTAAAGTTTAATCAAATCTTTATGTCTGTGAAGGTTCTCAGTCATCCAGGTCATCGTTGTCAAAGGAGCTTGCAAAGAAAAGCGTCTGGACTTCTTTAAGTTGTTTGAAGACGTTTCACCTCTCATCCAAGAAGCTTCTTCAGTTCTAAGGTCAAATGGTGGAGAGTCCCAGATATAAACCTAGTGGGAGTATCCCCCCACAGAGGGCTTGTGTTTGGTCCAAACAGCCACTTCACAAGCACATGGCACAACACAGAAGAGCCACCTCCACAGGACAAGACTCAGCTGTCCATCTGCATCTTAAGGATAAAGGACACTCTTTCAAGGATGCCAATGTTCACATTTTGGACAGAGAGGACAGATGGTTTGAAAGAGGAGTGAAACAAGCCATCTATGTCCACTGTGAGCGACCATCTTTGAACAGAGGCGGGGGTTTACGACACCAACTCTCTGCCATCTATAATCCAGTTTTGAGATCCCTTCCCAGATGCCTTAACGCCCACTCACATCCTGGGCCATCTGACCTCAGGAATTCGCATGATAAGGTGGGGCCAGGTTTCACAATGAACTCATCCGAAACTCTGGCTGATTGGGACCCACACCCAGTTTCACACCTTGGCTCAGGCGATTAGAGGATGAGAGGTGAAACGTCTTCAAGTAACTTAAAGAAGTCCAGATGCTTTTCTTTGCAAGCTCCTTTGACTAATCAAATCTTTGTTTAAAACTCACTTTCATGGTGCACAAAACATGTGTTTTAAACATCCATTTTTTTAAACAGTCATCCAGTTGAAATCAAAGGCAGGCTGGCAGTTGGAATGTAAAGTGCTGCAAAGTTTCCTCTAACTTCTTAAGCCACACCATCTTTTTTAATAAGCTTGGATTCAATGTCTAGTAATTGTTCAGTAACCCATATTAGGCTTGGGCGAGTGCACACTCGCACAGCCACACACTGCCCAAAATAAAAGATCAGTTCAGGAAATTTGCATTTGGTCAAATAAGGACACAAGGAAGGTATGAAGGAATACATGTATATATTTGGGCGAGAAAGCAGCATACTACATTTCTAAAATTGTTTGAAATATTGCTGTAAAGAGCCTATATTCTAATATAGCTATCACCCCCCCTCAAAAGTATGCAAGCAGATATGGGCAACACTTACTGTCTCAATTGAAAATGCTTTTGTAACATCAGTTTCAAGTCTAACAGGACTAACCTCACTAACCATATTGTGGCCAATCAGTAATTAGTAACCCCTCATTAACCTCAACCTGTAGCACACAGCTGCTGGCAACATCCAAATCACAATACCCAAACGCATCATTTTACTCTTTCAAGCTAGGTTTGTGAGCAAATATATTTGAACAGCATTAAGCGCTCTCTTTACCTCTTTCATTAACAACTCCATACATATGAACTACTCTCATTCCACTTCTATTAATTACTCTTCCTCCAACGCAGCAACAGCTGTGCTAACTAAGGCCCTAGACCAAAGTCCTGACTTTTTTTTGAAACTATCTCCAGAGGCTACCTTACCCTCAGGCAGTAAACTGAAAACCCTAATTTAATCTTTTACCTACAGACATGTATTCTTTGATTCCCTGTCCTCCCTAAACACCAAGGGTTTTTTTTTTAGGTTTGAAAACAAAGAAAAACAAACAGGCACGTCTCTGTCTCTAAGGTTTTTTTTTTCTTTTTTAAGATCTCCCTGGAGATGTCGTGGTGCACTGTTAAAGTTGATTCCTAGTGACACAGAGCCACAGGAGCAAAACAGGAAAAAAAGCTCAGAGGGCAGCTGAGGAAGAGGGTGATACCAATTTTTGTTTTGTAAAGGAATGGTTTTCTCTACTTATCAGGCATTTATCTGGACAGGTATCTCTGGAATATCCAATAAACTGTAAAAGAACATCAATAAGCGATGCTTCATCCTCCAGTGTTGTGTTTTTATTCACATCTTGAAAAGCCAACACATAATGTTACAGCTTGCAAAGCATACTAAGACACACTGCAGTAGGTTGGCTTATTACGCTCTAAAGGCTGGTTTGAAAAAATTTGCATTTGACATTTTGTGCTGTGAAAAACTGGTCCCATATAAGTTCATTAGCCTGGGAAATGGCAGACGTGACACTAGAGAGAATAACTCACTTGCTGGTGATCTTAAAACTTGGTTTTCAATGGAATCTGAGCTACATACTCAAATAGCATTAGAAACCTTAAGTGCTGTGCAATACTGCAAATTCTGGTATCTATCTGATACCAAGTAAATGCAAGTATTGCCAACAGTGTTGGTCAAGTTACTTGAAAAAAGTAATCAGTAACTAATTACTGATTACTTCCCTAAAAAAGTAATCCCGTTACTTTACTGATTACTTATTTTCAAAAGTAATTAATTACTTAGTTATTTAGTTACTTAGTTACTTTTTAAAAACACAATTTACAACCTGAATAGGTGATAAAGCGATAGATCTTTCAGCCCAATTCTACTTTTTCTACATAATCCATCATACAAAATGTAATCAAATGGAAAAGTCTCTTTTTAAAACTTGTTTTTAATTAGTTTTAATCTTTTAACTTTATGCATCAAGCAAAAATGTAATTATATGCAACATTCTCTGACTGGAAGAAATTTGTTTAATATTTAAATCTATTTTCTGCACATTCCAGCACATAATTTTTTGTGTTTACACTCAGTCTTTCAAATAGATGCAAGTAAAACACAGCAGAAAATAAATAAAGTCAAAGACTCAGCGGTCCTGTCGCTCTATTTTCACCTGTAAAGCAGGAGTGAGGTAGGCGGAGGTTTACCCTGGTGCAGGTGTGCCGCGGCGGTCAGTTGAAGAATCCGCGACTTTCTCTGTGAGTTTCCCATTACGTCATAGCGCACTCGGTGCTTGCTTGGAAGTTTAGGGGTTTTTTTCGCTGTAAAAAGAAGTTTTCTTCCCACGCACAACAGACACTAATGTTTTTGTCACTTTTTATGGAATCAAACTCAAAATAAGGTCAGTACTTCCACACTTTAAACGCTGCACGCTCATACTCTCTCCCGGACTCGATATATGATCCATTGTTGATCTGCACACAGCTGTTGTCACGAACGTCGCACTTGCTTACGTCACTGTCATGAGACATTCTCGCAAAAAAATCACGGTTTTAGTAACGCAGTAACGCAGCGTTCCTACGGGAAAGTAACGGTAATCTAATTACCGTTTTTGCAATAGTAATCCCTTACTTTACTCGTTACTTGAAAAAAGTAATCGGACTACAGTAACGCGTTACTGTTACAAGTAACGCGTTACTGCCCATCTCTGATTGCCAATACCAATACAGATGGGAGTACTTTTACCCTGTAACAGCAGCTTATGTAGGGAAGAGCAGTGTGTCATGATTTATGATTTGAATCAATCAATTAATTAGCAAATTCTAAACACATTTTAAGGACCATTAAATCACTGGGACTTTTGCTTTCCACAATAATTAGTTAAAATAATTCACACAGCATAGCGCACCTCCAGATCACCCACAGTACCTTATGATTGCTATTTTAAGACCTCTGAATAAAATTGTGATTGTAGTGGAGGAGGACAAGCAGAGGGTTGGTGGGACAGAGGAGGGTGCTAGGAATAGGGGGAGAGTGAGGCAGATAGTTCAAAAAGGTAAAACAAAAGCAACAAAAAACTAGCAGATGTAAAATTTTATATTTTAGTGGAAAACAAATATGTAAATTTATTGATTTACTGTTATGGCCACTAACTTTTATTAATTAGATTAATTAATTTTATATTTTGGGGAAAAAAAAAACAAATGTTCATGTCCCTGTTTTCTTATTAAGCACAACTAGTGGTCAAAGCTAACTCCCAATTTTTAATACTAAAGTGACTCATTAGCAATATTCAATCACTACATTTAAATTCTTTAATAGTAGAAGCTGTGCAGTTATACCTAATTATTCTTTTTCATTTTAATGCAAAACTCTTGAAGACTGAAATTTCAACAAAAAGGAGAGTTTATTCAGAATCTCAGATTAGGAAAGTCTTTTTTAAAAAGCACTTGCAGGTTTAATCTGGATTTAAGAAATCTTCCACATGATATTTATTTCAACAGCTCCAGGAAATCCATCAGTCTGCTGTTTATTTGTAGAAGCTTCACAATTTAAGAAGAAGTTGACACACCTGTCTTCAAACATCAGTAGAGGAGATGGGCAGGGGAGAGAAAAACTTTATATTTGAAAAAGAAAACAGTGATATTGACTCTATAGTTTTACAGTTTGTTGGTGTGAATTTCCATTTCAAACGCACACCAATGTCATTAACACACATGGCCCTGCTTTTGCCCTTTTTTATACTCTTTACACCACATGGACCAATGAAAGTGCAAAAAGAAAAACCAAAGGCATCCAGAGCAACTGGGCTCTCCTCCACTGAAGGATTATATTAACCTTTCCACAGATGTCACTATATAATAAGTGGTACCCTGTGCTGCGCAATGGCATTTCTCTTGGGTAAGGTGCAGGGGTCCTCTTGTTAAATGGCACACATAATATCTCTGTCTGTGCACTCCCTAATCAGCAGCTAATATCACTGTGTGTATAGAAATATATTATGTGTATGTGTGAAAACATTAACGTGACAATGGTAAAGGAAAGCAAATGAATGCATATAGTTATGTTTTGGATAGAGACTGTAGACAGCCTCTAAAGTCTTAGTTCTTGAACTTTTTCTGTCCAGTGTCAGAGGTTGGAAAACACTTCTTACATTGCAGTGACTTCCCAGCTTGGGAACCCCTGAGTTATATAGCAAGCAGCAATTGCTAGAAATGACAAATGAAAAGTTCCTAAAATCCCCAGTATACAGCAGAAATGTATAAAAATAAACAAAATAAGAAACATTAAAGCTATCCCTGTATATCTTTAGCTCTAGAAAAAGAAACCACCCTTTTCAGTACTGCCGTGAATTATCATCCCTGCACATAAAGCTAGCTAGCCAGCTAACCAACAAGCTAGTTCTTTTAAAAAAGGATAAAAAACATACATTGGAGTTACCGTGAATACTGTAAGTTATCAATGTTTAACATTTATCCATCTAAAAGGTACACAGAGAGTGAGTAAAAGACCAAAAACCCAAACTTTTATTCAATAACACACTGTGGTGTTTCACAGACAGGTAAGCAGCAAGACAAACAATCCAGACAGGGAGCAGACAAAAGGTAAAGTCAAAATAACATACTGAACTAAAGCTGTGTACAAGACAATCAGATTTTCTGTTACTAATTTGCAATGTTAGACAGCACCAAAAGAGAATCAAAGAAGTTACCACGTTGTTGCAGACTCTTGAAAATATTCTATTTGTGATTTGAGATTTGTTAGTATCATTGACAAGTTGGTTCTGTCTCTATAATATAAATATTTTCAGGCAAGGAGTTCACACATTTTAGGTACACTTCACTTTATCTCCATGAGCTCTGTTTTATATCCAACATTTCCCTTTACCATACGAGCAGATTTTGGAAGGGGGTGAATCGATTTGGCTCTGCGGCCTGGCTTCAGCATTTCAACCAAGTGGGTATCAGTAGATCATTATCAATTATTCAAAGCTCTGAGTGAAAAAATACTGTTACAAATGCCGAAAATGAAACACTTTTGAAGCCACTTAACTTCAGGTGGTTGGTTGATTGCTGATAAAGAAGGGGGGAACATTTAGAACATAACCATATGTCAGCAGGTGGTTGGGTTTTCCCAGTAGAGTTCAGCACATATTTCAGAGTTTTCATGGAGCCAGTACAAACTGACTATAGTGATAATCTCAAAATGGCCTTTGACATCATCAGGCAAGTAGTACCAGAGCTCAGGATGTTTAACCAAAAGAAGCTTATACGCTGTAACTTCTAGCCATCTAGATTTTTAAATATTTTAATTGAAAACCTGTTAATGGTAGTAGTCACTACCAGTAAGCATTATCATATGGAAAAGTAATTATATTGGCCCTTGTTTATGACAAGTCCCCAGAGGGATCCACAAAAGAAGAGTAAGAATATTAAGTGAAGATCTTTTCTTTATCAAACACTCTCTCGTCCTACTGTCCTGCATCGTGGTTTCAAAGCTCTACTGACCAGCCAGATTAGCGGACACAACCTCACAGGCCTTGCCTTGCGCAGTGTAGTGACTAAATAGACCAGTATATCAATGTGTAATCCACAATACTGCCATGTTAACATCTGTGAATAATTAAAAAAAGGAACTGATTAATATCCATGAATGTGGTGACATGGAATACCACATCCAATTTCTAATCACTTCTTTTTACTCCAGTCTAAAGCTTGCTTTTTCTTTATTATTCTTTTATTATAAACTACTAACTATCATAAACTACTGCTACCATTTTCTGCCTTGGGTTGCCAAAGGTAGCATTATTGATTTTTTATAGAGAGCATTAATGGAAAAGTTACTGATTAATTGTGAGGGATGGCTATTGCTAAAGGGGTTGAATATTGGAAAACAACATCAAAACTACAAACTTATGGGATACAGTTCAACAAAGTAGTGGCTCAACTTAAAAAACAAAAAAATGAAAAACTAGGCATGAAATGAATCAAGAGTTTCATTGTGTATATTAACAAATATTTAAATATATTCTAACGTATTCTAATTTTTCAAGATATAGTGTGTAAAATCTCACCACTAGATTTCAGTAAATTGCAGATTGCAGTTAACTGACCGCTCATCTGCAGCGGCTACAAAACCGCTGTTTGGCTAAGCTATCAATATGATGGATGTCCAATTCTATTTAGTCTAGAGGAGCAATGGCGTGTCCAGCGGGGTGGCCTGGGGGGGCACAGGCCACCCCCCAAACCAGACTGGCCACCCCAGGTGCCACCCCAAAGGCAAAACAATAAAATTCAATCAAATATCAAATGTCCGATTATGTTTTCACGGTGACGCTCAGATATCCGAGTGTAAGTGAATGCAGCATCGCTTCTGCGCTATGCGCATCACGTTAGCAAAGGTAGGAGAGCCAAGCGCGAAAGATGGCACTGCAGGAAACAATTTTTCGGTGAAAGAAAATGAGGACAGAATAAATGTCCCGGTAAGTAATATCAAGTTTGTTGAGTTTAGTAAACTTCGGTGAAATTAGAATACCAAGGAAAAAAATAACACTTAAAGAATTATTGCAGCTGTGGAATATTTCAGACAGTATGCTACTGAGGGCAGCTAACATAAGAGTTATGAGTTATAAGATATAATCTAAGTCGTAACATTGCTGTATGGAGCTGCAGATTTGGTTGCAGGTTAACATAGCTGGACTGGCCATCGGGCATACCGGGCATATCCCCAGTGACTTATTTTTTATTTTTTTTGTAATGGCATGAACAATGAGAGGTGGTGGATTGGCCAGATGCAGGTCGATGTGTAGAAATAACTCCGTTGTTTGGTGGTGGCTATGACGGGGCTTCCACAGAGGCAACAGGTGGATGAGGGAAGGGGAGGCAGGAGGAGAGACCCGAAGCAGCCACCAGTCCGAGTGTCAGGTGAACTGAACTTCAGGTAAGAAGTTATGACCTGCAGTCTATCTGGGTCAGATATAAACCAAGTTTAGGTGGAGTTTATTTTCATGTTGCTGACTTTTTACTGTCAGTTGCAATAACTCATACTGCGTTCTAGCCAGTTTGACGGAGTTTTTATACAGCTGGGTGGGTGCTATGATGTTACTGATAGTGAACTTTATTTTATTCATAAGGTTAGTAGAGTTGCCAACGGCTCCTTAAAAAAATGGAATGGTCCCTCATTCAGAGAAAATATTACGCGTTTCGTATTGAGCTGAGAAGAGACGCAGTTTGTCCCGGACTTTAGCTAGAATGGAAAAAAGACACAAAGCTGGATTTATTCTGTCTTTATGCTGCACAGCTGCCTCTTCATCTCTCATTCTCTCCCCCTCCCTCTCCTGTTGCTACTTCAATCATGAAACTGATCAATGATCAGCTGATCGGCTTTTCTCTCTTGTTTATTTATCGCCCACTTTGCGCCAGAAAGAGGAAACCAGCGGATGTCGCGCTAAACAACAGCAGCACGTTTAAGCTTGATCAGCTGTTGTTAGAATGTATTTAATATTAATTTCTAGTATCAGCTGATGTTTGCTGGAGCCACAGCTGTAAAGCTGCTGGTCATGATGTCTGTTTAGATATGTGGTGAGAGGGAAACATGAAGATGAAACCAGGAGATGTCCTTACTGAACCATCAGAGCTGAACAGGTGATGGAGAAACAGGTTTACCTTTTAGGTGACATGAATGAGTTGAAGTTATGAACTGTTTCTGAGAGACAAATAACACCAGGATCCTTTTCTAAGTAGCTGACAGCTGGTAACTGTGCAGGGGCGGGTCTAGCAAAGTTTTGCCAGGGGGCCAGGTAGGGCATTAACAGGGAAAGGTGGGCACAAAGAAATACTTTTCTTTCTTATTCTCATTTAAAATACCTAGTTTTTATTAAATAATTATCTAAATCTTACAACCAAAGTTTTTATCTGACGTAAAATGTATAGAAATCATACATATACCAACAAGACTGTACATCACTGTCACAACAGCATTTGTTTTCAGTCAAAGTCTTTATGGCTTTACTACCTGGTGGGTCGGTCTGTAGTAAAAATGCCCAATTTTTTTGTCCCAGTCCAGCCCTGCAGGTTAATACTGCCAGTGTCACCATGCCAGCTGACTGTATTTTATCATCAGCCAGTGTTGTTCTTTATCAATATTACCAAAGTTTACCATAAGGCAGCATAGAAAGTATTTACTTGCTTTCAGGTTTTATTCAAATATTAGTCTTTTCATTTGTTTCCCCACTTTTTTCCTGTTTCAAAATCAAACACCAGTTTGTGAGAAGATTATCTTCTTTTTTTAACAGGCAGATAAAGTTTTGCATTGGCATTGGCTAATTTGTCAATTGTTTGTTACAAATGTTCGTATTTTAATTTTCAAAAATGTTTTTGCCCAAAACATATGTGCACTATATGTCAGTAAAAATACTATGCAAATATTGATGTCCTTGAATGCTGAGTAAACACTGACAAAGCACTGATTGTATCTCTTGTACTTTATCAACGCAGTATCTAAAAACTTTGCACCGTAGTGGTTAAAATCTCATTCTAATAAGAGTTAAAAGTGCATTTGGTTATTAGGTTTATAGGATTATTGAATTATGGTTAAGGGTTGGTAGAATTTTTTTTTTAAACATTATCTGCCAATTAAATCTGCCACCCTTCTCCAAATCTGTGCCCCTACCTGGCCCCCCCAACAAAAATTTTCTAGACACGCCACTGTAGAGGAGGCTGTAAAGTCTAAACAAAAGTCAAAGAATCAGTGAAGCTCACTTCTGTCTGATGACAGCGACACTGAGGTGAGTTCTTGGGGATATCCTAAACTGTTTCATCGGTAAGCACTGTGTTTGTTTGGGGGCGCTGTTAGCTTCTGTTAGCTGCTGTTAGCCGGCATTAGTGAAACTTTCTTTGAAGCGGATCTAACATTGCTTGTTGCTGTTGTGCTGGCTCACTTTCAGCTGTCCAGAGACAGGAGGGTCTTTTAGGGTTTGCTAGGTACAAGGCAGTTTTTCGCTCTGTTTCACAGCAAGAGGAACCATTGAGATGTAAAAATGAAGATGTTAAATTTGTAGACTGAGTGCTTTACAAGACACAATACAACTTGCTGAGTGACAAGAAGTCCTGTATGATTTCCCAATTGGGCATGCAACAAGATAAGAGTAGATGGGAACAGCATTGTGCAATTATTGCTCTTCCAACATCATCTGCTACCCCCAATATACAACAGCTTGAGAAAGAGAGAGAGAAATAATGAGACACATTGAGAAGGAAGAACATCCCCCTTCAGTTTTAAATATACAATTAAAGACTGTTGGCTCATGTTACACAACAGCACAGTCGGTGTGTTTAAGCAGTATTTATGTAGCAGACTGTCAGTTCAGGAACACATAAGACATCGTGAAGACACTAAAGTCTAACTTGCCAAGCTAACCATAAAGACTTGACTCTTCATTTCCCCGCAGCTCCTCTGAGGTTAAAACCAGGAGAGGAAGCACCAGTGCAGATATAAGAATGCTACTGATTTTATTTAACACTCAGACTCTAAGCTATTAAGCAATGTTTCCTACAACTTTCCATTTAAAAATAAATTGGTTCCACTTTAATTCATTTAATTTTCCAACTGGCAGCTTTCTTCTAATAATACACCACTAATTCGTTTAACATTTTGGTCATAAATGCTAATAAGCGCAACCTGATAAATATTTCTATTCAACTCCTGTGGTGATGCACTCACAACCTCAATTAAATGTTTTAATTATGTCTTAATGTCAGGTTAGGAGTTTGAGTGAAATGTTTCTTTTCTTTTTAATTATGATTTTTGCACTAACAAGATGATTCCCAAAGAACTAATGGTTGAAAATGTAGCACATCTCAGGATGATGTGCAGTATGTCCTTGAAAAAAATGAGAAAACTGTCCAAGTGGAGGACAAAAGAAGACGCGGCAGGCCTAAAACACCATGTGCAACAGATCAACAGTATCTGGAAGTGTCATGGTCCTGGGTCGGTGACCCAGCGCTTTTAGTTTGTTATCATTTTCCAGATGATGATGATGATTGTTTTAGTTCTGTGTTATATTCGGTCTGCCTCTGAGTCTGCATCTGTATCTGTCTGTCTATGGTGTCACCCCATCTGTTCGTGAAGCTGTCTGTTTAGATCTGTGTCTTGTTTGGTTCCCCGTGTCTGAGTTTCCTGTTTTATTGTGAAGGTCTCTGTCTGATGTGAGTGTGTTCAGTTTACATTTCCCCTGTCCCGTCAGTTCTGATTTCTCCCAGCTGTGTTGCCCTCCTGTCCCTCATCCCCTGATTACTGGTGTGTATTTAAGCCCTGTGTGTTCTCCTGCCTGTTGTCGGCTCGTCTGCATTCATCCGTCTACCTCTGCGTTCTATGGTGTTCCTGTCTCTGCGTCTCTCTGCCCCGCACCCCTTTTGTATGGTCTCAGGTTTGTCACTTAGTTTCTCCCAGTTTAGGTTTCCGTTTGTAAAGTACTCATACCTCGTTGCCTGTTTTTGTCACCACCACCTTTGTAAATAAAACATCACTCGTATCATCAGTTCGCTGCATCTTGGGTCCTCCTTTTCCTCCACACCACACGGCTCCCTCCGCCAGCCGTGACAGTACAAGCCGACCAACATGGACCCAGCAGCATCCGCACCTTCCCAGGAGTTTCGGGAGGAATTAATTGACACTGTTTCAAGGTTGGTCAACTTGTGGCTCGAGCACGAGGGGGAAGGGTTTCACCGCGCGGTAGAAGCCAGGCTACAGCAGCTAATCTCTGCCCACTCCTGGCTGCTGGACTCGCTTCACCCGCTAGCACAAGACTTCCTTCTTCACGAGCTGCACCTTCACCCACCAGCCGCTACCGCTTCCCAACCCAGCCCGGCGGTGAAGGTTTTGCCCGGCCCGCCGGAGGTTTTGCCCGGCCCGCCGGAGGTTTCGCCCGGGAGGAAGCGACGATCGCGCCGTCGGCGCGTCACCCCACAGCCGGAGATTAGGACTTCGGAACTGCCGGCTGTGGTGAGTGAGAAGGACCCTTTTTCTGTTTTGGACTGTGTGACTGTTTGTTCCGGGGCTGTGTTTTTTGAGTCAGCTGCCCCGCCGGTAGCTCAGTTAGCTGCCCAGCAGCCACTAGCTCAGTTAGCCGCTCAGTCGCCACCTCCATCACATTCAGCCTCACTACCCATAGCCCAGTTACAGTCACAGTCAGATTCATTAGACACTATGTTACAGTCCATAGCCCAGTCAATAGCTCAGTTGGTAGAGTCCATCCAACCCAAAAAGCACTGTTTTTCACCTGTTCATGTCCAGCAGAGAGACACGCCACATAACGCAGTAATCAGTCCCCAACAGCTGGCCAGTACAGAGACTGTGACGCACTCCAGGGCCTCCCCAGAGGCTGGGTTCCAGCCCCCAGCCGACTCTGGACCCCTGGAGGTCAAGAAGCCAGCTGAAGACTGCATCCGGCTGTCGCTGCCTGAGCTGAGTCATTGCTCTGTGCAGCCGCAGTCCGCTTTGTGTTCGCCAGAGGCCCGTGCGCCTGCTGGTTCTGTTGCGTTCCTGCCAGAGGCCCGTGCGCCTGCTGGTTCTGTTGCGTTCCTGCCAGAGGCCCGTGCGCCTGCTGGTTTTGTCCCGTGTGTTCCAGGGGCCCCTGTGCCCACTGGTCCTGAGACTGTTCTCGCTGGAGGGCCCGAAGAGCCCGTCCAGCCTCCCGCCTCGTCAGCTGGAGGGCCCGAGGAGCCCGTCCAGCCTCCCGCCTCGTCAGCTGGAGGGCCCGAGGAGCCCGTCCAGCCTCAAGTGTCTTCTGCTGGGGGTTCTGGAGAACCCAGCCAGCCTCAAGTGTCGTTTGCTGGGGGTTTAGGAGAACCCAGCCAGCCTCAAGTGCCGTCTGCTGGAGGGCCCGAGGAGCCCACCCAGCACCACGCCTCGTTAGCTGACGGTCCTGGAGGACCCAGCCAGCACATCCTCACACCTGCTGACGGTCCTGGAGGACCCAGCCAGCACATCTCCACATCACCTCCTGCAGCATCGCTGCCGTCAGGTTTTGCAGCCGTCCCGCTGCCGTCATCCACGCCTGGTCCGGCCTCCGTGTCTTCATCCTCGCCTGGTCCAGCCTCCACCTCAGTCTCGTCTGGTCCGGCCTCCGCTTCAACCTCAGTCTCGTCTGGTCCGGCCTCCGCTTCAGCATCAGCATCGTCTGGTCCGGCCTCCGCTTCAGCATCAGCATCGCCTGGTCCGGCCTCCGCTTCAGCATCAGCATCGCCTGGTCCAGCATCAGCATCGCCTGGTCCAGCATCAGCATCGCCTGGTCCAGCTTCTGCTTCAGCATCCTCATCAGCATCGCCTGGTCCAGCTACTGCTTCACCTACGCCGTCGCCTGGTCCAGCCTCCGCATCGGCTTCAGCCTCGCCTGGTCCAGCCTCCGCTTCGCCTGGGGCTGCAGGGGCCACGCAGCCTTCGGTTCCCCTACTACCACCTTCACATCATCGGTCGTCTGCCAGGCCGCTTGTTGGGCATCATCACCACCGTGGCCGCCCTCCGGACTTCTGTTGCCACCCCCGCCTGCTGCGTGGACGACCTCCTACACGCCGCCGTTGCCGTCTGCACGGTCGGCCCCCGGACCTGCATTCGCGCCGCACGGTCGGCCGCCTGAACGGTTTCCCCGTCGCCGCCACTGCCTTCCGCATGGTCGGCCCCCGGAGATGAACTATTCTAGGCTCCTGAGTTGTCAGCCGCCGGGCCGGCCTCCTGAACTATATTTTGGGACCCTGTTCGGGGACTCCAGTGTGTGTTGTGTTTTGGTCAATTCTTTTGGGTCACTGGAGTTTTTTTTTTTTTGGCGTTGGTCCCTCCGTCCTGGTCCCCCGCCGCCCGCCCTGGGTTGGTCATCTGTTTTTGTTTTGGGCTGTCTGGGGCCAGCCCTTGCGGGGGGGGTACTGTCATGGTCCTGGGTCGGTGACCCAGCGCTTTTAGTTTGTTATCATTTTCCAGATGATGATGATGATGATTGTTTTAGTTCTGTGTTATATTCGGTCTACCTCTGAGTCTGCATCTGTATCTGTCTGTCTATGGTGTCACCCCATCTGTTCGTGAAGCTGTCTGTTTAGATCTGTGTCTTGTTTGGTTCCCCGTGTCTGAGTTTCCTGTTTTATTGTGAAGGTCTCTGTCTGATGTGAGTGTGTTCAGTTTACATTTCCCCTGTCCCGTCAGTTCTGATTTCTCCCAGCTGTGTTGCCCTCCTGTCCCTCATCCCCTGATTACTGGTGTGTATTTAAGCCCTGTGTGTTCTCCTGCCTGTTGTCGGCTCGTCTGCATTCATCCGTCTACCTCTGCGTTCTATGGTGTTCCTGTCTCTGCGTCTCTCTGCCCCGCACCCCTTTTGTATGGTCTCAGGTTTGTCACTTAGTTTCTCCCAGTTTAGGTTTCCGTTTGTAAAGTACTCATACCTCGTTGCCTGTTTTTGTCACCACCACCTTTGTAAATAAAACATCACTCGTATCATCAGTTTGCTGCATCTTGGGTCCTCCTTTTCCTCCACACCACACGGCTCCCTCCGCCAGCCGTGACAGGAAGTCACATCACTGAAGCCTCATTATAAATGGTCTCCGTGCCTGTCAGTTTCTGGTTCAAATATTCATCAGTGTGTTTGAAGGTTGTCAGGTGAGAGGTACAACAGTAAGTGTCTACAGCAATCTGACAATACGGTGAAGGGTTTTTTATGAATGCAGAGAAGTACTATCAATCCACCCTGCAAAACCATCTGGAAAACATAAAGGAAAGTAAAAAATTTTACAGTTGAACTGTGAACTGAGTTTTCAAAGCTGAATATATGAATATTCTGTAGAGATGCAGCTGAAATAAAACCAATTCAATCCCAGATTCTCTGTTTAATGCCATACGATAGCTTTAACAGGACTGAATTGAACTAAGCGATTCAATAATTGAACTCTCTTGGTGTGTACAGTTGGTTTATGTAATATCCCAGTGTGAAAGTTGTTCCTACAATATAATTATAATAATGTTGCTCCACTTGGCAAATTGTATAAGCCTGATGTCACTGCTTTGCCAACCAAGTGCCATGAAAAGTAATGCCACTGGCTTCTGGGATGGGGTTGTGCTGGATGGATGTGTCAAGCACAGGACTTGCACCTATAAAATTGGGCTTTGTCTGACTTGTTCCCAAAATTTCAGTTTCAAACAGTGCATAAAGGGATATCAGATTATATATGCATAGTTGCTACCTGGCAGAGCTTTAACAAACAATTAACTTGCAAGGTAGAGCGCACACAAAGACCAAGATCTGCCATATTGAGTTGTCTGATTACAGGAATGCTTATGAGATTTGTTGTTTTGTTTTTAAATCTCATTACCTTCTGTCCCACAAAGTAAGAACAACAACAGAACAACCAGCGATTTAGCTAAAGAGGAAGGTCTGCAAGCAGGCTTTATCCAGATTTTGGTATGGATTAAACAGAAAAGATGTAAATATTTCCTATTAATGTACTGCATTATTTTTTTATTCTTTTATCCTGTCTCCCTCCCCTAAACCCAACCAGTCATTGCAGATGGCTGCCCATCTCTGAGCTTGGTTCTGCCAGAGGTTTCTTCCTATTAAAAGGGAGTTTTTCCTTCCCACTGTCGCCAAGTTCTTGGTCATAGGGGATCATCTGATTGTTGGCGTTTTCTCTATCTTACAATATAAAGTACATTGAGGTGACTGTTGTTGTTATTTTCTGCTAAAAAAAAAAAAAACTGAATTGAATTGAATAGGGATTAGCTTTGATAATAGGATTCCACCAGTGTGCACAAGATATCAAATACCTCTTCATTTCAACGAGCACTACATAAGAAGAAAACACTAAAATGAGTTGTTTGACTTCCACAAACAGAATTCTCTCTCTAACCGCGAAGCGACCCCGCTAACTAAACACCAGACTCGACTTTTGTTGCATGTTGTGGGGCTAAGAACAACCTGGGTGAACAAGCCTCACTTGCCTGAATGCAGTGAAGTCTTGACAGGAACAGACATGAATAGCATCCTCCCTCCAGTCTCTCAGCAGCTTCAATCAAGGTGAGAAAGGTAACAAACTCCCTCAGCAGCTTCAGCGGAGCAACACTTTGGCTACCAGCACTCAACTAGTGTTGAACATGGCAGCTCGCAGCTGTGGATGTGTGCAGGAGGATTTAGCTTGGCTCTGCCGAGAAAGAGACATTACTCCCAAACAAACCAATATTAGGCTGGGTGGGGGGGTGCAGAAGAAAAAGTTGTTGCCCCCCCCTCTCCAAAATGCCTGGCTGTCCATTATTTCTGTCCTGTGGCAATGAAGTGGAAGCCAGCTGGCTGGGGCCTTCAACAATAAACAAACACAACATTGTCTGGCTTGAGCAAACAACCTGCAGTTTCCCCAGAGCCAACCTTCCCTCCCCAGCGATGATGAATATTCTCTGTCTCTTGCAGTCGTATTTTTCTGTTGGCTGCGGCGGGTCTTTTGGCTGCAGGGCCGGATATTGATAAAGCTGGAACAGGATTTTCTGCACTGTATAATGTGGCTATCGCTCAGTGGTGTATGAGGGATGCTATGGGCTTGGATATAGATATCCAACCTCCGGCTTTGACACACAGGGTGTCTGAGCTTTATGTGTAAACAGTGAAGCAAGAGGACTGTGTGTGTGTGTGTGTGTGTGTGTGTGTGTGTGTGTGTGTGTGTGTGTGTGTGTGTGTGTGTGTCTCAGTAATCACTAGTATCATGCTGTCTCTGACCTCTGAGCCATCCCGTAAAGACACACATGTACACTGACTACATTAACACACAGAACAAAGACAGCAGCTCACACTGCTCTATTTGAGCTATTTACCTATTTAATCCCAGTGTGTGTGCTGCGCTCCATTTCAACCAGCAGTAATGAGCTGTGGCTGGACGCTGATATTTGTGTGTGTGTGTGTTTGTGTGTGTGTGTTTAACTGTATCCCACAGTGAGGTCTATAGTGTGAACTATGTTGAGTCACCCAGCACAGCTTAGCATAGTGGCACCTCACTGTGGCGTGTGTTTGGATAGTTAAGAGGGCCCACTCTCTAGCACTCCTCCTGTGCCTCATTGAGTTCATCAAAAAAAGAAATCAGATTTAAACATACTCATGCGACCATGCACAACTACACAAATGCACTTATAGTAAATGCAAACAATGTTTTGCCTTTATTATTTCGGAAGCAATAGGCTAACCTTATTGCTGAAGAACACTGCCTTCACTGCTGGACGTGGTGTTGAAATAAATCCATATAATTATTACTGTGTTAAGCCACATGTCCTGTTCCAGAAATTCAAAGTGGGCCCCTGCACATGTGCTGCAGAAACGCACAGGAACACTAAGAAACTTCCACTGCTACTATTTGCTCTCAAACAAAGATCAGAGTGTAAGTTTATCTAGGTTTGGAAAGACTACACAGGCTACTCACACAGACATCATCTATGTCTTTATTTACCCGCTCTCTTAAATGGATGAACCAGCCTTGACCAAACTTTGCATGAACATTGTCACATGTGTGCCAATCAAGCTCCCCCCCCACCCTTGAACCAGTTCAGGCCATAGACAGTCATCCGTCTGTCTAATCTGCTTGTGAAATTCATGGTTGCAGGAGGGCTAAACCCCATCCCAGCTGTCGCATTGCAACACATGGGTACAGCCAGTCGATCACAGGGCTAACACAGGAAGACAGCAAGGGTTTACTATATGTAATCGAAAAAGCATGTGTATGCATATGATATTACATACACAATCCAGTTTTGGCTGCAATTCCCAAACACTTAATGCAGTATTTGCTAAATGATGCTAAAAAGCTGAACTTAAATCACATCGTCATCGTTTGATTGTAATCCACTGTGATTTAAAACTTATTTAATTGTTAACATATTCATGGATTTGATTGCAGAACTTACAATAACTGTAATACGAGTTATACTGTATTTAGCTGAAGTGTAATATGTGACACTGTAAGTTTTCTTCAGGAACTTTCCATGTTTCAGAGTCAACCAGCTGCCCTTTGACCTCGAATGGTTCCGGTCCACTGTGGTTCACATTGAATTCATTATGCAACTGATGCTCTAATGACCAACATGGAGATGTAATGTAGCACAAGCAGGGGCCTTGGACCAAATAAATGTTTAATAACTTATTACACTTAATGGCTGACTGGCTGCCCGCTGATGAGCTACTGGAACGCATGGCATAACGAGCTGTTAGCCGTGATCTCCTCTTTCTCACATCTTCCCTGCTCTGAACACCCAGACTAAAACCATTACATTATGCATGAAAGGGTGCAATGAGAAGCTGCAAATTACTCCAAAACAGACATGTTGCTTTACTAATGATTGGATTTATTACCCTTAATGGTGCCCATGTTCTACGGTCAGTCTCTGAATGGCTAATATGTAAAAATATAATTGCGGAATAATTGAAAATATCGAATTATGTAAAGTAATTAAAGAAAACTGTCTGAACTGGATACTTTGATTTCACCATTTGGTAAATCTTTGATTGAGTCAAACATTTAAACCAAATTAGTGTTTTCATACCAACTGATAACAGTTTTTTTAAATCATTGACAAAATAAAATATTTATTTCCTTCTACTCTGGACACATTATGAGATATTTTCTATCAAATTAGAACAAACATGTTGAGGCTTCCTTGGCTCCAAATATTGTGTTTCATCAAAGCTACTCGTGCTATGAATAAAGCTGCTCTTCAGCATTGGCGCCCTGATGCACCAGCCACAAAATATCAGATGCTGAAGACCAAGACAATTATCTAATAGTCGTTATACTGTAGCAACGTGGCCAAAAATCCCATCAAAAGTGACATCATTTGTCAGACTCACAGTCAGTTGTTTTTTTGTGCATCGATTACCTTCTTTGCAAGATTTTAAAAAATGGCAGTTTCTGATTTTTGTCGAAGGAGATGCTTTCATGACTCCTCGAGTCTGTTGACGTCACGTTTCTGGATCACTTGGAACCCCGGCCAAGGTAATAGTACCAGGTACTGCCACTGAAAGAAGCAATCGGTGGCTTAAGAAGTGGTGAAAATTATCTACTAATCAGAAACTTTGGGGATTCGATCCCTCGCTGCTTCAGTCTGAACCCAGAGTGGTTTCCGATGCGTTCATCAGAGGTTGAATGTCTGTGAATGAGAGCTAGAAAGCACTTAGATGTAAAAAAAAAAAAAAAAAAAAAGTTGCTTGTGTCAATGTGTGTTACTGGGTAAATATATAATTGTTGTTTTTAAATGTTGTATAAAGCACTTTGAGTGTGCAAGTAGAGTAGAAAAGCAATACAGAGTGCATCCTTAAAACATTCCTCAGGTTGTCATGTTACAGCCTTATTCCAAAAAATACCCCATAATGATAAATTGAAAAGAAAAAACTAATTATACCTGAAACTTTTCAGTCATTAAGTCGTTAAGTCAAAATTCTGAGATACCTAATACCAAATAATAACTTGAAGATTTAAAACTTCAAACTGTTTTTTTTTCCTTCTTCTTTTAGTTTGAAAAACAGGCTTTGATATGTCTTCACTAACTTCAAATGTCAGCTTGTTATTATAGAGCAGAACCTGCAAAACCTGTAAAAGTTTCCTCTTCATTTTTCTGTGTAATATATGTTATACACTTTAAAAACACACACACACAACAACAACTTTACTTTTAATATACTTCATACTGTTCAATTCACTTTGAAGCCTAGGTGTTATCTGTGCTATTTGCAATTGGATTAAAGGTTAAGAACACCAAGTAGAAAGAAAAAGTGTGACATTTTCTAAAGTTATTGGCTTATTTTTCTTTTTTTTTCCCCCAATATAGATAGGTTTTATAGTAAATATGAAGCTGCAACCAGCAGTGCCTTTGGTTGGAACAGCATAAAGACTACAAAAAAAACATAAACAACCAGCTTGGCTCTGCCCAAATTAAGATAAGATAAGATAAGATAAGATAGAACTTTATTAATCCCTCGGGTGGGTTCCTCTGGGAAATTCGATTTCCAAAAAAGCACAGCACCGACAGAAGTTACAGAGTTATACACACACACATATATATAAATACAGAGACAATATAAATAAAATATACGAAGGGGATAAATAGAATAAATAGGAATAAAAATAAAAATAAATGTGTTTTTATGAGCTTTTGTCCGAGTTGTTGTATGCATATTTATTTAGCTTTGGACAGAACAGTAACTGCCCCTGCTCAATTAAGCTAACTAACAAACATTGTCTGAACTACAGTGTACGCATAATGTTTGGGTCACCATGCTGGTGCATTCAGTGTGTAAGGATCTTGTTACCGGAGTTTTCAAATCTACTTTATTTACTTTGGCAGAAATTAAGAAAACAGGGTAGCGTGTGGTTCTACAGCACTCTAAATCACATAGAGGAGAAGGAGAACATTGTGCCATACACCTCCCAGCGGTGGAGTGCCTACCAGCTGTCGAGGTCATGCTGAGAGTGCTAGAGGGCAGAGGCCTCTTTGTGGGGGAGCTGATTCCCACTGGATGCTTCTGGTTAAATCTTTTTTTTTCAGTCACCACAAGATTGTGCCTTCTTGAAACAAAAAAAAAGCTGACAAAAGATTGTTTAAAAAAAAAAAAAAAGATCAACAATAAAGTACTTTGAGTGGAAACTTCATCAGCACACCTGCAGCAGCACATTTATCCCATCAACTTGTGTGAATTGTGCTAAAAATAAATAAAAAATATTACTGTTTTTTGATGATACCACGTTTCACACTTTAACATTTCATGGCTGGCTGCATAAAACACAGAAATCTGCATGTTAGACTGAGATGCTTCACCCTAACTACGCTTGTAAGCTGTGGGGACATAACTCAGCTGGCTCTGTCCTCTGTGATCAGCACTGCAGCAAAACTCAAAGTGGGTTCAGTCTTCCTGCGAGGTGACATATGGAATCAGGGCTAATGCTGCAATTTCAACACTTGGAGTTACATCATGGCTGTGAGGTACAAGAGAGCTGGATACTGAATGTCCTGTTTGTTGCCAACTAAGCTTTCTTTGGAAGGCAACTGGATCCTTGCGAGATTTGCAAGCTCACAATCACAAGAGAATCTGTTTTAGGAGTCTTTAAGCTGTGTTTGTGCATGAATCACAGAGGGTTGAGATCAGTGTGTTTCCTGTAAGGTTTAACTGGTTACTGCCAAGTTCCACCAAACTGCTTGCTAGTTTTCAAAGCTCCTCAGGCTAAGGCTTCTTTTTTGATCTCCAGCGGTACCGTTCTTCAATCTGAGAATTTTTAGGTGAACTACTTTGCTAGATGTGCCAGCAACCATGACCTTTATCATAGTCCTCCTTTTTTGTAAAGTGCAAAATATAAACATGTAAATACAGTTTACTTGTAGTAGATTTTCTTAATCTTATTAGGGAGATTTTATCTCAGCATATTTACAATCATTAAACTCCTTTTAATTGTTAGTTATTCATTATAATTGTACATTTTTTGTAAATGGCGTAACACACTCTGTGCTCTGTGTGCATGTTTGTGGGCCAAAGCAGCACATTGCATACAGGGAGTAGATTACGACTCCCTTACCCGTACATGAACCCTGACACCAAAGCCACCGGCATCCAAGCTTTACCTATCGACCGATGCTATGCTCAGTGAGAGATTGAGCAAGAAAGGATCTCCATGGTTACCACGGCTGCTTGTCATCTTCAATCCTCTGACCTTTTATGCACCGCAGATCAATAACAGTGAGGTATAGTCTCCTAGGTAAACAAGGGAATAGAAGACAGCTGACAGGAGTAATTGCTGACATTTCTCAGGCAGATTTCTGAGGCAGTCAGCAAAGCTTTTGGCTTCAGAATACAGACGAGACTTGTACAAGAAACTTGGAGCACATCTTTTTCTGTCTGTCTGCTGCAAAACTTCACGCTGGAACAGTCAGCAAACTTTTTTGTGTTTTGTGCGGTGCTGGACAAATTGGGCAAAGGTGTGATTAAGTGACAGAACTTAAATCTGCTGTCAGTTCCGGCGCATCATCTTAAAATTTGCTCATATTTTGAGCAACTGTGTGCACAGTGTATGAAAAGACACCAAATCTGTAGTCTAATGAACGGGAGATTATAATTTAGCCTCACTATCCTTCACTTGAGGATGTGAGACAGAGTTTCTTCCTTTTCAAATCTCTTCCTACTGGCTATCTTTAAACAAGCCAAGGGACAAGAGCATAGGTAGAGGGTTGTCTTGGTGCGGCTTCATTCAAAGTTGTGAACTTCTAATTTGTTTTTTGGTCCAAGGCTGCCAGGCACAGCCTCTTCAACATGCATTTTCTAGCTTTCTAGCTCCTCGTGGATGAAGCACCGGTGCAAGTGCCAGGCAGAGAAGAGTGTAAAGCAGGTAGTGATGGAAGGGTGAGAAGTAAAGGGATGATGGAGTCAGATTTTGATTGGGGCAAGGATCACAGAAGCACACAGAAAACTGGTCAAATTGGCATGTAAAGCAAGAGAGAGGGAGGATTTGTGTCGCTGGAATGCCAGAATGAAGGTTTCACAGTGGGCGAGATGAAAGAACCAAGCTTTTAATCAAAGGAAGTGTTTCTGCTTCTCTTCCTTCTTATTTTTTCTGCATCTATTTCTTGCTGTCAATATCGAACAAAGGCGCCGTTTGCTGCTCAGAGATCTGGTCATGCATTATGCAATTAAGAAAAAGAACACCGGAAGATGAAGTTTAAGTTATTTGTGGGGGTGGGGTTGGGGGACTCAGTCCCACAAAATAATAATATCCCACAAATTCATTAGTGGGTATTAGCACAAATTTGACATGTAGCTCACAAAATGCTATTTCTAGTTCATTAAAGATTTCATAATCACTGACAATTTTGAATATATGCATCACTAACAAACTACCAACTTTAATAGCTTACATAGCTGAATGTGTGTGTTGTTTCCTAGGATACTTACTGTCGCTTTTTCACGACAAATATACTTCCAAACTCATAAATCAAACGGGTTTGTTTTCCACTTTGTGCGGTTTGTTAGTGCAGGTGTCACACTCGGGTTGGACCAAAACAAGAAGACCGAGGCTCTTTTGAAGGAGGTGGTCTTGACCTCAAGAATTCAACCTCAATCCAAACCACCTATCACGTGTACAGTACAAGTTTGTCCCGTGTGCTTTGTATTCTCAAAGCAGGAAGGTACTATAGATGTGCAAAGGTCTGTAACTAGCGTGAAATGAACGTAATTCTCTGCTTTCTCACACAGCACCTTCTTCCTTTACTCCCTGGTGCTGGTCTGCCACTCCAGAAACTAGCTGAAATTAAACTGAATTAAAATAAAAAAAAATTAAATAGAAATTTAAAAAAATAAGACAAAAAAAATGAGTAGAAGTTACAAAAGTATAATAAAGTTGGTAAAGATGAAGTTACGGCATGAGCTTTCCTGCTGAATCATAAATCCCCAGGAGGCTAAAAGTACCTTCTTCTACTTACATTATGTCATGTGCAAAAAGCACACATCTCTTTCTCTTTAGAGATGCAGCTATGGATAGGATGAAGCTGCTGGTATTTAATCAACTCAAAGAGCAACAAGCAACTTTGTAAAACCTCTTGCAGAAAGACAACCTCATGCAGCACTCGTGTTAGTGAATGATGAACCTCAGGCATGCGAGGAGAGCAGCAGCAGGTTTTGGAGCCGTACGCCACACCCACACAAACAGGGAGCAAACAAAGAGGGGGGAAAACTGAAGAAACACAAGCCTCCTTTATCATTTCTCCCACCAGAGAAGCAGGCAGAGGCGGGGAGGAAGAGACGCGAGGAATAATAAAGAGCAATTTTAACAAAAGTAAGACATCCTTTCTTCTGAGCCGTCATGTTAAAGTGCTGTCAGTTAATTATTACTTGTGGCACAGCCTACTGCTATATTTTACAATCCCAGATGCCACACATCTATAGCAGTTTTCATGACAGCTTTTATACATAAGTCATTTTTTAAAATAAATTCAGGATGTAGGAATGCATGAGAGGATGTCATTTCTTGCCTCTCCACGACATGATTTGTATATCCCAGCTGCTTGTCATGCCTCCACAAAGGATATCTCTGCATCCTCAGTTATTGGGAATTGAGACATCCTTTAATATGGTGTGCTGAGATTTATTTCCAGGTCACGGGCAGGAGGACAGGGGCCAAGCGAGAGTAGGAGGCACAAAACAGAGAAATGAGAAAAACCCAAAGAGGGTGGAAACAGCTGACACAGCCAATTAGGGACAGAGACAGGTGGACGAGTACTTTTATGGCGGTAATACATTCATTTGTTTGCAGTTACAGGTATTACAAGAGCACTCAGAGAGCGCAGCTCCCCCCGAAGGACAGGAGGATATATATATATAAATATATATATATATAAATATATATGTGTGTGTGTGTGTGTGTGTGTGTGTGTGTGTGTGTGTGTGTGTGTGTGTGTGTGTGTGTGTGTTTATTACAGCATACTCAGCCTGCTATTATAGCAACATATTAAAGTCTGACCTTTGACCTATGACCATACTAAATTTGTGTATTTTATTATCTATACCCATATGATTAGAGCAGAATTAGCTGAAGCCTTTGGCTTCTATAAGATTTAAAAACTTGAGATTTTAAGATGTATCCATGCCATGTGTGATTTTGCTAAACTTTCTGCTTTGATTTTGATTTTGTTGTCAAGTAAGTTGACCTAGGCATGCATGTCCAGACACATTCACATAGACATGGACCTTCAAAGTAAAACAGGTCTGCACAGACACAAGCTTAACACATCAGAAATGGCAACAGGGAGGAAACACAGGGACGTGGGACCAGGGCAGGCACAGTCGCACAGAACAGAAGGAGCTCAAAATACAAAACCTGAGAACAAGAATTACTAGAAAAGGACCAAAAGTATTAACAGTGACAACCATAAATAACAAATAATCAAGAAACACAAAGGAAACAGCTACAAAACACTGGGTCACTGACCCAGGACCACGACAACCTTGACCTGAATTTTACTGTAGATGCTAGGCTGCTAACAAACCGTCAGACAAACTCCCTTTGAGGGGAGAAAACTAGTTTCTATACTCGTAAAAACACCAGGAGTCTCTGTTTTGAGGCGCTCTGATAAACCGTGCACACTATTTATTTAGTCCAGTGAAACTGAATATGAAACATAGCTGGCAGTCAAGCTAACAAGTCGTGAAAGGGGTCACCGTTTGTGGAACAAAGGAGAAAAAAAAGGTGTGGGAGTATTCAGCCTTTGCTGTAATAATGTGGAAGCAACAGCCTCCTCCTCATATGACTGTGCAAGTCAAGCTATTATTTACTGACTAGCACCACTGGCTAAATGTCTACTGTGCAAACAAAAGCTGGTCTACATGTCCTCAAGTGCCCTTCTGCTTTAATTCAAGCACCGAGGAGACTCTGTTATTGGATGGTTGGTTTATTCTCCCAATTAAGGTTTTCTGCATGTTAAGCCCAATGGCAAGGTGTATTTTGATTGGTCAGCCTTGTGTTTTTTCTTTCTAGTCGACGTACAGCGCACACATTCTTCTGAAAAGCGATAGGAAAAAGATTTTTGTCGCTACAATAATGAAACACCAAAGCAGACACACAGACATCTTGTATGTTCTTGTGCAACCCACGCACTGTTGCTACAAAGAGAAACAACTGGCAGAGGCTTAATATTTTCAGACAGTACCTGTGTCCGGCACCAACCACGTTCTGACAGCAACAAGGCTTCGGCAAACACCAGGCTAACACATGTACATGACACTTTCTTTTTCTGGATCCTGACATTTCCACTTATGGCTAACACTGTATTACTGCCAATCTCTGATATAATGGACTCAAAAATTAAGTGCAAGCAGGACTCAATTGTCATGGCAACTGCTATTACATCTTTTACCCTTTATTTCTTCAAATATTAGTTTTTTTTTCCTACAGCAATTCCCCTATAGTGTGAATCAAATGGGCACATTAAACCGCAGGTGTTGTGCTCACACACACTGATACACATCCGTGCACAAAAGCTTGTACCTCAGCGTGAGTCCTACCTGCCAGGAGCACAAATACAACCAAAAGAGTGAGAGCATGAGAGGTGGGTTTATTTTAGAAAGAGAGAGTCAAGGTAGGAATAGAGTTTAATACCTAATTTCAATTTCATCGGCGAGACTTGGGCCTCGGCGGGGAGCCGGACACCTGGCGGGGAAAAGAAGCCATGAGAGAAGCAGAAGCGCACGTGGCAAGCGGAGGGTCAACCCGCTGTTATGTTCGACTCCTAATCCCTTCTCAGTGAGGCAGAAGAACGCCTGTGCTCGCTCTAATGTCCACGCCGAGAAAGCGCTCGCGCAATTAGAGCCGGATTCGGCGAAAGGTTAAGTGATAGAAAATAACTCAAAGTAAAAGTAAATGTCATTCTGCTTAAGCAAGTATTCTGCTGCAGGGTGATGACAAAAAAACCAGTGTAGGAGCTGTAGTTCGTGGAAACGATCTGAAGGGTAGCTGTCGAGAAGCCATTCTTAATGAAGGGAAACGGGTAGAAAAAGCAGATCTCCAAAAAACCCAGTTGCAAAGTACATGAAAAGCTGGAAAGTATTATGGAAAGTAAAAATCAGACTGAGGTAGTGGTCATTATTTGCAAATTGATGATGAGCCATCCAGTGAGTCATGACGCACTGCTCTTCCCAACATAAGCTTCCTATATAGGTTAAAAGTATCGCTATCAGTATTGGTATTGGCAAGACTGGCCCTGTATTTACTTGGTATCGGATTGATACCGAAATCGCACAGCAGTACATGGTAGTCTGCAAGGTAGCACTGGCGGTTGCCAGTACTTTTACACTACGACCAGGCACCTCGAGAAGAGCTGTAACATCCACTTGAATTTCTGGACCCAAAACAACCAATATCATTAACTTCACTTACCCATTGTTTTATTATTGCGGCTATAAAAATCTACTAAGAATGCAAAGGTTTGTAAATTTTAGCCAACAAATGTTACACTTCTGGCCGCTGGTCTGAATCCTGGGTCTTCAGTCGATTAATAATAAAAACTGAAAAAAATCAATTACTTTCTTTCCTCTCGTAAAAATGTTTCTACACAGCAAACATTCCTTCACGATCAAACATGTTGCTGCCCCTCTCTTTACAGCAAAAATGAGAAAAGGTTGGTCTTTGCTATGCTCTGTGAACTCTGGCTCATGTTTTCATGGCTGTGCGTGAGCTCCATATAAACACGCCTCAGTCCTCAAAGTCTGACTCACTAGATCACTAGACTCACCCAAAGCACGCAATCTTCAACAACTAGTGGGGGAGAAAGGTCATGGCTGTAAATAGCCATTTCATATCTTCTATTAAAAAAAATACATTTGAGGAATTTTAAGTTGGCGAATATCAACCGAGGCAGTGGAAGAAGCCGCAGTTTTAAATATGCGGGAATGGATTGGCCAAACCCCGTGCAACCCAGCGGGGTGCCTGAACTAATCAGCCTCTGAAGTGTGGAAATCTGCAGTGCAAATGAATGGTGTTAATCTGGTGGGCTGAGTACAGCACACTCGCAGCGAGAACGCACTGTGAAATCTTGTTTGTTACCCTTTACTCTCTTTCAAACACTTCAACCACCTTTTTCAAACGCACCTCACTGCACCTGCATCCTCACTCAGCATCTTCTTTAGTCTGCTCTCCTTCCTCCTCCGTCCAACTTATTTCTCCCAAACTTTCAGTCTCGCTTCATCTGACTCGTCTCTCTCTTCACTCGTCTTTCTCCAGCTCAAGTACTTAAAGCTTGAAACAAAACAGGCAGCATCCCAGCAGGGGGCTTTTAATTCACTGATGTGATTCCACATGCAACATTCATGGGACCTCCTGCAAAGATATGAGTAGACAGCTTAGATTTCCATTTAATTTGAATGTATGTGTTAAATTCTTTACAGAACAGACTGACTCCTGCAACAACCATGTGTTCATCCACGTGGCCTCATTTGAGTGATCCATATTAACCAGAGTTGGTTTCATTACAAGGAAACCTTGGCATTCTCTCCCAAGGCTGCTGTAGATATATAATTGGATGAAAATTATCCAGTGTCCAACAAATCTGTATGATTTGTGCTTGTGGTGGAGTCACTTCACAGTATCAACAGGCCTTGTGAACACTGAGGTCACGACTTCATAACCTTTGCTTCCTTGACAGTAAAACATGTTACAGGAGCCTGTAGAGCAGGGGTGGAGGAACTCCAGGCCTCAAAGGCCAGTGTCCTGCAGGTTTTAGATGTGTGTTTGAGCCAACACAGATGATTCAAATGGCTAAATTACCTCCTCAACATATCTTGAAGTTTTCCAGAGGTAATTTGATTGTTTGTCAGATCATTCCATCAAAAATGCTCCAACACAATGGTCCATTTGATTCACCTTTTATTGTTTATTTTATTTTCACTTACTGAATATGGGACAGACTTGACTGGGGGAAAGAAGGGGAGAAAGAAAGAGGGAAAGAGAAACAGCTGAGAAGAGGGACGGGGGAGAAGGGCAAAAACCAAAAACCAACAGAATGAGCAGAAAAAGAAAAAAAAGAAGAAAAAAAATGCATATATCAATCACCTGGGTCACCTTTGGTCAATTTGGTAAAGTAAATCCGTTGGGCATCTTTCTTTGCCTTTAGACAACAATTCTGATGGCAAAAGAGCCAAACGGGACAGGCAAAAAAAAAAAAAAAATGCTCCAACACCACAAACATGACGGAGAGGTCTAGTTCAATGTTTCAAACTAGCAGAGGTGAGGTTGAGCAAATATCTGCCCATGGGGGCTTGTTGGACTGTTGGGGTTTTCCCTCTATTATTGTTGGGTCTTTACGTTACGATATAAAGCTCCTTGAGACGACTGCTGTTGTGATTTGCTGCTATATCGACAAAATTGAAAATCTTTTTTACTCAAGGCTAGCCCTACTAGCATCCTATTGCAAGATGGCACCCATGCTGGTTAAGTGTTGTTCTGAATGAAATAAATAACAAATAGTCTCACTAACAAAGCATCCTACCTCCTCTTCCACCCATCACATTTAAAATTGAGCAATCATATTACATCCATTGCCGTTCTTTGTATCTCACCTAAATACAGCAAGTCCTGAAACAAAAATCTTGTGATTCATGAGATGAAAGGCCAGAGGTCCTCTGGTCTGATGTCCATTATCTCTGTTTCTTGGTGCAAGCAGCTTTCTTTTTCATCTTAGTCTCCTTCAGCAGCAGTTTCTTTGCATCAGTTCGATCGTGAAGGTCTGATATATGCAGTCTCCTCTCAACAATTGATGTTGAGATGTGTCTGCTACTTGAACTCTGGGAAGCATTGATGTGGGCTCTAATCTGAGATGCTGTTAATTAGCGATTACTGAGGCATCTAACCCTGATAAACTTTTTCTCTGCAGCACATCTCTGTCTTTCTTCCTTTGGTCAGCCCTAATGAGAGCCCATTTCAACTCATCATTTGATGATTTTTGCGACTCCACTTAAGGAATGTTAAGAAGTTCTTTACTATTTTTAAGTCTGAAGTCTTTGCATTTCTTCAGTTTAAGATTTTTAGTTAGTTGAGTGGTTCTGGACAAACAGCATATGAATCACGGGCACAAAACAAATAAATTGTCTCCACTGAGTTAAAAAGTCAAGAAATTCTACCAGTACACTGAAAAACTTTCCAGGAGATGATTCGTGAAGGTGGTTAAAATATTGTGACATTGTCCAAAGCTGTTATCAAGGAAAACAGTATCCAGTTTGAAGAATCTGGGTCAATGATGCCCAACCGCTCTTAAGTCTTAGTTTCTTTCTAATTGTTGGGTAACATTAATCCTGTTATTTTCCCTCACCAGTATTTGTGGTAGCAATTTCTTTCTATTTGCATGTCAGGTAGTTTTTCCCAGACAAGCACGTCTTCCCACTTGATTCTGCAATATTTCTATTTTGGTTATCCAGCCCAGCAATCAGTACAGTTCCATTAATTTATGAATCAGAATATCTGAAACAAGTGCATATTTATTGTTTGTTTGTTTGTTTAATCCAGAATTGCTAAATCTTCCTTCAGCACATGAAATCATAGAAGATCATATTAACTTCATATAGACAGGCCTAACAAACATTGGAAAAAAATCACTCAAATGTCAGTCCTGTTTTGCATTTGCCTACTCCTGCCCTGTTTTAACCTTTTCCCTTCTCCAGGGCCCTGACATAGAGAAATACCTCTGTAGACTACCCAGAGATCACATCAGAGCTGACATTCAGACACTTGTAACACTTAGTTAAAAATGTGAAGTCTTTTTTGTCATTCGAGAGCAACAGTTTTGACATTTCAAAGGAGAACACTTCAATCAAACTAGTGACAACATAACCAGTGGTTTGACCTGCAAAACAATCTAGTTTGTGTTACTATTTGAAGAATGCTCATGAGTATTTTTGTGTTCTCTTACACATTTATGTGTTCAGTACCTGTGGAAAATGTTCTAAATTAATAGGCCTTGACTGGATCTTGGCTAAAGTGATTGCAGTGCTGCATTTAGTCTCACTAAATCCTCTTGAGCATTATTGTAGATTTGAGGATTAGAATGTGGTAAATGGCTTAAAATATTGGCAATACTTGCTATTCAAGTCCAGTATATTGGTGTTAATGTTGGTAGTAAAATCTGCCATTGAGCATGAGTCTGTAGCAGTGGAAATACTGCAATTTATTACAGCAGAGCATAGAGTTACATTGTAAATGTTAGGCAGGTTTAATACCACTAAATTCAAGCCTAGCTTTACTTTTTCAAGGTCAGTTGTCCTCTGTCGTGGTTGAGTTAACAATTCTTTCAAAGTGTTTTAGTAATACTTCAAGTTCAGGATCCCTATGCCTTCTACTGCTTTTATTAATTACTATATATTTAGTAATTAATAAAACCAGTAGAAGGCATAGGGATGCTGAACTTGAAGTATTACTAAAACACTTTGAAAGAAACTTGGATCTTGTAATCACCTCTGATTTGGCCATTTGTTTCTTTCCCTGACTGAGAAGCTGAGACATAACCCTACACGTCCTTGCTTCTAAACACAATGGACTTAACAGATTAAACTGACCATTTCATTTAATATTTGATACAGGTCCAATTTTATCAAAATTGGATGAATAATTGAGGAAAAAATGGCTATCTGAAACACAATGGACTACAAGATGTTTCTTATCAAAATGCAGGTGATTTACACACTGGGAATGGGTGATAAAATGTCTTATTGCATATTCAGAAATTATATTTTTGTAAAAATAAATAAATAAATTTACTTTTAATTTAGCTTACAATTAACAGTTTTCAGAAGTTATCTGCTTTGGAGATTAAAAATGTGTAATTTCTTATTGATTTTGATGTGCTGAATTCAAATATGATATTAAATGTCAGGCATTCGTAGAAGACATGCAAGGATTATTTGCATTTCAGTGGTGCAACTTCAATTCTATTCTATTTCATTTTTAAACTGCCAAATCACAACAGCAGTCACCAGTCATCAGAATGCTTTTTTCTATGCAACAGTTTAAAATTTAACTTGTACTGTACATGTACTTTGTAGCCCTCCAGATTTCCTCTTCCTAGTAAGAGTGTTAAATCCAAGGTTACAGTGGAGGTCAAAAGTTCATATATAGCCAGAATTGTAGAAATTCAAAAAGAAATGACAGTTTCTTTTCACGGTTTATATAATGCTATATTTTTCGTGTTGTCTCACGAGCATTTTGACTGAAGACGAGAACAAGAAAAATGTTTTTTCCTCTTCCAGCGCAATGTAAAATGTGCTATTGTTAGGGACATCATAGTGTCCAGAATGACTTCCAGTAAAGAAAAGGTGTCCTCAGAACACAAGGGTGATTCCCTCCAGTGAGACATCACAGCTGCCTGAGCGGTGGCCCAGGTGAAGCCATGACAGAAAATAAATTGCATCTTAGAGAAGATGGCAACAGGTAGATGCTCCAGGTGACACAGGTTTGTCCTGAAAGCTTGTGGTCGGGTTTTAAAATGTAAAATCAACATCATTCAATACAGGAACCCTGACGGCAAGGTAAATAGCATGAAAGTGAGAGGACACAAAGTTACTGGCTTACAGCAGTGGCATAAATCTATGGAGGGTAAACAGCATAGAGTAGAGGACAGGTACAGAGTGCATTATGAGTACTATAGTTACATGACTAAAGGATGTTTTGGGGTCCTCAGTCCCAACTATAGGCTTCATCAAAAAGGAACGTTTTAAGCCTGATGATAAAAACTAGACTAGTATTGGAGGATATGAATGTTACGGACAATCGGCTGATATGGGAGAAACCTGATCAGTACTATTATTCCAGTGTTTTGGGACCACTGGGAGCTTTTTGGAGAGTAACTGAAAGCATCCAGAAGAGTAACTACAGTTGCCCTGCCTAAACATAATAAATGCATAGATTGCCAATATTATAGTTTTTAATGGGACTGAGTCATATCTCAAATCTGTGTAAGCTGGTCACTGCAAATTATCCAAATATGAGCAAATAACTGCTCCACTTTCACTCCACATAGTCATGACAAACCTTCCACTTTCTTCACATTGCTGTTTCATGCATGCCTGTCAAGGAGTTTGATGGCAGTCACTGAGGTTGCTAAGGGATTTGTATCACTCTTGCAAAGCCTCTATAGCATGTCGAGTGCAGCTAACAATGAACTGCAACTGTGAAGAAAGAACAAGGATGCTAAGAATATAATTCTGGTTCCTATAGGAGCAGTAGGACAGCAGCCACCCTCTACAGTCCCTACAGGTGATAGACAATGCAAAGTGTGTACATTGGTTATGTAATGTTTGCGTTTGTGCGACAGGACTCAGTGTACCTCTAGGAAGCAGTACACGTGCATGTGCTGGTACATGTGCTTCAGCTCTTTCCGTCTCCGTTATCAGATGTGCTTTTACAGGTGAATCTTACCTAACTCCACCAGCTGAGTCCAGCAGTCTCCACTGACAGGCATGTGGGAGCAAGATATAACCACACAAACTCGGCATGGGTTGCATTTAAAAAGTGGGTACGCCAAGCAGAGAAGCTTGAGGACAAACAAGGAAAACACATTAGTTCTCTCTAATTAGCTAAACACGACAGTATTCAAACAGAAGGCTTTTATGCTTGATAAACGAATCTATTCAGTCTATAAATTTCTAATTCCATTTCATTTACAAAGCTCCATACATCATCACTGAAACATAAAAGTACACATTTGAATTAGAGCTCTTTTGTCACGGTTAACCAAGCTTGCTCTTTAAAAACAGTACATACTCAGCTGCCTTTAAGCAGCTGCGTGTTAATTGTTGAGTGGGAGCTGCACCTCGCATACAGAGAACATGTGGAAGAGAGGAAATGTCAGGGTCAACATACTTACTGCTGATGGATGTGTGGTGTGCATTAAGGCAATAGCAAAGGAGAAGAGGGGTAAAGGGCAGAGGTGTGTGACAAGACAGCTGCTGATAAATATGCTGTTTAACACTGTAAAGCTACTAAAATGTTGACAACACTCATCATCTCTCTAAGTATGTTAGCATGCTAATGTGTTAGCATGTTATACTTCTTCCCAATACATTGTCACACATTCAGCAATACTAACATGTATACGTTTTTCAAAAAAGTTTTGATACAAATCCCAATTCTTGATTTTCCAAATGCAATGTTGTAATCGCTGTTTGCTTTTATTTCATGTGTCACACTCAACATTTATCGCCCAGAGGTAACTTAACGGTCACCAATAGCATCCTCAACAGAATTGCAGCATCAGAAATGCCATGATGGTTAGCACTGTTTCCACTCAGCAAGAAGGTCATGGGTTTGATGCCTATCTGGTTCTTCCCATGTTTATGTGGGTTCTCCCCGGATGCTCCAGCTTCTTCTTACAGTAACAAAGACATGCAGTCGATAGCGTTAGGTCAACTGGTGATCCCAAAGAAGTTGATTCTGTTCATCTAGACGTGGGGTTTTCAGTGGGAGAAACATTTCGTCACTCAACCGAATGACTTCTTCAGCCCATAGGTGTAAATGGTTGTCTGTCTCTCTGGAATGTGGTAAGTCTCAAATACTATAGAGATGTAACATGGGTGGTTGTTCAGGCAACAAAAACAGGGGGCGTGGGTATTTAATTTTGCCATGTAGCTACATGAGAAACGGGGCCTGTTATGTGTGTCGACAACAGTCCCAGTTTCTCATGTATCCTCTTGGCAAAGTAAAAACAACAACCTCCCTGCAACTAGCAGTAGCATAGGTTTCCTGGTGGTCATGCAAAATGACAAGTAGCTGCAGTCGAGCATGCAACGTCCTCTGGGCGACCACCTTTGATTGCACAGGTAACTCATTCAGAAAACGCCTGCCTGAACAGCTGTAGTCTGCCAATCTGTTTGAGAGTGACTGCATCTATCTGAGGCAAAGGTATGTAAACACTTGTTGCCTAATTTATAAATGCAAACAGATATAATGTGAATATGTTCCAATCAATCTTAATCATTCTGTGCCGATTTGACAGTGTATGTAATGAGGTCATTTTCTATGAGCTATAAAAAATATTATACCCATTACACAGTTGTAGCTAACTGTCACCAGAGTTTCTGTGGGTAGGTGCCTGTGTATGTCTTTGTGTAAAAGCTCTTGCCTTGTATCTTCCATGCTACTTTTCTAATGAAGTATTTAAAGGAACACCAGCGTCTCCATCCACCTCGTCTCCACTTTATTTAGAAAATCCTTAATCCTTCTGACAATAGACACAGCTGCCCCCTAACTGCACATCTACCTCCCGTGACTCAACAATTGCTGCATAGGACCATCAACCTCATTCACTGCTTTCTCTATGAGGATTGATTTAGTCTGCAGAGGACCTTTTCATGTCAAGCGGGATTATATTTTCCTGAAAAGGAACAGACACGTTATCATTAGTCAATGGTGAGATGATAAGTAAAACGCCATGAAAAGAAAACAGTCCGTCTTGTTTTTTACTCCAAATTGTTTTCACAGGACTTTAAGCGTATTCGTGGAGGTCTGTAATGATTGTAATACCCCCAGGTTTTGAAGCTTTTAAAGTATGAGGCCATGAAAAAAATTGAGGTTTGCCTTGAAATAGCCAGGAAATGGCACGAGACAGAGAGAAAGATTTGGTGCGAAGCACTGAAAAGAACTGTGGCGATAATCCAGTGTCTTGCTGAGAAAAATATGGCCCACAGACCGATTCTACCACCAAACCAATGGCAAATTCTTGAGCAAATCAGAGCCAATAGCCAAAGTTGATCCTCTTTTTTAAAAGTAGCACATAGAGCCGAGCAGAAAACATACAACATGCCAAGAAAAAAACAATACAACATAAACTGATAAGTGCCGTAAGGGGAATAATTGCAGAGGCACAAGCAATGATATCAATCCAAAGTTTTTAGCTTTTTAAGCGTTAATGGTGACACTAGATAAAGCTGCTGTGTGATCAATGATTACAGTTTATTCTGACGGACAGCATGACGGCATATTGTCGAGATTGTCTGGACTAAATTGGTGCACAATATTGCCAAGGAGTGATTAACACAGACACACAATGAGCAGCTGACAGACTATAAATATATGCAAGCTATTGAGAAATCAAGTGTCAAGGTAGACGCATCTCTTCAATTAGCTCAGCAGTTTGCCAAATTATTGCACTACACAGCAATCAAGCGGGTGCCTCACGTTCACAGCAGATCTTGAGGTTTTATCCTCTGATGCCTGATTTTTCCAACTGAAGCGCTCTCCATTGTAATAAACCAGATGAGGTGTACTGTACCAATAAGGTATCACAAAGGATTTATTTTGACATTGCAGCCTCCTTCTAAATCCAAATTAGTTTGGCTTTTCACTTTGAAATGAATGCACCCCATTCCAGTCTATTCAAATTTCTAGTGATACATCTGTAAACACACAGAAGGACAGATTTTCCTTTTTCTCAAGGTTTAATCCTGCCTTGACAAGTGAGGGTTTTTTTTTTAGTTAAATATTCAGCAGTGTTACTTTCTGAAATAAATCACACAAATAATATTTTTTGAAATGAAAAATAGAATTTTGTCATTTTCAATTCAAATGAGCCAGTGCCGCAGAGCATTCATGTACTCCAAAGGAATAACTGAGGTGAAACAAATTAAAAATACATATTAGCTGAGTGGGCTGGCTGACATTTTTTTTTTAACCAAGCCTCCTTTTGGGCCTCTAAATTCTTAGCTACACTCTGAATTTTCTCAGTGATTAAGAGTCTGAGATGTTGCTGCATTTCCTCGCTGTTAGCAAAAAGAGAAGAAAATGAGAAACTTTTCCTTTATAGTTACCCCCAATTTGTAGCACCACTGAAGCACCATTTATGAGTCCTTAAAGGTAAGGTATGTAAAATCTCACTGCTAGATATCAGTACATTGCAATCAGTTGAGTTGTGTTTTCTTACCTCTCATAATTCAACTGCATAATCCTAGCTATGGTGACCACTTTAGGACAAACAACTCTGTAGTGAGTGTAGCCTGTCAGTCCGCTGTTTACCTCAGCTGTCAATATGCTAGGGGTCCACATCTGTTTACTTTGGAGGGGGCTATAAAACCTTTTCTGCTCTGCTGTTTTTGCTACTGCTAGCTCCTGTTAGTTGGTGTTAGACCAACTTCAAAGAAAGTTTCACTAACATTGTTAGACTCTGACAAATAAACTCTTTTAAAATGTGAGAATATAATCAGACTGTTTTATGTTTCTATTTAAAGAAAAGTTTTTAATTTTAGGACACTCTAGCTTAATATTAGCTAGCATAATGTTAGCTTATAGCTAACCACTGTTGTTTAGCTTGCTTGTTGTTAGACGTGGTTTATCTGCTGACAACAAGTAATTGTGACAATTTCAGGAATAAATAAGTATGTTTATGCAAATGTTCATGTGTTAGAACCCTGGCTTTAGTTCAGGATATGAGGAGGAAGAAGATGAAGAATAACCAGCATGTTTAAAAATATTTTGTTGATGTCCGCTCCACCAGTTTCTTCCCTCTACTTTGAACACAGTCTAATATTATCCCTCCATCACATTGGGCTGAACAATCTTGAAATCACCACCAATCCCTAAAATCACCACATCCATGAAATGCAGCAGTTTAGCCCTCTTCTGAAATTCAAATGAAGATTAATCAAAGCTGCTAACAAGGCAGCTTCAGTAACAAGCCCTCTAAAGTCTCTGTGAATCACTGCTCTGTGCGAGAGGCAGGAGAGGATGAAGAGGAGATAATGGGACTAAGTAGTGTCATTTTAGGCCAGGTCATTGTGTGTATTTTGGCTCTCCGGAACACAGCGGCTTAGTGAGTAATTGTGACCCACTCTAATATAGGCCTGATTGTTAAAGCTTTTTACATCTGTTATGTTTTTAATAGAAAATGGGGGAAATTCATTTACTTTTTCCAAAAGAGTCTAAGAGAATTCAGAGGTAGCCAACAAACCATGTCATTTGTATTTTATTTTAATGGGAAAGGTGACTAAATGCAGACATGGTGCTGATTGTACAAACCAAAAACATTGAAATCAGACAGGTTATTTTACCCTTTTTTCTTTTTAGACACATCATGTTAAAAAAAATATGCTTGATATTTTTTCCCTGAGGGCAGCAGAAACACGCTCTAGTCCACAAACAGATGCTCAAATTTAGCAGTTACAGGGCAGTAACGAATAATATATTTGGAATAATGATCTGAAACACCCGTCATTTACTTTTTAGCTCTCTTATTGGTTTCTAAAAACTCCTTAGACCTAACCTTGCTGTCCAATTTCCACCAGCTAATTTCTGTGTGTATTTGTTATCTGTTGGTGGTAGTGTAAATGGCAGATTGTATATCCATTTTTGTCTTTTTTGCACAAAACTAGAGCTCATAAGTCAGACAGTAAAATAGTGAGCCAAAACTTGAGGGGAGCTGAAGGTTTGAGTAATAATCATCTGAACTTTTATAACCACAAGCGATCCCATCACATTATGAAATTGTTTGTGAATTCTCATTTGATATTTGATTAAATTTTTTTCAAAGTGATTCATAACAACCTCTTTACTTAAAAAGATTACCTGCTATACCTAAATAACCTCCTACATTTCCGTCTGACTTACAATGAGCCAAACACAATTTCTTTCACTTTTAAAATGTCATATTTTACTCTTGATAGAATGACAACGTGACAAAATCGTGTTTTTCTATTATCCTTCAGCAGTGCTTTTGTTGCTGATGCTTGCACTCGGTGCCTCCGGGGCATTGTGTGTCTGCAGTTTGAAGGACTGAAGAAGGGTAAATGCTGTGCTGTTAACTGTGTCTCTTTTTATTATTATTATTATTCTGTCCAGCACAGTTGAAGAGACACATAAGTAATTTTCCCAGGAGTTGCAGTGCCATCAAGCTGATATTTTCTTTAGCTATGTTTTGAAAAAAATGAACAGTGCTGAGTTTGTCTAATCAATATGAAACCATAGTTTCCTGGTCTGTAAAATTAAGCCAATGCACAATTGCCTTAATCGGCGTTCTTTCTGATGAACTCATTAAACACATTTCTAGGTTTATATTTCTAGGTAAATATTACAAAACATCCATATATACACACACAAGCAGACTCTTATATACACTTGTCTATACAAGTATATATGTACACGTACACATGCACATGCATATACATGCATATGTATACACCCCCAAACCATGGAGAGCTTTAAAAACAAATAATAAAACCTTGATATCAATTCTGTATTTAACTGGCAGCCAACGTAAAGATGCGAGCATCGGAGTAATACTCTCTCTCCTTCTGGTACCTGTCAGTAGATTTGCAGCTGCATTTTGAACAAGTTGCAGGCAGGACAGGCTTGACTGACAGACGCCTAAATAGAGAGAGTTACAGTAATCAAGACGTGATGAAATGAAGGCATAACGGTTTCCAGATCTTTAGATGACAAAATAGTTTGACTTTAGAAATGCTCCTAAGCTGGAAAAAACTGTCACGAACAACTGAGGTTTTTGTTCGTCCAGCTTAAGGGTAGAATCAAAAATGAAGATACAATTTTTAACATGGGGATGTACATTAGCTGATAGTGGGCCCAAGTAATTTCTTATGAGACTAACAGAGTCTTTGTTGCCAAAAATTACAATGTTAGTTTTGTCATGGTTTAGTTTGAGAAAGGTCAGAGACAGCCAGCATTTTATGTCACTAAGACAATCTGAAACTTTATGCAATGTACTATCAGCACCTGATTTTAGAGAGAGATAGAACTGTGTATCATCTGCATAAGAGTGATAGGAAATCTGGTGTTTCTGAAAAACAGAGCCTAATGGGAGCATGTATAGGGAGAATAAGATAGCCCAGAATAGAGCCCTGAGGTATTCCACAAACAAGTGTAGCAGGTGAAGAGTATTTGTTACCCTGCATCACTTCAAAATGGGTCTTGAGTTGGACTTGAACACACATTTTGGTCTTGCAAGGGGTTCCTGCTTCCATGTGTACATCCTATTATAAATGATCATAGCATAGCGTATGTTCCCTAACTCCTCCTAGGCATCAATCTGGATGACACTTACTATATAAACTGACTTGGGTACCAGGCATAACATTATGACTAGGGATGGGTATCGAAACACGTTTTTCGTTGAGAACCGGTTCCCACTGTTTCAATTCCTTCGAATTGTTTGGCATTTTTGCAAATGATTCCCTTATCGATTCCAGTCGCCCCCGAATGACGTCACCACGTTGCGGAGCGTCATTTACCTGGCAGGAAACACGGCGTCAACCCAGCAGCAGTGGTAACGTTTGCGCGTCCTCTCCCGTTAATGTGGCAGGTAAATAATCAACTAACAGTGCATATTATGTTAGCGCGATCTTCCTTATTACAAAACCTGCCATTACTGTGCATTTAGGTGACCATGATGACAGAGACAGGCAGAGTCTGGCTGGCTCAGATGCTGGCAGTTCTCACTGCAGTCTACCAGTAGCGTCTCCTTTCAGGCCAGGATAGACGAATGTCACCGAGCAGTGACTAAGTTTGTGGTCAAAGGCTTGCACCCATTTGCCACAGCAGATGCCCCCGATTTTCAGTAAGTGAATGTGCTTAATTGTAGGCAGGGACATTACTGGATATTCTTGTGTAATTGCTACAGAATAATTTATGTTATACTTTGTTATTGCTACAGAACAATATTTATTTTATTATTTTACATTTACAATTTTTTTTCCTGAGGACCCTGTGACACCCCATTGAAGAGCTGTAGGCTGTGGATCTCTTAAGATCTCACTGTTGGGTTTGTAAGGCCATATTACTCCTAAATTTCTATCTTGTTCAAAGAGAAGATATAAAACAAAGTTCTAAGCTAATCGACCTTAGTGTTCTTCTTTAAAAATAAGAATCGATAAGAGAATCGATAAAGAATCGAATCGTTAAACAGAATCGAAAATGGAATCTGAATCGTGAAAATACCCATCCCTAATTATGACCATTAACAGGTGAAGTGAATAACACTGATTATCTCTTCATCAGGGCACTTGTTAGTGGATGGGTTACTGAAGCTCAGATTACTGAAAAATGTAATGCTGGTTCTGATAGAAAAGGTGTCAGAATATACAGAGCATCACAATTTGTTGCAAATGAGGCTGCATGGCCGCAGACCAGTCAGGGTGTCCATGTTGAGCACTGTCCACCACCGAAAGCACCAACAATGGGCATGTGAGCATCAGAACTGGACCATGTGGCAATAGAAGAAGTTGAACTTGCCTGATGGATCATGTTTTATTTTACATAATGTGGATGGCCGGGTGCATGTGCGTCACAACCATGCATTATGGTAATAAGGCAAGCCGATGGAGAGGGTGTGATGCATTGAGTAATGTGCTCCTGGGAAACCTTGGGTCCCACCATCCATGTGGATGTTACTTCGACATGTACGACATGCCTAGGGATTGTTACGTCCTTCCATTTATACAGTATTCGCTGATGGCTGGATTCAGCAGGATAATGGTCCCTGCCACAAAGCAAAAACGGTTCAGGAATGGTTTGAGGAGCACAACGATAAATTTAATGTGTCGATCTATGGAGGACCCACCTCACAACTTCCAGGACTTCAGGGGTCTTTTACATCTTGGCGCCAGATACCATAGCACAGCTTCAGGGGTCTAGTGGAGTCCATGCCTTGATGGGTCAGGGCTGTTTTGACACCAAAAGGCGGGGGGGGGGGCAACAAAACATTAGGCAGGTGGTCACAATCTTATCCCTGATATATGATTTTGGGGAATTATTTTTAGAAGGCTGAAATCCTTACAAATTATATATATTATATGTAGAAGCTGATCTCAAACAAATGGTGACATGTATGTTGTTTTTGGTGAATACATTTTTTGGTACAGTGGTTCTTGGGGCTCACTGGAATGTGTTGCCATGCATATCTGGTAAATATGAGATGCTAATCCTGTTTGTAACTTGATTACTTTGTCTTATTCGATGCATATGTAGTTTCCAAAGAAGAATAAGAAAATTTGTTTGATGGTGAGCCGTTTATTAAGGCTGGTGAAGCATTACAAAACAAAAGGCAAACAATCACCTAAACATAAAAAACCCTGGAATGTGAACATGAATATGAACATAGAAACCTGGCATGGATTCATAGATCTGGAAACATGACACGACACAGCAGGATAGCAGCCGATCGGACGAGGAATGAATGAAAACACATAAACTAAATGCACACAGGAGTGGAAACACATGGGGGAAACAGCTGATTAGAATGAACACAATGACGCTAAAAGAGAACTGAAACTAAACACAATGAACATGGGACACCGGACCTCCTCAAAATAAAACAGGATACATAACAAAATGCGGACATGATACGAGCTTGACAACATAAGACACGAAGATTCAAGATGACGAACCGACAAGGGAGACTTAAACACAGGAGGTGATAACACAAAGGAAGTCTAATAAACAGAGAACTATAACTGTGCAAACTAGGAGCTTTAGATGTTTATGGTTTATGTTTGGGTTCATGTAATCATCAAATTATATTAAAATTCAAAGCGCTGGGTCAAACAGCCCAGGATCGTGACAGTTAATCCAGCTAAGGTGGTTTATAAACTGTACAAATCCTTCCAACGTGCCAAAAACAAGTCTGCTGTAGCTCTTTTTAGTCCCTCTTTTCTTCAAAGTGGTCTATTAAGAGTGGAGAAGGTGAAGAGGCGAGCTCGGGTGGGGGGTGAGAGGGGAGTGTGTTAACTGTAGCTCGTGGTCTGACAGAAAAGCAAACTGGCTGCGGAAACATCCACAGTCAAAGGCAAATACAGGGATACACAGTCAAACAGCAGTTTGTGTACGCTCGTCTTCGACAGCTGTTGGATTTGTATTTCAGCTCGCCTCTGTTCACACAGTCATCGTCAGTACAGACCAGGCAAAACCCCTGTGATGTGCTGCTGATGGGAAAACTAATGCAGCCAGCCATCTAACACAGCTCAGATCCAAATAATGAAACACAGACCTCCTGACCTGGTGGCTGCTTCGGCCTAACGTTTGCAGTGTTTCAAGCCTGAGTGGGCTTACGGGCTTTAATATATGAACAACTCTGTGTTATTAACTGACATTTGTCCTTCATCACACAACCTCAGACTGACCTTTGAGGGTGGTCAGTGCCAGCACTCAGTGTTGTATTATGAAGACGATCAAACTTACCTGAGGATAAGTTGGGTTTTCTGCATTATCTGTATGTAACAACCTACCCTCACAGCCAAGTGGCATCGTTACAACAAAGACAGGCCGTATTCTTTAAAGTGACAAAGTATGTAATCTCCTTTCACACTTAAACACACACTATGGCAACGTGCCAGGTGGAACGGTGTCGCAGTATGAGGTTTTGTTGTGCTAAAGGCAATGCAGCAGGGCACTCTGTAAAGTGTCATTTCAAAGCAGAAATGACAAATCAAACCGGATCAGACTGACAATGATCTTTGTCTCCTTCAAACACACACACACACGCATGTAATCAAACACCAGCTCCAACACTGACATGTATACAGATGTGCAGATACAGTGTTTAGCCCCAGGTATCTTTAGTGCAGCAGCGCGACGATAAGGTTAAGAGAATGAGTTGTACTTTATCAGTTTAGCCTTAAACTAATTCAAAGAAAGCCAATGAGAGTATTTCCCATTAGTGTGTGAACGAATCTACCATCCAGTTGGCAGGATTGAATTGGTTAAGCTGCCAAATGAAAAGCAGGAGTAACTGTAGCACACGCACGCACGCGCACACACACACACACACACACACACACACCAGTTAATTACATATCCTCAGTGTGTCATTGCTAACGGTTCTGTCTTTATCGCTACAGAGTCACTTAGGCTTAGGCCAGAGGGGTCGGCTGCTATTTTAGCTAACACTGCAGCTTGGTGGCCTAACCATGATAGAGGACGTGAGCGCTTCCCCATGCACACACTGAGACCCACATTCAAAATCACAGATATATATATATATATATCCACACACACACATACACTCCAATGTACAGGAATGAGGACATTTGTATTAAAGTTTATAAAGTGATTTGGACCCGAAGTGCTGCAGTTTTCTGCTCTCACCCAATCACCTGAAAAAAAAAAGTGCCACCACAGCACTGAAGGGATGAGAACAACTTTTACTCTAGGTGAAAATCTAGGTAGCTTAACCCGGGGGAGGCGTCACTGCAAAAAGCTGTTTGAGCAAAATTGAAGACTTCTGCTCATTTCTCACTAAAGTGGCTGTTATTGACCTCTATATTTTCTTTTTCTTTTTTTCTAATAAAACAAGACAAAATAATTTGTTAAGACTTTTACCTATTTTTAGTTTCAATCACTATCTTCTAATTCAAGCAAACATTTTAAACTATTACTTGTATACTCGAAACTGAGCTCTTAAATACAACATTTTCACTAGTTTTCTGTCTCCCAGATCATTGGGAAAATGAAATGCCTAACTGGATGCCAAATTCATTTCTTCACCATTACACTGTCAGAAGCTAATACAACATTATGTAACTTGCTTAAAAAGAAAGAAAGAAGCTGAACTTCAAAAATGGAAGGTATTAATAAAATATTACCCAAATATTTGTGTCAGAATGCACCTGACTGAATAATGGTTGGACTTACTACTCTTATAGCAGGAACAGTCTTCCAGTTATTTCCCTTTCTTCCTGTTAAAAGGGAGTTTTTCCTTCCCACTGTCACCAAGTCCCTGTTCACAGGAGTTCATCTCAATGTTAGCGATTTTTCAGTATTTTTGCTTTTTACCTTTTAATATAAAGCACATTGTTGTGATTTAGTGCCATATAAATAAATTTGATTGCACTGAGTATTGATTGTTTGATTTAAAATCCACTGTGGTGATGTAATGAGGAGGAAAAATGGTCATGGTCTAAAAACATATGGACTTCCATATGATGAAATGAGCCAGTGCAGTATGTGTTACATGTGATAAATAGGCTACAAGGCAAAATCAGTGGTGGGATTATGCTTTTGCATGCCGTGATAATGTGCGTGAGCACAGCAGTAGTGTGGAGATGGTCTGAAGATGGATTCAGAGTGACTCATGTATAAAAGTCATGCTGATCCCAGTTGCCATGATGCTGTCAGCGGTGATGAGTAGACACACAACAAATCTAATAGGCTGAACTTTAGCTTGATGTGATGAGTAAGCAGTCAGGGTTCATTTGTGGAGTTCAGTTGCAAACATATCCCATAAAAAGTCTCCAGAAGTTCCAAGTCATGCTCTTATTGTACGACGCTGAGTTTTAATATCCCTCTACAGCTGCAAAGGTAAAATAGATGACATGAAGTTCATTAGGCTGCACGTATCTCCAGAAATTCCCGATTCACATCATCAGCCGCTCGCTGAAAAACTAAGACTTTAAAAAAGTCAAAATCAAAGGACAGATCAGCTCTTTGTTGCAGAAGTTCAAGCAAAGTGCATTCCTTTAATAGCCTTCAAATATAATCTCTGAAGAACACACTTGCACCGCCATCTTTAAAGTGGAGCACTTTCTCTGTCGCTTAATGTCAGTGGCTGATAAATCCCCCTACTTCTACTGTTAGACCAGCTGATTAGAATAAAACATGTCTTAAAGTGTTAAAGTGTAGTAAATCCACTTCTTATAGGCCTTAATTTCCTCCTTGTAGTGACCGCTTTACTTGTTCTCAAACAATCACCAAAATTGCTCAGTGTTTTTTAAGCTGTTAAGTTTTAAGTTGACTCTCTACTTCGGCCTGCTGTGTCTTGATTCAAGTGGTATCAGAGACAGCGTGGAGGTGTTTAATTTACCTTCTCAGCTGGATGAGAAATCAAAAAATTATAATGAAAAGGGGAAATTCTTGTTGTTAGGACAATCACCGAGATGACAGCAATGACTGTGAAATGAAGCACTGTACAGTAGTTCAGTGGGGGAAGTAAAAACAAAAGACTCTCCTTCACCTCATGATATTCCCCACTGTGAGATTTTATTTGGACTTAGAAAAGATAACTGCACTTACATCAGGCTTTTGTGAGGTGCAACTAAGTTCTGAGGATGGACTACAAACTGGGCATCTTGGATCGTTGTTCTTTCTTAGATTACCGTCCACTAATAAGTATTCGCTCATCTGCCACCACACACATATAAAACTGGGTGACATCCCATTGTTAATCGATATGGTTTAATAATGTGTCAGCCCACTCTTTGCAATTATAACAGCATCACCTCTTCCGGGACGGCTTTCCACAAGGATTAGGAGAGTTTATGGGAAGTTTTGACCGTTCTTCTAGAAGAACATCTGTGAGGTCGGACACAGATGTTGGATGGGAGGGCCTGGCTCGCAGTCTGCTCTAATTCATCTCCAAGATGTTCTGTCAGGTTGAGGTCAGGACTCTATGTAGGCCACTCAAATTCTTCCACACCAAACTTGCTCATCAATGTCTGGATGGACCTCGTTGGAACAGGAAAGGACCAAAATGTTACCACAACGTTGGGAGCATGAAACTGTCCAAAATGTGTTGGTACTGAGGCATTAGGAGTTCCATTCACAGGAACTACAGGACCAAGCCCAACTTCATAAAGACAACCCCATACCATAACCTCCACCAAACTTTACATTTGGCAATGTCAGATAAGTACTGTTCTCCTGGTAACGCCCAAACCCAGACTCGTCCGTCAGATTGCCAGATAGAGAAGTGTGATTATTCACGTCTCCAATGGTCCATAGTCCTGTGGTGTGCTTTACACCACTGCATCCAACACTCTGCAGTGCACTTGGTGATGTAAAGCCTGGATGCAACTGGTGGGCCATGGAAAACCATTGTATGAACCTCTCTATGCGCAGTTCTTGAGCTGATCCAAGGACCATGTGAAGTTTGGAGGTCTGTACTGATTGACTGCAGAAAGTTGATGACCTCTGCGTACCACGCTCCTCAGCATGTGCTGACCCCGCCCTGTGAGTGAATACTTTTGGCAATACAATGTATTTTTGCTTCTCACTGGAGAGATCATAGCTGTGTCCCAAAACGTCGGCTGCATCGTTCGGAGGACCTGGCCTTCGCGGTCTACGTGGGCTGGGTCCTTCGAAGACCGAGAAGGCCGGAAGTGCGAGGCTGTGAAACGGGACGGTCTAGCCTTCAGATTTGCGTCACCGCTGTGTCGGTGGAGTTTAATAAACTCAGCCATCTGCTCCTTGCTATCTAAAATATAACAGGACACTGGCGTAAATTCTCGACTGTCTCACACTTCTGTTTAATCAGTTTTCTGTTTGACGTTTATTCAGCTGTTGAGAAAATCCCGGAGGAACCCACCAGATAGATTAATAACGTTTTATTTAATATAATAATCTAATAACTTTGATCTCAGCCAAACCGATTTACTCCGGAACAAATAAAACACAGAAAAAAAAGGCAAACAACTACATTTTTAAGTTGTCCGAGTGACTTATATATCATGTTTAACCTGAGTAGCAAAGAGCGGACCTGAAAACGATGAAGCCGCGATTCCGCTGCTCTCGCCGGCTCGAGTGACCACTAAACCCCCCGGCTTGCTATCGAGCGGGTGGCTAACAGACGTCTCCAAAAACATCGGCGCACTTTCGCAAATATGCGATGTCTTGATAAACCAAGCAGATCTTTGAAATTTACACAGCTACTTTCTCGCCTGAAAATATGTTAAAAGTTTATTTTGTGACCCAGAAAGAGTAATAAGACTAATTTTAAAACTTAGCAGCGGCCGCCATTGTTGGCAGCTGAAATTTGGCTGGGCCGCGCTATGAATTCTGGGATATGGTGAAGGACACACCCGACCCATCCTTCAAATTCGGAAAAATGAAGGACGCATTTGTCGGCCGCATTTCAAGGAGTCGACAAATTGGGACAGCCTTTGTCGCCTGGCTGTGACGTAATCGGCCTTCAAACGCGGCCTCCGGAGGATGCAGCCGACGTTTTGGGACACAGCTTATTTCTACTTGAAGCTTTCAGAATCTGTGACTGATGAAGAAAAAATGTTGATAATCCTATACACTAGCAATAAACACACAACTGACTTTCGGTAGACTGTTGATGACTTTCTTATGGCTGTTTTATGGGTGTTTTTTATTGTTTCTAGGTTAGTTAGTGAACTGCCTGACATATTTGGTTCTCTCCCTTTAGACTGAAGCTGATTTACATCACAGCTGCCTTGTGCCTCCACAGTGCATCTACAATCCTCTCCGGAGTCATCCTCAATCTGCGTCTTTATGCTATAGTGTGACTGTAATGCCGTTGCTGCTCGGATCCACTCTTCAAAAAAAATTGAATCAGGAAATAGATTTTTAGACACGACTTCAAAATCGGAGTCTTGACATTCCTGCCTTAATGATCCCAGAGTGCTGGAACATTTGCCAGCGTGAGCCCCTGATGAAAAGGACTCATGCAGGTAAATACTTCTTTACAGGACTATAAATTGGGTGGAGGGAGTTAACCAGGATTTGGGAGGTAAAACAGCAAATGCTGATATAATAATAGTGACATACTGTACGAATAAAGAAAAAAGAAAAACAGCCACAATATGTGAGAAGGAAAGCTGAAGGAAAAGTTGATTATGCTAATAATTGCGCTACATCTCTTTAGCTACAGAGAGAGAGCTCCAGCTGGCTCTTTGCTGGCACGCCTCCTCCCACCGTTCACTCTTATTGCCCTAATGTGTGCGCGAGCGCACGACCGGCGCCTTCCTGCGACCATTGTTGGTTTTAATGTATTTTTAATTTCCCATGAAGTGACTGAAGTCCTCGGTGACCGGCACTCCATAATTGGCTGCCTGTGTGAACATCAGTCAACCTAACGAGAGCAAGAGGGAGCTTCTACTGTAGGCTGCTCCCCACACACACACACACTTGCACACGCACAGGTATGCTCTCCTGTTTGCAACTGAAAGCAGTCTGGCTGTTGTTTTGCGTGTCTTTGTGTGTCTGCTGCTTTCCTTCTCTTGAAACACACACAGGGAAGGGAAAAAGTCTCATTAACTGAGCTGCTGCTGCCATTTCCTCCACACAAGCAGTGTATGTGTGTACCTCTTAGATGTGTGTGTGTGTGTGTGTGTGTGTGTGTGTGTGTAGGCAACCAATATGATTACATGCTGCACATTAGCACAGCTGTTAGCCACGGCCTTCTTGCGGCACTGGCTAATGTACTAGCATGCTCATTACACACATATAACAAACAGCAGCGGCGGCTTTGATTTAAAGCATCTGCATCATTTCTGTGTTTTCATCACAGCAAAGAGCTTCCGGGAGACAGATTACACACACATCGCAGACGTGCTGCTACAAGGAGGCAGCGGAGGCACGGCGCTCTGGAATACGGAAAACCCGTCGAGTTTAATTGACCGCGGTCGGACGTGCGATATGCAGAAAAAGCAAGTCGATTTCTCTGCTCACGTGCGCACGCTTGAGGAAAAAACAGGCACATACGTACAGCGTGATGTCATATATATAGGATTTATTTACACTTTCTATTTACAGATTTTTGTTTCAAAATCTTCTCTGTACACATTTATTTTTTAAATTCAACACCTGCTACTCCTGTCACCCACATGCTCTAGTATTATTTGATTTTTTTTTCTGGAGACAAAACACATGAGGGAGGATTTTTCTTTTTTCCTTCAGTTTGGTTTTCATAGACAGATTTTACTCTAAGAGAAATGAAAGCAGCTGGAAATGTTACTTAAGGACGCACTCCTGAAGATGCTCCAAAGAGTGTTTGAAGTTTGCCGTGTGTGTGTGTGTGTGTGTGTGTGTGTGTGTGTGTGTGTGTGTGTGTGTGTGTGTGTGTGTGTGTGTGTGTGTGTGTGTGTGTGTGTGGGCTAATAGAAAAAAGGGGTTTCAACCTGATGCCGCTGAGACATTCATCTCCATGGAGATATGTTTGTGTGTGTGTGTGTGTTGAGAGTCAAACTTCAGATTGCAACTGAATTTGCTCCTGTGTTTGTTTGTTAATTTCACCTCTCTTCGCAGAAGTGTGTGTAGGCAGCTGACTCTTATTAAAGGGAAAACACTGCATATAGCATAACAGCAGAAACGGAGGGGGGCTCAAACCTACCTACTCTCTGCCTTTGACACACACACACACACACACACACACACACACATATATTGACAGACACTGCAGCGGCTTTCGACCCCCACATTTGTTGTTATCTTGGAGCATCGGTGTTCACCACCAACATTGCTTTTACCCCTTACAGTGTTCATATCCATATGAATGTGTGCAATAAGGCAGTTTAATGTTGTGAGAAGTCAGGTTATGGGTAATAAATGGGACAAATATTGACTGCTCGCTCACCCCTGCCCAACCTTATTGACTGCTGCTGTGCCTGTCAAGCTTTGCAATCGTGATTAAAAAATGTAACACTCAAACTCAGAAGTGGCTTCAGTGGCGTCAGTTTTCTAACTTAAATAACAACGTACAGATCACATAAGCAAATATCATCTCCAGTAACTATGCTAAAAAAAAAAACACACACTTTAAAACATTTGGTAGTGAGCAGACCGACTCAATTAAGAGTCGGTCTGCTCTGATGAGTGCAACTCGTCTGCAATGTGCATCTTTGCAATAGGGGACTTGTCTCAGTTGGTTGGCAACTGGTTGCATTCTGGTTGTAAAGTGGTAGCAGACTGATTCTTATTTTTTTATCATGTTTTTGACAGACCAAGTTGCTTTGAACATGGCAACTAACTGCATGTGGATGCAGACTTGGCCCCTGTCTTTGAAGCAACCATTTCAAAAGCCACGAGACTGCAGGTTCATAACACATGGTTGGGATGATTTTGGTCTGTTTGACTGACTGGCGATTCTGGAGTGGCAATTCACCCAAATTTCATAAAGCTGCTAACTGCGGACGCCAAACTGTTTAAATGCTGAGTAGCACTACAGCCACAGCCCATTCACTGCATGTTCTTTCAGCATGTGCAGGAATGCAAAGCTTGACAAGCCTCTTAAGGGATGGGGAGGGTTTAGGGATGGGTTATTGGTTATTTTATTATGGCATAAATGCCCAGAGTGTAATTCAACAGCTCGTGCTGGTGGTTTCTGTAGTCAAAATAATATTTCCTTTGATTTTATTACTAATTAAAAATGACTTCATATTGCTTGCACAAATTTAAAACCTAAAAAAAAACCAAACGAAACAAAAAAAAAAAATCATCTGTGGTCAAAAAACACAATCAGGGTGTTTGTCTCGTGTCTCCAGAGTCAGGCACAACTTTACAGGCATGTAAACGTAAACATATGTAGGCATTTAAAAAAATAAAACCTAAATGAAAAAGACAAATTTAAAATGCTGACTGAAAGAATATATCTCATACAAAAAAAGGGAGGGGACTTTTTAGACTTTTAAATTAAGTGCAGTTTTTCCTTGTCAGAGAGCATGGGAGATGAGGGGCTTGTGAAACTGGTGCAGATTGGGTAAAAAAAAAAAAAAAAAAGCCCAAACCCTCAACATGTGATCAAAGACTGACAGCTCTCACTGAAAAAAGGGACTGAACTTCCAAAGAAACACAACACCCTCCCTTCCCCTCTCTCCTTCCATCTTCCCTTCACACACCCGCCTTTTTCGGCTCGGGTGACAATAATGGATCCTGGCGGAGTTGCGACAGGAGGATCCAAACGTTAACAGCTTTGTGTTATGTCATGAATGTCTGATTACCCCCCCACCACCACCACCTAACATCACACCAATATGGTGCTACTGACTTTGCGTAAGACATCCCATGTGCTCTATAAGAACAAAGCAACGTGTGAACGACTAATGTAAGGCGGAGAGTTGTGTGTGCAAAAACAAGAAGCAGGTTGTATAACTTATTTATGCAAACGCTTTTTAATTAAAGGGCGTGATGAATCGTTGTCACCTGCTAAGCTTGTCAACTTCCTATTATATTCACAGAGTTCAGTAAGCACCGTGCTGACGCCTGATTACAGGGTACTTACAAACAGCATTATAGAGGCAATGGGATGGATGGTCATAAGCAAAGAAACAGCTTTGTAATTATTTATTTACTTATTTATGTATTGGTACGTTTTTAGGATAATCCCGATGATCTGCGTGCAGAGCTTCTACATAAATAAATTACGAGAGCCGAAATAGATCAAGCGTGTGTAATTGCATTTTAAAATTGCAAGACTTCCATTAAGTTGGAGCCTCCAAATAAACCCTTCTAGTTTCACGTGTTTATATGGAAATACATCTTTTAAGCTCAGGCCCCGCCTTGCTGGTGATCTCTAAACAGTCCAATCCATATTTTATATATTCTGGGCGGAAAACTTAAAAACAAAAGGTCCCCAAACCGTGTCGATTGTGCCCTTTCGGAATTTAGCTTCAACTTCAGATCTGGCCTGTCACCCACCCAGACCAATGTGAATCTGAGTTATTCTTTCTTTATGTCTGCTAACGCCTCATTATGTGTATAACCGTGTAATAACAATGCGTGTTCTGAGGTAGTCTTACATTCACAAAGAAGGAGAAGTTGATAATAAGACGTGGCCCTTCACATGCGGCAGGTCTGAGGAGCAAAAAAAGAAAAAAAGAACCCTAACAAGTGGGACTAGGTAGCGTTCTCCCTCCTAATGGCTTCTTATGTTCTTTGATGTTGATCTGTGTATGTGACTCCTGTTCTGCAGCCTCCTGCCACTGTTTGCGTTACATTCAAACAACGAGACGCTGCAGTGATGAGACTGGACAATGAGGGTTTAAAGCTGGTGTGTGATTGGCTTAATGGAAGGAAGTACACATGCCTCCTCTCACTGACTGACAAAGTGTCTTGCTTCAAAAGTCTTGGAAGGGTCACGAAGAAAAACAATCTGTGGGGGGGAGGGGCAAGTAAAGTATCTAGTGCAATGCCCTTTGACATCTTTCTTTGTCTTTGCAAACTGAAAAGGAAAAAGATCACATTTTGCCTCAGGGAACAAAAAAAATCAACTATGTATTACCATGGTTATGGAAATAATTAGCAGAAAGAGGCATTTTTCGGAGCCAGACCGCAGGCGGTGCTGAGCAACAGCTCCTGGTTTTGCATCGGGCCTTAGGTTGATCTCCCAGCTGTCAGCTTGCAGTGATAAAGAACAGGACTCTGCACTGCTCAGAGCTAATCAGAGAACACAATAATCATTAAAAAAAAAAAAAAAAGGCTCCACATCAACATGTTAGAATGCTACACCGCACATCCTCGCAGTCATTGGTTGATTCAAAAATCTCTTAGTAGCTGAAAGGCCCACCGGCCAATAAGGGAAAAGGAGGTTAAGAAAAGGGAGCTCCTTCCTGTGTGGGAATAGAGGCCTTTGAGTTCAGTAGACCACTTTGGGGGGAGTAAAGGAGGAACACAGGGAGCCCCCTCCCCCGCCCCTTGCTTATCATCTCTTGTAGTGGTTGGGCGCATCAGCGAAGGCAAACTTCAACCTGTAGGCTTCAGCCAGCAGTACGCTCACTTCCTCGTTGCCCCAGTGCATCGTGGGAAGGTTCTGTAAGAGGATCATCAGGCCCTGATGAAAGAAACAAAGACATTATTTAGACGCAAAACCGCAAGATGCATGACGACAAGATCTAATCAATCTAATCAGCTTCAGAGAGAAAAAAGATTTAAAAAGTAAAACTCAAACACTGGAGAGTGTGTGTAGGGGCCAAAGGAAAATATTGATGCAAGAGGAAAGGCAAAGATAAATGTGTAAAAGAGGCTAGAGGAGGACATGAGGAAAGAAAAAAGGGAAATCACAATCTGTGGGCAGCAGCTGATGAATTTTTATACTGTCGGCTATTATATCCACACAAAACTAGGGATTTTTCAAGCTCAGCAGCGTGGTTTCAGGTCAGAATCACGCTCGTACATTGATTCCTCTGTACCTGACAAGGAACCAATTTGGGGGGTCGAGGTGCTGTACTTATTATAAATGAGAGTGGAAGCACTACTTCTGTCTCACAGTAATGTAAGACAAAGCTGGTACATGGTTAGGCAATCAATGAGAGAGAATAAGAGAGAAAAAGAGTCTGGGCTCTTTGCTTCACTTAAGGACAGAACTTTAGAATCCATCATCTTGTAATTATATTCAGAAAATAAAACTTTCTGTATCCCAATTTGGATTTATGCCTTTTCCAGAGATGGTAGGACCTCACCGTCATCTTATAGGACCTAAATAATAATAATAATAAAATTCTTTTAAAAGTTGAACAATATCCATCAGTCAAAAACTGAAATAAATCAAAAAGGTGGCTCTCCTGGCTTTTAAACAACAAACAGGCAGGGAGACGAACAAGAAATGCTAATAAATGACCTTGTAAGGTGGCATAATGTGAACATGTAGCCAGCTTAACCACCAGGGCAAAGCGGCAATTGCACTTTACCAAAAAAGTCAAAAATCACACTCTCTCTCACGCACATACACAAATGCCCTCACCAAACAGAAGTGGATTTGGCCATCTGCTGATAGCCAAATATTCATCCCGTTGGCCAGCTCACACGTGAACGTGGTCTGCTTTGTTCTCCGGCCAACTCTCAGTCAGTTGTAAATGTGCTTGCTCCAGTTTAGCTGCTCTCTGGGTCACCTTTTCATCTAGCAGGTGAAAAGGTGACCTAGTTGTACTTCTTCTCTGGAACTCAAGCAAGACCCAGCAAAGAACTCTAGACGAGCTCTTCCTTTGGCAAAGGAAAAACAAGTAGAGCCAATACAGCTGCACCACTTCCCTCGACCTGGTACGCACTGCGTTTGATAAAAGGTCTGCCAGGATTACGAGCTTTTAATTTGTGTAGATCTGGCTAATGTCAGAAGCTGGGTGCAATGTTTTAATTAAATGCCTTGGCTTGTTGTCTGCCTTTTATATATATTCATATATTTTTTTGGCATTTTCAGCCTTTTCTTGAAAGTCGAATACAGCGCAGACAGGAAAGCAGGAAGGGAGAGGAATGATACACAAAATGACCTGATGTGGACTTGAGTCCGGGGTCCTGTAGTGGCCTTAAGCATACAAGATTCCCTCTCCACCAGGTAACTTATACATAGATGCCTCGTGTATGGTGTCCGCTCAGTTTGTTCCCCTTAATCGGATCCAAAGGACATAGGAAACACAATGATGTGCAAAGGCCACTGATCAGATGTGATAAACATAACCACATAAAGAATGCACAGAAAAGCTGGGAAGTACAAATCTTTGGGGTGCATGGACTCAGGAATCAGGGACTGGCTAAAAAGGAGAGAAACCATCAAAAACGCTCAAAATCCAGCATCTGTGGAAGTATGGATCTCTGCACATGGATGTGACTTGCACATCTATGAAGGCATCATTAATGCTTGATGATAAAAACATCCTCTGGTGCAACATAGACAGGGAAGCTCATCTTAGTGAGAGAAAGCCAAACCATACACCACATATTCCAGCAGCATTGCTAAAGAGAATTGCCCTGCGTGTGCATCATGAACATTTCTGTCCAGAATGCTGCTGCAGGTTACTGACAAAGCAGTCCTGCACTGGCTCCCCATGCATTACAGAATACACTAAATGTGAAAGTGTTCGCATTTAGAGCCTTAAACAGTCTTACATCTGCATATGTGGTCAATGTGCTGAATACATACATTCCCCCAAGATCCTTTCGTAATCCTGATATCAAAATGGGGAGGGCGGGTCACACCTATGCTGTCATCGCGCTACGACTCTGGAATAACCTCCAAATGACCTCAGGAAAGCGTCAGCTACGACTGTCTTTAAGACGTTTTAGAAATGTGCTAATCTGAACTGCTGTTGGAGGGCAGGCTGCTGTGTTATTTTATGTAAAGACTGTAAATGTGGGTAGAGAAAATTCTAAGAACCCATTTATTTTTATTGGAAACGACTTTGGTTTCAAACATAAAACTTATTTACTTACATAAATTTCAAAATGAGAGGTCTGCTCAGTTCAATTATTGATTGTTTCTTTGTTTAGCTTTTAAATAACACAATGTTTCCATGATCATCTTTCACTCAAATCTTTATATTAAGTCTTTCTGTTCTGCTTTTCATTTTCATTTTACCATCTTTAAAAAAAGTGTACAGGTACACCAAACCCAGTATAATAATTAGTGTATTTAGACAGATAACACCAAGATGCACACTTGCGGTTCTGGTTTGCACAAGGTACTGTAGCAGACAGGCACAGTTACACTTGCTTTTGTGTGTGTGCGTGTGACACAGATGTTATTAACTCAGTCAAAGTGGTTTAATAACAGCTGTGAGACGGAAACAGAAAAAAGGGGTCCAGGGTATGGTGTGAGAGGGAAAGAGAGAAAAAAAAATCAGGAAAGAAAGAATAAAATGTCAAGTACAATTCAGTGGAGCTTGAGCCTTTCCCCAGATTCCTGTTTTGTACATTACTGGGTAAGTAAGGAGACAGACAACAGCGACACACACTCGCACACACACATGCAAGAGTTCAATCTCACCGACTAATGCCTCTCTCTCAAAGGGGAATGAGACTGGTTAGCAGTGAGACAGAGCGATTGTGTGTGTGTGTGTGTGTGTCTGCATGCTACGGATCAGTGTCCCATGAGCTTTCATCATCAAGGCTGAAATCATTGCCGTGACAACAGGGTTTACAACCAATCACGCTGCTGATAATCACATCGAAGGACAAATCACGTTGGGACTGTGGTGTCTACACTCATCTGAGTCCTAAGCAGTTCGCTGCTATCCGAGAGGATGTGACCCTGTTACAAAAAGGATTCGAAGACGCTTTCAAATACCGAAACCTAATCGCGTCGCAATCGTGGTTTTAACCATTACGCTGCGGACGCGTCGATGTGCTCCTGCATCTTCACGCTGATCTTTCTACGACTACTGAGAAAGTCAAACTATACAAAACTTTAAGTGGGGATATTTACTACAGCAAGGCACTTTGTATTAGTTTACCCTCCTACGTATTAAATTGAAGGTGTTTGGCTCCATTAATTTTTTTTCCCAACCTCGCTCGGTTTTAATGAGGCGGTGAGACGACCCCGGTGACTTTTCACCAAAAATCATTTGTATTCTGAGCGAGGGAGGGGGGTGGGGGGGAAGCACATGCTTTCTTCAACTAATTAAGCTCCAAGCTGCCATCCTGGCTAGATATTTTCTGAGATCAGGCTTTCGCTTCACCCCGGTCTTCTGAATAAGTTATAGGTGAAGTCAGCTAAATACCAGTTTTGACATTCAGCTGATGTAGAAATATGTTTTTCCAGGAGACTAGCTGCAGATTACTTTATTGACTGACTTTGATGAACCTGAGGCCCTTGGAATGCGTTAAAACCTTGCCGGAGTTTCTCAAAAGGGAAAAAAAATAATAATACAAATTTTCACAGGTACCGAGCGAGCGCTGATAAAAATGTTAACAAATTCGGCCTCTAGTGTTGTTAAACATGAAACAGGATGTTCAGTTCAGGATCAGATTTCCTCTAAAGTACTGCTCCATATCTCTAACATCAAAATCCACACGCTTGTTAATTCTACAGGGACGGGGAGGGGGTGGCCCTCACTGTAATAGCTGCACCTTTGAGAGGAGGGCCTGGACGTTGACTTTGAAAGGTTGACCTACTGACTTCCCCCTTGGTTCAGAAAGACACAGTCCTCTGAAGTATTTTCACTCAGAGGGATGGAGCGGGAGACAGAAAAAAGAGAGAGCGAGCGGAAGGAAGAGTAAGAGTGGAAGAAAGCCTGATCAGAATTCAGCTTGCCTCTCTCTCATCTGTATTCAATAGAGCATCACTATCAGCTCTCTCCTTTCATCGCTCATGCTCTCTCTCGAGTTCACGTTCACACACACAAGTTGGAAATCCGCAAAATTTGCTCACAGCCAGCAGAGTGTTATTCCTTCTTAGGACAAATCATATAAAATAAAAGAAAAATTAAATGAATTGTTTTGACCTGGAGATGTCCTGCTCAATATCTGTCTAATAAGTTAAACCAATAACAAGTTGTTGTTTTTTTAATATAAACAGAACAAAAAAGAAGAGCAAATAACTAAACATTTATTTTATTTTATTTAATACCACAGCCAATTCACTGGACTGCAAACGTACCTATAAGCACAGTAGTTTTGGGGGTGAGACACCACGCACCTCCCCTACTGCACCTCAAAGCCTCAGGCTCTTTTACAAAAAGAAAAACTCCCTGGGGACTTGCAACACTCTTGATGTTGTAGCCAAGATTTTTCCTGGATATTATTCAGCAAAAGCACAATCTGCAATCAGTTATGACTTACTGGTGGCCTCGGTGTCGCGAGGCTACCTATTGTTATTACCCCAGTTTAACCTGGAGAAATTCCCAAAGGCTGAAGCAACAAGGTTTATTGTCACAGAGGAAGTAAATTCATGACGGCTGAAAAGGACTCAACATCTTTACAGCAGAAATGAAGCAGGGAGAAAATCTGTCAAGGATGAAGAGCTTTAAAAAAAATGTCTTGAAGATGCTGTCAGTAAAAAAAAAAAATATATATATATATATTAACCACTTCCAAGAGCCTGACAGGAGAGTGAGGATGTAACTGACAGACAAGCTAAACAAGCGTGGGCTTTACATATTATCGTATTTCATGCTTCAGTTATGAGAGAGAAAATTCATGATAAGCATGAGTCTTTCCAAATCTGGGCCAATATGCTATTATTGATAATGACAGGTTTGTAAATGGCCAACTTTATTTTAAAGTCCTCCATTACTCAAAAATATGTTTTGATTATTTTCACTTCACTTGGACGTTGGACCTTCACTATGTCGAGTGATATACTGTATATGCAGACTCGGACACCAGGAGTCTGCTTAAACAATAAAGAGGAAAAGTTCACTGGGCTGCGTTGGTTTCAAAGTGTGTAGGTGTGGAATGATTCCGTGTCTAAAGGGATCCATGCTCCAAAGTAAGTAGTAAGGACCAGTTGTGGAAACTTGAAACGTCCATTGTACATAAACATGAAGTCATGTGGTTGTTTGATACTCATATACGTGTACCAGTCACATTATTGGGTAATAATCAGCAGGTTTAACTGCTGGTTGACACCAATCAGCAACTCATGCATGCATTTAGGCAAATAGACATTGATCAAGCAACCTGTTGAACTTCAGAGTGGGGAAGAAATGCGATTTAAGTGATTCTGAATGTGGAATGGTTGTTGATACCAGACAGGCTGGTCTGAGTGTTTCAAAAGCTGTGGATATACTGGGATTTCCCCACACTACCACCTCTATAGTCTACAGAGAATGAGCTGACAAAAGAGAACATATCCAGTGAGAAGGTCTGCCTTATTGATGCCAAAGGCAAAATCAAAAGTCAAAATAATCACTTGTTGCATACAAAATAATGAAGAAGAGCATCTACAAACACAACGTGTATCAAAAGACTACGCTGGACTCCACTCCTATTGGTTAAGAACATCAAACTAAGGCTACAATTTGCACAGGCTCAACAGAAGATTGGAAAAATGTTACCTGATCAACCAATTCTTGACTTCTGCTGTGACATTTGGAGGGTAGGCTCAGAATTTAGTGTAAAAACAACTAAAAGCACGGATCCATCCGGCTGTTTGTAATCGGTTCATGCTGGTGGGGGTTCAATAATGGGGGGATATTTTACTGGCACATGGACACATGTTAATATGGACCAAGGAATGTTTCCCGCACCTTGTTTAATCTGTCCAATGAAGAAAGTAGTTCTGCAGGCGAAAGGTTGTCCAGCCTGGTACTAGCAAGATCCAGCTAAGAAAATGTGTAATAAATGCAAATTCTTATCAAGGACCTACTGATGTTAACAAAAAAGGTTTGTCAGTTTTCAGTGATGTTCATGATATAAAGCTTGTTTTTAAAGCTCTAAAACACTTCAAAATCCCTACAATGGCTAGAGACTCGTAGAAAACATCTTCGTCACACATTTTGACCTCCACAGAGATAAAGAAGTAGCATGAATGAAATTAACCATGTGCTACAGCATTTTTATAAACAACCACAGGCACTAATGGTTATGCTAGAGGAGGACCAACCGCCGTCTAATCAAGTGCTGCTTTGAGCGTTATAGCCAATAGACCATACACGCTACATACACATAAGCGCGCTCATGCGTGCTCGGCCACACAAGCAGACACCCATAGTGACTGAGGAGCTTCATTAAGAGCATATTTCTGCATGGTAACCATCTGCTGGCTATCACTTGTGTTGAGCTAATGACTCTAATACTGTTTAATTGCATACATCTCGCTGTCAGGGGGGAATACTGCACTCACTCCACTCTACACAGGTGGTAACACTCCACACTGAGAGGCCACCAGTGTTAGTGTGAAGGAGTGAGTCTTTGCTGGAATCCATGAAATGCAGCATTCATGCTTTAAGTATATAAAAGAAAAATGCATATCGATGAATGTGTATTTGTTACAGTCCGTATAAAAAAGGAATCAGCAAATGATAAACTAAATATATAAAATTTTACATTTTAGTTCATTTACTTTGGCAAAGCTAATTTTCTCAACACTGTTTAACCTCTTAACAGAGGGCAGTAATGACAGTTTAAGCCCTCAGTTTTTGGGTAGAGTAAAATGGTTTAGAAACCAATTGATTATAGGATGTCCTCACAAATGTAGCCAAACAAACATTTGTGTGTATGTGTAGGTAGATATGCTGTTAATGTCGCTAGCGCTATGTGTGGGTGCATGTGGTTGTTCAGGCATGAATATCCATTTATCCCACAATACTAACAAAGACATTGATTCACCATTACAGTATACTGTATGCTACAAAAAAGGCAATTAGCTCTCCATCTCCTACGCTTGGCAAGGCTTAAAGTGGTTAATGGCTATTGATACTGAGGGGAAAGCAGCTTGTCAATAGAGCCGTGCTAAGGCTCTTTCTTTAAAAAGAGAATGGGATAACATAATGGTTGAACAGACAGCCAAGGCCACTGTCAAGTAAATTGTACTAGCTATGTGTATAGTCAATGTTTTGACCTGGATCTGACTGTGTGGGGAGATGAGTCCATCCATCCATCTAATTGAGTCCATCACAATCCTTATTCTCATCTAAAGAGCTGCACGTGTTTGATTTTAAGACCTTGAAAGGCACGAGCTGCCGACTCAGCCAGTCTTCAATAACCTGCAAAGCTGGGCAGACAATCGTGAACACGAGCACCTAAATTATGTATACATGTGAGTCACAGATGATTATTAGTTAAAAGAGCTGAGGCCTCAAACAGAGAGAAATATTACACTAGATACTATTTATCAGTGGTAGTCACACACACATACATACATACTGACAAACATGCAATTAAATCACTTCCTGTGAACCAAATAGTCAATTTACAGGCAGAAGATGAGATGGTGGTAAATGAAGTGGATGCAATGGCTTCCAAAACTTGCAATCCTTTCTGCTGTGTCAACTACAGCTGCCAGCAGCAAGCGGCTAAAGCCGTGGAGAAATTAATGGAGGAGAGATGACAGGTGTGGTACGCACATACACATATCAATAGACGCGCATTTGAGGCTAAAAGCACCAATTTTTGGCTGTAACTGCTGTGTTTCTGTGACATGTATCAACCCACCTCCAACCAACACATCTACATGAACGTTACGCAGAAAGTGCAGTTGCACACACATCCTGTCACCTACATGCACAAACACTCCAGGTTGCTGTTGGTGGTAATGGTGTTTTGCAGCACCCTGAGGTGTAATAGGCCTAGGCAGTGCTCTGTCGGGGCCATTAGCTTGCTGTAGTTCATATAATTACACAAAATGGGCACTCTGGCAAACAGTGGGTACTAATGTAGGAGTGGGGCACCGTAGCATGCACAGGTAAGAGCCGACACAGGATGGCACAGCCAAGCTGCACTTAGCAGGATGTGATGTTGTCTCTATGGGTAATTTGTTCATTTATTATGGCAACAAAACGGCCAAAGTAAATGTTGATGGGAGTTTTTTTTATTGATGCACTGTCACCACTGATCAGCACAATGCCATAATTATCAAACAGGTGTATTTACTATTTATAGACTGGTGATCTGCTAAGACTGGTTCCTGAGCAAGAATGGCTAGGCTAACTGTTAACATGCACCAAAATCAATTCGCAAAAAAGACAAAAACCTGAAAGCTTGATCCTTCATAACATTCTCAGGTTCTATTTCAGTGCAGCAGAGCTCCTTAACACAAACAGCTCTGATTATGACGGAAGCCCCACCTACCTATTGTTCAAACCTACTGTTTGCAAGGTGCAGCCAATCAGAAGAAAGCTGGCTTAAAGGAGGGGTGGTGGTGGGATTTTAATTTTGACCTGTTAATCACATCAGTCTTCTTTTTCATTAAGCAGAATGCTGGCCGGTGTGTAAAAATAAGTCAGTTGTTTGGTGGTGGCTATGGCGGAGCTTCCACAGATTCAGTAACATTAGCAAGTGGTGGAGGCCAGCAGGTGGATGAGGGAAAGGGGAGGCAAGAGGAGAGACCCGAGGCGGCCGCCGGTGTCAGGTGAACTTAACTTCAGGTAAGAAGCTATGACCTGCAGTCTATCTGGGTCAGATATAAACCAAGTTTAGGTGGAGTTTATTTTCGTTGCGCTGACTTTTTACAGTCCGTTACAATAACTCGTACTGCGTACTAGCTAGCATGACGGAGTTTATATACAGCTGTGTGGTGCTATGATGTTACTGAGAGTGAACTTTATTTTATTCATAAAGTTAGTTAGTAGAGCTGCCAACCGTCCTGTAAAAAACGGAATGGTCTCGTATTCAGAGAAAATATCACGCGTTTCGTATTGAGCTGAAAAGGAACACAGTTTGTCCCGAACTTCAGCTACAATGAAAAAGACACAAAGCCGGAGTTAATTTGTCGTTACACTGCAGCTGCCTCTTCTTCTCTCATCCTCTCACCCTCTCTCTCTCCTGATTCTACTTCAATCATGAAACTGATCAATGATCAGCTGATCGTCTCACTTGTTTATTTATCTCCCACTTTGCACCAGAAAGAGGAAACCAGCTGATGTTGCGCTAAACAACAGCAGCACGTTTAAGCTTGATCAGCTGTTGTTAGAATTTATTTAATATTAATTTCTAGTATCAGCTGATGTTTGCTGGAGCCAAAGCTGTAAAGCTGCTGGTCATGATATCGGTTTGGATATGTGGTGAGAGGGAAACATGAAGATGAAACCAGGAGATGTCCTTACTGAATCATCAGAGCTGAACAGGTGATGGAGAAACAGGTTTACCTTTTAGGTGACATGAATGAGTTGAAGGGAAGTTATGAACTGTTTCTGAGAGACAAATAACGCCAGGATCCTTTTTTATGCAGCTGACAGCTGGTAACTGTGCATGGGGGGTCTTGCTAAGTTTTGACAGGGGGGCAGGTAGGGCATTAACAGGGAAAGGGGGGCACAAAGAAATGCTTTCTTATTCTCATTAAAATTGTCTGGCTGTTATTAAATAATTATCTGAAGCTTACAACCAAAGTTTTTATCTGATGTAAAATGTATAGCAATCATACATATACCAATAAGACAGTGTACATCACTGTCACATTGCAGAGGCCTTGTTGACAGTATTTGGCTCTACATATCTGTGTGAGCAGATTTTCTTTCACATGAGTGTCCTCAGGTAGCCGTCTGAATGCTGGACACTCGGAGACCTGTGTCTCTGAGTGGGAGACCAAAGATCACATTAACATGTGTATTAACAAACATGCCATATTGGCTCAGTTTACTTTTCTTATCACTGTTGTGAGGAGACCATAAATAGCATTTGTATTTTCTGTTGTACAGTTCATTTGCTGTTATGGAGTTCTTGTTATGGATAACAAGTGTCTGTTTTTTGTTTCAAAATAGCTGATAACTATTCGCTGATAGCTGCCGACATCTGGGAACAAATATAATTCTATAAAGTGGTTCTATATAGTGTGTAACTGTTCATATAGAGCGTTACTAAATTTATTGCTAATGCAATCATATAGCACATTGACTTCTGAGGAAATTTTAGATGGCACTCATCATCAGAAAGATTGCCTACCCCTGGTCTATCTTAACCCTTTAAAGCCGGTGACGTAACTATTTTTAAATCCCGGTAGAACTGCAACCTACGTGGTTGCAGTTCTACCGGGATTTAAAAATAGTTAGCGCAATAATTTTTTTTGCATATGAAACTGGAGGAGTTGTACTTGCATCTGATGCCATCAGCTTGTCCTCGGTCACAGTTTCCTTCCACATATAGCTTTGCAAAAACCGCATAAAAAGCACTTGCAGCAACAAAACATAATATTCCAGAAACATGCTTTGCCGATCCTATCAGCTGTTTGTAACACTTCCTACTTCCATCAGCACGAACTATTGCATGTCTGCCATGTCCTGCCTGAAACCGGAAGTGACGTCATTTTGCAGAAATGTAGTTGTTTTTTTTTTTTAACATAAGGGCCTCATGAGCCCATACTTGTGTTTTTAAAAGTTATGTTTGACTTTATGACTTTCTGTATCGTTTCTGGGATGCTTAGGACTCATATTGCACTGCTAGAAATAGTTTATTTTGATGCATATGCTGGGTTTTTTTGCAAATTTGCATTATAATATTTATTTTCGTTTTTCCTGCAGTATATGAAAATTGGTGTATTTCAAAAATAAAACTATGAAGACACTTAAAATAAATTTCCTGTGGTGGGAAACTATTTTGTGCAACTTTTTTGTATTTACAGTTTTGAGGGATAAACCTCAAAACTGTAAAATATATGTTAAAAAAATAAAAACGATTTTAAATTTTTTTGTAGTTTATTGCACTTTTCTGCAATTTATGTAATTACTATGCACTTAATGCATACATATTATTAAAATTTGGGCTATAATGGTTGTATTGATGTATATCAACTTGAAATGCTCCCAAAAATGGCACTACAGAATGTAAAAAGCTCTGGCGGACTTGGTTCTATGGTAGGTCTTAAATGGTTAACAAACGTAAGAAATCTGCTTTGCTCATTTATGTGCTTCTGGAGTCACAAAAGCCCAAAAAAATATTTTGAAGAGGTTAAATATGCCAAGATAATTCAACAATTACTAATATATCTGCTGAGCAGTAGATCAAGACTAGACTACAGAACCGAAAACAAAATAAACAAGCTCATAAAAGGTGCTTTTTAATGCATTATGAATAAAATACATACATTTATATCTCGAGGAGACAGTGGATCTGGCCAGCACCTTTGGTGATTTAAATACTGCGGGGGAGTGAATGGGATTAAAGAATGAGAAAATGGCAGACTGCTTGAGAGCTTTCAGTACACATGGAACTACAAGTGTGGGTGTTCTCATTTATCATTTGGATACTCCAGCCTCACAGTAAAGACCTGTTTTAATGGCTTTGATAAGTACAATAAAAAAGCGTGTATGGACACTCTGTTAGGACAAAAATGCCTTTGCTTTCCACAGTTAAGTTATAGGGAGCTAGCTTTGCATCCATTTGGTATCAGTCAATGCCAACCCAATGACAAGTTCATAACCTTTGGAACAATCCCGCCAGAAGCAATTTAAGCGGTGAAACAGTTGTCTCTCCTTTTGTGCATTGAAGCATTTACAGTGATATTTCCCCTCGATTTTCAGCGAGTGCAATATCAAAGTACA